>NW_026138056.1:29660026-31157552 GCF_025592945.1 Manacus candei | reverse complement strand
TCTGTATGCTGCTGCTCTGTATGATGCTGCTGCTGCCTCTACCGCTGCTCCGATGGAGGAGAAACTTCTTCAGCTTTCTAGCTACAGGTACTTAGCCCAGTTTAACACTGTTCCAAGTCCCTGCAGCCCCCCAGTCGGGGGCTGGGGGGGGCTCAGCCCCCAGTGGGGCTGAGGGCCCCTCAGCTCATGGCTTCACAACATGACCACCTCTCCAACAACAACTACAACTACTTTCTCTTCTGGTCTGCTTGTGATATGTTTATATTTTGCAGAAGCGCTCATTGGGTAAAACCTTAAGGGTCGCCACCCCCTGGGGTTTTACCATTTTATAACTTAGGGGGGAAAACTGTTTCCCCCCATCACACTCCCACATTCCTCCCCCTTCGCCTGTGTCCCTACCCCAATTTGTTCCCCTGATTGTCTGTCTCATGCTCCACCCCATGTTCTAGCCCTTTCCTCACCTGAACTCATAAAACCCCTGCACATCTCAATAAAGCGTTCCATTTGCACCTCTACCTTGACTCTGGACCCGTTCCTGCTGTGTCACGGCCGCATTCCCCTCTCCTCTTTGGAATGTGGCAATATCCAATCTAAACGTTGCCTGGTGCAACATGAGGTCATTTTGCCTCATCCTGTTCCTTTGTTACTCGGGAGAAGAGGACGACTCCCACCTTGCTACAACCTCCTTTTAGGTAGTTACAGAGAGCAATAAGGTCCCCTCTGAGCCTCCTTTTCTCCGGGTAAACATCTCCATCTCCCTCAGCTGCTTCTCATAAGACTTGTGCTCCAGAACCTTCACCAGCTCTGTTGCCCTTCTCTGGACTCCCTCCAGCACCTCAATGCCTTTCTTGAAGTGAGGGGCCCAAAACAACACAGGATTGAAGGTGCGGCCTCACCACTACTGCCCTAGTCCAGCTGCCACACTATTTTTGATACAGTCTGGGATGCCACTGGCCTTCTTGGCCACCTGAGCACACTGCTGGCTCATGTTCAGCCACTGTTGACCAGCACTCCTGGGTCCTTTTTCGTCAAGGAGCTTTCCAGCCACTCCTCCCCCAGCCTGCATAGGGTTATTTTGACTGAAGTGTAGGACCTGGAACTTGGCCTTGTTGAACCTCATACTATTGGCCTTGGCCCATAGATCCAGCCTGTCAAGACCCCTCTGCAGAGCCTTCCAACCCTACAATGGTTCAATACTCCTGCCCAGCTTGGTGTTGTTTGTGAACTGATTGAGGGTGCAATCAATCCCCTCATATAGATCATTGATAAAGAGATTAAACAGGAGTGACCCCAGTACTGAACCTTGGGGAACACCAGTTGTGACCTACATGTCATCTATATATATAATCTTTCAGAAAACCTAATAGTGCTACTGCTCTCTCTCTCTCTCTCTAATTTTAATCATTTAGAAATTCTCTTCTAGAGTTATCTGGCTTGTTTTATGGAAGGTATCAGACCCTTGAAAGCAGTGGAAGCTAGCAGTGCAGAAAAACTATTAAGAGGTAAAACATGACCTCTGAGTTTTCAAGTATATGCAACACTATGGAAGACAGAGGGAGAAGGAATATACTTTCCTTTACAGCACCTTTGGGAAGCAGATTTTGCTACCTGCTTTTTCCAAGCGAAGTCAACACTTCCTAGTAAAACAGCTATCATAATATATAGGAAAGATTTGTTAAGCTATTACATATTGACATGATATGATTAAGATAAATTAATTGTACCTTGAGTACTGCATATCAGCGGTAAAATTAGAATAGTTGTAAATATGACTCTATCTGTGACTGAATAAATATTCTTATCACTCCTTCAGTGCTGGGACTTAGGCAATGCTTTTTCCATACTGAGCTAGGTGCACATTCAAGGGTCTCGATGTTCTTTCCTTCAGTGTACCAGGGGAAAAAGAGTAGTACTCTGCCTGTGCTTTTTGCTGTAAACTATACAGTAAAATTATAGCAGCCTTCAAAGGCTGTTTCAGATTTTAAATTGTAAACTATATATGAAATGGAAAGGATACTGCACATAGAAAAGTGACTGAGACTGAAAGGAGAAATCCAAATATTTCAGAGAATTACTACACATTACTACACTTCTCACTATTTAATAGTTCCTTTCAAATAGTTTTACTTTGGTCTAAACAGACTGTAATTCTCAAAGGCAAACTTCCACTTACTATAAGTCTTTGCTTAGATAAAAAAGACTTTTTACGGTGGAAAGAAAGAACTGTTCTACTTTCCCACTTATAAACTCAACAGATCTTTCCATGATTTCTTTCAGCATAAAGTGATGTTTATTAGTGCCATTTAATAGTGTCTTTATATCTGGTGTATTCAGAGACTGTCAATTTTACTGTAATGGAAAATATGCAAACATCAAGAAGAATTAAAAAGAGTGAGAGAAAATGAAATTGTGTATTGAAAAATCATTGTTCATAAACAATTCAGTTCCCAGAAATCCAGAAACGCCTCGCAGATATTGGAGTCAATATTAAAGCAATCATGATGGTTGCATCAGATAATTTTTTTTCTGTTTATTAAATGGAGAAGGAGATTGAACTCATTTTAGCAAGTAAATAGGTGTCTGAGAGGAAAATTTGACTTTTTTTTTTTTTTTTAAGAGTAGCCCAAAGCTACCTCAGACCTGATATTTTTCTAAAGGGAGCTGCAAGAATTAGATGCTCATCTGCTCCAATATGTCAGGAAGGATCAAACTTTTCTGGGCTTCTCTGAAAATCTCAGCTTGAAGAGTTGCAGTTGGTGGTGGAAGATGTGTCTGATTTCCTTCCTTTGAAGTGAATTTTTATTTATGGAAGTATGAGATTTTTAGTATATTAAATTACAAATTAAAAAAAAAAGAAAAAGACCTGAGAAGATTCAAGATTAAAAATGAGGAATATCTCCCTAACTGTAGGGCTTGAAGAGTCTTATAATCAGAAGTCATCCAAAGGCCTTAAATACATTTTATCTAAATTTTTTGAATATTAAAGTTTTGTAAACAGTCAGTACTGTTGCAAAAAGTACTTCAACATTTAAGTATGAAAATGCAGGCCTGTCTACGCTAAACAGAAGGGGTGTATATGCAAAGCACATAATTGAAATGGTAAATAAAGAATATGAACACAGCTTTTAAAAAATTTGCTTGGCTGTTGAAGTACAAGCTCCCTGGTGGCATCATCTTAGCAGTAAGCCCAGCAAAACCTGGTAACTAACCTCTGGTCCATGCTGTGCTGCACCTCTAATTACTGGATAGTTTGCATTGGATTGAGGTAACCTGTTTGAATTAACCTTGGAAGGAAATTAAAAGCTCTGACAGATCATCTTCACCTGATGCAAGAACAGACAAATTCTGAAGGAGCTTTTCTGCTCTTCTGCCATTTCCCAGCCTGGCATTCCCACTGCCTTCTTTGTGTCATCTGTTGTGACTGCACAGTCGAGCTTGGAGCAGATGAAAGTCTGACCTTGCAAAATCCTCAACCATGTCGTCCTCATTCTCCCCCCAAACTAAAACTATCTTTTCATTAGCTCAGACAGTTTATTTAACTCCCTCCACAATCAAATGTTGTGGATGAAGGGCAGTAGACAGCACTGATGCTGCCTGTCAGAGTTCTCAGCGATAGTTTCCCCTCACTTGAAGGTATCAGGTTGATCTAGCTTGAACTAAAATTCTTTTATTTTACCCTAAAGAAAAGAGAAATGAAACTTGTAAATCACAGTCCTAGCTGCAAGTCAGTTCCACTTCTGCTGCTTCCCAAGAGCTTCCATGAATCTCATAAAGCCAATGCAAATTATCCCAGGTGTCTGACCTGTCCTGGTAGGTCCTTTTATGATGCTGTATGAAGAGTGAAATACAAATGTCAAAGCAGATGTTGACATTCTGTATCTCTCTCTACTTGTTTGGGTCTGCTCTCAAGAGTCTGTGGTTTCTCTTCTTGATTAAATGAATGAATAATTAATTAAATATATTTCCAATCATTTTAGCTCAAACTAGGTTTTGTGTAGCTTCTTAGTTTCTTTCTGTCAAAAAAAGCATCTAATCAAAATCTGAATTCTTTACAACCCTTGACTCTGATCTTACAGCACATGTCAGATACACGTAACATTTTTACATGTAAATCACCTCTAAATGAAATCTGTTGTGATGCATGCATCTCTTCTCTGACTAACCTCTGTAATGCTGCATAAGTTGTGTCATACTTCTCATGAAGCATGAGAAATAGAGTCTAATCTATAGAAAAATAACAAAGAACTACCATATAATGATAACTTTTGTGGTCTAGTGAATTA
The DNA here is from genome assembly GCF_025592945.1 of Manacus candei. NCBI lineage: Eukaryota > Metazoa > Chordata > Aves > Passeriformes > Pipridae > Manacus > Manacus candei. The sequence goes on along the minus strand of NW_026138056.1, from coordinate 31,153,269 downwards.
CCTTAAGGAAATATAGTTTTAAATTGAACTGATTTGGAACAAGACATTTTAATTCAGTTATCTGAAATAAATTTTGCAGATGTGGGAATGGATTTTTTTTTTTAAATAGGCACTCAACTGAAATGATCAACATTTTCTAATTTCCCCACTGTTTCACTCCTTGACAGGTACTGATATTTCCATTTTTGATTTTAAGATATAAAAATATTGAAGCTATTGAGAAAATTCCCTGAAACATTAACATTATGCTAAAAAATTATTTTTTCTGTACAGAATAAAAAAAATTCTGATTTTTCACTGATCTCTGTTTAATAGCCAAGTCAAAGAAATTACCCTAATGCCATCATTCATTAGAGTGCTGACTTCAGCAGCTCCTTTGCAGTAAACCAGTAGACTTACTAGATTTGCTGCATGAAGTGTTGACTTGATTTGTGCATGTCTGTGGGCAGCAAGAGCCTGGCTGGTCCACAGAAGAGGATGAGCCAAGAGATGAGAGTGGGCACAGCCTGGGAAGGATGATGACCTCCCTGATGAAGGCACATCCCTAATGCATCAGGGCGGGTGGTGAGAGAGATGGGGTCCATCAGCAGCCTCAGGCAAACTGAGTCTGAGGTGAGTTGAGCCCAGGGATCTCCTCCAGAGAGGCAGCAGGCATTGCTGGAGAAAAGACTACCTAGAGTGTAGGTGCAAGGTCAACCCAAGAAACCCGCGAATCAAGACTGCCTGCCTCCTCCCCTCCTGTCCTCCTCACTAGGTGATGGTCACCAGATTAAGCCGTTAAAGAAGGGTATCATGTAGCCTCAGTGCTAGAGTTCAAGAGATTGTTGCAAGCTTCTCTTAAGGAGAATATAATTTTAAAGATTTCTTTTGAAGCAAAACCTTCAGTTCTATTTCATTGGTGACATACAGTCCTCAAACCCAACAATAGACAACACAAAGAAGAAATGCAGCTCTAGTTACTCAGGCTCCCTTCCTTCACCAGGGGTTGTGAATGCAGACTTACCAATGCACAGATTGTTGGGGACAGAGAAAAGGTCTGACACGTTGCTAAAGTTAAGTTCTCATGATTAAATAAATTTAACGCATGAAGTAATTAACACTTTCTCTTGAAAATTCTCAGAAAAGTAACTTTTAATTCAGAGTAAGTGCAGTAATTCCAGTTATGATTTAATGCATTCTTTATACATAATAATAGGATGAATCACTGCAAAACTGAGTGCAAAACTATGCAGTTTCAACCAGAAAACTCTCACTTTCATGCTGATAATAAAAGCTGCATCACATTATGCCTAATCACAGCAGGCCAGAAGCCTCCTCTGTGCCCAGTTTAATAGCAATATACAGAACAGCTAGGAATTCTTATTAGATTAATTGTATGTATAAGAAACCAGACTGCAGTGCTGTGGTGTGGGTAACACTCTTTTAGCTAAGCCTGAGCACATAAGGTACTCTTGTGCCCTTTTGTTTTCTACAGAAGCAGGAAATGCTGGATAGATGTGGTGTTACCAGCAGTGTATTTGTATTTCTTTGAAGCATGGGAAGTGCAATGTAAGCTGAAGCACAATAGTATTCCTTTGCCTATTCTGTGAAGGAGTCATCACAGTAAAATTCTGCTCGGTAACACCAGAAATACGTAGCTGTAATGTGTCTATCTCTCCTTTATGTCTTTTAAGCCTCATCTTGCTCCCATCAAGTCCTATTATACAGTCTCTGATCATGTTGCACTTCAAGGGTGCAGAGAGAGGTACTCAAAATCCCCAGGTAAATAGTAATGGAATAACCTGTTTCCACATTCACTTTGTGCTGTCAGTTACTGTTTGGTTTATGCACTGGAGAGAAAAAGAAGTTCATACCCTTCTTAAAAGGAGACCTATTGCTGTTTAAACATTCTTGTGCAAGTTTTCATTATCCACAGAATGGCTAATTCCTTTCTGAATGCTATTCAAACTCTTGGCTTTTGTTATCTAATGCACAAAGAAACAAATGACATTATAATTATAATTCAGGGAAAGTGGTTCAGATACTGTAGTTCTATCAAGATCTTCAGTTTTAGCCAAGAAGGACTCTGTGAAAACTGAGAGCCGAGGAATAGTTTCTAAAGAAATGCAAAGGCTCTGCATTTTTGTATTTGTATTTTTGCTTTTTATTCAAATTATAAAACTGGACATGGTTCAAAAACTGTTATATCCTTCTCAAAACTGGTATCCCTAATGCTGTTTTAGCTGATGAGAGTCTCAAAAGAAACTTTTGTAGTGGATATGTGAGTATATGAGAATGAATATATAATGCAACAAAAGTTTAACAGAGCAATATCATCATCATGGCTGGGCTTCGTGAACAAAGATTTGGGAAGGGCTCTACCCACGTTTGTTGCAAGCGTGTTGGTGGGTGAAAAGGCCAATACGAGACAAGCATGTTTGGTTGCAAAAGGCACAACAGAAAGACTCCTTAGGTGGTATATTCTGCAAGGCACAATTCTTTCTGCATTTTCTTTTCTCCTCAAGGGTGATCCTGCGTGCTTTCTCAAAAGCATCAGCAGCATAATAGATGGTGTGTCTCCAGACCTCCCAATTGGAGGCCAGAGTAGACCAGTTATGTTGATCAATATGGCCAAGGCTGAGATGTTGTTTCAGGGAGTCCTTGTATTTTTCTTCGGGGCTCCTCTCTTGCGGCATCCAGTGGCAAGTTCACCATAAAGCAAGATCTTAGGGAGGCAGTGGTCCTTCATCCTGCCCAACGCAGCTGTGTTCTCAGCAACATTCACTTTGTGCTGTCAGTTACTCTTTGGTTTATGCACTGGAGAGAAAAAGAAGTTCACACCCTTCTTAAAAGGAGACCTATTGCTGTTTAAACATTCTTTCTCCTAACTGCTCCTTTTTGTGCTCTTCCATGTGGATGTCCCTGTGACAGCCAGAGAAGGGCCCAGGGTGCTACTTCAGAGCAGCAAAAATGCACAAGATGTCTATAGCAAGACCTCTATATATTAAAGACACTCATTAGATTTTATGCACAAGAAGTTTGTATGAGACTGTAGTTTTCTCCTTTATGTTATTCTGCTGCTGCTAAGACAGAAAGACAAAGAAAGGTGTCTGTAAAGATTCCACAGCTCTCATGGTAAGGACTGCCCCTGGGACTCAGCCCTCCTGTCCCTGAAAATGACTCTGTTGGCCAGGGCCAGTTGCTTTTCAGCTGAGTTGGCAGCTGGGTTACAGGGCTGCTTTCTGTAGCTTTACTGACCAAAGTGTCTCTAACACTACACTAGAGGGGAATACAAAATTCAAAGGGAAAAAAAGAAGTCTACAGCACTTTTATGTTCATTTCACAGTTCATGGTGAGAAATTTTTCTTATATTTCAAGTTCCCACAGTGCTGAGAAAATGGGCCTTTAGTAATTTTCTTTTAATTGGGCGCCCAGTGTTACAAATTTAGCACAAGCTGGGGTATATTTTGAAATAACCTACTGCAGCTAATACTGTGGCAATAACTGAGTCTAGGTGTGACTAAAGTATAGTCCATCTAACGGTAATAATAGGTGCCAAACCCTGATGTTCTTTCATAGGTGATAAAAGGATAATTTAACACATATTGTATCTAATTCTTTTTTCAGTGGGTAACACCAGATCAAGGTTTCAGTTCTGACTTTTCTTAGCTTTATAGGACTCACCAATAACTTTGATATTTTGCTGCCAACTTACTTTTTTGTAGGCTTTGTCCAATCTATGTCACAGTTTTCTATGACTTTCTTTAAGAAATTCTCAGTTATATGAGCAGATTTTTGAAAACTGTTGTTGACATGACTGTGAATTATACAGCTGCAGATTCTACTTTGAAAGTGTACTCCCTTCATCAAAAATTTCCCTTGCCTTCCATGGCCCTTTTTACTGGCATCTTCCCCCAGTTATCCTATAAAAACATCTCAGTTAAAATTCGAGGCCTCATTCAGGAACATAAACATCTATAAATCTTGACATGGCTTAAAAACTTACATCTTTCTCAAATCTGAAGTTTTGAGAATTTGAGGATTGATGGTCTGAGGACAACAGCATGAGATTCAACAAGGCAAAGTATCAGATCCTGCCCTTGGGCCACAACAACCCCATGCAGCGCTACAGACTGGGGGAAGAGTGAAAAAGTATCTTGAGAGCTACTCAGCAGAAAGGGACCTGGGGGCGCTGGTTGACAGCCAGCTGAACATGAGCCAGCAGTGTGCCCAGGTGGCCAAGAAGACCAATGGCAACCTGGCCTGTATCAGAAATAGTGTGGCCAGCAGCATCAAGGCAGTGATTGTCACCCCGTACTCAGCACTGGTAGGGCTGCACCTCCAGTACTGTGTTTAGTTTTGGGCCCTCACTTCTAAAAGGACACTGAGGTGCTGGAGCATGTCCAGAGAGGCAATGAAGCTGGTGAAGGGTCCTATGAGGAGCAGCTGAGGGAACTGAGGATGTTTAATCTGGAGAAGGGTGGCTCAGGGGGCATCTCATTGCTCTCTACAACTACCTGAGAGGAGGCTGTAGGCAGGTGAAGGTCAGTCTCTTCTGCCATATCACAAGTGAAAGGGCAAGTGGAAATGACCTTAAATTGCAGCAGGGAAGGTTCAGATTAGCTATTAGGAAAAAAAACCCCAACACTGAAATAGTTGGTTAGGCATTGGAATAAGTTGCCCAGAGAAGTGGTGGAATCACCATCTCTGGAAGTGTTCAAGAGTCATCAGGATGGGGCCCTTAGGGATATAGTTTAGGAGTAATTATGGTGGTGCTAAGTTGACGACTGGACTAGATGATCTTGAAGGTCTCTTCCAACCTTGATGATTCTGTGATTTTAAAAGCTGCAATTTTATATTTATTGACTCAGATCTTTACTAGCTTATGTGTCTCCCTCATTCACTCTGTTACTCTGCAAATGTGCTTAATCTTTCAGCTGTGTGGTATGCAGATTTTTATTTATTAAAGCATACAGTGTTGTCTAAATTAAAAGAGAAAATATACTAAAATTCATAGTTTGGCAAGTTTTATATTTGAATCAAAAATATCTCCAAAGAATATGGGAGTAGAAATATTTTTTCAGAGAGGCAATATTACAGTGACATGATTCTTACTCGATTATAGTGATTCATGGTAACTAACCCCTATAGTTTTCAATTGCAAATGTGAACTTAATTTTCTCAGTATTCCTGAAAACTAAGCCTCAGTGGGATGCATTATCAATACTGTGAATTTCTGTATTTGCTGTTGGATACATTCATGGTTTTCTAAATTTTCACCTGCATTGCTAGGGAGACCACTAAAATCTGATTATCATTGCTGAAGGAATTATACAACACCACCTTAGCTTGAAGAGATTAAATAATTTTCTTTTGCGCACTAGTTCCTCCAAAACATGGTTAACAGTCAACTTAGAACCACCCCTACTGGGGCATTTTACTGGAAAGTAAAATGTGATTTATGATTTAAACTCCATTACTATGCTGACTATTCACAACAGTAAAAATTTATACCCAGCATGATGTGAAATACTTAGTTTAAGAACTTTACCCATAAGGAAACAGAAAGATATGATATACTATAACACCACTGTCTTTCAATCTTACCAGGCAGGATCCTATATATTCCTCTGAGATTCTTGATGTTACCAACAGGAGAAGTCTGTGAGAGAGCTAAATGGCCTCTCCATGTCCTACATCATCTGTCTATAACTAATAAATGATTCAGTCTTCTTCTTCTGTGACTACTTGAGGTCTGCAGATGAAAAAGAATCTATAAAAAACATATTTGAAGAGGAGATCATAAGCTCCATGACAGTTTTGTCCTCCAAACTCAGTCTCTTGCTCAAACTTCACTCCTCAAGGAAATTGCTCTGGACAGTGGAGATGAGGAGGGATCTCCTCCATTTCCAAGTCAGTGAGTTGTACATGTGTAGGTGAGCACATATCCACTCACTCATGCTCTTCATTCCTAGAAGATCACTTCATTGCCTTTATCCTCTCTTCAAAACCTTGTAGTTTAACAGATGAGGCAAACCACACTCAAAAGATGGATGAAGATGATGGGAAAAAAACTCGAGCTTGTCCCCTATAAAGACATTTTTGAAAAGTTATATCTGAGGAAGCTGCCAGAAATCTAACATCTGCTAAGGTTCTTCACTCCCTTGAGTAGGCAGAAGCAGCAAATGGGGTCTCTTTGTAGCTCTGCATTGCATGGGGTTTCACAGAGCTTCCCTTGTACCTAAAGTCTACCTCTGTTAGAACAGTCAGCAATGTCGTTTGTCTACATGGCTGCCTGTATGCAATTTCACGGGTGCTGATTTTTGTAATTTTTCCTATTGCCATTATTGATTGTCTGCTTCTATCATGTTATTTTGTGACATGACTTGGATCCTCCAAACCCTGTGTGGAGTAAATTGGTCAGAATGAACCATATATAAACTGATAGCACTTCTGGATTACCATTTTCCCACCGTGTTAGCCTACCACAAAAATAATTCAGAACTTGTAATTCACTTGCAAATGATCCTCATGTAAATGCAGAAGTATCAAAATTTGAAAGGTCACTCATCCTTGAAATCAACACAATTGATTTTATATAGCTTGCTGTCAAAATCTGGTTTTATGTTCGTGAGTCATGACCTAATAGATTTTGTGAAGCCTGCTACCTTAAATAATAGTGCTCAGTGAATAGTAAAATAATGAATTGTAAAACATCATTTGTGATGTCATCACATATGTTACTGAAAGTTGTCCTGTGTAGAACTAAGAAATGTCTAGATGCTTATTTGCTTATTATATTTGCTTAATATTTGCTTATTATCATATATTGTGTAAAAATTTGTCCTCCTGTTTAAAGTAGACTACTGATGGAGACCAGAATATAAAAGATTGTTAGAAAAACAAAAATAAAAAAAACCAACAAAACAAACCAAAAGAAAATGAGGTATTCCTAGGTATTCCTAGCCTTCCTAGATATTAGGAAGAAGTTCTTTAGTATGAGGTGCTGAGACACTGGAACAGGTTTCCCAGAAAAGTCGAGGATGTCTCATTCCTAGAAGTGTTCAAGGCCAGCTTGGATGAGGCTTTGAGCAAGCTGGTCTAGTGGAAAGTCTTCCTGACCAGGGTAGGGGGTTTGGAACTGTGTGATCTTTACAATTCCTTCCAACTGAAACAATTCTATGATTCTGTCCTTGTTAGAACAGCTGGGACCAGTTCATCACTGGATGGGTGTAACCCAAAACTGTGTATTCTATAGCCTTCCATGCCATTTCCCAGAAACTGTTATCAATAGACCATTTACACCACCTGCCCAGAGCAGCCTGACTCCTCAGGCTTTAAACTGAGTGTTAAGAGGCCTGAGAGACAAGAGGATGCTCCTGTTCTCATACCCATTGTGGAACTCCCCGCCCCGACGGAGGTACTGGGTATTCCTGCCTGAACTGGAGGATATATAATCTTGGAGTCTTGGGACTTTTTTAACCACTTGTGGGATCCAGAGGAAGACTGCAGACCACCACTCTCAACTGGACTGCAACCACCACTCTCAACCAGACTGCAACCACCACTCTCGATCAGACTGCGCCAGCACTCTCACCAACAGGTTTTCCCCTCTCCTTTTACTTTGGACTCAGGGGGCCCAAAGAACACCACTCTGTTCATGCCCCAGGGTGCTGGGTTATACATTTGGGTTTTGTGGGTTAAAATAAATTGTTTGTCTGTATAATCGAACTTATTATATTATTAAATTGTTATTCTGATTTATAATCTCTCTTTTGAGTTGGATTCATTTCCCCTGCTGGTTTACCTTTAAACCAGCACAGATTCTATGATCTGTAGTTTTTCCATCAATGGAAGCATAGATTTACAGTTAATGTAACCACTCAAGTAAACAGGCATTTATGAAATCATTCCCTTGCCTTGTGGATTAAACACCAAAGCCAAAATTCTGAACAAAGAGTTAATATTTCATATGATTGACTACATATTGCTAAGTGTTGAATTCTCAGGAAATCCAACCAAAATCACCTGTAAATTTTGAGGCTTAGCCCTTGAAAGAATAGTCAGAATCATGGCATACAGGGAGGGATGTAAAAATAAATAAATATATGGGGGAGGTTTCTTCAAATTTAGAATTAGTACATGTGCAGCACATCTCCTTTCAGTAATTTCCTCAGTCATCCTGAGGTAAAATCCTTTCAATGTTCATTGAGATCTCAGTACTGGATTCAAGCTGCAGCCCTGCCACACTGAATATCCTCTGTTCCTCCACCATGTTCCACTGTGGTCCTGCTGCAGCAGCGATATTAGCAGCGTCAATACGAATTATCATTTCTTCTTTCTTTAAATAATATTCCAAATACTGCTGCAACTCCTCATAGGCTTTAGCACTGATCACAGTTTCTGCTTAAAAGTCTGGTTGGAGTAGACACTGAAGGTGCTCATTTAGTGACTGATATCAACAGGGATGAGTTCGATTCTTATTTTCCACAACATTAGTTGTGTCTATTTGAGGAGAAACATTTTGAATTATCTAAAGCATAAAGCAATGGAAGGATATTTTTTCCCCACATATACATAGCTACATACCACAGATATAGTCACATACGGTAATACACCAACAGAGTGGTTACGCAAAGATTCTTCTCCATTACCGTAGGCTGTTAAGTGCATGTAACCAGGGCAGTACCAGAAAGATTTAAATGTAACCTTTAGAAACACTTTTGCTTGGTTAGTGAGATTTATAGGGCATGGATGGGAAGGATGGTGGATGTGAACTAGTTTTCTGTTAAAATACAGTGTGATACTTGTGGATTAATTCTGTTCACACGAGTGTGGAACAGCAATCTTTCTTTGAGAGGTTAATAAAAAAAATTCTTACTATAGCACCCCAAAATTTCAAGCTCTTTTTGTCTCAAATGAGTTAATAATCCCACCATCCAAAACCCAATAACTATTTATTCCCTGGAGCAAACACTTGGTCGTTTTTTGAAGCAGTTTCTCAGAGGATTTTCTAACCAATTTCTCAGAGCTCATTATTAGAAGGGTATGAACTGTGGGAATAGGGCTGTAACTGCTGTACACAGGTGCCTTTACTTTCTCATCCTCATGGTCAGAATATTTCATTGCTGAGAAATGTCAGAGGTACAGTATCAACTTCTAAAGTTGTGCTGGTTTTACTTACAGTACAGGATCTTTCTTCCTTTTATAGTCATATCCTTGGCTAGACCCTCCTTTCTCTAGGAATAGACTATCCTTAGTCCAGCCTGTCTTTGGTTGACTGTTAAGACTGGCAGCTGCTGGCCAAAATAAACATCTTTTCTGCTAGTTTAGGGTGTCCAACTGTCCTTAGCTTCACCACACACACTATCCTTCCTCTTGTATGGGAGCATAACCATGTAGAGGTGTTTATTCTGATCTGTGGCTGTTGTATCTGAATGGGTGACTTTGGTTAGCTTTTATGAGCTACAAGTTTATTTTAGGGAGGATAAGAGCCTGAAGTTATAAAGACGTGGAACACGCTTATTGTCTCAGAGTAAAGAATTTACGAGAAAAGAAAATCTTTCCAGTGTTTTGCTTTGCAGTCATGCTTTAGGAGGCCTAAGGCAAAGGGACAGTATCCCATTACCATGTGGAAAACTTCTCCACTTCTCTAATAATTTTGCATTATTTTTATAATTCTTTTCCCAACAGGTTCAAAACTAATATTTGTCCCTAATGGCAATAGTTAAGGTGCAGAACGGATCCCAACTGGAGCCAGCAGCTTGCACAAGAGTGGCTGAGGAGGCAAGGGTAAGGCCTGGAATAACAGTGTCTGCCCCCTATTCCCACAAAGGGCAGCCCTGGAAAGCACCAGCGACGAGGAACGTGGGGACCAGGTCAGGCAAACAGGGCCTGGCACCTCAGCCAAGGTGTGGAGAGGCAGCTTGCGTTGAAGGGCATCTCTTTGAACGTGGGGCATTCCACTAGCCAAGTGAAGAGACTTGTAGTGCACACAATCCAGCAACCAGGCATGTTCTGTGACCATCTGCACAGGTCAAGGATGCTCATCCTACTTGAACCCCAAGACAGAATGGTGGGTGCTCAACCAAGAGCAAAGGCTGCAGCTCTGGTGGGGGAGTTTGCACCATCTACCCCAGCAGTGGCTGAGGCCTCCACCCAGATGGAGCTGCTGAAGAAGGAGGCTGAAGTGCAGACTTCAGGCTGAAAGAAGTTCCAAGGCCTTTCTCCTGGATCAAGGGCAGGAAAAGGCTTCAGACCTGCCTGCCAAAGGTGTGCCCAAGTAGAGGACATCCTGAGCTGCAGGAGGCGGTTTGAAGGCTGCGTAACACTGGGGAGGCTGAGGAGTGAGATAGCTTATTCCAAGTGTAGTCTTGAGTGGCCCCACAACCCAAAACCAAACAGAAAGAAACTCCTCCACTGGAACACACAGAAGGAAGGGGAGCCAACAATGCAGAAGAATGAAAGCTCCTAACATCAAAGACTTCCCCTGACGCCTGAGGTGCCCTTGCAGAACCACTTCGCTGCTCTGCAGACTGAATAGGAAAGACTTCTGTGCCCCTTTCTTTCTCACCTTATTGAAGAATTTTTCATACAGGACTGGTGCTTAAATTTCTCAAACTGTTAAAATGATAGTGGCATTAACATTTTCCTCCATTTTACTTACATAAGTACTTGATATTATGGATGCCTGTTTCTGTTTGGTCTGCTTGGGTACAGAGCTTTATTTCCATGAGAGAAATACATTTTTCCTGGAAAGTGTCTTACAGTCACATTTTGAAAGAAGAAATTGCAAAACTGATTTAGTGCATAAATCAGATAAAATATTTATTTACAGACATGTAAAAATTATGTTACAACATTTTAAAGAAAACTGTAATGAACGATCAATCTACTCTGCATGGGCAAACTCTGAATGTTTTAGTTCTAAATTGCAGTGGCACCAATTAAAAACATGACTGCTACCAAGACTGTAGCTATCTACATTGTTTAGGTACTGTGGTTTTTCAGAACTAAAAATGGAAATATAGAGAAAACTAATAAGAATTGCAACAATATGTAATACAAGAATTTATAAAAGTAAAAATATTTCTTCTAGATCCAAACTTTAAAGCTTTTTAGTAAATATTTTTCATTCATGCAGCTGCACAGGTTTGAACCAAATATCTGAAATACACAGAGCATATAGGTCTGTGTAGAAAATGAATTGATTTGATTCAGAACTGTAAAGGATTTTCTAAGACTGTTGACTATCCAAACTGATTGACAAGATCTTTTATGTTTCTTGTTCTTCCATATTTCAAGGGCTGAGCAATGTTAAAAAATCCCACAACTGACAAAACTCATGTAAAACAATAAAGGTAGTGGTGGCAAATAACACCGAGCATACCACATACATGAACAGCAGAGAACTATCAAGCTCTGTTGAAGCTACCAGCATCCTCTGTAGTGATTTTAAGCAAACATGCTATTGAGAACCCTTGCTAATAATAGACTGCATGGCGTAACAATCTTCTGGCTTGCAAATGAAATAGTGCCTCATGGTGTTATCAGAGGCGTCTTTTTGTGTTCAAAATATATTCAGGACTTAAACTGTAGTGTGAAACAGTGTCAATATTATGAATGTGCAATTATTTCTGTGAGTTTATAATCTAAGGGTAATGATTGTAAAGAATGTGTAAAATCTAAGAGTGCTTTCTGTGAGTATTAGTGCATTTGGAATGGAGGTGGTGAAGAGACAATGTAGCTAGACGTTGCTCATATCTAGTTTATTAATACCAATATCAGAACTGATCTCCTTGGATGACATTCTCCATCTCTTAAGTCAACCAAGGGGAAAATGCCCCTTTAGCTGCTAAGGTTTGGAGTTCTTTTTTTTAACTGTCAGGCAAAGATGGAGATCCCAGAATGGCAATTCTTATTGCATTTTTAGAGTTAAGAATGATCATAACCGATATTAAAAGATAGAAAGTGGAGAAGTATTTCACCCTCTGATTTGACCTAACATTTCACTTACAGAGAAGTAATTTTTTTTTCTGCATTTTCTGGGAGAGTCAGCCTTGGCAAATTCTGAAGCTGTGATTCTTTATGCTCAAATATAACTACTTATTCTAGTCTTTCCTTAATTAAGTAGCTAGGTACCACCCAGCACTTATGTAAACCATGTAACTCCACAGACAATAGACAAACTAAATATAAGGTACACAAACATAACTGCGAGTGCTATGTTACATAGTCTCCTAGTGAAGAAATTTTCCACTCAGTAACAGAAAATTAAATACCAATGTATGCTTTTCTTCCAAATTTTTTGAAGAATATCAGTCTGTCTTTGATGATGGTCCCCATGCTCAAAACCTGACCAGAGACCTTGAGCTCCCACCTCCTCATACCTCCACTATTTGAGGTGAACCTATCATATCAGAAACTGCTTTTTAAAATAGAAATTTAAAGTTCAATATTTTAAAGAGTCTCTCTGGTATCTTTTGTTTTCTCTTGCTTTCAGCCTACAGAGAATGATTGAAAGGGCAAGGTAAGGGTTCATCTCTATAGTGCTGAATGATCCCAAATACCAAATACCTCTGGTCATGGATATCAATGGATGTCAGGTCTTTGTGCTGCAGACTGGAACACAGCTGGGTCTGAGCTCCATTTGACTGCCTAAGATACTTCCCAAGTTAACACTATTCCCTCTTGAAAAGCTGTAGTTACTAAATAATTTATTTCCTTGCAACTACTTTAAAGACATGTCTCTTTCTACAGGAGTATATCTCACATAAAGATGTAGATGATATATTCCTTGTTTCATGTCATCTGCAGTGCTAAGGAGGTCTGACTTCGGGGTGGTGAACAAACTGGTACTTTTATCAGAGAAGAAGACCTTTTGCCCATATCTTATATGCTTTGATACCCTTAATGTCTCAGTAACACAGGAGAAATAATGCATCCATTCTGTTTGAAAGGAATTATGATTTATTAAGAAATTCTATACTGAGATTCCCCCTACAACATCTGTAATAATTAATTATTCTAACTTCAAGTTTTTAGGAGGGATTTAGGATTTTGTGAGTGGAAAGACTACTGCCAGAAAATAACCCAAAAAGTAATAAGTAGGCTGTCAGATGTTGACAGGCTATAAGTAATTTTCCTGGCTAGACAGGAGACTGACTGTCATGGAAACTTTCCATATGGTAACAACAAACAGCCTTTAGAGATTTGCAGGAACAGCTGTAACAATGTCTGATGAATGGCATCACAGAGAGTGCTTATCTGAAGAAAGAGATTTACAGAAGGATCCAATTTACAGTTTGTCAAGGATTGCTCTCTTATTTTGACATTTTCACTTTTTAGAAGCTATCCTATTACTAAATATAATTATTTCCAATGAAAAATAAATTAAATAAAATAATGGAAAATACCATACAATGTATTTAAATGTGACACTGATCATAATGGTCTTGTTTGAATTAAACATTAAACAAAGAAGTGCAATATCACCTGACTCTAAATATGGTATAACAGTAAAACATGCTAATCATAAAAATAGCTTTTAGAAATATACATTTGTATACAGTGTTTTCCACACCTGTTAAATATGTCCTTCATATTATTATGATACAGTACATTGGCCTTTAAGACATCAAAATTAAAAAAATAATACCAATAATTAGCCAGAGAAAACCACATTTACAATCTAAACCATAAAAATCTGACAATTGTACAGCTTAGAACATATAAGAAATGGAATTTCTAATATTTGAACAATAACGTCCATTTTAATAAGTAAACTGAGTTTCATACAAATTGAATTAAAGGTGTTGCTAGCCAGTAAGAAACCGCAGTTCACAATTTTCTGTGGGGAAGTCAGAGTTTCTCTTCTCAGCCTTCAGGGGGTTCACACATGACATCTCATCACTTGATCTGTAGAAACTGAGAAATGAAATGTTGGCTTTAGTATGAAGGCATAGAATTTCTTCCAGCAGAACCTCAAAAAGAAGCCAAGACAGCTGGGGAAAAGAGTAAAGAGGACTATGATTTCACTTTTTCACAAATCAATCAAATAGCAATATCTATTAGATTTTCCCATCTTAAACCATCGAAGGCTAAAAGAAGAATAGTGTTCCTGCAGCAGTGGACAATCAGGACTGTGCAACAATCCTGAATTAGACTGTATGGACCAAAATAATAACAGTGAATCAAGCAAGAGCTGCTGAGGTTGAAGTATACCTGCTCTCAACAAGCTATGCAAACAACTGCTGCATGTCTATTTTAGCAGCCGGAAATAGAATAATGTATCTTAGCTGTTTTGCAATGAAATGCTTTATTTACATAATAGCATTCAATCTAAATAAATTGCATGTAGAATTCTTTACTTCAGTCCCATCACACTATTTATATACCTTACTCCATTTCTATTGACTGTATGCTTTCAGCACTGCCTATAGTTACCAGATTGATGGATCTTTCCTCAGTGGCTTCCCTTTTGTTGTTGCCCATTTTATTATTGTTCTTGTGTACATGCCATAGGATATAATTGTATATCCTCTGATTTCTTTTGTTGTTTTACCAGCCACATTGTGAAACTGCAAAAATCCAGTATTATTCAATGCTTTTGAGGATCATTCTTCCATCAGAGGCAGAAACAGGTAGCATCTAAATATCTGGGTCCTATGATATGTGATCCATTAATACTACCAGCTTCAACTAGGCATTCAGGGATGCTTCAGGAGAGCATAAGACATACCAGATACACTTGCCCATAATAGTTTCCTAATCACATCCGTTTGGAAAACTGTCATTAGAAAATGTTAACAGAAGTAGATGGTTTCTTTTTTTAAACTGAAATTTTCAATCCAAGGGTTTTTTTTTTAAATTTTGACCGGAAAAAGATATTTCAGTCAATTTCCCCCAACCTTTGGTTCCATCTTTTTCTATAACTAAACCAGAATACAGCTGACAAAATCTGGTGCACTTCTGATCAAAGCCTGAAAAATTTCCAGATGTTCTTTTCAGACAATTTCCACCTCCTTCAGTGAGTTTTAAGTCTGACTTTTCCTTACTCATTAAAAAAAAAGGGAAAATTTCTGTTAAAATTTCAATTTATTGAAAACATGGTTTTCAAGTGAAAAGGATTTTACCAGAAATATCAGAGTCCCTGCAGGACTGGCCTCCTGCCCTTTGAAGCATTCAGGCATCAGATTTTTCACTTGTTTCAAAGAGAGCAACAGATTTCTGGTTGTGATCTTCTCGAGTAACCAGTATTAGGGAGAAGAGCTCAAGTGAGAGATTTCAGAACTTTCTTCTTTCAGTTAAAACATCCTGAAACTATTCTCTACTTGCACAGAGAGAAATCTTCATCTCCCCTATTTTAGGTCTGATCCCTAGACAGACCTATCTATATGAAAAATGACGCTTAAATTCTCCCCTTAAGTCTGTGAGAGGCCTAATGGCTGTTAAGTAGTTTTCATCTTAGAAGAAGTAAAAAACCCACTGTACATCCTATTAGCTCCAAAGAAGATATCTCTTTTCTAGTCCTTTTTCACCTATGCTTTGCTGTTCCATTAATGAAAGCAATAATTATGCAAGTAAGAAGAGAGGCAGATTTTAAAGTTATTGAAGCTTTTTCCCCTCACCATAAACTTATCAAGCATTTACCTCTCACTAACAATAAACAGCTTCATTAGGTTACTAATGTGAAATGTTACTGCTAACCACATGGATCCAAGTCATCAATGCTGCTTTGCTTTTGTTTAGAACAAGGATATGATTTTACCAACTATACCAGTCCAAAATCTTGCATTCTTTCTTCTGTATGTGGGCTTCATATTTGCCTCTCAATGCAAATAATGTTAAATTCTGAGAAGAAACTTTAAAATCTGAAATAGTCAAGCTTTTATTTTGCATAGAATGATAGGAATCCTGGACTATGATTAATCTAGACTAAGGCAATGTTAATTTTCTCCTATTTCTTTCTTCTGAATAGTGTGCAGTTTATCATCTGGCTTTATGGTAGTGCTGATGATATTAAAAAGCCCTCATAATGACTAATGTTTTTTCATTTCTTTCACCCAATATATAAAAACACATCCCGACACAACAAGGATGAACTGAATGACATTTAAGCCAGCAATAAGGCTTTCATTTGATGTAGTTCTAACAGAAAACCACTTTAGAAAGTGTGATTTGACCATAATGCATTTTAAGAATTGAATAACCCAACTGAGCATGCAGACTTGGCATCTGTAGACAATATCAAAGAAACAGTATATTCTGTCCTAATTGCCATCATAATATCTGAAAAAAAGCTGGAGAGCGGTTATGGAATATTCATTGGTTCATTTTTCACCTAAAATTATTTCTGCTGCTTTTTTCCCTATCTGGATAACTTTTTGAGCTTGAACTACTGAAAACACTCTTCTTAGGCATTACACTATTTCTGTCGTCCAGAAATGCTATTGCTACTGTTAATGTAGTTCCAGTATGATCCTTCTGGCATTTTCACCAAATGTAAATTATACTAGACTAAATTAATTTTAACTATGCGCTATTACAATGTATATAATATAGGAAAGCCAATATTAAATATTAAAAACCTCACTAAATGAAAGTGCAGTTCTACTTAATGTGCCCCAAACTATAATAATTCAAAATGATGGAGTAAATCACATAAAATTCAGTAAAAATGTAGAGTTTCCCATCTTGCCTTTTAGATGTTAAATAGTTAAAAACTTACCTCCCCTCGAAGCCTAGATAATTCCTATCTTTATGTCTGTATAGTTTTAAGAATGCTCTGCACGTAAAGGACATTTTCCTGTGGGAGAGCCTCGCCACCAGATCACCTGTCAGGGGACCATTTCCTCTGTGCTTCGTAGTCAGGAAACACAACATAGTAGGAGTAGCTTGCACTCTGTATTGCTCCTAAAAGTCTTTTATGAGAAGACAAGCTCAATATATGATAAAGACCTGCAGGCATCATTCTTTCAGAACAGGATGCACCAGCCCCCTTTCCCTGGCCTCCCCAAGCAGATGAGAGCTGTAATGGTAGACCAGCCCTTCTGTGGCTGGGGAGCTACTGACTTTTCTAAACTCATTCAGATGGACTTTGTCTGTCTGAAGGAGACAAGAGTTTTGTTCTCTGCTGGCTGGATCTAAACAGAGCTCAGCCTCTTTCCTGCTCTGGTTTATTTGTTCTTCCTTGCAGTTTGAAAAAGGGAGAAGAACAGGAATAAGCTTCTTCTTCCCAATAAATACCTAGTTTCCGTCTCACAGGGTTTATAAGAAAAGTGTGCTGGACTTCCTTTACCATGCTCATCTTCCGGACTTAGATGTACAAGAATAAATCTTACTTTATGAGAGCATAAACTGAGCATATGTTCTTGGGAGGGAGTATTAGCAATGCACTATGACTAAATGACAGAAAAGGTGTACATGATTAACATCTTCCCTTGTAGTATATTAGGAAAATGTTTAAAGAAAAGTTCCACAGAATATGGTTGTTACAGACTTTACTATATTACCCTATAGTAATTTTAAGCAATAGGAGCATCCAACAAGTATATGCAAGATTTTCATCTGACAAAATGCATGTTTTTAAACAATCAATGGTTCTGAATGTCTTTTGTGATTACGTTAATCTTAGAAATTCCCAGAAAATGCATCTAAAAAGTGAATGGGTAGATGATGGTGCACATATACACATGAACTTGAAACCCCAAAACTCAAGTATCCTTCCTCTTGCTCTCCTACCTCTTTTTCCTTGACAGACAAACCCATTCTCATGACTGGAATTCTGAGTTCAATAACTGTAATGGAGGCATCTCAAGCTACTGTTGACCACTTTTTGGTAAAATTGCACATCTACCTCTTGCAGGCTCCTGTTAAGTAGGAAACTTTATGCCTGACACCTTTCTAGGTTTCTGTTGGTGTCTGACTAGGCTTTGGCAGTGGATTATGTGACTGCCATACATCACTTTCTGCAAAACAACTGCAAGTCCCATTAAAATGCAGCAGGTGTGATATTCTTTCACTCCCAGCACTGGCCCTCATTCTTGCACTACCTCAAACTGCAATTGTAGCATGATTACTTTGATTGCATCTGAGGTTCACTATACTGTTATCTCTACAACTGAATCTAGGTCCACAGATGCTGTTCTTACACCCTCTAGGATAGCATACTCTGTTTCATCTCTAATAATTTCTTTTGATTATGAAATGTTCTTTCTGGACAGCCAAGGAGGTGAAAAACAATCTGTTTGCAGATCAGGCATTTTTAAAAAATCCCAACAAAACAATCAAAACTTAATTAGCCATTATTGATCTAGATATTTACATAAAATAAGAAAAATCAGAATGCAGTAAAGAGAGTAGCAGCGCAAATTGTCATTCTGTTTGTTTGCTATGTCTAACTCAAGACATAGCTTGAGTTTCTCTGCCTTTTCTCTTAAGCAGGCAGCTTGCACTGAGTGCAAAACCAGTAATTTATGTTTGAGAGGTACCATGGGGGCATGCTCATTTGTTGGCTTTTACACATCATTCTTCATCATCAGCAGAAAACCATAAGGAATGAGTAGGGCTTACCAAGGAACCTTGAATTTGTATTAGCTATCACATTGACTTCCCAGCTGTACATCTTGTACTTGGTCCCTTGATTTAAAGTGGGAAATCTCTAATTCAGGAACAGTTATATATTTAGTTTAATGCCCCCATATGAAGTGTAAATGTTCAGTTCAGTAGATGTGAGCAGGGGAATGTGAATGTATGTTACACACTTGCTACTGTCAGCTGTAACCCTTGTAAAACATGACAAAATTATGGCACTAAAGCAAAACTGTTTATAATGAGCTAGTGATAGAAGATTCACTGCATTTAACAAATAGAGGGATTGTACAGTTTGATAAATATTAATAAAGAATAATTGCAAGAACTGGTTGCACCTTCTTTAAATCTTTCTTCAAATGATGAAACCTAATCATTATGCTTTGCACTCTGTCAATCATACTTTAATTGCTGAAAACACTACAGAATCGTTTTTCTGTTCAGTGAACAGCTTAATTACTTTGAAGAGTTAGTACTTATGTGAGTACATGTGAGAATGACTGTTTTACTTATCAGTGAAAACAAACCTCTATCCCCTTTGTATTAAAATGCTCTGTTTCAATTGTTTGCCTGAAAAAAATCAACAGGAAGAATAAGATAGCCCTATCAGATACTGATTTTCCCACTAGACCAACATATCTTTTTCTGAGTCCTGTGTAGGCAGAATTGTGATGGATACTTCTGGGTGTAGTGGTGGAGAGAGGATCCAATATTTGGAGAGTGCCAGTGAGGACATACTGCAATTGAGATGATAATCAGGTGTGAGACTGAAGGAATGACTTTGGGATTAGAGTCACCATGGTTGTTTGAGAGCCTGAGAAGAGCTATGAGGGAAAGAAGTAGATCAGTCTGCCTTACTTTAATCTGTGTTTTTCTCCTGCTAAACCACTTTTGGCAGTAAGGCCTCCTGATGCTGTCCACAGAGTTTCCTCTGTCTGTACCAGTGTGCCTTGAGGTATCCAGTACCAAACACAGCAGAGAAAAAAAGTCCCAATTTTGTTTAACCCTGCATATGAGTGAATATTCATAGCAAATTCTCAAAGGTATGACTCTCATTGAAGATCATTAGTTGTTTTCTGCTTCTTGGGACTGTGCATGTTCCATGAGAAGCAAGTCTGAGCCCTATCAGGATTCATAATAGGCATTGCCCTTTATCATCCTAAATGCTACAGAGAAGATGGTTTTAGGCTACAGGGTGCTGCCAGAAAGCTGTAGAACAAAATTCCTACTGAATTAACCTTTCCTTGATGTGAAGAGTAGGGAATTCTCTAGTGTGAGGTGGTGATCCAATTAGTAATAATGTTAAAGGCAATAGTTCCTGTCCTACCACTGCCAAGGGTACCGGTTTGAACACACAGCTTAATGCATAAAGGAACTACTAAAACTTGTACCCTGAGGCCATTCATTATGTCTACATTTTAAATAGTGTGGTTTTAAAATATATGAAAACAGAGGATTACTAGGAGAACTACCTTAAACTAATTCCACAGAAAGTACCTACTAAACTTTCACAGTATTGCCAAATTAGAGTTTAGATAGGTATCAAAAACCCGATTGTACCCATTGTAGGAAAAGAAATACTGTACACAATGATGGTATTGAGATGTTGAGTGTCTTGTCAAATCAAACAGAGATTTTTCATTTACTTGGAGGCAGAAGTTTTACTCAACTAAAAGACCAGGTGGAGTGAGATAAAAAACAAATAATTAGAGAAGAAATGGGGAGAGCAACCTGTTGGAAGGAGTAGTTGGAAGCATATAGCATGAGACAGAGATGCCAGGAAAGCCCAGAGTAAACCATAGGAAGAGGGAGCTGAATGAGTCGAACAGTGATGCACAATGGATATTTAAATGGTGACAGTATAATGAATTTGGATAGTCAATGAAACATACAGGATGTAGAGTTACCTGCTTAAAACTGTCATCTGTGAAAGACTTGGTGTAGGAATGTGATCAAGGTGGAAATAACAATAAAAGCTGGTCCTATTTTAAACCGGTTTTGCTTTGCATCTTCCTGCCTAATACTTATTTTAATGCACAGTGCTTAGTAGGGCATAAAATTTTGGTTTTATGAGGATTTCAAGAGATACTAATTTTAAAATAAAAGTTACAAAGCAAAATGCTGGATTTGGGGTTATATTGTGGTCTACAAATGGTGCAGAATCACTTAACAGCTGAGAAGGAATTAGTATAAACCTGGAAAGAGGAAGTAGAGAAGAATTTAGCCTTTTAATTCTCTGTTTATTTGGTCTGGAAAACACCTTACTCATTTTGAAAGACTACAAAACTATAGTATAGTTTCAGAAATCAACAGCAACAACAATTTGGAAACTTAGATACACATAACATCATGACAGGCTGACTGAGATAGCATTTGATTAACTTCCAAATCTTCATTTTGGGAGACTGAGCTTGTTTTATTCTTCACTGATTGCTTTTCTGTTGAAATGGCAATTACAGTTTTATCACTTTCTAAATAACTTCCCTTCTCTAAGGTCTATAAATGCCGATGTACGGATAAATTCAATCTGCCTTTCATGTTTTGATATTAATCATGCAGAAAATCTTCTTGGTAACACATTTATATTTTCTCAAAAAATTGAAACCTTTTGGGTCACTAACTGCAGTGGCTCTGCAATTTGTCTTGAAAAAATAAAAACATTTAAAATTTCTGCCTTTTAATATGGAAAAATAACAACCTTTTGGCTTTCATTGTTTACACCTATTTACTCCTGTTAAGACTTTGAACAGAAAAATGTTTCCTCTGAGGGTTTTTCATTCAGCATTCTCAAGGCTCAAGCATACTGATAAAGCCTGTGAAATGAGTGTTTTCCAGGGGAACTAAAGCTATTTACTTTCAAAGACTGACACACCAGAAAAAATATGTGAACCATGACAATTGCTCAATTTCAGTTAAATCTAAGAATTTGATGATTAAGCTGATAGACTCAAATCCATAGCCAAACACAGGCCCAGTGGCTGGCCTGAGTTGCTCCAGAGGATTTCAGTGTCCCAGTGAGAGCCTAGAAAACACCAGTGTCCCCCTTCCCATCCACCACTTTCCCAGCGTACCTCATACTGCTGCTTTGGTAGCTATATTAGGTTACTGTTTTGATGTCTGTTCTCCCTACACAGGGCTGGGGAATGTTGGTTCCAAATAACGGGTGAACCAAACCCAACCCAGCAAATTCAACAAGTCAACCAAAGTTTACTGGAGTCAACCAAAGTACAGGGAAGTAAAAGAAGAGCTACTCCACCAGAATTAGTTAAAATTACATTGGCAAAAATATTGCTGGGTGGAAACTGAAATCAGTCTTCATATTTAAAGTGTTGACTTACTTCAATTAAATCTGATGTTTCTTTGCCTGCCATAAGGTACAGTAGAAGCTTGTGAAATTTTCTGTAAGTCACCACCATCTTCACCTGAATAGAAATCCATGCTTGCTTCTGGGTGGTAGGTGTTTGGCTGTCCTTGTTTGTGCACTGCACTCAGAGGTTGACTCTATGCTCATAAATTTTAGTCTAGAAAAATCTGTGGAGCTAATTCTGATCTACTTAGATTGAATAAATATATTGAGGCTACTAACACTGAATATTAAGGTCACATGTTATATCAGAGATGAGTTAATATAATATAGATTATATATTACAGAATATAGATTCACAGGAATAGAAAAGAAAATTATTTTGTTTATTAGTTTTAGAGAAGTGCAATTACAGGCAGGAAAGTCTAGTAGAAAGAGACACAAAATATGTGATAATATTACTTGCATTTTCTGCACGTTCCCATGTGATATGTGGAGGATAAGGTTTAAATAATTTGAAAAATATTATGTAGTCAGTCAGAAGTAACCTAGTTAAAACCCTGAACACCACTTAGGAAGTCGTCTTCTGACAAATCAACTGCCAGGAAAAATGAGGAGGAGGAGCCAGTAGCAAGGCCCTTCCAATGACTCACAGGACAGTGGGTGAGCAGCAAACATGCCTACTGTGCTATTGCATACATTAAATATAATAAAAGGGCATGTCAGGAAGTTTCTTACATTTTTTGATTTCATGGCACGCTTTTATTATTTTTTTCATTTTTTCAGTCACAGGTTATTAGATTTACTGCAGCTTTGGAAGGTACAACAAATTACTATCTGTCGGGTATGCTGCCCCTAATGACTTTCTTAGCTTGCTCAAGTACGAACATCTTGCACTGATATTTATCAAGTGAACACAATCTTTACCTATTCATTTGTCTTAGGAATGAAGACCATCATGTTTCTCCTGATACTGAAAGCAAGATTTCAATGAAGTCCAAAATATTCAGTGCATAGAAAAGAAAAAATTTTGTTTGGTCTTAGTGATTTTTAAAGTAAGCTGAATAAGATTTCTAGCACAACGTTGCTTCAGCCATTGCCACTAATCAGAAGTTTTGTCCTTTTTTTTTTCTAGGTAGTACCCTGTATAAGTTGTCACAGTACCTGTTGATCTTTTCAACAAGACTAATCAGCCTAATTTGGTTTATAAAAAAAGTCAGTCTTGTCTGTCCTCATGCTATGGACAGAAAAACAATGCCTCTAAAAGGGCAATCAAAAATCTCATTTAATTACAATAATACCTTAGGTACTCTCAGTACTATCACACAGTCATATATTTGATCAGTCTTGCTATTTGAGATATGCAAAACTGGGTTTAAACTAGATGAAATTCATCAGAGAAATTTTTGTTGTTTTTCTGTAGATTTTATTCGACTCTCAACTGAGTATTCTTATTGTTGAATTTCATACAAAATAATAAAAGCAAGGAAAGTTTCACAGCTTCATAGAGATTTGCTATTAAATTAATTTCCCTTTAGCTACTTATAGGAGGGGTGTGATGGACACACTCAACCCCTTAACCAAACTCGTGAGAGTTTGGTTTAGGCTTCAAAGGGGGTAAATGCTTGAGCCATAGCCCAGCCAAGAACTCTTCTAGTTGCAGTCTGTTCTCTGAAGGCCCACAAAGGCAAACAGTGACACAGTGAGCATTGGTGTGTATGAGCTTGAAACACCTGTCATGCGATTAACACATGAACAGCAGGAAACTTTTCCAAGACTCATTTAACAAGGCACGAAGCAAATTGTGGGTACAAGGAACCCCAGGCATATCTTTCTCATTGCAAGTAACTTGACTACAATCCAACCAGTTTATTCCACAAATATGACAGCTTAAGTGAGCCTTCTTTGAGCTCTCCCAGCCAAGTAGCCTGGCTGCATGGTGGTGGTCTCCCCTTGAGCTGAGATGCCTCTCAAGGTTACTCCTCGAGGCACACAGACCATTTATCAAGAGTAGATGTTTGGTAAGTGACTGATATTACACAAAACCTTTTAGTATGGTAACTCTGATTTGTGTCTTGGTAACTCTGAGTTCTGTCTTGGTAGTTTTGAATCATTGTTCAAATGATTGTTCTATACAGCATTAAAGTGAACTTTATCACTGAACCTTGTTTAGTCACACTTTTACAACATAATATTAAAACCATCTTTGCTAATACCTTTGCTAATACCTTTCAGCAATCTAAATCACACATTTGCGACAAGAGGGAAATGTTTTTGATGAGCTTTAGCCAAAGAAGTAGTTGGTTCCTTTGATTTAAATAGTGATTGCATAAATTCCTACAAGAAATATAGCTATTATTTTATCATAATGGCTTTACTTTTGCATAGTGAAACTCAGTGCAGCAAGAGGATTATTCTGAGTTTTATGTCTGTGGTAGTTTCTGTTATTCATGTTTGAAACATGATTCTCTTTCAGACATTCGAAACAAATCTGATAGACTGAAAACATGCAGTGTGGAGGTAGAGAAAAGGACAAGAGTAAGAAATTAAATACCCCTGGGAGGTAAATATAGCTGAAATATACTTAATAACAAGAGAACTATAATTGTTGTTGAAATAACTGCTGTAAATCTACAGTGTAACCAAAACTAGGCCTCTTACAGTCTCTGTATCTTGGGTTCTAAAATAAGTTAATAAAAATGCCTCTTAAGACATCTCATTAGAATTGACTCATTATTATGGAAGTCCTATCTAATAATGCTCTTGTGGCTTTATTACTTTTAGCATAGCCACAACGACATAAAAACACAATGCTGTGACTGTGAATATATCCTTCAAATTCCAACTAAGCACTAAGACTAAGCAGAGTCTCATCTGAGTTATGACACGATAAATCAGTTATATCTTAACTTCAATCACATGCTCTACCAGAAAACACTGTTTGCTCTACTGAATACTTAACTACTAAACCACTACTGTACTGTTAATATTATAGTTAGCTATTATGAAAGGTTGACAGTTTGGTAGAAACTCTTATTCTCAAGCAAGTGTAATACAGATAAGAGTGCTTGTGTATAACTCATTCCAATTAATTATTTTGTTGGTATTGTACTGAGCATTAGCTGAAAGTGATTTTTTTTTTTCAAATTTACTGTACTTCAGGCTTTTTTTTGAATGCAAACAACAACTATGTTGTTTACAAGAGGATTGCAATAACTTGATCAGTGCTTCCTCAATGATTGATTAGCACCCTTTGAAACAAATTCAAAGAAGATATATTAAATGTTCTGGGGCTGCACTGGGTTGTCCAGGTGCTAAATCAGTAGAGTCCTGATCTCAGTCCTGCCACACACTGTTAATGCTACCTCTGGTAAGAAGGGGCTTGTTATAGAGGGACTGAGGACAAGCAGCTTCTCAAATATCCAAAGAGTTGGACTGCTGTTGCAAAGGTGACTTTGCTGTTCTTCATTGTGAAGTCACAGTATTAAGAGGGGGTTATTTGGTTTCCTTCCCACTACTTACAATTTAAAGACATGGCAGATACCTAAAACCTGCTTAATATCACTTATGATTTGTGTTCCAATGATTTGTGATCTGTTTGTGATTTGTGTGTGAACTGAACCTAGTAAACATGAAGATCTATTTTCATAGGAACTTGTTTTCTGTAAGACAGTATGGGAAGCTGCACAGGTATGTTGTTTCTTCACAACACTGTTGAGGGACAGCTTAAAGTAAAAGGAACGTGTGGATATGTTTGCACTAGGAAGAAACAAAGAAATTTTAAATTCACTGTTACTAGAAACTGTTTAATGTTAGGAGCAGATAGAAAGCCTGAATTATGGGTCTAGTAAAATCTGAGATAACCAACTACTTGGTTTTTTACCTAAAAGAAGTGAAGGAAACAGACCTGAAGTTCTCAACCCCTCCAGCTACCTCTGATGGTTGGTTTAGTGATGTAAATTGTAAAGTAAGTGTAGGAGCTACATTCCAAGTTAGTGACTATTTTATACATATATAACTACAACATATGCATGCCCTTGTACAAGGGGGAGTGAGGGGCCAAGGTGTAAGAGAAGGTGGGTGAGAAGCTTATGGCAAATTTCACTGTGTGAGTTCAAGCCAACAATTTGACGTATCCGTACATAGATGGATCATGTATCTGAAATCACCATTTAAAGAACTCTTCAGTATGTTAATGCAGGAAAATTCTTTGGGAATTTTTTTGTAAAGATCCTCAAGCTGGAGTGTCTGCAGTACTGGAGATACTGAGAGACATTTGTGGGCAAATGGCACAAAAGAAACTTTCCTAAGAGGTGATGTTTGATGACTGCAGCAGGTACTTCAAATGCAGCATATCTTGAATTAAAGTTCAAATGGACAATCAAGTTATTGCAGCGTAAAAGTTTTTCACACTTCAGCTGAGCCATAACAGCTGTTTGCAGGCACGTCTTTAGTCCATAGAAAATTACAATGCAAGGATGAACAACATCCTGGTGTAGATGGTGGATGACAAAGGTGTGCAGATGTTGGATGGGATGTTTTGTGTGTGCAGCCAGGCAGCTAACTGAAGAGTCTGAAGGGTCCTTAAATCAATGCCTGACTTAACTCAGACTGCAGGCTAAACTACTCTGTCTTTCTTTACAGTTGATCTAGGCTGAAAGCAGGTACAAGGACAGATGCCATGACTCAGATAGTGTGCAGTAACCTGTTCCTCTAAATAGGCACCATGTGAATTTAGAGAACTGATCCTACCACCTAAACCTACAGCACACATCCTGCATAGTCACTCCCTTTGCAAATTAGAATTAGAAATAGGGAAAAATATATTTTTGAGTCCTCTGGTGTAAAGATGCAGACACAGATATGCAGATCTAGAAGCTCCATTCTGGCAGCATGTGGATTATGGCAGTGAGTATGTCCTTCTTGAACACTTTCCTTTACTGACAGCCTTAGGACAACAGAATTCTGTTCAGCAAACCTGCAGGAGGTTTTGGGCAAATGGCTTGGCAGAAGATTTACAGCTAAATCTAAAGAACTCAATAAAGGTTAAGATCTAAATTTAAGTCATGTTTCTCTCTCCATCTAATAATATTTTTCATGCTAGTGGACTCACAACTAAATTTTTGTGGTGAACGGACTTCAGAGCATTAGTTACACCCATTTAAAATATTTTTCTATTTCCTCTGCTGGCCTTAGTGATGAAAGAAAATATTTTTTAATCATTGTCCTAAATCCCTTTAGTTATATATTTGGAAAACATTATAGATTTCATTAAGAAATGTCCTTTGGAAGGGTATTTATTTTTCTGAGTCCAAGGTTATGATTTTACCCATGGAAAGTTTGTCTTAATTATTTCACATTTAACACTTTTCTTGCTTTAAAAACCTTTTTTTTTCCCCAAAAAGACTTGTAACTGGCTCCATTCCAAAATGACACATTTACTCTTAGTCAACTCTTGTCCTAAATAATTTAGTCTTTATAAAACAGAATAACAGCAGCTGTTAGGACTTCTTGCTTTATAACGAGTTTATACATCTACTTTACTTTTCACAAAACAGAGGGCAATTTCAGATAACAGGGCACAGAATGGGTAGAAGCAGAATGAAATTCCAAGTATTCCTTCTGGGGTGTTCACTATAAATTTGATAGTATTGATACTGACTTTTCCTTTATACGACTATCAATGACTGGAGTAGAAAATAAAGCTTATAGGAACTGGCCATTATATCTACAGAAGTATATGTAAGTACAAGTGTAAAGCAGTCTAAATTATAATCTGCATCAAAAACTACTAGCTTCAGATCATAAAAGTACTGGTTAATACTGCTCACTGTTTAGGTAAAAAGTATAGATGAAAGAAAGTGCTTGGCAATGCACTTTCTGAGCCCTTTATAATAACATAGAATGGTGTGAAACAAGGCTGTGTTCTCACACCAACCCTATTCAGTCTTTTTCAGCATGATGCTCCAAAGGGCCATGGCAGACCTCGAGGATCAGGATGGTATCTACATTCAATACCATACTGATGGAAGCCTATTCAACCTAAGGCGACTGAAGGCCCACACTAAGACCTTAAACCATCTTGTCTGGGAGCTGCTTTATGCTGATGACGCCGCCCTTGTTGCCCACACAGAAGCAGCCCTGCAGCGTTTAACATCCTGCTTTGCATCCACTACTGAGCTCTTTGGGCTGGAAGTCAGTCTAAAGAAGACAGAAGTTCTCTATCAACCGGCACCTCAGGAAGTCTTCCATCATCCCCATATCACCATTGGCCAATCAGAACTCAAATCAGTCCAACAGTTTAATTACCTAGGTAGCCTCATCTCCTCGGATGGTAAGATTGACGGGGAGATAGACAACAGGTTAGCAAAGGCATTCAGTGCCTTCGGAAAGCTTCATAAAAGAGTTTGGCAAAATAAACACCTGAAGAAAAGTACAAAGATCAGTGTTTACAGAGCCATAGTGCTGTCTACTCTCTTATATGGATCTGAATCATGGGTCATCTACCGCCACCACCTGCGTCTCCTAGAACGCTTCCGTCAACGCTGTCTCCGTACAATCCTGAACATCCACTGGTCAGATTATGTGACCAATACACCTGTTCTAGAACAAGCAGCAGTCACAAGTATTGAGGCCATGTTTCTGAGAACACAGCTGCATTGGGCAGGGCACGTCTCCAGGATGAAGGACCACCACCTCCCTAAGATCTTGCTTTATGGTGAACTTGCCACTGGCTACCGCAAGAGAGGAGCCCCGAAGAGAAGATACAAGGACTCCCTGAAACAACATCTCAGCCTTGGCCATATTGATCACCATAACTGGTCTACTCTGGCCTCCAATCGGGAGGTCTGGAGACACACCATCTATTATGCTGCTGATGCTTTTGAGAAAGCACGCAGGATCACCCTTGAGGAGAAAAGAAAATGCAGAAAGAATTGTGCCTTGCAGAATATACCACCTAAGGAGTCTTTCTGTTGTGCCTTTTGCAACCGGACATGCCTGTCTCGTATTGGCCTTTTTAACCACCAACGCGCTTGCAACAAACGTGGGTTTGTTCCCAAATCTTCATTCGCAAACCCTAGCCATGATGGATGAATGACACATAATTCAATTTATAATTGCCTTCTGTGGAAAACACCCATAGCCTGAGATGTCTTTGAAGTAATCCTTTTCCAAACAATCCTTTATCCTATCCATTGCAGTTTTGTATTCACTGTTCTCTGCAGGCTTTGCAAAGGAGAGTGTTATTACTCCATCATAGCAGGCAGGAAACTAAGGTGAAGTGGCCTCTTCCAAAGGCTGATGGAAATGATAAGGGAGGATGAAAAACACAGGAATTTTACATAACTGTCAGTATTGGTTCTAAACTTTAAAGTTTACAATACTAACAACTTCTCAGCTGGAGGGTCCCAGCCTTTGTGAAGGTGGAAGTCATGAGGTTGGCTGGCTCCACTGCCCTGGCATTGGACCAGGCTGTACCTTATCGAGGCAATGCACATAAGTCCTCTTCCTTGGTCTTTTCTTGCTGCCGTCATGTCAGGACTGGGGGGATAGCACCCATGCTAGGGTGCAGAGGACACCACTGTCTACGTGCAGTGAGCTGTCTCCTCCCAGCAGTCATGCGGTCAGTAATGACATGCATTGAAACTGGAGATGGTTCCCCACCATGCCTTAGATGTGTGTCTCAGACCTCTGAGCTGTGTTTGGAGCTGTGTCTGCAAAACACTACCACTTCAACTAATCCCATAACATAAATTTTGGAAAGATCTTTTGACTTGGAAGCAGTGGTGTGCAAACATGGCTGTGCAGATTCCAGACTTTCACAGTTAATGAAGACTTTCTATGCTGCTTGCTTTTTAGATCTTTTCCTACTGAGGCCTCTGAGAGATGAAAAAATTCTTCTACCTCATGTGTCATTATGTATTGTAGATACATGCTAAATATGTCATACACACAGGGTGAAACGACAGTACTGAGCAATCAGAGGCTAATATACTGTATATCAATATCCCCACTGAGTTGTCTAATAGGAGTCTAATGCCTAATTACTGTAAAACCTACCAGTCTTGTTAAACTGTGATCACCGCTATTGCTAATAT
Organism: Manacus candei; assembly: GCF_025592945.1. Classification (NCBI taxonomy): domain Eukaryota; kingdom Metazoa; phylum Chordata; class Aves; order Passeriformes; family Pipridae; genus Manacus; species Manacus candei. The sequence continues at coordinate 31,123,296 of NW_026138056.1, read as the reverse complement.
CACTTCAACTGGTCAGGTATTAGCCATGGTGGGAGAATATATTTACAATTATTTATTAATTACAATATTTCAAATTCCTACAAATTCAGAGTGACAGCTTCTTACAGACATCCCTCATACTTGCACAGGAGAACCTGTCCCTTTGAGAAAAAAGTATAATGTCATTTGTTCTACTGTGCATGTTAAAAGATCATAGAGTCACAAAATCAGAGAATCAACCAGGTTGGAAAAGGCCTTTGAGACCATCAAATCCAACCCTTGATCCATCAGCACCATGGTTACTAGACCATGGCACTGAGTGCCACATCCAGTCTCATCTTAAAAACCTCCAGGGACGGAGAATCCACCACTTCCCTGGGCAGCCCATTCCAATTAGAGTCTGATTACTCTCTCCGTAAAAAAATTTCTTCCTAATATCCAACCTGGCAGAGCTAAAGACCATGCCCTCTTGTCCTACTGCTGGTTGCCTGAGAGAAGAGACCGATGCCCACCTGGCTACAATCTCCTTTCAGGTAGTTGTAGAGAGTGATGAGGTCTCCCCTGAGCCTCCTCTTCTCCAGGCTGAACAACCCCAGCTCCCTCAGCCTCTCCTCATAGGACTTGTGCTCCAGTCCCTTCACCAGCCTCATTGCTCTTCTCTGGACTTTCTCCAGCACCTCAATATCCTTCCTGAACTGAGGGGCCCAGAACTGGACACAGTACTTCAGGTATGGCCTCACCAGCATTGAGTTCAGGGGAAGAATCACTTACCTGGTCCTACTGGCCAACTGTTCCTGACACGGGCCAGGATACCATTGGCTACCTTGGCCACCTGGGCACGCTGCTGGCATGAGGTTGTTGTGGTCAAAGTGCAGGACTCGGCACTTGGCCTTGTTGAACCTCATCCTACTGGAATCAGACCATCTCTCCAGCTTGTCCAGGTCCCTCTGCAGAGCCCTCCTGCCTTCCAGCTGATCAACACTCCCCCCCAACTTGGTGTCATCTGCAAATTTTTTAATGGTACACTTGATCCCCTCATCTAGATCATCAATAAAGATATTAAACAGGACTGGGCCCAACATTGATCCCTGGGGGACACCACTAGTAACTGGCTGCCAACTGGATGCAGCACCGTTCACCACCACTCTCTGGGTCCAGCCCTCCAGTCAGTTCCTAACCCAGCAGGGAGTGTCCCTGTCCAAGCCATGGGCTACCAGCTTTTTCAGGAGTATGCTGTGGGAGATGGTGTCAAAGGCTTTGCTGAAGTCCAGATAGACTACATCCACAACCACCAGGTGGGTCACCTGATCATAAAAGGAGATCAGGTTGGTCAGACAGGACCTGCCCTTCCTAAACCTGTGCTGGCTGGGTCTGATCCCTTGTCCATCCTGTAGGAGTTGTGTGATTGCACTTAGGACAATCTTCTCCATAACCTTGCCAGGCACTGAGGTCAGGCTGATGTGCCTGTAGTTTCCCAAGTCTTCCTTGTAGCCCTTTCTGTGGATGGGTATGACATTCTCCAATTTCCAGTCATCGGGGATCTCCCTAGTGAGCCAGGACTGCTGGTAGGTGATGGAGAGCAACTTGGCGAGCTCTTCCGCCAGCTGCCTCATTGCCCTAGGATGGATCCCGTTTGGTCCCATAGACTCATGAGGATCTAAGTGACTCAGCAGGTCGCTAACTGTTTCCTCCTGGATTACAGGGGGGCTTTATGCTATTGATGTATTTGTATAAACGCTTCTGTTAATCCCTATCAGAAGTGGCTAGATTAGGTTCAAATTGTGCCTTTGTCCCCTTAATTTTCTTGCTACATCACCTAACTATATTCCTAAACTCTTCATGAGTAGTCAGCCCTTTTTTCCATGGTTGGTAAGCTCTCTTTTTTCCTCCAATTTCTTTCAAAATCTCCCTGTTGAAGGATGAGAGGATTCAGGTTGTAGCAGCTTCTCCTGGGGATAATACTATTCAGGATATATAAAATCAGGAGGGTCTTGTGTTGGCTAAAGGGACACAAACCTGCAAATTAAAAGTAGGTTTAAATTGCATTTGCAGCAAGCAATACAAACCACAATATGCTCTGTTGCTCCAGACTTGCTGCTGGTTCATCAGGGTCCCTTGCTAACTGACTTCTGTTGGATTCACTGAATGATCTTTACAGTGCACTCATGAGTAAATGTGTGTTAAATAGCAAGCAATGACAATGAGCAACAGAAGTGCTTTCTTCTCAAAGTAGAAGAATGTGAAAGCCAGGAAGAGATGGAGGGTATTACAGAATCTAAACCAATGTGACTGTTCCATTCTTATTAGGAATGCATAAAAAGGTATAAATTTGACTTTCCAAATATTTTTTAGTGTTGCTCTAGAAGAACTTAACGAGTTTAGCACCATGATGGGCATTTCATGAAAGGTGCAGCCTCAGACTGAAAACCCAAATATTTCTTAGCCAAACACATCTAAGGAAAAATCCTTCCATCAAAAATATCTGTATCTGCCAACACTGCAGAGTATATACATGGAAGATAAGGACTGGGGACTGTGGGGGAGCACTTGTTTACTAACAAAAAGGTTCACCATTCTAGAATCTTATTTAGTTTTGAAATGTTTCAATTAAAAAAAAAAAGCACACTATAATTTCCTTTCTCATCTACATTTCAGTAAACGAAAAATAATAAATGTAAACCAATTCAATGTACATTTAATTTCCTTTCTAAAATAACAAAGTGTAGTAAAATATATTTTTCTTGTTTCTCCTCAGAGGTTCCTATTCTTAATTGATACTGCAGTGTAAGAAGAGCGTAGGACTATGCACTAATTACAGAACATCACAGGGTTGCTGTGAGCTTATTTTATTAACCCAAACTGTTGGTTCTCTGTGGTTACTTGTAGGAACCATATAGACAGACATGGCGTGATTATTCCTTACCAGCTCATTGCTGCCATCCTCATCAAAATCCTCCTCTATCCCATCAGTCATATCTTCTCCATCCCCATCTGCATCTGGCCCTCCTTCAATTGGCTCTTCCGTAGAGTTATCTGCATTCTCTGATATGCATTCCTCTTGAATCAAATCAGCATTATCTTCCATTTGTTTCTTTTGGGCTTCTGTAAGGAAAACATACTCTATAGAGATTCAGTAACCTTTCCTATTGGTGGCAAAGGGAAGTGCTCTGAGGAACAACCTAAGCTTTCCATCTCCAGATGTGCTAGCTTTGTAAAACTCAGTGTGATAATATCTACTGGGTAAATAGGATTGAAAACCTTGTTTTCAAAAATTAGTGTATAAATCATTCACAGTATCAATATGGTCACCTATCATCTATCCCATGCAGTGGATGAAGGTTTCATTTACCAGTGGATCCAGCTTTTTGATTTTCTCTACTTGACTTTGCCTTGGGTATCCAATTGGCATAGTTACCATATATTTATTTATATGCAGCCAATGAGAAGTACATAAATCTCTATGGTCTAAGTGGAAGGCTGTTAATTTCTAACAACTGAATAAGAATTTGCATGAATTTCCTGTGAATATGTCTCAACAACTTTATAGATAATCAACAAATCTTTCTAGTCAGGTTTATTATGTTTTTTATGCAGTAAAGTGACAGTTACTCCTCATTGACATAATATGCTGAACTAACTGGAAAATGCCCCTCTCCAGTTACCCTCATATAGGCTTGCTATATTTTTGCAAAACGGTGAAAAGAAAGACCTGAAGTATCTGTTCTGGTTGGCTTCATGAAGATATCTGTGTTGTTATTATTAAGTATTGCAAAACTCCTGGATATGCTGATGAACTTCATCCAGCAGCAGAAATCCAGAGGAGGATTGATGGAGGAATGACAGAGACTGACTAGCCAGAAGAGTGGTTGGAGGGATAAAGTCTTATTCCTCTGGACGTCGGGAGCTTAGATGAAAAGCTTTATATACTCAAAGGGAATAGGGGCCCGAGAATTGATTGCACTGGTAGCTAGAAAAACAACGTTTTTTCAGTATGAGGGTGATGAATACTGAAATTTCTAGAACAAAACCATTTCTTTCTTTATAAGACTGACTGTTCTGTAGTGTTAGTAGTGCATCACATATCTTGTTGGACAGCCAATGAATCAAGGATTGCCTTGGAGCTCTATATTTTTCAGGTCTATGAACATATTATTATTTTACTTTAAATTATTATCAGCTACACATACTATTCAAATCTGCTTGTATTTTTCTGTACCATAGTCTTAAAGCAAGACATTTGTTTTACCTTTTGCCTTTGCACATTTATTTTGTCACATTCATCTCTTTAACCTTTCTTAGTCTTTAGCCCCTCATTTTCAAACTGGTTTACTGAAGACACAGAACAATTAAGCTTTCCTCCCTTAGTCACCTAATGTTTTCAGAAAGATTCTTGCATTTAAAGAATTAAAAGTCATCTTAGATAGTTGCTCCAACAGTACTGTATTAGCAGAAGATTCAGCCCATGGAGCCTCATCTTCTACTGGTAAGGTGTTTTGTAAAATATCATGCTAGTTATAAGTCATTATGTTACTTGCCTTACTGCACAAAGAAATGTGGATTGAATCAGCTATGCCTACTATGTCTGGCCCCACCACTTCCTGTCTCAAGCCACTTCTGAGAACACTCAGCTGTGGCAGTGACAACTGAATCAACTTTGGTCAAGGCTTTTAGAAAAGGTTTGCTAAAATGACAGACTCAATACATTTAATGAGAAACCTTCTAGGATACAGTTGCTAAAAAATTAGGTCACTTAATTGTCTTAATGAGAACATACACTTGATTCTTCAGAGGAACCTAAAATACCATCTCAGTACCCAACTCTTTTGGTCTTTATTGGGAAGCTAAACTTAAGATCCTAACTTTCAGCCCCTATCTCTAATACTACAGGAAGAATATTCTTTAACAATTTTGTCACATGAAAACATTCCCGGTTTCCTGATTCAGATTTTTACAAACAACGGAGCTATTCCTACAATTTTCCTATGTGGAGGAAATCCTATTATCTATATTCTCCCTATTGGAATGGTCGAGGTTTAATAACAGAAAAAGATAGAACATCAGCTGGTACTGGAAGTAGAGTTTTCATGCAACTGTAGAGCAGTGACCAATGTATGCACTGAGCTTGTCCACTTGTAACCTGTCACATTCCTCCAGATGTAACAACTTTTAAGATTAAACATTAAATATTCTTCATGGTAGTGCTTCAAACCTAAAAAACCAAAAGGACAAGATGATGGCTTGATTTTTGTTTTGCGTAAATGAGACACAGATCCTCTCTCTGATTCCAGTCTTAGCGAGGCCACACCTTCTGGCAGAGGAAAGTAAGAATTAATATTGCCAAACCACAGAGAAGCAATAAAATAATCTCATCATCTCATGTCTGAGACTGTAAATGAAATGGTTTAGCTACTGATGTAGCTTACACAAATCTTTTAGCTGATGAATCAATCATCTGCAGACTAATCAGACAGGCTGCATAACTCTCCTTGTCAGCTCAGGAGACTTAAATGGGTTTCCATGCTTACTGGTATCTCAGAGGTGTTTTTCTCCTCACACACTCCATTGAGAGGCAAGGGATATGGGGGATGGGTTCTGCACCTGATGTTTTAAAACTTCAACATTTTGAAACCACTTTGCAATTTCAGGATATTCATTGCTTGTCTTCAAAAGGCATAACACTATTATTCAATACAAATCAACATTTTCCTCCTTGAGCTGATTTCTATTTAAATGAGTTCACTACAGTCCATTAGCAAAAGTGAAAATTGGATATCAAAGTACAATGATGTGCAGATTGTTTTGCATAGTAATGGATTTTATATAAAAGCTCCCTAAAGTAGGGATGCACCATCTCAGAGTATTTCAGTACACAAGTGATTCAATGGAATGTCTTGTAATTACATCTTCACTGATTATACCAACTTTGTCTAACTTGCATAAAGTTCAAAATAGAATATAATGAACACATATTGTGTACAGTTCTCCTGAAAGAGATAATCAAACTCTGTACTAATGATTTACCTTAGACTTGAATAAAACCCTCAACTTTGTGAGATAAAATATAACAGCTGAGGGATTGGTCCTTGTTGTCAAAAGAGACTTAGAAAGTGATTCCAAAGAGAAGGTAGTTTATTTTTTTAAGTGGTTTTCCTTTTTATAAAGTTACTTGGGAACAGGAGGGATCCAGACCTAAATATCTATATTGCCCATGTCAGGTCCATGGCCCTCAGCTGCTAATTTCCAGTAATGTTTCACTCAGTCTTGATGGAACTCTTTTTATGTGTCCTGATGGGATTTTTGGCTTCATGTAGTTCACTACTGCCCAAACACGCAGGCAGCTGTGGGTTCCAAGGCAGAATTTCTTTCACACATTTCACACACAGTGCGTAATAAGTTTTCATCAATGAATGGAACAGGGAAAAAATCATTGAGTTTTTCATGAGGTACATCTGCCATTAGCCTGCTGGCTCTCAACCAAATCAGCTCCTGTACAAAGGTATACCATGTAATCTATAAGGAAATGGCAAAGAAAACATCACAGACAGTCATAAGAATTGAGATTGTTTTCTATATATACCATGGTGAAAATACAACCTTGTAACTCTCAGCATGGCTTTAAAGTGCTGCCAAGTGAGACCATTCAGCTAAAAAAATGAACACTGCAATGACAGTCATAAAGATCTCGATTAAACTATAAAGCAGAGTTGGACTTCGTTATTTCCAAGGTTTACTTCTAAACAAAACATTGTACGCCAGAGAAAAGCTAAACTAGAGTTGTGGCCAATTTTACAAAGAGGCCATAGTTTCACTCAAAAGCTGAGGTTGGAAGGGATTTCTGGACTTTTCAAATCTAGTCCAGTCAGGGACAGACTTGGATTTGTCCATGGGGTCTTGGTCCAATGAGTTTTGAACATCTCCAGGGATGGAGCCCCTACAGTCTCTCTGGGCAACCTGCCATATTGCTTAGTTGCATCTCTTTTCCTTATATCAAACAGAAATTTTTCCTTGCTTCAACTTGTGACCATTGCCTATTGCTCAGGCAATAATTATTGATATAGACCAGCTAATAATTCTCAATGTGGATAGCGCTACTGTCCCCATGGTCAACAAACTCTAACTTACTTCTGTTCAGTCAGGTTTTAGAGATGTTTTGTTTCCAGAACATCTAGAAAGATTTTTTTTTCCTACTACGCCATGGAAAGCAATTCTTGCAATGATGGTGCATGCTCTGTAAAGAATATTAATCTATCCTCATAACAGTTCTACCTGAGAGTTAATTTACCTTGCTTCAGGCCTTCATTATGTAGCAAAATTTCTGGAAAGCTTCCATTCTCTTTTGTCTATCTGCTTGACTGGTAACAAGGTTCTAATTTAATCCATTTCACTACAAATTGCTTTTACCTACCTGCTTCAGCTTTTTGCTGCTTTTCAATCTTTTCCAGTCTCCCTAGCAAGGAGTCAATTTTTGTTTTGATTTGGGTTAATTCCTTCTTGATTGTTTGCAACTCATCTGATTTCACTGTGGAAAGAGAGTAAAATGCAAACCATGAAATAAACTATATTTGTGGTGACCTTCCCCCACTCAAGCAAAACATGCTCTTTTTTCTTTTCTCTCTAGTAGAAAGTCTGCTCCCTCATTTCTGTCAGTATTTTTAGAAATTTAGTTTTTAACATTACCATTTTTAGTTAAAAGGCTGAATCCTAGGAAATCAGAGGATTCTAAGCCCTGATGGCAAGAGTCCATGTGATGTGTATTGTTCTGTAATAATAATTTCAGGTAAAATACCTCAAGGGCATTCTTCATAAATCCAAGTCACTTTTACTGAAAAACAGCCTATAGTGAAATAATGATTCAAATATCACCAACAACTTCCAGTCTTGCAATGAGATTTTGTTGGACTATTTTGTATAATAGTGACAACAATAAAAAGATTCCTCACAGTACATCTTTTTCAGCAAGAGTGAATAGTAATATAAGTACTAGGGCAGCCAGGAAAGTAACGTTATGTTCCAGACAAAAGCTTCCTTGCAATAGGTGTTAAATTTTCAAAAAAGCTTCAAAAGCTTTCAGTTCTGGTGATTTTTTGTACTTTTTCCAGTTATGGAAAACATATGAAAATATATTTCATTTTATGAGCACAGACAAGGACATGGAGGTAACACCTATAAATTCATAGCTGAAGTCTCCAAATCTTTGTTGCCTTGCATTACTCTTCAGTTTTGTTCCTTATTGCACTCCCATTGTCTAACGTAAGAAGGAGTAACTGCTTTGGAGGTGTTTTGGCTTCAAAAGAAACAGCACTGCAGCCCTCATAAATGACCTCATTATTACGGCATTATCAGGACATGTTTTTATGCTCAGTAAGTAGTCCAACCAAATTCACTTGCCCTGTTTGTGCTAGGAGATCATGTGGAAAAGGTCAAGACAAGAAAATGGGAACCTTGTGCTAGCATAGGAGAATAAAGACATTTATAAAGGGCAAGAGTAGATAACGCAACTATTATTCTTACAAATCTTGTAGGAAGAAATGGACCACCACTGTGAGGGACTAGCAGTGGAAGAGCTGTGTTACTCATCCATCCTTACCACTGCTGTAGGAGGATATGAATTGACTTTGGTGTCAGTATCCAGAGCATCAATATACACAATAGGAGGGCCCTGTTTGTGCCCAGGAAAAGGGATGTTCTGCTATGAAGAAGGACGTTTCCTCTCTGTTAAAAGGATCTCCTGGTTGCATTTTGCTGTATCAGTCCTGTTCGTTGACTTTTGAGCATGTATATCATCATGGTGTCTTGTATCTCATCATGCCCAAATTTGTTTTGGGCAGTCAATGTGATGATGAAGTGTGCAGACAAGTTATTGTCTGCTTCAGTGGTAGTAAATGAGTGTGTGTTTGCTTCAAATCAGCTTTATTCCAAACTTGTAACACATTCACTAAGGTTGAAATCAAGGTTTTTTATCTTAGAGTATGGGTTATGTGCATTACAATCATAACATCAGCTAAAGGCAGTAGGTTACTATATGCAGTAATGCACTTGTTTAATCATGTGCTCATGTTGAGAAATTGCATTATCTCACACTATCATAGGCTGAAACGTCTGATCTCATATTGAATGAACTGTAGGACTTAGGGAAAAAAGCATAAAAATAAACTTTGTGCTAGACTCTTATATGTTACACAGTATTCGATGGAATTACTTTGTGTACTTATAGAGCAAGGCCTTGAAATGTTCTTAGAGAAATAATGCGTCACTGTCCAATCCTCCAGATCTGAAACAAAATGTTAAGATTTTGACAACTGTATATTCAGAAGGTTACTGCTTCCTCAGGGGCAGTGGCTGGTCCATACTGGAGTAGCAAGGTAGTGCAGAGTGAAATGGTGTGAATCGGTCCAACGGGAAACACTAAGTGTTCACAACAACCCACTATGAAGCCAGCTGACAGCACATCTCGTGCGGCCAAGCTGTTGTGTCAGAGATGGTGCCTTGCTTGGCAAACTTAAGTGTGGCCAAACCTGAAAGGTCAAAACTCAGAAGTGACACTGCAAGGACCTAATGGTATTTGTTTCCAGTCTACTAAGCCAAGCAGAAGACATTTACACTTCTGAGTTTGGTAAGGAAACAGGCACATACATAGGGTTGCTGTTCAACTCAGGTCAAACCTTCTGCTGCACAGGGTCTTCCCTGTGGTGTCCCTAGAAAAAACAGATTGTGAAGAAGACAGCACCAGAGGGAACACAGACACAGCAATGAGGATTCAAAGAACAAAGCCCAGTGGAAAAGGGCCAGGGCGTGCTGGTCAGCAGCTGACTGAACGTGGCCATCAGTGTGCCCAGGTGGCTAAGAAGGTCAATGGCATCCTGGTTTGTATCAAAAATAGTGTGGTCAGAAGGACCAGGGCAGTGATTGTGCCGCTGTACTCAGCACACATCCAGTTCTAGGTCCCTCACACTACAAGGAAGCTGAGGTGCTGGAGAAAGTCTAGAGAAGGGTAATGAAGGCAGTGAAGCTGGTGAAGGGTCTACAGAGTCATATGAGGAGTAGCTGAGGGAGCTGGGGTTGTTTAGCCTGGAGAAGAGGAGGCTCAGGGGAGATATTATCACTCTACTACTACCAGAAAGGAGGTTGTAGCAAGGTAGGGGTCAGCCTCTTCTCACAGGTAACAAGTGAGAGGACAGAGGACATAGGCTTAAGCTGTGTCAGAGGAGGTTTGGCTTGGACATTAGGAGCAATTTCTTCATGGGAAGAACAATTTGAACATTGGAATGGACTGCCCAGGGAGGTTTTGGGGACACCATCCCTGAAGGTGATCAAGAAAGCACTGGATGTGGCACCTAGTGCTGTTGTCTAGTTGACAAGGTGATAGTTGGTCAAAAACTGGACTTGATGATCTTGAAAGTCTTTTCCAACCTAAATGATTCTTTGATTCTGTGATCATACAGTCAATCACTTCAAGTTAACACTAAAAAAGACTGAAAGAAAAAAAGACAAAAAATTTTCAACAAATCCACACAACAAATTTTCTCCCTGTTTCCAATAGAGTTAAGGTATAATTTGAGTTGCCTATTGTTTTAACTTGTGGGGAATTTCTCCTAGAGAAATTACATTCCAAATAATATTGTAGTGGGTATTTCTGTAGAAAGCAGCAATTACTAAAGAAAAGTTATGAAGGACCCTTATGAAAAACAAGTTGAGCATGAGCCAGTAATACACCCTTGTGACAAAGAAGGCTGTCAACATCCTGGGCTGCATTAGCGAGATGTTTTTCTTTTTTTCCAGTAGATTGAGGGACATGATCTTTTCCCTTGTTATAGTTTAACCACAGCCAGCAACTAAGCACCACACAGTTTCTTGCTCCCCTGCAAGCCCCAGTAGGCTGGGGGGGAAGAAAATGGAAAGGGTAAAACTGAGAAAACTTGTGAGTTGAGATAAGAACATTTTATTGATTGAAATAGAATAATATAACAATAATAATAATAAATAAAAATAATACAATAGTGAAAATGAAAATAACAGAGAGAGAAATAAAGCCCAAGGAATAGAAGTAATGTAAGTGAAAAAAACAACCAACTCCTGCCCAACCAGTCCCTGAACAAGCCCTGAGCAACCTTCTCCCTAATTTATTGCTGAGCATGATACCATGGTATGGAACATCTCTTTGGCCATCTGGGGTCATCCATCCCAGGTGTGTCCCCTCCCAGCTCCTTGTGCACCTCCCAACCTGCTCATTGGCGTGGTGGGGTGAGAAGCAGAAAAGACCTCGACTCTGTATAAGCTCAGCAGTAACTGAAACATCCCTGTGTTATTAACACTGCTTCCTGCACAAATTCGAAACGCAGTCCCACAGTATCTACTGTGAAGAAAATTAACTCTGTCCCAGCCAAACCCAGTACACCCCTCTAATCAGCACTTTTGAGTCCACTTCTGGAGTACTGTGTCCAGTTCTGGGTTCCCCAGACATCCCTTCCAAGGTCAACCATCCTGTGACTGTGTGATTCAATAACTTCAGGCTTTTTAAGCAGTGTTATGATAAAGAAAAAGTGTAGAGACTATAAATACTGTACTTGAGTTGTCCTGCTTTGAATAAACAAATTCTCCTTTAAAACATCATGGATTTTTTTAAATTGATCTCAGACAAGAAATAAAGCTGTTGGTAAGCATGACATCAGATCTTCATGTGTCCAAAATATCTGCTCATCTGCTTTTGAGTAATAGAACTGAAAATTAAAGTAGCTTACTCTTTGGGGTTTTTTCCCTTTTAGTAGATAAGTAAAGCAGTTGACAGAAATGCACGTATTGAAAGGGAAAGAAATCACTGGTGAAATTCCTCAAGCACTGGCACCAAAATGACTAAATATCTTAGACAACTTTGATGCAAAAAAAGTAAATAAATAGATGAAAATTACGGATTGCATAAAATTGAAGGTGTCTTCTATTCAGAGTGAACTAGAATGGAGGGAGGAGTCAGGTGATTTTAAGGAATGTTACATTAGAAAACATTATGAGATACAATTGCACTGAAAAAAAAATTCTACACTGGATTGAGTAACAGCAGAACTCCTACTCTTAGCACCAAGGCTAAAAAGCACTCAGCAGAAAAAGACAGTGACAGAATTGTCATTGGATTGACAGTAGGCTATCACTATAATGCAACCCTGAGAAATAAAATGCAGTGCTAGGACTTGTCAAATGCTGTATTCCTAAAGGTGGAATGTCTTTGTGTAAGGAGTATAAGGTGATTCCAGGTTGAACCACTGAATTCTAGCAGGTATGCATGGAGCAGAGCTGTGAAGATGACCATAAAAATGTTTCCATTTTACATATACAGCCTGTACTGTGACAGAAGCATTTTGGTTGCTTACCTGAGAAAAAAGAAGGTAAAAAGAAATAAAACTTATATGCTAACACAGTGTTGGCAGAACAAATGAATATGAACAAAGGAGAAACAAACTAAGCTGGAAATTAGAAGAAACAGAGACAGAAAAAATGCAAACATTAACTAACTTTAAAATGAAGTGTAAAGGATTACAGGAGGCAGCAACTTATAACAGTATGGAATTTGATTCAGTGACCCTTTCCAGCCCTTTGGACCTTCTGGAGTGCATCTTTCATTGATGTATCTAACACCAAAGGAAATAATCTACACCCAGGTGAAAACAAGAAATGTAATATTAAGGTCAATCACATTTTTAGAAATGAAAGTGCTGCTGTTGAACTACAGCTATATTTGTGAAACGCTTTTTGCCATAAATACAAATTGATTCATCCAGAAAGCATGATTTAGATTTCTTTGGAAAAAAATGTCATGTATTTTTATCTAAGCCCTTCAAGTTTAATACAAACTATTTTATCATATTTTATTATTTACTTACCACCAAAAAATCAGTTAGCTGATGAAGCTAAATATAAACCATATGAGTGAAAATTAATTCATTTAAAGACATAATTCAATACATATTGTAACATCTTAAGTGTCTAGTCCTTAATCGCAGGTAAATGGGGTATAAAAGGTTTGATTATTATTTTCCTCCTTATTTCAGATATGTAAAATTAAAGTGTGTACCCTGAGAGCTTTAATTTCTATATTGTCAGAAAAAGTGAGTTTTTCCCAGTTCTACATAGTGATCTGAATTTGCTGCTTCATACCATTAGCATGAAGAACTACTATGCGTGATTTACACACCAACATGTTTAATTTTGTGCACAACTTCTAATAGTTTGGAAATGCCGATTTAGTGTTTTCAAGTCTTTGGAGTTAAAAAGAAAACAAAATACTGTTAACTGCTCTTTGAAAAATTAAAGATTTAGGAAAGAAATCAAATATTCCTATTTCATGTTTTGGAAGCAAACTTAGAACACATATTGTGACTTTTTGTTCAAGCAAGAATTTACTGTGCTGGCAGACATTATTTTTGCAGATGTACTCATCAACGAGCAAGACATTTTTTGTATTTTTGTAACATTTTTGCTCTGTGCCACAACAAAAGCCTGTCTTTGGATTGCTGGTTTTCAGAAGTGAGTCCTTTTAATTTGGGTAATTTGACTGAGGGCTCTCCTGTGTTCTAACCTTTAATATGATATGTATGTATTAATCTTCTGGATTCAGTCTGAATGTGGAGAAAACCTAGGAGAAGACTTATGTCTATGAGATTTCTACTTACATCTGAAAAGTATGTTAGAGGATGTGATCTCATGAGGGTTTTGATATTTGGGGGTGAAATCTTTCAAGCATAGGCAATACCTTTTTGACATTGTTAAGTCTGAACTTGCAATTAAGCTGTTTTATGGTCTTACATTTGATTTAAAACTCAAAATAGCTTCCTTCCCAGAACTATGTTTCTCCTTATTGAAGGAATCCTTTATTTAACTAGAAATAAACTATGATTAGAATCAACAGTACCTTAGTTCAAGGGGTCAGATTAGCAGCATAGAGTGAGGGGCAACAAAATATTAAATTGCTTCATCCCACAATTCAACATACTTCTCCGAGAAAATGGCAAAGGAAGCCACAAAATATACATTCTCCACTTTCCAAATTGAAGCCCCTGAGTTCCATTGTTTCTCTGATAAAGGTCTTACAATAAGCTGATTACATTCTTGTTCAAGTCAATAAAATCATGTTTCTACTTTTATGATGGGTTGGCTGGACTTCATAAAAAGGGAAGTAATTCTTTGGAGAAATTAAGTATGAAAATCTGTATATTGTGTGTCTGATTCCTTTTAAAGATGTGCTGCATGCAGAAAGAATTTTTTGTGCAATTTATTCCATATAATAAGACAATAAATAGTCTCTACAGTTTTGTTCCAATTGCCATTGTAAAGAACTAAGGGTAGAAACACAAGAAAGGTAAAAATATCAAACAATATTTTAGTGATGCATCTTGCAACTCTTCCTTAAGTGTTAAAGAGTTGAATCCAAGGATGATCTTGTCACTTGGAGCTCTATGACTGACATTTTTAGAATTCAAATCACACCTGAGTACATTGAAGGATGCTTTCACTGGGGCATAACACTGTCTGTTAGGACCTGACCACTCCTGATTGCGCTTCCATTGAATAATTTATAGGTTCTGCAACATTTGCCATGTTACGCAGACAGTATTTTGGAAGTCTTATAGCAAGTGACTATGGGTACTTGGACCAGAGTTGAATCCTATAATATGTATTACTTAAGTCCTGACATGGTACTACAAAACACTTTTTGAAATGCAGAAGAAGTAGTAAAGCCAATTTGGTGATATCTATATTTGGAAGAGATATCTATACGTTAATCTAATATTTTCTGTCTCATTCACCACAATGAAAACCCAGATTTCTGGGCAAGAGTACTTCTTGACATCTGTTGCAATACACTGAGATCCTCAGCTCTCTAGAAGAACTTTAGAGTTATTCTAGTTCTGGGCAATGAGAAAAAAATGTAAAATACTTATCTGAAAATAATTCATCTTTTCAAGGCAAAGTGAGTCCAAAAAGCCCATTCTTATTAGATCATGCTTTAGGATAACTAGTAAATTGAATGTACTGATATGACTAACAATTCATATGGATAAAACAACAGTAAAGGATGAACAAATGAGATATAATGAATGAATCTGTAAGCATATATACTTACTAAAGCTTTGATTCACTGTGTGAAAATCCAGAGACTCAAGGGCTGAAAAGGACTAACAAAATAATTTAAATTCCAAATTTTCTAAATTGAAGATCTTGAGCTGCATGCTTTCTTTTAAATTTATAGGAGAAAACATAATTCATCACTTAAAGTACTGAAGAAAGGCAAAAAGCATTTATGGACAAGTGGATTACTTCAAGATGTGTATGAAAATATCTAGGCTCATGCTTATCTTCCAGAGAACAAAGGAAGTGTTACTACTCCCGGTAATCCTCTTAGGGTCTGAGTGAGCTTCATAACATGACACCTAAATTTAGATATCTTCCTGTTTGCTAAGTGTGAAAACTCCCCTTTTTGGTAATGGATATCTAACCATTCATTCACTGAAGACTTATGAATGATTTAACTGTACAGGTAAGCGAGCATCTCTTTTTCAGAATGTTATCCTTTCCAAGGATGGTTTGAGATCCTTGCTCCTGAGCGTACAACATTACCTTTAGCTCTGTTTACCACATGTCCGTTCTTTCAGTCACATGTTTATTACATGTTTTCCTTCAAGATCTCTGATATCATCTGGTCATACAGTAGGATTAAGAGTGGATCCTGGTGGGCTCCCTAGAGGTCCAACTTCTTTGTTAGATACTAGTGTGTGAGATTTGGATGTTATTCAAGCGCAATATATAACTGGGTACTGTTGATGCTATAATTAACTCCTCTGGCAGTAAGATGTACTGTTGATGGATTCACATGTGAGACAGCATAATGTTTTGTTGGCCACTCTGGTACTGCAAAAGTCTTATTGAAGTCCCTCCATTCTTTCTAATATCTGATCCCTACCTGATCTTTCTCTTCCTCTTCCAGTGACGCTTCCAAGGACAGTATCACTCCACATAAGGGGCAGGGGAAGACGGGTGGGTGCTGAAAGATGCACGAAGAGGAAGATGAAGTTCCCAGGACATACTATGTAGTGGGGAGCTTGATGAACTTGGAGGAGGGAATGCCTATTGTTCATCAGCTCTTCTAAGGCCAGCTCACTAAAGAAGGGTTAAATAACCCCAAGTTGCCAATCCTGTTTTGAACTTCCTTTAAAACAGACAAAGACACTTTGCCTCTTTCTATCCTCAAAAGAATCTGGTAAAAAAAAGAACACATAACCCAACCTCCCCTGCCCCTCCCAGCCCATCACATCATCTTACATACAACCCTCATCTCCACATAAGTCATTGTGCCTCTGTCTGTAACAAGATTATTATCTTTGCTCTAGTACCAGCTGTACACAAGACCTCATGATGCATGAGCAGTCGGGATGATAGAAGATTTTAAACAGGCTTCTTCTGAGGCCAAGGAAGCAGTTCAAATGTTGTTGAAAGAATTTTCTTCAAAAGTGTCATCAGTGTGCTCCTTGACTTGCAGGAAAGGCCTGGAAGCTTTGGTAAAACAGCCAGTTTTTCAAGCTAGAGACTGAGGGTAGGAAGTGACTGCAACAGAGCTATACAGTGGAAGCTGTCTGCTTTGCAGAAATTGCTAGGATCATTGTTTCAATAATATTCAACTGATATGAGCAACTCACATTTGGATCCTGAGGAAGAAGCCCCACTTGAGGTGGATCGTGATGCTCCTTTCATGGAGAAAACCCCTTTGCCCCTACGAGTTGTTGTCACAGCCACACGAGGACGTTTCAGTGGAATCACTGCACGGGGCGGTGGAGGGACACGGCCATGGTAATCAAACAACCTAGAAAAGATTGAGTCAGCCGAACTCCATAAAACCTTCTGTGATTTCATGTCATGGAAGCCCTGTCAACTAAATTTTCATGTTATCTTTGAGAAAATTAGCCTTTCAAACCTTAATCGCTTTATATCACAGTCAAATTACATTTCAAGGATCTATGCACATTAAGTGCCTTATTCAGATTTCAGTCACAGACCAGTGCATAGCTTTGGTCATATTTTTTTGCATGATTTAAATAAAGGATGCATTATAGGACTCTGTTATTTGCAGTATGGAAAATCCATAACCTGCTTTCCACAGATCCACATCGTTTCATTGCACACAGCCAACAGTAGTACATTTTGTTGTGATATTGCAGGTCCTTTATTACATGCATGACTTAAATTCCAGTTTTCTATCTGTTATCTTTAAAGATGTAAAAAATGAAACAGAACTTTTCTGAAGACAACCATCTCTATAAAAAAATATCCTGCAGTTTGTAAAATAGCAAGAGTCTTTGCATATGTTCTCATTATTGAAGAGTGAATTAGTGCAAAAACAATAAAATACCCAAGCATATTTAACTAGAAAAAAAAAAAGTGTTGTTCAAATCAAAACCACTAGCAGGTAGATATTCAGAGATTTACCACTACAGCCAATGAAAGATGCTCTATAAAAAAATGAGCTATTGTTCCCAAACAGAATTGCCCAGTCCTAAAAATACAGTTATCAATAGCAGATAACTAGCCTGTGTAGAAGAAAATAAAGGTAGTAGAAAAGGTAATAAAAACTACAGATACACACTTGAAAACAGGCACACAAGAAACAGTAATTCACTCACCACAGCATCTAACAATGTGCTGAACAGGAAGCAGAATCAAACTTAAATCTTCTAACTCATTTTCTGTCAAGTAAACATTTAGCGTTTAAATCCTAGGTTCCTTCTGTCTATACTGTAATCTTACAGAAAATGTAACCATCTCCCTCTTTTTCTGTAGCTGTCTACAAAATGTGTCACAGAGATCCTGTCACCCCCACTGAACATGAACTCCATGGCCTCAAATAGTCTCACAAATAAGCAGTTTCTAGCCACTGTGAGCATAACTAAATAACTGTGTATGAAGATGAACATGGAAACATTTTTTTTTTTACTTTTAATGTAAATAATAGTATTTATTGTCACACATCACTTATCATATTGGATGATCTGCAGGTTGGTGACTATCTGCTGTTTGACATTACTGGAAAAAAGTTTCAGAAGAACTTTAAGCTATCATGCACATGTTCATCATGTGATTATTCCTCCAAAGGTGATTTTTTTATGGTTTCCAGTGTTTCATGTTTAGATAATACAGTGAAATGTGAAACTATGCTTCCTTTTCTTCAATATATATAGAAGAACTGTTATTTATCTATTCCTACACTTATTTCTGAACTTATGCAGATTTTGGGCTTGGTGTTTTGTTTTACCAAGTTCTATACATTTCAATAATATGCTTTCTTTTAAAAAAGAATGCTTCCATTTAAAAGTTTTGAAGTACCCTGCCTGTTTTCCTTGTGCTTGTAATAGGAGGAATGGTAAACATAAATGCTCAGTTCTAAAGTAATTCTTTGCCCCAGTAATCACTAATATGCACATAATTGTGCCTTTTGTTTCAGCCACCCTTCTAAAATGTACAATCCCAATCTTGCCAATCTGTCTTCATATAGATTTTATTTTAGAGCACTAACCATTCTTGTCACCCTTTTCTGACCCCATTACTTCTTTGGTCAAGGTAAGATAGAAGTATTCTACCTTCAGAGAAGTTGGAAAATTAATAGATATTAGAAAACAAGATCTATGGTTTGGGGTAAAACACAAAAATTCAGGAAGTTCAGAAGTTCAAGTTCAAAAATTCAAAGAATCATGACTATAAATCTTAAATTATATTCCTATAGACATGTTGGTAGTTGATATGTTGTATTCTCCATGAGATTTTCTTTTCCATGACTACTATATAGAGCTTTTCATCTTTCCCTTCCATTAACTTGTATTTAACAGAGACTCGTAAAGGTTCTGTGGTTTTTATCGTCAGAAGATCAGTATGTCCAACCTTGTGAGGCTGGACATATTTAGGTTTTCTATCATATTTAGGTTTTCTATCATAAAGTTTCTGCTTTCTTAATCCTGAAAGATTTCTGAATTAGAAAATCATACGATTAAATAGATATATGGATACATTTCACTCTCAGTGGTTTTCCATAACAACACAATCACCAAGACAGACAGCAGGCTCCATAGAAACAATTTTTACTCTACCATAAATATTTCTTTCATTGTGAAAGTGTAACCATTATAGTTGGCCATTTGTTCTACCCACAACATACAGAATAAGGGAAAAAACGAAACACATATAACTTTAATATTCATGTGTCATCGATATGAAACACTATGTCTAAAAACATACAATTGCACTGATGAAGTTCAGCACAATAATCTTGGGAAGGTAACTTTTTACAGGACATGAGCTGCTCCTACTGTAAAGGATGGACTGAGTGGAATTAAACTGCATTGATGGCTTTCACTCCATATGTTTCTATCTCATTAATTTTAGCTTGTACAAAGGGACCATGGTGATTTACATGCAATACCAAAAGTAGTGGCTCAAATTGAATCAACCCCAGGAAAAAACAAACCTGAAGAATATTTTTTACATTTTTCTCACTGTTTTCCTAAGCTGAAAGGTATATAGCACATGCTAACTTAAGTTCTGGGTGTGAACTGTTCCCCTGCTACTGTCCATTGCTTCATATAAAAGAATTCTCAAATTAGAAGACATTGGTGGAGCAATGTTTTGTTCCCCTCTGACTCACTTGGCCTGTGCTAAACCAAGCTGCTGTAACGCAGAGACACAGCACTGCTGGATGATGAGTTGGTTATTTATGATCATTCATGCTATCCCTGTGTTGTGGAGATTCTGCAATATCTGAATAAATAAATTTTCACAGTGCTGAGTTAGGTTGTGTGCATGTACTCAAGGCGGAATCTCCAATTGCTCAG
Organism: Manacus candei; assembly: GCF_025592945.1. NCBI lineage: Eukaryota > Metazoa > Chordata > Aves > Passeriformes > Pipridae > Manacus > Manacus candei. The sequence continues at coordinate 31,103,455 of NW_026138056.1, read as the reverse complement.
GTATTCAAATTCTTTTCCTCCTATAGAAACACACTTGTGGTTCACCTTGTGCTTTTGCTTCCCTCAAGGTTCTTCTAGATTTTTAAATGTTCTCAGAACATTCTTCAGGAGACATTCTATATCTTTTCATATGTATGGATGAAAAGGCAAAGACATGAATGTCATACTGAAGAATTTTACAGTCGCTATGTTTTGCAGTGAAAGTAGGCCTGGAAGAACTCTGTAGGAAGAAACAGTGAGCAGTTAAACTATTATTAAACTATTCAGCACAGTAAATGCTCCAAAAGCTCTTAGAGAATAATAAAATTAAAAGAGCTGTTTAATAAGCATACATTTGGTGGTGGCAATCTTCTCTGGTTTTGATATATTCAAATAGTCTTCTGATACACAATAGAAATAATGAAACAAATAATGTGTAAAATCAGAACTGACCTGTTTGACCAAATGATGAGACTACATTATAAACAAACAGTAGCAATGGTGTAGGATGTACAAAAATATAGCCACACATACCGATTGTAGAAATCATCTCTGTAGTAATCATAATCAAAGACATAACCACTGTGGAAAAAAGCAGAAAAACAAGAATGAACTGATTTATAGAGAAATACACATTGATCAAAACTTCTGTGATAATATTGGCTTGCTCTCAATACGTTCAAAGTCCTTCCACTTCTTCAGCACAACCATATACTGTTCATTACATCTATCAATGCTGTTGTCAGCTATCACTGTAGTATATTTGGAAATGTGAAGTCTGGGGCATGCAGAACAATGTAAACAGTTGACAGCACATACAGGACAGATTTAATACAGCGTGACAGCTCTGTAATTAGAGGATCATTACGGTGCAATTCTCTGAGTGATCAGATGAAGTTAGCATTCCAATACTGACACCCTCTTCTTTTCTGGGCTAACATAATGTAATCAGTGGATTAGGAAGACAGTTAAATACATGAAAGATTGGTAAATAAGTGAGTAGGTGAGCTGAGATAAGACAATGACTTTGATTTAGGAGAAACATGAAAATGGTTGGGCTGCTTGCTGGTCCTCGAGTTCACCAAATTTATTTTCATAATAAAGAGAAAAAACAAAAAGTTAGGAAAATGAATACTGCAATCAACAGTGTTACAGAAATTATTTTCTCTCAGGTTCAGGAAGGAATATACATAGCAGTCTGGGAAAAGACAGGCACCATCAAGGGAAAAAACAGGTAGGAAATTGCAGAGGTCCAGGAAAACTATTTTTGAGCTGTCAATTGCAAAGTCAGTCTTAGATTGATCTTCCTGGTTTTGCATTCCATTAGCAAGTTTCTACCATTATGGTGAAACAGCAATGAAATCTTATCTATTTCACACATCTGAAAAAAACCCCAACAAACAAACAAACAAACCAATGAGCTAACAAATGCTCTGCATGGAAAAGTCATAAGGGTTTATTACTCTACCTAGTAACACAACCCCTAAGTTTTTCACCGGCCTGAGAGAGATAATTATGAATAGTAGAGGTAAGAAGAATGAAGAAAGCATCATAGGAAAGGATAAGATTTAAGTGAGAAAGGAAAACTGTAGAGAGAGTTAGAAAGGACAAAACACAGAAGAAAATATTCCCCCAAAATAGAGAGAGATCGTAGAATGATAGTGGTTTAGCTCGAGAAAGACCTTAAAGATCACCTAGTTCCAGCCCCCTTGACATTGACAGGGACACCTGAATGATAGTAGCAATGTATTAAAGAAGTTTCCTTCGCAGGGAATGAACTCATGGAGTTCACTCTTGAACATTGAGCAAAATGTCTTCAGGGTTATTTTAGTACCTAATTTGAAGAATGGGTCAAGAATTCTATCAAAGTAGGTCGGGGTACAGTTACCACCCCTGCCACATCTGCTTCAGATGCAAGTGCCCAGTTGCAAATGATAGATTAAGTTGTGTTGATTGCTTGTGTAATACCATAGTTGAAGATCATGAGATTCGCCAGGTGAGAAAGCCAACTGTGGTCCTTTTGGTAATTTATTTGAGAAAAGAATGCCCTATATGCATTTTATGTGACACACTTACTAAGTAAAGCAGCCCTGAGAGACTAGAACACAGCAGCAGGCAAGCTATGTCTAGGAGAGGATGCAAAATATCATTAAGTAATAATAGATCATGTATAGGGATCATGTTTCTGTAGCTTAATGCAAAACTAGCAAAAAATTTCCTAAACTATGTGACAGCTCATTTTGTCTTTCACTCTATATCCAGTCTGCATGGAACAAAGAAGTAGCAGGTGGCAAAGCTATTATTTTATTTACAGCTATTCAGAGCTTCCTAGTGGTTTTATTTAGCTGAATGATTAATAGCTGCAGTAAGCCCAAACTTAATATTCAGTGTGTGTTTTTAAGTAGGAGATAACAGACAGTTTGAAGAAAAAAGATTAAATTTAAAAGCCCTGTCACATGAAACCTTTCACCTGGGGGTGACATTAATTTAATTTGCATAAAGACCAGACAAATTCACTTTTTCAAGGTTGAAGACCATGAAGCTGATGAAGAATAATTTGCTTTGCACCAGATAGAGTAAGACTGGAGGATGACTATATTTTTTGTAGTAACTCAGCTCTGGTCCACAGGACACAGTAAGGACTACTGGCCTTTCATTGGGCTTTCAGAGTGTGAAACTTACTTTTCATGTACAAATGCCATTACAGAAATGGCTTAAAGCTATCCCCAGGAACGGCGGCACTGATAAGTCAAGAGAAGGAGAGAGGTCTCAACCAGAAATCTCAATGTCCTTTTTTAAAAAGTCAGTAGGATTGAGAGGTGGGAAAGGCTCACGGGTTCCTCAGATGAGGGTCACTGCAAACAGAGAAGGTTTTGGGAAGGGAAAATGCAGGAAGCGATCTCTTTTGTGGCAACCAATTGTTTCTCTCCTTCCCTACTTCTGCTCTCACTCTGCCACTGTACCACTGAGGAGTTCCTGTGGCACAGCATTCTTCATGCAGAATACTTTTATATTGTTGAAAAATGTGGTTTGTATTTTTCTTTTTTTATTATTAATTTTTATATTTAGCCCAACTTCTTGGATAATACTTGTCTTTTGAGAGAAGAAATTTTTCACATCAGTCAGCTTCTGAAAGCTTCATTCTTTTGCTCTGTTCCCTGTTCTGGTAACTTCTGTCTTAAAACTGAACTCAGTCCTTTATGTATGTTCAGCTTTGCAAATGACAGCTTCAACATGCATCATCTAATGCTTATCTGTGGAACCAGAGCAGGAATAAGAAGGACATTCTGTAGTGTAGCTATTATATGGCAGTGTAACCTCTGAATTGCTGAAAATTTTTATGGATTGCTTATATTACCTTTTAAAATATTTAATTGCTTCAGAAACATCTGATACTTTTATCGTGTCTCTGAATTTCACCTGAAGAAACCCCAGTGGTTTTCTTATAGTGTTGTACAGCTGAAGCTATATATACAGCTCTACTACAGATGATACCTCTAACCTTAGTTTAGGCGCTTTGTGTTTTTGCATGGTTTAATTCAGTAGCATCCATTGCTACCCAGATAAGAGGCAACTGCAGGTATTCTGTATGTTGCATGTCATTCAGTCTCTGAAATGGGCATACACTTGGCTTTAGATGGAGCAAACGTTATCCAATCTGTCCTTCTTATCCATCTCTCTGCCAAGAGGTTACTGAGCCCATGACTGGATGCGACATGCAAATGTTTGTGGCTTCTAACAGTGCAGCCTGCTAGCACAATTAACAAGCTAAAAGCAGTTGATTTGCTTATATTTCTAGTCTGAGTTTATTGTCAACAAAATAGTCACAATTAAAGGGAATCCCTGTTAATTAAGTCCCATTTACCAAGTTATGGGAACGGGGCACTCCAGCAGGATTTGAGGAGGGAATCTCTGCCTTTACCGCAGACCATTTGGGATCTCTCTGCAGTGGCAAAAGGCATTTCTGTGTGGAAGTGCCATTCATGGGGAGTGGGAAAGAGCCAGGTCTGCACAGGGACTCCTTACCTGGGACCACTGGCAAAGATGTTGCAACAGCTACTTGACCCTCAAAGTAGGATTTGCACCCAGCAGTACTAAAGGTGGATGGGCTGCTATGAGTTCTCAAAAGAGCAAGGGCCTCAATTCCATTTTTCTTTCCCATTACTTAGTCACCTTGAAGAAAGCAGATGGAATTCAAGTGTTGATCATGGATGAAAAATATGTTGAATCTTACAGAATAAGAACGGTGAAGGTGGGTGGCTTTAAAGCTTTGGGAAATTTTGATGTGGACCCTTCTTTATATCCATGACCTGGGTCTCTTTTTCCCCTCTCTGAAATTCTACCTGAAATTACACACAACACAGAGGCAACTTAGCTCCTGGGGCTAAGTGTCCTTCACTGGTACTGCTGAGTTCACAGTAACAGCCCACAGACACAAGACATCATGTGAAATACATACAATCATAGTATAGTTTAGATTGGAAGGGACCTTTAAAGATCATCTAGTCCAACCCCTCTGCAATAAGCAGGAAAATCTTAAACTAGATCAGATTTCTCAGAACCCTGTCCAATATGATCTTGACCATTTTCAGGATAAGGTCTAGGTTTCATAAAGGCAGTTCCTAGTCCTCTTGACTGTGAAGCAGTTGTCCTGCATGTGTACTGAAAAGGCTATGAACCAATGACAATGAAAACAACACAAAACAGAAACAATTTTCCTGATGTAGAACAGAAAAAAAATCTGCTTTTCCAACCAGTCTCTTGGTTGGCTTTTCCCTTTGTCACTCCTTTTTTTTTTTTTTTTAAGTTGAATGACGACATTTCATCTGTAATAATATGTTGAAGAGATTATAGTGTGAAAGCAGTACATCTCTCCATCTATAGCCATAATTGTTCCTACTTCTGCATGTCAAGGGACGCATGTAAGATTTGGTCAGTGCTGCGCTATAGCATGAAGCAGAGAATTAGCACAGATAATCACTGGCACTGAGATCAAGGTGACTGCAGGACTCTTCACATCTTAAGAGTTATTCCTTAGTTACCCAACAACCTGTGTGATGGAGGTTGCAGGAGATCACTCACATGGTGTTGAATACCAAATACTCAGCAGGTCAGAAGCAGAGAAAGGTTTAGATGAGACTGTGAACTAGTGGAGTCAGTGGTTTCCTAATGGCACTGTAAACAGGTAGATTACTTACCCACAAACATATGCCATCTCTATAATATTAAAAACAGAACTGTGTGCATGATTCTGATACCAGAGCAGAAGACAGTAAAAGGCACTGTAATGCTCACAGTAAGGCAAAGAAAATTCATCAATAAAGTGTGTTTCTGCTAAGCAAAATCTTGTATGAGCTGTCTCTTTTAGCTTCACTAAACACTATGACTGCTTAAAATTGTGTATGCCTGAAGAATAAAGGATTCCCCAACAACTTTATTTTCAGAGCTATGATGCTGTACATGTTCAAAATTCCTATGTGTACCAGCAGTTGCACATGGGTCAATCAAGCAAAAAAATAATATTATGTTTCTGCATCTTTGAAATAAACCTATGGATATTATTATGTCTTTATTTACCTGATATTGAAAACATATTCTGCAGTGTAATATTTCTTGAACTCTGTGTCCCATGCCCACAAAAGATTTTTATAAACTAAGGTTCACATCCTGTTTAAAATTAGTTAGCTCCAAACAGTAGAGAATATAACTGACTTCAGTTGGGTTATTCTCACTTTAGAATGGTTAATGCATTACAGAGCAGAAATAGTTTTTGTTGTTTTCATGGCAACAAGAATTTTGTCTTGCATCTAAGTCAGCCTTAACTAATATCTATTTTTCTTTCTACAGGTACAAAGATGTATTTGTAAATCATAAATAGTGACAAACCAGGCATAATGTATCTTAATTCAATTGACGGTGCAATCACCATTTTTATTGTCAATTGCTTCTCTGTTGTCAGGCCTGGATAAAAATATTAAATACAAAAGCAATAATTCCTCAATCAAACTCTTTTTAGAAAGCACATATCAACCTAATGGTTGAAACTAGCATTCCAGTCACTTGTAAAGTCATTTCTCTTGTCATGTAAAAAGAGTTTTAGAAATTGTTCCTGCTGAGTGGAAAAGAGAATCAGTCTAAACTGACATGATGTTTGCAAGGAAGTGGGTGAAGGTAACTAGATGGTTTAGAGAATAAGCATCGAAAAATGGAAACTTTCCCTGTTTGAAAATCCATCAGATGGAGATGACTTTCATGAGCTGTTGAAAAAAAAAAAGGTGGAGATTTCAGGCCCATTTTCAGTGGATGGTTACCTACATTCCTAAAGACATGAATTGAATTGGTGGGTTGAATCCTACCTTTTCTTTAGAGATGATTCAATTTTAGGTAAGGATTAGAATGCTGATAGAAGTGGAAGGACACTTCTGTTTTGCAGTTTTGGTTGTATATTCTGCAGAGAAAGCGAATATTCTCCAGAACCTTCTTTTTGCTGACAGACTTACTGTCATATATTCTTGGATGCTTACAGTAAAAAAAGAGGACTGGAAGAGGAAAAGTAATTGCAGAGAAGTATTTTACATTCATTTCCCTAATTAAGTTATGAGTGTAAATAGGTATAATTAAAACAAAAAAATTAACACCAAAATATGCATACACTTGTCCCAAAATGCCAAACAATTGAAAATAACCTCCTATTTGTGTATTTCAATTAAAAATTAATTTGCATAGTAATTTTGAAACCATAAGTTAATAAAAGTGATTTTTTTTCTGATTCTGTGCATTTATTCAATTAATAAGTGCAAAGTATATTTTTTTCCTGAAGTGGGGGAAAACTATGGAGTTAAGTTTTAAAAAGTACAGCAAAGAATGTTGTACTGTAAATGGAGATTTTTTCTGTAAAACTGAAAAATTTTTGGCAAATCTAATCTGAAGAGGTGCATTTTGTCCAAGTAAGACATATATATGTAACAAAGCTGACATACAGTACTTCATTTTCTATTTAAGTATGTTTCTGCAGGCACTAGGCAGAATTTATTTGCCGTATGATTAGGCTGTATTTTTTCTGTCTTGAGATATGTCCCTTCTCTACCCTCATCCTCTCTCCCTAGAACTATTTACCCAGTGAAATGTATTTTGGAAAAACTGTTGAACTTACTCTCCAACCTGGATTTTAGGTAAAACTTGGGCATATATTTAAAGTTGCATATACAAAATCAGGTAATTAAGTCACTAAGACATTTTCTTATAGAGGATTAGGCAAAACTTTTGAAGCAGAAAATAACAAAAATATTGAGATCAATATTCAGACTCTGGGGATTAGCTGGTCTTGGAGCTGTTTATGGCAGCCAGACAGGCATGAGTGATGCAGGAATTTCAAGACAAAACTAAACCCCAAGATTTTCCTGTACAGCTAAGGGTTAAGTATTAGAATTACTCCTAATGAAAACTTTATTGTGGCTGTAGGCATAGTCTTGCTTATAAATGCTAGACTGATTCTTTTTGGAAACAAAATAGTAGCTTTTGTACATAAAGAAATGTGAGTAAATCTACTTAATGTCTCCCTGCCCTTTCTCCTCCTGTTGTAAAACTATTTTTCTGTCATTTGAAGTAACGTCCAATTATTTATGCTTCCCATAGGAACATTTTATAGTAAGGTAATGAAAAAGCTTTCCAGCAGCCTAATCATTTCCCAAGGCATTAATTGTGTAATCTGAGTGTGAATTCCTAATGTCCATACGGTATTTTTTCTTCCTTAGTACAAGAGTAATGGTTTCTGCCTCTTAAAAATCTGTTTTAAATTCTGTGTATTCGAGATACTACTGACACACATCACAGATGTGACTGATTATCCAGTTTGTTAATAATATTGTATACCTTGAAGGAGTGTCACTTAACTTGGGTTGACAAGTACAGCAGACTGTCATGAACAGGTGTAGGAAGCACTGATGGGTTTAGTGTTCCTACAGCATTTCACTAAACAGCAGATAAATTAAAATCACAGTTGTAGCACTGGAGCTGAAAGAATAAACACTTAAGATTACAAAAACAGATCTCTGAAACTTTATGTACTCTTCAGAGAAGCTACCTTAGAAACACCAAATGAAACATAAAAGCACAGTTCACAAAAGATTAATCAAGTACAATGTGACGGTGTCTGAGTTTATGTAAAAGAAAAAGAAATCTAGAGAATTGCATCACATGCTTTCCTTCCCTCTTTTCAAACTGTCAGAAGGCTAAATTAAATTTAATTTTGATCTTATTTACACTACGTTTACTGATGTAATTTAGTTATTTTGGATTGAGCAACTCAAGGTTTAAACCAGCAAACCGGAGACATGGGAGAGATAGAACTGTCAAGGTCCTGAGTACAGCTTGTGAAGACAAGACATAATGATTGTTTTTCCAAGAGTGTGCTTTGCAAGTCAGTTTACAATATAAATGAAGATACCAAATAATGTGAATCTATAAAAGCATTCTTGTACTCCTGAGTCACTGTGCAATAATTTCCATGGTAAATTGATATGGGAACTGCACCTCATGTAAAGGAGATTCTTCTGTAACTGAGCACAGAACTGGACTCAATTCTAGTCTGGTCAGAGACAAATGGAAAGGGTAGTTGTGCATCACACAACCAGTGTTGTATCCTCTAGACCAGTGCTAATTATATTGACTACACATTCCTTGATTTCTGACAAATCTTCCTAATATTTCAGTGCTCTGGAAGAGCCTGTGTTCCTTCACTTTCTGCATACACAGTCAATAAAACGCGATTTATTTTCTGTAAGGGAACAAAAAGTCATAAACTAAATGAATTCCTAAAATATCAGTGGAAAGACTTCTTGATTTACAGAAGGATATTCAAATGTCACCATTCTGAATTAATTCAGTGTAAATCCAGAATAAAACTCTTGAAATCAAGTGATCGGATATATTTATTTTTCTTAAACATATGTCTGGATTTTTTTGTTATATTCATTCCCATAAGGGAAAGAGGATTTTTGTCCCAGATGATTCACCTGATTGTAGTATATGGCTAAAGAGCCTAGTGGCTTGTAATGATACTGGTATTGCAGATTCCCTATATGGTTTTGGCCATATGGAAGAGGTACTGATTTCTTGTCACACATACTTTCTTGATGCAAGGATGAATCACCTAGCTGAATATGTTCTACGTATCTTTTTTAATTTACAAAAAAGCATTGTTTTACACTTACTAAGAGGTCTCATTCCTCTTAGGGAACCCACATGTTGGTTTTCTTTGCCTGCTTTTCTAGTATCTCAGCCAACTCAGGACTGAGGTTCTGTGCCTGTCTTTTTTTGAGGAAGCTCTTTTTTGCTTAGAGAAGGATCTTTGTTGAGTTTCCTCAACAAAGTTGCTTCTGTCTTCTTCCTTGGCATGGAAGACAGCGCAGTCTGGATACTCTCCTGCTTTACTCTGCCTGGTATATTTCTTTATGGTTAGTTCCACATTTTAAGGCCATGTTCCACTCCCTGGTTCACTGTCAGGGCACCTAACAATATGGGGTATTACTCATTTCCTCTCTTCGTCATTCAAGGAGGTTTTTTAAGGAGTATATCCAGTGTAGAGTTTGATAGGTTATTTTTTTTGGCTTCAGGTTTTACCTTGTATAAGTTCCTTAAAATACAGTAGTCACATTTTGTAAATCACATGTTGTAGCCTCTATGAAACATTTTAGTAGCATAACTGATTTTAAACTAATGATCAACACTCTGAGCGCTAGGTATTAAAAAACCCCCAAAACTAAAACAGCTGACCCATAATACATTTGGGGAGTTCAGTATGTATTTTATGTGATCTTTCCTTCATCTTTTCCCTCACGTTCACTGGATGTTACAGAACTTCTTCTGGAGGTTCCTTTGTTTAAACTCCAAGGAACAGTTGCAGAGTTCGACATTTTGACAACTTGCTTGCAGCAAATGGGCAAGTTTCATTAGCTGATTGTTATTGTCTGCTAGGAACTTAATACTAATATTTGAGCAACATGGTCTAGTGGAAGGTATCCCTGCCCAAGGCAGGAGGGTTGGAACTAGATGGTCTTCAAGGTCCCTTTGAAGCCAAACCATTCTATGATTCTATGATTTGAGCATAAGATCCCACATTCAATGGTTATAACATTAGAGTTGAAAATGGTTTTTATCCTGCTAGGGGAGACCATTTACAAATACTTTTTTAGTCCTATCAACCCTGGAAAAAAAATATTCTATGTATGTAAAAATTAAATAATAATGCGTTCAACCTCTCATCTAGAAAGACATTGATCCCTCATAACTAAGACATAGTAATCATCACGGTTCTTAAACAATGATCTTTTTTCTTTCATACAGATTAATTTTATAGCACTTTAAATGCCATGAAAATGTCTGCACAAAATAGGACTCGGGGAGATTTATGTTTCCATTGCTGCCATTTTCTATAACATTCGTCCCTAAGATCATGTGGTCACAGTTCCTGACAGTTTAGGGCTCTGCTTGCACTGTTATGCATCAGATTCAGTAAACATTTACGGAAAGTTTCATTTCAACTTGGGGAATGCACGTTAGAAGGTAACAATACACACACATCTTAGACTAAATTTTGTTTCATATAGTCTATTGAATTAAGCTGCCAAAACAATTTAGTGCTGACAATTGCCTCCAGCATCTCTTCCCAAACCACAAAATTCTGTGAAGGAATGAACACTATTAAGTTCTCTCTCTCTGTCTCCTCCTTCCTAATCCCTTAACTTCTTGTTGAACTTCCCTCACATGATTTTTACCTTCTCCCAGCAACACCACATTACCATTACTCATCCTTATACAACTTACATGACTGGAATTTTTTTCTGTGACTTCTCTACACAGCAAAACAGTTTTACAGCCTATAAAGTACTTGCCAGAACATGAAATACACCTAACTTCTGATACCTAGAAAAGGTCTGCCTGAAACCAAATCATATTTGATTTCAAATTTAATGTATAACCATAATTAATATATGTGTGTTTATATAAGAAAAATATTAGTTTTATGAGGAAACAAAGCCTAATTCAATACTGCTCAGGTTTCTCCATCTTTGCTAAAGCAATGGGAACATTTTGGCACAATACTGCTACATAAGCCACAGTAATGACCTTCAGCTTTGTTTCAATACCTTTATCATCTCAGAAGATGAGAACTTCCATTTCCCATATCCTTTTGTACACCAAAAAGGAATAGATCTGCAGTCTGAATTACATTACTTGAGAAATGCTTCAGTTTTCCTCCTTTGTGGATTAATCCTAATTTCTGCGAAGGTGTTCTCTATTTTTGAGTAGTCAACAAACAGTTCCTACGAAAAAAGCAGTCTGAAAGTTGGTAATTTATCATTTTGACTCTTTGTTGTTCATAGTGTGTCTGGAAATCTATCTGTAGTTTATATGGCAAGAGAATAAACAAGGCCATATCTTTCAAGGAAGTAAGTGCTTCTGGTAAAAGCCATCCAAAGGGACCTTGACAGGCTTGAGAGGTGGGCCTGTTTGAGCCTCATGAGATTAAACAAGGCCACGTGCAAGGACCTGCACCTGGGTCGGAGCAATCCCAAGTAAAATGGGATCCATGGAAAATGGATTGAGAGCAGCCCCAAGGTGAAGGTCTTGGGGGTGTTGGTTGAAAAGAAGCACAATATGAGTCAGCAGTGTGTAGTCAGAGCCCAGAAAGCCAAACATACTTTGGGCTTCATCAAAAGAATTATGACCAGCAGGTGAGGGAGGCGATTCTCCCTCTCTACTCCACTCTCATGAGACCCCACCTGGAGCACTGCATCCATCTCTGGTGTTCCCAACAAAAGAAGGATGTGGACTTGTTTGAGCAAGTCCAGAAGAGGGCCACAAAGAAGACTTGAGGGCTGGAGCATCTCTCCTACGAAGACCGTCTGAAAGAGTAGGGGGTGTTGAACCTGGAGAAGACTCCAGGGACACATCATAACAGCATTCCAGCACCTAAAGGGGCCTACAAGAAAGCTGGAGAGGGATTTTTGACAAGGGCATGTCGTGATAGGACAAAGGGGAATGGCTTTAAACTGAAAGAGGGTAGATTTAGATTAGGTATCAGGAAGAAATTCTCTACTGTGAGCATGTTGGAGCATTGCAATGGGTTGTTCAGAGAAGCTGTGGATGCCCCATCCCTGTAAGTGTTCAAGGCCAGATTGCATGGGTCTTTGAGCAACTTGGTCTAGTGGGTGGCATCCCTGCCCATGGCAGTGGGGTTTGAAACAGATGATCTTTCATTCCATTCCAACCCAAGGCATTTTGTGATCCTATGAAAATTTATTATTGCTGGGACTTAAAAATACTTTCTGGTATCTATCTGTGTGGTTATCAAAATGTTTGATAAAAGTAACTGGCTACAGGATGACAGCTGACTCAACCTCCTGTCCTTATCCCTGAAAGGAAAGGCTACAGGATTCAAGTGTGGGAGAGCTCAGAAAGGTTCTTTGGTTTTGAGTTTGGCTTTTTTATTTATTTAGTTATTTAAATAAATAAAGGATTAGAGGCAACTGAAAAGAAAATAAAAATAACTTTATATTTGTTGGAATTGGTTTATACTTTTCAAATTAAACAAATGCTTTTGCATTAGCTATGGAGTCGCTACCATAACAATGTAAATTGTCAGTTGTTGGTCATGCATGACAGATCTACTCTGATATTTCTACTTCACATTTAAGGCACATTCTCCAACTTTTAATTCTGCTCACAATGTAGTTGTGAAGGATTTAATTTTATTGAGCAAAGCTGATCCTTACATGATTTCAGAACCAAAGCTGAAGACTTTAGAAATGAAAGAATTTGAAGCACGGTAATTAAACTGTTAGCAATAAAACTCAGCCTACTACTGGTAAGGCAGAATGTTACCTAATTCCCATTTATTTTTGTGTATATCATCAACAAAATTGTTATAATCTGCTACTTCTCTGTGTACACCCTCACGAGAGTGTGGAGGGCTGATGTTGAAAAAGCTGCACTTTGTCTTGAAGAATGGTGAGAATTTTAAGAATATGGCCTGAACCTAAGATAAAAAATCCCCAAACTCAATAGATAACTACAGAGTGCTTTTGAACTGTAGTTCATAATTAGAATTAAGGCAAAAATAGCTCCAAACGAAACCAAAACCAAACCAGCCAAAATCAATACCATTGAAATCAACATCACTTTGGGCCAAACTGTGACTGTTGAATATGATCCTTAATACCCTTGAAACAGTCCTGCTTCTTTTCAAATTATGGTGTATTATATCAATGTAGTTGAAAAGTGGACTGTAAACAAGGTCAGATCTCAGACTGAGCTAAATTTGTAGAAAACAATCAAAGATACAATTCATTTTAGTAGTTGAAATGGTATTTTTGTTTTATTTCCATTTGTTTTTTTTCAAATGAGGGGTATGCCACACTATACCAATGATTAACTGAATTATTCTGTAAATGTGTAGTGTAGATGTGAGTAGTTGTTCCTTAGTATCATACAGAAAGCATACACATCACATCAACAGAGCAGCACTGAAGACAATGACTCCTAGCCTGAAATTTATTATCTTTTTCAAAACCTTTAACAAACACGACAGAGACATAGGGAAGTTCCAATTTTTTCTGTATCAACAAGGCTTCTCTCTGAGGTGCCTCTCTTTCTGTGCCACCTCCTCTCTTGACAAACTACACACGCTGGGACAGGCCATTCTCCCAATTTCACACTTTAAAAAGCCCATGTGTACAGAGACTAGTGTAGAGCAATAACTTTTGAAGCAAAGTTAGTTATGGACTGCTATTGTGATCATGGTTGGTTGAACTCCAAAGAAGAAATTTCTTTATCAAGGAGCTGCAAATTATATTACTGCATAAGGGCGTGAAGCAGATTTTCAAGTATAATCTCACACAGCAGCACTAGCTGTCTTTCTGTGGTTTGGTCTTTTAAGCATACCATAAGCTGAAGTGCAAGTAACGTGTTAGGTAGACGAAACAGGCTCAGATTTCACTTTGTGGAGAAAAAGATTAAGCTGATTTCAAGGATGGAATCAGAGGAATCAACCATCAGATCCCCTCCATATATTTGTAGAAGGCCTAGCACGCTAAGAGCCGAAGAAGAGCTTCAATTGTTACTATTAGACAAAAGTAGTAAAAGCAACACAGGCAGAAGAGCAAGGGGCAAACACAGGTTGACTGATTTGAACAGCATTATTGGGAATTTGAAACTCAAAAACCCTCTGAAATTTCAGAATTATTGTGTTTTTCAATGTATTTATCAAGGAGAAAGTATTGAAAAACAACTTTGTAATTATCTGGAAATGTGTGAAAATGAATAGTCTTTCATATGCAACAGCCATAAGAAGGATGAGGAACTGTCTCAATTTTCAGATGTGTTGTGAGTGGGGAGCTAGGTCTCATTTATGATATTGTTTCATATGCCTGTTATCCTCCCACAGTAAGCTATATGTATTCACAGAAGCCCACGTAGACTGCTGGGGCAAGTTGCTATGTTCATACATCAGAAACCAGAAATAGGAATGCTGTGATAACACAGACCTTTTCAAACACTATTTTCTCTAATTCATGGATCAGTCACTGCTGTTTGGGTAAAATACAGCTAATCAGATATAAATGGTTTAGTTCCACAGTGAAGGTACATACCCAGTAAATACTGTCCTTCCTTCCTCCCTCCATCTTCCATTATAAGAAAATACCTCCCTTTTTGTTTCTTTGTGTAGTACTTTTCCCTTCATTTTATCCTTATGTTTCCACATTCCTGTTTATTTCTTTTCATTCCTCCGCTTTCCAAATATTTCAGCCTCCCAAAACATCCTATTGTGCATAATTTTCCCTCCTCTGGAGGACATCTTGACTGCCTGGTACATAAGTGAGACTACAGATATTCAGTACTCAGGAACTGTTCATCATTAACTCAGAACAAAAATGATATGGATGTGTATTGTTTTCCTATAACTACTAATGAAGGAGTAGTCTTGAAAGACAGAAAAAGTAAAGAGTTAAAAAAAGAGTAAAGAGTAAAAAAGAGAAATAGAATAACCAGAAGACAAAAAGAGTGATCTCATGCTCTTGCCTTTCTCAATTATGAAGCACATTGTTACTGATGCTATCGAGGTCAGAGAGAGAGGAAAAAGAATTTATTAATGTGCATGTTTGTTAAATCTGTTGCTAGAAAAAGTTAACAGAATCAGGGAAAATGTTTTTCTTTTTTTGCTATATGTATTAGTCTGTTTTCTCTGTAACATATATATTGCTGTGTGTGTGAAAGTGATGCAAAATGAAAAAGATCAGGAAAATAGAGGAACCATAAAATAATTATTTAGATTGTAGATGAGTATAAAAAATACATAATCTAGGATCTTTAAACACTGAATAATGTCACAAAGCCAATGAAAAATTCAGTAACAGCCATGGACTAACATTATTATTACTGCAGTTTTTAATCTCTTCTTCAGAGATAGCTTCAAGCAAAAAAAAGAGAAACTATAAATTTATAAAACAGCAGTATTATATTATAAGACTCTGTTTCAGAGTCTTATAATGATGGAAAATAGGCAATTATAGAAAAGCTTAATCCTTGTGGGTTTTGGTAAATTGGAAGAGAAGTGTATCAGTAATACTATCTGAAATTAAACTGTATAGATTCTCAGTGTCTTCCTCAGCTACCCATATGTGCTGTCGTCCCCCAAATCCCTCCTGTCTCTGTGGTCACTACCCTGGGAGCCTCCCCCTGTACCGACCCTTTGCAGACATGTGACTTCTGCTTCTTGCCTCTAGGCTAAATCTCACACATAATTAAAGAGTTGGTTGCTTTAGAGGGTATTCTCTGTAAAAGCAGACCTGCCTATAGAATCTGAGTGGTTTTAAACATAAGGAATTACTGCCTGTCTTTAAACAATGCGTTTAAGTAATTGTCAAATGTGTTCAGTCCTTCAATGCTTTTCATGAAAGCAGCTCCTGAATACCTGGCCTGAATATAAATGAGAGTTACTGGATTATGTTCAGGTTTCATTGGTGTCGTATTAATAGAGCAAAATGAATCCAGTATCTCCTCTTTTTTTGTATTTTTCCTGTCCTGAAGGAAAATAATTTTCTTAGCTATCTCTCTTCAAAAGCTGGACAGGAACAGTAGGAATAGTGTCTGCTCCTTCCACTGGTGTATCTGATAACAAAGATGAGGAACAAGAGTGAGGGTATTTATTGTACAGAAGATAATATGTGGCTACATTCTATTTTGTGCCTTATAACTCCCCATCCATTAAAAAATCAACAACAAACCAAACACTCACAAAAAGTGACTGTGAATTGAAAAAACTTGCATATTTTGGAAGTGGACTAGGTATTGTCCTAACAGAGTCTGCAAGGATTAGGCTTTTATTTAAACAACCTCAATTATTCAGGATAAGAGTCCTCAAACCAGTGTAGAAGTTCAGAATTTCCTATAGACCTTCTGTAAAATGGCCTTGTGGGAAAGAAAATACTACAAAGAAAGAGGGAAAAATGTGGGTAACGAATTCAAGTTGTTAGATGTATCTTAGAACAATTCTACCAGGGAAAAATTAAGGAATTTTACTTTTTGTATTTTATAAACACTTCCAAGTGCCTCCAAGAACCGGAACTCACCAGCCCTGTCTTGTAGAAGTAAGTACCTATGTTTGAAAGGTAATGTGATTAGGATGTGATTTGGAAAAAACATAGCTTTTCAGTATTTTCTATCATCATATACTTTCTAGAAACCAGACCTTGGTGAGGAAAGCAGTAGCTCCTACAGATCTCTAGACTTTTCACTGAGAATGTAAAAAATTGTATTAATTAATGCCAATTTTACTTGTATCTCCTTTCTCCTATGACAGGCAATTATTCATCATGAAATAAATGCATACAATGCATTCATTTCACTTATATGAAAAAGTGAAAAAGTCAGAGAATACATTGAATCTCAGCTGACAACCAGATGTATATAACACATGCATTTTCAAAGACCATCTCACCTAACATCTATTGCCTGCTTATGCAGAAGTAATCCTATTCTCTGCAGCCGACAACAGATGAATCTAAGTTCTCACTAGCCTCAGAAAAAATCAGATGTTTCTTTCTCTCTCTTCCTGTCTCTTCTGAATTCAACAATATGGGACATATTATTAAATGGTATCTAAAAAAGAAGACAGATATTTTGAAAAGTTTGACAAACCTATTGGATGCCATGATGGATTTTCTACCACTGCATGTGTTGAAGCTGTGTTGATTGAATGTTGTTATGGAAGTTACATACAATTACAGTTAGATACCAACAAGAATTAATTAAAAGAATTTCTACTATGCAAGACAGTTACATATTAACTATGATCTCTCTTGGCCATATAATACTATTACAGGCCTTAAAAGATGCTGCATTGGCTGTATCTTAAAAAATGAGCTTTTAATTTTAGGGCTTAGACTAATGACCGGATACAAATCTGCATGCAGTATTAGCTGAAATTCATCAAGTGAAAAACTTTTACATGCAGATAACTATCATAAATCAGATGCCATAAAATTGTTGGTGAATGGTTAATAACTGGATAACCAGTCTAATTATCTAGAGAGAATGCTAACTGTTTTGTTGAGGGGTAATTATGCACCATTATTATTATGAAATGGCTAAACATGGGGAGTTGATGTGAATAATTAAAAACTGTTGGCATTTTAAATATACTTTTTTTTTTTTTAAATTTTATACATCCTTTACCACAACAAATACGATCTGGCACTTGTTCTTTTTGCAGTATCCATTTTTTTGTACCTTTCGATTTCTCTGGTCTTTCTAGATCTGAATCTTTCAAACTTTTCTGCATGAAGTTAATTTAATGCATTGTCAGTATTCTTCGCTTTGGTGAAGTTTTACCAAAACTGCTGCCTCTCATATTAAAGTCTTCAAGGCACTCTGACTATTTGCATGGCTTCTTTTTTATACATGGTCATGAATGCTATATAACATGAAGAGGATAGAAAGTCCAGAAAACTCTCAGTCTTGCTCAGGTTGAATATGGACAGAAACCCCAAAAAGTGTGGAAATAACACCTGTGGAGAGGAGTATCCTGTGCCCCTACAGGCCATGACTCAGCATTCAGCACTAGGAGATGTTTCAGTCTTCCCTAAGGATTTTATATTCACCTCTAAGAGGCAAAGAAAGACAATCTCAATGTCAATCTCAAATTCAACTTTGCATTCTAGCCAAAATCATAATATTGAATTCAGATACTCTTATCTGAATAGATTGTATACTTGATGAATTTTTGCTCCTGAATGATACCATTAGAGGTTTTAATTAAGGAGTTTACTATCTCTTCAGTGCCAAATTATGCCCCCGTCTTGCACAGGGAGTAAAGGAGAGTGGATTTTTCTTCTTTGCTATGCACTTTGCATAGAAAGAAGGATAAATGGAATTACCTTTACCAAGCGAGTACAGTAGCTATTCTCTCCCTGCATTCCATACACAAACTAGAACAGTAAGAGGTGCACTCTGCTTCTCTCTGGCTCCTTTCTGAGGGAGGGAAACAATGCAATATTTTATCGACCTATTTTCCTTTATGAAATCTCTCATGGGAAGACTGCAGCCCTGCACATACATACAAAGCTCAATAATCTGTGTCAGTCCTGAGCTCCTAGGTTGCTACATTTCATGTTCCCTTCCCTGCTACACTTCATGTTCCCTTCCCTGCCAAAACAATTAGCAATGGAAAAGCACCACCAAGTCGTGTGCTTAGGCACAGCAAAATGAAAAAGCTTAATTAGCTCCTACAGGCAGTATAATGAAAATGGGGGAACAAATCTGTGTTGCAGAAGGTAGATTGAGAGGCTTGTGTGCAGGATCCAGCCATCTGTAGGCAGCCTAAAGTAATTCAAATTGGTATTTTGACCAACTCTGGTTGCAAGTGACAGTAAGGGTACCCATGTGTCAGGCTAACTGAGGTTAAGTCAGCATTTCTTCTGCAAATATTTACTAT
Source organism: Manacus candei (assembly GCF_025592945.1). Lineage (NCBI taxonomy): Eukaryota > Metazoa > Chordata > Aves > Passeriformes > Pipridae > Manacus > Manacus candei. The sequence continues at coordinate 31,084,482 of NW_026138056.1, read as the reverse complement.
ATTTTAAAAGCCTGGTGGTTGCAGCTGTCTGGGTTAAAACCTCAGATACAGGTCCTGGCACAAAAGCTCATCCTCTGTAAAAAAGAACCCCCCAGTTATTGTGGGACTAGGAGGAGCATCTCTTTGACTTTACTGAGGAGGTGGGCCCCTCCTCAGAACATGGTGGTGTAACCTCTGTCTGATGCCCTCTTTTGGGGTGGAGGAAATACAGTAGTAAAAGGCAAAAGTAGCACAGAGGCAGGGACTAATTTTTGGTTTTTTTTCTACCCTTATCATTGTGAACTTGCATAAAATAATTCAAGTATATTACAGTAAAACTTCTGAAAAGTTCTGGAAAGAGACTAAAAGTCTGTTTGCTCAGATTAAACTTCCTAAGAGGAATCAATTTTAGCAATAAAGTCACAGACAATGACTATATGGAGGTAACGTGGATTTACATGGTGACCACCAATCTGTTCATATGGAAAGAAACTAAAAAGCAAAACACAAAAATAATACCTCCTCCAAGGTAGACATCCCCAGATATGCTAAAATTGCCAGCACCTTTCTTGAGATCATGGTAAGTACTACAAATATAGAATTTATTATTTTGTAGCAATTATTATTAAAATAATTGCTACCATTGTCTTCTTTATTTGCTTCCTGGATTTTTATATTTTCAACCTTGCTCCTCAGCCACAATGACACAAAACTTCTTTTTTGATCTTAAAGTTGAGATTTTCAGATAATCACTTCATTATGATAGTGGAGGTCTCAAAAAACCAACTCAATAGAACAAGTTACAAAGTAGAATAATGAAAGTTAATAATAAAAGAGACTGAATTTGATGATGAGTTTGGACATTTCAAAGCATGCAAACCAAGACCAGTACACCCTCCCCTCCACCTCCAATTTCTCCAGTGTTTAAATGTTTTTTCAATAATTTTGAGTTGGTAGAAAGTAGAGACGCCAAGCAATTAATTCAAAATGTTCTCAAACAAACCAGAGTTACTTTATGGTATGGAAGCTGAGACATATCTCAGTCCTGTTTATGCTGATTTGTTGAGTTCTTTTAATCATAATTTACACACTTCCTTACTTGTTAACTTTAGTTCACACTTCAGAATTTGAAGTTGGCTTTTAGATCTGCGGTTAGTACAATGATTTGGAAGCCACTGATAATTACATGGTAGAACTAACCCTGAAAAGGATATTTTGCATAGAATCTTTTGTCTGAAGTTTATGTTCTTGATAGCATTAAATATGGTGTGAACAAAGGAAGGAGAACATGGAGGGAGAAGTTAGGACACGTAGGAAAGTTCCAAGGAAGAAGCTGAAAGTAAAATACTGCATGAAAAGTGAACTTCAGACTCAGAAATAATATACAGATAATTACCTTTAATACATATATTGTCTACATTTTGATGCCTAAAAGAAAATTCAAGGAGAAAAAAAAACTCCGACGCAAATTAGTTTTGAGATAAGGAAAGGGTTTTAATTTGTGCCCAAGCATAAGATTACAAGACGCGCGTGCCCCCATGTCTCAGAGGTTACAATTTGTGATACTGCTTGTCCAATCCGAGGTTTTCCCACCCTGTGGCTTTTGCCCTGGACAACCCTCAGTCATGTCCCTTGGGAATGGGGGCTGGAGTCTCTAAGACCACCTCTTCATCAATCTTCATCTTCTTCGGGGTACAGGGGGAATATATTCACCCGGTTCTTGACTGTACTTTTGCGGTTTAGGCCAAGGTACAAGCATTCTCCAGATAGAACAGGCCTATCTTAAAGAGAGACTAAATGTTTCTACTGGAATTCAGGGGGTAGAATTGATATGAGGAGCATGGAATGGGGTGATAGGGTTGAAAATCTATGTTGCTCCTGTGCTAAGGGTAAGGGAATAAGGGCTGCTGCTTCTAAATCTACTTCTGCTATATAACTACTTAGCATCATCATCATCACTTATAATGCTTATAAAAATTAAGAAAAAACAAAAAAACAGATGGACCTCAAGGCATCATTTTATAAAAAAAAATGATATTTTTTTACAATATGTCACATTTAAAAATAATTTTTTAGAATGATGAATTATTTTAATATAGAGAACACATAACTGTTTAAGTGGCTATGACACTAGTAAGACAATAGCTGTAATATGCAAATCAGTGTAGTGATCTATAATTCAGCTAAAAATGTGATTTTTTCTATTTTATAAATTTGACTATTTCTGTTACTGAAGTATCACAATTTTTTTTTATTCTAAAAGAAGCTATCAATTATTTTTTCAAGGGCTTTGACAGGTGATACAGATGATATTTTGAAGGGTTTCTGATTGAAAGATCAGTGAAAATAAATTAATAAATCAGCTACCTTTTAATACAACATTTAACTCCCACATGTATTTTAGTATAACTTTTGCTTAGTTAATAAAGGCAAAACATACTTCTTAGTACTTTTTTGAGAAAGAAAATTTCCATGACTGCTGACTTTATTGACTAAAACTAACTTATTCTAAGCTTAGATATAGTAAACAGCCATAATTTTGAAACAGGATGTTTACGCTCAACATAATCTCATAAATTATAATGTATGATAATTGCTAATTGATTATATCAATATCCGTGAAAATATACAGATTTCTACTTACCCAACGGACAGGAAAGGCTCCTTTGATTCAAGTCTGTCAAGTAAATAACAAGTTTTAAATATATATTTTTTGTACTTCAGAAAAATTATATAATAAATCTAAAACAGCCACTCTCAGTATCAAGTTTACTTGATGACACAATTTAGCAGCAATAGAAGGGCTTGATCCATTATACTAGGAGTTTAACTCAGAAAAAATCCCATTACCCTAACTGAATTTTGGCTTGGAAAATAAATATTTACAAAGTAGCACATTTAGGCCCTTTAAATTTCACAGATTCAAACAACTTGTGTAGATATTTACGTGGAATGGCTAAAGTGAACAAGAAATACTTTGTCCTTTTTATTGCGTTTTTCATGTAAAATGTTAGTTTGGGGGTTTTTAACTTTAAACACCTTTTTTTTCTTTTTTTTTTTTTTTTGCTTACCAGCATCCTATGCTCATATGTCATGGTGACTTCATGATTATGAGAACTTCTGGCACATTGGCCTGAATCAGCACTGTGTGGAGCTGGATGTCACCGGTTTGGTAGATCCAAAGTCATGCCCAGTTCTAAAACCAGTTGATAAAAGTGTTCCCCAACTCCCTGTTGTTGCTGTTGTTGCTGTGAGGAGATGTACCACCTGCACACTGGCAGGAGCTTCTTCTATTACTGCTTTCCACCCAACCAAGATAGATGGAAGAGTCCTCATCTATGTTATCAGACAGTATTTCTGTTGTAGTACCTACAACTTGCTGCCCTTAATTTTTTATTGTGTTCTCGCTGCGCCAAATTTACTAATATCAGCTGCTTTATGGGACCATTAGTATGTGATTTTAGGATCCTTCATAAACATATTTAAAGCATATTTAAAGTTCAGTAATTTTGAGTGGTTACATGACATGCAAAAGTGTTCTGTTGTGATAATTTCCACTGAGAGTACTGTGTAAGGAGGAAGAGCAAATAACCCCCCTCAGGTCATTAATGTCTCTTTGTAGCCTTTAAGAAAACTATAGCATATCTAGAACAGAATATTTAATTTATGAATCTGAAAAAAATTCAAACGCACAACAAAATATCTGAAATAGAATTGTAAATAGGACTAATTGTAAGGAAAGGTACTAAATAAATGTTTTAAGAAAGAAAACTTTCCTGAAAATATGTAGAAAAACCAAGTTCATTGGCAATTATTATTCAGCAAAGGTCTTGTCCAAAAAACTCACAAACCAATAGACCAGCTTAGTTATTGCCATTATCTAAAAGCCAAAATATATTGAAAACACAGTAACTTCTCTGTCGTCCCAATGACTATAGTTCACCTTTCTTTTTCTTTCTGGGGTTGAGATCCACATGGAACTAGTAGAATATAAGAGGGAAACACTGATGGCTCTGCATATACCTAGAAGTACAGTAGAAACCCAAAGCTGCGTATCCTCGTGGTCATGGGGATGCTTATCCAGGGCAGTCCCAAGAAAATGTTGAGCATGGCATTCTCCATGTTTAGGCAGTGCTGCCAGAGAGCAATAAAGTGACAGGGCCCTTCAAGTGGGGCTTTCATCCTTCTGCTGCAGGCTCTGTGCACAAGTGTTATTGTTTTGTTTTCTGTTTTTGTGCTTAATGAAATGAACCAGAGATGGGAAGCACTCAGTGTTCGGCTGGAGACATTAACTATGAGCAAGATGAGCAAAGAATGAAAGCCTCAGAGCATACTTATATACTTCATAATACAAAAATTTTATAATCGAGAGAAACCTGGCACTATCCTGATGGAGGACATTCTGGAGGATTTTACTGGCAAACAAAAGTCTGTGATAGAATGCCCCGTGGACAAAATACTGCAATTAAAAATCTATTTGAAATCCATTTTCAAGATGGAATTCAATTTGATTTAATGAGTGCTGCCCTAGGTTTGACCTCTCTCTAGTATATTTGACTAAATGGTTTTAGATAATTTGCTGCATTACTTTTAATTAGTTCAAGTGTTCCTCATAGTAAAGAAATACAATTATCTGTTGGCCTTTTATTTGGTAATGCAGTATATGGCAAATTAGTATCAAGGTTTTAAAACTGCAACACATTATAAAATAACATCCCATATCATCTTTACTGGTGACATTTATCAATACATATAATAGGTCTTTTACAGATTCACAGAACATGCTGAATTAGAAGGGACCCACAAGGATCTTCAAGTCCAACCCTTAACCCTGCACAGGACCATTCCCATGAGTCACAGTATGAGCCTGAGAGTATCAACCTAACATGCACTGAATTCTCCGGAGTTCTGAGGAATTCTTGCATAATTAAATATGATATTGCATAAATAGTAATCCTGATAAGTTTTGAGAATGGATCTCATACACCTCCAGGAAAAATCTTAAAACAGAAACTGCCTTTTTTGCAAAAATGTATTGAGTGCACAAGAAATACTAGGTTCGACAGTAAACAAAGGGAATCGTGTTTTAATTGTACAGGAATAGGAGTGAAGCAGAAGAGAATGAGATTTTTTCTTTCTTTCCTGGAATAGTGTTCCTATCAGAAAATTTCAGTTTGTCAGTGTGTCAAGGCAATATATCAGTTTGGATAGGAGGGAGGAAGGTTAATCGGTAGCATGACTGGGACATGGCAGACCGAGTTTGTGTTTCCCTTTGATTCTGAGCTAAGATTTTCTGAAAGGTCTGACTTTCTTATCTACATATAATAGATGAGTTTTGCAGGAGGAAAAAGAATGTTTACACTATGTGAATTCCTCAGTTAAAATCAATCATTGTAAACTGAACAGGCATAGGCAATCAATTTATACCCATTGATATGTTACAGTACTGTCACACTCTGTGACAGTTTAAAATAAGGACTCTAGAAATTTCCCATTTTGTATTATAGCCCTTGCAACCTGTCTTGGAGAGATACTTTACAAGATCTGATTAACCCGATTGTGCATTTTGTTATTTTCTTTGCTGCTAAATTGGCTTATATTAATGTCAGTTATCAAAAATCCCATCTTTGACTGAACATCCAGATATAGACAAATTTTTCAAGGTCTGCAGACAAACATACAAGGATATGTGCCTAGACTAAGGGCATGTGAATTCCTCTTTGACTTGTAAACAAATCATTTAGGGACAAGAAGGTCCAAAAGTAAAATCTGTTGTCTTTGAATTATTGTCCTATTAAGATTACAGGTAAGATGTTTCTTCATATCTGAGGCCTGACACAGGATACATAAGTCCATATAATTTATTGTTAAAGAATCCTCACCTCTCCTTCCCAAAACTATTTACAGGACAAAGTGGATAACATTTCTAACAATATCAATGCTGTACACAAGCAAATAGATTTTAGCCAAGCATTCTCCAAGGTAATTCATTATGCATCAATATATTCCTATTGATTCATGATCATTCATGACTTTCATGATCCCCTTGTGTTGGTCACATAATTTCATCTCTAAGGACAGAGTAAGAAAAACATGTGGAATTTAGGGCATTTGTTAGGATTCTTATTCTAACTTGTTGATATAACAAAACTGTCTACCCTGAATCAGGGAAAGTAATGGCCAGGAACCAAATTTTTTTTTTGGTGATTCACCATTTTGAGTAAAAATCGTCATATCAGAATTCCCAAGCAAGATTACCCAAGTTGTTGTTGACATCACACATTTTCTGTTTGACTATAAAACAAATGAATAGTGAGAGTAGTTTTCAAGGGGATTGGAAGCATTTTCATTTAAGACATATAGGAAAGTCAGGCCACCTAAAAATATTTTGGACTTCAGTAAAGTGTAAATATACATTTTGACTGACTTATGTGGCAGACTTATTTACCTGACAGTTATGTCTGCCTTTTTGTGCTGTACAGCTTTAGGAATCAAAGCTTTAGCAGGAAGCACATATTTAGCAGAAATATGTGTAGTCAAAGAATATTCAGATTTATGGCTCACCCTGTTTACCAAGGAATGAAATTTTTAAATTACAAGAACAACTCAAGGAACCTTTTGATGGAATATGAAGCGGTTTGCAATTCAGAGTAATCAAACAAGGTTGCATTTTGAGTTCATGGTTTGAAGTGATCAGAAAACATCTTTCTTCAGAAACTTTTAAGTAGCGTTACTCACATATCATCATGTAATTTCTTTCTTTTTAAAGCATGTGCATTATAACTTTTGCTAACTCCAAATATTTTATACAATGCAAGCAAGCCTAATAAAATCATGCCTTTAATTTACAGAAGAAATATTATTTCATGTAACTTCTACTATCTATTTATTCTGAAATAACAATTGCTAGTGTACACTAGGTTATCCTTCCTTCCTGGTTTCTGTGACTTAAATAGTTTCAATTCAAGATAATTTTTCTGGACACTGTCAGTAACCATTGTTTGATAGAATTAAAAAATAAGCTCATTTTGTCTTCTGAGGATTCCATAAATATCTTTATAAATGTTGGCAAGTTTTATTAAGAAACACCATCATATTCTGGAATAAATAAATGGTAAACCAACTGTATAGAAGACCTAATTTGTTAGAAGTGTCTCAGAAGTAGAAGGAATGGAAGAATAATTTACAGGTTTATGTTAACTTTTACAATTGTTCCTAATAAATTTAATAAGTTCCACTTCCAGCTGATGGTTTACGTTGATGACTGACTAGAAAAACAACAAATTGTTTTCATGACTATCATGTAATATAAAATCCTGTATATATTTTTTTGCAGTTCCTTGGAAGCTAAGTACTTCTCTTATTTATTGAAACATAAAAATTCTAGCACAAAATAAAATGCATCACTCAAACCATGAATGGAAACAAAGTATCATAAATCAAAATGTCAGTTCTCAGTGCAAACTTACTCCTTTGACATAACTGACTTAGTAGAGAAAAGATGAGACAGATAATAGGCAAGAATTAATATGATTTTTAAAGATTTTTATATTGCCTTATATTGGAGTCTCATAATCAAACTGGGAAAATATGATATAACCCCAACATGGCCATACACAAAGAATTTCACCAATGGGAAAGAGGGACACGTTAAGTAATATGAACACTCAGCACTATATTTAGTTTTGGTTTGCAGAAATGATTTCAGCAACAACAACAAAAAAAGAGACTGTGTGTAAAATAGTTCACAAAAAGCTATTCTTAACCAGATCAGTGAACAGAGCTAAAATCTGAAATTTGTTTGATAAACTGGAGAATTAGTCTGAAGTCAGTGTAATGAAATTTAAAAGAGAAAAGCAGAGTGAGAATTTGAGAACAAGAACTATTTTATACATCTATGGAATGAAGGATAACTGGCTGGGTATTGCAAAGAAAAGTTTTAAGAGAGGAAGAACTGAGTAACAGGATGCTAGTTACGGGGACATATTAAAACATGTTCCCTCAGAACTGATCAAGAAGGTCCTTAAATCAGCACATGCTTCAGCTCTTCTACTTTCAGATCATAATTAATCAAAGTTCACAACTGGAATATTTAAGTTCACTAAAACTAAATGTTACTGATTACTGAAGAATTTATTCAGTAAGGAAGCTACTACACTAGTAAACACTCTGGGGATAAACAGTGGTTTATTCAAAAAAGATTATACCTTTGGCTATTAGACTCTCTATATGCAGATCTATACATAATCCTTAATAGATGTATAATATATATTTATTCCCTTATGAAAGTATCACAATACATTAAGCATTTTGACTGACAAAAAATTACACATTTTTTTCTCATATTCTATGATTTCTTTCAAGGTTAATTATTTAACATTGGGAATAACTTCTTGAAACACTTCTTGAAGCATCAGGTTTTCCCCAGATCCATGAGGAAAAAGTTGAAGAACTTAACGTTCCAAGATATCTGTAGGTTATGTGGATCTTACGAAACCTAATTTCTGGTGATGGAGAAAACCGAAATTATGGTTGATCCCCATGAGATAGCATGGTTTGAGCATTTTCTGTCTAGGAGTTCTTCTGCTTACCCTTGGGTTTGGTTTGCACTTAACGCACTTACTCTGCATTTAATATGTTGAAAAATGGAGCTGCCCTTACTCTTTTAAGTGTTTTAAAGTGAAAAAAAATAGGAATATTTGGCTCAGCATACATATATCACATGATTTTTAAGCATTTGAAATGTCTGGACAATAAAAACATATGTGCAAAAATACCAGGTCATTTAATTTAATTTAATTTAATTTAACTTTATTTTTTAAAAAACTTGTGAAAAGCAATGACTACTGATGCAATGCATTTTATTTAGCCAGTTCCACTTAGCACCTAAATCCATGATTTGGTAGTGTCACAGCACTCTGTGCAGGAAAAGGTTTTGAGGAAACACTTAGCACAGGATGCTGTCGGCAATACCTGATGTCAAGCTGCCTAACCTAGCATGCTGGAACTGTGCTCTGAAAACCTGACGCAATACTATGGGGGTTTTCAAAGTCAGCCCTAGGTAAAACAAGGTTTGTCCCTTTTAATTTCTTCTGCCTTAGTCTATAATATGCTTTTTTTACAAATGTGCATAACATATAACCAAATTTAACTAATTTCCTAGCAAAATCTATATCTTACATAATTTGTAAACTTGAACATCTTGACATAATCACAAGTTTCAGAGGCTCCTAGGATTTATTAGCCTATGCGTTGTCAGGAGAGAGAATCTTTTAGCCATCAGTTAGCAAAATGCAACTAATAATCTGTTCAGCATTATCTCTAAAGTTTTACAGTTGAAAAATCGAATAAAAGGTAGCTTTCACTGCAGGGAGGAAGTGCTTTAGAGACTGCCTCTTCCTTATACTGATTTTCATAACAGCAAGAGGCTAGAATGAGACATAAATCAACATATGCAAAAGTTAGTTTGATATACCAGTACAAATGTCCTTTGTCATATTGGATACTGAAAGCACTGCCGTTACAACACGTGGGATGGAAGGGTTTCTGGATTGTGGTAGGAAAGGGTGGCATGGAGAAGAATAGTAAAGGAAGTCGTTTCCAGTAATACTCATTAATGGGTGGCCTAAATTTTAGGCAGCAAGAAGAGAGAAAAACATAAAAATTCTAAGTCATTTAAAGGTTGCATAATAATATATTATTTCAGAGAGACAGAACTAAAAAATAGTAACACATCCATCTAATAAAGCTTCAGTAGCTCATTATACTTTCTACCTGACTTTACTGTATTTTTCTTTATGAATCCAATAATTGCAAAGATAATATAAACAGTGGCATGGATTCTCATAGCTGACATAAATCCTGGTAGTATGTCTGAGGAAAACTAAGTTGTGACTTGGAGAGATTCATTCAGACTCTACATATGAACACCTTCTTAGATAGTTATGGATTGCAGTTTCTTCCCACGCCACCCAAGAGAAGTCTCATGTTGCCAAAGTGATAAGCTAAACTGTATTTAACCCATACACCACATCTATATGATGTTTCCAGCCATGAAGAAATTCATGCTCAGATTCAAAATGAGATTCTTGTGAGAATCAAGAATAGGAATTCTTTTTCCTTCAGGAAAGAACACTTAACTCTGATCCCCTTCCCAAACTGAAAACATGCTCAATTTGGTACCTTTGTTCAAGCAAGTAAAGGAAACAAACCCTGGAGAATGAAAGTAACAAAAAATAGTGTAGCACTTAGTGTGCTTTAGAGTTCTTTTCCTCACAGCTTTAATCATTCTTTGCATGAAGCTGATATCACCTGACCCTCTTCTGCTCTAAATCAGAGTAAGAACATTCAGGTCAATATGTACTGATCTAAAAACATTTAGAATGAGTTCATCAGGGTGGGCTGAACAAAACAGTGTTGACTGATCTAATGCACACAATCAATACTACTTCACTGCGTGGCTATTTGCAGTCACAAATAGATGAAGGTTAATGCAGGTGTTGCCTTTGAGGATCCCAAGGGTAGAGGCTTAATATCCTCTTTCCCTCAATGACACTACACTTAAAAGCAGTTACAGGAGGGGCAATGTAAGATTCATGTTTATCATGCTGTTTCCTAGAATAATCTCATTCATGCAAGACTGAGAAATGCCACACACATTTTTATGCCAGTAGATATTAGAAATTTCTCATTTCTTAGGACTCATAATAAATTACATATGTTTATGTGATTTGTTACTTTTCAGTAAAATAGACAATGCTTTTGAAAGAAGTTTTTGGAATACCAACAACATAATCTATCAAAAAAGTATGCCATTTGTAACCTATTCTTTGAAAAATAAAATTACATTTGACATTATGCATCAACAGCACTATCTAAGTATCAGTCCTGGCAGGTTGGATAACATATTTTCAGATAGTATGCTCCAAGACTAACAGGATTCACCAAGAAATAAACTTGCAGAGTAATTTAATTGTTAATAATTCACTGCATATCAATATATTGCTATTATCCCTCTGTGTTGCACACAGCCTTCTATGCTATTTGTAATATTACTCAATAATCCATTTTCTTTTAAATTAATTATACTTTAAATTAACTCTTATGCTATTATTCATGAGAGTTTAAAATATATAACAAGTTACAGTCTTTCATTTATCCAGCCTTACTTATTTATTCACAGACTACTAAATCTATAACCCAGCATCATATTTCTACTGCTCTTTGTAAGCCACCTAAACAGTGCCCTTGCAGTACTGAATTACTGCCTTCTATATAATTGGAGGTGTTTCATTATGTGAGAAGCAATGCCTAATTGCAAATACACTAAGTGGTTCTCTGAAGCACAGCTTTCTCCTGCATCTCTGATTACTGCAACCATTAAGGGTTTACTAAATTCCAAAAAATGAAGAATTCCACTGTTTATTTGTGATGTCAGGACAGGCTCTTCTCTATCCTGTGTCATAAACCCTGTGCCTTTATTTTTAAGACTTAATTAGACAGTTTCCAAAGAGCAGTGCCTGCAAATCTGGATACTATTTCTATGATGCCTGTTTCACTAAAACTCAAATGTAGAAAATATACCATGATGTCTGTTTCTGAAGGTTGTTAATATGTTGAAGGTACTATCCTTTCTCTTTTTAGCCCAACTGAAATACAGCAGAATACCTACAGAAGACATCATCTTCGTACAAATGACAACATCCTGCATCCCAAATCTGTTTCTTAAAAAAAATTCAAGAAGCCATACAGTAATAAAGGGTAGAAATTTCACATGTAATAAGCGATAGGAACAGGGCTTAGGCTGTCAAGATTTAAAGTGAATGCATGACTAAAAGTACAATTTCTGTTTGCCTGCAGGGAAACCCATCAATTTTCTGTATCTGTTAGGAATTTACTTTTTGATTTATATGCCAAAGTTTTTTTCATTTGTATTAGTAGCATAAATTCTTGGATAAGAAAGGAATCATAGTAATTTCAATGTGATCAGAAGGTTGTGAATATGTTTTCTGTTCCCCTGTGGTACAAACAGTGATTAAAAACCATGAAAAAAATTTACAGCCAGCTACTTCAGCTATAGTATATTGCCTCAGGTTTCATAGCAAATGAAAAAAGTAAGAAAGAAAATTAAACACCAAGAAAAAAAAAAAGAAGCAATAATAAGAGAACAGACTATTCTGAAAATTTGCTAATCTCTGATCTTGAGTGTGATTATGGAGTCTTGGATTTTGTGGAAGAAAACATCAGTCATATGATACTATATATCACCTTCTGCAAGAGGAAAAGTACTGAGCTAGGAAAAGGGATGCAGCTCTTGTGCAGATGTGTGTAAGCTGGTATCACTGGTTTCCTTTTAACAAACTAAAAAAAAGCCCTGAGTAAAGGCTATGTAAGTCTAAGGAGTAACTTGTGGGGAGTTTGTAACAAAGGCATGGGTCCAAGTCAAGACCATAGTTTAAAAACTCTCGTGAAGGTGAATAAAAACAAACAAACATAAGAAAAATGTAAGGTTTAGCATAAAGTGACAATCTGACAAGGAAAACCTGCCCTAGTCACTAGAGATACCTTCTAGAAGGGAACTAGCAATATTTTTAAAATAATGAAGGGCAAGATTTTAAAAAAATGCTGCACATTCATGGTCTGGATCATATGAGAGGTTCCGCCAGCCCCTCTAAGTAAATGGATTTTTTCAACATCTGTGTGACCACATTGATTGCAATTACATCAACATGATTCAGAAATGCAGACCTGCATGTGCTGCCTTCCTTCATGAGATATTTTTTTCTTATTCCTGAGATATTAGTTATCTGACATGGGGCTTTTTCCTTGAAAGAAAATAAGTAAGTAAACAAAAAATAAAGTGATTCAGAGTAAACTGAATCACTGGATCTGCTGTAGCTTTGTATTTGTACCATTTAAGATTTTTAATATAATTGAGAATGCTACTTAAGTTCTCAACACAGGAAAATTTTCACTGTTTGTTGGGAAGTTTAAGTGATAATTTCAGACTAAATTATTATTATTATTATTATGTACAGTAATGACTGCTTCAAATGTGGTAACTAGGAACATTTTTTGATGAAATTAATGTAAATGATATCCTACCAGAGTTAAAATTATCTCCATTTAAACATGCCTGGGAATGTGGGCTTTTTTTTATGGAAGCTAAATCTTTTGTCAGGGGAAGAGATGCAGAGCAACACTCAGATTCATTTCATTGCACTGAAATGAAATAGTTTTTTTTCATGAAAAAAATGTAATCAAAAGCATCAGGAAGATAAATTTCTGAAAAAAACCGAAACACTTTGATTAGAAAGAAATGTCACACTATGTGTGATCTCAATATGACATAGCAATTGAAAGATTATGTTCCATAGGCATAAATAATTTTTTTCATTCAGTATGTAGAATAAAGTAGGAGTCATAATCACAATTTAATGCAAAAGTAAAGTATCAGAAAATACTTTATCAGATTTATTTTCTCTTTTCTGGACTGTGTCTTTAGGTTTTTGTAGGTTGGTGATAGTAACGGACACACAAATTCATTAAGAAAATGAAAGAATAAAGAAAAAAGTTGTTGGAAATCTAGGACAATATTCAACCAAGAAAGATCCTTATGCCTGCAGTTATTTTTGTTATATGCCAGTAGGTTTAAGCATAGTCATAAAAGACTCTCTATGGCACACTACCACAGCAATTATGCAAAATACTGGAGTATTCAAATAGAATAGTAATGCTTGTTTGGCATAGAACTTGTTGAGATTATGTTAATGCTTTCAGTGGGAAGACTGATCTCAAGAAGACTCCTACAACAGAAGACACAATCAAGTTGACCATCACTGTCCTTTTCATCCTTTCTTCTGAAATGAAGGATGCCCAGGAGTGCTCAGAAAAACAATTCAAAATAAAGGATGGCTCTGCAGACTAAGAGGCAAACCAAACCATACCAAACTTTATAAACAATATTTTGCAATAAAGGTAAGAAGCAGAGATCAAGGAGTGAAAGACTGTAAACAATTCTTTCAGCCTCTGTGGTAAGATAAAACCACAAAACCAAAGGGAATGCAAGATGTGCAACATAATTCAATCAGTTTTGTGATGGAGATTATAAAAAAAAATGTACTGAGGAAACTGATAAAATATTTGTGCCAAAGAAAAATAAACTTGATATAAAAAATAATCATACCATGTAAATAAAAGAACATCTCTTTCCAGAATACTAATATTAGACATTTAAATAAAATAATGTCTTCCAGAGGCCATGAAACGTGAAATTGTAAAGTAAAAGCTGCTTAATATAGCTAATTAGTAGCATGTTAAATCGAGTGTACTAATACACATTTCAATTGAATTACATGGAGAAGTTATTGGTAATGGGAAATGACTGTGCTATCTAATACTGCTCAAGGAGTGTTGAACTGTTTGCCTGAAATTTCAGAGACCAGTTTGGAAAAAACTTGTCCTCATGGGAAGTCTTCACAGGGTCACCATATGCTATAGCTGGGCAGTGCTGTGGGAACTCAACCACCACCAGGTGTTTTCCAGTCAGCCAAGGCAACATGGTGAGAGGTGGTTTCACTCAATTTTTCCTGGCTTTGTTAATCTATTCGCTAAATCCATCCTGCCAATTGTCTCTATCCAGGATCTGCCTCAGCAGCATGGATCCCAGGTCAGGCAGCTCTATGCCCAGCCAGCAGTAGGAATACTGGGAGGGGTGGGGCTTAAGTAACTCCTCATTGAGCCTTCAAGATGTGGCACTGGGTTATGGCCAGTTCTGCTTACTGTGGCCTAAGGAAACTTCGAGTTTAGCAGGGGTGAAAATAATCCACATGGGGAGGGTTCGTCTTAGCTAAATCAGTCTTGGAAATATTTATAGGTTAACTACAACATTAAACTCTATAGAGGAAAGACAGTGACTAGATACCCTGGCAGTGCCCAGTAACTTGCCTTTTCAGTTTTCTTTCAAATCCTGGTCCCTTCTTTCCTATGTTATACAAATATCAGTTCACTCCTGTGGGTTTTTCTTTGGTAAACTAACTAGTTTTCCCAGAAAGCAGACATATAAGTGATCTGGGACAGTTTGCTCCCAGTTGTATCAGTACCACTACATGCAGTCTTCAGCACCACCTCATGCAGCAGGGTCTGCAAAAGCTGTGCTCATTTTCATGCCTCTAAAAATCACGCCATCCTGCTAGCCTGTAGCACAGTGCTTTTGTTATTTCCAAAGACTCAAAAATAGATGCCCCCATCATCCTTCTCAAATCCTCTCAGCCTTGTTACTGCTAGAGGGGTGCCAGAGAAGACTTTTAGCCAACTCCCCCATACGGACAGCCATACAGAAAAGACATGCCACATGTCCTGAGGGAAGGCAAGCCACAGGCAGTGTGTGCATGAGGGCTCTGCTCCACCTGTCCTGGGGCTTGGAGCAACTGGGAATGCAGCCATTAGCAACCTTCAGAATTAGGAACCATAAGAGCCTTATCCTGTTTTACCAACCATAGCAAAGGCCTCCAAAATGGAGCAAAAGCTTTCAGGCATGTGTTTAACACCTCATATAACATGGTGGTAGACTGAAACAAACAACAAATAGTTAAAACATTCTTTTATGAAGTAGAGAAACAGAATACCATTCCATCAGAGTATTTGCACTTGAATCTACTTTGGTATGTTGGAGCATAAACACAGAGGGAAAAAAAAAAAAAACAGTAAAAGGGCTTTCATATGCTGACACAGAGTTGCTTTAACGAAATACTGATCAAAACACCACTAAATTAAAAAGACAAACTGTGATCTTTTATTTTGCCACAATATTACTCCCAAAGAGTGCTTTAACACATTTGTGTCAGCACCTCTAATCTTCACCTTGTGTTTCGAAGATATGAAGATTAGCCAGGAAAATTAACTTCTGCTGGAGGCTAGACCCGTATAACAAGATGCAAAACAATTTTAAGATGCAGATTTTTCAGGCATTTGATTTTCTGCAGAATTGCTGTGCTAAAAAAGAAAATTCAGAATGATTTTGAACCTTTTGGGTAGGAGGAATGCTGCTGGAGCTCACAGCTGTGTGAGATTTTAACTGATTCCTGAGCACTACCCTAATCACATCTTTAACTGTTCAGTGAGTACACTTAAAATTAATAATGTGTTTAGCAGCTCTCTGAAGCAAAATCTTAAATCTTAAATCTTTCTGTTCTCAAAATATTTTTAAGAACTAATCCAAAAATTACACAGACCATAAAACTATAAAGGTTAAAAAAAAGGAATGTAGATCCTGAACTGAGATAACACCAAGTATCTTCATAACATTAGGGGTAAAAACGGATCTAATGACTTGGACACACAAGCAAATTATGTGGATATAACACATCATAGACAACAGTTGCTCTGTATTAATGACTTATGTGTATATCCAGCTGTAAATGTGATACAGACTTCTTTTCAGAGGTGCAGAGTACTTTGAACAATTCTGAAGTCTCAGGCACTTAAATAAAATCATGTGAGTCTGTGCAGCAGTCCTGCTTGCTTACCTTAAAACTGTTCTTAAATGTCTCTCAAGTATCATTTAAATATCTGTAACAAAGGAGACTGAACAAATGATAGGTGTTATCCTTAACACTATGCTGTACACAGTCACTGTTTTCCCATTGGATATCTACCTTAAGACAGTTTTTCTAGGCAAATTTCCTGAGCAGGCTTATGAAAACTGCCCACATTGTAAGTGTCAAAACTTGTTTAATTGACTATATAGCAAATCTACAGTTTCCTCTTTATACACTAAATCTACTATCTTGTCAAAGAAGGAAATTATATTGCTTCAACATAATTTGCTCCTGATTTTTTTACCAATTTATTATCCTCTAGGTGTTGATAAATTGATTGCTAATAATGTGTTCTAGCACATTTCTTGGAATCAAGGCTAGGCTCACCTGATAATTTTCTGGATTGTCTTCTTCTTAAAGATAGGTATAACACCTGCCCATCCATACCCACTGCTTCTTTGCCTTAAATAACCTCTATAAGCTTCTGAAAACAGTCACTAATAGTCCACACGCAGATTCAGTTAGTCCTTTGAACACACTACAGTGAATCTCATCATAGCATTTCCAATAAATTCATTTAGTCAAACACTGGTTAGCCAATTCTTTTATTGCACACCCTCTGGTTAAAATTGATTTTCTTAAATAGCTGATCAACTAGCCACTTTTGCTGATGTAAAAAAAGCCTTTTCTGTATCACTGCTACCTAATCTCCTTTCCTGCTAACTAACAGCAGTATCAAAAATCAGAGGAAGTTAGTCTAATGACAATCTTTTTGCTACCTTTTATACTGTTATGTGCTTTAGCCTTTCTGACATCTTGTTAGATGACTCTGCTCTTCTTTTCTACTTACTTCCACGCATGGGGTTTTGATTCCACATTTTGTACAATTCCTCTTCACTTTTCAGGATGTCAAAGAAACTTGATGCTGCCATATTATTCCTTTGTTCAACTTCTTCTGCTTCAGGAGAATTTTCTGCTCTACCTTAAGCACAGTTTTTCTGCACCTCTATTGTCCCTCAAATTTCCAAGATATCCTACTTACTTGGTGTCCTTTCTGAAATCCATTATCCTATTTCTACTGCTCACAGTCCTTCCTTTTAACAGTGACTATTTTGTAACAACTAAATTTTTAACCAATGTCTTTCTTAGTGCAAATCAAATCTAACGTAACCATTTCCCTCTTAACTTTTTTAGTCTTGGGAGTGGACCCTGCCCAGCAGCTAAGCATCCACATAGTCACTTTCTCACTCCCCTACCATTGTCCCCTATTGGCATTAAGGAGAGAGCAAAAGTGAAAAAATCTCATGGGTTGAGATAATTGCGGTGTAATAAGGGAGGGAAGAAAGGAGGGAAAAAAACCCCAAGTTATGCAAAGGTAATTACTTTCCACCTCCCATAAGCAGTTCAGGCAGTTTCCAAGCAACAGCTACTTTGGAAAGGAAAACCTCACCATTTTTTATTTCAGAGCATGATGTTATATGAGAGAATACCTGCTTGGCCAATTTGTGTCAGTTGTCTCAGATGTATTCCTTTACAACTTCTTGTCTACCTCAAGTCTATTAATTGCAAAGGTAGAATAGGAGAAAGAGAATATCATGAGGCTGTACAAACACTGTTCAGTAACCGCCAAAAGACTGGTGTCTTTTAGTAGCAAATCCAAACCACAGAACCATATGGGATCCTATGAAGAAAGTTAACCCCAGCCCAGTCAGACACAGTACAGTGTTTTGATCTCCTCGCAGTGCTAATGGATACTGAAATAATAAAAGTTCTTTACTTACATAGAACCTAGAATCATAACATTTAAACTAAACCTTTCCTCTTTTAGTTGAAAACTGTTCCCCCTTGTCCTATCGCTATGTGTGCATGTAAAAAGTTGTTCTCTCTCTTTTTTATAAGCCCCCTCTAAGTACTGGAAGGCCATGATGAGGTGTCCCTGGAGTCTTCTCCAGTCTGAACAACCCCAGATCTCTCAGCCTGTCTTCGTAGAAGAGGTGCTACAACCCTGGGATCATCTTTGTGATCCTCCTCTGGATCTGCTTCAACAGGTCCATGACTTTCTTATTCTTAGTACTCCAGAGCAGTACTCAGGACTCCAGGTGAGGTCTTACAAGGTCAGAGTAGAGGGGGAGAATGAAGATGAGGGGGAAAGTGGAAGGATTATCTTAGGTTCTCAAAAAAGCCTCTCATAATCTTCTACAGAAATAGCTTGCACTACATCCATGAAAAGACAAAATCTAAGATTTTTTTTCTCTTTACAGTTCCCTCAGAACTTTCCACAGGTCTTTCTCTTATCCTTGTCGTGTCTGTAGAACAAGTATTTATGAGAAATAGTTCGGAAGCTCAGAGGTGAAAGTGCATATAAATGTCAGAAATCACAGAACGTCTTCCAAAATCTTTTGAAATACTGGCAGAGGGACACAGTAGACCATGGCTACCAGTAACATTTACGTAGTTTAGCAGCTTGCAGTTGAGAGTAGTAATAAAACAGGGATTCTCTTCTCAAAAAACAATATTTCTATCACTTCAGCTAAGAGCAGCAATTTAAAACTTCAAATTACTTCTATGTAGCATGGATGCTCAGATCTAAAATGCTCCTGGTTTTCTCATTCTGAGATCCCACCCTCGAATTTTCAGACCAGACCAGGCATGAAAAATCCTGCTCAGTTGTGAATGACTTCAATGTTGGTCTCAGAGCCAGTCTATCTGCATTTCAGCTACAGCAAAAATCAGCCCTATTTCCTCTCATGGATCTGGAGAATAAATGCTGCGGTCCGAAAGGACAGGATGGGACCATGGCACAGCACAGGTCGGAGGCACGAGGGAGGGTGCAAGTAGAATCCTTTATTCACGTGTGCACGTGGTCTTTTATCAGCTCGGGAGGGGAAAGAACCAGAACATAGGGCAGAGCATGAGACAGACAAGCGGGGGGACAAACCAGGATAGGGACACGGGCAAAAGGGGGAGGAGCAGGGAAAGCAGGGAGCAGGCAAACTCATGGCAAACCTGAGCATGTCCAGGCTGTGCACTGTGTAGTGTGAATACAATGAAACCACATAATAACAGTAAAGTCCATATAATAACTGTAAGGTCCATATAATAAAATCCTGTCAATTGCTGTATGTTTTTCTCCACACCTGGAACTGTTTCCATCACAAATAAATTCTGTAGTACTTTTATGAGAAGTGAAGTTTATGGAGCAGAAATACATGTGGGCATGGTAGCCCTAACAATTTGTAAAGCTTCCCTAAGCTTAATTGATTTTGAAAAAAAAAAAGTGGATGTTTCTTCAAGTTTGTACAAACTCCATGACAAAAGGCACTTAGGAATAGGAGAAAGACACTACTAATGCCCTCCCAAACAGCCACGGAAGAAGTCCCGTCTTGTCAGAACTTGGCTTTCACCCTTGACAGAAAAATCTGTCAACAGTTTTGTTGCTCTGAGATTATTAGTTATTTCAACTGATTGCTGCAAATTAAAAAGTCACAAAAAAATGAGGCCATAACCAAGCAATAAAAGCGTAGGGATTTAAAATTGAAATAGCACTCAATTAAAAACAAAACAAAACAAAACAATATTCATAGTAGTACTAGTAGTGGGAACATTAATAAACACTTCACAGATCACTGCACCAGTCTTTTTGTCAGTAGATTTAGTAAATGACAGATTTAAAATTTTATTGTGCATTTCATTATAATTTTTGTAAATATTCCACAGTAGCACTAGAAGATACAATTCAGACTACCATAATTTTTTTGATAAAAATTGCCCTGGAGTAAGTTAAAGTGAAATCTCATTTACCTGTAAAGTGCTGAAAGTGGCCGCTTGTTGCCCGGTTTTGGTCTGTATGGTTTTGGTTCTCCTGCCATGTTGATATCTGAAAGCAAACATTTGATATAAGTAAGTCAAACTTCTGGAAGTTAGAGTGAATTTGCAAAGGCATCTTCAAGTCACTGAAAATGAGTAATAGGCAGTGAAAATGGACAGGGTACTTAAAACACCTGTCTAGTTTTTACCTCTTCTGAATTGACGCTGTAATACTTTCCTAAAAATTCTTACTGTAATACATGAGGATTTTAGGCAAAATATCAGTAATTACTGATGGAGAGAAATGACATTTTTAAACATACAAGTTTCCATTCACGAAGGTGAATCCAGTAGTGTAATTCTATTACAGAAGAACATTTGAATGGTAACTTAGATGTTGAAACAAACTGTCATCTCAAGTCAAATTCTGTTGTGGAGGACTGCAATGGTTCTGAAGAGTTCCCTTTTAGGGTCTAGAGAAACACACACTGATTTTTAACTGCTTCTTCACTGTTCACTTAGAAAGTAACTCTTCAAAAGCAAACAGGAGTGTATCTATTTCCTACCCCAAATGCATCTTTCTTTGGAGAAAAAGATGATCTGTTTTTGCAAATACTTTATCTTAGGCAGATACTTCTTGTTCTCAACAAGATCAGAAATCTTGTGAACGATATTTAAAAGTTTACTTATATTATACCTGTATATTCATCTTTTAAATGTAAACAGAAGTCAAGCTTATATAGACATTTCTCCTGTAATGTCCTGTAAATTTGTTCTCAAATTTATCTCTTCATTTGAAGCATACTCAAAGACATACAGGAAATATATGCCCTTTATTATGATTGCTATAACAGTTACACATGGAGAAAGAAGCACAGACTCTTCTGTGGAGAATACCTTCTTGAGCTTAAGAAGCTATTTATATAAACACAAACTTATATTAAATGCTCCTCCACTCTGATTGAATGTTGCAAAGTTGACATTACAGCAAATCACATAAATAAAGTGAAACTTTTATTAGGAAACAAATTTCATGCAATTTGAGGAATGCTGCAAATAAATCTCTTCTCACTAATATAAAAAAAGAGCAACAGTCAACAAAATCACTGGAGTTATTCCAGTGTAAAATTGCTGTGACAAAACATCATATCCCATTAAACATGGAATCATGTGGTGATCAAGACTTTCAAGGAAATGCAGGTTCTTGGTAAACTCTATGTTTAACCTAAAACTGAGTGTAGTGGAGGGAAAAGAGAAGTAGAAAGCTGAGGTGTAGAATGAGGAAATAACACTGTTCAGTGCAGTAAGACTAAAAGCTCAAATATTTTTATCTATTATTCTTGACCTCAAAAGATGCAGTAAAAGCCTGAGACTTATTGACTGGATACTTTCATTTCACACAAAGTGAATAAAAAATATCAATCTGACTTTTCTTAACAGTCAGAAATATTGAAAATGTATGTCTTTTAGATTTTTTTTTAACAGAAAATATTTTTCCATTGGAAATTTCATGCTTCAATCATCTAAAAGAACTTAAAAGAATTTTAAACTTGTTTTCCATCTAAATTTGATATTTTGAGTTCAGCCAACACTTATTTAAAATTATACAAGGACTGGAAATTAAATACTTTTATCTAGAACCATATCATTTAAAATATTTTAGTAAAATTTTCCTCATATAAAACATCTTGAAATTAAATCTGATTTCAGTTTCTTTTGTAGGACCTGTATTACAAATAAATAATAAATTTTTGTAAAATATTTAATTTCTTGTTTTAATTAACTCTCTGAAATTGGACAAACATTGGAGACAGCTTTCATACCTCCTTGAAATGTTTTCCTGCTATTAATTTTAAGCAAGTGCTTTATTAAATATATATTATTTTGTCTTTAATTTTTGTTAAAAAATCAGCTATGATGCCCTTATTTCAAGAAATATAAATTCCACAATGTTGAATCAACAAAGTAAAGACCAAGCATTTCTGAAAGTCACTGAGGAATTTTGATAGCAGTGTCACATTTCCATTGGTTCTGAAAATAACAGAATTGGAACAAAATTTTTATACTATGACCTTTATGATAATTAGACCTTTTCACACTGTTTTAATATGTCAGATTTAAGGTCATTGACTGCATTGACTTTCACCATCTCCTACTACAACTAGGACAGATTTTAGGATAGAAAGTAGAATTATGATCTGTTCTTGGGAAATACCTTAGGCTGTGGTATCATCTTCACGATACTATAATATTCACATTTTTTTCATGTCTCTCATCTGCTACTGTTTCAGAGCTATATCCCTGGTCACTATTCTAAGGCATATGAACATTAATAGGCTTTAAAAAGTTTTTCATATCCTTCTGGGACAGATCAATACTATCTTGATGATTATTCTTATAGACCTACATTTGCAGCTTTAGAAGACTCACTTTTTTAAAAAAAGGTGAATTGTATAGAAGGCTAAAGGGTGTTTGGTTTGTATTCTCTTTATTTCAATCAAAAATGTCAAAAAGGTAACACTGAAAAACACAGTGGCAAGGCTGTTCAGAATAAGTTAAGATTCCCTCACACTTCAATAAATTTCTAAATGTGCCAGCAGAAAACAGTGAACTACTTTATAGAGATAGTAATAGCCAAAAATTCTCTTTAACACAGGAAATAGTTCATAGAAAAGCTGTGCACATGGGGCTTTTCTGTTAGTATGAAAGTGATTGAATAGCTCTGTAATTCCCTAAGCACTTTATAGCGAGGCAAGAATGGATGTAGGAAATGCTTTGAAAAGTTGGAACAGATTTTCACCCCATTATTTTTCAGCCCTATCTACTCCAGCCTCAATTTTCTAACTAAGATTAGAAGTGAACTTGTCAACATTTTTCAAGATAGATTATTTCTATTCCAACTGGAAATCTTGTGAGATAACTTGTTCCCTTACTTCATCCATCATTAGTTTCACAGCAGACATTTACATCTACTAGATCATAAACTGTGTGCCAAATAAATTTGTTGGCTGCAGCACAGAGATTTACCTGTGCTAATGATTCCACCCCATGGAATGCAGAGACGTTAAATTAGATACTGTGCTTGTACATGAATATGTACCAGACAACTTGACAAGATACACAGTCATTCACATTGCTTCTGGAGAGGCATGGATTTGATGGATTGGGTATCTGATGGATAAGGAACTGGATGATGGTCACACACAAAAAGTAGTATTAAATAGGTAGATTTTCTAAGTGAGGACCACTGATGAGTGGCATTCCTCAGGGATCTGTATTGGTGACACAGATGGTGGGATTGAGTGCACACTCAGCAAGTTTGCCGATGACACCAAGCTGTGCAATACAGTTGACACACTGGAGGGAAACGATAGCATCCAGAGGGACCTTAATAGGCATGAGAACCTCATGTGAGGACATGTGTAAACCTCAGGCCAAGTGCAAGGTCCCACACCTGGGTCTGGGCAAACCCAAGCATGAATACAGACTGGGCAGAGAATGGATTGAGAACAGGATATGGGGCTGTTGGTGGATGAGAAGCTTGATATGACTTGGCAATGTGCTCTTGCAGCCCAGAAAGCCAACCTTATCCTGGGCTGCATGAAAGGCATTGTGGGCAGGTTGAGAGAGGTGATTCTGCCCCTCCACTCTGCTGTTGTGAGACCCCATCTAGAATACTGTGTCCAGCTTTCAGGTCTGCAACAAAGGATGTGGACCTGTTTAAGCAAGTCCAGATGAGGGCCAACAAGATGATCAGAAGGCTGGAGCACCTCTCCTATGACGACAGGATGAGAGAATTGGAGTTGTTCAGCCTGGAGCAGAGAAGTCTTCAGAGACACCTTATAGTGACGTTCCAATACTTGTAGGGAGTCTACAAGAAAGATGGGGAGGGACTTTCTACAAGAGCATGAATTGATGGGGCGAGTTATAATGGCTTCAACCTGAGAGTAGATTGAGATTAGATATGGGAAGGAATTCTTTACTGCGAGCATGGTGAGACACTGAAACAGGTTGCCCAGAGAAACTGTGGCTGTCCCATCCCTGGAAGTTTTCAAGGCCAGGTAGGATGGGGCTTTGAGCAACCTGTCCTAGTGGAAGATGTCCCTGCCCATGGCAAGGGGGTTCGACTAGATGATCTTTAAGGTCCATTCCAGCGGAAACCATTCTATGATATTCTATGATTGTGAGATTCTATGTGGGAATGGAGCAGCCCAGGGACTTTCACATTACTTTCTCTGCTGTATACTATAAATATTCACTTAGACATCCACTTTGAGATAAAATCATCACTGAATTCAAAATACTAAGGAAACATTATGAATAGAAAAGTGATTATGCAGAGGACAGCACATTGTAATGTAGTAGGCTGGTCTCCCTGAGCTTTCAGAATCCAATTAGATTACTTTATTAAAATAAATGTATTTTAAGTTCAATATTTTCCTGTTCTCATAGCTGACTTTAGGTAAAATATTAGATCTAGATTTCATTTCAAGTTGTGTGTCATCAACAGAATACATCTAATTTTAAGCATGGTATTTTTATTTGTAGTTATACTGAAAAGTTCTTAGTAGTTAATGACAAAAAATAAAAACAATTTTAAAAAGAGCATGAATACCATTATAGAGGGCAGTGATTGTATTCAATGGCTACATAAATTTGTCTGAAAGAGCAACTCCATACAGCATGATCTGCCTTTCTGCTGTCACTGTTTCCTACCATTGACTGCCTACCTCTTCTGGGCAATCAATGAGCAGGGAAACTCTGATGCATGACCATCCCATTTTTGGAGAAGCAGTATCAGCTAGCCTTGGTGCTTTGCTCACAGATTCCCCGGCAAAGCAACCTGAGAATCTGGTCCTGAAGACAACATCTGACTTTAAACAGGCTTTGTAAGTGCAAACAATGATACCTAAAAAGCATTCATACCCGACAAGTATTTCAGTATTTCTTGCCACCTGCCCTTCAGATTTTTTTAAAAGGGCTATTTAAAAGAAAAAAACAAACCCCAAACCAATCAATTGTTTTGGTTCACAAAAACAAATGTCAGTAAGGTCAGCTAATTAAGCTATCGGGCCCATACCCCAAAAATGATGGTTTAACTCCTTCCCTTACTAATGCATAAACAAGAAGCTTCAATAGGCACTAGTTCAACTCATGAAAACTGGGACTTTGAGGCTTTCTGCTGCAAATCAAGAGGCTGTGTCTCAGGCTATATCTAATCTATTAAATTAAATAGACTATGCACTAGTAATCAGTTGCCTCTTATATTAAATTGTTAAATTGTTTCCTGACATGACTTTTACCCTAGTTTACAAGTATTCCCCCAAGTCGTTTCTACATATAAGTAGACAATGGACATGACTCAGGGACCACTGCTGACTGGCATTTCACCCAGTGAAAGAGAACGGATCCAAGTCCCTATAGTTAGGTATTAATGATGTGACTGCTGAGTGTGGGCTCCATGTCAGAAAGACTGGAAACTGAGACCTGGAGCCAAGGAAACTCTAAGTACCTCTATGGCTCAAAAGCTGATTTTCTAAGACATGTTTCATCAGATGTTCTTCCACACATTCTTGTGAATGGTTGCGGAACCTGAGACATTCCTTCAAAAACTCTACACTTGCATGACTTAAATTTTGAATGAAAAGGGGTGTAATTGTTTACTTCCAAACTAGCTATGCTTTCGACCAACATTTAATGGTAATTTAAATTAACATAGAGAGAAAGAGTTCACACATTGATTTACAATCTATCTACAGAGAGAGATATGAATAGAAAGAAATCAGGATGCATTTTCTACTCTTTCAGATAACACAGAGTATATGGGAGAGAAAAGAAAGACCAAGAGGTAGATGCAATTTAAAGAAAGCCTGTAGTCATATGATTTATAGCATAACTGAACACCAGCAAAGCTAAAGCTAATCTATCTTTTTTTTTATACTCTTCCATCTACTAGTCTTATAAATCTCCCTGCTGCCTGCTAAAGGAATTTTAGTGAAGTCATATGACATTTTTTACATCATAGACTTCCTTTATTCTTTATATGTTCCATTGATTACATGTCATCTACTCCCTTTTCCCCATCTCTAGCATGTGAAAAAAGCAGAGAGAAAAGGACAGCTCTCAGTTCTTTTCCATTCTGTGCCCAAATTGCACAGCTGTAAAGATGAAATTTCCCAGAAAATTGAACACAAACTCAAATTAACTTTCAAGGTTAGTAAAATATTAAATGAAGGTCTGGGTCACACATTTTCATTTTCCATAATGGTATTAAAAATAATTTGCTTGTGGGGCTCTCAGCTGCATTTGGATTTTCTCTTAGCATTGAAGTAATTGGAAGCCTTTTTTTGTACAAAGATGACAGCTATTGTTAATGCTTCTACAGAAAGAGCTGCTTGTTGAATAGTATGTGAAATAGCTTTGTTCAACCATTTCTTCTTTCATTAAATACTGCTAAAATGAAATGAGGCTATAGGATTATATAAGCTATCACTCCTAACACCATTCAGTAACAAAAGTGTCAGGCGTTGTTTTACAGGAAAGTTTTTTCTGTTCCCCAGGGAATTGGATTAGTGTGAGGACAGGCGACAGCTAAAAGAGGAAATCCTGATCTGTCTCTATGCCCCTCACAAACCATTCAGGGTCTTGGAGAGGGCAGTCAGCTGCAGAACGGATGCTAGGGTACTTCACAGCTGAGGTGGAACATTGTTCTACCTTTGTTTTTATGTTTGCTGCCATCCCTTCACCTCCCACCCCAAGTAACAATGAAGTCACTGGGCAGAACTTTCTGGCCCCATTGGTTGTACAACTGGCAGTGGTCCATGTCTGTGCCCAGTGGAGAGGCATCACTTCTGCCTGGGGAAGGGATGATGCTTATCTGTGGCCTCTGATGGACTGCCCATGGACTGCACTGTGACTGCAGAGTCAGTGGCCAAGACCTCACAAACTGCTTGTCTTCTGGTGCTTGAATCCCTGCAGATCAATTACTGTGATATGGCAGGAATCATGCTGGGGTACTGGGCTGCAGGGGAAGGAACACCACAGAGAATAGGGCATGTCTTGTAAAGGGATTCCTATGGGAAGGAGGGAAACTCTCTGGAAACCCTGCCCTCTCCTCCTCCTCAGCACTGGGCTTGAGGGTTCCTCTACAGGAGGTTCCACACTGTTGTTTTGCAGATGCAAGAGATTCTGACTCGGCTACAAGCGGACTATGTGGCCATAGCCACTTATCTACAGACCAGCTCGGTAAGAACTGTTGGAGTTTGGGTGTTAACTGTGGAAACCCCCAGCGTGGTTTGTGCCATGGTAGCCAGGAAGCTGGCTGTCACACATGCACTTCACCCCACCAGAGCCTAACTATAGAGGCAGGCAAGTATAGTTCTCCTGTAAGAAGGTCCTTTTAATTTAATTAAGTTTTCACCTTCTGTTTCCCACCCAGAGAACAAGATTTCTTCATACCAAATGTTTGTTTAACACATGGACTAGCAAATTCTGCACATGCAGAAGATTAACATTGCCATGAGGATACAAGAAAGCAACGGAAAAGTACCTCAAGAACTTTCTGTTATCTTCAGGAAAAAAGAGACTGTTTTAATTATAAACTTATCCAACAATGACAAAAAAATTAAGCAAGGACACTCATAATATCCCAACCCCTACTCACACTCTACCTTCTCATTGTTGCTGTTAATGAGAAACAGAACTGGGCCTTGACTTACAGTTCTTTTTTCCAGTGAGGAAAGGATGGCCTTTGTTTTCTCTTGATCACGGTAAAGATGATGTTTACAAATAGGAAGTAGAGCATCTGTCATCTTTCAGATGAAGCACAGCCATTATGAGGCAGCAGACAACAAAAACTCTCTACTGCTTTTCTCTGATAACAAAAGATAGTTATTACCATGAGACCCAGACAAAACTTCATGTTGACTAGATGTCTGAGTTTCTCAGCATTGCAATTAGCCCCAAGCAGCAACATTAAACAGTGTAGTGCAGATAGAGCATGAAAGTCCCTCATATACTTTTTTCAGATTTCAATATGATTTACTCTAGGGAACATGCCCTGAACCTGAGTCATTTTCAACTTGTCTTCAAACTACATTTTTTCTCTCTTCTTTCTAATACTTGGTTGCTTTCTCTGCCCCACGGCCTTTTATCTAACTCTCCTACTAATGTTAGCTTCATGGTCCTAGCAACAGTTTTTCATGACAACTGAAATCTGTAGTATATGAAAAAATTCACAAACCCCATTGTTCCAATCCTTTCGTCTTTCTCGCTATTTTTCCTGAATATGGTCAACTTTATTAATTAAAACAAAAAGAAAAATTATTTTTCCTAAAATAGCAATCACAATGGCAACATTTTACAAAAAATTACTAAGATTATTTTGTCTGCACTTGTTAACCATATATTTTGGACATTCCAACAAAGTTTGCTTACATTTCAAGTGCATTTTCTCATAAATCTGAAAAGCAAATTTAGCCAAGTTTCTCTGGGTGTCACAAGCAGAATAGCTTCCACAGCAATGCTTGCAATGCACATGTCATTCTGCGCGTTGTAGCCTGGGGCCTTTTCTGGGTTGTGCAGGAGGTCTTAGTAGCCCCAGGGGCAGGAAGCAGGGGCAGCAGGTGATGGTTCGGGGCAGAAAATGTTGATGGACACTTTCAAGGTGCTGTTAGGTGTGAGGGCAGTGTGTGTCTCTGAAAGGCTGGCTGGAGTTTGCTGGCATTATAGTCGTCACTGAGGGGTGACTTTTGACACCCTGATCTTTACCGTCAAAACATTCAAGGATACATCTGACCTTGAGGGTATTCCCACAGGCTTTCATCCAGGCTGACAACAGATCAAGAGGAATCATGCTGTGGGTTTCACTGAGTCTGGAGCAATGGCATTCACTGATCACACGAAGCTGGTGGGGAGACAGAAATGGACCTCTGCAGTCCCAAAAGCACTTCCACCACTTTCTAATAATATTCCTCTCCAAATCATGTCTGATTTTACCTTCATTCTTTGACCTGAATTTTTCCCTCTAATTTTCTCTGTTCTTTTCTAAGCTTTCATCTTGGTCCCACCTCAGTTGAATAAGCCCACTGCCCCAAAACAACTAGTCCTAACTACTTCCAGTTGTTCTATATACCCTCTTTCTGGTCATAATCTTCATTTTCCAGGTTTTCTGAATTAGAGGATCAATAGAGGGGGATCTTTTCAAGCTCCAAATTCACTTTGTTGCACAAGTCTTCTAGAATTTCCTTCGAGATACAGTAATTTTTTCAGTGTCAACTTTACAAAAACTTGTGTCCCAAATTATAGACTCATAGATTTACAGAATAGTGTGTGTTGGAAGGGACCTTTAAACATCAAGTAGTCCAACTCCCCTACCATGGGAAAGGACATCTTTCACTAGATCAGGTTGCTCAAAGTCCTGTTGAACCTGGCTTTAAACAATTCCAGAGGTGGTACCTCCTGGTGCAGTCTCACCACCCCCACGGGAAAAAGAATTTCCTTATATCCAGTTTATTATGTAATAGGGTTCTGAAAAGTTTTGTCTTTGTAACACAAGCATTGTAAATCATATGATGGACATTCACAGAATTAGCTCACATGTTATCATGCAAAAACTATAAATATTCGCTTATACTATTATAGTTTTAGTATTATAAAATAACATAGTTATATGCCCTGTGGTACTCACTAACATAAAGCCTACCATTTTTATTAAAATGTCAGGGTTGTGTTAAATAGAAGGGCGGCAGAAGTGGAGAAAATTCCATTGATACTTGGCATATGGAAGAAAATACTATTGTGGAGGTGACGTAAAAAAGAAAGCTATGACAAATCCAATATTTGCATTTTAGCAATGCCTAGGTACTAACCATGTTCTAACTCTCTTTCACTGCCGATGCATGAAGTTGCTCAGTGGATTCAATTCGGCAACCAAACTGCAACAGTATAGAAGCCTATTGCAAAAGCAAGACATTTAATAATTGGAAATACTGATGAGCTTCGAAACAAATGTTATGCAGTGTTGTTTTATTTGTATCTCTTTGGCATTTCTGCAAGGAAAATATAAAAAGAGTTGATAGGAATAGAGAAAATGAAATATCGTGACAAACTGATAGTTCACATACTGTAGTTTTCTGCCTCCAGCTGCCCCACATGCTTTGGCAGTAGCCACAAGAACCTCAAACTAGTTAGAAACAAGATTATTTTCCTTCCATTCTCTTATTGTCTCAGCATGATCCTCCTCCTAAAATGCTTAGTAGTTTAGGATTACTTTAAATCCTAAAGCATGATGTTTTATCTTTTCTCCCATACTGATTTTATTAGTACCTAACTGGTACTAGCTGGAACCTGAAATTACTACAATTTCAAATAGCCTTGCTGACTACATAAATGTCCTATTACTCTGTTCTTCTTGCTGATAAATCATATTGGTGTATTTTTTAATGAAAAAAATGTGTTTCTCAAAAAAAGTGAACAATATTTTGGCCTTATGATCCCCTTATCCTTCATCCCCTCAAACCCTTTTTCATTTCACTCATTAGTAATAACTAAAATCATAGAAGTCATGTCAAAAACCCTTTCTCTAAACATACAACATCACCCTTCTCCCTGTGATTTATTGGACTTCTGCTGTTACTTTTGTAAATTTATATTTGATCTTGCATGCAGATACACTTTATATGCTGCTTCAGAGGTTTTCCCACAAGCTGTTTAAGGTGTACTATATATTACCAATGACATAAATTTGCACAAATAATGAAGCAAGGAAAAAATGTAAGAGGTTACTAAAAATCATATTAGGAAATAAAGTAATTATTTTGAAATTCATTAAATCACATCCCAATATCAAAACTATTACCAAAAGGACCATATGACATATTTCAGTTAAATTTTAAAGAAGCAAAAGTATAAATATCCATGCATATTAATACACAGTGCTAGTGAAACTCTCATCGAACATCCACCACTCTCTTACCTAAACTGGATTCACTTTCTTCTATACTTCCCAGTAACATTCTATCTACATTAGATTTGCCTTACAAACTTTTGATTTCTATTAGCCACTCAGAAAATATGTCATTTTGTCTCAGAAATCAAAGGAACCAAGAGCTCCTCCACTCTGAGTTCGTTCTTTCCCCCAGAAATCTGTTGGACCATGAGATTTCCAATTTATTGAGAAAACTACACATAAACACACAACACAAATGTTTGTAAAAAGGCTTTGGAAGCTAATCTCTGCTGCAGTTGGGATATGAAATACATAGAGCTAGACAAGACAATGAACACCAATTGAACATTCACATCCTCAAAGGCTTTTTTGGCTTATATCAGATTCCTGTAAGGAGTTCAGAATCCTTGTTTTTGCACTGAATCTCATTAAAAGCCATAGTGTTTCTTCTCCAATTTCATCATGAAGTTAAAACAGACACAACCCCCGAACCCCCCAGATTAAAATTTTCACCCTTGTAAACCCAAGATTTCCGCATTTTCCTTTTACTAAATATATTTGCATGTGTATACTTGTGTGTGAAAATATTTACAATAGAAGCATGTGTTTTCAACTGAAACAATTATTTGTTAAGTTTTGCAAATCATGTTTATCACACAGTATCTGAAAATAGAAGATTGCAAAGGAACACTAAAGAATATTAAATTCCCAAATCTGGACTTAATGATTGCTGTTGAAGTGGAT
Organism: Manacus candei; assembly: GCF_025592945.1. Taxonomy (NCBI): domain Eukaryota; kingdom Metazoa; phylum Chordata; class Aves; order Passeriformes; family Pipridae; genus Manacus; species Manacus candei. The sequence continues at coordinate 31,052,466 of NW_026138056.1, read as the reverse complement.
ACTGGAACCAATTACTCTATATAGCAAACAAAACACTCTCTAATCTCAGAAATGTCATATCTGACACTCTTATCTATCATTATTGTTAAAGCAAGACTGGTGCCAAGGACCTAACTTAAATCTCAGTACCTGCAGCTTTTAGTGTGGATAGATTCTTTCTTTTTTTTTTTTTTTTCTTTTCTCCTCTATGTAATGAGAAATTCTGGTGGCTGTTCAAATGGAACAGGTCTCTAAGCTCACCTGGAAACATTAATCTTCTGGACATACTGCATAAACCACTAATCTCACGCCTGTCATTTAAAATGAGGAAGGGAGTACAAGGAGAGATGAAAGATGCAGGCAGATTTTTAAAGCCTTACCATTGCTATTTTAATTCAAAAATAAATAAGATCCCTAAATCTTACACTGCAAAACCCAAAAATGTCCAGAGAAAAACGATGGTCTGAATGATCCCTCTGAATAAAAATTAACATGATTCAACACATTGCTTCACAATACTGTCTCCTAATCTTTTGCTTCTTCATGTTCAGCTCCTTATCAGACACTGCTGTTAGCATCATGACATACTGGTTTTGCTTGGAAGCCAAGCCAAAGATACAAAGCCTTAAAAAATATTTATGCTGGCCTGATATACATTGACCCAACAGCCTACAGGCAGATGTGCAAACCTGTGCTCCGCTGTAACCTCAGCCTTACAGTCCTTTCCCATGATGAGTGATTCTTCTTATGAATCTTATAAGCAGTTATAATTGCATACTTGAAAATTTTTTTTACCTATTTTCCAAGCAATTAGGTCAGAATGGAAAAGCAGTGGTCTTGTAAGAAAGGAGAAGACTTTGGATGACAGTTTAAGTTCTCAGTGTTAGTGTAACCTTCCATTCAAGTCAGTCAGATTTAGGTTACTTTTTCACCATTCAACCATGTATTGTATAAATCAGAGCACTAGACTTTTTTGTTTGTTTGTTTGTTTGTTTTTTGTTTGTTTTTTTTTTTGTTTTGTTTTGTTTTTTTTTTTTTTATCTCAGGGAAGTAGACTCTTAGGAAACTCTAGTAAGAAATAAGAAGGTTTTCATCTTTTACATTTGTCTCTTGCTCATTCATGTGATCACTGTCAATCCAAGCTGCTTTATTTTAGGGAAAAGGAAAAAGTACATCTAGCAACTCAGCCTCCTAGGGATTCAGGATGTTGTGGCCTGTAATGGAGGTGTTCCAAAAGTGACAATGGGAAATTCCATCTGATTCAGCAAGGTTTGCAGCTGTATTTATGAAAAAGAAGTGTTATACATAGTATGGTTGTGTGCTTGAGTACACAACATTGTGTTATCTGTAGTGTCCACTCAGTTCACTCCATGCATTGCTGTCTAAGCAGCAGCTGTGTCCCTTTCCTAGCTCATTCTCCTTTTATACAGTGATCCACAAAGACATTAAAATAACGTTGGGAAACAATAAATTGTAGTACATTTCATTCGGTATTTTATTCTATGCCATTCACTAGGATACTGAGTCACTCCCATAAAGACTCCAGGATAAATAATGACAATTAATCCTTTCTGTGTGCACACCGTGTTCTTTATTTTGCTTTTACATTGCAGAAGTCTTTTTTTTATTTCCTCTCTGTCTCCCATTTTAAAGAATTCTAAAGGCTGATCTTATTAGAAAAAAAGTCATGAACCAGAACATGGAAATGCTTCTCAGCTGAAGCTCATATAAGTGGATTCTGGTCAAGATCAAGTATCAGTTACCCACCAGAAATGCAGTACTCACTTCAAGGTATTCCCAAGTTCTCATGTGGGAGGGATGCAACACTGTTTGGAGTGTATTAATGTTTTTTTCAGCACAGTTTTCCATTTAATTTTGTCTGGTAATAGAAGCTGTTATAACTGTTGTTCTGTTTGCAGCAAGTAACACAGAAAGATCTATATCTGCTTTACATACATTCAAATACTTAGTCCAGTATTTGACACCTCCCTTGAAAACAGTGCTCAAACCTACTGCGCTTAAGAGATCGCAGCTCCTCAAATCTTGATCAGATATTGAAAGTCTATAATCCCTCTTTCCAAGATGTGCAAAATAAACTTGCCCACAGAATAATTAATATCTGGCTGTACTCTACAAATTAAAAACTGTGTGTTTTGTTTCTCTGATACCTGTTGCAGTTTGGGAACATGGGTCATACAGTTGAGTGTGAAGGACTATCCCCGAAGGAAGACAAAACTTGCTTGAAGATGACAGTGGCTCAGTTTTGGGTTCAACAGGTTTTTCAGGATATGCTACTCCTGGTGACACATGCCCCCAAGGACAGTCATGATGGATGGTGCACAGCACATTTTTGACTGCTAGGATGCCAGCAAAAACTGAAATGGTATTGCTGCCATGGCAGAACGAAGAGCGAGGGCAGGCGTGGCAGGGATTAGTATTGTCATTGACACAGACTTCAGTTGTCAGAGAGGGATACAGTCTGTTGTATAGTAGAAAGGGAATAGGAGGGCAAATGAATTAAGAGCATCCCATTAAGGATATGAATATTCCACTCAGGTCTCACAATATTCATAAACTGGGTACAGCCTGCTTTACTTCTGCCTCTGATTGCTTCTTAGGCAGCGTACATATGACTCTGTGAGTTAACTGTGTGTTTTCTGGCACGTGTGACAGCGTATCACAGCAGCATGGATGCAAGAATTATCTAGCCTGGCACAGACATCCCCTAGGATTCTAAGGATGAAACTGAGGTCTTGATTTTCACAGAGTAGTATAATGAAGTTTTATGGTGCGTGCGTGCAATCTTGCATTTGCAAATACCCGAATGTATTTTTCATGCATTATCGAGAGAGCTAATTGTTGGAGCATTTGAGTATGGAAAGCCACACCCATAGCAGATTATCAGGTTCCGAGTTTTTTAATCTAGGAAAGGTTTTAGCTATCACATCTTTAGCTAATTTCAATTTTATTATTTTTAAAATGAGAGAAATAGTAAAAAAGGAATCAGTGTACAAAAAGCAGAAGACACTGGGAAAGCTACCCTGCTAGAGGTGTAAATATACTTAATGTAGCAAGATTTTAAACATTAATATTTTAAATTTTAAATAAGAATTTGGCAAAATTTTGCAGTTTTATAGAATGCAGAATAGTATGGGAGATTTTAATAGTCTTTGCTATTGCTTGTTCTACTAAAAGTTAAGTTTGAAACTCTCTGCTGATATAGGATGATACTGGAAGAGAGGTGAATCACAGGTCTTTTGCTCATGTAGTCACTTCTATAGTTCAGTCACTGACATCCCAGCAATGAAAGGAATTTGTTCAAAGGTCAGATGCTGTTTTCATTTATATGTCTCAGAAAACACACCTCAGCACCAATTTTTAGGGTTTAATATTAGTTAAATATACAGTGTTTGATTTTTTATATAAAATAATAAAATCTTTTACTCTACTCTTTAATAGGTATATTTATGTTTGTTTACTCATGAAATTATTTCAAAAGACAGTATTTTATGCAACAATAGAAAGCATGCAGTATTAAATCTCTGTACTGTGAATAGAGGTGGGAAGCCAAAGATCCACACTTCTATCAAACAGGCAATGGTGAAGGCATAGCGTTGCTAACCAGCTGGTAGCATAGCCTAAGAACTCCATTTTGGGAAAAATTCTTTTGTTATTAATCTAGGTATCAATTTATGCACCAGTATTAAAAAAACCCCAAACTAACAACAAATAACCAAACAGAATCATAGAACCAGTTATATTTTGAGAGGAGCTCAGTTTTGTTTACTTTCAAAATTCATCTGTTTTATACCTATTTCTCTTACACACATACACCTACAAAAGTCAGCACCCTTCATTTAATTTTTTATCCCAACAACAGGACTAGTTGCATGCAATCACTCCTGAAAAATCGGCCTTTCCTCTTAGGAAGCTACATAAAAGCTAAGCTTTCTTTAAGGCAATCCAGATTGTGAAGACCAAACACGTTTGACAGTCTACCATGGAGGAGTTGTGTAATCAAATTCTGGGTAGAGAATAAAGGCAACTAACCAAAGGTGCTGTTTTAATTTAGCTTCCAGTCCACCCTGTCAGTAAGAAGGACATCCATGGAGTTGCTCCTGCTGTCCATTTCTGAACCTCATAGCAGTACCCTTCAGTTTTCTGGGATATGTGAAAGGTGTAATAGGGTTTTGTTCCTATAACCATGTCCGACCACTTGACTGTATTCACATCACAAAATCACAGAATATTCTGAGCTGGAAAGGATGCACAAGGATCATCAAGTCCAACTCTTAAGTGAATGGATCATACAGGGATCGAAAATATTTTGTGCTTTTGAATTTAGGTTCTCCTACAGTAATGGAGAGAGAGATGGAGACCGTTTCTTCCTTCTTTCAGCTCTAACTAACTCCACTGAGATTAAATGGGCTATTGTTCCTATTTGAATTATTATTTTTTTTTTTATTATGATTGAATCAAGAACAGATTTCAGAAAAGAAAATAAAATTTCTAAACAGTTTGGAAAGCAAATGGCCATTAGGATTAGGGCTTTACTAAACAACAATGAGGAGTCTAGCTTTTTGCACAGTTTCTTTAAATTTCTCATTTAGATGTAATTTCTTGCAACTGCATTGTGCACTCTCTGCCATTTTAACTAGGATTTAACTAGGACAAAGGAAGACTTTATTACCTTTCTTCTGTGAAAGTATTGAAAAAAAGCTCACTGCAGTTCAGGGCTCCTAACCTATGACATATATGACTCTTCCTGACATTTTGAAAAAGATTTGAAACAAGATAATAAACTGAAGGCCTGGTGAACAGAAGATTAAAAAGGAAAAGTAGGGAACCACTAGGTACTTTTTCCCTTCTAATCATGAGCCTGTTGTTGACAGCGGTTATTTTCTTCATCTTAACACCACTGGTCTCTAAATTCCCTTATAAATGTACTTTTACTTCATCTGTAGCCTTAGATAATAATTGTTAACACAGTGACCAAAAGAAAGGATAGAGTCCTCCCAAAGACACCCAGAAAGCAATAAAAATACCAAGCTATAGGTGTGCATTTGAGAAATCACAGATATTAATACTGTAAAAGCTGAAGAGAAAATCCATTTGGCACAGGGAGCGTGGGCTGTGAAGCATGTCATTTTGTTATACTAGAAACAGAATTAGTTCAAAAGAAGAGAACTGGTTCTTCATTTATTTCTAATATCTAAAATGCTTGTACCTGTGAAATTGAAATTTAGCTAAGAGAGTTTTGCTGTTCCTTGGTTTTATCAAGTTTAGGCATTTATTCTTGTATTAATACTTCTGCTTAAAGAAACAGTAATCAGCTAAAGGATGACTGTGTGTAGAGTTGTAAGACTGACACACAATTAAGAATGTTATTACTTTAACTGCCAAGAAAGAGGGAAAACACCCAGCATTTTGACAGTGATATAAAGGCTGTAATGGTGGTGGGAAGAGACAGAGACTGTCAAGACAAAGAGGCATTTCAAATGCAGACTAATCCACTCTATTGTATGCACAAATTAATAAATATGACAAAAATTACCCAGGTCTTACATGATCTAAAATATCATGTTTCATGAACATAAAAATGTCCTTTATGTGTTTTGCATATTTTTGGTCTTATCAAATGAACAAATTTAGGAATGCTATGCTAAATCAGAAGGAGTAGTTGTACCCATATACTCCAGTGATCACCTCTTTCTGCCATCTGAGCAATAAAGTGGTGTATCAAGAAGAAGAAAAATACAGTGAATTATCATACGTGCTCTAGAAACTCCATAAAAGCAAACAAGAAGGAGCTGTAAACAATCTGTTTAAACAAACTGTCTGTGACAGTGAGAAATACCACAAGAACAAAGAAAAGAATAAAATATATCATCATCATGGCTGGGCTTCACGAACGAAGATTTGGGAAAGGCTCTATCCACATTTGTTACAGGCACGCTGGTGGCTAATAAGACCAATACGAGATAGACATGTCCAATTGCAAAAGGCACAGCAGAAGGACTCCTTAGGTGGTATGTTCTGCAAGACACGATTCTTTCTGTGCTGTCTTTTCTCCTCGAGAGTGATTCTGCATGCTTTCTCAAAGGAGGCAGCAGCGTTATAGATGGACCACAAGAACAAAGAAAGGAATAAAATATAAATATTTTTATTATTGAGTTGTATCCAACGGCTCTAGTATAGCATCTATGAATAGACAACACAACCTCATGCTGTGACAAATTGCCTCAGCAACTTAGATACAAAAAAAAAAAAGTTTTACTTTTTCAAGTGTTAAAGCATGGATTTCACAGCTTAGTGATCAGTGTCACTTTTTTCTAAATGTCGCCTTTTCATACTCTGACTCTGCACCCAGTCCTGTCAGACCCATTTACATGATGTTTAGGCTGAGCTCTGGGCATATTCCTCCTGACTTCATGGATGCCCCCTGTGCTATGACTTAGCACATTTACTAGCTGATCTCTCTTAGTATCCTGCAAGATAAAGATACTGACATACAAAACCCAAACATGACTTATGTCATGGATTATATATTGCCTTGTAATTTTCTGACAGTAAATGGATAATTACTTAAGGTAGTCTTGAACATGTTTCTACTGAAGATACCAAGATTTAAAAATAGTTGTCTAAAGGCATCCAATAATTGCATCTTTTAGTTTGTATATAGCAATGATATTTAAATATTTTTTCCAATCTTGATTTAAAAATGTTTACATGTGAATTAATTTTCCCATGTTTAGCAGCTGCATTTGTGCATATTTTACTAGCTACAAATGCAGCAGATTTATATCCATCTCTGATTCCTATTCAATATATAGAAAAGCAAAGTGAAGATGTAGGAAAATATCTCGTCTCTCTAAAAATAGTTTCATAAGGGTGAACACTTACCTTCGTATACCACCAATAAGACCATCAACAAAGTATGTAAATTTTAAATAACTAAGTGCTCAGATGATTTTTGCAGGAAATTATTGTTATTAATTTTGTGCAAATTGCCTGAAAAAGTATTGCTCAGAAAAAAGAAGCCAACAGACTAGGACTGTCAAGATTGTCTATATAAAAGGCTTTGACTAGTGAGTTCTCACCTGTAATTATTGCTTCCATATTCAAGTCCTCCCCATTAACAGCAGCAATCAATGACAGAGTGTATATATGGTGTTTGAAGGATCCAATCTGTCATTTACTGCTGTAACATTAAAACACATTATGGCTAGGTATTCAGGATAATCCAAAACTAACTCTAGCGATGGCAGAAGTGGTAATGTAGGCAGAACTCGGAATGTAGGCAGAACTCGGCCTTTTAGCCATTGTATTACACAAAGCTCTTGCTGCAGGTACTAAGTGGCATAGTTTACAACAGGGAAAAATTGAAAGAAATTTGTTATAAATAATATGTTTGTTACGCTCATATATTAAATATATATCGCCTACCATTAAGAGTCACGTAGCATATTGCTGCTCCAGTACCTTTCTTAACTACTTTCACTTGCAAGAACATCAAAAAAGCAAATTTTAGTATTTTTTTTCCCTAATAAAAATGTTCTAATACAATGTAAAAACAAGGGAAATAAAAAGTGGTAAGAATTTCTCATAATTGCAAAATCATGTTCCTGAGAAAAAGCCAGAATCAATGAAATGTATGAAGTGTTGACTGTGAGAAATTTGTCACAGCATGTGAAAATATTCTATTGATAGATTCTGCCCTAAGGAAAACTTGATTTTGTAAAATTATTCTAACAGAAAAGGATGGCAAACAATTTGCAATACACAGCAACCTACCCTTTTAAAGCAAATAACTTGAAGAAAGTCATAGCGCAGTTAATTTCTTTGTCAAAACTGGTTAATCTGATTTCAAATTTCTAGCATGGCAGTTAATTAAAAATGTTGCACTTTTATCTCTCAACACAAATTGTTATGCTAAACGAGATATCCACCTTCTGATCACAGAAATAACAATGGTATGGTACTGACAGGAAAAAGCCTTTTCATAGTTTACCTCCCATGCTGGTGTCAAATTGTATGAGTAATTATGGTGTTATTTCTAAGCAATTTGGATCTCTGCTGGTAGGATTAAGCAAGCCAGAGGGATCTTCTGAGGCCATCAACACAACACTGACTAAAGGCAGAGCTCATTGGAAAAGGAAATCTGTGATCTGTGGGATCCATGGGAGCCTTCGCCAACTCCCACCTGGGAACTGAGAATAACACTTCCCCCTCTCCCACCTAAGTTATGGAGTGATGCCTAGGTCTTATTTTCTCTTCTTTCTCCTTCTTCTTACATGTCTGTAATACTTCCCAGCAGTGTAGTGAAGTTCTCAAAGGAGGAATCAAATAGTCTTTCAGACCCTGGGACAAGGCATAGCAAATTCTGATATAATTTATATCACCTGTCTGTTAACACTGGTGAACTGGTAAACACTTTTCTCCTGACACAGAGACTCCTTTACCTCAAATGAACTTTTCACAGAAACTGTCAACATGACCCAGAAAAACTTCCGTTCTCAGACTTACACTGGAACTCCAGAGAAGGAGAATATTTGTTCAGAAAGAGCAACTGAGTGTATCTGCTTGGAGAACCTATAGGGGATTTTTTTCTTCTGTATGGGGTGTGTTTATCACAGGTGGCTATGTTCAAATGGGAAAAATTGCATTAGCCTGGAAGCACATGGCTCATGATAAACACCTTGTACAGGGATTCAGATGATAAATACTGTCAGCACATATCTGCTACAATGGGGATATCTCCTTAAGCCTCAGCCAGCAATCAGTGTAGTTCTGATATAGAGGGATTAATATATTCACAGGATTTTGTACCAGACAGTGTAATGAGAAATAGCATGAACTGGGAAAGAAGTCAGCTATAGAACAGTGATATATATATATATAAATAAATAAATAAATAAATAAATATATTTTTTAAAGAAGTATACAACAAGAAGAACATTTCTGATCTTACTTCGAATTAATAAAGAGCACGTATTTTGCTTTTAAAATAATCTAAAATTTCATACAAATCTCTGTAAGTCTGAAAACACTTTTAACAATCTACAGTGGTCATTCTCAAACTTTGTTTACCTCTAACCTTTGAGGTGCCAGATTGTTGAGCAGCCTTGATGCTAACCAATTTACCACTGAGCACTGCATGCGAGCTGAGAGAATTGGGCTTGTTTAACCTGGAAAACAGATGGTTTAGAGGCGACCTAATTGAGGCCTTTGAGTATCTAAAGGGAGCCTACAAGAAAGCCTGTAGCAATAAGACAAGCTGTAGTGGCTTCAAACTGAGAGACAGTAGCTTTAGATTAGATATTAGGAAGAAACTCTTTACTCTGAGGGTGGTGAGTCACTGGAACAGGTTGGCCAAAGAAGTTGTGGATGACTCATCCCTGGAAGTGTTCAAGACCAGACTGGATGGAGCTCTGAGCAACCTGATCTAGTGGAATGTGTCCTTGCCCATGGCAGGGAGGTTGGAACTGGATGATCTTTAAGGTCCCTTCCAACCAAAACAACTCTGTTATTCTATCTCTAGCTGCAGAGATTTCATGCTTAACAATTTAAAAATATTATTACCTATAACCATTTTTTTTTGAAGCAGAGAAGAGTTAAACTGTGTTTATGTGAATGTTTATCATCTGGATTAGCCTTTGGGTTTTTTGGCTAATGCTGCTGGGTTTAGCACATGAACTTCAGTGACACTCATGGCCCTGGGAGTTTTCAGATCTGCCAGACACCTGCATTCTTAAATTAAGGGGTTAATAGTTATATTTCATTGAGAAACTTAATAGCAACACTTATCAGGAAAACACACAATATTACATTCCTTAAAGGAGTTTAAAATCCAGATTTTTGAAGAAACATATTTCTTCTGTACATGAGCAGAAGTAGTATCTGGCTAAGGCCACTTTGCATGCAGTTTTGATTAAAACATGCATCAAGCTAATTACTCTTTCACACAGGGACATTCCAAGCTTATTAATGTCCTTGTTTAATACTCTCTACTTTTCTGGCTAGAATTAATCAATGATCAAAATAACTAACTACCTTTGTGGCAAATAAATTTCTACAGCTGTGGAAATGAAACAGGTGTGACTGACATGTATTCTTAGCTGATCTTTTGTCATGGGACTGCAGTCTTATTTTTTATTTAAGGACCTTGCCAGTAGTTATACATCACAAGATAAGGCTACAATTAGTGTGTCAAGGGAAAATAAAAAATCTCGTTATGTACCAAACCTGAACAATATTGTTGCACTCATAAGGAAAGAAAAGTCCTAGAAGGATTAGTCCATGTATGTTGATGAAATCAGGGAGCATTAATTAGATACGCATTATTTAAGACTGTGTAGCAGCCTAACATGCCATAAAAATAAGGACATGACAAATAGCAAGTTGATTGCACATCGGGAAAAAAATCTGATGAAGTTGTGGTCCATAATTACCAAATCCCTTCAGAGTAAGACTTTTTAAAGCCTTATAAGTATCACCTGAATTACTGAAGTAGTTTTGAAATCATTCCACTGGGGAAATTACTTTAATTTGATCAAAGACATATAGGAGATATAGCTATCTTTAGTATTTTTGGATTCATTGCAACCTGCTGAGTTTCCAGCAGTTTGAGCTATATTTCAGATAGAGAATCCTTGCAGACAGAGCTACAAGCTGAAGAGGAACACAGCAGAAGTAATATAGATTTATGTATTTCATTACGTCAGCTTTTGTTGTTCCAATTCTGTGAAGTTTTTTTGCTACATAAAGAGAAAAAGTGGACACTGTGTAAATTACCCTCAAATCGTCTAAGTGAGGACAGTGATATAGCTGCAAGTGTGTGATCTCCTACCAAGGAAAAAAACAGGATGTGTTTTTTTTTTCCAAGACTGGATTCAACTTTGTTTTTGCAGAGATAAGAGGGGAACTGTTACTTCTCCAGAATGAAAGTTTCTGGCCACAATAGCATAATGTTTCACTACAGCATGGAACTGAGCTCCATTTTCTCTCTTCTCCCCCAGTTCTTTCCTTTTCCTTATCTATGTCTTACTTGTAAGACCTAGGATAACAAATACAAATTAATACATAAAAGTTCAAATAATATTTAATTATACAGAATAGTTTTAAGAAATAAGTAACAAATGTATTCTTTCTAGTATAACTAGAATCAGTTTGTTACTAAGAGAGTGAAAACCACAATTGAGGTATGTGTCTTGAGGTATATATCTTACTGAACATATAGAAAAGTTGAGAATGATGCAATTGAAGGGGAGGGATCCAGGATGAGACTTCCTCTGATTCTGAGCCTCATCTTTAATCAGCTTGTTCTACCACCAACTTTGATCATTAAGAGTTTGGATTCAAATCCAGAGATCACAGCCTCAGAAAATATTTTATTTATATAACCTACAATTGTGGGCCTCTCTATAGGCCCTTTCAATGAGCTTTATTATTATTATTGGTGTTATTTTTAATAAGTTAGTAAGGACAACAAAAGAATTTCTCTAGTTTCTAGAACTTTGGTTCATCATTGGAAAAATCCTTCAATAAATCATATTGACTCTGCCAGGAAAACATTAAATGGAAAATCACTAGTACTGTTTGAGTCTAGTATCTCCATCAAAAGGCCACTAATATTCTTTTAAAAAATTTTCACCTTGATCAGATGGTATTAAATCCTTTGAACTTTAGTGCAGACATGAACACTGTCATAAACCATTTTGTTATTATCTCATATTTTTTAGAGCCCAGACCACCATGTTAATGCACTGTCATATGAAATGTTAAATTACATTAATGTCCTAATGTTTCTGAATAATTTATGTTTAGAAAATTTATATTATAATAGTGAGAAGTGTGAGTGTATTCCAAATGTGTTATAGCTTCCCTTAAAAAAACTCCACTTATTGCAGGGTTTAAAAATTGGCTGCTTAATTTGCATTTGCTTGAAGCACAGCAAAATATGTCACTATTAAAAAGCAAAAACCAACATTTTTTTTTCCTTTAATAAATGTATTTTAAACTGATTTGGCTGGTGGCCTTTCAGAACTGAGAGAATGAATATTTTTCTGCTGTTTTTCAATGTCTGTCTGATACAACACATATAAAACTGACTTGCAAAGTTTCTTTCACCTCTATTAGGTGAAGAGAGAGCAAACTGGCAGACAGATCTCTGAAGATTCAGTTATTGTCTGAAAACCATCTATGCCTATTAAAAAACATCAGTCTTTTTTAGAGTCCATTTTTAAGGTCTGACTATATAATTTCCCAAGAAGGATTGCCTAAAATATTGTGTCCCTTAATATACTAATTCAATAATTCTCTTTTTGCAATTAAATAAGTTGACTGCAAACTATATAAATGGAACTTATCTTCTGCTGATGTGTATGACAAGATATTTACCTGGTCTAAATTAAAGGATCCAGGTATGCTTTTGAACACAAGACATAGTTACTTTCTTGCCAGCATCCCAGTTCCCTGCTTGGGAGAACTCGTGACATCCTCACTTTTGCCCATTACTAAACTCTGCTCTTCAGAGAGGAAAAATTGAGTATGTATTTGGGTGAGACCACAGTGTGCTTACCTAACCTATATTCTGTAGAGAAATTACTTCAGAAATCACACTGGCTTAATGTGTATTTGTATCTACATGTATGAACAATAATAACTTGAAAGACTGTTTACATACAAAGTAGACCTGCACGTCTTAAAAAGCCACAGGTAGGAAAATAAGATTACTTGTGAGAATAAAGTACATTTTGAAGGTGCAACACCTAAGTCTCTAATAACTCCAAAACATTAATGTTTAATGGTTGATTGTATTAATTTTTGTCAGAAAACTGCTACAGCAAAGGATGGTAAATTGGACACTTTTATAGCAGTTTCAACAGATGCTCCAACCAAGCAGCTGAAGAAACAGAATATAAAGACATTCACTTGTAAGACATTCTTTCAAATCAGAGTTAAATCCCAAAGGAAACACTCCTGGGGCATTTTATATGGTTGTTTTATATAACTGAGGTATGAAGGACAACATAATCGTCACTCTTTTCTAAGTAATAAAGCCTTGTTTCAATGCTATGTCAGTCAATGTGAATTTTGCCACTGATTTCGGTATTGCATGACCAAAACTTTTGTAATCAATAAAACAAAAACAGAGCTTGGAGGAGATGTTCAAAGGCATAAAATACTGCTAAAAGCCTACTTGCTGGACTGACTTTTAACAGAGGTTATCTGGAAAATTTTCACTGGACATTTTTCACTTCTGATCTCTGATACATGTCCCAGATTCTGCAGTGTAGTTAATAGCTGTGTTAAAACTTCAGTGAGTTCTAAGTAAATAATTACTGAATGGAAGCAGTAAAAGGAGGCTAGAAGGTGACACCTAGACCCAGCTTTATGACAGACCCGGGGGTGAACCAAAATCAGCAATAGAATTGCCTTTGGAAACCATTCATAAGACAGATACCAGCAATTTGGAGAACAATGTCTTGTAGTTAAAGAATTACAGTTGGATGATTTTCTAAGGCAATTTCTAACTCACCAGGGTCAAAAGAAGGTTTATAATACAATATACATACTTTATTTATTTATCGTGAAAATCAGCCCTAAGCAAACTTTATTTTGTGGGAAAACAAACAAAATAAAAGAATAGTTTCTAGAGATGACCACAATCTTCTGCAAAAGACAGTGTAGAAGAGATTTCATCTTAGTTACAAGGAGAGACAGAGAAATCTATAAGCATAATCTACAACACGAACTGGCAAGACAACCTATTTTTCAGAGTGTCTAACACACTAATAACCAAAAAAAAAAAGAAAAAAAAAGAAGAAAAAAGAAGAAAGGAGAGGAAAATAGAAAGTTAAGGCCAAAAAAGTGAGTTTTTCAGAAACAAAAATTTGACACTGAATGCTCCATAGATAGGAACTAGAGTCTAAATGTGAGCTAGAGTCTTATGTGCTCACAGTCTTCATTGTTATGTGATTTTAATGCACCTGAAACCCCTGTTCCTTTTGGAAAGTGCATGGAGGGAGGAGGGGGAATATTTCCAAAGTAATATCCAGAAACGTTTCTGGATTTTACTGTTAAAGAATCTAAAAGATATAACTGCTGAAAAAGTGCTGGACTTGGTGTATCATTTTGGTCTTGGAACCAGAAAATATCCTTTTAATGGTTTATCAGACTTTAGATAATAATTTGAGGTATTTGAAAGGTATTTTTTAAAGCTTTATACCTTTTTTCCTTGTGAAGGTGTCACTATGTACATACTGTGCTTGGTCTTATCACTGGTTATGAAAAGAGGGAGAGACAAAGACTGATGTTAAGACCTGTACTGGAGATCAGATGGAGGTTTTCTTTCTTGTGCTGTCCCTACAAAGAAAGTACCTTAAAGGCAACAACAAAAAAAAATCAGGTCAGCTTTGAAAACAAAAAAAAAAGATGTGTGCTTAAAATCAGGACTTGTGCTGCTTATATGCAGTCATGCAAGTCTTTTGTTTTTTAAAAGAAGTCAAAACTTTATATGAAAATAAGCAACAGCAGATTTTCATCTTAAGAGAACAGATTCTCTATGCTCTGAATCTCTCAAGGATTTTTCCCATTTTTCTGAGGAGACAGGTGGGTGGCAGTTCTCCAGCAGTGTACAGAGATCTTATTAGAAGAAGCCTAGATTTCCCTCAAGATTTCCAGAAATTTATAGATTTTAGACAATTTATGACAATAATACTCTCTTCAACTTGCATATGAACTCTAGTGTTTGAATAGGTACTTTGCAATCACGTTGATAGTACTTTGAAAGAGACTTTAAAAGTAGATAAGCAATCTAGATTCAAAATCCAAGTGATGGGGAAGAGAAATTGCAAATTCTTTAAGTAATATATGACTGATTACACTCAGATAATGTATATCTTAAATTGGCCTGCAGTAATCTAAATTTAGGTTCTAACAACTGGACTTATGTTTGCTCAATTTAAGAGCCAGAATTGTTTTTTTATATAGATTAGTTTAGACTATGATTATCTTCAACCTGTTGATTGTTATTTTAATGGACTTCACTTTTTAAAACTATTATTGGTTTTCCCAGATGTCTGGTCATTACCGGAGTGTAGTCACATAGATCTTAAATTTTGATTCCTTATAGAAGACTAACCAACATACAGTAAGTACCATTTCAGTAATGATAAATGGTGATATTAATGAACATAGCAGCTTTCTATATGTAGCAGGATTCTGTGTACATTAAAACCAGTAGTACATTTATATTTCTGATACCTTCTTAGCTTTCCATGACTTTTCAAATACAAACTTTCAATGGTATGGTACATTAACTTGCTAATTCCTCTAATATACTTGAAATCACATAATCCAAATTACATTATTTGCATATGTTCATCTTTTTTAATAATTACCTTTTTATGATCCTTAAAAATAGCAGATGCATTTTTATGAGATGTCCCTAGCTTTCCACTTATTCTCTTCTGTTGAATTGCTGCATATTGTCTCCTATTCTTATGCAAAAGAAAGAAACCCCTCTGAAAATTTAAACCATAATCTTTTAATGAAGCCAAAGCTATTATTAAGTATTTTTGCTGCCCCAGATTTCTCCTCCACAAAACTGAAGTGACTGGCTGAGTTTCTTTGTTATGTTCTCCACTTGCATTTCAGATATTCTGACTTCTGCTCTCAGAAATTTTTTAAAGTCACTTCTGAATCTGGACCTGTACTGTTTATTCCTTTGTCTCCCCTTTTCAAGATAGATTGTAAGTTTTTGATTTGTCAATCTTTCTCTACATTTTCAGTATTTTCTCTACAGGGACAAAAATTCTACTCTTCTTCCTGAGGCAGACTCCTACGGACCAGTGGGAAGCATCATGTGACTGTTGAGTTTGGTCAGACTATTAGTCTCTCAAAAGATGCATTCTGAGACAGTTATCTTTCAATATTTTTTATTTATTTGTACAATTTAGAAGCAGAAAAAAATCATGCCTACTTTATAAGTCTACATGGATAGTTGAAAAAGTGTCAAAGAAAAAATTCTAGCTCATTTGCACTGCATGCTTCACTGAGGGACATATGTCTTCAGTTTTACTGTTTAGTAACATGGGAATAATAAACATGAATAATTTCAAATATACCAACCATCTTCTTAATTCCCTTCAAAACTATGAGAAGAATGCTTCCAACTCTGAAGTCCCTGACTTATTGAGTAGCAATTACAGTTGTTATTTGTATAAAGATGTTATCCATGCAATGTGAATATTCAATGATATTTGTGTTCCTGCAGATCATAGATTTCTTCTTGCTTGGCCTTATTACTGATATACTTAAATGCACTGAATTTTACTCCCTCAGAAGGTATGCAGCAATAGGAATATTCTAAGGCTATTCCAGGATAGCTTTACATGAAGAAAGCTGTCTCTATAACATGCTGAATAGATATTCCCTAGTTGTCTGAGTCTCTGATGTTTTAAGGAAAGAGGTAGAGTTTTCTTATATGTATCTGGGTCAGTAACTACACTTGTTTTCCCCAGTGAGATTTGGTTTTCCAGTCACTTTACCTCCTAGCACACACTATATTAAAGACTGCAATTGAGCAGCAACAGCCTCGGTACTGAGGTCTTTACTGCCCTTAGAGGCAAAAAGAAGATGGAAGTAATCATAGGCTGATCAAACTGTAATATAACACAACTCAACAGATGCCAGAATTTTTAAGCCTGAAAGCGATTATTCTATCTGTAAGGGGGACAAAGAAGATAAGAACAGTAAATCCATGATGAAAAGATGGCAAGTGGGACCTTATCAATGAAAGAAAATATAGCAGGCAATGCAATAGATCAAAGAATGCAGATAGGACAAAATACTCCTTCAAACTGGAATTTCACAGAATTTCTCATCAGATGTTATCAGTATACAGAAAATTCTTTCTCCAGCAAGACAAGGATTCTTTAAAAACGTACATCAGATGTCACTTGGGGACAACAAATCACTAAATACAGCACACTAACTTTCTGCACCAACCACATGAACTCTATATGCAGCAGCTACTTGCATAACTTTTGAAAATAATTTGGTTTACATTCATTTTACTATAACTTATTTAATCCTTTAATAAATTTACATGTGCCTTACTACATCACTGTATGCAGGGAAACCTAGCACTGATCAACCAAAATTGGGGGTTGAGGACAAAGAAACATAATCCATAGAGGTAAAGCTGTGACACATTTCCTATGAGGAGAGGGAAATTGCCAGAATAAAAGAGGGTAGAATGTCTTCCCTCTCATTATTCCTTAAAAAAAAAATAAAAGTCATGAAATATGACCAGTCATCTGTTGGTTTAAAAGAAGTAGAACCTTCACAAGATCTGGTTACTTAAAAGAGATACCATTACATTATACCAGTATAAAAAAATGAGCAATAACGATTTCAGCTAGGCAAACTGTAATATATATAAAAGGAAACAGATATTTTACAGGGAACTGGTATTCAAGCTATGGCAAAAGTCATTAATGCATTTGGAGCATGATTTCAGGGACATTCAGTGTTGACAGGATTCTTCATATTGTCATGGACAAGTTTGGGAAGTCACCTTGGAAAATTAACACCTTGGAATGGGACAGGATCTGTAGCCGCACTTACAATAACTGTTGACTTTATTGATGGTTTCCAATATTCAGAAGTAACTGCTTTTTGCCTCAGTTGCCATTGTGCTCTGATTGTCATTGCTGACGTGCAGGAAAGATCCCATGACACTGAAAATGTGAAGCTGAAGAAAGTGAAAGATAGGTCCTATTTTTTCCCCCTAATTTTTCCATTTTTGCCCTTACTTTCCAAACCCCAGTTCAGGTGAGTAGCAGGGAAGTCCCACACCAACCTCTGCACTCCAGGCAGCACTGCCATCTCCTCCTGGGTGTTGCTGCACACCTTCCTCAAAACACCACACTAGTCCTTACTCTCTCTTTATCCTCTTGTAGTTATTCTGAGTCAAATTTTAGTGTTAGAATGAAGAAATATTAAGGATCATCTTTTAATTCTTTTCATACACAGTCCTCCACAAGGTGGTGGAGATTTAACTTGTCAACTACAGAAACCATGAGTAATGAAGAATAATGAGAATTTCCTAAAGCTGATTTAGAGGTAAGTAAATATTTTCCAATCTTATTGTCTTCAAGGATAGTAGCCTGCCTTGACTTCTGTAACAGTGAAGTCTACAAGGAAGACTCCAATGAAAAATGGAATGTCTGCTACTTGCTTCTTGAGAGAAGGCTTGGAGATATGGCATCTCCATGAAGAAACTGTAAATAACTACATCTCCATGCAGAAGACCCACATGTGCACTACAGCTTACCACAATTCTTTTTCTGAGCCTTCTCCTCAGCAACTGCAGCCCCAAAGCAGGACGGTCTAAGATTCAAACCTTTTATTTCAGAAAAGCTCCATCATCACACATTTAAGAGTCTTTCAGTGTTTGTAAAATTGCAGTTGTTACAATGGTTTCCCCTCAGTCAGTCATTATGTCCATGCAATGAAATGAGAAACTAGTCTATCAGCTAGATCCTGAATCAAGCATCCTGAAGGATCAAGCATTCTATAATCTTTGTGTGCACAGAAATGTATGCATGGAGACTGTGTCTGTATCTGTAGGTAGATACAGAAAGTCAAATAGAAACAGTCTTAATCTGAATTTTGCTTGCTTAGTGACACAAGTTTTACAATTTTCTGTGATAGTTAATTTAATTTCTCATAAATTACAACAGTTATGGAATAAATAAAATATGTTTTGTACTTAATATGAACACCACTTTGACTGGAATCTAAATCAAAGTTACAATAGAAGCTAAACATTAAGATTAGTTTTGAATTTAGAAGACTTATGTATGATGTTGTAGCTAAAAAGATATAAAGGAAACCTCCATCCTATTCTTACAGACAGGTAAATAGACCCATTTTTTTCATATGTTCACAGAATCTCAGAATAGGCTGAATTGAAAGGGACCCACAAGGATTATCAAGTCCACTTCTTGGCCCTGCACAGGACAACCTCAAGACTCACACCATGTTCCTGAGAGTATTGTCCAAACGCCTCTCGAGCTCTGTCAGTCTTGGTGCTGTGACCACTTCCCTGGGGAGCCTGTTCCAATGCCCAACCACTCTCTGGGTGAAGAACATTTTTCTAATATCCAACCTAAACCTCCTCCGACACAGCTTCAGACCATTCCCTCAGGTCCTGTCACCACAGAGAAGAGATCAGTGCCTGCCCCTCCTCTTCCCCACACAAGGATGTTGTAACTGCAATGAGATCTTCCTTCAGTCTCTTCCTCTCTAGGCTGAACAGAACAAGTGACCTCAGCTGCTCCTCATACGGCTTCCCCTCTAGACCCTTAACTGTCTTTGTTGCCCTCCTTTGGACACTTTTTAAAGGCTTAATATCTTTATTATATTGTAGTGTACAATACTGCACACAATGTTCAAGGTGAGGCAGCACCAGTGCAGAGCAGAGCAGGACAATCACCCTCTAGCAACAGTTTTGTACCTGGGACAGAAATTGGAAATGGGGATTACTTATATTTTGTGTTAGAAAAATGTCATCATGTCTTTACTTTTTCTATCCTTCTCTCCAATCTGACGTGCTTTTAAATTAAGTACAGAATGTATTTATACCTTTTTTAAAACATTAAAAAAAGGGTTAGGAAAGCAATGGCTATAATACTCTGAAGTGTGTATGAAATCCAAAAGCAGAAATTCAATGAAAAGTAAAAGCCACAAAGCTCACTTTCATTTTATGCCACAGGTTCAACTGTGGTAATGAGAGGTAGTGAGGAGATATAAGCCTCAAGGTTTACCTCACAGACACTGGAAATTATATACCAAATATTTTTTATTATTACTTATTAAGGGCCACCAGAAATGCACGGAAAATGTAGTACCTGCTTACTGTTTAATTGCAGCTGCTACCATAATCCCTTATATTTCAGAATAACAATTGCTTAGATGAAATCTATCCTTCAAAAAGCCTTTGAATGATATAAGCCGGAGCAATGTCAAATTACTTAATTGTTTGATTTTTAAGGTCTTTGCAATTGCTAGTTAGCAAAGAGGTATTAATGAAGCATTCACATATACAGTATTGGTACCTATATATGTATAATATATACACCTTTATATATATAATATATCACATATATAATATTGAGACATTTTATAGTTTTGGATCTTAAAACATGTGATAGTTCTAAAACCAGAAAACATTGCAACAACCATCCTCATAATTACAAATTTGAGTCTGATCATGTTTCATTCTTTTTTTTTACCTCTAGACAAATCACAGATTTTCCTTGGAGTCAGCAGGGGTGAAAGGCAGGTTGTCTTCATAAAAGCATCCTTAGAAGCATCCTGTGCTGTTTTCATGAATGACTGTATTCTTGTAACAAAAACCTAACTCAGCTAACCAGGCACAAATTTTCTTATTGTACATCATAAGCAGGCTTGGACAAGAGAGATTGCAAGAATGCAGCTGGCTATAGAAAGAGTTCCCTGTTTACATAATAAAGATGAAGTAATTAATATGTTAAAATGAGCTAGATTAATTATAATTTGCCTGTATATGAATAATTTTCTTTCATTGCTGCTATGGGAACAAAATTTATGATAATTTATTTTATTGAATGTGAGGCAGATGATGGATTTCCGTTGCAGAGATTTTAGCAGAGATCTGTCCTGCCAAACTTTCTACATTCAGCACATCCATTTCTTTTAATCAAGACAAAGTGAAAGACATCTATACAGATTCCTCTATAAGGATCAGAAACTGAGTTCAGTGATATAG
This sequence comes from Manacus candei, assembly GCF_025592945.1. Classification (NCBI taxonomy): domain Eukaryota; kingdom Metazoa; phylum Chordata; class Aves; order Passeriformes; family Pipridae; genus Manacus; species Manacus candei. The sequence goes on along the minus strand of NW_026138056.1, from coordinate 31,031,666 downwards.
CTGTATATATCCCTCTGAAAAACAACAATGTTCTTGTCCAAATGAAGTCCAAACTTATCTGCTTTTGAATTGATATTCCCCCCCCCTCTGTTCTCTCCCTGAAAACACACAGTGCCTATATGGTATTTTTCTTAGAGGAATGTCTTTTTTGTCAGGTGCTTAACTGGGAAATCATGCATTTAGAAGCCAGTGAATTTTCAGGGCTGGAATGCTTTAAATACACAGCAGAGACACATGTATGCTTCCCTTCCCATCTCCCCACCTACCTCCTCCCCAGTTTCTGTAGTTTAAGCAAACTACTTAATTCTGAAAGTTATGATGGAGGAAAATAAAATAGCCACCCTTAAAGTTCTGGTATCACTGGCTCCCTAATGTGAACCACATAAAAAGTCCACCAAGGGAAAGCATGTCAACCCTGTCAAATCAAAGGCTACAGCTAGCCAGTCATTAAAGCCTGAATAAAGGGCTCTTCTGAACTAAACTTATATTCAATCTTTATTTCTTTGTTGATATCATAAAGCTTTCTGAGGGTTTCCATAGTAACAAGTGAGCTAATTTTTGTAATTTTTTTTTTCATTTTAAAGTTCTTGTATGCATTTAATACACAGATATGGTGGGATAGTTGGCATGGAATACTGTTTCTGCTTTCCTGGTAAAATTCAACCAGAGCAGGGTAAAGTATATCATGTTTTCAATGAAATCGAGATTTATTCTCCCTTCTCTGCAAGAAAATTAAAAAACCTTTACAATTTACTTACATCTTTGGTTTCTGCGCTTGCTCTTGTACATAGTCATTCTGAAGAAATTCCACTTTCTATGAAATAATTGCCTTGATCACAGACAAAAGAGATTGTGCTTCTGCTTTGCAGAGAGTCAGTTGCTCACTGACAGAGGGTAACCAGCAATCTCTCAGAGAAAGGCAGGGTAATACCATTCTCCTGAAATCCAGGGGAGATGTTGCTGGCTCTAACTATTTTCTCTGTACAAATCTAAGAGACAAAGCATATTTATTTACATATTTTTTTTCAAAATAATTTCATACCAGCTAATAAAATCCAGAAAACATAATGAATGATGTAATCAGATGAAGTGGGGAAATGTGCTATTCGATGATCTGACATCAAGATTACCTGAAAAATCCCTGACATAACCAAAATTGTATAAATGACTTTATAAACTAATAAAAACTAACTTTTTATTTGAGAGGTCTTAGAATTATGCATATGAGGACATTAAAATATTTTGGGCTACATTTTCAAGCAAAATTACTATTAAAAGAAAATTAACACATGTTAATCAATTAAATCCTGACTGCAGGTATGAGCTCATGAATAGAGTATTCAGGAAATAACATATAACATGTAATTAATGTTTTTCATGCCTATGTTTACTTCTGCATTACCCTTCAGTGATTTAATTTGGGAAAGGTTATTTAAGCAACAATCTGCTGACAGCTCATTTTTAAAGCGACTCCATTTTCCGCTAGTCTGTTGAATCACAAGGTCATGGAGAAAAAGTGGCAGCATTGTATGATCTTCCATACATATCACCATTTCAAAGAATCCAGATATCTTCCTAATGGGAGTGGGGGAAAGGGGAAGACATTTTTGCCATGCTGGGGAGATAACATTCAAGAAGATGCCAGTAGCAGTTGTGGAGCTGACAAGAAGTGGAAATTCCAGGTCATTCAGCAATAAATCTGCCTTTAATAAAATTGTGTGAAAGTATTTCTTAATGTTTTAGGAAATTCATGTTTTAAGGTGACTGTTTTGAGATATTGATCCCAGATACCACAAACATAGAAGTGCTGAAGGAATAGAGCCAAAGTATAGTGACTGAAATGTCTTAAAAACTGATAATAATACCCTTGCTGTTGTTTAAAATGCATGGTTGGACAGCAGCTGTCTAAACTACTCAAAGAAATCAAAAGCTAATATCTTTGGCTTACATAATGAAAAATAACATCTGATGTCTATGGATCATTCATGTTTCAGTCAAAGACATGACCAATTTGCCATATTAATCTAAAAACATTGACCTACAGTTATTCTCCTGATGCAAAACAATTAAAAGAAATTAAAAGGAATGTCTCTCTCAATCTACCTACCCTAAATTTTTACTTTTTCTATATTTTTTCCCTCTCAGATATATCAATATATTTTTATATCTCCAATATAATCATGTGTAGCTTTGTGCACCATTTAATTCTCCTTTCAGTTGTTTGGTATTCACATGTCCTCACATTGACACCTCTGGCTATTGAAGTGAAATCTTTACTTTATACTGGCTCTATTAATCTGATTTCCTCCTCCTGTCAAAATCTGACCACATATCTTTTCATTTGCTTTGGATTTGTATCAGCAAAGCTGAGGATAAAGTGTAGCCTGAAGAAAGTGAAAGCAATGGATAATTTTTTTAGATTTCTTTAGTATTTCATCTAGAGTCATCTCAAAATGACACAGTTGAAATTACACCATATCTATTGCTGAGGTCAGCAGAAAGGTTGGAAATTGCAAAGCATATCAAAAGGACAGGAAGGAAAAAAATTTGGATAATTATTAGTTGTTAAGCATATCAGAAGATAAAATATCTGTACCATAGGGAAAGACCCTGCAGGCCTTATACTCAAATAGTATTGTGCAGTTCAAATCCATTGGAGTCAATATTTTTGCAGGAATTTATATGAACTGATGATAATTCCACAGTTGTCCTGTTCTATTTTTCCTCTGAGTTAATTTGCAGCAGAATCATGTCTGTGATCTGACTTAGACTACAGAGATCTGTGGTCTCCCTTTAAATTTGATGCTTAATGTAGCAATCTCTTCTTGCTCTTTTCCTTCTTCTACCTGAAGGCTCTCATTCATATTATTCAGTTCAATTTTTTCTTGTTTCATTGATTTGGCAAGAGGTCTTCAATCTTTTTTTCTCAGCCCACATTAGATCTTAACTATAAAACTCAGTTCTTTTTCTTATCATTAATATCTAATTTTTCCCCCAGTTTTTATAATGTATTTAACCTAGTCATTTATTACTAACTTTCCATATTATATTGCACATAACACATACAACAATATGCGCATTGTTTCCACTGGTCTTTCATGCATTATTCTATTACAACCATGTATTTGTATGGAAGTATCTTGACAATGATATAATATAAAAAAATAAACTAAATGTAAATTTCATGGGATTAGAATTAATTTATTTAAAATCAGTGATCCCTGAAAGTACAACCTTTATTGGTATTTCTTTGTGCTAATTGTAACTCTAATTCTTCAGTCAGTGAAATGCATTTGCTAAAAATAATATAAATACTCTGTCTGGTGAATCATTCTAGGTGTCTTCGTAAAAAAATATTTCAAGAAAATAACAAAACTTGAAGGTGCTGGTTAGCTTTGAGTGGGTACAGCTGCCTGCTGTTTCTCTGTGTTACTGTTTTCTGTTAGGAGAGTTTAAAATTCACTTTCACACTATTACAGCTTAAAAAAAGTCAGAATCTTGCATATGGCTGGTTAAATGCTGCAAGCTCAGTGAGGTGGGAAGAAATGAATGTAACCTCTCAGCAACAAAGATCACCTGGTCATGTGATGTTTATTACTTTTTTACAAGTAAATCTTAAATGATTTCAAGAGTTTGAAATGTTCTTAAAACAGTCTGTTGGAATGAATTTTGTCAGTTGTTGCTGGTGGTAACAGAATTAATAATGTCCATATCTGCACATCCCGTATCTCCTCTCAGTTTTCTCTCTTGACCATCCTACTGGTCTCAATAAGGAGTTTTTCTTTGAATACTACAATAAATTTCTCAAACTCTCTTTTAAGAAGAGGAAAAGGACAAAGAGTAGATATTTTAAAAATATAATTGCTGACGAATGTCACATATTACTCATCAATAAACACTTTGCCTTGATTGTATCCTCAATTTTATTTTACAGGGAGAACAGATCTTAGACAAGAAAAGAAAGTGGAGGAAGCTTAAAGTGTGTTCTGTCTTTCATTGTTTAATTTGATGCACTCGAAGAATCTTCTTAGATAATAACCTTTTATATAACCTCTTCTAGTTTCCACTGTGGTTATTTTTATGATGTCAACTAAGAAAATATTACATCTATGAATATGAATTAGGGGTTTTATTAAATAAAGGATATATGTAAGGATCAACATTTAACTTCTTCCAAGTAATAAGCACTCCTTGATACAAGTAGTGACATATTAAAATCATATATGCACACCTTTTACTAGTATAAGTTTGGATAATTATCTGATGATAATGTTTTTTAACATAGTGTAATGTTAGATAAATAAAATTCCCCAATGTCACTTAGCTATTAAGGCAGGTGTGTAATAAACTATTATGGTTATGATGTAATGAGGATAGAGCTTAAAATATTGGCCAAACCATATCCCTGCTTAAAACTGTAAAATACTGCACAGGCTGTGGTGGGTTGAATAAGAAAGAGTAAAATTTGTATGTATAATGCCTACATCTGTAAGTTAGAATCAGTGAGTTCCATAAGTGGTTTTTTTTGAGACAACGAAGCTGGCTAGAATTCCTGAAACAGATCAGAAATGAAGACTAAGAAGAGTGCCAAAGAAGGAAAAGGTTTATTAAAATGTTACTTGTAGACTAAGGAGCTCAATTCAGGTGCTTAAACATTCATGCCTAGCACTACTTTGATGATTTATGGCATCTGAGACATTCACATAGTGCCAGAAAATATGGCACAGCACCTGTGGGAAACCTACAACCTTCTGGAACAACCTGTTCCAGCCAAAGCCATTTTATGTGTCTCTAAGTGTGGCCTTAAGGTTTTTTGATTTTTTGATTTTTCTAATTTTTATAAGTTTTAAGAAGTAATTATATAGCAGAAGTAGATTTTAAAACAGCTGCATTATTCCCTTACCCTTAGCACAGTAGACACACACTCCCCAACCCTCTCACCCCAATTCCCCTATCAATTCTCCTAAATTCCATTAGAATGTTTAGTCTCTCTCCAAGGTAGGCCACCTTCTGTTTGAGAACATCTAATCCATAGTCTGAACTGTAGGGTACAGTCAAGAACTGGGTGACCGTGTGCCCTTTGTGCTCCGAGGAAGATGAAGATGATGAAGTAAAAGACCCCAGACCTAATTTCCAAAGGGCAGATCGGGGGTGGATTGGGGCAAAAGCCAGGGGATGGAAAAATCTGGGATTGGACGGACAGTATTATAAATTGTAACACCTAAGACAGAGAAGGCATGGGTATGTCTTGTAACCTCTGTACCTTAGAGGCACCATTAAGTTCTTTTTTTACCCTACTTCCAAAAATTAAATTGCCTTGCAGGTTTTTTTCTCCCTGAGTTTTCTTTTAGGCATCAAAGCAAATATTTAGGCAACTGAACCCAATGCAAAGAGTTTTATATTCAAATCTCCCTCTGATAACTGTCATTATACTCTGCCTTTTTTATACTTACTGTTATTTTTTCAAAGTGGTCCTAACTTGAGCTCTCAAGTCTTGACTCTGCAAGATTATGATTGACTGCAGTATGAATTATGTAGAAAGAGAAAATGATGCGTGATTGAGAATTTGAGTATACTCAAAGAGGCTGCCATTAGTACACAGCCCACAGCTGACTGGGTGTATCAAGAAACTGTGTGGATAAAAGAGAAATAATGTATCATAATATTTTCAAATCAGCAATATCTCCCTTTACTAAAGACAAAAAGCCTGTCGAAGTGTTTTAAAAGCCTTCCTTTATTTCAGTTGATTTTTACTCTGACCAAGCATTTGTATCCAGAACAATATACAGTGTGCAAGATTTCATGAAAACCCCATGTATTCATCAATGGCTGCATTAGAATGAATTTGCTACATTCACAGCATTTCCATCATCCAGCAATTTAGGGAAAAAAATCAGAAAAAAATTTTGCTTTTCTGGAGCTACTGGATTTTTAGAAAACTCTTTGATGTTTCTTGTCTCTATTATCTTCTACATTTATGAGATTTTTACCCTGAGATCAGCTCATTTGGCTAGAACATGGTGCTAATAACACCAAGGTTGTGGGTTTGATCCCTGGGTAGACCATTCACTTAAGAGTTGGACTCGATAATCCTTGTGGGTCCCTTCCAACTCAGAATATCCTGTGAAATTCCACTTTTCTTCAGCCATACCAGACAGTAAGGACACTTCACCACAAAAAATTCTTTTTGAGATAGCAGGAGAAAGCCCCTAAGGTGCTGGTCCTACTTTCACCATGGGTAATTTGCTCTTCTTCAATGAAGCTTTTTCACTAGAATTTAATTTTTCTCATTGTTATACTAACATTTATCTTTAGTCTTTGAGAAATTTACTGTCAAGTTTCCCTTGTTAGACTGAGGTCTTTGTATCAGATGTCACTATTAGCATCCAACCATACAATCACAGAGGTATGAAACAAGGCCTGACACCTTCTTTCTCAGGTAGGAGCCCATACTGGCTCTTCCTGCTGGCCCTTGCCCCATTCTCAGCAGGTTCTGATTCCTCCAAAAAGAGTTTTAGAAACACATTTGGGTATTTTTCTGTGACTAACAATTTCCAAAGTTTCCTACAAATGTAAGGTTGGAATCAACATCTGCACATCTGAAAGTAAAACTGTTATTTATTAATAAAGAGAGAAATTTCAAAGAGAGACAAAAGATTAGTAGAAAATCCCAAATCAACCAAGTAGAGGTACTTTATGACCGTCCTTGAATACATGAAAGTTTGACACACAAAAAAACCATGAAGAAGCCATTTTCTCTGTCTCTGGATGTTAGAACAGCCATGGGTATAGACGATAGCAACAAAGATTTAAATCAGTTGTTTGCAAGCCAGCTTTGTTACTGGTAAATTGAGCTATCTGTTGCATAAGAAGGGCTAAAGAATTTTATAATAGGTTAGGAATCTCAGAGAGGAGCCTACCTAGGAGGAGCCTACCTAGGAGATGGATAAGATGACATCTTGTAGTTTTTTCCAAGCCTTATTTCTGATCCCATATACCCAATTAAATATCAATTATTGTAAGATTCAGCACTAGACGAGATTTGGTCCATATTAGTGCTTCAGCCTGCCTAGTATTAATGGAGCATTTCAGGCAGATGGAGACTAGTATGATATTTGTTTGACACCAAAAAGTGTGAAGCATATAATGTCCTGCACCTACTTTTAAGGAATCCTGAAAAACCAACCTCTGCTCCTGACAGTGGAGAAGCTTTTTCAACTGGGAATGAATGAAACCACCTGTGGTTGAATCCTGTACCTTTAAAGCTACAAACACTGGTCTGATAACTCAGGCACATATAGATACACATTATGAATACCTTTTAGAATTTCACTCTGTCCTCGATTACGTTTGAGTAGCTTCCACAAATTCAGAGGAGCTACAATACATGGATATGCTGTAAGCATGAACCTTCCATTTTGTAATTCAGAATGATGATTTTGCACGAATTCCTCCACAGCACTCTCCTCAGTTCCAAAGACTGACAGGGGTTCTAGAGCAATTTAATACTTTCACAGCTTTAACTCCCTCCTTATTGATCATATTATCTTATATAATCCTTAAGTGAAACTTGGCCAATTCTATCATGTTCCCTGTTTCAAGAAACGAGTAATACAGTTATGAATGCCTGATAGTTCTTCATTTTCTCAAAAAAGTACCAGGTATAACAAAATATTCCTCTGTTAAATGTCTGAAAAAACCCCTAAATTTCAAGATCAGAGTTAGATGTTCTATATGGTAGCTTCTACAGTCGAAAAAGACATCTTCCTTTCTGCTTTGGCAAGTGGAAAAAGTAGCAAATCAATATCAGATGAATGCCATTCTGACTCCTTTCATTTGCTTTACACCTTCCTTAAGATCCAAGCATGTTCCTCCTCTCTAAGATCAGTTTCTTTCCTAAGCCGTCTCAGTTCTTGACAGACTTGTTCTTGGTTAGTTTCCTTTAGGTTTTGAGCAATTTTAATTTTTTTTTTTTGTTTTTCCTAAATCTTGACTTTTTTTCATTTAATCTTTAATTTTATTTTAACCAGGATTTAACTAATCCTGAAAAGTTTTAATTTGTTCTTCTACATGCTTTGGTTGCTAGTTTGGCTGGGACATTTCCTCATCTTTTTCATCTTGAGGTTGTCAGCATCCAGCAACCGTATTTAGTTACTTTCACTTAGTTACTTTCAATTTCTAACCACCCATTTAACGACTAAGACAGTCTTAAGAGATGTTCAACTTCAGATTTCTCAGATTATGGGACTAAAACACACTTCCTTTCTATTAAAAAGAGTTAGGTTTGTGTCCCAACTTTTTTTCCAAATATAAACCAAGATTCCACACAAAACTGTATTTTCTTCAGGCTTTACATTAATATAGTTCAGAATGCAAATGATATATAAAGAGGTGGTCTCCGTTTTTCTGATCATTAAACTATATCTTAATAATTCAATTTATGAGCCATAATACTGGTAAAACTTCCCTATATTTTACCTTACACTAATCCTTTAAACGATCATAATCTTTAATGTATTGCACAATATATCAAAGTTAGAATTCACAGAATTTCCTAAATAGAGCACAAACCCAATCTTGAGGTTGGAAATATATTAATTTAATGAAAAATTTAGAAAAATGGCTATTGGACTTATGGTAAAAAAAGTTAGCTCTGCTAGTTACTAGCACACTAAGAATTCAATTAGGTCTTTGAAACAATTCCTAATATGTCTAGAATTAGTATTTTGAAATGTAATACTTTTTATCTATTGGTGATTTTTTAAATTGTAGTGGAAAACTGTCAGAAAGACACTAAGTATTAGTAGTTTTTTCTTTCTGGCATGATCCTGTAGCAGGCACCAGTTTCCATCATCTCAGAGTTGGTAAATATTCTGGATACTGTAAATATAAAAGAGTAGACAAATAGCAGATGTGGAGGCAAATCAACTGTGTTGAATTAAAAAAATATTTAGGATTTTAACAGACTAGCAAGTGCTTAATTGTGGATTTTGTACAAAATGTCCATACATATTTCTAGAGAAACAAAGAGCTGAATATTGGTGAGTTTTCATGAGAGATTTAAGAAAGATCTTTCTATCAATCTATCTTGATTCTGCTTAAGTTACAAAATCATTCCACTTCAATATAGAGAGTTGTTTCTAATGGGAATTACACCCATGGTGTCATATTCTGCAAACGGATGATATCCATTTCAATTTTATTAGATTGACATGCAATTAAATGCTACCGTGTTTTCCTTTTCACATTGGTTTTAATTATCACACTGATAAAACACTTTAGCGTGCCAGCTTTAATGGGACAGACTTTCGGAACAGAATCGACTCTTGCATAACCCAAGAATATTGGAAAAATTCATGTATCTTGGTCCTGCTTAAGGGCTCAGAAGTACTTGAATATCTCAAGTTTTACAGGCATAGCCATTTGAAGAAATCATTTGCTATCATCACCACTGCACTATGAGATCCTACTTTAAAGTTTTTATATGTTTATTGAAACAGCTTTAACACACATTCAAAATGCATTTTCAGTTCTTCAGTCTGTTGAACGTTGTCTGCCTTTGCCTCCAAAACAGAACAGGGAGAAGCTGAGAAAGAACCTCTTGTGAACAAATGACGCCCTTAAAATGTCAATTTAGGGCTCACGACAATGTAAACTGATTATGTTTTATACCAATGTTCATTACAGCCAATGAACATTGGCTGCTTCAACCTTCCAATTCAGACGAAGGCTTTTATAACAACAATCAAGAGAAAGTTGAAAATATTCTACTTTCTTTTCTCATTATATGGGATCTTTCTTTCTCAGTGTGTGGGACTCTGGACAATTTTAGTCATAATCAATCAGTGCAATAGCTGGCTTGAGAAGGAGAATAAGGCCTTTAAAAGAGATGAAAAGTAGAAGATTGATTTTTGGAATAATGGAAAAAGCTGTATTGTAGCAATTCACCAGGAGACCATGCTAAAGGATGCACTATTGTCATGCATACAACAACATTTTTTTTGAATTACAGGGATCTGCAAAATACCAGAATGACTCCAACTTCACAACTGCTCCTACTTTTTGTTGTGTTTTTTTAAGAGTTCATGTGCATGTTCCTATGTGGGGTGACAAGGTGGGGAAAGTGCTAACGAGTGGTTGTTACATTAAAATTATTAATGCATCAGATTTAATGTCGTAATTAGATTGGTGGACGGCTGGGGAGGAGACATCTTTTCCCTGAATTCATGGGTTCCATTTTTAGAATATGTCAGCTATATTTCAACTTCTCTAAACATTACAACTGGTTCAAAGATAATTTCTGAGACAATGGTATCCCAAAGAGAAACAAAATTTTTTTCACTATGCTTATAGCAAGGTGAATTATTTGGTTTTGTTTTAAACTCAGATCAAGACTGGTATTGTAACACAATAGTGCTGAGTAGCATTTAACACTTTTTCACTGAAATACTTTAAATATTGGAAAGGATATGAAACACTTAAAACACATTCTGCATTTAAAAAACCCTGGCTAATAACTAGAAACCCAACATTTTACAGAAATTTAAAAAAATCATTAATAGTCAAAAAGAACATCAGAATATGGTTTTGCATGATAAAGTACTTCCAAATCAAACATTCTCTGGCGAGGAATGTTTCAAAATTGCAAGAAGGGGAAATTGGAAAGACTAGTACTTTTCACCTTGAGGTTTTACTACTAAATATCAGATTATACTGTAAATTAACTGCTAAAAATGCACACAGCAACTCTTTTCAAACCCAGAAAACAGAAGAGTGTTCTCAATGACCTGAAAATAAATTAAAAAGACATGTCTGTACAGTAGAGAAGATAAAGAATGCTTTTTTCCCCTTGTGGACTTAGCAGGAAAAATGCTTTCTTATTAAGGTAAAGAGTTAAGAAGCTGAGCAAAACTGTGACACTAAGATATGAAAGATGCTTTATTAAACTCTGGTCTAAAATTGTAGGCAATGATAAACTTAGATGCCAAGTTTTCTATTCCCTATTCTGTGGCACCTTGGAAAGGTAAAGTCATTTCTCCTAGCATGAGAATAGCAACTTCTGGAGTTAGCCTGTTCACAGAAGATACCAAAACCATAGGGATATCCATAGTAATTTTTGAAAAATCTAGCCCCAGATCACTACCACACTTGAAAATATCTGTTCTTAGTTCAGCTACACCAGATGAAACATGTTTATATTTTTAAATGAAGTTTGGCTTTTACAGATAAGCAATAAAACCCCTCTGTGATGCTGCAGCAAAATAAGAGAGGGATTTAAGAAAGACCGTGTTACTACTCTCCATCTATCTCTAGACTGAAATTCCTGCTCAGGTCTTAGAGTATAAAAGGTGTAGTAAATTATTTTGAAACTGATATTCACTGAACATGTAGGTCCCTCCTGCCATTACTGAAAGAGTAAGGTGGCTTCAGAAGCTTGCACAAGGTTGATAATAAGTGTTGGCTACATTGACATCTAAACGATAAAGATAAGTAAAGTTCCAATTCCTCTCAAAAAGGGTTTCTTTCCTCCCACGAAGCAATGATTTAGAGAAAGAGGAATTACAATTAGAATAGACAAAAGTGAGAACCTTTGCTCTGAAGTATGATGGGAACATTAAACTTTGTGGGAGGCTAATTGAAATCAGACAAAACCTTAATCGACCAGCTTTTTCTTTCACAAAATAAAAAAATGCTATGAATAGTCCACGTTTTCCACAGAGTCCAAATCTCTCATTTAAGGCCATTTACACATTATTGTTTGGAACATAGACCCCAGCCAGACCAGCCTCAATTTACTTTTTGTCACAGGAAAACCAGTACATTGCAATTTTGCTGTCTTATAAATCCAATATCTGGATTATTCCACTCAAAAAATAAAGTGATGAGTCCTGAATATTATTTATTCTAGAGGGATACTATCTTTACCACCAAAATATTTTAGAAAATGAGGTTTGGAGAGTAAATGTCCTGCAGTACTTGGAATCAAATGCTAATAAAAAAAGAACATGAGAATATTTTGATTTGCTTTTCTGATTGGCATTAGCCTAGTCCCAGTCATCTTTCCTGGGACACTTTTAACTGTGGTTTAACTGAGTGAAGGACTTGGCAGTGTTAGATTTACAGTTGAACTTGATGATGTTAAAGGTCTTTTTCAAACTAAATGATTCTGTAATTCGCTGATTCTACGGCTAAATGGAAATAAATAATTATACTTTCATATTTTCCCAGGGAAGAACTAGATTCATTGAACCTGGCAAAGATTCATAGGTGCTTGGAAAAGGCAAAACAAAAAAACTACAAGATCATGTCAAGCATATAATGAAATCATATTGTTCCAACTTTAGTCTAAACAACACATAATGAAAACTATGATTGACGTTTTCAGTATCTTCCAGTAAATGCAAAAACAAACTCATGTGAAAAACTGAGGTAGAGTTAACTGATATAAAAAATTATTGCAGAAAAGCATGGAATTTTCTATGAGCTGTACTGTGGACTAGAAAAAAAATACACTGAAATACTTCTTTTGAGAGTTTCATATGGCTTCTGTCAGCACTACAGCTGAATATTTTGAACAACAATCAAATATGCAGATTTTGACCAAACGGGAAGAGAAAGTTTTGAAAATCAATACACTGGATGGAAGGGTCCAGTGTAGAAATATAGTCCTGCCAAGAGTATTTTTGACAAATTTACCAAGAAGATGCAGATCAGTGCCACAAATGCCACAGCAGTAGTACATGTGACAATTACTCTTAAAGGGATTAAGATTTTTAAAGAGTTTAGCAAGATGCAGTTCTATTCAGCAACACTCATTGAAGCTAATAAACATTGTTCCGAATGTTAATAGAGGAATTGGTTCTGAGTACTATCAAATTAATAACCTTTAAAACACCTGACTTTGGGGAAGGGGAAATAGGACTATATTTCTTAAAACTGATCAGACAGGAAACATCCAGTGAGGTTCAAGAATGTAGTATTTTTTATTAATGGATTCGATATGAGGAAAATAATAAAATTTTCACCTGTTGTAAATTAGAGGTTATTATATGACTTAGTTGCCTGCATTCACAGATGACTGAGTTTCATGGTGTGGGAGGTTATGCAGAACAAATCCAGGGAAATCATCAAGATTATTTTAATTTAAATTAACCGAACATTTGGCTCACAATTCTTGATTTTCCAGTTTAGTGAACTTAATAGCCTGATCTTTCCAATAGAGGTAGGAATTTGATCTGTAAATGATATCTCTCGCTAAAGATATGACTAATCATGCTATTTCACTGCCCAATCTTTTCTTTTTTGATAAGATCATCTTATTGGAAGTATTCTTGAAATTTTCAACAGTGTGCACCTATGCACACGAGTGATGTGACAGACTCAGGACAAGGCTTTTTAACATAAGGCAGAGGGGGTGGCCTTCAGCTATGGCCCTTTGAGCTAAGGAAAAACTTAAAAACAATAAAATATTTTAACTTTTATCTCCAGACTCCTTCTTAAATGACCAGTTCAGTCTCACATCTTTGTCTCCAGTGCCATCTGCTGACATGAGCTTCCATTACAACTCCAAAATCAAAAGGTTGCTGCAGACGGAAATTCTGCTGAGTTTTGCACCTGCGGTAGTTCATATTACCAGAAATTTCTTTTCAGAATTATAATTGTGATTAATTCCACTTGCTTTTTAAAATTTTATGTTGTTCTTTATGGACATGTGGGGGTTTTCAGTAGAGCTACTTGTCTGCATTACCACCATACACTAAAATTGAAGATGTTTTGTGGATTCTGATTCTTTCTAGTGCATTCAAATGAGGGAAAAGAGCAGCTCTCCGAAAATCTTCAAACTGCATCATAAACTAAAGTAGGTCCTTAATTTATAATAGGGAAAAATAATTCTCTCTGGTATACAGTTCTGGATATGGTATGACTAGGTTGCTTATATTCAAATGAATATGACCAAGTTATGCTCTGAAGTTGTCATTTGACATTTTAATTGTTTGCTCTGATTTGCTGGATTTTAGTTAAGCTACTTCTTGCCTCCTTGAAAACCTTTTGCACCCCAGGAAGATCTTGGTTTTTAATCATACTGCCGTTGAAGAGGTCTATCACCTTAAGGTGGAACCTTGCATTGGGATGGGGTAAAAATGCAAACATTTTCCGGTACAAAAAAAGCTAGAAAAACAGGTGTCTGGCAAGCATTAGGACAAAACCAGCAAATATATTACTCTTGTTCAAACTCCGAGGCAGCTCACCAGAATTTTTACATTGATCTGATTTTTATTTGCTTACTCATGAGATTGTAAAAGAGGAATCAGAGTCCTTACATGTGTTTACTCCTTTGATCCTGCTTCCACTTTGTTCCCCTTTCCTTTTTCTGTCTTCTCATCACAGAAAAATGAAGAAACCTTGCCATCTTGTGGTCAGTGGTAGTTATTAGTCCAACAAACTAAAACATGAAACAGGATGCATGCACTACACTGGTCACCATATGGAGATCTGCAAATTCAGTGAATTTAAGGAAAAAAACAGAACAGAACAAAATTTTTGAGCTTAAAGAAAATGTCATACAATTTTACCAGTTTTTCAGAGATTATAATAGAAAGGTCTCGGAACAAGAAAAAACGAGATATGATGGGTAAGCTGTATTTTTTTAAAAAGTCATCTGATGAGCTCTATAAACCACTGGAGATACAGCAAATATTTTCTTTTGGCAAATACTTGACATTTGCTAAGGAATCCTATCATCAAATTCACAAACTTTCATCAAAAATTTAGACTTAGATGAGTTACAAAAATCTGTTAAGGCTGCTATTGATCAGCAAAGTAGCTGTTTTCATATTATCTGAAACCCCAAACACGTGAAATGTTTAAAAGTTACGACTTCCACAAGGAATGCAGAGGATAAAGGCAGCAAATTTTCTGCCGGCTGCCTCTCAGAAGATGTAGACAGGTGGCAGTGGCCACCTTTCTGCCTTAAGAGACGTGCTCAAGGAGAAAAAATCTCCAGATGGTATACACCTAATGAAGCAGCTCCTCTCTCTGCCTTTTCACTTGTCACAGTGAGCAGATAAAATGGATATATCAATACTCTGATTATTTGTGCCTGCTAAAAAATTTAGTCAAAATTATTTTTCTAATTTATGCAGGCAGACAGTATTATATTCCCCTGACCACCCACAATACAAGAGACATAAATTGAGATTCATTTGACTTATACATAGACTTGACTGACTTGTGAAGGACTAGTTAGTTCTTTTTTGCTTGAAGAAGATCAGTTTGTCTCTACTGTTATGTAATTTTTTTCTCCAAGTCTTGCAGCAAATTCAGTGGGGGTTTGCACACAAACCCATGAGTTAATGTCACTCTTCTGTTAATTAAGAAAAATTCTCAAAAAATCTCGTTCTTTATATGCTCTTCAAATGACAAGCTCTCATGCAAGGCCCTGGAATAATGAAACCTGATGGAAGTGATATGAGCTCTGGAATTTCTGGATGCTGAAAACCCATGGAGAGTACTTGAAAATAAGACCCACCTAGGACTTTTCTCTTGCACCAAAGACTAACTATCATGGAGTAGCCCATATGAATAAAAATAAACACTTTTATTCCAACACAAGGTAACTACAACCAGAGTACTTATAAAAATGGTACTTAACTCAAGCTTTTTTCCAAACTATGCCTTGGCATTGCCAGATAAGTGATAGTTGACTCAAGCCTAAATCATCCCAAGATGACTCTGAAATTGGATGCTCTAGATAGTTGAGGTCCTGAGCTTGGGACCATTCCCCAGATCATCTCAGTTACCTTCAGGTGTGACCAAACATTTTTACCTCCAGATTATAGCAGGGGCCTTGGATTTGGATCCTGAGTGGAAACAGTTGTGAATAATAAGCACATTATGCTCTTTTAGTATAATGAATTTCTATCTCAAAAAAAAAAAAAACAAACAACCTTGTTCTCTGTTACTTACTCAAAGAAGAGAAAAAAGATTGTGGAGAATTTGTTTAGGAGAATTCGTTAGAATTTAAATTTTATTGAAGGAGGAAAAGAAACGTGTGTGTGGTATGGCTCAAATGGTTCTGGAAAGGATTTTTTTTTTCTCTTTCTATTTCTATTTCTGCTTCTATAGCTATAGTGCTTGTCATAGAGCTATAGCTAAAATTAGGGCATGAAAGCCTGCCTTTGGTATGCAGTATTTGAGTTCTGTTCAGGTGAGTTAAAAAAAATGAAAACTGCATATTTATTAATGACAGAGAACTTTTACATTGTTAGCAAATGAAAAGATACATTGCCAGTAAAACATTCAAATACAATGAAACCGAGATACATTCTACCCTACCTAGAGGCAATGGCACACAAGGTAAGATAGTGGATTTATTTTTAGGAAATTTGCATGATTCATAAAATTTCTGTTTTAAAATTAAAATCATAGAGATGAAATTGAAGTAGAAGCAATTTATTTGCAATCAAAGGAAGCAATCATTACAATGAAGTTAGTCACATGTAAGAATGATAAGGATTATATTTGAGTTGAGGATTTAATTTAATGTCTAACCTAGCAATTAGTTTCTTTGCATGAATATTAAGAATTATGTAGACTGAATCTAGGTAACCGTATTCAAACCTCAAAACCTGTGCCACCTGTTCCACTAGTAACATATCTGAAGAATTAATTTGAAAGCTGTGATGCCTAATTTTTAAAGAAAACAACAAAGATACTAACAACCATACATAGAAATATAAGTAGATTTCATTATCACTCATAAGCATTGTTGTCTGCATATAAAGAACAGTCTGAAGGGTACAGACAGTATCAACCAGCAATGTCCCTGTGGTTTGGCTAAAAACAATTTGATCATGGGAAGTATTTAGCAAGAGGGCAGCAAGTCCTGCCAGGCTTCTAAATGCCTGGACAGAGGTGGGTAGATGGAGTAGAAAAGAACTGAGTATGGCTCTGGGACAGTGCAGTCACTCCTCTGCCTTACCTCACTGGAGGCCCAGGGACTCTAAGGAGCATCAGACATGGACAAAGTTTAATTTTCCCTAAGAAACAGCTTACTACCCATTTATCATGAAAGATAAAGGATTTACAGTAGTCTGTGTCAGAAGTAGGGATCCAAAATCTCACTTTAAGGCACGTGTTGTAACAAGTTCCTAAACATAGGCAAGCTTAGGTCCCCAAGCTTTCATCTGAAAAAAATCTAATCATAGGACATAAATAAGTCCTGACACATTCCACCAGATTTACTCATTTCAATTATGAGGGTCAATCATGAAATTACAAGCAAGCGACGGAACTTGCCTAGACTATGGTTGTTATAGGTTATAAATCCAATAGGTGAATTTTTCTTCCCTACTCCACTGTAAGAAAACAGAGTGAGTGGGGGGAAGGGGGTCAACTAGCCTTACAAAAGAATCTAGCTGACCAGACCGCATTCCTAACAGATGGCCCATCAGAGATGGGGAGAGGGGAGGAGTTTTGGGAGGGGGTGGCAGGTTCTTCTCAGAGGGGAGAGATCAGACAGGGGAGTTCCTTCTCTGGGACAGAGACAGGGTCTGTGTCCAGGCATTTTTGGAGAAAAGGCCTGGAAAACCAGTCTTTCTGGCTTTTTGTCCTGGTGAGGCCTGACCACCGGTCTTGATAGGCTCACACACTGCCTTGTGACTCCAGCCAGGACCTACTGGGTTTTTCATCGGAGAGTTGCGTGCTCACTGGGAGAGAAGGGAGGAACCTTGAAACACTGTCATCTGAGAACAACAGTGAGTCCTGTGGGGGGATGGACTGTTTTTCCTTCTGCCCTTCTTCCATTGGGGGAAGGGTCTCTGTTTCCTTTTTCAGCTTCTCCCACAATCCGAGACCACCCCCCAGGCCCCCCTTCCTGCACGGTGACCGCCAGAGCCCAACAGTGCCCCCTGCCGACCACCACAGAGCACTGCAGGCTCTGCACCTCCAGTGATCCAACAGCACCCCCTGCCGACCGGGATTTGAACTGCGCTGAAGACAGAGAAGTATTCAGAACTTTTTTTTTGTTCTTTTGTTTGAAGGCAACTTTTGGGTACAGGACTATTGTCTAGTTATTTTTTTGTGTTCTGTTACTGTTCTTGCCAACATGCATATATCTTCTAATAAAGGGTTGTTATTTCTTCGTTTTTTTTTCCACACTTCCTCGATTAAAACCCCCGTAATTTTGAATTTACAATTGCTGAGAGAGAGGAGTTTGGTTTGTATCATAACTCATCCTCTTTAGCAAACATTCCAGTCTCTTTAAACTGAGACAATGGTGCAAATAAAGACTCACAGCCCAGCTTGAAGACACCTATACACAATTACTCTTGTCAAGAAGCTGAACAAAATTCATTATTTCCTCTAGTCTTGACATATTTTAAGAAACTTTTATTCAAATACTATTTTCAGTAAATAAAAAACCATGCTACAACATAAATAACTTATAATTCTTTAAAAGGAATCATTATGTCTTTCTCTTAGGCTAGACAGAGTTTTGCTTGCTGCTAAGACAGAAAGTCTCCTAAAAGGAATGCATTTTATGAAAGCTCAGAAAATGTTTCTGAATATTACATAGGACACAGTTACTTCAGCACAGGGAAAGTAAAAACTGAATTCTCATTGACTAGAAATGGCCATGTGTATTGGCTACCATTAAATACATGTGGCAAATTTATTTACCCTTGTTATATAGTATATACTGCAGAAGCTAGCAGTCTCTTAAGAAATATTTGCAGCTCACCTGGAGTAGCACATGAAATTTGAGTGAAACATGACTAATGTAAACCTGTTTTGATTAAAACTGTATATGTTCTTTTTATAAAGTAAATGTATAATGCAGTTAAGACATTTGATCACTGAGAAGAAGTCAATTGGGTAATATACAGTGAAACAATACAAAATACAATCACCAGAATGACTAACAAGTAGAGTAGTTCCTTCTTCATTCAACAGCTTCTTCAAAGGAACCTTAACTATTTTGCTTTTATACATATCTATGTCTACTGCAGGGTTCATCTGTACCTATATCTCCAAAATGCTCTTCGAG
Source organism: Manacus candei (assembly GCF_025592945.1). NCBI lineage: Eukaryota > Metazoa > Chordata > Aves > Passeriformes > Pipridae > Manacus > Manacus candei. Next base: position 31,012,618 of record NW_026138056.1, on the reverse strand, counting down.
TCCCTTCCTGCAATGATGCAGGGTGAATGTGTCCTATAGAGATTAATATTATGTATGGTAATGCACAAAGGTAGACCAAACAAACAAAACTGCAAGCCTTTGTACAAAATTATTAAGTTTATGGCTGACACGAGAGAGTAAAACTGAGTGACTAAAAAAGATCAGACAGACAGTCATCTGACAGATCTTCGTGTTTCCATCCATTCCATTCTCTGTAAAGAAATAGTTCTGCTTCAACAAGAGTAATCACATAACAAAAAAAAAAAAAGCTGAAAGATTTTTTTTTTTCAGTTCTAAGGAACCCTTCTCTGGGTGTTTATGGCAGTTGAACTGCGACGCTGAGGTTCATCCCAAGGAAATGTCCTTTTCTGTGAAGTCTCTGCTACTCTGAAAGGCTTGCCTATTTTATTATGTTTTGATAGATGGAGTCAGGGGATTACATAGTCATAGAATGGTTTGGGTTGAAAAGGACCCAAAGGATTGTCTAGTTCCAATCCCCCTGCCATTGGCAGGGATGCCTTCCACTAGACCAGATTGCTCAAAGTCCCATCCAACCTGGCCTTGAACACTTCCAGGGATGGGGAATCCACAACTTCTCCAGGCATCCTCTTCCAGTGCCTCATCACCCTCACAGTAAAGAATTCCTAACATCTAACTTAAATCTACCCTCTTTCAGTTTAAAGCCATTACAAGTGGGCAGACAGTGTCAAACATAAATTCTGCTGAACTGATTGAAAGTAAGACATCTGTTCCTCCTTGTAGGAGATATCCTACATACATTGTAAATACCATTGTTAAAAAATCTGAGGAAAGAATGAAAAGGTTCCTTAGTATAGCTTATGGGTAAATTGTCACACCCAGAGTAGTGGGGGAAAAGACAGTAAAAAAAACAGAGGATACCAAATAACCAATGACTGGAGAGACTAGTCAGCAATACTTAAAAGGAATCCAATCAGATGAAAGAAAATAATAATTAGTACTTTTCTCTAAGCTTTGTAAATATCATAATTAAGAGCTCACACATGCCATGACTGGAGTTTGCTACAAAATTCACCCTGTCACAGAAAAGGGCTCTGGAACGTCAACTTTATTTTTGAAAAGAAATTGTCTGACTCATCTAACTGCAAAGGGGCAGCTAATAATACTCAGCTGACTTTTCAGAGAGCTTGAAACAATGGTTCTGATAGGGGCTAATTGCGTCGCTCGCCACACTCAGGGCTCTCTGAACCTGCTGCTCTACAAGTTAATTATTTTTCAGTGTAAGACAAATACAGAATTCAGTGTGGAGAGAGTTCATTTTGCCATGGCCAGAAGCCAAACATCTGCTTCACTGCTCTGCTTCATCCTGTTATTTTCTCAGTTCCTTTTTTTCTTCATTTTCAACAAAATACTGCTTGAATTTTATTTCTTCCTTTTTTTTTTTTCCACCATTACAACAAAAAAACAGGATTCAAAAACAAGTAGGGGCAAATATCCTTTTTTTTTAAACATGGTGTAAGCAGAACAAGAAGTTCAGATTTGGTTACTACACAACTCAGGAAACAGAGGAGATGTCAGAATGGATCTGACTAAGATGCTGAGCCATTGAAGATCAATATAAATGTCTGCTTCCACACCACATACAGAACAAGGGAGGAATACATCATGTAAAGGTAAAGCTGTCTGGTCTATAATAGTATGACTGTGTTTATGTTTAAAAGTTAAAAAGAAAATTATTCTCATTTGGAATTTAAAAAGCAACCTCCATTCTGTAATATGTGACATGTCCTTGGGTGTTATACTTAAGTGCTGAAGACTTTACACAGTGGATAAGTGTTTCCTACCATGGAACATCTTAGGTGGCCAGTATACCTGAAAAATAGATTAATTCTTTCTGTAATTAGACAATTATTCGAGACCTTATTTTTTACCCTGACAGACTATTAAAAGAATTGTGTTATCACATTAAATTTCAAACTCACTTCCAGATAGATTTGTAATAACTGATCTTTCATAGATTCCTTCATAGATTTGGGCTTTCTTAACCCCCAGAGTTCTCCATACTAGGTAATATATTAGCAAATGTAATTGAAGGCTATATCAGATGGTGGCAGCAAAGGACCTTCCAGTGTTTGGACTTCCGCAGTGTGTATCTAGCATACCCACTGCTCATTCCATGTTATGCTTTCAAGTACCACCTATGCTTAGGAGTAAACATTGCACTGCATTTGTTTCAGCAAGAGGAAAAACAGCAAGCACATGGTTTATTGCTTGTTTCTCAGACAAAAAGCCCTGTTGAAATTGGATGTAACTCATAGCACAGTCAAATAAAATAGGAAGAAAAAAAAGGTAAATAAAAACAAACAAGTAAATAAAGTAAATACACACAAGTAAATACACACAAGTAAATAAAAGAATGAACAAATAACTCTGTAATCTCCTGGACAGTGAGAAATTCCTTGGGTGTTTTTGTCTGGGTGTTAAAAGAAATTATAACACAGACTGAGATAATAAGTATTATTTTCATAACTAACCTTATTCTGTGTATGTTTGACATAAAAATGATTACACAGCAGGCAGGTCTCTTTTTGTGCACTTGCTAGGGCTCAGCTGCAAGTCAAGAATCAAATCTGAATCTAGAACCTGTAGGGCATAGGAGATTTTCATTATTTGTAGATGAGATTTCATAGTTTAAGAGGTTGAAGATGGATGGCCCTGTTCAGTACTGTTGCTCTGCATTATGCTACAGGTCCACAACTGTGGGCAAATAATTAACAGCAAGGTCAGATATTGCCTAGGAGAGACTTGAAAATGGATTCAGGAGAAGAGAAAAGGAAAAGTAATATTAAATTATAGTTGAAAAATTAATAGAGAAAACAAAAAAAAAAAAGAGAGAGAAACAAAAAAGAAAACCAGCACTGGAAGCTGTTAGCTAGCCTGAAAACTGAATAGAGCTCCTAACACATTGCATTAACATGCACCAAACTAGTTTTTAGTGTTCCTTTCCAGTTACTATTCAGATAACTGGCTTACCAATAGCTGGGTTTAGTTGAATTTCTATTGGGTATGAAAATTAAGTTTAGATTTACACTTCAGAAACAAACTCTGATTCTGCAAACAACTTTCATGTGACTGGACATATGTGTCGGCACAGAGCTTTAAGAACTTCAGGTGTCTGAGATTCCCATTAGTCAAGAAGAAGAAATGGAATGACTGAGACAGCACATACTAATTAATCAAGAAATTGAGTATATCCTTTCCCAGTTACACCATCTGTTTACCTCCACTCTGCAAATTTCGGTCAGTTGTTGATAAAGGATCAAAAGACCTTGTAACCTACATAAAGTGAACTCATTGAATCCACCAGGGGTTGCCCGTATCACTCTGTCTCCTAATTTTTCATCCCAAGCACACACACTCTCTCTTACCTGACTGTCATCCTCTGCATTTTAAGGATGCACTGACAATGTCCACACATGCTTTTGATGAAGGCTCTGTGCCATCTCCTTCCCAAGACCTCTGCTGCTCTAATACTACCAGTACCCATTTCTGGGACCACCATTTGTCTCACTTTCCTTTCTGTACCACACGAAAATTTCTGCTAAACTGTTCCTTCTATAATATTGTCCCTACATCCTCCAGCATACTGTATCTCAGTATATGGTAGGATTTTAGTGGGTTTCTGTAATTCCTATATTTTTAAATTTTTTTTCTGTAGTGGAAAATGTCATATAAGGTATCAGTACAAACAACTGTTCTGAGAGCACTGAGATGATGGAAAGTGCTAATTATCTAATCTTGGATATGCAGAACTGCGTCAGTTCATTCCTTAGTTTATGAGCAATGACATTAACACAGCTAATTACAATAGTTGCTAGGTCTGGTGAGCCAATTCAAGACAAAAAAATGGTTCCTGGTTGTCCTCTCCTCTCCTCAGATTTCTTTTCCAGATCAGCAAGGTCCTCCCCCATTGTAGCTCAGGTCACTTCTCTTTGCCTTGGAGTCGGTGAGGCATACAAGTATTCACAAATGGCATATGGAGTGATGCATTCAAAATGACAAAACCGACGCTGGTCGTCTAGTGACGAAATCGTCCTTTGTCTGAAAGTCTGGTAGAGGTGTTTGGATAGATCCATTTAGCTGAATAGAATGAAGTATTATCTCTCTGCAGCTTCTAGGTCCGCTTTAGATTGTCACCATGCATTCCCCCCATGAAAAGGGCTAACTTGAGTTCTGATTCAGACACTGTGTCTTTTTTGAGCTCTAAACAGTCTATCCAAACCTTCTTCCTTCTAAACTGCTGTGGCTTTGAGAGCCTCTGCACCATGATTTCAAATAGCCAATATGTTATGAGGAAATATCTGCATCCTCTGTCTCTCCCCACTGCTTCTCCGTCCGCACAGGGAGCAGCCACAATCCCTGCACAGCCACCTTAGATATGCTATGGCATCTGGGGTAGCTGTCACCTAAGCTTAGTATAAGACAGCTCTGATGAAAATCAATAAACTGGTGAGGAAACAAGCTACTCTGAACACAAACAGTAAGTTTAAAGGCAGAGGAATAAAATGCATCAATCTTTCTTTCATTATCAGTATGCCTAACTGCAAAACAAGCATTTGAAATTCAAGAAGAAGCATTCTCTTCTACCCTACTGATTTACCAAAGACCTCAGAAAGATTAAAGAATTCTTCTGAAATAATGGCACAGGATGTTTCATGGACATTAAGGAAATATACATGATATAATATCTAGCATGATATTACATACAGACTTGATGAAAATCCATAAACACCAAGAACAATATGTTTTACATCTTAGAGTTCCTTATTTCATTAACTTATTTCTTTCTGCATACATTACTAGATTGGTCTGTGCAAGAAATCATTCCTTTTCTTAAATTCTAAATGTAGGCTGTGCATATGTAGTTCATATAATGAAAATAAACCAAGACTAAAATATATTTTAAAGGAACTACAAGGAAATGATAACGACACTAAAATAAAATATGCACGCATTTTAAAATATCATCAGCAGAAAATAATTCTAAAGTATAATAAACAAAAACCAGAGTTGGAAGTCAGTAGCACACTCAGTCAGTACCCGGAACAACTCAGACGGAAAAGAACTAAAGTGTTTCAGATAGCTACAGTTAAAACTTCAGACACCCTGGAGAAATCCCAGAACACAGCCACAACTAATGAAGCCCAGTGATGCAGTTTTACATGGTTCAAAAAAACAAAAGCCGTATTTTTTGATCTTTGAAGTCTTGCACCTGGATAATGCAGTGCAGCACATTACAGCATTGACTCTTTCATGTACTGGGGGGCAGAAGCTTAAAATCTGATACATACCTAAAAATAGAACTAATCTAGAGTCCCTAAATTGGGCCATATGGCTTTAGAAATAATTAAGTTTTGTCTAAACCACCATGCAAAATATACAAGTCTTCATGTCACTAAGAATTATCAACAGAAATTGGCAAAGATTTGCAAGGCAAAAATTAATTTTCAACCCAAGAATGACCTGAGAGCCATTAAACACTCCACAGAGATAGGCACTGCTGACAACCATTGCAGATAGTGAGTAATAGGGATAAAAAATATACAAGAATCTAGGACAAATTCAAGCTGGCCTCAACAGGAAAGAAAGTCAAGAAGGAAGAGAACAGCATCCCTTTTCTTTATGAAAGCTGCTGTGCTCTCAGTAAACATAGTTGCTTTTTTTTTTCCTTGGTATTGCATGTTCCACCTTTCTCAATCTTAGCAACACTACAGAAAAGAAAGCATTTTCTATGCAAAAAAGAAAAGATTTGATTTCTGTGGGCAAAGGCAGAGGACTCACTAGTGTGGCATAATTATAAGCATTCTACTTTTGAAGATTTGAAGGAAATGACATATTTTTTCTTATTTAAGGAGCACAGTCTGGTATAGCACTGTGACAAATTTCCCACAGCTGCAAGGAGAAAATTATGTGTAGCTCTGAAGTATTTCAGGCCAAATGTTGTGCATGATTTCAAGGTCATATGTCCTGAATGTTACTTTGCCTTTGATACAGTATGTATGTATATGTACAAAGTAAGGGAATTCTAAACTGCATTACTGCAGTGAGACATTGATAGAAGTGATTATAGTAGTAAGAAACTTATATGGTGCTTTCTATTAGAACATTGAAACACTCATTACTTCTTTCAACCTTTGCCATTAGCTGTAACCAGAAATAAATCACCTTAAGGTCTTATTTTATTAAAAAATATCTTAACACCGTTGCTTGAAGTTTGAAAGGCAAGATTATTTACATACTTAATTACCTATTTTTTTAAACCTCAGCTTCAGAAGTACAGTGGTTATAGGCAAGATCAACTTAAAAATGATACTAAGGAAGGATTGGCGGTGAAAATCCTGAAGACCCTAAAACCTGTGTTGTGAAGAAACAGAACACACTCTGGTGTGTTGTATTCATACCAAAGCAACAATTTATACAGAGGTATATTAATAATGCTTATTCTTTCAAGACCAGAGGGTTCTTTACCTTTCTGCCTACTCCCCAAGAGACTACCTAGTAATGGGTTGGTGGTGGCCATGAGTTGCACATACGTGACACATTATTATCAGCAATGAGTATAAACAATACTGCATCTAATAGCAGCCTTCAGTGCTTCACATAAACTAATTTTCTGCCATCTACAAGATACACAGTTAATTCTATTATAACTTTACAAATTTGGAAAGCTTTCTGCAGAGGTGTTCATGATTTTAAGTTGATTCAATCCTGCACAGGGAAATAATGGATCTCTTGTTCTCCCTAGAATAGCAAAAAGACCAGAGTGGTACCCAAAATGAGTCTCCCCCATATAGCATGGATATTGCAACCTTGATCTGGTAGGTAAAGTGTGAATAAAGGACATTCCTTCCTCTAACTACGCTCTAAGAAAGACCTAACCTTTATCTGCTTGAGACAAAAACAACCAGGGTGCAGATGGACAGAGTTCTTGATGGAGGAAATGCCTTTGATAACTCCAAACAAAGTCCCAAATTTCCAGGAAGGGCAGATTTAAAATCTGTACCTCTCCTTGGTATTAACAGTGGGTTAACTTAGACATTTCCCAGCACAGGATGCCAGCTGCTATAAATCCCTTTGCAATGCATTTAACTTTATCTCTAAGTTGTAGAGGAATGCCAGGTGCCCAAGTCAGCACTTACAGGGCCCCCACGGGAGTCAACTGAAATGCAGGTATTATGAACTTTCCTTGTTTCCCCACTGTGAATCTGGCTTCTATGCTATCTATGTCTGACTCATCCATTTTTTAAGGTAGTTGCATTCCTGTTTCTCCAAATAAGAAACTAAACCCTCTAAAGACTGCAGAATATTTGAATGCCAGAGTAATACAGGCTTATATAAGTGCTTTGCCTAGGAAGTGAGAAAAGGCAGGGAAAACTCATCAGTTCCTGATGCAAACAGTACCCATCAAATGTGTTAAGATATGTACTGTTTTATGCTAAACAATTCAGCAGATGAAGGTGTGGGGCAAGAAAGCATGGGGATACTCTACTAATTAGTGAGTAATTAATTCAGAGTGCAATTTGCTCCCACTGAGAACAATGTACTTGTCTCAGTAGGACTCTTAGAAAAATAGGAAATAATAGGCTCTCATAATTGCAATAGGTAGGTATCCGCCTTGGTGCTCAAATCCTTAATTACTTTCCTGCTTTCCTAGTTTGAAATCTATACTTAGGCAGTCCAGAAACTTCTCCGGTCTGAAGCCATCACTGCAAGTGTCAGTACTCAATAGGCAGTTCTGGCACAGGGAGATCTGCCTTGCATCATGGAGGAGCCATCCCTTGAGCCAAAATTTGTTTCAGTGTGAAGAGAGCAGCTTGTAAAGGTTTCTGTCATTGAGAGGGAGAAAGAATATCCAGCAGCAGTAGTAGGAATCAGTGCTGCTCTGCCTGGTAATTCTTTGAGAAAGAAGTAGAGATTGTAAAGAAGGATTACTATTCACAGTTAGATGGGAAATTAATAGAGTCTGGGAAATATTCATACGTATTTTGGGCATCTTTCGACAAAAAAAGTTTGGAAACACAAGATTTTACTACAGTGAGACAACTGTAACAAGTGGACTCACACACAAACACACTGAAATCATATTATCAGTAAGACTCAGCCAATTAATCAGCAGATTTCTAGTGCCATTTTTTCAGTACATATTTAGATCCCAGCCTTAAAAGTTTGTTTCCTTCCAGAACTTGAACATACCCTGAAGTTTGGAGAAATGATGGTACGACTATGAACAGTAATATAAAAAATATCCCTTTTTTTTTTTTCCCTTTAAAAACTGGTGATAACTTACATTGATAAAAGATGATGAATCCATACATTATCATACCCAATAGAACAAGCTACCTGTGAGCTTTCCCACCTTGCAATTCATTTTCCCCTAGGAATATATCATAGAGGTAGCACTGCTATATTATCACAAGAACACAATTCCATATGGAATTATTACATATCCACTAAAAATATTTGAGCCTATATTTAGCAGGGCCATGTAGTGACCTTCCCACTGCTTGGGAGGCTTTACATATATCTACTATACAGGGACGTTTAGAATATAAATGTAAAGAAAAAGAATCTCCTTGGAAACACAAGTGTAAGTATGCACATGATACTGAGCAAAAGAGGTTATCTGATACTAAGGATATGAACAACTGGGGGAAAAAATGTCTAGTTAAGTGGTAGCCTAGTTTGAAGGCTCTTCTGAAGTAGTCTGCAATTTTTCCAGTTGTACCCATGTGCTTCACAGAGTTGTTTGAGGAGCATTTAATGGCACTCCTGCTGAGTCGTGGCTTAGAAATGCCTGAAATGTGAAAGCCCTTTATGAGTCACAAAAAACACCTTCATGAGAAAGGAGGTCAGGCTGAGCAAAGGGTCTCATCAGACTTAGTTGAAATACATTATTGCACGTTTAACAGGTTGTGTTTTATTTCTGCCCTTCTGGTCTAGGTTAAGTGTAAATGCTTCTCTAATATAAAGTCTGTAAAGGTCATCTTGGTGCTATCATTGTTACAGGAAAAGTACAAGAAGCAACAATGTGTCTGAGCTTGCTAAATTTAAAGTATGACCATAACACTTTTGGTGAATCTTGATAGTTGGGCCTATCCAATATTTCCAAGTACTAATCCATAAATATCTTCTTGGAAACAATTTTAGACCACTGAGAATTGGCTTTTTCCTTGTTATTGTGTTACTTGTCAAACTAATTTTATATATGTTATTCCACGTAGGTGGATGAGTCACGCAACCTGTACCATAAATGAAGCTCTTTGACAATTGTCTCTTAAGGATAGCATTGCAAAAGACTGGCTGTCGTAAGGAACAGATATTTTCTGTTGTAAATGGCTCACATTGCATTGGTAGCACTGATCATGTGGGATCTGCACATAAGAAGGTAAATTCTAGGCAATAAAAATAATTTTGGGGGTTTCATAGAGTCATAGAATAGCAGGTTGGAAGGGACTTCAAGGATAATCTGGTTCAACTTCTCTTGGCAAAAGCACAAGGGGGTCCATCATCTTGTACTGAGAAACACATTTTAAAAAAATTCTAAGTACATATTCTAAGTATTCTAATACATTTCACAGTTTTATTCTGAGTACATATCTTTAAATTTCACATATGAAGAAAAAAATTCTGAGCAAGCTTGTACATATTATTTGTTTGTAGTAGTCAGCAGTCTGGTATCCATTAGGATAGCATCCTCTTTTGGAATGCTATAAGAAAACAACATGGGAAAGAACAAGAGAATGATGCAAAGTTTAGAAAACATGATATACAGAGAAATACTGAAATATCTTGTGTCTAGAAAAAAGAAAAAGAAAGAGAGGGACATTAAACCCTCCAAATATTAAAAATTTAAATGCTCGATTGCTATTTAATTAAAGAAAGTGAAGGAAAAGGACATTAAAACCTCAGAAATATTAAAAACTTAAACAATCAGGTGTTATTTAAGACTAGACAGAATATAAAAAGTAGTAATCATTTCAATGAACATAAAAAGATTCTTGCATTACATTTTTAGGTTTGTTTATTGTTAAGTGCATTTCCTAGGAAGATCATGGAATTCTCCTGATTGGAGTTTTAGTCCTAAACCAGATGGATGCCAAGAACGAATCATAAGTACTTATCAGGGAAATGGACCTTCTAAGAATCTTTCCAGGTCCAGATTCATGATCACAACAGTTAGGAGAATACATTTAAACTAGAACATTTTTCCTTCTTTTCCTAAGATCTAGAATTCTCTCTGGGATATACTCATCTGTAACACATTACTATTCTGGTGTACTTTGGCCTTTTTCTTGGGAAAGGGACTATATACTTCAGCCACTCCACAGAAAAGTGAAGCGTGCACAGCCTGTCTCCAACCCATGAATCTCTCAACTGCTAGAAACTGGACAGGTAGAATGAGAATGCATTGTGATTTCTGTAAAACAAGGCATCAAATAAGAATATGTGATATTACTGTAGTTGGGCAGTGTTTCATTTCTCAGCCAAGTTACTTATACAACATTTCATCCTGCCTATCTTTGAATATACAAGGCCTAATCTGATAATCTTTGAATTTAAACTGATGTGATAAACTTCATGTAGAAGCACTATTAACTAAAGAGTTAACTGGGATGGGCTCCTCCTTTTGGAGACAGGGAAGGTCATTCTCACATTCATAATGAATATGGCGTTGGAGCAATTGAGTGATTGTCTAAAACACAAGCATAGGGAGTTGGAGTTTTAGACCAATTTTCAGTTTTGGATACTGAAGCTCTTCATTATAAATGGAAGATTGTAAAAGAAAGGTTTCCCCAAGACCACCTTTCTTCCAAGGAAAATTTTGTTAGGAACTCAGAATAATCAGAAATTCCAAGGATTACTATTCCAAGTACAAAAGGATCTTATTTTCAGTAATAGCAAAATATGGTAGTATGTTTATAAAGAAAATATCAGCTCTCAAAGCATGGCACCCTGCTTTCACATTCAGTTTTCATTTAAGGTAAGACTAGAAAGAGGGGATCACGTGAAACACAAGTCAGCCAAAGTATTTTCTGCTGTACTGGAAGGTGCTTTAACAGTACATTGATGGGCTCTTAAATATAAGCACTAAAATCTAATTATTCAGAGTAAGCCCAAACTTGGAAGTGACAGGTACTGACAGTTGTTACAGATTTCAGCTGGACTAATCACCTACTAGAAAAGGTTGACTTTTGTGAAGCAGGAAAGTATAGATTGAAATAAGATCCTCATTTTAAAAGAAATTACTTTCTCTACTAAGAACTACAACCTCATAGCCAAATCAATGAGGAAATAATGTCATCCTTGGTACACTAAAACGTACGAGAACTTTGGAAAAATATAATGAAGGGTTGTGAGGTCTCTTTCACATACTCATTAACACAGTCTCATCATCAGGATGTTATTGCCTTGAGCACACAAGAACTGAATTTGCCTGGTTTTGACCCTGGAAGTAAACAAAATGGTTTTGTTATTATAGTATCCTTCGACTCATTGTAGAGCTCTAAGTGAACATTATTTCAATTACTTTGTTCTTCACAAACAACCTTTTTTTTTTTCTCTCTCTAAAATAATTCAGATTGTTTTCAGACACAGAGAGACTGATAAAATTTTCACCATGTCTCTCCTACTGCTATGAATGTTAACATATAGGAACCAGACATCATAGACATTATCGCTGAGCATTCCAGCTGTGTCATCCACCTGTAAAAATACAGGTTAATAAAAAAAATGCATGTAAAGTCACATTCCAAACAAAAACAATCTTATTTGGAAAGCTAGTTTTAATTATTTTTTTCTGTGTGAATGAAATACTCTGGTTAGAGTTGGTAGTTTTGGATCTGCAGTCAAATAGACTGGAAACTTACACAGAAAGGGTTATAGGAGCAACTAGAAGCCAAAAGGCTTAATTCTGCAGTATGACCTGGAAGCCCTATCAGTGTCACATTCTCTTGATGAAATTGGTATCTGTGACAGGCCTGGAGATGTGTGGTTTTGGTCACAGTAATTTTATTGTCTTTGCTTTCAAACACTATTCCATTTCACCATTTGATTTCTGCTGGTAATGTACATTACCATGCGATAAACAGGCATAAAAAAATAGAACTTGAAGGTACTAAATAATTCAATATTAAATAAAAATTACTACTCTGAAAAGGCGAAGTTTCCTATACAGACTAAATTTAATGCAAAGCTTCAGCAATTTGGCTATGGTATGGCTAAAATATCTGTCATTCTGTTGATTGCATTCAAATACTTCTGTACACTATGCAAGGCCATATTTATGAAGTACATAGCAGAGTATTACACAATGCATTAATTTTGGACAACCTTGGATAGATATATACTGAAGGTAATACAATTCCAGATTTAAAGACTGCATCAGAAAAAGAAAGGTTAGTTAAGGTTATACAGTTTTTCTTAATGGCAGTGCAAATTGGTTTAATATTCATTACACTGTAATAGTACACTGCTATGGCTGAGCTCTTTGTTACTCTTTCAAAGGAAAAAGAGTTTCCTATTTTATAACTGACACTTGTTAGTCAGCTATGGTCAAACTACTGAAATGTCTTTCTCTTATTCTTTTTTTCCCTTTTGAACAAAACCTCTTTTTGAGATGTATTGACCAATTCAACAGAGACCATTACAGGCTTAAACAGCATACACATTTTGTGCGAGCGGTATTAAAAAATCACAACAATTCTAAAGAGAAAAGGTTTTAGATCTTATTCTAAATTCCCAGTTCTTGTATAAACTGAAACTCTTCTAACACTCCAGATTTTTTCCATTTGCAGATTCATGTTGCATACCTAGAAACACTTCTCTGTATGCTTGGAAAGACCTGTCCTGTGAAAAGGTCCCTTTGCTGCATTGCGTGGTAGCATCATCTAATTGCTTTTTTAAACTAATCAAAGTACTGAAGATCAGTGAGAGCGCTGATCATAAAAACATGGGATAAGTCCCAGATAAAGAAACCTCAGGACTGAAACTTCTGTTTGAGTTGAGAGTAGCAGGTTTACAGAATGGCATCCTTTGGCAACTTGTTTGTTGGTTTTGGGTTTTTTTTGATTTCAGTTTAAATTTCGTATTCTTATCTTCCCAGGACAAGCCATGTAGGAGATCCTATGCAGATCCTCTGCAAACCAAAAATACTTTAAGGCCAGGGCAAACTTATTTTCTTTTTGCAGACAGGATGTACTGTATATACATAATTATATTCCTGGCCTCCTCACTAAGTTCAAATCAACCAAAAAAGTGTTCTGCTTTTAAATCCAAAGAATAGTAGTACAAAATTACTTTTTAACACTAGGAAACTATGCCACTTTTTAAATTTTTTAAGTGATCTTTTGTTTAATCAGGAAGATTCATCACAAACACTGATTTGTTTCTATAATGAAAAAAGAAAAGAGTGCATATTTTTTATTTCATAGGATAGCAGCTTTTATCTCCTAGTTCATCCTTGGACAAATTTTCACATCAGAAAACACATGCTGTTTTAAAATAAACTCTATAGTGTATGTATTCACTAATTATTATTTTCTATACATCTTTATTTTCAACTATTATGTAACACTTGAAAAATAACCATGTGCTTTAATAAAGACTTTGAACCACCAAAACCTTTAAAGCATATCAGGTAAAACTGTATTCGAGACTACAAAAACCAGAAGTGAGTCGGTTTGCACTTTCTCTGAACTGAATATTTCTGCACTTTGCAGTTGAAAAAGAAATACTGTAGATACACTGCAACATCTTATATTTTGAGAGTAACACATCAGCAAAGCATCAGTATACTAATGAATGTTTCACAGCTGCAGTATTATAACTGAAGAGGCAAGAAATACTTTAGAAAAACACATGGTTGAATAAAGATGTCTTCTGTAAGGAAACATTTAGCTATATGAGGATCCAGTTCTCTTATACCTAATATATACAGCTTTTGAGGAAGTTGAGACAGAAATTAGAGGATATTCAAATTCTGTTTATTACTTACAGTCTAAATGTCTTCTAAAACATGCATACATGGACAAATATTTTAAAAATATTTCCCAATAAATTTAAAAGCAAATCTGTATTAGTGGTCAGAGAACAGCTGCTTATTTCATATGGGTGTTTTTCAGTTTCCTCTCTCATGAAATCTATTTCTTTTTTTGCAGGTCAGGATCTAAAACATCTGAAGACTTCAAACCCTATTAAATGACAACTGTTTATTTACTTTTTTAAAAATTTCTGAATTTGGTGGAGCATTAAATACATTGAGGAGCAATGTAAAGTCACAAATTGTGAAAAAGATATAGAAATATTTTTTAAGTACTCTTCTGGGTTTTTTTTCTTGGTTGATCACTCATGCAGCTGTTTTGTGTACAAACAGCTGTATGTTTTACTCTGCCTTCTTCCTCCATTCCCACACAAGTGTCTCTACCCAATGCACTCGACTAGAAAATTAGTCCTTTTTTCTTTCACAGGGTACTGTTTGATCTTAACCCCCAAGTGGACTGTAAGAATCAGAATCCTAAACATAATATTTGGCATTACTTTTAATGACTATAGTTATGTAGTTAAAACTACTTCTATATGAAAGAGTTTATAATTTGTAACATTTTTAGAAGTCTCGTTTTGCAGGCAAGTAATATAATGCATAGTCATTTGCTATAGAGCTGTGCTAGGCAGTTTACAAAAGTACCTAAGTAGGAGGCTTCTACTTTCCTATTCTTAACCTTTGTCTGCCTTTCTGCAGCCACATCATTAGGGATGGAAAATGGTCTATCCTAGGTAATCTAGAGAAATTCACATAAACTGATTCCAAGCTGTTTAATATTTTTAACCTTTCTCTGTTTTTCCAGTGCCATTTTACTAAGAATAAAAAAAGTAATGATCTGACCTTTTCTCAGAATCATGAATGTAGAAAGGCACTTGTATATATGAAGTGCAGAAGTTTCCAAATCAGAGGCAAATGTATAATTTTAATAATAATCTATAGCTTTTGGAGCCAAAGCTTTTATGCTGCATGCCCTCTTCATTTTTCCATGTGATTAGATTCTCTCATTAGAATGAAAACCATTTATCATCCTCAATGTACAGATAATATGATGATTGATGGCTTTGCAACCAGCTGTATAATATGCAAATATGTGACTTTTTACTATTTTACAAAACACAGCATGCATGCATGGTTGTTTTAATCTCTTTAACACTCACATTATAAGCATGCCGTGTAACGTTATCACAGTAGGGCCATTGGACCCTCTCTTATCAAAACAGACGTGATTCAAATAACAATCCAGCAAAAAGCTTTTTTTTTTCTTCCCTGGTGGCATTTTTATAGTACAGTTGGGTAGATGTTCTATAAATGAAATGTATCTTCAGCACAGATGCAAAAACATCATCTTTCCTATGAATAGGTTCATTAAATGTTCTGTGTTATTAAGACCCTACATACTTACATTTACTAAAGACTAGAAATCACTGCCACCATCTAGGGGAGATGTTATATTTCTTTCTCACCTTACTTTTGCTGCCAATTTTTATCTCCTATCTGTTCAATGTGATGAACAGATACAAGTACTGGATAGGGCCAGTGAAGCTAAGTCTGTGGCTCGTGGAAGTCAGCCACTGCCTCCAGCACAGGTAAGGGCTGTAGATAAAGCATGCTTCACTCTGAATAAGGGAAGGAAGAGGAAGACAACTATAGACCTTCTAGGCTTAAGAAACTTGGCGATTTTTATTTGGATCAGGAACTGGTGAGAAAACAAGAAGGCAGAAAAGCTGAGTTCTCTTTCACATTTGTCAGATCTTTGAGGTCCAAGAGAAGAGTCAGAAAGACAAATGATCTAGTCATGAGTAAATGTCTCTCTTATGACAGACAAAAATATGTCATAGCTCTGCAGTCCTTCAGCTGTGGAGGAAGAAGTCAGGATACTCATTTGTTTTTCTCATTTTTTTACGCATAGTTTTCTCCCATTTTACCTAGCATGGCACATTCAAGACATTTCAAGACAAAATCAAAGAACAAATTAGCACCATAGACTAAATGTAATCATGGTTGCTAATGAATTATTCCCTTCCTCTCTTCCCTCTCCTATTTTTTTTTTATTCAAACTCAGCAGCTCTTGACACACACAGTCAAAGTGATTTTGTTTTGTGGAAATAACAAGAGTTTTATTAATTGATTTTACTGAGCTTTACTGCAGACTTTCCTCTGAGATTTCAAGATTCTCTATGTATTTTTAAGGATTTTACACTTCCCTTTTCTCCAAGGACTTCTTTATGACTTCTAGTTTTCTGTCTAACAGGGAAAGATTAGTCTCTTACTAGATGATGAAACCTGTTTTTTACTGAGATAGACATTTTGCCATTGACTGATACCATAAAGTTCACTGTGACATTATCTGGAATATCCATTACTTGTGATGGAATCAAACTTGCTGTCACAAGGGAGCAGGATTGGTGAGGCTCCAGTGTGACAGAGCACTCTCAAAGGCCTGTCCTCTCACTGCAGCAAGATCTACTTGAAAGGGTATTTTGACAAAAATATGTCTCCAAATGTGTATGTTGTACAAGAATGCTTTAAAATTCATTTTACTCAGTATGAATATGACTTTCAAAACTGTCAGTTATATCATCGAAAAAGCATCTACCTCACATACCCTGTTGTTCCTGTCAGAGAACACACTGAGAAGACTGGAAAACAGTATGCTTAAGACCATTGTATCCCTCAAGGTGGTGACTCAACCACCTTGTTTTCCCATACAGTGGCAATATTGTTACATTCAACCAAACCTTTGAAAAGTTATTGCCCAGATTCCTCCAGATGGTGTCTGGCTGGAGCCTTCTCTTAAAAGAAGACTAAGCAGGGAATTGCCTGTCACTGGAGGTTGGGTTGAGATGGCTCTTGCCACCTCTGACCACTGAGAAATTCTTAGTCTCTACAGGTGTGTGATGAATAACTAGCTTTGATATCAGATATCCATTGGCACCACATACTTAGTGGAATGGTTAGAATGTCTGTAACGTGATCAGCTGACCCTGCATCACTCAGCTTAGTGGAGGGTCTGCACACCTGGGCCTGGCTTCTCACATTTGCCCTGATGTCATATCAGTTATCTCTCGCCAACACTGTCTTTATCTGCTACTTTCTGGGGAAGATAAAAAAAATGAAGAGGAAAGAAAGCAAGAATGTGATAATCTACTATTCTCATATTTTTGCAAGTAAAATTTCTACATATTGCCATAAAGACAGTGACACGGCAGGGCTGTCCATCTTTCACTACCCTTTTTCTGCTGTTAATGTGTTTATGCTTCAGCTTTCCTACAATGGTTATCAGGTTCTGTTCCTGAAGGCTTATGTATGGTTTTATCTCCAAACAAAGCAGATGTAATATTCAATGTCATGTGTCTTTCTTAGAAGGCTAACCTGGCCTTCTTGGAAAAAAAAAAAAGGAAAGAATAAAACCAAAAAAGACTCATGAACAGGTAAAAAGAGTACAGTTGAACATTTTAACTAATAATTTCTTTTTCTGGAAGATATCTAGCAATTCTGATTTGTCTGTGTTGCAGGGAAAGGCTTTTTCATGTTTCCCTTTAAAAATTAGTATGTAAGCTGTAGACTACACTTCTTGTAGTCTGGGAATTGCATCATCCAAACCCTCCTTCTTCTACACTGATTTTGTACTACATCATGTCTAAAAACAAGAACAGCAATGTAACATCTTTATATTTCTTGTTCCTCTCATGAACATTGTGATAGTGGTGGTAAATTCGTATAATTTTGCAATATTTTATATTTTACTTAGCACTGCCACCTATAGTATTAGCAGGTCATCAAAATCTATTTCTTTTCTCCTTTTTCCTTATAAAAACAAATGACTGCATATATGTTTATTTAAAAAACAAAACAAAACAACACAACCCAAATAACTGACCAAACAACGACATAATAAATGGGAAAGAAAAACCACCAAACAAAACACAAACCAAGAAAACTGAACATTCATGAATTAGCATGCTACAGTACTCTTATATTTTAGAGGGTGCAGGGGAGACGCTTCATCTTTTGTATCAAGGCTTAAAAGGTGAAACACTTATGTAATAATTCAGCAACTGCTGCCCAAAGGATGACACATTGAAATAATGCTGATGAGATTATGGTCTACTAAGCAAACTTTCTCAGGGTAACAGACACATGGCCATGTGTTTTCTCTCTTTTCCAGTATAAAACAGAGAGGAACCCTTTTTTTTTTTCTGTAAAATACACTGCATCCTAAGGAAAAGCACCAAATAGAAACTATTCCCTTATAACAGCATCACTATTGATTAATCTGATTTCAGAATGTTGTGTTCTTAGTGAAGTATTTTCACTTTTATGATGCAGCTTTCCTACATGAACAGCCTTTACTCCCATTGCATTAGTTTTCTGCTCACTGGAAGAGCAGAATTCCTTCCATTAGGCAAGAAATATATTTATAACACACATATCTAAAATAGTGTTTTCCTAAAATAAAATTTTTACAATATTGAGCATTAATTGGTGTACTGTTTTTTAAATGCAAGTTCTAAACAAATTAAAAATAGTTATAATGAGGGTGGCAGCACAATGTCAGGTATGAGTTATTGAGATGAGATGAAACTACAGAAAACTCCATAAAGACAGAGAAGGACAGTAAGGAAAGGCTGGACTCCAGACTCACAGACCTGCAGCTGCAGAGCAGCTCTTTTCTTTGGTCTCTGTGGACAGGAGAGGTAAGGCAGCAGCACTAATGTACTGAGAACAAGGTCAGGACTTGAAAGAAGGAAAAAGTTTTAAGGGAAACAAGACTGGTCAGAGGACAGCACTAGCTCAAGTTCTTCAAGTGCCATAACCTATTGGGGAATCTTATAAAGATCAAAGACTTTCATATGGAAGAAGTCTAAAAATTTTTTTTACAAACGTTGATAAAAGAAATTGAACTCAAACCACATAATGATGTAAAATATTATTGATTGATAAAATTAAATCCACAATTTTTCTTCTTTATTGCCCAAATGAAATATAATTAATCAACTATATACTAACAGAATATTTGTAACATCATACTCATTTAAAGACTGCTAAAAGATCTGAATAGCAGAGAAAGATGAGTTTGCCCTTTATAGAATCCTGACACCCTCCTCCTGTATCTTCCCCACGTACTCCATCTACTTTATTTTTGTCATAAACGAAAAAATGATAATATGTTCAAACTAAAAAGAGAAGGTAAAATATGTAGAAATGTGTGTAAAATCAGATTTTTATTGAGATAATTTGATTCTGTGAACTTTAGTTCCTGAAATTAAAAAATATTTAAGCATTGTGGCTCAAACAAACATTTTATTTACTAATATTAGTGTGATGAATGCATCTTTTCTACTTGTTCTGAGGTAAGTGACAATTATAATAAATGCATTTACCTTTGAACAGGGTTTGAGAACATTTATTAGCCTATACACACTGTCTGCTCTCAGCTGAGATTAGATTTTAAATGCAACTATGGTTTTAGTATACCTAACATTTAAATTTCCTTCAGAATTCTGTTATTTAATGTTTACTAACACAACCTTTTTATCTCCTACTTGAGCCTCAGAATACCCAGTTTCATAATTCAGTATTATTTTTAATTGAAGCTGTTAAGTTAATAACTGCTGAGTTTTCTTAAATTCTCCCATGATTTTCTGTACAATTTTTTTTTGTGGTCTAGAATGCTCTGGTTCTCTTAATTTATTCATCAGTTTACGGTATAAAATACTGGATGCTAAAAATAACTTGGGTCAGACTCAGAAATGTACATAATTCTAGGTTAAACTAAAATCCTGAACATAAGATATGCAATGCAACTCCCACTCTTCTCTCCCTCCTAAAGTGGATAAATTCACTTTCAGCACCAACTGACTTGATGTGATGTGGTCAAAATATCTGTATATATAACAGGGAGAGTTCTTCAGGAAGCAGATTCAACACAGTAGTGTTTGGAGCTCGTTGAACATGTATTCAAAATTCTTAGATGCACTTTTACATATATATTATTCTATTAGATTTGATTCTCTATATATTTGTATTAGTCCATAATGATTAGAAACCAGTATAACAATCTGTAAACTAGCCTGCAAGGTACCTCTTTCAGAGTGGATTAGGCTGTCTGTAATCTAAAAATTAGGGACAAATCAGTAATTCAAACCGCTTCTATCTTTAGTTAGATGCAGCCATGACTGGTATGTAGCATAATAACAAATGTTCACTATCTGTATATAGAATTTAAACTCTGTCAGAATTGAAAGAACTTTAGTTAATCCATAGTTAAATAATGAAAGAGCTAAAAACAAAGCTAAATTTCTGAAAAAGTACATCTTACAAAATCTAATTAACAGGTAAGCCCATGCCTTCTCAAAGATTTTAAATTCAAACTGCAAATACAACTTCTTTGGTGTGGAATGATAACCAATGGAATTCCTCACTTTTGTCTGAAAGTTCAATAGTAAGGCAAGTACTTGGTATTCACACTGTGTTAGAACTATTTCTGTTCTCCATCCTAAAAACCAGACTACCTATTTGAAATTCTTCTAGATGTGTTTTATCTCAAATTGTAGGATTATACTATCTATCTAAGGTTTGATAGTACCATCTTCTAGATAAAGTCACTGAAGTTCATGGGATTATTATAATAAGGTTTATTCTTTTAAGGACCAAATCCCTAAATTATTAGTCATACAAATGTTAATATCTTATTCTAATTTTTATTCCTTTTCTTATTCTGATGCTTAATATGAACAGGTCTATAAACTATATTGTAACGTTTGAAGATAATGCTAAAGCAACAGCTATAGGAGCATGTATAAAAAATACAATCTGAAAGCAAAATAAGAATAAAAGGCTATTTGTGTTCTAATCACTAGAGTTGTTGGTATGGGCACTGATGCATCTGCTTAAGGCTTCTGAAAACCAGCTCAGCAATTTACATTACAATGATAAAAGAGTTTAGGTTGTTTGGTGCCTTGTTCAGTCACAAAGTTTCTGCCAGGCCATTGCTCCACTGTGTCCAGGTCCGTCGGAATAGCAGTCAGTGTATCAACCACCCAAGAGAAGCAGTTTAGTGCCACCTGCAAGTTTTCTGAGAGGACACTCCACTCCATCAGCTGGGTCAAAAATAAAAGCATTTTGATTTTGACTGTATTTTTAACTATTTTGAGTATTGATTTCTGAGATACATCACTAGTAACCAAGCACCAGTTGGACTTTGTACCGCTGCTCACAATCCGTTGAGTCTGGCAGTTTAGGCAATTTTCCATGCACTTCATGCTTTATTTATGCAGATATCACAAATTTGGATATATTTAAATATACTGTGGGAGACTGTGCCTTAAGACTTGTGAATATGTCACATCCCCTCTGCATTTTCTTGCATGTTACTATAAAATGTGGCCCACTCATGCACTCAGTTTTCTTCTACCATGGAATTGCTGTTGAAATCACCTTTCTTCAGTTTAAAAAGGATGAAAAAATTTCAGTAGAGAGAACCAACTGTACAGGTTCTATTCTGTTAACAATTGCAAAAGTTCTTAATGCTTTTAATAAAATCCAACAATGTTAATACTAGCAATTAACATAATGGCTGATTTTAAAAGCAGAACTACTCAAGTTAGTATAAAAGTTTTTAAAAATAACCCTTTGTAGCACTACAGACATCCTGCTTTCTGTTGTCCATCAGTCTCCTGTCGTTCTGCATTTCAGACTTCACTTCATCTGCCAGGATCTTACAAAGCTGCCACAAAGAGTCTGACATTTAGCCTTTTCTGCTCAGCTTTTGTCAGTCAACCCTATTCCTTGTCTGAACTCCCTGAATACACTTTGCAAATAGTTACATAGTGTCAGGCAGACTGCAATCGTGAGATCAACTGTTTCTTTCCCTGCAGAAAGCTTGCAATTGTCCCAAGCGAAACTGTTTGCCTCCTTGTCTTATAGCCTATCTATCATTCGCTTGTGTGGGACAGCCTGAAAACTGTCAGATAATGACTGAGCCAGGGCATTTGTATCACTCCTAGGAAAACACCTGTCAGCTGTTATGTACAGCCCAAATTTCAGTAAGCAAGACGACAAGGAAGGCAATGGAATCAAGAGAGGAAAGCTAGTTTGTAGCTGTCAGAAAGAAGGTTGGCCAGAAATCGTAGCTAGCTGTGCCAGTGTCTGAATTGGCGGTTGTTGAGTGTTTGGACTATTCAGATACATCTTGCCGATATACTCGGATATGTTCAGTGAGCCGAGTGACTTCAATCACATTTATACTGCTGTAGTGTCATTTGGAGGAACACCATTTCCAAGAATGGATGGGTGAGAAATGACAAAGCATTACTAGGCAGTTTGGAAACCCTAACAAGCAGATGCATATTTTGCTACCTGCATAACGGAGCACTCTATCTGCTTTATTAAAAGGAGCAGAAAAGCCTTTAAATGACAACAAAATCCAGGTTAAATTATAAGAAATAAAAAGAACAAAGGCTACATGTTTGTAGAATTCAGAAAATGAAGATAGTCTTTTTCGACAAAGAAAAAAATTGTTCAAAATTTAAGCAATGTTTTTATATTTTTATATCTTTATATCTGTATTAATAATACAAGCATAAATCAGTGATACGGAATTGATATCCAGGAGTTCTGAAAAAGATTTTTTTCTGGAATTAGACTTTGGGCATGATCCTAATTCTGTAGAAGATTTTCTATGTGAAAAAGTTATTTGCTAGCCATGTCATGCATGAAGAACACACAGTGATGAATAAAACCTTTCCAGTTCATTACAAGATCATCTAAGACACTACAAAACCACTTATGCAGAGACAATAGTTCAGAAAAGGACAACTATATTGCTAAGTAATTCTCACAAAAAATAATTTTTAGCTGAGGTTGACTACCCACCTAGCTAGGCCACAGGAACAAATAAAATTATGGTCCTTACTCAGAGTAGTTCATGGTCTATTATGGGCATGCAAAAGGTAGAAGTGAGACAACCTCTTCCCCAGAATCATCCCATGGATAAGAGAAAGAGGGAGGATTATAAACATGACTTAGACAACCTTTAAAGTTGCTAAAACTGCTTCCCAGAACAGCCACAATCTGGTGTACAACATTTAGCCAGATGTTGTGGAAGCATGGATAATGACCGTAAAAATGGGCTGCTAATAAGCTGAGCGTGAGCTTTTTCTGACAAATGAGCTGTTAGGAAGCAGTACGCTTGCAGCAGGTGAAGTTTCCTTGAACTGAATGTTGAGATAGCTAAAGTGCTCGGTGTTGGTACAGTACAGCTACCTGGGGAGCTTTAGACAGCATCAACCTCCCACTTCCTGATGCCCTTTTCAAAAAAAAAAAAAATAAAAATTCAAGTGACCAAACATTTGCTTCTGCTTTAAAATTTAAGCTTTCTTATCTTCTACAACACAGAGCATTTGTGGGCCCAGCTACATCTGATAGAGTGACATGTTTCAGAGTGAAACCCCCTTGATTGTTCCCACGTACCGTGTGCTGGCTCAGACCACAGACTGTTTTTTTTGTTCATGATAACCAGATCTCTTTAGGAGAAAGCTAAAATGAGAACCCTACTCCAAGCATGCACCAAATGTTTTCCTCCTGTGCCTAATGAGGACAGACATTGAACCAAAGAAGAGTAGTTCAGACTACTTCAATCATGTTTTGTCAATGGCAAACTAAATTTTGGCTGGAGTAAATACCCCAATCTCGTACATGGAAAATGCAAGAATTACAGTGTCAGCTGCTTTGATTACTGGTCCATTGCTGTTTTGCCAAATTGCTTCTTAATATAGATGTAACTTCAGTATCCAAAAAACCCCTTCCTTGTCTAAAGTTCAAAGTCCTCTAAATTTTGAACCAGGGATAAGAGACAATGGGGTACAGCAGCATGTTGTGGAAAAACCTTTTGAAATCTGGGAAATATTTTTCCTCTTGACTACCAAAATAAGACCTTTTTACAAACGCAACCAGCAAAACTATAGCAAATGGCGTTTCCTTAAATATTCCATTAAAGTTTAAAAATACATAGGTTTTATGTTCAGGACTTTACACGTATTAATAGGCCATGCTGCTACTTGTGCCTGTGAGAAGCTTTCTGTACTTGGCATAGATTCATTTTAACACTTGTCCAACAGCAGTATACAAAACCCAGCTTGTTTCACTGGGCAAAAAGAATGTAGCTTCCATGCCTAAGGTTATTTTGGGCAGAGTAAATTCCTACCTCTGACAACAGGGACCTTATTGTTATGAAAAGTGAGTATGTGATCAAATTCTTGGTAGATTCCTTTAGTGCATCACCCTACAGAAAGATTACTTACCTTAAGTAGCACTTTTTTGAGATTTGTTGTTCATGCACATATTTATATTGTGGTTTATGCAGAACCAGGCTCTGAAATCAGTTTTGGTTCAGCCACAGACATATCCCTCCCTCCATTCCAAATGCAGATTTTGTAAGAGTGAATGAA
Organism: Manacus candei; assembly: GCF_025592945.1. Lineage (NCBI taxonomy): Eukaryota > Metazoa > Chordata > Aves > Passeriformes > Pipridae > Manacus > Manacus candei. The sequence goes on along the minus strand of NW_026138056.1, from coordinate 30,988,087 downwards.
ACCCCCTTCCTGGAACCTTCAATCCCAGTGTTTATCTGGTAGGATTCAACTCTAGGCAGTAATATATGAGACTAAGTTATAATGTCCTCAACAGAGAAAAAGAAGCAAAGAAAGGTAACATTTCTGTATATTCCCAAATTCTACCTGATATGCAACAAAAACTTAAAGCTGAAGGTACCGAGTCTAAAAGGCCTCAGAATCAAGGTTGTCAAGCTTACTCTCTACAGTTAGTTGTCTCAACCTGCCTGTACTTCGTTTACATCTGGCATAGCTCTCGCATCGTTTTTTATTCTTGATATATGGGTATTTCATTTTTTTGTTTTTTTTAAATGTTATTTTTCTATGGCACAACTACAGTTTTATGCAATTAGAAGTATGAAATAGTTACTGGGTGTAGAGCAAGATACCTAGGACTAATGAAATGAAGCAGTACTGCTTAATGTCAGCTGCATATGATAGTAGAGGTTTTGAGAAGCGGAGGCTTAGAAAGTTATGCAGAGGACTGTAGGCATGGGATTATAAATGTGGCACAGGTTCACCAATGGCCAGATAAAGAAAGGTAGACCGGGAGCTGCCCAAGTTTGATTTTAGGCGGAACAAAGAGAACAGTGAAATAATGTTTAACATATTTGAAAGGTAGCATGTGCAGTACATTTGTATGTAACACAGTTTCAGACCAACAAAGAAATACCGAAGATGTAAAAATGTTTTATCAAACATAAAAATGGTCCACAGTGAAAACAAAACAAACTGTTCTATGATTAGACTACTGAGATTTCAGTTCAGTTGTACTAACAATAAGTTCTTGGTTTCATAAACAAGATGTATGGGGGTTTTTTTCCCATAAACAAGGTTGAACAAACAGTTGTAAAATGGGTACCCTAACTATCTGTAGGTCTCAAGCTCTTTAGTCAAAGACTATTTCTCTCTATATGCTTCCTCAAAAGCAATAGTATTAGTACTACAGAAGTAGCACTTCACACTGCATTCTAACATCAGCCAAGTTAAGAAACAACATTTAACCTACCCCTGATGAGAATGTGGCCATAAATGGGTGAACCCTCACAATTTACTCAGGACATTAAATTTAGTAGGTTTTGCTGGAATGCCATAAGAAACCAGTCTCTCACAAAAACCCAATATATACTATGATGTTGATGAGTCAGAAAACTTCAAATCAAATACCACCACTCCTACATCTAACAGTGAGTAAAGAGCAGTAAATTATACAACACTTCCCATGGAGTCATCCTTTTATTATACCTTTTGTAGCAGTGGAGAAAAAAAATTAGTATTCATTCTCTGGAAACCCCTTCAGGTGATCAGATTCCATCTGCAGATGCTGTAAATGTGTATAACCCCTTGTGTGTCCAAATATGTCTATGAACAATCCCACAAAGGAGAGAAACTCATAGTCATCATAACTTTGCTTTCTGAGGACTCCTTGGAGTTTATACTTTACCATACTTCCCTTTAAATTACACCAAATAAACATACCACAATGCACTATAAGAAAATAGTAAGGAAGTCAAGTAGACTTGTCAAGTTGGCAAGTCAAGTTGGCAAGTGAGGAAAGTCAACTAGATGTGACAGAGGAAATACACATTATAAACTGGTGGGAACAGTTTCAAAACTCTGATCCCTAGACAACACTGTTGTTTGCATGGAAGAACAGCCTTATATCCAGAGCTATTAGAAGCTGTTGAACAACCTTGAAACTGTTAATATTTGAAGATATTCCTGTATTTTATTTATATTTAAATCTACCAAAGATTTTGGTGTATCTCTTTTGCTGAAACAGAGTCAGCATATTTCAGGCTGTAGAACTTGCATTCACCTCCCTCAGTCATCAGTTTGCACTGGCCTGTCACAAACTTGCCTATCGGTCCCCATGAGTGCCTAATGGGAAGGAGCAGATGTCCAAGTCTGTATCTATCATGGAAGACAGTTCTCTTTGTTATTTACCTAAGTGATCCTTCCTTCTCCTGGAAAGCTCAGTGCCAGAAGGGAAAGCATGGTACTGACTGAGCCATCTCCCTACATCTGCATGCTGAAAGTGCACACACAACCATTGCTGCAGCTGCAAGGAAGTAACTAATTATAGACTGGCGCTACTGCCTGGAACAGCACAGAAAAGCTGCCACTGTGATAAAGGATGATGGGTTCTTTTGGAAAGAAATTCAAGTTTCCCTTTCTTTTCAGAAATAATCTATATCTTGTATAGATATTTACACGTGTTTCAATCTAAATTGAGCAGGAAGTCCCTTGTACTTGTCAATAGTTTCCAAAGACCCTTAAACATTCCAAACCTGAAAATTTACTGTAAGTTGGTGAGTTGATATGCAGAAAAAGAGGCAATAGCAAATATTTACACGTTGAGGAGAGGAAAGCAAAAAGAAGAGAATGATATGGTGGAAAAAAATTTGTTGGATTACGCTTCCATAAACTCTAATGATTAACTGGCAATGACTGCTGGCAGAAATCAGTTTTTGCCCTTTGCTTTTCTGGCTATTCAGGGTTGACAAAACTCAGAAGATGAGTTTTGAAGATGAGGTATTCATCTAGTTCTAATTGTCATGATATTAATCTAATTCTAATTGGGATAAATCCTCTTATTTCACAATATCTGGAAAATATCTTTACTTAGCACCAAAAATGTCTGGAAAGCTTATTTTTAAGATTTATTAAGCAAATGAAGGTAACTCCTGTTAGTATAAAAACAAGTGACCCAAGTATCTGCTGCACTCTAATAACATCTTGTATAAAGTTTTCTTTAATCCAAATATGTTTTTGGTTGAAAATAACTTTGTGATTTATTTTACAGGAGATTTTAGTCACATGCCCTGAGAAAAAGTGCGTCTGTAGAGCTGAAATGTTCAAGGACTAGTCTACTGTTTTCTCTGAGCCTCATTTACACTGATTAAGGGTCAAATCTTAAGAGCCCATTCTTTGACCCAGCAGAGGCAGAGATTTGAACTGAGATCTGCTGATGTCTTTCATAAACCTTTTGGTACTGAACTAGAGAAGCTCTTGTGATGCTTTCCCAATTTATGATATCCTTAATCTTGTTAATATTCTCTTCAGATTCTCTGTTTTGCTAGTAGCTATTAGCAAATAACTATCAGTATGATCCAACGGTGGAGATGGGGACTGCTATGAGAGTTAAGAAGAAACAGTTTGGCATTTGGAAACAAACCTAAAAGTTCACTGATTAAATAGTTTCTCAATTCTGACCCACAGGTGAGAGGTGAAGCTGTTCTCAGTGCTAAGACACACTGTTTTGTAGTACCTCCTGTACATCTCGTGCTATCAGCTATCAGCAGACAGCTCAGCATGGTTACAAGATCTTTGAGCACTAAGTGATGGTAGAATCAAGAAGTTTCCTGGCCACATCAGGAGCAATGAAATGAGCTGGGCAGCAGACCCTCCTCTCATCAGGAAAGTAAAGCTTTAATTCAGCTCTAATAAAGGAATATCATTCATGTAAACTCTTTAATGCAACAGTTTAGCAGGACATCTATGATGCATATGCTGTTGATGAGGCCTGAAAGCAGTAACTGAGTTTGTATAGTGACCTTTCTCAATAAATTGATTTGCCACTCATCTGGCTGACATCTAATATCTTATTCATTTATCATTCAGTCATTAGTTAATGAGCCTGCTCTTCTTTAGAAGTTATTGTGTTATTCCGAATTAGTTAATAGGCATAACAACATTACCTTAGTTTGGAAACATTCTAAAGTAGCTGGTCAGTCATCTTTAATTCATGTGGTTTTCGCTGTAGCATTAATCATGATAAATTAATTCACTTTACAGTTATGTGTGATATGTAACTTAATTTGCGACAGTTGCTCAGTAGTTTTGCAATTAAAATACCATTATCTTAAAATATTACCTAGTAGCTAATCTCTATTTTTTTTAGACTCTGTTACAATATTTTTAGCATAAATATAAAGACATCAGCAAAATTCTTAGTTAAAAATGCCATATAAGTGGAAGCACTCATGCTAGGGATTGCTAATCAAAATCTAAGAGCAGCAACCAGGGAAACCCTTTGTAAAGGCAACTCAATAGTCAAGCAAACATAATAACATTTAAGGATACTATTCCACTGATAATGCTCACCCAATGCACCATCAGCATATATTTTTCACCATAACCAAGTTTTTCTATTCTTGGGTGCAGAAAGAAGGTACCAACAACATACATTTGAAGATGTTGCAAAACATTTACTTCAAAATATTTCAGTTAAGATTAAAGTAAATGTGAAGCTTTTATTTAACCTCCATAGCTGTTGAAGTCCTATCTGTATTAATTTTTTACCAATCTAACATTTAATCTTAATAAAAGTAAATTATGAACACCTCTTAAAACAGGATCTAAATTAATATCCTACATAGTACTAGGGTCTGGCTGGGTGATTTTTCTTATTTCCTGTCATAAATTTATATTTCATGAGTCTCACCTCTAGTCGCCCAAGTTTACAACCTAAGTAATGGAACTTAAAGCAATAGAATTGTGAAAGTAATATATAAACATACAGACAGTGCACATACTAATAATTCCACATTGTATATCTGTGTTATTTGGTTATCTTCATATCTAAACATAATAAATCTTAAGAAATAAAGAACAGAAATTTGACAGGAAGGAATTTTTCCTATGGGAAGAGATAAATACAGTAGAAAAGTAGGTAAGAAGGTGGACTCATCAAAGACAAATGCATGACAGTTCTAAGTACTAAAATATTTCTGCCCAAGGCTTTATCATCACATTTTTAGAAAGTTAAAAGAACATAATATCCTCCAAATGTAAGGCACAAGTATTTAAAAATCTGTCTGGGTTCCACCCTTTTTCCCATCCTTTTGCAGGAGAAATGTGATTTTTTTCATTCTCTTCCTCCTTTTCAGTTTAGCAGCTGACTATCTCTATATATTTCTGATACCCTACACCTTCAATATACTGACCAATCTATTGTAAGAAATGGAAGTTCTAAACAGGATAGTATTTTAATAGTCTTTCCTTTAACTACTGAACTGTAATACCAAACAAACCCATACACATACAAAACCAAACAAAAACAGAGACCCCTTGAAACGTACTAATGAATTATATTGGAATGTTATGGTAGAAAAGATAACCAAATAATTTTTTTCTCTAGTTTTCTGTCATATTTGAGGTTGTAGTATTTTGTTGTTATTTTGTTTCATTTATTTTTTTTCTATTGGTTGAAAAACATGTCATTATTTTTCAATATTGAAAAAAATATTAGTATTTCAAAATCCATCATGGGAATCCAACATGGAAAGGAATGATTCTGACTTCAGAATACTTTACAATCTTATAATTAGGGCATTCACTTGAAAATTGAGAAAGCCAAATTCAAGTCTCTCCTGCATCAGTCTGATCAGGGGCTTAATCCAGGTCACTACTGTAAATAGTAGACTCTGTTGCTTCCCAAAAATGTGTGTTTCTCTTGTTTCAGATGGAATGGGGGCAGGGGAGTGGTAGTAGAAGAGAACGTGTCTAGATCCAATATGACCTTTATGGGGAAGTTTTTATTGCAGTTGTTAAAATTCTGCAGAAAAGCCTCAGCTTAAATGAGTGTCTTACAATTAAAAAAAAAAACTAAACCCCATCAAAAATCCCAAATATTTCTTGTTGTAGCTTGTCAGAGGAAGCTTTCTGCAGTGTCTTTTAGGGTCAATGACTACGTGGAGGTATAAGCTAAAAGTAGTGTGATATTAGAACAACAGATTTTGGTATAAAGCACACTGAGTCCATACATGTTACTTTTTTTCAAGTGTGGTTCTTGTACATATAAAAACCGCTTTTCTGTAAATATACAGTAACGTAAAAAACTTGGTTCTTTTTCTCCTTAGTCTGTAAATCCTTGTTTAGAAATACAGAGAAACACAGTTTTACTTGTAAAGTTCTCCCTGTTCTACCTCAGAAAAATGCAAGCATGTTATCTAGCAAAATATTTAGCAATTTCCAAATCAACTGCTACAGTGAAAATAGCTGTTAAGTAGCTTGATTGGCAACCCTTCTTCCTGCTTCCCAGGACAGACCTCTTTAGCACCTTTAAATATGAGTCCTATAGAGTTATAGCTTTTAGTACAGAAGAAATATGTTGATCAGTACTCAGTTTTCAGAACAAATGAGATATAGAGGTCATGAAAAATTTAAAAGGCTAAAGCTGCTTCTATCTAAAAAAACATCTGCATCGAATGCAGTCCGATGACTCAGTTGACGCACATGCATTAAGATGCTTCACCAAGAATTGCTTTGGCAAATACATTATAACTCTTATGGATGGCTTAATTATGCTCATTTTGGGGTAATCTCATCAGAATACCTCTCAAAAGTTAAATTTCTCTATTTAGCTGCAAAAACATCCTACAAGATTACCTCAGCCCAGTGGTGATACCATTTCACTTATGAACAGGGACAAGGTTGTGCACAGAGGCTGTGCTCCAGACTCTGGACATTGTTCAGGGAAGTTTCAAGGAATGGGGGGGTTTGTGTGTCCTTACTGCTGGTATAAAGAGAAACATCATATAATGATTCCAAAGTAGAAAAGCAACGAAGGTGTGCAAAAGGGATTACAGCTTCTGTGATTTCAAACATTTCTTATTTTTTCATTTGTACAGTAAAGTGATGTAATACCCAAGTGTTTGGCATAATCAGGTTTATTCTTGAACTCCCTGAAGTCAAATGTGATTTTGCTGAGAAAAATTACTTGTTAATGCTAAAACACATTCTGTGGACATGAAAGGAAGATTGATCCTCATGTGAATGTTTTGTAACCCAGAGATGCCTTCTATTTTAAAGAAATCACATGTACCAAAATGTAGAAAATAAACATTAGCTATCATCAACTCTAGATGTACTTAGAAAGAGAAAATTCATTATCTAGAACAAGTAGCAGATTTTGTGGTTTTTAAGTTGAAATGCTTTACCAGTAGACCTCTTTGATTTGATTTCTGTAGAAGGTATTTCAAATAAAACTGGAGTTGATTAATTTTGATAGAAACCTTGAACTATTCTTTACTCAGCAGCTGTGGTTGAGATGCTTAAAATACCTAGAAAACATATTTTATTTTTACATTGTTTGTCACCTTTAAAAGAACAGCCAAAGTATACACCTGTGTTATGGAGTAGAAAGATAACTGATAGGACTTGCTAAATCTCAAGCAACACTCTTAAATGGGCTACTGAAAAATTTCAAGCAACAGAAAAATCAGTTTGCAACTTGTCCAACACAGTTTTGATTCAGGAAAAGAAAAAACCTTGCTTGCTGATTCTAATGGAATAAATCCCACTCATTATTTCTAAATGCATCTTCTGGATTAAGGAATAGAAGTAATTATGTTTTTTTTGAAGCAGATTTATAAACATAATTGCACACAAATAATAAATATCAACAATAAACCATAATTGCTGCACCTACCTCAAAAACAAATAAATTAATAAATTAATAAATAAAGACAAATTCATGGTAGGCTTAAGAATTAAAAAAAAAAAAAATCCATAACATGATACAGAAATACTTGCTGTACTTAGTACTTACAGTAAAAAAAAATGTTTATCAAATGTGTCCAATCTTATGCTCGTTGAATGTGAAATCCTTTCAGCAAATCAAAGTTTCAAGAGATCCAGATTTATATTCTGTTAGATTTCTGCAAGTTCAGATGGGCCATATTTGTTCCTAGGAGAGAGAATGTGTGTGGGATGTGTCAGCCCACCTTTACTTGTGTTTCACAGGTGGTCCTACAATAAACCCAAATGATTCAGTACTTTTGCCATTCAGACAGAATGTCCCTTGCAGAGTGTATACATAAATTTAAATGTTGCCAGACGTGTTGGATTTTGTGCACCCATGCTGTCAAATTTTCTGTCTTGACAAAGCTTTGAGCTTTAAGTGGGTAGGGAAACTAATGCAACAGCAAATGCAATAGCAAACACTGCTGAGGCAATAAGCTGAACCAAAATCAGTGAGTAAAGGAAGTAACATCTACCATAAAAAGAGAAACTAAAATAAAATATGAGCAGGGTAGGGCACTTGGTAGTACTGCATGTTGCATCATGGTAACATACTGTGCAGCTGGTCAGATAAGACAGTCTAAATAGGCGACCTTGGCTTAGCTTATTGGCTTATCTATCTGTCTATCTATTTATTTATCTTCAGTAATGTTCTAAGCATTGTCCAATTTTTTTTTTTTTAAAGTAACTCTAAGTTCTTTCTTTCCCTCCCTAAAAAGAAATTATTTTGAAGGTATGCTTGGTCAGGGAAGTTGGACTAAATGATGTCACAACATATTCTGCAGTTCTGTGGGACACCGACAAAGATGCAATATTTGAATTCTGTTCTATAGGAGAATCACTGCTACACAGTTCATCTCTCCAACTAGTTTCCTCAGACAATCTTTGATTCAAGAGATGTGTATATATTTAGGAGATGGGTAATTCAATCATCCTGTTGCTTTAGTGAGTTCTAAGATTCTCAGAAGGGTCCAGTTACTTAAAAAAGAGGAAATGGTGCTAAAGAAGGCCCTGAAGAGGACAAAGCTTCATCTCTGTGAGGAGTGTGCACAGAGAGCACAACCCCACTGTGATGTGCTCTCCATGAACTCTGAACCAGCTAGAACACTTATTTTTGCATGATTTCATTCATAGGTGCTATGTGTAATCATACCTGCAGGTCACAGAGGTGTGCATCACTGTGGACAATTTTAAATCTAATATGACAGGGTAGAGCACCCTCCCCAAGCATAGAGGGAAATAAGTGCTTTTTGGATACTTGCCTATTTTAGTGTCCAAAAGAAACAGCAACTCTCAAAGCAGTAGAAGTTCACTATAATAGCAAGTCTGTCAACTGTCCCTATCATCTAAAGGCAGATGTGTTCAGTGGAGAATGAAATATCAAGGTTATGAATTTTAAAATGTTTTCCTTTTTGCCCGCTTCAACCTTCTCTTCACTGTTAGAAAGTTCACCTTCACTCACTTCCTGATCTTTCATAAGACCCTGAACTGAGGAGAAAGACTATCTAGTGCAGTTTGAGAGCAATATTGAGTGCAGCAACAATAGACATTGGCTGTATACTTTTGGTAGTACTCTCCTTCAACCAAAATCTCTGGACTGTCCATAAAGAATGAAGAAGGAAGAAAGGTCCAGCTGTGAAAGCAGACAGTTTTTGGAAGAAGTTTTTGTGTTTTAATATGACAAAACGTGTTTGAATGAGTCATAGTAACCTCGTGAATCCTTAATATCTCTTTGAGAGATATCTCTTGAAAGTTTTGAGTGTTACCTATTATCATTCAGCTTTGTGCCTCTTGTCCTGGATCCCCACAATCGCCTGAAGTACAGTAAGGAAAGGCAGGTAACAACTCTACTAAGATGTAGTTAATGCCTGCCAGCTGTTCAGTTATTTTTTCTAAAGCACACCATTTTGAAATTATATCCCCCTCTTTTTCATCACAGATTGAATATTTGCTATTTCATGCCCTGTTTCTAGTAATATCCTCTGGTTCCTTTTGCAGCTACTTCCTAACAATCCATGCAATCCCACAGCTTCTTTGAGGATAGCCTTGCTATCCAGAAAGAAACCGAGGTTTGAGATCCCTGTGCATTTGCCCCAGTTGCATTCACATCTCTTTCTCAGTGCTCAGGTTCACAATTTCCCCAGTTTCTCTTTGATTGCTTCTTCTCCAAGCTCGACTGCTCATCCAACCTTAACTCACACATCTCACCCCCCTGCACTACCCACACACCTCTCACCACTTCCTCACCTCCCAGGATGTCTGAGACTCTGCTTTCCCCCTGACTTCAGCTTCTCCTAGATGCTACCACAGGAGGGAAGGGACCAATTTTCAGGTGTAAAATTCCAGCAGCTCCCCACATTGTGCCTTATTGCTTTCCTTGGAAGCCATGTCTGGTTCACCACACAAAGCACCAGTCCCAGGACAGCCTCCAGAAGACAGAAAGACTTCTTTTGCTCCCAACTTATATGACAAAAAATAGGCCTCTTCACCTAGAAGTACTATTCTGTAGTACCCTGTACTATCAAAAATGGTCATTCATTTCAGCCTCATGGAACTAGATGAGATTCAGGAGCCATATGTTGAACAAGTCACATTTTAAATACTGTTTATGGGGAAAGATGTACTCTAGAGAAATCCCCTACACTTAAGTGAAATAAGTTTTGTGGAGAGGAATTTAAGAGAAATAAAAGATCTGTCTATATTGTTGATGTTCAAGGATAGTTATAACTCAAGTTATATTTCCTTCTTAAAGGAAAGACCACCACTGATGCTGGAGTGCACCACACAGAGAAAAAACGGGAAAACAGATTCTTAATACAAGAATTGTGTCTAGTAGCAAACCCATGAAACAGTACTTGATGAACTAGAAAAAAAGCATTATTATTTCTGAAAATGAAAATAAGCAATCAATTTCCTGTGAAGGGTGAAGATTTAGCAAAATCAGTTATAGAGCTGCAATAATATTAATGAAGCTGAACACCTGGATTTTCATATATACATTTCAAGTCTCTGTTTTTTATGACAGTGTGTAAGAAGTAAAGAGATAAAAAAGAGGCAGAGTATCAAGCTAAGTCAGAAAAATGTCTGTTTGCCCTGATTCCCATCAAATTGTCTTGTCCACAGTTTTTAACAGATACTTTCATTGCTCTTTAAAAATAACTCGATGACCTGTCCTGGCTGTAAAAGTCAGGGCCAAACACTGCCCTGTTCCTGCTGCGCTTCTTCAGGATCCATGGAAGGAATATGCATCTCTCAGTGAGAGACAGAGGAATGCTTCGAAGGTGCTGATTCAGCCCTGGGGACATAAGGACAATAGAACAGTGATAGGTAGCAGTCAAAAACTTAGCTAAGCTATTTTTTTTAAAGCTTGAGTTTATAGTCACAAGGGGACCCTTGGCAGGCCAATCCTTTGTATGTCAGAACAAACACAAATGGGCACAAATATTCAACATATAAAGAGTGTTGCAGGGAAAAAGTAGGTATATTCCCTTTGCAAACTTAAAATCCATAGCTACTTTATGGCATGCACATTTTAAATTTACTGAACAACACTGAAGGATGATGTATAGTGCACCTAAAGGGGCCTAGAATTGCTACACAAGTAACAGACGCCATAGAGAAGGATTTAAAGTTGTTCTAGAAGCTGAGGCACAAAGGACAGAAAAAACCCTTCAAATATTTCAGTCAGGTCAGCGTGCTGCTCCTTGGTGTATTGACCTTACTCAGTCAAGGGATGCCCTGGGAAAGAAGGCACAGTTTCAGTTCCCTCCTACTGCTTTCCTGCAACCATGAGTTTCACCTGTGTACCAAAAACAAAGGAAAAAGGAAAATCTTTGAAAAGCCTCACCTTTCCTGCAGACCTTGTTGAATAAGGTTGCTAGCTAAAATTTGTAATTTTGCTGAAGAACACTTTGATAAACATGGGACATGAACTTCTTTTTCCCCCCCAAGTGCAAAGTGTGTAGTTTCAGTACCACTTATATTATGCATTTTGCAAATGTCTTTTCACTTCCTTTCATGCATTTTCATTCCCTACACTTAACCAATGTCTGGATAGTGGTTTGAATATTTCAATCATTTCAGGCTAACTGCAGTTCTTCCTCCAAGCTGTGACTGCAGTAATGGAAAAGCATTTTTATTTTCACAAAAAGAGATGGGGAAAAAGGAAAGAGAACAAAAAGTTAGTTGCACTTCTCTCCCAGACCTCGGATATACAGTAGTATGGTTGTGGTTTTATTCTACCATCCCTAAAACTTCACACCTTGATGGATGATAACAAGAACAGGGAGCTCCTAGAGCTCTCTGCTGACTGGCAAAATTGCAGAAGACCTCTTCAGTCATGGAAAAAGGTGTGTTTCCAGCCAGATGTGGGGCTGGGAGAGGTGCAAAGATATCTGGAGGGCACAAAATGATTGATGTGGGGCTAGGAAGCATATAATTAATTGCTGTTTCTATACTAAGAATGCATAATAAATTGCTGTAAGTCTGGAGGGACAAAGATTAATTAATTGGGGCTTAGGGAGAAACTGATGCTCTTACTACCACCGGGCAATATTTTATGCAAATATGTGTAATGTTATGCAAATTAAAAATCTATGGGGGTTTTTGTGCCATAAGATATTGGTAGAGATGTGCCTGCATTGTAAAACAAATTCCCTCTGCAGCTACAGCCTGACTAGAATTGGGTGAAGAAAGTAAAAATTATATATTTACAAATATTATACTGTTTGTAAAATTTCATATTAAAAATACCTTTTACTCAGACGCATACAAAAGCATCTCATTATCCACACGTACTTTTATAAACATGTATTGGGCTAAATAAGTAACTGTAAAAAGTACAGTAGTGAAACTTTTCAAATTATTATAAGACCTCTCTGTGGCTGAGCTCTCATCTGGCAAGATGAGCTACTTGGGAAGAGAAATTACAGAATGCCCATGAGGGGAACAGCATTTCAGGGTAATGTGAGAGGACTGTAATTGCTACACTCTGATATAAGAGAAAGAGAAAGAATCCTGGCTGCAACTACTAAAATAAGGATCTGATATATGACAGCAGTAAAACCCTAATCTTTTCTGAACTGGTGGTAGCCTAGACACACAGTAAAGAACCATCGGGGATTAATCATTTGAAGAAGGAATTCGGAAAGAGTTAACATATTCTCTGTTAAATTTTACAAGACTTCTCTGAAGAGAAAACATTCGGGAATGTGGTGGATGTGTGATCATCATTTGATGTACTGCGGTAATTTAAGGTAGAACATAACAGCTACAGAAGAAAAATGAGATCACTAATTGAAGTTTCACAAAGCAATGATTCTAACAAGAACAGTGCACTTTCTCCAAACAAATTTGATTGTAGCCCTTTGCACTGGTGTTAATTTCATTCCAAGAAAAAAAAATTTAAGACATTAAGATGGTATTAAGCTAATGGCATTATTATGTTATCTGACTTTTTTCTTGAGGACAAATAACATTATGTCTGTGATGGTCAGAAAGTTGGGTGCAAATATATCTCTGTCTGGAATGAAAAGTAGATTGCAATAAAAAAGGTAGTTATGGGCCTGATAGGGAAATCTTTTGCTTCTCTAGTGCAGAAAGAAGAAATAAGACTTATTCACTGTGGGGGTTAATTAATTAATTAATTAATTAATTTATTTATTTATTTTCTTGTATATTATTAACAGTTTTATTAATATCTATCTAAATGTAAAGAAGAAGTTGTAACAAATGTATCTAAAAAAGACCTTTTGTTAGAAAGGTCAGTTTTCCAAATCCCATCCCTCCCTCATTTATTTAATCATAAATGTCACTGACAAAAAGCTAATTATTTCTGTTGACTAAATTAAGACATGTTTGTTTTTAGGTGGATATTGCTAATCTACTTTCCAAAAATGCGGACATAAAAAGACAATTTGTGTAATTTCTATGGATTTGATACTAATATCAAATACAAATCATTAGTGACCTTAATAAAATTAAAAGGTTGGGTTTTTTTTCTTGTTTTATTGTATTTATCCAAAGAGACATTAGAATCTGTGTTTTTGGAGGTTTCCAAAGCTGGTCCAGACAAAAAATTCCAGCCTGGTTCGGTATAGCAGACCACAGAGCTTCCTGGAATTCAGTCTAGGCTGAGATAGGGCACATCTTTTGTAACAGCATCCAATGCTTACTTTAGAAATTTTGACTGAAACTTTTGGCAAACTGTTCCTAATGGCCTCAATGTTAAAAATATGCTCTACTTTGAGGTTTGCTTTTTCTCACTTAAGCTTCCAGCTCTCAGATTTCGTTACACCTTTTTCTCTCATGCTGAAGAGCTGATCACCAATGTGTTAGATGTTATAGTTAGAGCAATCACACTTTCATTCCTATTTTGGTATTTGTTTTCTATTTTGATATTTATGTCTTGTTTTCTTCCTTATTCATGAGTCTGAGCATCTTTGTGCCATCTACAGAATTTATCAGGGATTCTTGCTGTCTTTCTGACTGAGTAAAAGTGTGATTGAAAAACTGATTTTACCATGGAATACACATAAGTCACACACCTGCTGTATGATTACTTCTCACTTACCAGTCTTTTGAGACTTCTTTTTAATTCATTTGGTATGTTCCATAACTATGTCATAAGACAGTTTCTTAATCAAATTTCCACTTGGAATGAATCAAGTGCCTTGCAGAATTATGTTACATCAGTTCAACCTTACTGTATGGTGTTAAATTGTAAAAAAGAATACATCTTTAATTTCTCAAGTCCTACTTTCTGTAAAGTCATGCTGACATTACTTACATTATTGCCATGTTCATTCTCAATTATTCTAGTCCTGCATCAGCCATTTCACTATTTTTTCTTGCAATTCAAAACAATTATGACAGGACTATTGTCACACAGCCTGGCCTTTATTTTAAATTACTTATATAATATTTGTTTTTTTCCACTGGGTGTGCTCGCAGGGTCCAGCCTTGGCAAATGGGCAAGGATAACAGCAGCTGACAAGACAGGAATGAGTGTAAGGATGTGTTTGAGTGGGATGTCCAAACTGCCTGAGATGGTATTTGCCCTATGGTGATCTAGGTAAAAAAGAAAATAACCATTGACCAGATTAAACAGTAACTGAGGAATTACCAGAAGACATTTGGGAAAAAACCAAACAAGTCAACTAAAGAGAAATGCAGGTGAAACACAGATTTGCGGTCGGCAGGAGAGGAGGGGAGCAGAGCAGGAGGGTGGTGGCATGGTCCTGCCAGATGTAGCCCCATGGCCCAGGGGCTCTGCCTTGCCCTGGCAGCACAACCTCCCCCATGGGTACCCGCAGCTGCTGCCTCCAGCTCATCCAATGCCAGCATGGGGACATCCTTCGGTCTCCACACAGGGGGTTCTTGGTCACCTCCCCTGGCTGCCACCCACCCTTGTAGAATGGAGGGGGCAGAAACTGAGACATGCATCTCTCACAGCAGGGTTGTGCTCTGTTGGGGTTAATTCTAGAGAGGAATTTAAAAATTTTAGGATAACTTCTTCAAATTTTGCGAGTATCTAGAACTGAGCATAATCTCTTGTTATAGATATAGGTCATGCATTCCAATTAATTTTGCATTGTTAATAAACCAATAAACCACTTCAGTCCTGATTTGGTTTAAACTATATGAATTCTCCCTGTGAAAATTCTACCCTTCTGAAACTCTTAATCCAGTTCAAGACTTACTGAAGATAACTCTCCAAATGTTAGCAGCTGAGAATCTCCCTGGAGAACATTCCAGCTAGTTCTTTAGAAATTTTGGGATGAAAATGAATTTTAAGGATTTAAATATTGCTTATTTTGTAGCTTTGTAACGACTTCTGGAGTGGATACCACATCATTATTAAAATTCTCTTTGTCCTTTATACTTAAAATATTCATGAATCCAATCTAATTCTATCTAATCTATTTTTCCCATATATTCTATTGTTTCAGTTACATGCATCTTTCTCAGATTATGATATTTAGGGTGTGTTTTTAAGCAATCCACCTTCTTTTCATGATTATTTCTTTTTTCTTTTTTTTTGACAACAATTAAAATATTTTAATATTTCCTGATCATTATTCTACTTTCCCACTTCAGCTCTTTCTCGAAATTGAGCTTGCTCATGTCTGCTTTCAAGGTTTATAAAATTGGCCATTATGAGCAGCAGGCGTACTAGGCAAGAGCAGCTTGTGACCATTTGTACCTAAGCAACCAGTGTTCCATAATTGGTTCTTCTCTATCAATGCTGATTTCTTCTGCAACAGGTTCTTGAATTAGAAAATTACATTTTGCAATAGATAGACATTTGGCTTGGTTTCAAATTAAGTACAAGAAGCCTCAGGGAAACATCTATTTTCTGTCTTTTTGCACAGATTTGGCACCCTTCTCTCTTTCCCATTACTTTATCTACTTTATTTAAAAAAATAATCCAAGTTAAATTTCTAGATTATTGAAGGACACTAGGACATTCTCTTCTTACCAAGATTAAAGAGAATAATGGCATGTACTCTGAAAGAAGCTTTATTGAAGTATATAAACTGGGATTGGAATGTCATACTTGTATTATTTTCCTTGCTCTTCTCCTTCTAGATATGCTAGGATGGATGCCAAGTAACCATTAGTAAACACTTTTCATATCTTTATATTTCAGAAAATGCTGACTCGATGAAAGGTTAGGTGACTAGCCTTCATTTCTCTAGACATAAAGAAATCATATGCCAAAATGAGTACAATATATGGTAGCCATCATTTCTTTGGGATTTTCATTGTCTCAGCTCATGAATTTTATGCCTTCCTATAAATTCTAAGAACAATTTGACATTTTCTGCTAGTATCACAGAGCCAGAGGATCCCTGTGAATACTAATGAATTTCTACTGGAACAAATATATGGTTTACAGTGGTGATGCAGTTCACTGTCAAAATATCTCACTATAGATATACTGCATACTATCAAAAGTTAAAACAGATGGCTTGGAAGTTTCCTGGTAATTTTACATAACCACTAAAATCAACAGATTATATTTCCTGTGAATTATTACCCCTGGATTGACCTTTCACAGGATTCATGAAGCACATTGACCAGGACTGGGACAATACTTAACCCTTTCAGGAGCTAAAGCTGACATCTTGCTCTTGAGACTGGGATTAAATCCCTAAATTCCTGAGACAGTAGGCCAGGCCTTGAACACATCTCCCTTTCAGGCATTGCTTTCAAGGCAGCATACAATTTCGGAGAGAAAAGACATGAAGTTACATGAAATTATGATGCTTCACCTTTCTCCTCTGTGCACTATTCCAGTTAACCAAATATGAATCACAGTGAGATAAACTCCTGTACTTTGGCTTTTTATAAAACATTCCTGTCCAGTAGCTTATGCACTTTAGTCATGCTGGATGAACACAATCGAACAAATCGTGTTTTTGCTTTTGTAAAATGGTCTCACTTGTGACAATGTTTCTCCGGGAAAATTGGATTTAATGTGGGGTTTTGTCATGTTTCGAGTAAAAAAGTCAATAATAAACTCCCAGTCCCTTTTTTACTGTCTTGTCAAAATATGCCACGGGAAACTGTATTAGAGCTTTTGCCACAGATGGTATGATCATGCACTCCGGCACCTCCATCCTTACCAGGTTGCTGGTCTCTCACTGGAACCTGAAAGTGCCCAGAATTGCCAAAGCTTCTCATTAGACTCTGAAGGAAACAGTTCTGAGGAACAAGGCAAGTAGCATGGCAGCAAGACCAGTTGGCTAAACAGGCACTTGCAATAAAAAAAAGGAGAAAGTAGATGTTTCTGGGAGAGGTAAATAAAAACCAGAAATGAAGGAATTTTATTGAAAGGGTCAAAGTACGTTTTTGGACTGAATGACTGTATGATAAGGAGCAAAGTGATGATATCAGTATAAGGAAAAACATTGTCCCTACTAAGTATGGTAAGTGTTAATAATAATTAAGGGTGTCAGGATGAAGAGCAAAGGAAAAGGAGAAAAAGTGATGTAATGGGAACATTCTGTTCAAAAATTAGCTTTTTTTCTATTAATGCATCTCTGTTCTACTACTGGTACAAAAAAGAAAGCAGCATTTTGTGGTAAAGCTGGTATTGTTATTGTCCGCCATGTTCTGGTCAATATTCTCCTTATGGAATTAATGTCTTTCTTTTTCTTTCGATTTTTTTTTCTTATACACAAAGACTTTGTTTGAGATCAAAATAGTTTTAAAGTTTCATCAGATTGGATTGAAATTGTTACCTCATTTTGCACAGTAGACCAAAGAAAAAATCAACATAACTGCTTTTATTGCTTCCATCTAAAAAAAATCCAGGTTTTTTTCTGCCTTTTCTTCTTTGTCTGCCTGTGGTTTTAAATACATCAAACCCAAAATCTAAGATTAGAAAACAAATAAAGCAGCAGTAAGTGCCAATTAACAGAAAATAAAGACCACTAAAGTCAGGCTGTAAAAATTCATGACTGCTTTTCCAGCTGCTACAATGCTAGTATGAGTGGTGATTTTATCTTGCTGTAATTTTATCATTTATATTTAACTTTTCTCTGAAAGTTTTGAACAAAACCTGGCCAAGCAAAAAAAATGAACTCACAGAAAGAAAAAATACCCTAGAACAGCAACCACCTTCTTACCCTCAAAACTAGCCTGTCTTCCAAAAAAGTGGAGGCATGGAACTGTTTCCATAAACTCAGTTTTCATACTCTTTTGAAAACATTATTAGAATTTACTTTTGACTAAGGCCAGGATGGTTTAAGTTTTATCACATTTCACTTTGGGGTCTTCATACATAGCTTGAAATGTAAAGGTTGGGGCATACTTTTATTGTGTACATTTACTAGATAAAAAAACCACATTAAGTTGCATTGTTTGGATTTTGCTAATACAATTTTAAAAATAATATTACTCAGAATAATGGGAATTTAATTTTTTTAAAAAAGATAAAAATAGTAACATTTTTCGCAATTCAAAATACCCCAAAGTAAACCAATAATTTGATGCACTCTATAATTTCAATAATTTGACTAAGACATAGATCTGGTTTTACTTACACTGTTTCAAATATCACTACTGTAAGTCAAGACATAACTAGATCTTTTCAAACTTTGGCAATTGGAACTGCTAGAAGTGCAGCAAGGTCATTTAGCACCAAATTGGATTTTCAAAGTTGGACAAAGGCAAATTGTAATTTTCAAACTAGATATATTGGTTACAAGTGACTATTTATTACTCTAGAATGATAATATGTCCCATTTGTCAGATGTATTGAAGTATATTAGGTAAAACAAAACAAAACTCCGAGAAACAAACAAAAAGCCTAAACAGGGAAAAAAAGCAAACAAACGACAAAAAAACCCCAAAACAAAACAAAAACAACAACAACAAAAAACCCCTTTCCCTAGATTTCTGAATTTCTAAAATTGCATCTGTTTAAAGTATCCTATTAATTTTTCTAATCAATATTCTAATTGGGTCTTTTAATATACATTTTCAGATAAGGAGTTCCAAATCAAAAGAAATCTTTTACTTTTCATAAATATTTGTTTCTTTCCAACTTTAGCTAAATCTGTATTCAACAATTCATGTTGCTTTAAAATGTTGTTTAATTTCTTTTAGCCCAACTGTTTCACTAGTGAAGAAAATTAACTCTGTTACCTCTATACCCCAATTTCATAAAGCTTCAAAATACCAGCCTGTAACATTGCACCAATTTTCAGAGCACCATCGCATTACTCCTTTCATGCATTTTCTTCCACTCTTTGCCAGGAGAACCACCACCTTTATGGACACCGTCCAGAGCAGCTGCTGGAGTCACTATGACCTCACAGGTTTTTGTCATTTATTTATTTGCAGTGCATTTACAAAACAAAACCTTTTGAAATCAGATCTAAATTCACAATCCTGTTACTCATCTTTGAGTAAGAAAAAAGAAATCAATATTCTTACTGTGGAAAAGGGAAAATGCCAATGAATTTACTGACTGTTAAGAATTAGTGTGGTATTTGCTTTTTTTTGACATAGTGATGGGTTGAAATATAAATTCTTACAATTAAAATAAATATGAGACTTGACAAGATGCATCTAGGGGTGGTAAGAGAGCTGGCTGATACTATTGTGAGGCTGCTCTCTATCACCTTGAATGGCTGGAGAGATTAGGAGAGCTCCCTGATGATGGGAAAAAGGCAAATGTGATGCCCATCTTCAAAGACGACAAGAAATGGGCTCTGGGGAATTATAGGCATAATCAACATCACTCCATTCAGTTGGAAACATTAAGGTTTGCATGCAGATGACTAAATCCCAGACTCTGACATCACTAAAAGGTAACAGCATGAACATGGCAAAACACTACAGATTTTTAAAAAACAGGGGCTTGGTGATATGACCTTAACAGAAGTCATGAATAAGGGAGACATTTCCAGGATAAGCTCTTATAAACAGAAAATAAACTTGTAAAGCTAAGAAAACTAGGAAAAACGGGCTAGGAGTAGACAGGGGTGGGTAGACAGGGGTGGAATTTTTTAGGAGGAGATAAGATGGTAAAATGGCAGAACTTGGAAAAGGCTGAAGAGGAAGAAGGTAATATAAGAAAAAGCAAATCAGATCCTCAATTTTTGGGGGGAAGTCCCTGTGTATGATCTGTTGCTGAGTAGCGTGTATGTCAGACATACTTCTGTGATTAGGATGGACTTCAGTGTTGAAGACATACAACACTGACAAGACAGACTGGACAATTACAAGCAAATCTTCCTGGGAGTCATGTCCAGACTCATGAAGGACAAGATGACTAGGACCAGTCAGTACATTTACTGAGGCAAACTATGACCAGACCAGTGAGCTTTCTATGATAGAATAAATAACTTATAGGTGGGGGAAGAGGTGGTTTAAGTGCTCTTCATCTTTAACAATCTCCTATAACATCATTGCTGCCAAGTATGAGTTGCATGGGTGGACTGCAAAGCAGCTGAAAAACCTTCTGGACTATTCACTGCTTTGAGCAGGAAGTTGGACTAGATGTGGTTCCAACAGAGATTATTCTATAATTCAACAAAAGCTATGACTGTATCAAATCAAGGGATAAAGTCTTAAGATATCAATAAAAAGTATTTTTAATTGTCTCTTTACAATTTAAGATGCTGAATTATCACAGTGTACAGCTGAGAGGTAAATCACATCTTGAAATGGCTTCAGATTTTTCCAGCTACAGGGTTTTCTGTCATCTAGTATTCCTTTCTTTTTCTAGTCTTGTTTCACGCTTGCTATTTTCAGTCAAATATTGTGTTTCTCACCTGAAAGACTAGTTAAATAGACACAGATTTAATGAAGTGACTCCAGAAACCTTAAGGTAATAGAAGAACTAGGAAATATTATACAATTCCCATATTTGTTTCAAGATCAGAAAGTTAGTTCCACACTTAAAACTCATTAAGTTCTCTTCCTTTCTTTTCTATGATTGTATGTTGCATTAGGGACAGAATGAAAGAAAGCACAAGAGAATTAAAATTTGACATTTAACTGCAAACAATAGGAGAGGTGGGACAGATGACTACAACTAATTACTGCAGCAGTCAATTGGAAATGCTGTTTTTGATGAGATTCTAACAATACATAGGAATAACTGTGATCATAACAAAAGTGTTTGGATAACATCAAATCAGTGAAGACTTACATTGATGAGAAGACTAGATAAACAAGAAACAGATCTGACAAAAAAAAAATAAAAAAGGTATTAAAAGACTGAGATTGCCACAAAGGAAAGCAGAGTATTTTAAGTCTTTAAGCACATAACCTCATTCCTCAAAAAAAAAAAAAAGTAGGAAAAACAAAAGAGGTCTTACTCATGGTGGCACAGACATGTAAGCAACTTTTAGTTGTGGAATTGACTGTGCTTCTTTCTGGGACAAGCTGCTGTATGTTCTCAGCTTTTAGATACCTGGTTGTTACCATCTAGTGGGAGAAAGCTCAGGACTCACATATCTGAATTTAAATATATGTGAAATTAGAAATTCTGTGCTGAATTTCAACAGGGGAAGTGTCTTCTTAAAGATACATTATCATTTTTTAAAGCAATATAAAGTATTCTGTAAGGTATAGAAGGACTTTACACAATTTAAAATAGTTGTAAAAATATCCAGCTTTTTACTAAAACACAGGCTAACTATTTTTCAGTTGGTCTTTTTAAAATTACAAGTCTTGCCATGAAAAAAGGTCTGATTCAGTTTCCATTAATTTCCTAGAAGGGACTGAAGTCACTTAAAGGGTTGTAACAAACAAGGATATGAACAGTGTTCAGTTCTGACTCATTATAATATCTGGAAAATGACTTTTACTTGAAACTTTCTAAGCTTATGGGGGAGTTCATGAATATGAAAATTTCTTCTGAAAGGAGAAGTAATATAGAAAGAGAGCATCTAATTTGGCAAATTTCTCCTTTTTTGCCTATGAATTTCACTTTGTCCATATGAAATGCTGAAAAATGATTGAATTATTAATAAGTTATAAACAATTAAGTTTTGATTTTTTTCCCAATATATATGATTTACAGAGTTTTGCTGATGAAGTTGTCTACTGTTGAAAGACTTGCAGAATTAAGTGTGAAACCTGTGATAGAACCTTTCTAAAAAAGAAACAAGATTTCCTCCTCTGTAATTTCCTTAGGTGTGAAATGCAAGTAGGTTTCAGACATGAGATCAAATCTGTGATAGCAAATATACCCTCACAAGCAGTTTTTGTCTCAGTTAAGCTAAACAGGAAAAGAATACTTGCATTTTAGCTGAGCTTGCTGCTAAGAAGGGAAAGAAAGTGAGAAAGAGTGATCCTAGAAGTTCATCATGCTAAAGACCTGCCTCCATGAACTTAGACTATGATCTGGTGAAGAATTTCTGATGCTACATCAGTATTCTGGTAAGAGGAATATTTGTTATACTTTCTCCTCCAAACAGCTGAGTGATGTCTCGGGAGGGAAAGCTATTTCATGGGTTTAACTGTTATAGTCCAAATGACAAATAGCAGGGCTAAGATTTGTGCAGATTCTGCAGTAAACTAAAATAGCATTACTCTGTCCTGTCACCCACTCAGTGTTGAATATCTGTTAAAAAAACCCCATGCTTGAAATTGCAGATTAGAAAGATGAATATCGGTATGTTAGATTTAGATGAGAAATCATCTGATCTCTTGCCTTTCCACACAGCCTGTAGCAGATATGAATTTCTCCATATGCCTTTTAGAACAAGGTCAACAAGTGAAATGTTTTAACAAAAGAATGAGAAAACATGGAGATATGGTAGGCACACATATAAAGCTAGGTGACATGACATTATCCATCACTACAAGTGAAATAGTGAAGTATTGTCAAATGATCAAGAAGAAAATATCAGACTTAGTTCAGATGAGATTCTATTTGAAGTGAAAGAAGCCAAATGCATGGAAAATAGCCTATCAAATTGAATCAATCTGGATAAAGCAAAGAAGGGAAGCTGTAGACAACATGAGACCTCCTAGTACAACAAAACCAGAAATTGCAGAGCATCCTAGAGACTGTTCTTCTTTTCTACAGTGCATCCCATATGAGACACTGAGACAAATGTTATGAGAGCATCATTACAGCATTTTTATTACTGCATGATATTATGTCAGTTCAGAATTTAACATTATTTAATAGCTCTACAAATTTTAATGACTTCAGCAGTTACTAATCAAAGCAAGTATATTTAAAAAAAGGTACAGGATTTTGTCTGCTACAAAGGAAAACAAATTTTTGTAACTTCTTATAGACCTGCAACAGAAATAAAATAGCATAAAGTTCAAATCCAGAAGGACCTACTGGATAATGTTTGCTTAAAAAAAAAACCAAAAAACAAACAAACCCCCAAAAACTCAAGATATGCATATAATAAAGGCTTAAGTATTGAGAATTTTGAGATAACATTGTCTAAATGTTTTGAAAGGCACTTACAAAATTACTAAGGATATATCAGACCCACAAACAGGTAAATATTTCTTGCAAGCAGACTTAAAGTGTAGGGTTCAATGAAACCCAAGGATGAAATGATGAAAAAAGTAACATTTCATGCAAATGATGCCCTGAGGCTATATACAGACATGTCAAACAGCAGAAAAGGACATGGAAAGATCCTCTGATAACACTTTGTCCATAATGTTGAGCTGGCTATGCAGAAGACTAAGTGACTCTTTTTATGCATCTGTATAAAGCCTTGAAGGAAAGTTTTTCTTACAATAACATCTGTTAATGGCAAGCAATCAGATCATTATTCTTGACATTATAGTAGAGGAAATACTTAACATTTGCATGAGCTGACATCAGACTGCTCAGAGTATTGAACCATGTACCAAGAAGAACTTTGCAAATTTTTAGTTTAGGTATATATGGGGAATTTAACAGGAGGAGTCCCCAGGTAAACAAAAAGGAGAGAATTGTCCTCACAAATTCACCTCATAACTAAATTATTTTCTTGAAATGTACTTGCTACTTTTCTGAATATGAAAAAATAGATTTAAATTGTAATTTCACTTTTCGTAATAAGTTGGAGAGACCAAGTCCAGCGAGAAGAAAAATAGAAACTTTTGTAAAGTACGGGGAGTAAAACTCACCCATTTTTATATTCTAGGTATTCTCAATTTAACAAAATTACTCATTCCATTAAAACATGGATTTTTCTTTACATGATGAAAGATTCGGCTTGCTTTTTTGGGACAGGCACATCAATTTTATGCAATGGTCCCCAGCCCTGAACTGCTGAGGGATGATTGTTAAAATTCACCCTTTGTTTCTTCCTCTATATGAGTTACTTTATGTGCATGGATAGTACATGAAATGGTTCACATCAATGTGACTATAGGATGAGAAAATATTGATTACAAAAATGCACAACAAACAGGACTTTATTAATCTTTTTGTGTTCAAGAGCATAAGACAACTGGGTTATAATGCAGCTTTGGCTGCAGAATTCTGCTGATGCAACGATAGGAGATATATAAGTATTGGGAGACATCAGAATGTGTAATGGGAATGGACATATGGAAATTATCCACTATCAGAAGATCCTATAACAATGACTAGTAGTTGTATCCAAGGTCTTCTACAGTGAGACTTGACACTACTGTGTGCTGTTGCACAGGTTTCACCAAGACGACAGGGTCATGGGTAGGCAGCAAAAGGGCAGAGACCTATGAGATAGATTTAGACAGGATCCCTGTTTCTGCATGGAATAGGCTGAAGCAGGATTACACTGGTTCCGAAATATAGAAACAGATTGAAATAGCATGAAAGAGTCAGTTCTAGTGGGGAAAATTTAGCACCTCTGAACTAAGATGTGGAAAGTTAATTAATAATTTTTCAGAAGTTCTGTAATAGTCTGTTTGTGCCTGAGGGCTCGATGATGAAGGCGTTGACTAAGATGTAATTTAGTGGTAAAGACTTAATAAAGACAGCACAAATCTAGCCTTAGTTTCGCTCTAGGTTCCTGTGACATCTAAGGCATTACATTCATTATGGCTACATATGCACAATCCCTGTGTGTTTTATTTGGTTTTTTGTTTGCTTTTGGAAGAGGACCACCTAGTCTTTTTTCTTTATCATTACTTTATGTTTTGTTCAACATTAAAAAATACTGGATCAAACAAACTTTCTCAAAACCTGGTCTGGATGTTGACAACCACTTTACAAAGAAAATTGATATCACCTGATGAAGTATTCAACAAATAATTATATAAGTTCAGCAAAAGCAAAAGTCATTCCCACAATATACCAACATTCATGATATCTCACAGGTTTTATAAGTTTATGGATAAATTTTTTCTGTTGATTCAATTATTTCCTTACTAAAGTTTTTTCATTTAAACTTACATGATGATGACAGCTCCTTATATAGCATTTCATTGTGTGATTTTGCTTTTGCTTAAACTCTATTTAGAAAAAAACAGAGGATTATTATGCCAGAAGAATACAATATTCTTTGTAGTAAAACAGTCAAGCATTGAAACCCATATGTTATATAGTTATTATGACTAATCAGAACTTAAATACCTTGCTTTCTAAGTCTCAGTTGGATAGAAAATTACCTGCATATTACTGAGTTACAGTTCTCAGATTATTTACTCCATAGTGCAATGCTGCTAAGTACAGTATATTAGAATGTGTGCCTGCTGAATTAGAATGGAATTTTCTACGAAGTGCATTGCTCTTTCTGGTCCAGTGGTGTGCAAATGCAATATCCAATCTTTCAACATGATATGACTTGAAATACAGTTTGAATATATGCTTAATTATTATATGTGTAATATATGCTATTTTTAATATTTCATTACAATATAAATTAAAATACAAAAACATTCCGATTTTTAATTATACTACTATAATTTCTGGTGTTTCTCTAAGACAGCTGTTGTCCTTGCCTAGAATGTTTTGACCCACACTAAAACCCAAGTCTTTACAGACTTACCAGAAGCAAGAATCCTTTCCAGTTGCTCCTTCACTATACACTTTAAAACAAGATAGCATTGGTATCCTGATATTGCCTGCCATTATGCTACTAGGAGTAGGTGGATAAGAGTAACAAGATTGCTTTAATAAGTCATGAGTTATTTTTGTTTGAAAGAATGATGGTTATACTTGCATGCTACTAACTGAAAGTTGATGACAAAGTGGAAACTGAATAACCACTAATTCAGTTTTGAATTTCCTATCTTAGCATAGTATTCGTTTAAGTAAAGCTTAGTCACCAAGAAAATTTGGATAAATCTGTCATTTTTTAAGCTCAAGTAAATTTTTCAGAAGTTCACTAAAGCAGCATAAGTATATAAAAATTCATGTAACAATGTTTTCTGAATTTCAGATTGAGATAAAAAAAATTCAGTCTGGATAGTTCTAGTTCTGCAAATACATAGTTAAGTCTTTCATTGTTGTTAGACATTACAAATATAAAATAGAAAAGTTATTTTTTGAGTAGATGAAAGGGAAACAAAAGGTAAAACAGTCCTATTGTCACATCAATTCAATTTCTAGCAAAGGTATATGTTGAATTTCTCTACAGTCTCTCTTTATTACCTGATCTTCTCCTTGGATCTTTTCTACTGGGTAGTTATAATTTAGAAAGCCCCTGCAGGGCTCTTGTGCTTCTGAAAAGGATGTGCAACAGAGTATGTCACCCAAAATAATTATCTGCAACTACCATCTTACCTTAGGCTACATGTCAATACGCACTCACTTGGTACTCAGAGACTGCATCTAATTTAGACCTGAAGGCAGACACACGTGAATAATACTTACAGCAACAAAACAGGATTGAAGCTACAGTGGAACTAATTTATTAGTTAAAAAGGGCGTCAACTGAAGAATTACAGCATCTTTCACAATCTTGGTACTGTAATCTTTTTCATTTTCCTCAGGATCCAAGAATGAAATTCTGTGGTATCTTAAAGAAAGTAACAGAAGAGAACAAAAGTACAAGCCTTGCACCATTTAACTTGCTTTCTTAAGGTATGTGTGAGATGGCCAGGGTCTTATTCAGGCACAAATCAAAAGATGTTCTGAGGATAAAGGAATTATACTAGTAGAAAAATATGCATGGAAGAGGACAAAAATTAGGTCATATAATTATATAATAATGGCTATGAACTATAAACCAAGTAGATCAAAGGGACATTATGATGTAGAAGTTCCTATGATAGCTGTACCAGAATTTTAGATAGAAGCTGTTACATATATCTTTATTTTAATATCCTTATTGATGGTTTGGATAACAGGTTTGACTGCACCCTCAGCAAGTTTGCAGACAACACCAAGTTGGGTGGCAGTGTTGATCTGCTTGAGGGCAGGTAGGTTCTGCAGAGGGATCTGGACAGGTTAGTTTCATGGGCTGAGGCCAATTATATGAGGTTCAACAAGGCAAAGTGCAGGTCCTGCCCTTGAGTCACAACAACGCCATGAAGTGCTACAGGTTGGGGACAGAGCAACTGGAAAACTGCCCAACAGAAAAGGATCTGGGGGTGCTGGCCAACAGCTCAGTAAACATGAGCAAGCTGTGTGCCCAGCTGGCCAAGAAGGCCAATGGCTTCTTGGCCTGGATCACAAATAGCATGGCCAGCAGGACTGGGCCAGTGATTATCCTGTTCCACTTGGAAGTGATGAGGCTGCACCTCAAATCCTGTGTTCAGTTTTGGGCCCCTCACTACAAGAAGGACACTGAGGTGCTGGAGCTTGTCCAGAGAAGGGCAGCAAAGCTGGTGGAGGGGCTGGAGCACAAGTCCTATGAGGAGCAGCTGAGGGAGCTGGGGATGTTTAGCCTGAAGACAAGGAGGCTCAGGGGAGATCTTATCACTCTCTACAGCTATCTGAAAGGGGGTTGTAGCCAGGTGGGGATTGGTCTCTTCTTCCAAGTGACAGGTCAAGAGGAGATGGCTTCAAGTTGCACAAGGGGAGATATTAGAAAAAAATTTCTCACTAAATGGATAGTCAGACATTGGAACAGGCTGTCTAGGGAAGTGGTGGAATACCCATCCCTGGAAGTGTTCAAAAGGTGTGTGGATGTGGCACTTGAGGACGTTGTTCAGTGGTGAACATGGCAATGCTGGGTTAACAGTTGGACTTAGTGATCTTTGAAGTCTCTTCCAACCTTAATGATTGCATGATTCTATAATTCTATATATTTGCCAAATGCATAAGGTAAACAGGAACATACAACACAAAGTTGCAGAACACTAAATGCATTTTATGTGGTATTTGACGCTACAGAATTCATGTGTGTTGGAATGCATAAAAAGTTAAATAGCTTTGTGAAAAACAAGAGAAAACATTAGGTGAAGAACTGTATTCTCTATCATGTACCCAAAAGTTTCATTCTTGCTGCACCTTTCTTCCCAGGCCATAGCTGCAACGAGGGACTTGCACCATTTACTTTGGAGCAAGCAGGTGTATAATCCTCCTCTCACCTGAGAAAGGTGAAATTACCCTTGGTAAAGTTCATAGACAGACCCAGTATTTCCTCAGAATAATTACTATTCACCCTGTCTCTTTGTCCCATGTGTGATGGAGATGAATATTTGCAAATATTTTGTAACTCATAGATGGGTTTACATGGATGAAAAACTTGAGGAGAGTTGATTATGTGAGTGAGTTCCCACAACTAAGAACATAGCTTGCAGTTCTATCCTAGACCAGCTTCAACATTTTCTTGGCTCCAGCCTGAAGCCATTCACAAAATAATCATTGTGAAGCAGACTCCTGTGCACAATACTGACCTGTTTCTGCCCTGCTGGCAGGAAAACACACTATTCCCATGAAGGCATAATATCACTTCAAGAAACTACACTGAACTTCACAATAGTATCAATAAATTTCTTAAGTATATTTTTTGTGTTCCTTTATGATCTCTACCCCACAGCTTTTTAGTGTCTTGTACTTCATGGAACAGAAAGCTTGGAAATAATCACACAGCTCATGAAATCCACTTCGGCGAAGCTGCAGCCTCCACAGCACAGCCATTACATATCACTGACCACCAAACACATCAGTAGGAGTTTTAGAGTTGATGGAGGAGACCAACAGGCCAATTATATTGACCCACAGGAAGCTGGTAAGACTGACGGCAATAGCAATGCTTTAAATTTGTACTTCAGAGGAATTTGTTAAAAAAATGCCTTGTTATATACAGAAGAAACATTTACACAGGATGCTCAGTGAATTGTGTAGCAACTTATACAGCTATAGAAATTTACAGGTTGAATTCTTAATTTCAGTTACAAACAGTTTCTGACTTGTGGGTAAAGCCACATAATTTTGAATGGTAGGAGTCCATAGAAGGCAGGAGCTAATGTAAACAATTGAAGAACTAATGTACATTATTAATGCAGCCTAAGCAAAGTTATTCTTTCTTTTGTGAGCTACTGAGTACTAGAGTGTACAGTAGTATCAGGCATACGCTGTGGGAATAACTTTTTCAAATATTCCTTTGCTCAAGTATCTTTACAAAACTGACAACCATCCAGCCCTCATTATATTACTAGGATGTTCTAACTCCATTTAAAAGAATATTCAACTAATATTCAGCTTAATCGAGTTTATTTGTACATCTGTAAGAGGCTTTTTCTTGTCCCCTATCCATAACTTCACTATTGATAAAAAATCATTAGTTTTGTTTATTTCAAAATGTAAAGCTCTCGGGACAGAGAAAAAAGTAAATTTTCATCATAAAATTTCACAATAATGAACAATTTTCACATAAGTTATTCTTCTGGGTCACAATCCCAAGTAAATTTTCTCAGTTGACTCATTAATATGAGGTGACTATTAATGTTTACTGCCAATTGAACGAACTCATCAAAAAAGTTTGTCTAATGAGAAGTATCATTTTTACAAATTCATTCTTTTTATCAAACAATAGCAATGACAACCGTATTTCATATATAGAAAGAGTAAATTAGGTTTGGAACAGCTAAAAGAAAATCTCACCTTGTTTATTATTTATATTCCTAGATACATGAGGAACTTGGGCATGAAATATGCCATCAAAAGACTTTTCAGAAAAATAAAAGTATTTCAAGATTATACAGTTGAAACTTAGCACTGAGCAAAATTTCTGTTATTATTAAAAGATTCAAACACTTCAACTGGTCGTTGGTCACTTAATTTCCTTTGCAACAACTTCACTTGCCTGCTACAGAAAGCACAAAACTACACTGAATAGTGCAAGGACATCTCCTTGAACAAAACACTTGGCATATTATAGGTGCCACAAGAAATGCTAAAAGAGACTAGCAACAATAATCATAGTAATAACAGATCTATTGCCTTAGGAAAACACAGTTTAAAAAATCTGTTCAGACCAGTGTGCAAGAAGCTGTAAATAATGCACTGATGGCATTACATGGCCTATTGCTTGGAGAGCATCACTCCAGGAAATGTCTTCTAATAATGTCATCCCACAGACTGATTCTGCTGCCCTGCTTTTATCACTTGAGTTCTTTTACTTTACTTGTCTGTATGACTTTTACTAAAGTTGTAATCTCCCTTTGAATATAATTGAAATTATTCAATCTGTTTTTCCTTTGAACCCAAAAGATAGAAGTTATAAAACTTAAAATTATTGAACAACTATGACAAAAGAACAACCCATCTAACACAAATGTTTCAATTTCTACAATCAATCAGAAAAATAGACTTCAACAGCCTGCAACATTGAAAATGAATATGCCAGATCTCTGGCTCCTACAAAACATCTGGTGGTACTGTCCATTACTACTATATATATGACAGATGGGGTCAGTACTGTACTCCAGATTTTATCATTAACAGCCTCCATATATAATTGCAGCTTTCAGAGGTAAGAAAAAGTTTCTTTGCAAAAAGAAACAATCAGATCTTACTTAAGCATTCATGACAAAGCAATAGAAAACAAAAATATGACCTTTTTTGTTTAATTTGGAGTTCAGGTGAACAATGTCCCCAGTATTATATGGGAACAGTTGCAACCTAAGTTTTTAATAATAGACTTCTCTAAATGAATAACAGTATTACAGTTTGATTCGGTACAATGTCAAGGACAAACAAAACCTACTCTTTTTCTTCTGTATAACATTTGACACATAACTGTGTTGGGTATTTTTTTAGATTCATTACATGAAAGATAACCACATCTATTAGATGAGCCTTACATTACATTTTACTAACTAATAATTACATTACATTTACTAACTAAAGTCCAAGAAAAAATACTTATGTTTTCCTCACATGAGTAATCACGTTCACTACACTGGGATTACAAAGAGAAGTATAAAGCCATCAGAAGTGATCTATGTAATAAAGCAGCAGTTTATAGCACTAAACATTTTGTAATATCTAGGTAACACCCCATACATTAAAAATTCTGTCAGATTGAACATCTTGGAAATACACTTAGATGGAACAACAGCAAAACAAACTTACTAGTCATGAAGGCACCAGCAGCAGGTGATATTTCAAATAGAAAGGAAGGAGAAAACAGTATTTTATGATATGAGCAAGTCCTTACCTAGTGGCTGCCCTGCGATGATCCTGGCATTCTCTCCTGCCACTGCAGCCCTCGCATGCCTCTCACTCATGTACTGTACAAATGCATAACCTTTGTGAACTGAGCAGCCCACTATTTTCCCATACTTCGCAAAGATTGCTTCGATGTCACCTTTTTTGACAATGGCTGTGTTCAGATTGCCGATGAAGACTCTGGAGTTGATGGACTTTGGGTCGTTCTTATTGGTGACGTTGCTGGTCTGTGTTTTGCCGGTCATGGTTGGATCACTTGGCTTTAAACCTTAAACAAATAACAAAGAAAATTATGTTTCAAAGCATGAAGTGACTCTGACTTTGCATGATTGTTCCAGCAATAATTCACTTTTATTTTTTGCTTTGGGTGAATCTAGACTAAAAAACCTCAAACTTTCAAAAACATTATCATTAAAACCAAGACAGCACATTGTAAATACTGCTTATAACTCAAATTAAAATTTCTTATTTTTATATATATGAAATATACCAATACATCTCTTAATACAATGCTGTGATAGCGGAGTTTTACTGTAATCTTATGTGGATTTCTGCTTAGAAATTCAATATTGACTTTTTAAGTACCTAGCCATCTGGAAACTGCAAAGCAAGAGAATGAATCATTATCTTCTGTCAAAGAAATGAACATTCAAGGCCATGTAGAGAGCAAACTCTTACAATGAAAGACAACACTGCTTTTGTTTGGTGTCAGTTAGAGCACATTTCTCACCAGTTAAATATCTCAGTGAGGTGTGCAGTGCAGGTAATATACAGTTCTTTACTGCAATCAATATGCTTCTATCAGAACAATTTTCCCTGTAAATCCAGTACAAAAGCAAAAAAGAGAAAAGACAGTGAATTATGTTCTGAGAATTAAAAAGTATGAAAACAAACCACTTTAACTGTAGGAACACAGGTTTTCTTGCTGCTTTGCTCTTTCCTCTGATGTCAAAAGTCTAAATGCATCCTGTCATTTTTGATAGAAATAACAACATTATTTTTTGAAAGATTTGGTAAAACGAAAAAATATTTGATGTTCATCTAGCCTCACACCTTGAAGAACATGTGATTTTCTTAATATTCCACCTGCCAGCTGGTGCCTCCATTTGCATCAATTTACTTAGATGGAAATAAAATAGAAAGAAATGTCTGTGCTGGGTTTTCTTCAGCTTTAGTAGACCACAGGAATTTAAAAAATACATATAGCTTTAAATAGAGAAAATTTATTTTGTAAGAAGGAGGTCATTTATACAGCAGCCAAATATAGGCCATGTCTTATAGCCAAGAAATATGTTACTATTTTTTAACCTGTTCATACTTTTGATCATGTCACAGTAACAGCTCGGGCAAGAAGAGAATTCAGTCAGATACTTCTCCCAGTTAAAGTTCAGTTCATTCCTCAGGATGAAAAGGTATAATGACCTCTCTTCTGGACACCTAAAGCTTGAGTCTAACTAGCAGAAATTGCATATTTTAAATCAGTAGCTACCATATATGAAGCTAGAAAAAGAAACCATTGTTACAGAGCTCTGCACAATTCCTGGTGAACAAAACAGTCACAGCCACAGTCATCAGCACTTTGACTACCTCCATCCCAGAGGATCCAAACCCCACCTTCCAGGTAAGAATACACAATGGAGATGTGTGGGCAGTCCTCCTGAGTCCTACCAAACAGTCAACTCTATTAAACAAATGTGTGCTATCACTTGCTTAACAACTTAGTGTAGCAACTTACTTTATATTGCAACATTTAGAAAAAACATTGAAGAAAATAAGAAAAAAAAATTTCTTGTAAGTTTATTGATTTTTAAACACATTCTGGAAACACAAGATACTTTATACATGCACAGATTTCATCATGGAGACCCAGGAAAACTGCCTAGACCACAAACCTCTGTCTATCATAAGACAGACTCAATACCATATATTTCTAGATTGCTGTGCAGAATGTGCATATTTGAAGTCATGTCTATATGTAGTTAACCTGAATATTGTGAACATTCATAGCAGTAGGCTTGGTACTACAATAGTTTGAAGACAAACCATTTGAAAAACATAAATATAATGCACATTAACCTCTATAGTGGCATAAAGTGGACTGCTGATGTTTTCTAAGACCTAAAAAGTTTAAACCCATCTTAGATATACCTATATTTACACAGGAGTCAAAGTGACAATAACACAGCCACGTTATTTTAAAGAGCCCTAATTACACAAACTGAGGAGGTAACATGGCAGAGTATTTAGGCATAAAAATAAAAGTTGATGCAGTCAGGTTGCTGGTAAACAAGGAACCACTGGTATCCCCTGTGCTGCCGGGTTCAGTGTGCAAGTACCACTCTATTGGGAAAATCTGATATGGACACTATTGTGGTAATTTTTGTCAAGATCCAGAAAAAACCCCAAACTGTATTTGTCCTCATATAATTCTTAGTTTCTTATTAGTATCATCTGCGTACATTTATTGACTGTGTAGCTAAACTCATTTTACTTAACTCATAGGGGTAGTTTATCACAAGTAAGATCACTGGTCTAGAAAGCAGTAGCCTTGACTGGTAGACCTGTCTTATCCACTAACCTGCTGTATCACTCTTTTTAGTGCTTCCATTTCCACCTTTTAATCTTCAGACTTGCACTTTTTTTGGCTAAGGGCTGTCTCTCCATGTATTTTTATATAGCTTCTAGCGTTAGCACACAACTGACAGACTAATAATAAAAATGACAAGGAGAAAAAAAACTACAGAAAATCTTCTGCCAAAAGTCAGGATTTGCATGAAAATAATAGACAACAAAACTCCTCATTTATTACAGCACAATTGTTTTCTAAACACCAGAGTACCACACTCTGTATTTCCTCTATTGTTTAGCCATTTAACATGGGATTTAGTGAACTATTCCTTTTTTATTTCATAAAAATCCTCATTTTATTTTTGCACAGTTTTTGTCTGCACTAATTTAAATAGACATTGAATATTTCTCTCTTGTAGTTGTTCTTTGCAATGCAAATTTACAATATTTTTACAACACAAAGAAAAGTAGTTGTCTGGTGGGTTCTCATATTCAAATGAGCAGTCAGGAAAACGTGCTGTGG
This sequence comes from Manacus candei, assembly GCF_025592945.1. Classification (NCBI taxonomy): domain Eukaryota; kingdom Metazoa; phylum Chordata; class Aves; order Passeriformes; family Pipridae; genus Manacus; species Manacus candei. The sequence continues at coordinate 30,953,414 of NW_026138056.1, read as the reverse complement.
AAATTCAAAGGGTAAGAATAATAGTAACATGAAGGATTGAAATTTGATTGCCTTGCTGATCAATATTTTTTTGTGAATATTTCATAAAAATTAAAGATCCATGGGAACTTCATCACAATGCAAAAGAACGTGGTTTTACACCTCACTTACAATATGCATCTGTGAATACTGAATTATATCTATCTTGTCTGACCTATCAGTAAAGTCACAAACATTGTAACTCATACAACTGCAAAAATAAATGAAAAAGTGAGAAAAACCTATCTGAAGTAATCTCATTCTTTGCATCCTTTAATAAGGTATCTTTTAAGAAATGGTTTACAAATAACAGCTACCTATCATTGCATTTAAACATATTTATTTATTCAATACATTTCATTATATACTATAATTATAATATAACACATATACGTTATATATTATATATATTATGTTATATATTGCAGATACTGCATTGTTTTATGCAGTAGCTGTTTCAATTATTCTATTAAGAAGTAAATAGTTTAAGTCTTGGAATAATTAAAATACAAGTTATAAATTGGAACATTTCTATTACTACATAGATCTCTGATTTGAGGAGTAAAGTTTGCCAATCTTTCTTAGATATTAAAATTTATAACAAGTTAAATAGAAAGGAAAAAGCAAATGACTAAAATGAGATTCTTATTGTCCAGGACACAAGTGAGAAGTTTAAACCGGTCAATTTATAGTGCTGAAGAGGGGGGTAGAATTTAATCCTCGGTTTCCTTCAGTTTTCCAGCATTTCTTGGCAAAGTCTGGCTAAGCACCAGCATGACAAAGCGTTGCTTTGTGGCTGTACAATTCAACTTCTTTCCATAAGAGGAATATATGAATCCACATCTTCCGTTTCAGAGATGTTCCTCCTCAGGCACTGTGCCTACCCCAGAACAGTGAAGATGACAATTCCTTCTACAGTTGTGCCCCAGTGCAGAGACAGCACAGGACTTAAAGAAAAGAGAAAGGGCACAAGTCAGATTCTACATCCCAGTAACTCTCAGGCATTTTTTTAGGGATTAGGGTCAAGAAGCAACCATAATAATTCTCTCTGACTTCTGATCCCAGTGCTGCTTTATGTGTTTTACCAACTATTCTTCACAGAGTAAAATGCAAAATTTGTCTTTGAAGAGACAGAAAATTGGTCAAACTGCAAAAAAATTTGGGATATATGAAGACTTGGGGATCTAAGTTATTTAAAGGGATTTTCAGCCTCTCCCCAGGTGTACAACCATTTCTTATCTCGAAATGTCGATTAGAACTACTCAGTCACGTAAAATTTCTACCAAATTCTGAAAATTTGTCTCTGAAATTATCCTTACGTATTTTCCTATACTGAACAAACCAGTGAGGCTAACCTGCAAAAATTCTGTTAGAATCAGAAAATATCAGATAAACCTCTTTAGAAGAGGTTAGGAAATATTTCCATTGAAGGCTTGGGGAATTTTTTTTCTGATTTTTTTTTTGTTTTGTTTTTTTTTGTTAAAAACAAATTGTCTTCAAAAAGTTTAGTAATACTTTCTGGAAGTTCTATATATTTATGTGCTTTTATCTTGGAGGTGTTTTCTTTTGTCAATAAACTATTTGCTACTTTTGAGCAAATAGAAAAAGTGTACATAATTGAATGAACTATGTATTACTTGCAGTGACTTTAGGAAAAATTAGGGTCTGCTGAGGAAAAACTGAAAATGTTTAAGCAAAACACAAATTCTTTCTGAAAATTGAAAAGAACTGTGTTATTCATACGGAATTTTAATATCAAATTTCTATGTACTTAGTCTATTTACAAAAAAAATCCCAGGAAAAAATTAAAACCACTCATTTCCCCTTCCCCCCTAAAAATAAAATTCATTTTGAGATCATGTATAGAGCTAAGCCAGAAAGTTATCAACACTTTGTATTAGATTTGTGTGGTAGTAAGACTAATTCTTTCTGGAGAAAGATTTTTAAATATAAAAAGTCTCATCATTGGCAACTTTCTCTAAGCAACAGTAAATTCCAAATCTCAATTTTTGCTATTTACAATAAGACATTTGCGCATTGAGGTGCATAGTACACATTTGATAATTGCAAATTCTTCGAAGAAAGAAAAAGACCTTAACAGACACGTGGTCGAACAGTGATGTTTGTTTCCACAATGAAATCCACAGTAAAAAGTACACACTGTAAGAAAATATTTGCTAGGATATTTGGGGGTCAAGCTGAACATGGGCATTCTGGTAAATATCAAACGACACAGTATTGGTCCTTGGACAGACAAAATTCAGCACTATAACATCTGGTCAGTCTCTGGCCCAAAACTTGTGAGGTTTTGCTCTTTTCAGCATTTCCAAGTAATTTGTCTCTGCCCTTCTGTTATCTAGCCTCAGTTAGTAGTTGAACTTTTGTCAATATCAAGATTCAATTGTTGCTTTAATAGTTGGGCTTTTCTGTGACATATTGTCTTCAAGATTTAAGAATCAATGATTATCAAAATGTTTATTGAGAAAAAAAAGAATAAGGCTGTAATGTATTTTCTTTCTTTTTGAGTTACCTTTTAGCAAGAGTGACAACATAAATGTTTTTGAAGGGTTGTAGACAAACTTAAGATGTTTAAACATTGGAAGTGGCCTTCTGAGCATAAAATGTCCTACAACATAGAGTTATCTTACATTGGTACTAATATTTTATGGGGAAAAGTCAATGCTCATGTTAATTCCTTTAATAGGCAGTCATTAAAAAGTATTTTATCTCAGTTAAATTAGTACTTGACAAAACCCCTACAAAATTTTATATATCTATTGGAAGTATGACTATTGGAAATTTCACAGTGGTAGGGAGGAATGGAAGGAGGGAAAAGAGAGAATGGAAAGTTGTCAGGCAAAATATATTTTGCCTTGGAAAAATCCTTTCTTTATGTTTTATGTTCATTTTTAATGAATTATTATATCTAGGTCACAAAAATAAAGAAAAAAATTATTCATAAGATGGTTAGTTAAATCCACATCAAAATATTCTGAGTCCTTCCAGTCCTCATTAAAGTCAAAGAATATGCTTCCTTTTTTTTTTTTTATGGTTTAGTTTTTAGCTTCCTTTCAATTACTTTTAAGAAGGGGTTGAACATAATGTCTATAACAAGGGCAACGCTCCCTTCAAGCTGGCATTTCTGGAGTCACATAAATGACAGTATGTATCAATACTTGCTATGCCACATCTTGTAGAAAACTAAGGACTGAAAGATAAAATTACGTAGCAGATCTCACTTCATGTTCTGTTGTGACTGTTCTCAAAGAGAAAAATACTCTTTCTTTGTGGAGGGTGAATAAAACATATCTACTTGTTAAAAAGAAATAAAATAATTATAAATTAATTATAACATGCAGAAAAAATAATAAATTACTTTTAAGAATGCATTATTTTGCATTAGTTGTTTAAACATTGGAAAGAGTAAGGGGGAGGTGTGCCCTCTGTCCTCAGGAGCAGCACCACCTCCAAGGAGGGGGAGGAAAGAAGAAAAGTTCTGATGTCTGTACAGGTGGACAGAAGTTGCAGCTGCTTACTGCCCTGGGTGCCTCATGGGACCTTCTCCCACACAAATGGTCAGAAGAAAATGAAACCTGTGAGCACAGAATAATAGGGATTTTTCTTTCCATTCACATGCTCTTTGTTCTCAGGATAAAGAAAATAACCCTACATAATCACGTAAAGAAATACATTTCCCTAATATAAGATTTGATGATCACTCAGATATGGGTCCCTTTCCCCCATCATATTTAAACCCCTTAAATACAAGGTTTTCTCTATTTATAAGTTATGAAATAAAGATATAACTCTGTTGGTTAGAATAAGAAAGTAATTGTGATAGCACATACCAGTATAGTTGTGTAAATAATATGGTGAATTTAGGAGAAAAATATTAAAATCAAATGCTAAAAGAAAAAAGTAAGACTTATTTGGATACTAAGTGAAGAGGAGTTTGAATTTGAGTAATACATTGCCTAAATGTCTAATTCCATAAAAAGATACATCCTTCAAGGGAATACTTTAGAGACCTGGATACTGAGGTTGCTTAGCAGACTCCAGAACAGGACCTTTGGTATTATCCCGCAGGTAATACTTCACCTTTTAAAATATATCTAGGAAAGACAGCACGATCAAGACATTTTTGGTACTAATTCAAGGCAGACAAATAATGGGTTAACTTTGGTACTTTTCTTTATCATGTCTTTGTTGCAATCTGTGTGCTGGATATGTTTATCCAGGAAATGATAATGGAAACTCTTCATCTAGGGATGTGTTTCTTTTATGTGCTGTCAATTAGGCTCTTTGAGAAAGAACTGAACAAGTTTGGGTTTTTTTGTTTGTGTTTTTTTTAAGCAAAAGTTAAACAAAAGTAGGTGACTTTCCCCTTCATTTCCACTATTTTTACTAGATCTATTTGTAGCCATCTATCTCATCTCCTCTGAGTCATCATTTATCATTTATACGGCAAGCTATTTTAATCTTCTCTCATCATTCATTCCTGCTGGTTTTTTAATAATTTTTAATGTATTTCTGACTTTCTATGATTTCTGTGACCTAAATCTGTTTTCAATCTTCGGTTTTAGGTGTAGTGACAGCAAAAGCTGCAGGACTGCTGTCTTTCTCTTCACTTTGTGATTTGATGGATTGCTTAAAAAAAATCTCAGCTATATTTGCTGTCATATGACATTTCCAGCTAATCTCATGTTCACTGGGATTTCTTGGTCTCATTTGGCCGTGTTGCTCCCTCTGTGTTTTTTCTTTCTCTTCAGTGTCATATCACTGTGAGGATTAAAGGAACCTTGGCAAGTAAGACAGTCTCCTACTATCGTTTCTATATTTCTAACCTTCCTAATACACTTCATCAGTTTTCTCTGTTCTCAAGGGAATTTACAGTCCACAAGTACAACACTTTCTGAAATTGCAATTTTGAATTGTTTTAGTGCATTAGAATTTAAAGTCATTATTTAAAACCGGGTCTAATAAGGATACCAATGGCATGGTTAGATGATTCCCCTACAATACAGATCTTATCTCAATCCTTCACTGTTATGTACTAAGGTTTTGTTTTTGGGACACATGACATTAAACATGGAAAGGTTGATATGATTTAATTTTTCGAATTATTCTTAAGGGAAGAAAATTATTTTGGTAAATTGTACATGAATTTTGAGAGTTACATTTAATATTTATTGCTTATGTAATCGCTATAATCAACTCATTGACAGACTATTTTAACTAATTTTATTACATCTAAGTTTCTGAGAAAACTTTTGGTAGCATTACTTTGACTAGAATTTTGCTCCTTGTGTTTCCTTTATTATTTTATAAGAGTTTGAAATTGGATTTGAGGAATGTCATGGTCTAGGCTGTTGAATACCAGACAAGAAGTCAAGAGCTTCTGAATTGTAATCCTAGCTCTGGTACAGACTTGATAAGAGACCTTATGCAAGTCACTTAATATCTCCACCTTGTCCTCTTTCTTCAGAAACTGGCAATAATACTGGTGATATTCCAGCTCACTGGGTTGTTGCATGAATGGAATTAGAAAATGCAAAACACCACAAAAATGCTGCAGCACTAGGAAGTTTAATTGAAAATATACCATTTAATTGAAAATATAAGAAGCTGTTTAGAGGATTAGTGATATCTTGGTTTCTCTGCCTAATCTCTATATTTCTTATATTTCTAAGTATTTTCTGTTAATGGGTATTTTTATACTTTATCTCTTATATTAGTTGATCAAAATAATTATTTGATCTTTAATAGTGGTGAGAGGTATTTAAGAATACTTGAATTTCATAATCAAACTGGAATCACATTTTCTATTGTATTCACTTCCTCTCACAAGTATGTCTTGGGGATTTATGCCAGATAACCATACTGTGCATCTGACTTACAGGAAGAAAAGCTACTACTGACAACAAAGTAATTCTGATACCTGACTCTAGCTTTGCCAGTAACTTTCCCAAAGTTATGCAGTAAATCATGACATACTGTGCTTTTGGTTTTGCCATCTCTTTCTTTTACCCCATTTATTCAACCTGGCCAAATTTTTCAGCCTTGGTTTTACTCATTAGCATGTAGAGTACCCTCTGAGTCAGGAATACAAGGTAATATGCTACCCTTCACCACAAAACAGCTGAATGATTTTTTAGTCTATCTACAAAGTCTTTTCTGTCTTTTCACACACTGAATCTCATGTATCTGTCAAAGTTTAAGATTACGAAGCTAGTCAAGAAAGAAGATATACCTCCGAGGATATGCAACAAGATAACTGATATTTCTTTCCTTGATAAACCTTAGAGTTCATTGCACCCACAATGTGAAAATAGGATTTTCTGCATGGGATTATGGGTATTTCCACCATCTATACATGCAGTATGCAGGCATCTGATGAAGAAAAACTTAGAGAAAACATGAATATGGATCTAATGATGATAGTCTTAAATCTTGTATTTGGATATGACTTCAGCTCCTTTTTCCACCACAATCATGCAGCCATGTGCAAGGTTTTTATAAACTATATTCATAGACTCTCCTGAGGATTTCATAAACACAAATTCAAAGCTATCTGTGGAACTTTTCTTCCTCTATTATCTGAGCCTGAAGGCATCTGAAGTTTAATTGCTATTTGGTGCCTGAAGCTTACAAGTAGACTAATGTTCTGCTGAAATCTAAAATTTTTCAAGTCTGACTGGCTTGACATATATAGCATGTTTAAATCTGGCCCAAGTCATGCATTAACATGTCTTGGCTGCAGAGATTATTTCAGTAATTTTCCTCTGTTGTGACTATTATAGACAAAATACCCAATTTCTCAGAATTTTAACTGATAGATCAACATTTAGGACCTTCTCTGGTACAATGGAGAGCTTCATTTGATTCTCTGCTACTGAAAATTAGGATTTGCATTATTGGTCTCCGGTCATGTGCCTTGGCTCTCTCAGCAATCCCTGTAGCATGGCTGCTTCAGGCTCCTACCCCTACCTCTCCCTTCCTAGACTACCTTCAAAGGCATTTGACATTTACTTTGTAATTAAATCTATGTGAATATTCATGTCAAAGCCTTACTAGGTCCTTTTAATGAAAAAAAAAAGGACTTTAATATTTGTCTGTTTGTTTTTCAGTTGCATGTGAAACATGGAAATTAAATGAAACTTAGAAGAGTAATATTTTCGTTGTTACTGAGAGATTGCAAAGCCTGTAGTTCCTACACTATGCCTCATACCACATAAAAAATCTGCCAAATTTTTTAAGAAATGTGTTAAAAGCAATGTGTTCCAATATTGTGTATCACTGAGAACCTCCAAAATGCTACTATAACTTTTGTCTCTAAAATACATTACATGTACACACAAAAAGTCTTATCTGCTCCCTCTTTAACATTTTTTAAAAAAACATATAAAAATTGGATGAGCAACTTCTTTCCAGTATTTCTAATTTTTTCTAGTCTCAGCACATAGATACGAGTAAGATTTTAATTTAGTTTGGGGTAAGAACAAGTCTTAGTGGAGCTATGATTTTTCTCTAGCAGACATCTGATGTCCTGAGACAATGATAATAGCCCCTACTCAGCTATTTCTTTAATGTTCTTTTAGAGACTTAAGCAAACACAATGAAATAATATGTCAAAGATATTTTCCTAAAAACATTACCTGAACATTAATAAACCACATTAATACAGACTTTTTGATGCAAACCATACAAACCCCTCTGTCAACAGAGGTTTTCTAGCAAATTATTTGAGGAAACAGTGGTTTTCCAGGACAACACCTAATAATTTCATGTAAGCAGGTAACTTGGCCTCTGGGATCCAAATCTGTGTATATTTGAATGCTCTAGAATTTGGTGCTGGCTGTGTATTCCTGAGTTTGGTTAACAATTTGCAAATAGATAACTCAGAAAACAAATCAATTTCTGTATGGATATAACTGTTTTCTTGTACTGACTTCTTGTACCATGTCATCACCTTACCTCTATAGCATCTGTCTCATATATTCTCCTCTTCTTCCCTTTTCTACCTTACTCTGCCCAAGTCTGTTCAAATTATTTCTTACTTGAGTCCACTTTATTTCTTCCATGCCACCTCATCCTTCCTGTAGAGTTTCTTTCTCCTTGAACTTAAGAGAGCAACACTGGTGAGATGCTGCTCACACTGCTTTCATTTTTGACTTTTTGTCTCTTAGTGTGCTTCGTAAAAATCAGCACTGGGTCTTTCAGTTGCACAGATTTTTTAAAAGATTAAAAAAGAATTATTCTAGTAATACTGAGTATGCAGTACACTGGGTTTTCTTTCTTTCCATGCTTTACATATCTATGGGACAGGACAAAAAAAAAAAAAGGAAAAAATTTCCACTAGATGTTCAAATTATGAAGTGGATTATGATTTATTTTCAAGCCAAAAAATACAAGCCTAGGAAGAAAATTTGCAGAAACCTCAGTAGCAATCATAAAAATCCAGAATGTTTAATATAAATATACTTCATACTATCTCTCCTGTATCACAAGAGATTGAAAAAATTTGAGTCTAAAGAAACCTCCTTATAAATCTTACATTTAAATAATTTATTTTATTGATTACACTCGATCTCCAACATCATGCTGTAGAACTGTAAAGTATCTGATAGGAGTGCGGTAAAAGCTGGTTAGAGCAAATAATTTACAATGAATAATTTATGCCTCAAATTTTCTACCCTGTAGTGATTTTTCTATAGCTCATGCTGCCATAATATCTAATTTCTGGTCTAATGGATTATATTATTAGAAAGATTCATTATTAAAATAACTCTGCTTTAAACCGCAGTACAGCTTTCATTGATTTAACAGGGGCAGAAATAGGTATCAATCGAAAGGAGAGGGGGTTTGCTGTTGCTTTTATGGTATACCCCCAAATTGAATCTGAACAGATGTACATTGTTTTAATATTTAACAGTTTGTGATGAGATAGGAATTTTTTTTTCTTGTGAATATAGATCAGTTGTAAACAGCTCTTTCAATGTTAAATATTTTAAATATTCTTTAATTTTATCTAGTTTACCTAGATTTAATTTGATCTAGTATGTTCAATGCTGTAATTAGCTACCAATTGACTTTTAGTGTGTTTCTTCCAACAAATTTGCTCAGAAAGCTCTCAAATAAATGTTCAAAACCATTCACACTGAGGAAACTCAGCTACTCAGAGCTGAAATATAAAAAGACCACAGAAGCAGGCAAAGCTAATTATAAGTGGGCATGAAATCTACGGAAGAAAGTTGCTTGTGTTTTTTCGTTTGCCTTAAGTGATCAGCTTTGGTAGCTCAAATTGATTTTTTTCAGTCCATATTATCTTATCACGCCAAATAATTACAAGATATATAATGTTGCATGCACTTAACTTGGTCTTGTCAATGAATATTAATTATTTGACAGTCAATTATTTTGAAACGAAAACATAGTCAGCAGGGACTATACTTGTCTTTTAACATGAAAGTCTCAGTTCCCCAGTCCCATTGTATACAATAGTCCTTGATTTAGATTAGTATTGTTAGGTATTCTCCTAATGTGATTGTGTATTTTTATATTTATTTTGGAAAAAAACCCAAAAAACTTCTACTAGAAACCACATTATTGCTTTTCAAAAGTGTATAGTTGCTTTGTTAGCAATACAACACCAATTCCTACATATCTCAATTGTGCCACTGATGAGAACTGCCAAATAAGGAAAAGTAAGCTGTGGGTGCATAACATCACTGTCATCATCATTACATTGTGCCTCTTTAAACAGCATTTTTTTTTATTTTTACCTATCCTTGCCAGTTTTCTTTAAAACTGATGAAATGTTGATTACAGATCTTCTGATAAGGTATTCAACTCATGACTATTGGAAAAATTTACCAGATGTTGTGGAGTAAGAAACCAGAATGGCAGATCAACTGGTACAGGTAAAATTTTGAAGATAAATTGGAATGCACATAATTCCATATATTAATTCTTTTGTGCTAATCTACTTTCAGTTTATGTAAGATTTACTTTTAAAAGTATCAGTATATTTACAGCAAAAAGGTACTGATTCAATGCCTTTTATTTTTCTGTTATTATATTTTTCATTGTAGAAAGGACCTTAAGAATCCTTAAGAAGAGAAAGATGCTTGAGGAAATGGTCACTTCACTTTAATCAATATGTGACTTTGTCCTTTATTTTTTTATATTTACATAAGGAAAGTTAAGTGCTATCATCTTCTATTAAAGAAGTACCTTCACAATGAATATATTGGTAATGATTAAGAGAAAGATCTGAATGAAATTTCACCACAGAAATATTTCTCATAAGTAATTTTCTTAGATTTTCTGGTAGTTTTTATTGAGCTATTTCTTTTTCTCCTCCTCTAAAGCAGGAGATTGCTGAGAGAGTCAAGGCAACTCCTCTAAAGTGTTGTTTAAAATAGAGTTTAAAGAAATGCATTTAAGAATGAGTGGAAAATTGCAACCATCTCTATTTTTTATATATTGGTAATCAGAAGATAGCAACTTAATCTTTGACACACTTTCCCCTTTTCTGAACATTTGAAAAGTGTTCCAAACAACCCACCCATTCTGAAATGCTAAAGTTCTTTTGGAAATTGAGGTCTTTACTATCTGATCAAGATGAATTAAGAGTTCTGTGTGTGCATATATCTTCAGAATAGCAACAAATTATATAGGTCTGCACTAATTCTTACTTTCTTGCTACAGCAGTATTCTACAGATCTGTGAAGTATATCAAAACTAATATAAAAGATAAAGTTTAGACTGTAGCATCTAAGGATGGTAAAGATGTCTAGCAGAAAAAAACCCTTGTTTTTCTTCTGCTAGTTGCTGTCTGATCTATAAATCCTCAGTTGTGTAAGTTACTGGACTGCTTGACATGCGTATGAAGGGATACATTAATCTACATGAAAGTATGAGTAATACAGGCAGTCTAGTTACAATAGCAAAAGCAGGTATTTGGAACAGCCTCGTCCAGAATAACAATTGCTTTACAAAGCATAAACAGTCAGACGACTTTCTGCACAGTTCTCTGTCTACCTAGACAATCCCTTCAAGAAGTTCCATAGAAAAATAATGCAGCGCTGTGAATCTGTCAATATATTTACTGGCAGATCTCGTTATGAAGCGTATAGTGAACTTTTTCACAAAACGTCATTGATAAAAGCATGTAATAAAAATAATCTCATGATTCTTGGTGTCAGTGCTACCATAAACACTTTCATGGTTCTGCCCTCATCCTACACTTCAGTAAGTAAAGAATGAAGAAATAGATTCACATGCAGTCATAATTCTCTGTAATCCAAGCTTTGGTTAAAAAAAAAAAATCTAGGCAACTTTTCAGAAAGATCTTGAAACTTTTTTCCCCTTCTTTGTGCTACAAATTCATTAAATCTTATTCTGCTGAGAATCTGAAAATATTAGCCCTCTCTCAGACTACTCAGCTGTAAGGATTATAAAGAAACTGCTATGAGCTTGCTTAATGAACCTCTAAATTCAAATATACATCCTCCTTCTCTCTTTATGTTTATGAAGTCAAGTATGTACACTTTAAAGAGTTTACTATAAAATGTTGAAAAGATATATTACAAAGGGGTTTTTTCCAGCTAGGAAGATCTAAAAAATCTTTAGAAACTAATAATTTAAAAATGGAGGTACACTTTTAATTAATGTGTTATTATAGACTCAGCTAAATTACATAAAGAATGCCAGAGAACACCCGTTCCACCTCTCTCTGAACAGAATCTGCTCCAGAAAAAAGCTGTGGAGAGTAAATTTTTCAATTTGCTCCTGATTGAAGTGAAAAAATAAGTTTCAGGTCAATTTAAAACACAATACTTTCTCACTCTCAAATCAAAGCAAAAAACTGAAGGAAATATACTGTTTTGGATAAAAGATAGAAGACACAATAAGACAGGAAGAGAGACAATTTAAAACATCAGTATATGGGAAAATTCAGAGCTATATTTGGAAGTGTCCATTTAAAGTGCTTTAACTTTTATTCTCTCTCCATTTTTCATGCTGAAATAACATGGTAAATTTGACATAAATTTAAGTGCAGCTGCTTGAAAATCTGTGCAGTTTTTCAATGATTATTCCACATTTGTCAAGTGGCATCACATCACAAATATTAATGACTTTGCAGTCACAATGTCTCCTGATGGGAAGGAGGTTTTCTATCTCATCAAAACAGCAAACTAAGTTCTTATCTAAAAATATCTCTATAGACACATGGACTCAGTCTTAAGTCCTAATCAACTTCTCATATACACATGTAATTCCATTTGAAATATAGACAAAGTTGTTGAAAGAAATACTTAAATGACAATGGAAAATATTAATGACATTATTCCATTACATCTTCCCACAAATTCTCTCTTAAAAGTGTTTTGTTTTACTCCCTTTTAATATCTGTTCCTATTATATTTCTAAGAACAAGAATGCCCACAATGATAGGACAATTTTAAAAGAATGCACAAAATGTCACCTATACTTGGATGAACTTTATTCCATTCTGGCCTTGCTTCTTCTGCATGTTTCAACAACAACAACAACAAATTTATATGAGTCTATTGAAGCCTCCCCAACATTTATCTAGTTTGTGGTTGCAGGGTGTGTACTGCGGGTATACTCAGATGCTGTGGGTTATATAGCATTTCAAAATAAATACTGCAGGCACCATACCAATTGGAGGTTTACAGATGGCTGATTGTGAAAAGCCATTAGAAAGTCTGAGTCCATGTGGTAGCAATTTCTGATTGAAATAGTGCAATGAATTGTACCCACTGCTCATTTCATTTTGGGGTTTTTTTCCCATTCTAACAGCACACAGTACAGCAAACAACCTTCCTGCTCCCTGTCACAACCTTTCGTGACAGACCAGTGGGAAAAAACCTAAAATGTAGAAAACATATCTACATGACTTTCCTCATTGTCCAGCTTCTCCCAAGTTCCAAGCGAATTATTTTCCTGCCAATTCCTCCACTAATGTTTTCAGACAATGCTCGTGATTGCATGAGACTGATATTGCCAAATATGTAATTTAGTGGATACAAGATAACAAAATCATGAAAATGAGTCCATCAGAGCATGTACCTACAGCACAGAAGAAAGCTCTAGCATAATTGCTCTGTTGTCTTTCACCACTGATATTTTGGGCTCTCACTCCATCTTTTCCTTCCCCTTGCCCATACAGAGAGTGAAGAGTGGAGCAAGAGCTCCCTATAACCCAAAAAACACAGAGTCAGACACGGGTACGAAGTGGAAAAAGATTGATTTTTAAAGTCATAGTGGGGCAGTCTCCTTATGCCCCAATCCTGCATTGATTTATGTGAGGGTTTAGGATGCTGCCTGGCAAGTATAAAAGAAATAAAATAAATGCAGAGAAACATAACTACATTTAAAAAAAAAATATTTGGTTTAGTAGGATTTTTGGAAGTGAAATAAGATTAAACTTTTTTGTCTGTTCTCCCATTATAATCAGACAGAACCTCTTTATCTAAAGTTGTTTCCTCCCTCAGCTAATTGTCACCCCAAGACCCAAGCAAACAACATAGAAAACAAACAAGGGATTTTGCTGCAGTCCAGCAACTGTTCCTTCTAAAGAGTAGAAAGATGTCATTGTGTCATCCATGAAACTGTGAAAGCAGCCCGAGACTCGGCAGACCTCATCAGGAACTTCTCTGGTTTCCTTTGCATAAGATCACCCGAAAAAGCTCTGGACTTCAACCAAGTAACTGCAAAACCATGATATACTGAACCCAAGCTTTGAAACACCAGGGGTCTAACTTTGGATGGAAACAGAGTGCCCAACACAGGGAGGATCAAAATCATTAAAAAGCACAGTGAAAAAAAACAAGTGGAATTAAAGAAGAAATATTTATAGATGGAGTAATTTTTCTCTCAAGAGTGTGAAAATGAGAAATGCCTCTCACAAGTTTCTTGGCTACTCTCTCCTTGGCCAAGAAAAATTTATTTTAATAGATTTGAAAGCTTCACTCTACATCTATGGTGACAAATATCACTGATTTGTAAATGTTCATTATGTGCAAACAAAATCCTAAACTAGAAGAGAAGTAAAGATGAAAAAACACTGCTTCATTTACATGAAAAGCATTATAAGCAGCTGTTGTTAAGTGAATCAGGTTTTACAATAAAAATCAATGTTTTCATGATTTTTTTTCTCCTTGGTTGGAGACAGCAATGTAAATAAGAGACTCCAGTATGAGCGCAGACACTCAGAATAAAAGTAATATTAATCCAGAAAATCTACTTACTCCCCCTCTTCCAGTTCCTTTGTGATGCAAGATGTGGTACTTAGGCCAAATTTCTCTTGGAACACAATCTCCATTTCTCTGCTTCTCATTTCAAATACAGTAAAGTTTAGGCTTGTCCTAATTTGCTGGTGGTTTTTTTATCGAAGAATTTTTTCTCCTTGTCTAGGTCAAACACATTGACAACACCTCTTTGAACATACAGAACTCTGGATAATATTATGTACCTTCAAGAATCTAGTCCTAAATGCCTCAAATTTTGCCTCAAAATCAGTATATGGTTTTGTTCTCTAATATTTCTGCAGTGCTGTTTGCTTAAGGAAACAGAATAATATCTTCCCCTAACAAGATGGCTCAGTTAATATAGTGGCCAGTGCTATAGGAAAGCTCATGAGGAAACAAAAATTCTGTATGCAAAACATGTTTTGAATGCAAAAGAAACACTTTTTGAACAAATCAGAAAAAGCTATTGATTACTGATCATTGAGTGAATCCTGTCATCTGTTCTGGGAGCTAAATGAAGCAGTGGCCCTGTGGAAATACCACTGTATGCAATAATTTAATCCAAATTTTGCCTGATGACATGCAACCCAAAGCAGGACAAAGTAGAAGTAAAGCATATAGTGAAAAGTTGTGGGCTGTCATTTCCGTGATGTTGACTTTGCATCCTAACAAAAAAAATCTCAAACTAAATAAAAAAAAAATAAACTTTTCTTTGACAAACACTAATGAAACAAATCAAACCATGCCCCTGTGCCTAGCTCCCCTAAAAAAATAATTAAAAAAAGGGTTTCACCACCTGTATGGATACCCAACAAGTGTAAATTCATCACATATGCCAGGAGAACATTTTGTGGCATGGTCCTCTTCTATGATAGATCTCTGGACACAATTACTTCCAACAATATCACTGAAGTATTGATACCAATTACCTATGAAATACTTATGTTCTCAGAACTTCTCCCTGATGTCTGTACTTAACAATTTATTCTAGGTGTTTTCTATAGTCGTATATGACTTGTAAACATAAAGATTTTTTGGCAACATAAGATTTTTTAAATTTTTTCTTAAGACTGAGGCTGGGCAGGTTTTCTTAGAAGTGATCCTGTTTAAACCTTCATGTAGATACTACCATCTCTGATACCCAAAAGTGAGTAATATAAACATGTTTTGCAGACCCTGAGATTAGTTTCATTGGTTAGAGCATTGTGGTAATAACACCCAGAGTCGTGAGTTTGATCCTCATACAGGCCATTCCCTTAAAAGTTGGACTCGATGATCCTTGTTGTTCCCTTCCAGCTCAGAATACATAGATCCTGATGAATATTTGCCACAAATCATCTCTACAAGAACCATTCTGTAATTCTGAAATCAAATTAACTGTTTATATTATTAAACCCTACTTATTCCAACAGGGTTTAAAAGCTATGAAAACAGAAATGGTCCAAGTTTTCTGAACTGTTTGCTAAAAGGAAATTATTTCAATATGAAAAGGTCTTTAAATGTTTTAGACACCCTTGCATGTCTCCCAGTGTTTGAAACTTTATAATTTGGAATTGAAATGGTTTTGTGGTGGGGTTATGTTTGCTTATTTGTTTGTTTGTTCTCTCCATAATATGTAGGACTGGCAATATATTAAGGGGAAAAAAACATTCAAAAGAAGAAACAGCATTTTCACGTAGTCATATTATACTGTAAGCTGAGGTACAAAGGCAAAAAAGAGTCTTGAAAAAAATATTATTAAATTATGATAAAGTTTGTATTTCTCAGCAATGGGAGACAAGCATAGAATGATGTAGAGTAATTAAATCTTTCAAGTCTTGACCTGTGTATGCTAATAAGGCTCAAAATGAACCTTGATTGTATGAAAAAGTTATGTAGTAGACTTTGAACTGTCTTTGGTAATTAATAAAAGCTAAGTAAATTTAGAGTTCATGATAGATGTCAAATAGAAAATCTTCAAATTTTATAAGACTTTCACAGAGGAGAGAAGAGCTGAACTGAGGCTAGTTAAAGCTTTGGGGAATAAAGTTACATAGTAAAAGAATTATTGCTGATCTTCACTTATCTGCCTAAACCTTCTTGAGATACTTTTCAGAACCTCAGTCTATAACTCCTTCCATCTTCTTTTTCTACCTCTTGTTCCACAGAGAAATAAAGGAACACATGTACTAGAAATCTGTCCAGTACTTAAAAAGCAGTATCCATGAAATACTTTTAGCTAATAATTTTTAGTTTATATCTCTGGAAAATGAGACTGATCTGGAAAGATACTCTCTAGATATTGTATATCAGTGTATTGGGGAGAAGAATGTGTTAATGAAAACATAAACGATTGTTCATCAAAGAGGTAGAAGTTTTGTAAACACTTGGGTGTGGTTTTTGAATATAAGTATTCAATAAATTCCCTCAAATCTTGATATTGCTCTAAATTCTCTTCTCCTGCAAAAAGGGTCCTTGATTTTTTTTCTAGAGTCCAGCTTCTATGAGTTGCATCATTAAAAGAGCATCAAATTACAGAAACAATTATTAAAAACTGATCAAAAACCACATCTAGACCTAGAGTTCATTTTTCTAAGAATGGTCGAAGAAAGCAAAGCACAATCAGAGAATAATCTACAATATGCCTTCTTCGTCTGTTGCCTTCATAAAAGCATGAGACAGCTTCTTACATATACAAATTCAAAATACTGAATGAAGCCAAATTCAGAGGAGGACATTCAAAGCTATAATGGGTGATTACACTGAAATTAATATGGCAGAATAAAGTATCCCTTGTTGATTTGTATCTCTTGGAAATGAGTCCTAGCTTACCTACTTGAAGCTGAGCAGAGAGTGTCCTGCCCCACCAGGGAATTTAGAGTTAGCTGAGTTCAGATAGCAAGGCAAGCAGCTTGGGGTCCTAGTATAGATCACTTAGTATAGGACATGCAATTGCTTCTTCAAAAACTGCACTTTTGCCCTGAGGATTAGAATAATTAATAGGTAGCTTAAGTTCTAGTTTAGTTTGAACTTTCAAATGTTACTTTATGTAAAGTTGGAAACAGTCCAGAACTTGACTTTAGATCCCAGTCAGTCACATTCACAGAGTCAGTCACGCAAAAATCACATGCACAATTATTCTTACTCATTTCATACCTGTGGCAATCACTACATTTTTAGTGAAAACAGAATTGGGTATAAAAATTAATACAAGTTTATATTTCAGGCATGAATATAAATGAATTCCTCATTTTTGTTACTTAAAAAAGTAACAAAAAATTGAAAGATTCCTCCTCCATAATAATCCCTTTTATTGATAAACTTAACCCTGCCAGCAAGGGAAAGTAGAAATCAGGAAAGAATAAGGTGCGTACCCACTCCAAAGTATTTGTAGGAACTGGCTAAAGCTAATACTCTGTAGTCACAAACAAGTCCACTTCTTAATGTAGTTTACTACTGTATCTGAAGTTAGGCCAAATTTGCATATACATACCTTGATGATGAAAACAGGACTGCCTAGGTATTTCTCAAAATTATGGAAGTTATAACAGAAAGTACTTTGCTTTTCATCTGTGCTAATTTCATACTCCAAAAGGAAGAAAATTTAATCACCCTCTTGCAGCCTCATTGTTTATATCAGAAAAATAGGGGAAATAGGAATAATTTGGTTTTTAGAGTATTAAAACCCCCTGAAATAATGGACACACATATGTTTGTGGTAGGCAGAATGGTACCTGCAAATCTGTAGAAGACCTATTAGAATGCTTTTTTAAAAAGAGACTGGGGACAAAGCTACAAAAGCTTTTATGCTATTTCAAACAATCTTCTTGATCTACCAGTAGTGCCTGCTCTGCAGAAATGGGTGCCTACCTCATGCTGTGATCATAGGGATGTGATATTGCTGATGCCACCAGTTCTTTGAGCAACAAGTTGTGAGTTATGGCCCTCTCCCAAGAGATCCAATTCATAGTCTCTCCTAAGCCTGGGGACCATTTAATGCCAGAATAGTTGCCTAATGCCTCAGTCACTTACCCTGGGTGAAGGTTATGCCCCCTCCCCTGCTTTAAACACCATCTCAGTCTCTGGTTAAGTGTCACAAATGTATTTTGCTAGTACCAAATTCTACCTGCAAGTAGAAAGGAGTAATAGTAACTTCTATAAGTAACTTCTAACAGTAAATCTGGTATCTCCACAGGTGAATTTGTTTTTCTTATAAAAACTAGGAGATCGGTTCTGCTAATTTCAGTTGAGCTGAATGAAAATTCACTGCACCAGTAATCCCTGTTATTTCAGTGGGACCATGGAGTATAAAGTACTTAAAATACAAGTTGCAGGACCTAGCTAAATTACTTAAGTCTAAGAACTGGGGCTGGGTAATGGAGGATAAAAGGAAGGTGAAAGAATTTTAAGTTTTTAGATTAAAACATACAATTTTCTAAGGTGCTATGCAGAAGTATGTAACAGAAAATACAGAACAGCCACAAGATAATAACAAAAATCCAGATGTTCTTTCAAAAAGATGTATTAATATCATTTAGCTTTTTCAAAACTGATGAAAAACAATTTTCTTTTTGTGATCATTGTCCAACATAAACCTTCACAAATATGTGTATGAGTGTGCACTGGTCTGAGGATCTGCACTGGTGTTCTGCTCAGAAATTGCTCAGGGAGTTGGGGGATAGCCAGCATCAAACACAACATGATGTGACTACAGTATCCAACTGAAAAAGCAAATAGTCAGTTACAAACAGCAAACTTGAAGCTGCAGAGGGAGGACTTCCACAGTAATTCACAAACTGCAATAAAAAATTTGGACAGTTCTGTGTCCTACATGAACACAGAGATCACAGTAAAAACCAAAGCAATCCTTTTGACATTGATAACTTCTAAAAATAAATCCAGAGGTGGAATCATCACATTTATTCTACTGACATTATTCAACTAATGGTATTGGATCTATAAATGTAAAAATAAAAACTTGAAAACCAAAGCAAATATATTTTTTGTAACATATAGAATACCTAATCAGGACATCTAGTTTGGACATGGATCTGAAAAGAACTGGCAAGTTGGTATAACATTCTGTTCTGTGCTGCTTTTATTAGAAAGCTACTTCTGGTAGGAACCTTCTGTTGCTTACTTTTAAACAGACATTTAAATCACATTTAATCACAATCATACAACTAGTAGTGCTAATTATTCTGGATAATGCATTTTAACTCGTGATATCAGGGTTTAGAGATGTAACAGAACTAGTAATGTTATGTAGCATAGAAAATTACTGTTGAGTTTTATTTTTCTGTAAACAGTAATGACTGCAAGCAAGTTGGCACAGCCATGC
Organism: Manacus candei; assembly: GCF_025592945.1. Taxonomy (NCBI): domain Eukaryota; kingdom Metazoa; phylum Chordata; class Aves; order Passeriformes; family Pipridae; genus Manacus; species Manacus candei. The sequence continues at coordinate 30,933,797 of NW_026138056.1, read as the reverse complement.
AAACAAAAAAATACAAGACATGGTGTGAGCTGTACAAGTGCCTTATGTTTGCTTTCTTGCTGGTCAAACTCTGAACAGCCAGTGTAGAAGATATTTCCTGTGTTACTCCTGTTATCTGATTTGTTCTGTGCATCACATAATTATTCTAATGTTTATTAGTAAATCCTACTCAAACCAACACTTTGCTTTCTCCTCCATTTTTACAATCCAGACATGGGGTCTTCCTATTAATAACTTAATTCCCAGAAAATCTCACCAATCTTCTTTATATTATATTGTAATTCATTATTTTCCTGTTATTAAAATACTTTAATAAAATTTATCTTTCTAATGCTAGAGCTACTGGTGCAGCTTGCTGCACTGCTCTCCAACATACATTTCAGATATCATCTTAAAACAAAAATGTTTTGGAAAAATGAGCACCCAAAAATTCGTATCCCTTCCAAAACCACAATACAAGAGTGTATTCCAAAAAAAATACAAATAATAATTTTGTCACTCTGACACTTTCTCTAACACCATACAACTTATCTTTCCATGCATCCAATCCTGGATATATACACAACCAAACCAAGGAGTCTATGGGTCATAGCTACAGGCAATCCTCTCTATATCTGCTTCCTAATTATGTCATCATTAGAATATAACCAGTAGCATGTCTTCCAGAGGGGTAGCCATTCGTTAATGCACACAGATAAGACTGTGGTCCATTGAAAGTAATGAAGTGGAAACATCCACATTAGTTCTAAAGCCCTTGAGACCATGCCTGCGAAATCCTCTGTAGTCCACAAAGCACTGTCAGGCACTTTCTATTGTAACTGTGCAAGTGAAACAATTATCCACTGTTTGTGGTTCTGTGGAGTCAGAAGGAAAACCTCAGCATCTCATCTGGTATCTTTATATTGCTTAACCTTAATTTCTTTAACTCTCCTAAATAGCTTTTTTAAAATTTTTAATTTTTTTTTTTTTTTAAGCATCATGGGGTTTTTGTTTTCTATCTTCACTTAGTTCACAGTCAAATGAAGACCACCAAGTGGGAAGATGGCTAGACTTCAAATAAATAAAAGGGTTCTGCTGGAAAAGGAAATAATGTACTATCCATAGCCTTGATGGAAACAAAACAATGCTAAGTTAAACTACATCAATAATGCAAGTAGTAGAGTAGCAAAATGTATATAATAAAGGCAATATGAATGTAGGCTAAAGCCCCTGAATATACATCTTGTGAGTTTGTGGGACCTCCATCACTGGAGCTCTTTAAGGTTGGACATATATCAATATAATTCTTGACAGGTATATTTTAACCTTGTTTTAGAGCAGGGAACAGATTATATAGTCTTAAAATGCCTTCTGGGTCTGTTTTCCATACTTCAGTGATTATTTGCTATGTTATGGCAAGATTAGAAAACTCCATTAAAGTTCAGCAATCCAAAGTGCTAATTGCTATTCAAGTGCTATTTTAAGAGAAAAATCTTTCTTTGGAGAATTTATGATCTCATTTCAGATAAGACACAGGGAGAGGTTATAACAGTCAAAGGAATGGCGGATGTCGGAACAGTAACAGACAATAACTTTACAGTCTGTTATTTTCAAAGTGCAATTTGTGCTTTCAATCATGTAAAAGACCTTTAAAAAAAATGGTTTTGTGAAATAGACAGCCACTGATATGTCAACCATGCACCTCAGTGATGGGTTACTCTGGCAAAATCCATGAAAGCAGTGTCTATTTGGACAAATAGAATCACAGAATCAACCAGGTTAGAAAAGACCTCTGAGATCATCGAGTCCAACCCATGACCCAACACCACTCTGTCAACTAGACCATGGCACTGAGTGCCACATCCAGTGTCTTTTTAAATACCTCCTGTTAGTTTGGGTCTCTGATGTAATATCACAAGGGGTAGAAACATGTCTGTTCTTTCTTTCCACACACCTCCCAAGCTCCATACCCAATCCTGAGGGCAGCTTGCTTCACAAGCTCAATTTTAATACTCTAAATTGCTCTCGGAAGGGGATTCTCCCTCTCCATATAATCATAAAACTGTTAAGGTTGGAATAGACCTTTGAGATTACCAAGTCCAACTATTATTGTAAGATACAAATGTTATCCAATGGGTAACTAAGAGAATGACAATAAGATTCTAGAATCTTATTTTTTCCCATGTTGTAATTAATGGGAAGTATGCATTTGGTTAAAAAGTATATTTTTACCAATTAAAGGCCTGTTCCTTTGCAGTTTCCTTCTGTTATATAAGACTTGCCATTGTGACTCACAGTGCTCATGTTGAAAGGATTCTGCAAAAGGATTCTGTAAAAAAGGAGCCTAATTCCAGAAAGCTTGGCCAAAATTCTTTCTACCACATAAACATCTACATCAAAACATGTAATTTGGGAACAGTTTACTTCCTTGTGCTAAGCTTGAGGTTTTTTTTTTAAAGTTAAAGCTAATAATTTTATCTGATAGGAAAAGACTTTTCTGCAGGTGTCCCTGAATAAAGACTAAAAAGATCCTGTTGCATGTTTATAGACAGTGATTTTCAGCAATTTCTTATAACCTAACTTTTCCTCCTTTAATATCTTCATGTTCTTGACTTTAAAGACACAGATACTGTTAGCTTTCTTTTCCCAGCTGGTCTAACCTTTCCCGCTGAAATTATCTTTGGCTAAGAACTCACTTCACTCTCAGGTCTCCATTTTCTAAAGTTCCAATTCTTTTAATCATCCTTGTGTTGCACTGGTAGAATGGGCAATAATTCAATTAGCCATGAGGCAAATAGAGCAATCCCACCCACAATAAAACATTCTGATGATGTAACCCATTATATCAGAGCCTTTAATTTCCCAAAATAGGTCAGTCCCCAGAGATGACAGTAACAAGAATTTTTTGTGACAAGATCCAATTCTTTTCTCGTGCTATCTTACAAGTCTTTGGAATAATTTTTTCTTAACGTAAAAAGCCTGAAAACTTTCTTGAGAAAAGGACTGGTTTGCATAATATGCAGATTATTTCAGTTGCTTGATCACTGTAATAAATGCCAGGGAAGATAAACAACCACTCCCTGCAAATGAAGCATTGCATGCAAATTACATTTTTATTGGAATAACACTTGGTGACCTATTCTGGAACTTTAAATTGATGAGATTTTCCAAACCAGGCACGGTTTCTAATATTAAGTTAATGAATATAAAAAGGAAAAACCTCCACAATTTTTATTTAAAAAAATACATACATAAGAAACCTCATTAAAAACTTGGGATGGAGAATATCACATTGAAAATGCTTGAATAGTCAGAGATTATTACAAAGCACAGAAGAGCAACATTTCATGAATAAATCAAAAGGCATTAAGATTAAACAAACATGTAAAGTTTGAAAATTAAAGGAGGTCAATTATTGAAAGCAACAAATTAATTCAATTTTCATTCAAGCACTTGACATTAAACTTGCTGCTGTAAAAATAAACTCAATTTCAAGGTGTTTGACACAGAAATCCATATTACAAAAAGGTCAGAATTTGTCTCAAAGCTTCAAGTCCCTGATTGCTGAGGTAAAACATTTAAAAAAGCTATACATTTGTCCTGAGTGCTATGAGGAGGCTGAATTAAAGTCATATTATAGTCATATCATACCTCATTTTGAATCAAAGAAATCAAGTTGAACATCGATCACAACAGAGAAATGACATGCCTATTTGGAAGTAGAAAAGCAGTTATATATGACATGCAGTATATTCTTTTTAGACAACAATGTGGGTACTACACACTATTTGAGATGGAATGAAGGCATACTTCTGATGCTCAATGATATAAGGAAAGATCTGAAAGCATATCAGGCCTGGGAAACAACAGAAGCATGTTTATATGCATTATACTGTACCACTGTGTTGAGACAAAATATATAACCACATATTTAATATGGCTGGAATGTGGATTTCATCGGTAAGGTACCTATGGCAATTTTGTAGCCCATTCGACTACCATTGAAGAATTATATGAATAGGACCAGGAAACACAAGTCCTCAGTAAATGTGATTTTTTTTTGCTGCACACATAACGCTCCAGAACAAAAAGAGAACAAATGCACAATTGCAGAGCTGGCAAGTATTTCTTTCAGTGCTTGTCCACACAAAGTTTGCTATGAACAATACACATTTATTCAAAATGTAGAGATGAGGCAAGTGGAAGATGGCATCTGACCTTGCAATCTTTGCAAAGAAATTACTTAGATATGTATTTATAAAACACTTCACTTAAAACTTGGTAAAGAATTTAATCGATATTATATCAATTTCATCAATATAAATTATTAATATAAATTTCATTAGTATTTTGAAGAACGGCTAATAACACAGAAACACTGCTTTGAAAATCCACTTTGCCATAGGCTTCATTGTGTGATGTCTCTGACATTTTAAGGGCTAAAAGAGCTAATAATGAGAATTAATATTTCTCACATTCTTGCAGCAGAGACGCTAACTGCTAGAACATGTGCGTAGCCAACGACAAAAAGATACATCTAAGTCTAGATGCCAGTTCAGGTCTTCTCTGCCCACTCTAAGCAGTAGTCTCTAGGGAAGGACACTAAAGGATGTAGGTGGTAGAAGGAAATTGGGCATGGAAAGAGACTAGTTACCTCTTATCAAACTGTGTGTCTAAAAGAATACAGGAATCATACTTTTTTTTTTCCACCTAAATTCTGATTTTATGAGCCTGTATTTCACCATGAAATGACATCTATGTAGAAATAAACTCAATAGCCTTGGTACAAGGAATAAGAAACAAGAAAAACCTTATTTATTTCACAAAAAAACCATCTAATACATGGCTGATTCTTCAAGTAGTATTATGTTCCTCAGTGAAGCCTACCCCTTTCACAGCACCTGGGAGGTATAAGCATGAAAATACTCATGCACTCTGGCAGCACTTGAACACACATACCCAGACCTCTGAGCTTTTAACTTGGTGCATACTCATGAAAAGTCATGCACAGTTAGCTCCAGTTCAATAATATAGTCTTCCTTCGAGAACTGTTTTTGTTGGGGTTTTTATTATTCTCCAGGGTTTATCTAAAACGATATTTTTTTTCAAAACAGCAGCTCAATTCCCAAAGGTATCTTCTGCATAAGGTATTTTTAATCTTTATTTTAGGGATAGGGAAGTTTTTAAAAGGAGACAGGGCAACAGACAAGCATGTACTGAGTCTGCACTAGCAAAAACCTTAGCTTGTCGTCTGTCTTTTGCTCACAACAATGTACCCTGGCCTTTCAGAGAATCCTTTTCTACAGTGTAAGAATTAAACTTTTCTGGATGTAGTTATTTTAAACCTTTGCAAAACACATGTTTTTTAAGAAATACAGGGTTTTATGAAGTGGATTGTCCTATTGAATCAAGTATTTAATAATTCTTATTAAAAATCCTTGCTTGAGGCATTGGCACAGATACTGTTATTTGTTCTACTCTTAGGAATACAGTATTCGAGTTTTTTACATCAGTAGCACTAGAAAAATATTTACCTATTTATTAAATGGCTTGTTGAAAATCACCAGACCATAGGACTCTCAAGGGAACCCAGGACCTTCTCAACTACCATTACTGATCCAGCTTACCAAGGATTTCTCAAGTCTAATATGCACATATTTTAAATTACTCCTAGTTTTAATCAAGACAACTTCCTGTTTATATTGTTTGGTTTTTTTTTTAATTTCATAGAGTTTCTTTTTGTATTCATTCTGCATTATACAGTCAAATTCTTCATTTTGAGTCGAAAGAAATTAATGCATTTTTATTTGCATGAGCTGCTACAGTTGTACAGTATTCATGTGTTCCTTCTAAGTGCCTGAGAGGGTATCAAACCCAGCAGATACTGTTCAGTGTTACAGAAGAGAAGCAGAACTGAAAAGCATAAAAAAGTCCTCTCTGGGACAATGTCTGAGCTGGGTAGCTTGAAATACTAACAACATGCCATCTGTGTTTTAGTGAGGGTTAGCTGCTCTTTAAATGATTGTGATTAACAGCCTGAGCTTTATGCACTAACAAGCCAAGTTTGATTGTAATTCTTTGGAGAGTAATCATCACTCTACCCTGCAATTATACACAATGAGTGTTGAATTAGAAGCAAAGAAAAAGAACATGAAATAACTTTCAGACTTGGAAAAGCAGGCTATTGAACACAAATCAGAGGTGAGATGACTGGTACGAACAGTGATTCAATGTAATATTGCTGATATATCGTACAAATATCAAAAGAAATGACAACTTGAAGAGTTACTGGGAAAAAAGTAAGGAACATGTCAGGAACAGAACTTACATTAAATGGGCAGAAAAACAGCAGATAATTTCAGAAGAAAAAACAAAACAAAACCTCCATAAACATTTGATTTTGCAACAGAATTGTGAACTACAGGACAATTTCGACTTTCCTTCATGCCTTATTTTTTGGTGAGAGCTAAGTGCTGAATCAACATTTTCACTTATGCCCACTCACAACAGATGTGCTCTTGCTTTTACTTTTGACTCGATCTGAAACTGTAACAAGCAAGGCTTACAAACTATATAAAGTTCCATCGAAATCTTTAAGTCAAGGTTAACTTTTTTGAGAAAGGAGGAAGACTACTAAAGGCCAAGAGTTTAGTTTCAACAGAAAATGAGACTAATAACATAGACACAAGGGGATGCTTTTTAAAAGGTGTGAGACAGAAAAAAATTATTAAATTGACACATTTGATTCATCTGTTTAAAGAATACTTAAGAAACAGATGTCAGTATCTTACAATTGTTAATAATTTCTATTCCTTTATAACAAGTAGTCTATAACAGGTCACACCACACAGAAACTAGAAACGATACATATAACTACTGGAGGTAATGTGGAACCATGAAAGGACAAATAAACTATGTTTATCAGTTTCCTTCCAAACCCTAAAAGCAAACAGTGCAGTCAAACATGCATTTGAAGGATTTAAGAGGGGAATATTTATCTTTAGGAGAGTGAAAATCTTCCACCAAAGTGATTGTTTCTTCTCAGTCACGAAGCAGGGCAATTGGGCATTTGACAATGATTCTACCTTGAGTCTTATAGTTCCCTTTACAACTTTTTCCCATTCCATATCCTGCATCAGATCTGGTTTTCCCCTCATTCTTTGATTCTGTAAGACCCAGATCAAGGGAACGTTGAATTTCACTGCCTCAGGGACAGACCTTGCTGCCACTATACTGAGAAAGAAAAGGAGTTGAAGATGCAGCAAGGCAGAAAAGAATGGTGCGAGACATGGAGTCTGGTTTGCTACACCCACTGCTAACAGAGTAGGTGGGCCAAGGGGGAATCTCTCTCCCAGTTTTACAACCTCCTCCATATTTCCTGCCTCTGAGAGAGAGAACCTGTCACCAGCCTGCCTCTGCATAGCTCTGCTTCAGGCAAGACAGACAGCTTGGCCAGAGTGGCTGCTTTTTGCAGAGTGCTACTCAAAGCAACTCCCTGCTCCACACAGGTCTGGAACATCCCACACCTTCACTCCTTCCAGCGCTACACAGCTCCCTCCCCTCCCCCAGCTGTTGCATGTTCCCACCATTGTGACTTGTTCTCCTATCCAGTGCACCTACAGCCTTGCTGCTTTCTGTCTTACAGGAAGGTCAAAGAAGTTACCATTTATCAGCCACATGTGCTCTCTAGCCCTATTCTCCAGCAACATAAACAGCTTTTGCCTAGGTCCTAATCATCCGTAATCTTCTCCTTCTTGCCTGATTAGCTTCTATTTTGCCAATTGGATGCTTTTCTTGAGTACCCTCTCCATCACTCCCTGCCTGTCTAACAGCCTGTGGAGAAAGAAATACTTCTCCATTCGTTTTTTTAATTTCCTTTTTTCCCCTCCTTTATTTTCTCTAGCTAGGTCAACACTCTCCTCTTCATACTCCTCATCAAAAAAATGTGCATTCTTATTTAGGATGTTTACTAATTTCAGGAAAGGGAGTTAAACCTCTGAAGGGCTTTTTGGGGGTTGCCTTTTTTTTTTTTTTTTAGTTGCAAAAATACTGACTCTTAAACAGTAGGGTTTTCCAGCACCACTACATACACACACACATCAAAAGGAAAAAAGTATTCCACAGTCATCCGAAATAAATACATCAGATCATCAACAGTGTCCCTTGTCTTGGAATAATTACCTATCCAATTCTGCTGATATTTATCTACAGTGATAGGACAGAGATTTTGCAACACTCTTGTCTTAGGGGCACATAGTATTAACTTGAATTTACATGTGGAAACTGTTATGAATATTGATTTTGAAATGCAAAGCAAATAAAATCAGCTATTTTTTCCTATCTGTCGGCAACCTAATTTTTAAAAATCTAAATCTTTTCTCAATTGCTAAGTCTAATTTGTTTATAAAATGAATATCTTGGAACTGGACGGTTATCTTTATCTCATTTCATCCATTGGTATGAATAAGATATTTCTTATAATATGAAAAATACTTGCTTTTTTACTGTGTTTTCCACAGTCTTTGTGGTAGCTGACGTGATGGTATCTCAGCAACTCTGATCCCTATAGAGACTCTGAGGTTTCTGAGATGCATTGTTCATGTTCATCAGGCTTTACTATACATTCTTCTTCTATTTAGGATTATTCTCTGCAAGAATCATATGGAATATGCCAGAACTACCATCACACTCCACATTTAACAGTACGAGCACATATAAAAAAGTAGGAAGTCTATCTACTGCTTCATAAAGGAGGATGAAACTTTTTTTTTCTTTTGTGAACCTTTTCTGTAATAATGTTCACATATATTGCAAGGCCACAGCAGTTCAGATTCCGAACCATGGACCAGGCTCCCATTGAGTTCTGCACATTTGGCAGGAGAACTAGGGAGCACCAGTGAACCCTGAAACACTGCTCAGTACTCTAAACAACCCTGTCAGAGAACTTCTGTCAGAGCAATACTACCCTTTGTCACTAGACTGGACAGAGAAATGGCTTCCAAAGTCGCCACATGTTGACACACACACTCAAACAAATGTCTGCATAAGAATAACAACCAATGAGAGATAACTCAGATTGTCCCTGTGGACAAGAAAATTCAGAAGGAAAATGCCTTTCTTTGAGCATTAGAATAATGGTGATCCCATGGGGTGCCAGTTTATTCAGCTGAATTGCTTAGAGGAATCACAGAAAAGTTGCCAAGAGAACTATGAACACGTGGCAAAGAAGGAAAAGCATTCTGCCTATTAATGTCTTCCTCCCCATTGAGTGCAGCTGCATAGTGGATCTTCACCTGGGTAACCAGACCAGGTGGGTGGACAAAGGCATGTTGTCCTATTTCCATAAAATATGAGACAGGTTTGATTTGTATTTCATTATGTAGCCTGGATTATAATGTTTATAGAGGTGCCATGCTAAAATATTAGCCTTTTGCAAAGGTGTTTTCCAACGTAAAGAAGCTTTCCTGAATTACTGCAACTAAAAAACTACAACCAACAAAGTTTGCTTATATACATGTATACATATATAAATATGTCAAGTATATACATATGCATATGCACACTAAAATACCAATAACCAATAAAGATTTTGCAACCTGTGTTTGCCAGATACTTTGACTGTTATTTTCTTTTCTATATGAAAGTGATTTTTCTAAAGACTGGTATAATCTCAGTTATAGATATATCAGGTTTACAGATTAGATTAAATGATCTAATTATTCTCAAATTCCATAAAAGAAGACCATCCAGCAGCTAAGAATAGAATTATTTTTAAGCCTTATATTTTTGATACATGCAATTTACAAGTGTGGACTATTTGAACTTTTATTCTAAGATATATGGGTTTGTTTGGCCCAGACCAGAAAAGATAGATTTGGGAGTTCAAAGTAGAAATGTATAGATGTATGAATAAGCTGTGGAAGTAATTTGAAAATAAAGATTATAGTATTTGGTATTAAAACTTTGCTTTCAAACAGACTTTTCCATAATGTATTTAGAGCAAAGACAATCCATGTTCATTTTCCAATTAAGGGTACAGAGTTGAGTGCACTGCACACAATTTTTCTTTATTTCATTCAGAACAATGTCTACACATGGAATCAGCAGAATAAATTCTTTTTCCAGTATAGGAAAGGGAGAAAACATTACATATCTGTATCTCTAGAATTCTCTATGGTAAGACTTATTTGAAAGACTGTTATTGATTTTCTACATTCACACTTTTTGACAAGTTAGATGCTTTAGAGAAGGAATAATTAGAAGAAGAGAAGCAAAATCCTGTAAAAAAGAATAAACCTGGTACATTTAATCTTTAAGTTTACTCATTAGCAACACATCTGAGTCCCTAGGGAATGAAAAATATTGAGAAAATTGCAATTGTGTTTTACATTCAGTATTTGTCATATTTTACTTTCCATTTTGGTAAAGATCTCCCTAAACAAGTCCTGTTAAGAAGAATTGAGATATAAATAAAATTACTCGGCTCAAAAAGGCTCAGCTGTTTATGAACTTGAATGGAATGAGATGCAAACCAAGTCCCATCCTGATATTTTGTGCAATGGATCTGTGAAGGCAGGAGAATGACATGTTGCCCAGCCTCAGTGATGCACAAGGGCTATCGCTGTAACTGGTATGCAGTGTTAATCAGGACGTAACCTTCAAACTCTCCAGAAGAAGTTAATTTTAATATGACAGTGGTGAAAAATATTATATTTCACAACTAACATAAATGTATGCATTTACTACTAATCTAACGTATATTTTAAAATTAACTTCAAAGAAATATTTGATATAAGCTGGAAGTAACAGTAATCTTCAAAGAGACTATTCCAGACTTTCAACCATTTTCTCCAGAATTCTGTTTCAACAACATAGAATACCAAGGTCACAACTAAATAGTCAAAAAATCTGAAGTTAAATCATAGAAATGATAAATTGTCTTGAAAACTCCAAGATTATTTTAGAACTGTTTTTTTATTTACTTTCTATATTGAGTCAGAAGGTCACATGCTTTAAGTAGGTTTTCCTGTACACAGGATGAAACTAATTGTGTTTTTATTTTCTTTTTGGCTTGTTTTAACTAGGAGGTTAAATTCCTGTGACTCCCTAATGTGCATATGTTTGTGCTTATGTTTATCTGTCTGTATGTATATAGATGTATACAGCAGTTTATCAGAAGGTATATTAGAAAATTACAAAAAGCTTACAATTTTGGAAGTTATGTTAGTTTGGAAAATTTTGGAAAATGTTAGTTTTGACTCTGATAAAGTCTGAGATACTTTTGATTTAGTGTCCAAAGAATTGTATCCAAAGAAAAGGAATGAGGAGGGTAAATTCTGCCTGAAATTCTGCATTAAGTTAAGACCAAACCACAGAGTCAGAAGATCTATAACTTGAAGGTCTCTTACGGGGAGAGGTGATGTAGGTTAAGATCTCTCAAATACCAGTTATAACTCTACTAGAAATAATCAATTAACATTTTATTCCATGGATCTATTTTTATACAGTGTTTATCTTAAAGTCATCAGTTAAATTCCAAACAGGCTTGTTTAAGTTTACATTGTAAACATCCCATTGTTATTGTCTTAGAAACTGGTAGTTAAAATGCAATAATCAATGTTTAAAATAGAGTTTTGCTACAAATAAAGTTATGTCTACATTTTTCAGATACTTTTATATCAATATTTCGAGATTATTAAAAGTATGTGGATTTTCCTAATAAGAAGCTGTTTTCATGTATTTGCTTTGGGAATATATTTGCAGATATTGAACTCTGCTCTTTTGTGAGCTTCAGAAATAAAATATGTATAAAATTAAAGGCTCCTGCACAGGCAAAATTCTGCATTCTTGCACAGATATTTGATAAGTGAATCCGTTTTCTTTGTCACCTTTGAAGAGGACAGCATTTTCTTTTGATGTGTGAATGAAAGAACAAAGCATGTAAAAACTTTCCCAGGTAGATTCCATTATTGTTCTTTGCATTGTTAGTTGGACACTAGTGAAAAGAAGTAGTCATTCAAACTCTTTGTCTGAAGATAGTAGACAGATATTACCATTTAAAATCCAATTATGGTCTCAAAGCAATTCTCAGTCCTGTGTCAGAACCTTATGCAAATGGAAACTGAATGGGAGAGACACTGACCATCAATCAGATACGATGAACAAAATCTCCATTCACAAGAATCTTCAGACGTTAAATTAATTTGCTGATGATTAAATAGAAAGTCCCTAACAACCATCTTGTAACATATTTCAGAAAGGAAATCCACTAGACTTGAGGCTGGCAACATAAAAGGCCCAGCTTTGACCTGCTTATCTTGGTACAATAAGCTCAAGTGAAGGGCATCATGGGTATACATGGTTTATCAGGTTGGTTTCTTCTGTCTGGATTAGTAAATCACAGAGAAAGAACCCTTTACTGCATAACATACAGTTTAAGTGGTTGCACGCTGGATCATTAAATCCCCCTAAATGACAGAATGGGCACTGTGATTACTACATAAAACTAGGATGGTACAGACCTCTGGTTGTGAAAATCACCATATTTACAGTTCCAGCCACTGGCACAGTTAAGATGAGTATCCAGGGCATAGGATCACACCCAGCACAGATATATCAACAGCACATGCTATAAAACTTGTAGCCCGGATGCTCCCAGCCCTCAATAGAAGGACTCACATTACTGCAGCTGACAGCACACCCCTCACTTGGGTTTCAGGGGACAGGAATTCTAAATATAGTGTAAACTCCCTAGCTTTTGTTCAGGTTTTCCCCATGTGACTGGCACCCAGACTGGATAATCTTTAACTTCTGATTTAAGTGTCTTTGTATTAGTGCTTTCTTACAGAACCTTTACCATGAAATAAAACAAATAGTGACTTCTCTGACCTTTTTTTGTCTTTATTTTTTAAATTACTTTCCATTTTTTACCAGCTTTCCCCTCTTGCTTCCTTCCACGATGTAGATGAAAAGGAAACAAAGAGTTCTAATTGCCAAAATCAAATGTCAGACCAAAATGTGCTTCCAGATGAATTCACCCTAACTCTTAATAATTCCAAATGATTTCTTCCTTTTTTGTACTTTTTAAAATGCTTTTAACAAAATGTCACTGCACAGTCATATCTCTCTCACACATATGCAGACACACGCAAATATCACTGACTATAAACTGTGTACAATGAAGATGTAATAAATATAAATGTAGATTCTTTTTCCATGGTACCTTTTATTTTTCCAAAAGACTAGTCTGCTGATAGACTGACTTACTACGAGATTTTATTTAAAATCATAAATAACTTGTATCCACTGATCTAAATTAAATTAATATTATAGAGATAGTGCTACAAGTAAAAACGTAATGAAGAATAATACTGATTGAACAAAAGTAAGTTTGAAATATTCATCATATAAAGGAATTATCATTCCATTTTACATTCTTAAAGCAATTGACATTGTGATACAAATGCCCTTAAGAGTTGTGCTTAGAAAATAAATCTTTGAATCAATGTTAAAACCGTCTTTGTTACCACTTAGAGATTATACGATATGCAGAAATTGTATTCCGTTATGAATGTAAAAATAGAATCAATTAATTTCACCTGTTTATTTCATTCCTTTGACAAGACCCTGAAACACTAACTAAACCAGACCTGTTTGGTTCCCAAGAAGAGCTGAGACAGCATGAAAGGCTAGATTATACCCAGTGCTGAATCCAAAAATGCCTTGATAGCCCTGATCTCAGAAGCTTTCCCTGTTATTGGCTCTTTCCAACTATTTTCAGCATACTATGGAACAAAGACACTGCAAATATGAACAGACTTTTGACATCATGAAAAGAGCAATTTAACTGAACAAAGAGAGCAGACACATTAATTCAATTTTGAAGAGATGTACGTGTGCATCTTAGATTGACCTCTGAGGCTGAAGCCTCCCTTTTTTTGATGGATTACACAGAACACTGACATTTTTTCTTACATCTGTCTTTTGTCTTTATCTCTGGCTTGATTCCTCCTCAGGCCCTGATCCTTCAGCCTGATTGGTTTTCCATACTCTCTGATTAGCCACAGGGGTGAGAAGGTCTCCATTTGCAGAGTCAAACCAGGAAAGCAGCCCTGGTACTGCTGTGCCGTTCTGGTGAACACTTACCACAGTGATGGAAGCAGCACAAGGTTCCAAGCTGCAATCCTGTGAGACCACTCTCCTCAGGGCCTGTTTGTTACCACAAAGCAACAGCAAATCAGCCGCAAAACACATGGCAATGGTCCCCAGAGGCTCTCCAAGGTCCAGTTACCCAGGACAGAGGGTCACACTCTCCCCTCTGATTACAGTCTTGTTTTTCCCTCTTGCTCCAGAAGCTATATGACCAGCCAGGATCACTTTAATGTCTTACTGGTTGTGTTTGCCTCTCACTACAATGTTTGCATCTAAACTCTACAGAAGGAAATTGAAATTCAATGGAATTTCTGATTGTGAAACAAAATTTCTCAGCCCTAAATGTTCGTGGCAGATATTTTAGTGGCCATAAAATTAGGGCTTTTGTTCCCACAGCTAAAAGACAATAGAATATCAATACAAAGGGTTTTCCCAAAACAATAACTGAAAACATTTTCAATCTAGGTATTCTGTATGTTGGCTGACTTATTAGGATACCCTACTCAGCCCCCAGAAATTTATCTGATTGGGCCACTGCCAAAAAATAAAATAATTTGGAATTCAGAGCTCAGAACCACCTGCTTTGCTATCTATTACTATTCAACCTCCTACTATAAACATGGCAAAAAAACCCCAGAATTTTAAAGCCTGCCTGCATCACAGTCCTTTCCCCCCTCCTCTAATTTGCATTTTTCTTTAAAAGCAGTAACCAATTTAGGACCACCCTTTGGATGTGGTCCAGAGTCAAATGACTTAGAAAACAGGATCTAAAACTGATATATGAGTTTCAACACAAAGCTGCAGTAGAAAAATCCCATCCTGCATTCTAAAAAAAGTTCTCTCTTTGGTTTAAAAGGCTATTGCCCATATTAGCCCAACAACACAGTCTTGAGAAAGCTTTTTCACTTGTGTCTTCCCTACAAATCACAAAACAACCAGTTCCTTGGTGCTGCAGTGCCCTTATGGTACCCTGTCAGAAGGCACCAAGAGCACACAGGAAAGAGTGTTCTTGGCTTAAACGAAGGAGTAGGTGGTGCTTATTTCTACACCAACCTAGCTGTGTTCCAGAGTTCACATGAGGCAACATGAGGCAAACCCACACTGAGGGGTGCATGCAAGGCAAGTATAACAGTATAGACATATCAATCATACATCCAAATTACAGATGAGCCTCAAGGGCAGCATTCTGAACCATACAATCGTGTAACTGGTAGACTACAAAAATATCTTGCAGAGTAATAAATAATTCTTGCACCCATACAAGTACAGGCAAATAAAGGCTTGTTATTAGTCCAGCTGCAGTGACTTCTAATCTAATTATTACAATTTCTTCCTCATAATGGCAGAATTGAAACTGATATGCACGAAGATATCCATTTCTCTGGTGTTTTACTCTGCCTTTCTGTGTACTAGTATGGCAACTCACCAGCTCCTAAACCACTTTATGACTTAAAGTATGGTCGTTTTCTATGAGGTTTTGCCTTTGGAGCATGCCCAGAACTGCCAAAACCTGTATAGCTAACTCTCTCTCCCCTCCAGCAAATCAAGGTGCAGATCAGCTGAAGGGCCAGTAGAACCAATAATCTCACACTAACAGCCTACAATCCAATTTAGAGCTTTTAATTAATTACATTATAGCACTCCTGAAATAAAGCTTAACCACCTGGTTATATAGCCACCATTCCAGTGGAGGAAGTATCCAGCCTGGATTTGCAAGTTCAAGAGTCATTGTAGCAATTATTCTTCAAATATAAAATATCAAATATTTTTTTAGCTGAGATACCGGCATTTATCACACAATAAAGAAAGTGGCCAAGTGTCTAGAGATGATCCAAAATGAAGACTGTAGTATTATAAATCAGAGTTCACTAGATTCTGTGCTTTTATTTTGAGGAACAAAACATTCTTATTCTGTTTTTTTTCAGCAATGACTCAACAATATCCTTAAGTATAAGTCAAGTGTATAGAAGAATCTTTAAATGTTTTGGCATTTTACCAACTTAGATTTGCTGCATACTAGACTAACTTTACTTTTACAGCTGCTCTAAATTTTCTCAAAGGTACTAGAGATACTGGGAAGAAGTATCCATATAGAATCATAGAATGCTTTGGATTGGAAGGGACCCTTAAAGATCACCTAGTCCAATCCCCACTGTCACACACAAGGTCATCTTCCACTTTATCAGGTTACTCAAAGCCCCATCCAACCTGGTCTTGAACAATTCCAATAATGTGGAAACCACAACTTCTCTGGGCATCCTGTTCCAGTGTCTTACAATACATATAATAAAAAATGTCTTCCTGATGTCCAGTCTAACCTGTATTATGTATCCCAAGCTGCTTTTGCCCACATCATCCTCAGAACACAGAACTGACCCTAGTTGTTTTGTCTTTTCCTCCCTGTTGCGGAAAATATGTAGTAGATGTAGTTTTGCAACAAGCTATTTTGGTGCTTTCATCTGGTTATGTGGTACACAACAAGGAAAATTCTGATTGGAATACATGTGTATACATTTATTCTCATGCAATATTCATGACTAGCAGCAGACAGCTAAGAGAAAGAACAGAAGGATAGGCTGTTATGACTGTGGAAGTGGAAATCTCTGCCAGGTAGAAGAAACAAACCTTTGCTCCAAAAAAAGTTGGAAAGGTCAAGTTAAAGCTGAGACAGCTTCCCTTACAGGGAACGACTCCCTCTTTGTGTAACTGGTAATGGAGAAGAGTCACTGGATTCAGACTGTAGGGAACCCCTTACCAAATAGGTCAGAGACCACATATTTCAGAAGTTAGACTGTTGTCTATAAAGGGTGTAGTTTCATTTTATAATAAACCCGAGCTTGATGTTCAAAGAAATAATGCTGTCAAGAGTTGCCCTTTAGAACATTGATCCAGTGCTGGTAAACATCAGAAAGAGGACAGAAAGCTTGCTGCAAGTACAAGATACGGACATTTATGTCATCAAATGGCAGTGAAAACAAAATAAGAAGAGTAAAACACATTTGAAAAAATCATATTGCCAAATATTTTTCTCAGTAATACAGTACCTGCAAACAAACTGCACTGCTACCCATAAGGAAAAACTCATTTTGATAATCTAAATATTTGCCCGCTAGTCCCAACTGATTTGCCAGTAACAGTGTTAATGTGCTAGGAATGGTAATGCAATGATTTTGAGCACACTTTTATGCTTCCTTTGATGTTTCAAGTGTCTCAGTTGCTGTCTCTGAACAAGAAAAACACATAATTACTTCTGCAAGGAGACCTGTCATAATCCAATACTTAGTATGGACCTCTTCTTTCTTTAGAATGTGAACTGAAATGTTAACCTAATAGAAAATAGTTGCTCCCTTCCCAAAATGAGGCACCTAAGTTCAAACCAACCCCGCTTTGTGCTGCTTGCAGACTGCACCCAGCGATGAGATGCTGGTTGGCATGAGACACAGCACAGCAGGGCATGTGCCATTGACTAAGCAGTCAGTCAGGACTTTCGTGGCTCTTTTGAGGCTCCGCCATGGTCCTATGCTTGGCTTCTTGGGTGTTGGGGGAAAAAAAGCTCAAAAAGCAGTGCTGTCCTTGAGAAGTAGGAACTTACGGGTCAAGTTCAAGGACGTGTTTCCCAAACTCCCTCTCAAGGTTAACCAACATTTCTTTGTACAGAAAGCTGTTCATCTAAAGAAGAGAGTTGGACTGAAACCTGACTCTGAAGGATGACAAAATGCCATTAAAATATAACATCACTAAAGACAAGAAAACTTCCTGTGAGGCCAGGAAGCATACAGATTGTTCTGCTTGAAAAGAGAAGAGGTATATCCTGCACGGCCGTCTTTCATTTCTCTATCCACCCATTCCTTAGCAAGCAGAGAGATTAACAGTAAATTTAGAAGCAAACTTGCCTGCTTCAATCTGGTTCTCTTGGTAGAGAAAGAAAAATGGTCACTGGGAAAAGAGGAATATATGGGAGAAAAGAGTAGCAGCAGCAGTTTTACTTGGAACTAAGGTGACTGCAACAGGAGAGGGCAAAACAGCAACCAAAAATTGCCATGAAAATCCATATGTGGTTTGAGTAGACTTTGGTCTCTTGATTGGATGTTTGCTCCCTCCCGCCTTTTACTCCACATTCCGTGTTGCTCACACAACCTTTGGTGTTGCTGTGTTGCACCCAGTCGGACAAGTTAGAAGGTTACCATGACTCAGTCACCGTCCCTTTTGCACGTGAAAACAAATCTCATACTTATCTAGTGTATTTAGATCAAAGTATCTTGGGCAAACATGACTGTTAGTTTATGAACTGCTCCACGCAGGCTGTGTTATTTTTTTAACTGCTCCAATTTTAACTACTCCCTGGGCACTGCCAGAGTTTGTCTCCCCAAAGTCACAGAGAAAAACAGTATAGAAATATAAAAAACCCGAAACCTATTGTAAGTAAGCGATGGTGTGAATCAAACAGAGATAGGTCTGTTCATATGAAGGGAGCAAACAATCGTATGAATTGTTTAATGACACAAAATGGCTTAATGACAAAATAAAAGTATTTTCCTTAAACCAGTAAAGCAAGATTCAGGCTAAAAGTATTTTACAAATAATTAATATATTATGATCCTCAGTGGTACTCAGATATTCATCTTCCATTGGCACTCCAAATTACCATGTGGTAGCTTTATTAGAAAAACAACACAGCTCACAAATTACCAAACGTATATCTCTGAATACCTTTTAAAATTAGTTTTCATGCTTGAGTGAACTAAGTAGCAGTTGATTTTTTTAAAAAATATAAATATACCTGAAAACTGCTGATTCTTTTAAATCCCACCAACCAATAAACTACAAGCACCACTCTAAACTTGAAGTTTGCACCTTCCTTACATAGAAGAATCAACCCCTGTAAGCAAAATAATCAGGGAGTGCAGAAATATCTGTGCAATTACAAAAAAAAAAAAAAAGGGGCAAAAAATAAACTTACTTTATCCTCAGAGTCTAATCCTAGCAACAGTTGTACATAGGAGTAGTTTTATTTTATTCTGAGTAGAGACAATAAGTAACTTTATTACAGTAAATATTCCTCTGCAAGTGTTTCCAGGATCAGTTCCCAAATCTATAAAGAAACCATGTTATGACCTCAGGTAAAGTTGTTTTCTACATTTACATAGTTTATATTTGAATACAGTTATATAAAAATATGCAATTTACCATTAAAACTATGTTAGGAAATTGAAAGAATTGCTTGGTTTTTTTTCTCCTCCATCAGTTATCAAAAAAGCAATTTGAAATTGAATGAAAAGGGAGATATTGTCTGAACTGTAGGTGTTGTGAAAATTGTGCAGTGAAAATTAAAATACTAGTTTGTGCTGCAGCCATAAATTACTAAACTAATTATCTAGTAGCAGGCATAACCGAATCATTCAAAGGGGTAATTAGCAATCAGACATAATGAGTACTGCTACTATTTCTTGTCATACTGTATTTAGCTTCTGTGCAGCCTAGAGGAACTGAATTATTTCCTACCCTTCTCGGAGGGCATTACTGCTATATTGAGTGCATCAGCCCATATTATTACTCCCAGTAGTTTAATTCTTCACTGGACTGCACAATTCTGATTTCTCCTGTCAAAGTTTTGCCTGATCTCCTGGGTCCTTTTAAGCAGGTATCATCTTCATAGTTTCCTCCTTGGCCTTAGTATGCAGTAAACTGCAATGTAATCAAATTACATGGCTCTTTTATTGTTTTTATTGTATTCCTGTCCATGAACATATGCTACATCATATAGATCACATTTTCTACAGCCCTAGGACACTATAGATTGTAAAATGGAGGACTTGAATAAAAACTACATATCCTGAGACCACAGAGGGTAGTTAGACTGATAATGATCTTTAAGATAAGAAGGTGCAAACACACATATGCCCTTGATCAAAGGTAGTTTTGTAAAAAACCCATTTTTTTTCTAGTGAGTTCAACACTCACACTTCACAAGAAGAAATAAAAACTTCAAAAAACAAGCAAGTGTTGCTTTTATTTGGAAAAAAATATAGCATAGAGAATCAAGATTCTTCAGTTAATGTATTCTGTTTGGAGTCTGCTTTAATTTTGTCTTTGAATGTGAAAGTTTATTTTCAGCTAGACAATCATAGAATCATAGAATATATTGAGTTGGATGGGACCCATCAGGATCATCAAGTCCAACACCTGGTCCCACACAGGACAGCCCAAGAATCACATCATGTGTCTGAGAGCATTGTCCAAAAAATTCTTGAACTCTGTTAGTCTTGATGCTGTGACCACTTCCCTGGGGAGCCTGTTCCAGTGCCCAACCACCCTCTGGGTAAAAAACTTTCTCTCAATATGCAACCTAAGCCTCTCCTGACTCAGCTTCATGCTGTCTCCTCAAGTCCTGTTGCTGATCACCACTGAAAACATTGGTTCCTGCTTGTCCTTTTCCCCCTGTGAGGATGTTGAGGACCGCAATGAGGTCTCCTCTCAGTCTCCTCTTCTCTAGGCTGAACAGACCAAGTGACCTCACATCTTACTGTCACATGCTGCACATTACTGATTGGTTCTCATTTTGCTCAAAGTTTTTGTACATGCACATACTCAAGGATATATCACAGAGTTCAATAGAACATTTCTTTAAGAAAAGCAGATTCTACCAATGTCCTTGCATTTTTGCAGCACAGGTCAAGAACCATCTATGATTATGCATTAGTATTTCACCTATGAAAACTGGTGGAAGAAGAATGCTGATATGAAAACTTCAGAGTTTCAAATATTATCAATTTAATATATTACGTTAATATCAGATGTAATGATAAATAATATCAATAAATAATAGTTGATTAAATATCAGTGTTAAAGTTTTCTTTCATCATCTGGAGCTTCAGGTAAAATTTTCTGCCGCCCTGCAACAGCTATCAAGGTTTCTATCTGTTTCTCAAGTTTTTATGGAGCGATCAAATCTTTATTTGCAGGAATCTGGTCTAATACCAAGCTGCCAAGCTCGAACTCCTTGCAATGAGTTGACACAAGGTGGTAACAATGCAGAAATCATTGGAACTATTTTCAAGAAGATATCTCCACACTAAATATAGTATAACTCACATACCAGCATGAGTAGGGCCCACTTCCCTCCACAACAATTCTTTTTTTTCTTTTGAAACTTGAAATGAGACTAATGTTTGCTAATGTGGTAGAAGGAAATGGAGAATTACAGGGTAGGGTTATTGACCAGTCTGCCTCTGCCTGTGGATGGGTTCTTCATCACATCATTTGCTTGCTTTCTTTTGTGCTTCTACAAAGGCCAAGATTTGGCACATAATTGTTTTGCCCACATTCCCTCAAACAGATTAACATTATTTAGTGCCAAATTAGCATTCATGGATGAGCAAACACTGACTGCAACACCAAGGCTGGTCCATTCAAAAAGCAGAACAGAAATTTTATGAGTTGCATCTACTTTTTAGTCAGTATCCTTGTGGCAGTAGTAGCCCCTCTCTGAATAAAGTGTTTACTTGAGCCAAATCTGAGTTTTTTCCATTAGTTTCCAGAATCTGTTACTTTTATTTGAAAAGAGTCCCACCCTGAAACTGCTCATCCCCAAACATCTACATGTGTGTATTAGTTGGTAGGTTGAAAAGAGTTTATTGTATTTTCTTTTTTGGTCAGGTACTCCTGAAGATGCATTGTGTTTGAACTAAAGTCTTCAGGAGTTATGACAGAGGCTTCCTTGCACCAAAACAACCAGTTACATGGCTTTGGACTGCATATTTACATTGGTCTTTACATTTAGATAGCATCTAAGGTGTTAGTGCCCCAGTCCTGAATACATTCATTGAGGCTATGCAGATGCATATACAGAGCTCAAAATAAACCAGGTTATTAGTTGTCTTTATGAAACAAATATATTACCTACACTAAGACCTTAAACTATCTCGTCCAGGAGCTGCTTTGTGCTGATGACGCCGCCCTTGTCACTCACACAGAAGCAGCTCTGCAGCGTTTAACATCCTGCTTTGCAGACGCTGCTGAGCTCTTTGGGCTGGAAGTCAGTCTAAAGAAGACAGAAGTTCTCCATCAACCTGCACCTCAGGAAGTCCCCCATCATCCCCACATCACCATTGGCCAATCAGAACTCAAATCAGTCCAGCAGTTTAATTACCTAGGCAGCCTCATCTCAGACGGTAAGATTGACGGGGAGATAGACAACAGGTTAGCAAAGGCATATAGTGCCTTCGGAAAGCTTCATAAAAGAGTTTGGCAAAATAAACACCTGAAGAAAAGTACCAAGATCAGTGTTTACAGAGCCATAGTGCTGTCTACTCTCTTATATGGATCTGAATCATGGGTCATCTACCGCCACCACCTGCATCTCCTAGAAAGCTTCCACCAACGCTGCCTCCGTACAATCCTAAACATCCACTGGTCAGATTATGTGACCAATACACCTGTTCTAGAACAAGCAGCAGTCACAAGTATTGAGGCCATGTTGATGAGAACACAGTTGCGTTGGGCAGGGCATGTCTCCAGGATGAAGGACCACCACCTCCCTAGGATCTTGCTTTATGGTGAACTTGCCACCGGTTGCCACATGAGAGGAGCCCCGAAGAGAAGTTACAAGGACTCCCTGAAACAACATCTCAGTCTTGGCCATATTGATCAACATAACTGGTCTACTCTGGCCTCTAATTGGGAGGCCTGGAGACACACCATCTATAACGCTGCTGATGCTTTTGAGAAAGCACGCAGGATCACCCTTGAGGAGAAAAGACAATGCAGAAAGAATCGTACCTTGCAGAATATACCATCTAAGGAGTCTTTCTGCTGTGCCTTTTGCAACCAGACGTGTCTATCTCGTATTGGCCTCATTAGCCACCAGCGTGCTTGTAACAAACGTGGGTAGAGCCCTCCCCAAATCTTCGTTCATGAAGCCTAGCCATGATGATGATGATTATGAAACAAATATATTACAACTTCAGAAATCACAGGGTTTTAACTAGAGTGTTATTAGTCATAGAAAGAAGGAACTTTGAATTCACATAATTTTTGTTCAGTCTTGTGAAAAAAAAGTGATTTTTAACAAGTTACTGAAATTTCTCTATAGCAAGAAGTGAAAAATAGTAAACCTCTTTTAGGAAAGTAAACTAAACTATAATTTTTATTTGTAATAATTGTTGTTTCCATATTGCCATGCACATTCTCAGGGAAAATTGTGAATTCAACCTCATTTGTTTACTGCATTTCCCAAGCACTCTCTCAAACTTTCCTCTCTGTTTAAAAACACAGTAATAAGGTAGAATTAGTAAATGATTAGGGTAAGGCAGATGTCCTCAAACTACTTTTAAATGGATCACAGATGAAATTCGTGATTAGCCTTTCACCAGTTCTCCTCACTGGACAATTTTTTGAACTTGTGCAGCAATAAAAGTCAAGCCTTTTTTCTCACTGCAATTTCATTTTTATATAATCCTTCCATGGAATGATCTATAGCATTTTTTTTTGATGTCAAGTGGTCACTACAAAAGCTAATATTCTTTCAAGAAATTTGAAGCTCTCTGTTTTCTTTTTTATTCATCTCCTCACTTCATTCTGCCTTCTCTTTTTGTTATCAAAAGAAGAATTAGGGCATTTTTATTCAAAATGCACATCACACAGATGGGTTAAAGCTTTTCCACTTTGATCTCTTAAAAACCTCTGAAACTTCTTGATCAAAGAACTCCTTCCTAAGATCTGTCCTGCAGCAGTGGGCTGTTTCACTGAAATTGAAGAGAATAGGACTGTTCCCAGGAGCATATCTTGCATGGCTGGCCTTGAACAAATGGCAGGGTAATAATGTTCACCAGCTACATTCATATTTCCTCTTTCTGAGCAGTTGTTTCCTCATTATCAAGTTTTCCATATCTCCAACAATTGATGTTTCTACTATGTAAAATCTGCCTTCACATTCTGCAAATATGAAGATTTAAACAATCTTTGTTTATTTTACACACTTTCTATTAAAATTAATTTCATTTCAATCAAGTGATAGTAGATTTCATACCTGACAGCTATGTCACAACATGTTTCTAATCAGTAGATTTTTCCCCGCTTTAAAATATTTATTTACAATAGTCAGTGTTGGCTGCATTAAGAAGAAACTTTTACTTGCAGTTTAAATTTGGACAAATAACATCCTGAAAAAAGTTAAAAAAGGCATTATATGTATACTTTTTTACAAAACAAACATAAATCCACCAAAGTTATTTTTTTTTTTTAATGTTCTAACCATCTTACCAGAAGCAAATTAAATATAGAAATAATCTAGAATGTGGAAATGTATGTGCTTTAGTTCTGGTTCTACCTCTGTGATTTCAAAAGAATTGTATTAGGCCTGACCTACGCCTCTGCATCCAGTCTCGTCCTACTGGCAAGATACTCTCCCTTAATTGTTCTGTTGCCTGTGGCCTCTCTTAATCCTGGGAAGCATCACATTACTATGGTGTATTGCACTCTAGGTGCATCTTTCTATAAAGTAGCCAGGGAAGGTATAAATGTTTCATCTTAAATATTTTTCTTAAGTGTGAACTTCATTTTATACACTATCATTTAAAGCACAGCTGTAACCTTTATTCAAATACCAAATTGAACTTTGAGATTCATTAAGGCTGAACAAGATAAATGTTTCTTCCTTTCCTTTTCCACACTGCCAGCCCAGCAGTTGTTGGTTCTGACCTGATGTGGAATCGAGATAAATTTTGTGTTAAAACCACAGGACCTCTTCCCACATCCTTATGCCACCACAATTAAAGCAAAATATCACTGTGGTGAAACCATCTGTCTCAATTCTGAAGGTGATTGTCTAATGACTCTTTAAATATTATACTGACCATTTACCATACAAGTCTGTTGGTATCCACCTTCTCATCTCTTTCCATGCATTTAACTGTGTTTTACATAAATATGTAAACCTCAGGTGACAAAAACCTCAGCCTTTCATTGAGAACAAACCAGAACTTTTAGGGTCTTTTAACACTCAAGAGCTTTGGGCACATGAAACGTGTGACTAAATTGCTCTAAGAGAGCAATCTTAGAATCGTAATTCCTAATAAGTGAAGTTCCCACTGGAAACTTGGGTGGGAAAAAATAACCAAACGTGATTGGTGTCTTTTTGGATGCAAATAATTCTAACCCCATTGCTTTCTGGGAGCAGGAAGGGGAATGGAAGAAAACCACATTCTTCTTCAAAGAGATTGCAAAAGTTTTGGAGATAGAGACCTTGGGTGATCGTGTACTGAGTCTTGAAATCATACATTATACACAGTCATAAAGAAAAGGTTTTAGAGAACAGAAGTTGGATAAAGGACCACAAATTAACTTTTTGAGATTTAATTAACTGACATAAAATAATGTTTGGAAATGCTAACTTGACTACTTTGATGGCAGATTTTAAGACGCATTTTCAGAAATTCCCAAAATTTCTGTAGAAATTTTTTCTAAATGTCGTCAGGTTTTGTTCTTCATCAAAAACTGCTACATGTCACATCTAATATATCTTCCAATACAGCAGAATAGTGAAAGGAAAAACAGAAGGCACTTTTAGAAACACACTATTAAAAACCATCTGTATTCCTAAAGTCCCCTCCTGGACTAAACTTAGCCATATGATTGCAACTGAAATGACAAATACTTAAGGCAGAAAATATACCCTGAGATACACTTCAGCAGCTGGAATCCAGTACATACTTGAAGGCAGAATTTGCCCTAAAGAAGTAAAATAAAGGACAGTCTTATAACCCTGAAGAGTGGGTGTGGGGGGTGTCACACCTAAATGTGACACCGAGAGAGCACAGTACCAAAGCTATATCTAGTAGATTAGAATCTAGATAGTTAAAGTAAAATATTTTTAATATAAATATATATTGCATATAATGTAAAATTCAACAAAATATTTTTCCAGTTGTCTAGATAAAGCAGATAAGTTTTCTTTCTTATATTGCAGGTAAATAGTACCTGCTTTTGCTACTCTGCTGTGCATATACTTTTGAGTTAGTAAAGACACATTATGGGTGAGCTTTTCAGCTGTGAAACACACTAGCTTTTGAATCTATAGTTAACATTGTTCTTCATACTGTTTTTACTTTGCAAAAGTATAAACAACTTAATATATCACTCTTTTTTCCACGATGATTTGTTTCTAAAAAAATTTAAAGAGGCTATTCTCACTAGTAGGTCTAGAAATTACCCTCATACTATCAAGCCATTCTTATTCTCAATACTTTTCATGTTCTCAACATCAGAATACTATGCTTGTTATGCAAAAACTCTGAACTTTCTAACTTTACGTCCCTTCCAGCACTGTAACTGTATCCTTTTCTAGGCTGCTTTAAAAATCTTAATAGATTGAAATCTATTGTATTCAGAAATGAATATTCACACATATTCCATATAAACCCCTATTTCCTTTGATTTCAAATGCTGCATAAAAAAATACATCAATTTATCTGCTATTTATATTTTAATTTGCAGAAAAGAAACAAAAAATCTTGCATGATGAGTTCAGTTACACTGCTTTTGCTTTAGAACATGTCTAAATCCAGCTCCAAACTGAACTATTGTTATTATTTAAAACATCATGATGGCAGCATTGCTTCAAAGATTGACATCTACTTTCTCAAGTTCAACATTTGACTGCACATTCATTTTGCAAAATGAATATCTTTCAAAAGTTGTAATGTATCCATTTTCTAATGACAATATGCAGTTGTATCAGAAATTGCAGGAAAGCTCAGTATACTCCTTTGAAATATTTTCTTTCAGCACCATTTCCAGCTTCAAAATACTTCAAAGAAAACACTTTTGTCCTTCATCTCAAAATGGATGAATAAAATAAAAAATAGATACAAATTCTTTAATCTCCTAGATTAAAGTCTGATTATAGTCTGATTTCACAGCACTCTTTCTTCAGGTTTTAGAAAGTAAATATTCACTCCATATATATTTCTACTAAATACAGAGCAAAGACACAGAAACAAAATTAGTAAGGTTTCTAAATACAAATAATTATTGTATTCTTATTCAATCAAACCTCAGATTCCCATGGTCAAGTAAATACTATAAGGAAACTGATATGATGAAACCCAGACAGAATTAAGGTTTGGTTTGTTGTTTGGGGCTCTTTTTTAAGTCGTTTATTCCATAAAAGAGAAGATGGAATTAAAGTTTTAGCAGGTAAAAAGGCACATGCCCCTTAAGACAGAGCTGTTCTCTGTTTTTGCCAGAAGTTTTCACTTACAAACAGGACCAGAACTATCAAGGTTCCTGTGCTAGAAGAGTTTTGATAAGAGCTTTAGACAAAACCAGCACAATATTCACAGAAAGAGCATTGCATAGCTTTGAGCTACTGACATGTACATCAATTTAGCAGCTCAGCATACTGCTGTAGCTACATATTTTAGTGGCCACTTGCCTGCACGGGACCTATGGCTCCCCTGGTTAGGTTTAACACAAAGTTAACAGAAATTTGCAACATCCGTATTACCATTATACATCATCTTACCGTATCTCTGCCTTATTTTTATACTGAGAGCATTCCAGAGGGGATCAAAGCTTGCACAAGCAAGCTATTTTCAGAGAAGCCAGTTCGTCATAAATCAATGAAGCAGTCTCCAAGACAGTAAGGCTTGTTGGCAGAGATAGGAGTCTTGTATCTAATATAACATGTCTAGCATAGGCAAACATCATGGTGTGAAAGCTTCTGGAGACAAGTGTTATAATAGCTGTCTGTAGCACTGACTGCTACAGAAAAAGAAAATAATACAAAAGGAAGAAAAATCCAAATATTTTCTTAACTAAGTAATCCAAGTCAAAGACGAACAGAGGGTAATTATGTTTTTATTAATGGATTTGGATTATCCTAAAAACACCAGATCATTTCTCTCTTGGAAAGCTATATTGCTAGCTCATTTCTGACAAGAGGAAAAATGTTCAGATGTCTTCCCCAAAGGAAAAAACCATTTGTATACAACTTGACCTACCAGAAGTTTTGAAAATGATGGATTGTCTACTTGTCCTTGACCATAACCTCAGAATCCTGTCTCCAGTGGACACTTCAAAGCTCATAACAATAGCTCTTAAAGTAGATTTAGAAAAGAATAGCTAAAGAGTTGCTATTGTTAGAACATGAGTTTAATTTTGCAGAAAGTTCAAGTACTGGATTCAATAGCCTGAAAAAGATGCTACATTACAGGGTCCAGATCATTGCCTCTGGCAGTCCTAGAATAAAAAAATATGTATAAAAAAAAGATCAGAAAATCATAGAATAAACCAGGTTGGAAAGGACCTCCGAGATCATCAAGTCCAACCCTTGAGCCAACACTGTTGTGGTTACTAGACCATGGCACTAAGTGCCACATCCAGTCTCATAAAAACCTCCAGGGATGGTGAATCCACCATCTCCCTGGGCAGCCCATTCCAATGGCTAATTACTCTCTCCATAAAAAATTTCTTCCCAATATCCAACCTAAACCTCCCCTGGGACAGCTTAAGACCATGCCCTCTTGTCCTGCTGTTGGTTGCCTGGGAGAAGAGACTGGTGCCTACCTGGCTACAACCTCCTTTCAGGTAGTTGTAGAGAGTGATGAGGTCTCCCTTGAGCTTCCTCTTCTCCAGGTTCTCAGCTCCCTCAGCCTTTCCTCACAGGACTTGTGCTCAAGTCCCTTCACCAGCCTTGTTGCTCTTCTCTGGACCTGCTCTAGCACCCCAGTATCCTTCCTGAACTGCGGGGCCCAGAGCTGGACATGGTTATATATCAATTATACCACCGAAAAATATTCAAATCACGGAACATTAGATACACACAAGTTATTGGAAAATTATGACATCTGAGTTATTGAAATTTTTCTCCCTTCATGAATCATTAAAAATCACAGATTTTTTTAACTAAAAATCTTACTGATTTTTTAGGCCGCATGGCTGAAAGGAAATATCTGCAATTGAAACTTTGGAAAAAGTAGCAGTTTAAAGCTTCACAGTTAGAAAATGGCTATATTTCGAGTTTTGAAGTTGGGCAAAACTGCAGTTTTGCCTCACACTAATTAATTTTTCTAGTCCTGTATTAAATACTGCACACACATCATTTGTGAAAGTGGAGAACATTCAAGGCCTAACTCCTGTTTAGGATGATCTATAGAGATTTTTTTACTCCTTGGCCTGATTTATTCATAACTATACACAAAAAATGCAGAAGATTCACCTCTCATCTAAAATTTCCAACCATATGCTAAAACAGAAAGACCTATGACACTAGATAATATTCAGTTTACAATCTGTTGTTATTTCTAACTACTGGGAGGGTTTATCTGTTATTTTGAAAGGAAAAACCTACCAAGTTGTATTTCTGATGCACGTTTCATGTGGCCTTTAAGTTTCTTTCAAGTTTGCCTCCAAGACAACACCAGCAGAATGGCAGCGGATGCTGCATAAAGCACTTTAACAGTCTGAAGTGTAAGGGGGAGCTTATAGCTGAAGAAAAAGTACACCCGTGTTTTCAAGCAGTTAATTAGAACATAGATTGGTTAAAAAACACCATATGCCAACTACAAAGCCCAGTTTTGAAGGCCTTGGGAAGAACTCTCTTCATCATCATTATTATTATTTACTATTATTATCATTATTACTGAAATCATGCAACAGAAAAGCATTTAGGTCAGCATCACAGAGCAGAAATTAACACAAGCTTTGAAGAAGTCAGCTTGTTTACAAGGGGGAAAGCCCTGAAATCACATATGGCAGACATGACTGAACTCACAGCTAAAAGGCACACATGGATTTCTTCTCTGTGCCACTCTTTGAGTAGTGTAAAATAGGCATTTCAATAAGGGTAAGGTGTCACTCATTTAATACTAACAAAATCACAAAGTAAGCAGGGAAGCGTAAATATTACAGGATAAATTTCAAGTCTGTTATTACCTTTTTAACTGTTCTAACAATGATCATTACTCTCAGGTTACTTAAGGAGTTGAAATAGCTGTAATCTTTCAGAAACAATTCAGTGAGTTAAATTTACCATTAAATAATAGACCAAGAATGTACAAATAGTTCATTGCATTATTTCAGCTGACTCCCTTTTGCTTTCCTTTGTATAAAGACAGCTCCCCTACCCCATCAGAATACCAAATTCTCAGAACTGTAAAAATTCACAGTCTCCCAGTCTCAGTCCACACACACGTATTGGTTTGCGCAGCTGGTAATTAATTTAGAGTGCAATAGCTCATTTGTAATCAATATAGTATCTTGCTCTTCTAGAAAAGTTGTGTAACTATTCACGATATATACTGTCAGCTACTCACATGAGCCAGCCAGTGAGGATTGCA
This sequence comes from Manacus candei, assembly GCF_025592945.1. Lineage (NCBI taxonomy): Eukaryota > Metazoa > Chordata > Aves > Passeriformes > Pipridae > Manacus > Manacus candei. The sequence goes on along the minus strand of NW_026138056.1, from coordinate 30,903,330 downwards.
GAAAAGTTGTTACAATTACTAAGAGGTTAATATTAACCACAATTCCTAATGCCTGTAAGTAGGTAGGTAGACAGATCCCCTCCTTTTCCTCCTCTTCTCAACTCCAGATAACATAAGCTACTACTTAATATTAAGCATGGAACATCAGACTATTATTTGTTACTTGTATACGTTAACATTTATTTCTTAATGTAATATTTTTTTGATCATAACACAGATGGATTTTTTTTTAAGGACTAGTTAGGGAGTGGGAGGGATCAGCTGAGTAAGGCATACTAATGAGGATTCACAGAGCATTATTTTGGCATTAGGCCCTAAATCTTTACACTGAAAGAAATAAAAACAATGAAGTAATGGTCTGAAAGCTTTGTTCCCTTGAAATCAGCACAAATACCCTGGTTGAGTCAGAAATGAATATTCAGTAAAGAAGCAAACACTGAAGTCTTAACAGCTGAAACTAATTATTAGGAAGTTTTTGCTATGGCTTAAGACAGTTTGCACCCATTATAGAAGTCCTAAACTCTCAGTATTAGTAAACTAAGCAATATTTTTTCCAAGTTATATCCTTATAAATTAGGGCCTGATTATCTCATTTACTCTTCACATCAGAAATAAGATGATCTAAAACCCATAAAGACCAGAATAGAACCCACTGATAATGAAACAAATTCATAAACATAAAATAACACATCTGCGGTTTCTTTAAATCATGGTTTGAAAAGAACTTCTGAAACATGTGCAGAAGTGTCAAGTGCTTAAAAGTTTTTATGGGTTGTGTTTGGGTTTTTATTTTAGAAATAGTAAACTTCTTATAAACACAAAATCATTTATGAAGATACAAAACAGCTGCAGGTATGTTTCAGTACTAAATAAACAGCATAGAATAGGATTTCTGGATGCATTTTCTCACTTCGTAATTAAAAATTAAAAGTATGTTTTCTACCTAATCAGAAATTTAAGGTATTTATATATTTATGGATTTGAAGGCACATGAAATAGTTTAGTAACCCGTTTGATTGAGTTGAATTGAATCAAGTTTCCAGAAGTGTAGTCTTAGAAACCCATTAATTTCAAAGTATCCAAAGTTCTCTAAATCCCAGATAAAACACACATTGAGTCACATTTACAGAGTTCCATATGTAAGTTTTCCGTGTTTCTGTACTCCTTGATGTCATGTCAATGAACACTATCTTTAAGTCTGAGAAACTACTGCAGTGGTATTAGATTCCCTACTGATTTTTGGATACTCTAAAACTGTTCACGATAATGACTTGCTATACATTGCCTCTGGCTCATGCATTTTTTCCTTTTACTGGACATGCAACAGGATGAGTTTAAACACTATACTGAATCATTCTTTCACTTGTTTGGACTTACAATACTTTCTACCATTCCCCCATAGTCCCTGAGCTGCATGCAGAGACTTTGATCACCTGCTCACAAGAGCACAGAGTACTTTAAAAGAAGTGTTTATCAGGACATGATGGAGATAAATTTACTTTCCCCTAATTTGTAAAAACTGAGTGGATACACTAAACATTCACATTGAACAAAGCAAACCCTGGCCAATCTCGGAATTTCTATAGGGAGATTACTTTCTAATTCTCACTATTCTTTTAATTGAAACAACTGAAAGAAACATTCTCAGAAAGAATATACTTCATTGTCATGATTATGGCTTCTAGAAAAATCATGCAGTGCCATTTCTCAGTTGAAACTTCACAAAAATTTATTAGCATCTAGGAAATGAGCAATTAAACAAAGAAAACAAACGTTTGAAACCAACAGAATTACCTAGGCACCTGATTTCAAGGAATTCTAAAATATGAGTGATAAACACCCAGAGTTTACATAACAGGCACTTGTATTCTGGAGAGCTGGTTGTTCCCACAATGCATCAGGAGTTCTGCTTAAAACAGAGCAAATGAATGCTAAGGTATAAGTCTACTCTTTTTTAGGCATCACAGTTTAAAAAGAAAAAAAAAACCCAAACTATCAAGAAGCTAGTCCAGCATCCCAAGGATATTAAGAATGTTCCAGTTCCTATTGTATCCGAGATATGAGCATACAATCCTCTGGTGTTATTCCTGATCTTAAATACTCCACACACTAACCCACTTTAAATCTCAGCTGCTCATTTATTGGTGTTATTTTTCACTTGTTCAAGTCAACCTAAGATGCTAGACTACAGCTGAAGCACAGCTGACCTTCAGTCCTCCTCTCCAAGTGCTAAACATAACCACCACACTGTTCATAATTGCAGCAGATGGTTATAGGCTTAATATGCACATGTGAACTTTGTAAGGTCTGTTCTCATTTCCAAAGAAAAGATGTGGAAATGTATCAAGGTCATTGAAGCCTTTCACTTGCTCTCCAACTTAAGGGGGAGAGGTAGCAGCATTCAGGAGGGCGAGGATAAGAGAAAAGCTGGTTCCAGTACTTTGTTTCTCATTTATTTATTTTAAAGGCTACTCCACCTCTCCATCTATGACAACTGGTTTCTTAATTTCATCATAAGAATTTAATAATCGATAGTGATTACTAATGCTGCAGATAATTGTTGTGGTTTAACCCTGACTGGAAACTAAGTATCACACAGCTGCTCATTAATTGTCCCCCCGCTCCAAATCGTATGGGGAGGAGAATCAGGGAAAAAAAAAAGAGGATTTATGGGTTGAGATAAGAACAGTTTAATAATTGAAACAAAGTAGAATATACTAATAATACTAATGATGATGATGATGATGATAATCATAAAAATAACAATAATAAAAAAAAATAAGAGGGAGAGAGATGACCAATGCCCAACCCATCCCAAGCAGCAATTGGCCCTTCCTGGACAGCTACCCTCAGTGTATATACTGAACATTATGTTCTATGGTATGGAATATCCTTTTGGCCAGTTTAGCTCAGCTGTCCTGGTTGTGCTTCCATGTGGCTTCTCATGCATCTGCTCACCCGCAGAACACGAGAAACTGAAAAGTCCTTGATTTACAGTAAGAAATGCTCACAACAGTTAAAACATCGCTGTGTTATCAACATTATTCTCATCCTAAATTCAAAATACAGAATTTTACCAGCTATTAAGAAAAAAATTAACTCTATCCCAGCTGAAACTGGAATAATGGTCATCATTAATAACTGTCTCCACTTCTAAACGAAAAGTCCCTTTGATTTAGCATATGAAATGCAGCAGCTTAGTCTCAAACAGTTCAAGTTAGTTTTAAAAATCACACTACCTTCCTTCAAGTAGTTTTTATTTCCCACCTAACCACTTCTAAATATATTTTTTATTATTTCCTTTGTACATTAACTTTCTCGTCTCATGGACATATTGGAATATGAACCTGTGATTATATTAATGAGTACAAATCACTCTCTACATTGGATAATGAGCATAATACTGACTATTGTAGCGTGCCTCATCATTATAACAAATTATTAAATACCCATTTACTGTCAGTGTTAATGTATCTTGATTTTCTTCTCTATTTCAGTCCTATGTTATGAGAAGCCTTGCTTGTATTTACTAGCATTTAGCAAATTTAAGAAATCAGAAGGAAAATTTAAAGCAGGTGGTTTTCTCAAATGTCATGACAACGCTAGTGTAAATGAAGACCTGTAAAGCTGTGAAGTGCAATGGCATAAGCACAAGAAGCAGAGTCGTGGAAGCAGGTTTTTGCGATGTTGATTATATCAATGACATAAAAAGTGTGGTTATCACCTTTTCAACATTGGCTAATTTAAGCTACTTCCGGGCAGGTTTTGAACTGCTGTATCAAAGATTTTTATAGGAAAAAAACCACTTATTAGATAAGTATATTCCTAATCCTGCAAAGTCATCAAATGCCTGAACAGATGACATCTTGTATATCTTTCTTTTTTTTTAAATACAATTTGGAATATCTGAAATCTGTTTATGGAATGAGTTAATAGAAAACAGCAGAATAATTGCTTCCAATTTCAATATAATCATCCTGTTAAAATAATAAATAAAAGGGGGAAAATGGGGGAAAAACTCCCACAAAAATATCCAATATGATGAGAAGGAAGTCCTAATACATAGGAAGGAAAGAGGTTTTAAAGCCTAGGAGGAGAAGCTATAAGAGGAACCCAAGGAAATTCTTCCCACTGAAGAAAAATATAAGTCAAAAGCTTCATACAAGCATGTTCAAATTTTGAAGTTGAAGAAAAATTTTATTTCTTTTCAGGTAAGGGAAAACCCAATTATGGACAGATTCTATCATACATTGATATTTGTAGTGCAAAATCTAGGCATCCAGAAACAAAAGAGGATACAAGGAGACTCTGGAAATTATGAAGACAGAAAACACAAATATGAACTCAATAACCTCACAGTTTGTTCTTTGATCTATCATCTACAAAGTCTGCCTCATAACTCCGCCTCTGGTGATGAGCCAAGTTAACACATCTGCTCCAAAGAATCAAAATTTTCAAATCATAGAATCATTACAGTTGGAAAACACCTCCAAGGTAATTGAATTCAACCTTTGACCGAAAACCACTATGTAAAGTAAACCATAGCACTAAGTGCCATGTCCAGTCATTTTTTGAACACTTCCACAGATGGTGATCCCACCACTTCCCTGGGCAAATGCTTAACAACCCTTTCAGTGAAGAATTTTTTCCTATTACCAATCTAAACCTCCCCTGGTGCAATGTGAGGCCATTTCCTCTTGTCCTGTTGCTTGTTGCCTGGGAGAAGAGCCTACCCCCATCTGGCTACAATCTCCGTTCACGTAGATGTAGAGACTAGAGTGACAATGTCTCCCTTGCGCCTCCTTTTCTCCAGGCTAAACTCCAGCTCCCTCAGTCACTCCTCATATGACTTACTCTGTAGACCCTAATATTGATGTGACAGCTAGTCTGGTGCAAATAAGAACAGGATGATGACAGAAGAGAGAATATAAAAGAACTCATATGCCCAGAAGGTAAACAAAAATGTCTGAGAAGCCCATTACACAATGTGACTATTTCTTTTGATCCTCTGGCTGGTAGACACATAGCAATGATGAAGAACCTTCAACCAGCACACTTGAGTGAGAGTTTCAATGTTATTTTGAAGTATTCACAATTGCATGGGTATATGGTCATTGCAGCTACTGCCTTGCACTCCAAGTACAGCAGAATTCTTTACACAAGGCTATCCTTTACATTAGACTATGATTGGACTATGGAGGAGACTATGATCCTCATTTCAAGGAAGATTTTTCTTGCTTAAATATTAAACCACATAGTGAATATGTTGCATCAGCCATCATATGCCTGTGGAAGCTGTCAGTAACAACCCTAATAGACTTTCAGACTTAAGTTTTCTTTGAACTCTACTGCCCCTCAAGTTCTGCTGCTTCTGAAGGCTTTACCGTCCTATCATCTGACATTTTCAAGGCTGATATACACTTTCAGTGTCCATTTAGGTTGTCATGGCTATTATAAGTTCAGCTTCTAGCAGTTAGAGTATGAACAGCTCACATGTTAGATGAACTTCTGTCACCCTCTGCCACAGCCAGTGCCTTATGCAGAATTTTTGCTCATCCTCAGTTGAACCTAGCAGCAACCAGTTTTGAGACAGTGTCAAAGGAAAGGAATTTTGGATTTGTCTTTCAGAAGTAATGCAAACACTTTTGCCTCGGCTCTCCAGAACTTAAACACATACTTTTTTTATTAAGGTTGATACACAGACCTAAGATGAAGGATGCTGGGAGAATAGGCAACTATTTAGGTTGGACTGTGCCACTCATCTAATTGGGATGGGAATGGAACTCTATTCCAAAACTTTTCATAGTTCTAGTACCTTGGCAAAAGTAAAAAGCATGATGGCTTCATTTAACATTAAATTTAAATGACCCATGACCACAAACCAAATTGGAGGGCTTCTGTAATGGTCAGTGCATTGTGTTTAAGTGGCAAGTTTTTGTTAGTGGGAGGGGGCTACAAGGGTGGCTTCTGTGAGAAGGCACCAGAAGCTGTTCCCATGTTGGACAGACATAGTTCCAGATGGTCCTAAGATGGATGAGAAGAAGGGAGAGGGTGGAGGTATGATGTTTTTATTTGTTCATATTTCTCATTATTCTACTATGTTATTAATTTGCAATACATTAATTTAGTTTTCCCCATATCAAGCCTGTTTTGCCTGTAATGGTGATCTTCTTGACCTTATCCCAACAGACAAGCTTTTTGTCATATTTTCTCCCCCTGTCCATTTGATGGAGGGAGACTGATGGGTACCTTACAACCAGCCAAAGTCAACCCACCACAATCAACCACTTCAACAAAGGACTTGTTAAAACAAGATCAAATTAATAAAAAAAACTTATTCATTTTAATATAAAAATATCTGTGCCAGATAAAATTCAGATTACTAAGAAGTTTGATAGAGAACAAACAATTAAATATTTAAAATTGGCAGATGATCTACCTTCAGGGATGTGTGAAAAGACTCAAGGTAGCTATTAACTCACATTCTGAATGCCAGGTAAAGCAGCAATGTGTTAACTCATAACGGAGCTTTGGTCATCTCAACAACATTGTTCTAGATTCTTCAGTAATCTGTTTAAGAGCAAAGTTGTCTGTAAGCAGTTACATGAGAAAATGGAGTCAAGGGTAGAAAAACATGTTTTAGCTGGGTGATAAATTTGGGATTGACTGAACCCACATGCTAGAGTAGAAATCTCCCTACAGGAAAATATTGGAAGAATTAGACTCTTGTGCACACTGGACTTGAACCAAAAAGTGCTTTGAGTGAAAATAAAAATAAATGAACACATAAATTTTTGCTTTGTTGTGTGTATATTCCTGAAGAGGTGAACTCTAGATGAACTTCCTACAAAGTTGAAGTTCTGGCAGTGGTTATATAGTGGAAACATGCATCTGGGGAATGGAGGGGCAGAAATCAGTGCTGATGACTTGTACTGATGGGACATGAGGTTATGAGACCATGAAATAGCAACAAAGATATTACTAATAAGATTTTACAGTGCTTAAGGTACAGTATATTGGGACTATCACAGTACTGTCTCCCCAAATGGGCTTTCTTATCCCTTCACTTGCGAAAGTCCTGATACTCTTGTGATGGCATACCAGGAAATTTCAGAAGCTAAATCAAGCTTTTCATCTTTTAGTGATTTGACCTCTTGATCGTATCTTTCTGAAACAGCTCATTGCTTGGTGAACCAAAGCCACTGTCTGTAAAGCAAAACCCAGAAATGCCTGAGATCAGTAGAAAGCGCAAGACTATAGCAGCTCCTGCTCTGGTGAATTTGTGCCATACCTTGTACCCTGCATTTCTCACAGACCAAGGCAGTGAGAAAGCCTGTACCACTACTCCTTTTGCCACACAAAGTAATCTTAAAAGACTCTAACCTGAACCTAGAAACCTTTCTGGGTGAAAGTTGCTCATCATTAGTGACACCATGTGCTTGGATATTTTATAACAGAATTATGTCATATGCTGAGTGAGATTTTTCCACAGTGCTGTCACTAATAGCTGTGACTCTCAGTGATATTTTTAAACTCCTCAAGTGATATAGCTCCAATCCTTTTAGAGACTTCATTTTTCATGAAGTCTAGCATCTTAGTACTTCAACAGGCCATAAAATATCTTTATGAAGTTTGGCAACAGTGTTATGCGCAAACTGAAAGCTAGAGAGTTTCACTTTGTCAGATTCAGTGATGTGGCAGATTTATGGATAGAAGGAAAAAAAGGACAACTGCTAGCTTCCTATCCATATAATATTGTTTATTAAATAATATAAACACATGTGAATAAAGTCCCCTCACTAGCCAGCTTGTTCTCTGATTCAGAGGAAAAATAAAATCTACATATATGTACTTGTCTCCACAAGAATATCTCAATTCATCCCATATGTTCTTGCCCCTTTGTCATACACGACAAAAGGTGGTAATATAGGCACAATATACCTTTATGAGTTCTAGCCCCTCCCAATATACTTGGTTTATTTCATTGTCATTTTTAAAACCTTTAAATAAGCATATCTGTGCTACAATTTATCATAGTCAAGAGAGAGGGAAGACATTAATACATGCAAAAAGTAACCTAATCTGAAGTACATCAGGTTTCCCTTTGCTCCTATATTGCAAGGTCCTAATAAAATTGCTTTATGATTTATACCACTGGTTTGGCTATTCCAGTAGCCAAGACCAGCTAATAGCAGAGGCTTCTGAAACAGATTAAAGTACATCATTATAGTAGGACACTCAAACTTCCATTGAATTGTTTCAGAAAATACTCTAGTTGGACATACTTTCAGTATCCCCAAGTGTGTGCCACGTCTTTAATATGGAATATTTATTGATCAGACAAATATATTGCAAAGGAAAAATTCAGTTTAAAAGAAATTACTGTCTAAAATGAAAATTATGGATCTCATTTTCTACCTCTCCCTTGTAAACAGAGTCACAGAATGGTCGAGTGTGGAAGGGACCTCTGGAGGTCGTCTTCTCCAAGAGCCTAATGTCAAATTATTAAAAGGTCAAAAAGGAGGGTTTTTTCCTTCCCTATATGTTTTCTTTCTCCTTTATATCTTTTCCCTATATATTTTCTTCCTCATCTCTCTTCTTTCCCATGAAGAGAAAAAACACCTGAAAATAAGTAGCAACTTTTATTCTGTCTTAGAGAAAGTGAAATATTTCTCTAATACATACCATAACTCCATAACATTTTAAGTCCAAGGACCTTGTTTTTGTTCCTCCTCTTGTGCAAGTAGTCTTCATATTTGTTATGATTGTTTCAGTAACCTCCATGCTGACTACGAATTATCAGTAAAAAAGGTGATCTTTTTACGACGCCTTTCTAAATCCTTTGATTATTTCTGCTTAATAGAATTCATCCTCCAAATATACTGAGTTTATTTAGGATCAATAAAATGAAGATAAAAACATAAGAACTGGATTTTATATTAATTTCCCTCTTCCTGCTCTAGAACTGGCTAATCATAGAAATGGGAAATAAATAAAAATACCTAAGGCTTTAGTTATATTCATTCTGTGGAAATTCAGTAATTTGTTAATACCATTTATTACATTGATTTCTTTCTACTCTGTACTGTATAGCAAGGCTGAGAGCAGACAAGAGTTTTGTATTCCTATAGATGAATAAATATACAGTGTATATATTTATATGATTAATCCTATTGCATGGATAAGATGACACAACTTTATAAAAAGATTTTAAGATAGGACTTTAATTCCACAATACTTTTTTATTTAGTTTAAATGCAGAGGATAAAAGTGCAAAATGCCTGGGAAAAATAATTAATTCCTTGCATCTATGGTCCAGACATTACACAGAAGGCATGCAAGAGAGATTTATCCTCTCAGTACAGTCAGACATCTGACTGTAGGGTTTTTTTCTTTTAGTTTTGTTGTTGTTGTTGTTGTTGTTTTCTGCAAAAGGACTTGGAACCATGAAGTATCAAAAAACAACAATTTCCTAGAACTATTTTGCAGTAATAGATTTTTTCAATTATGCTTGATGAATACTAAGATGCTTATTTTTAAATAAAAAGCATTAAAGTGTCAGGAAATTGATCATTTATTTGGAATGGGATAATTGATTTTTTTTTGTTCTGTCTGAATAGTTTGCTAATTTTCTTTTTCATTATGTGTCTGTGACAATACATAAACTTTTTTTAAGTTATGAGAAACTATATCTTTCCTCCTTCTGTTAGTGCAGGCTATAACAATAAAAAAGAGTAGAGCTTTTATTTGAAAATTTGCCACAGGAAAATGTGGATCTGCCAGTAATTTTAAGTTTTCGGTGGTTGCAGGTTTCAGTCTTCAGTAATTTACACACAACCTTATTAGGTTGGTCTAGTTTAATAGACTTTAACATTTTGAAGGTTGCATTTTCCTCATCAATGACTGTGAATTCAGCATGGTCAAGTGAAAGACCTAAGAGAGATCAATAAGGACATTTGTGTTTCTCTGCATTTTTCATGGAAGATGTGGGGATTTTTTAAATTAGTCTAAAGAAATAAAAATGCACCAGTGACTACAGGTATTTAGAATAACTTTCTTAGCATACTTGAAAAGTAAATCCCAAAGTCAAATGTTCACCAGCTTCTATTCATTTGGAGAAAGAAACGATTGCATCAACCTCTTTGTAAGCTATATAATATGTTCAAGAGTCTCAAGGTAACAAGCAGAACAGCAGCCATAGCTGTTTGTTCTTCAGCCTATATCGTGTTTTATGATGATCATCATGGTTATTGGTTTTGCACTGCATTATAATTCTAAGCAAATAGTTTGAGAACTGATTACAGAGATACAAGCTTTCTAAAATATCTATTCTTGAAATACCCATTCACATAATAGAAGATAGCTTGGTTGTTAAGGTACTAAATTCTACAGGAAAAAGACCCTGCACATCAGAAAAAGAAATCATTTCTAGTTGAACGGAATCCCATGATCTAAAAATGTGCAAACGTGAATTGTCATAAGTACAGACAGGGGAATCAATAGAGGCTACCAGTCAATACACAACAAAATATTAGTCACAGTTTACTTCCTGACTCAGTTTGAAAGGTAAACATATCAAAGCATTGATGATGCCCTTCACAATGATATTTAAGCAAGCATTGCATTTTTGGTAGTATAGAAAAAGGGCTATGCCCTGTGCCAGCTTCCCTATGTCTGCTCTGAAAGACTGCTTTGTCACTGCCGGACACTGATTCTGGCAGGCAGCAATGGTGAGGATCCCTTTCCTGGAAAAAATACTCTGATCACTCACTGGCCTGTACAGTCTTGCAGACATTCACTCTATGACATTTGTGCTATTGACATCCAAAAAAGAGTATGAAAAATTCTTTATTGCCTGTGGCCTCCTAACAGCTCACTCTGCCTAAAAATCTGTGTCTAATAGGTGAGTAATTAAGTTCTGTTTTCCTAATGGTTATGTGTTCAGGTTATGGCTTGATTGATCGTGGTAGGACAGTCTGTGAGGGGTCATCCAAAAAAATGGCCATAATATCTCATTGGTTAAAATGCCATTAACCAGCAATGCGTTGTACAAATGTCTAAGAATGATATTTAATTTCATCTGTCTTTTGTAGTCACCAAATCATGTAGAATTTATGGAGCAGCACTCATGTCATACTTGATCAATTACCCCAGAACAAGTATGAAAGTATAATGGGTCAGTTTTCATAAAACAACTCAAAATACCACCATTATAAAAAGAAATCTATTATTCGGATGTATTTTCTCATTTTATCAGACTGTGCCACTTAAAAGCTACATCCCAACTTTTCTAGATCAGCCTGAAAATTTACTTCCTTCACTGCAATGATGAGCAGTCTGGGGGAAGCAGTTTTGTGTACAGAGTAACTTGTTCCTGGAAGCTTATACTGTGACACAGGAAAAAATTGTTCACACAGATCCCAAAAGATCTGTTTCTGTATAAAAAAGACCCTGAAATACAGATCAAGTATGATCTCACTGATAAGTACTCGTTCTACTGCTGCATAACCATGCCTGCAGGTCTAGAGGTTTGCCTTGTAACTGCAGCACTTCAGTCAGAAGCTTTTATAGTAAACAGAATATCTCCAATCTCCTTGTCAGAGAGCTCTCAGATGTCATAAAGTCTAAGTGGCTCCCAGGTAGCAGAAATAGATTTCTGCTAACAAAGACAGCTCAATGCCTGTGTGGTTGTTATAAAAGCATAGCAAGAAGCTTTTAAAATCAGAAGAGCTTCAGGTACATGCGATAGCATTCCCCAGTTACCATTTTACCTCCAAAAGGTGTTTGAATGAATTGCTCTGAGTGACACAGTGGAAAGGAATATCTGGGATAATTTATCAGCCCCAAATTGACAGTTTATACCAATATTGAATACTGCTATTTCTGGAGAGTTTTACCTTCTTTGAAAAAAAGATGCTGTGAATGGAGGAGAAAAAAAGATTATTAAAAATTCAGAACCAGGGTTGTGTATGTAATTTTTTACATTTTGGATTGAAGAAAGTCTGTAATTAATTTTTAAAACTTTTATCTACACAGTTGAAACATACAATGAAAGCAAGTTAGCCACACTGAGCAAAGTGGCTTATCATCAATGCTGAAAGTTCTGAGAAAGCCACTGTGCAAGTCAAAGGACTATTCATTTTAACAGCTTACAGTTTGATACTCCAAGGTCATCTGACCTAAAATGAGAAATAGATATAGGTAGTCTTAAAAACAAGCAGGACAATTATGAGATATTGGAAGAAACAGCCTGCAGCTATAAGGCCTTGGACTGTCAGTTCATTAGATTTCAAAGTGTCATAGGCAGCCAGGATCAATACTTGAGTGATAGACCACCATGAAAAACTATTTGGATGTTTCAAAAGTATGCTGGAGTTTCAACAAGCAGTTTAGAGTCTCCAGATTAGATTTTACAACAACATATTCTAAAGCACAACATACCATAATTTAAAACATTTCTCTCACGTTTTACCCTCCTCAGTAAGTGACCATACCACTTTCTTCCATTCTAAAGATAATTAGCATCAATAGCTGTCTTTAGATAACTTGAAAATGGTATTTTATACTTAACCCTCAGGCACTGACAGAATTCAGATCTAATGCCTTAAGAGGACTGAAAGAAATTAATACCATTGATATGGGAAGGTTTAGAGTCCCAGGAGAAGTAACTTTTGGTTCAACTTTCCCAAGAACAATCAGTATTTAAAAAATCACATGAGAAAATAGTCTTAGATAAAAAATAATAATTTAAACAATTTGTTTAGACTTAAGGTCATGTTTTAATTTCCAGAAGCTTGAACTTACTTACAGGGTCTTAATTATTCTAGTAAGCCCATAGGGACAGAAACTATGCTTTTTCCCCCCTTTTTTTTTTAATTTTGGCATCTAAATACATGATGACAAAGATAACAAACAGTAAAGATAACAGACTACTAAGAACTGTCACTCTTAAACAACATCTTATTGTAAAGTAGATGCAACTGCCACATAATGGGGGACAGATTGCTTGAATACAGCAGCTTATGCTCGACTCAGGTTCAGCAAAAATCATAAAGAAGTAAATTTATTGTTTGCCCTTCACCAATTAAAATTGTATGGTTAACTCAATAAATGTAAGGCAAAGAAGTGTATCTCACCATGAATACTTACTTAGGTTATTACACACAAAATTTAAAATGCAAGTTTGGCACACTTTTCCAGGAATGAATAACTTTTAATTTTATAAGGCTTCAACTTGAGATGGCTCTTATCTAGGGTACAGAGGTTTCAATCCCCCGCTAAAATTTCATAAACTGTGATAAAATTCATTCTACAGAATGATAAAGAATGGCCATTACCTTGAAAGGACCTTGCAACATTCCTCCACTGGGCTCCAGAAGTAATTGTGAAATGGAAGTGTCACAACATGCAACAAGATTTGAATTTCCATATAAATGTGACCACTTGCCCTCAGTGGTGATTTCCCTGCCTATATCCAAGCCTGCAGGAAAAGGCGTGTGGTAATCAGGGCTAGCCAGAAAGAAATATACGGGAGAAAGCTACAAAATATGGAACATTTTTCATCCTTACACAGGTATGGTACTTATTCTTCTGTAGCTAGTTTTATCTTGATAATGAATAACATATACTGTTCCTTTTTTGTACAATATTGATCTCTTAAACTTCCATTGCATTACACATATTTGCATAGTCACATCTACCATAAAATTTTCTGTTGATATATCTGCCAGCTAAAAAGTATCAAAGCTGCCACTGGCCTGAACACAAATCATTAATTTCATTGTTCTTCCAAACAACTATAAGGAAGTAAATCAGATGCTTTGAGGTAACTTAGTTAACATGACAATGCTGAGTTTTTTATGAACAACATGATATAGTGTAATACAAGTAGACAGAAAACACAAATTATAAAATACTGATTACTGGCTGATAAAAAATATGTAAATACTCTCTTCATGTTGACAGTCCATAAAACTGCCTGATAGCTAACTGCAAGATGAAACTTAGGTATCAGACATTTGATATATGACAAAGTTTCTTAAATTCTTCTGATCTGAGCTGTATAATGATCCCCCCAAGGTTGCAGGCTTTACACCTGACAGATCATTGTTTTATAGTTTAATACATTTTCTTCCAACAAAGTTGTGCATAAACAAGTGCTTTAGCAATTAAACAAATGTTGCAGGGGCATGTAATGGTACCCATACCTCATTTCTATGAGCTTGGTTATCTATATAATAGAGTTAATTGCTCCCACAGTGAGGGACAGAATGGACTTCTGCCAGACCTATTTAAAGAAGCCTTCTTCTGTGTGTGACCAGCATGAAAAACAAACAAATACGCTGTGCACCTACAGAAACTGTTGGAACTGCTCTGTCCCCTAGAAAGGGTGAAATAACAACAGTGGCACATCTGGCCCCTCACAGCAGGCTGAAAGATTAATTAAGTTTATGAAAGGTAGGGCCCTCTGACTAAAATCTATGGGTTTTGTGACAAATTTATTGGACTTGAGAATCTGTCTTAACCTCATGTAGACATTTTTCCCTTCTGTGAAGCAGAAACTAGCTGCAAACATGAACGACACCAAAAGACAGTATACATGGGTAAGGGAAGCTGAGTCTGGAATTCTGAATAAATCATAGCTCCTTGAACAACAGACATACTGATTTTAGCAGCTTCGTTGAGTAGCTATAGATAGAGTTAGACAAGCTCTTTCTTACAACAGCAGTAAGGAACTGGACTTGGTTAGCTCAAACTCCTTTGATTTTGGTGTTCTAAGCTGTCAAACTCTGCAGAAATTATTTTTAATAATAAACTAAGAAAACAAAAAGAGGAATCTAATAATCTAACATAAATTTCAAGCAAAAAAGGAACTGAGACAAGTGCCAGATCCCTCTGTTCAACAGCATCAGGCAATTGGAATCTTCTGTAGCACTATATGGGGATTTCAGAGGAATTTCATCAGGTTGAAAAGTTTCATCAAGAAAATGAAAGGAGTGTTAGTACTTAAGCAAGGAGGGTAGCTTCCATTACTTGAAACAGAAACACAGTGAGCATTTTACATTGTTCCAGTGAAAAAAAATATTGTTATTGCTAAGATATGAAATCCTGTTAACCATATACTTCAGGAAATTGGGAAAATTAACACTTAAACTCAATTACAGCATATGGGAGTACGAGTTCTTAGATTTAAATGCTTCAGTAACTGAAGACAAAGAAGGCTGTAGAAAAAAAAAGAGAAGTGTCTCAATAAATGAATGAGTAGTGATATCAAACTGCTTGAGTAGAAACCATTAGTGAACAGACAGTTATCAAGGTATCTATCTCTAGCTTAAGTTTATATTAGATGGTACGGAATTGGCAATATAAAACATCAGTGATTTCTTGAGTTTCAGTAAAAAAACAGCAACAGTTTGTGCAATGGCAACCTGTTTCTCAGAAAGCTTGCTCAGAAACTACCAGCTACTAACTATCAGTTAACAATGAAATAGCAGCCACAGGCTCCCAGGCAAATAGAAACTGCTCTGTGGAACATAAATTAAAGGATATAAATAATATGTATTTGTTTATATGTGAATATATGCATTTCTTTACATAAATATATACACATGCATACATTTCAGAGATCATGTTAACATGCTGTTCCTTAATCTGAGCACATAAAAAAAGAGAAATAATTTGAAGGTGATGTTTTCTCTTCTGAGCTTGTACTGTGTGGATAAGCCTGTTGATTCAAATGAGTGTGGTCTGAGTGTCTCACTGAAGGCTGGAGGGCTGCAGTAGTGCAGTAGTATGATGCTTACATAAAACATTTTTTCATTATACCAATCAACTTTTATTACTGAACAAAATCAGTTCAGTTGCAAAAAGCATCTAGTGTGTCAGCAAAATAATTTTCTGTTCAGCCTTTAAGTTTTTCAAAGAAAGGGCAGTCAACTTGTTTCTTGCCAGCAAATCAAAATGAAAACCATTACAATTTTACAGCAGTTTCAAAGACAAAGTGCCATAAAAGATTTTAAACAAAGTCCCTGAAATCTGGGGCTTTTTTGTGTTGTTAAAACAGGCTTATGTAATATGAGAAGTATGAGTTTAGCAAGCAGCAATATTCTAGTGGACTGTAGAATGCTGAGGACTCCAAAGGCATTGGTGTAGCAAGTCTACTCTCAATTTCTAGATACATAAATAGTTTACTCTAAAGATTGTTACTCCATAGTGTGTACTAAAGTATGGTGCAGAGAAGCCCAGTGATGATAGGTGAGGTAGAGTCTCTGGGGAGCCATCCTTTCTTGTACAGTGATACTCACTCACACCCAGAACAGCACAGCAGCCTTAGGACCATGCACAACCAAATTAAAAGATGACCTCTACCAGTAGAATTTATCAGTAGAACTTGGGAATGGTACTGTGTGAGGAAAAAACCACTCCTTAACCAGGAGGATCTTTTAACTGACGTTTCTCGACTGCACAGTCCACTGATGGAAATTTTGCTTTCTGATGATTTTTCCAATTGGTTTTATTTGAGCTTTCCTCTACTGAACGCTAACTGTCAACAGAAAGCTACGGCAACAATGGCTAGTGCAATTCCTCAATGCAGAAAAAAGAAATTTTCAGGCAGAGTGACTCTATGTACAACACAGTCTGTACTGTGTTCAGGTTTTACACTTACAAGATGGAAAAATGAAAAGATATTAAATTTAACTTGCCATGCATAAGGACTTGCTCTTGACCTGACAAAAATTTCCAAGTGACATTAATAGGGTACCCTGTAGTACATAGAAGAGTGCTGTGTGAAACTAAAATGGACAATTTTTCTTTTGTCTAAGAAACATCTATGAAAGCGATGAGTAGGAGTGGGACTCCCAGCTGAACACTTGATAAACATTTAATCAATGACAGTTAAAGGATGTGGAAAACTCTCCATTGCTAGATGTATTGTTTCCTGTAGATTGACCTAGGATGCCTTTTAATCACAGCTTACTCAGCTCTATAGAGGGATAACTGAGGAAGTAATTCTGTGAGCTGTTTATAGGACCATACCAGAAATTCTAGTAGTCCCTTTGACATTCAAGTCCGTGAATTTCTGGAAGAGATCTTAAAATGTGAGTGGCATGCTCATTTTTCTTTTCCATAGAGAAAGGTTGTCCTGGCCATGAAATCCACATAGTTTTGCTGCACCAGGAGCAGGGTTTATAGTCCTCACGGGGAATGTAATGGTAACAAGAATTGAAAGCACTGCATGGGATGAGATATGGCTGAAAAGACAATGCTCAGAAGAATGCAGGTTGACAGAAAGGAGCCAAGAGGAAAAATAGGATTTGATGAGGCTGATATGACACAAGGGAAACATAAGCAGCCAGGAAAGTCTTGTGGGCCAAATGAAATTAATGTCATCAAGCTACTCTAGGTACGTAGCTCTCAGCGTACTCTATGGGGCCAAAAAGATAAAATTTAAATGATGGGGGAATAGGAAAAGCAGCTTTTGTATGAGTAAACTACTTTTAGAACTAAAATTACATGCAGAAAAAATAATAAGAAAAAAGAAAATCTGCCTACTGTTAGGCAGATTCACATGACCCACAATATAAATGAGCAAATTTATGTCTCTAGACCACTGTAGTTTTTCTCTAAGTTTTTCTCTAAGTAAAAGATTCAGTATCACTTGCGTGTTTTTCCAAAGAGCTAGTCTGTGCACAAGCAGGGATTTGAATAATTTACAGTGGAATGTCATTAATCCTGCCATTCCAGGACCTCATCAAAGTACAGATTAATGAGAGGTCTTATAATTTCATTGTGGTACTGCTAGAACAAGCAATCACTCTGCCCCTAAATTATTATACTTCCTTAGTGAGCATGAGCACTTAAATGAAAATAACAACTTTGTATAGCTTTATAGGAAAAGAAGCTATTTAGCAGAGATCACAGTGACTTAAATTTGGGCTACAATCATTTATGCTCTACTGTATGAAAGTTAAGAATAGACAAACAAATAAATCTGACAACAGTGTCCTCAGTGATTTCCTGCCTTTTCAGGATTCTCTGTTCCACAGACTAAATAATTGAAAGTATGACCTGCATTTCTCCAAAGTTAATGGTAACACCTTGGTCTGAATGAATCTAGTTAGCTCTTCTCCTTCCACTCAAGCTCTCTGGCATGGCAGAGATTTCCCAACATCACTGCACCAGCGGGGGTTTGGAGCATAGCACAGAAATAGGTTGTTACCAGCATATTCAGCTGAACTGGGGTTACTGTCAGTTCACAGGTAGTAACTGGCTGCTTCATAACACTGACTCCACCGCTGCATATTAGCAAGGGAAGCATCAGCCAGAGCATGCAGACTGTGCTGCCTGGCAGGAAAAGAATGTAGTTTTAGTAGACTTCATTAATGCTAACAACTCCACCTGTAAAAGCACTGTAAATTCAACTGACTGCACGATTGTGCTGCCTGAATAAATCTCTATAATACTATATATAGCAATATGCAATAAACAAAATGGTCACTGATGGTTAAAATGTTTACTCAGCCAGTGGAAGAACAGAAACTGAAATTCAATGAACTGACAACCTACAGTATGTATAGTTTCTGTGCTGATCCTTTGTATGTACACTAGATGCCCAGACAAAAGAAGATAATCAGCATTTAAAAGAGTTTGCTTTGCTGTGCTGAGATCGACTACTTGAATGCAGACCTATGGTGAAAACAGACACATGGAAACAGCTACTCTTTCGTTCCAACTTTGCCCATGAGGTAACACTAACATGATACCATGCAGTGAAGGAAAATGAGTAAAGGAAACTAAGAACAGACATCATCCTTTGGTGCGAGATCCAGATAATGTTGGCCTGTTCAGCCTGCTGCTAGGACACGCCAGTATTCCTATTTACATGAGCAGAATTACTAAAATTAATTTTGCTAAAATTTCATCTCTTCTAGATGATTGAAGCTAAAGCTCAGCTCAGTGACACCGCTGCAACTTTGAAGCAAAACATTAAGAATTGTATTTGGGGAGATATATAAAATTCTAGAAAAAAAAATGATGATTAATAACATGATGACAGGGTTAACTAAAAAAGGAAACTTTCAAGCTTGTAAAACCAAAAATGTTCTGTTAACTCAGAAGTGGATTAGAGTGTTCAAAGTGCTTCAGGACTTGACACCATGTAAAGGCTGATTTATACTCCAGGCATCATAATGCCTACCTACTTTGGAATGACAAATAGCACCGTGCTGAGATCTCAATGGCAGCCCCAGAGCACTAACGACAAATGTCTTCCATCTTAATAGCTGAACCTCTGCAATTCTCCTCACTTAAAATTCTGAGCATTTAACTCTTCTTGTTGCATCTAAATCCAGATACAAAAACCTTCAAATCAAACTATTTACCTCAAGTGAAATCTACCCTGAATAATTCATAAGCAACAAGGAGGCTGAAAGTGAAGGAGCTGAAGAGTGTTTTAATGAAATCTAGAGTTTAAAATATAGTGGTATAAAAGCTATTATGGATCTTTTCTAACCTTATAAGAAAGATTATTGGTCTCTGTAACAGTGAAAGATCCCAGTGAGCAGAAAAAGAAACACAGTTCAGATGTCTTGTTGTCAGTGACCGATGCTGCTAACAGAATCACACAGATTACTGCAGAGAAAGGGCTGCTATTTGAAGCAATTCCTGATGAAGGAGCTGAAGTGTTCAGATTGATTCTTATTCATTCTGCCCCTGTGAAGGAGTATTGATCCTTAAAATAGCTATAATAAACTGCAATTCAATTAGAATAAAGTGTGGAAGTCAGGAAAATTCACAGAAATGCTGGACTAGTGTTACGATGACACTTAACTAACAAGAATTTTTGACTCTTAAAGACCAGGCAAAAAATCACTTATTATGTCATTTCACCACGAGGATAGAGGTTTTATATTTTCCTGTTTCAGCAAATCCTCTTTATAAGATAGATACTATAAAATGCATGGTTGATTTGTCTGGGATATCAGTGACAAGTCAGCACTGTCATCAAATAGAATTTGCTTTATATGCCAGTTGCTGACTTATTTTGAATTTAGTTCATCTTAATCGCTTATCCACAAATGTGAAGAGGAGAGAGAGAGAGAGAGAGAGAGAGACAGAGGTCATGAACTAAAAAAAACCAGCAATAGCCTTACCTTTCAGAAATTCAGGGAAATTGGTGTCTTCAACCAAAATTCTACAGTGCTGGTAAATAATAACCTCATTCCTCTGTGTTACAGATTACCAACAAAGGTGCACAGGCAGTCTAATTACTTTAAACTAATGGGAGTAAGAAATTCAAATATTGTTGTGCAGGGTCACATATTTGAGATGGTCTTTGCAGCAATTTTCTTTTTTTTCCCCTGTTTTACACAATGGAAAAATAGCATTCTTTTGTAAACTGGACTGCTGAGTAGAAGTACATTTCTATCCCAATAATGAGAGTATAAATCTTACTTTTGGAGAGTAGTTCACCTGTGATAAAAGTCTCTCAAAAACAGGCATTGTCCTAAAAAGCACTAGTGAAGGTGTAGATATATAGTACTATTTACTAAAAAGGCAAACTGGTGAAGAATTTTTGAGTTTTGAAGCACTTATTATCTGAGTCAACTGTAGTAAAGCAAAGTAGTTAACACTTTTGTACACATTTGGAGTATTAATTCATGCAAGCTGTTTGCTGACTAGTGTATTTGGAAGCAGAAGTACATGTGGAAGTCTGCTTTATTGTGGAGAAAGAGGATGGGTTTCTGCATAAGACATCTCAGTCTTGGGACATGTAAATTAAGTTTTCAGATCAAAGATTTTTATAAGGCAAGTCACTTAAATTTTTCAGGTCTTATTTCCCCAGTCATATATATTTCTCAGAATCCTGAAAGAATAAGGAATCTTCCTGTACATCTGTTACCAGGGAATACAGATACATGTGAGAAAAAATTCACCTAGATTTCATAGTAAATAATGCTGCTCAGAGACAAACATTTTAAACATAGAAGGACTATGAAATTATTCAAGATCAGATATAAATAAAAATCATTTGACAAAAATTTCTCTTCTAGCTTCAGGGTGAACTTTTGTAAAAAATCTTACTAGAGCTATCTATGGATTACCATCTTTATTTTTTGTGAACTTTTACTCCCTACTTTTGAGACATTGGGATAGAATTAACATTACATACACAGAATTGAAGCATATCTCTTCTGCCTTTGCTGAGATGGTAGAAATTAGCTGGCAGTGCTAGGAGCAAAGACAAAAAGGAATACTGTTTCTCAGGACTCAAATGTCAAAAAGGTAGTTGAATTCATCTTGGCTGAGGAATAACTACATAATGGAGATGCACTGAAAAAGCATCTGTCCCCACACATTTCAAAATCTCCAAGTCCCATGCCTTTACACACCCATGTAGATAAACCACCTGTTCAAAGACTAAGGTCCCAAAAAACCCCTCATTTATTTACAGCAGAGGCTTCATCCATGTCTTTGTGGGTCAGGAGGAATGAACATCAGTCCCGACACCAAAATGTTTCGCTTAAGAATCTGACCTAAGCTTTGAAGTCTATCAAATGGAGAACTAAATGTAATTCCATGAGTTGGAAATAAGTTGGACAGCTGAGGAAGGACTGCATCTCAAGTTTGGTTATGTTTCTATCCTGAAGGAATCACCATCTTCACACTCCATGATTAACTCATGAGATAAAGGGATTCCTAGCAGTAACCAACCTAATGCAGAAAATGGTCTGAATACCACAAAGAGGACAGGGGATTAATGATGTCAACCCTGGACTTTGTATGGGAGAAAGGGTAGGAAAAAGAAACTCTTACTAACTTCTGGTAATTCTGACTTCTAATTTAACACCCTCAGCTCTTCTCCTCCAACACACGCTATTTTTCTTCTTCAAAATAAAAATGCAGTCACTCAAATTATCCAGCCTATGCTGACAATTTCTGTCTCATATGGAAGGCTGGCAAAGGGATGCATTTGTAAATCTACCTCACATTCTAGTAGGACATGATCACTGACGTACCCTTTATAAGCCAGTTCAGAAAATGCTCTACTTACTGCTCCTTTTCACACCTTCCTGTCCAGTTTGTGACATGGGAAGTCTGTCATATACTGGACTGAACTCTTGCAAAGGGAGACTCCTGCCATGTCTTGCTCTGGGTAGAGAGGCAAGCATAATGCACCAAGTAGCTTTTTTAAGGGCCAAGTTCAGCAAGTTACCTAAAAACTCTGTGTTCAAAACTCTGCTAAACCACATAACAGGTCTCCAAGGAACAACCAGAACAAGCCTAGGTGAACAAAAGCAGAAAAATGGTGCCATCCACTCTCCATTCAAAGCTCTTTTTCCTTGGGGAAACTGCAGCATTAAAAAAAAAAAAAAAAGAAAAAAGATTTTTCCTACCACCATCTGTGTTTGTCTTGTAGTTTTGGTTTTGAAGTAGCTCATGTTGAAGAAAGTTTCAAAATTTTCTTAGCCGTGTATCAAAGTAGGAGACCATGAAAGATAAATAAGCTTTCCTACTGTTGGCTCTCAGAGTTTACTGGTTTTTTATCATATTGATTTTGTTATAGGTAACAGCATTGAAGATTTCTTGGTATCAGCTTGGTAACAGCTCACCTTCACTAGTAATGCCCTAAGTGATGGATTAAATGTATTTCATGGTTTGGCTTTTGCATCTTCAGTCCATGTTATTAAACAAATGAATAAAATGGATGAGAAATAACTTTAGAAAATTTCAATTAAGACACCATCACTGATAGTCTCAGTCTATGTAATATGCACAAAACCCATGCTCTTCCCCAGTTATTGCATACATTTCAGTATAATAAATAACAATTACCCTTTTGTGGATATCTAGTTTATGGGTGTGTTTTGCCTGTAATTAGTGTGAATAAGCCAAGGAGCTAGTTTTACCAACTTTACACCCCTTGTTTATGGAAACTGGTTCTCAAACTGCTCTTCCACATGGTGACACTTCTGCAGCGGCAGCCACACTTTAAGCAAGCTACAGAAGGCATCTGCTGAGTTTCACAGGAATGTGCAAGGAACAGTATGGCAGGATAACACTAGTTTTATGCCAATTCACTGGCACAGACTGTCTTAATGGCTAGAAAAAAATCAAGAAAGCATGTAAAAATCCTATTCCAGGTTCAATAAGGCAAAGCAAATATCACCACCTTGAAAGGATTTGAATACCAAATGAAATTATCTCAGAAACAAAGACCGCTTTCAAGTGGATAACAGTATAATCCATTTATGAAAGTGCTTCTACACAAAGTACTTTCCCCTTCTAAAACATTCCTCCTTCTCCCCCCAGCGCTTCACACGAATGACTCATGTGCTGTAAAACCCTTCAGGGCGGAAATCTTCTATCCATACATGGAGGTAAGTAATTCAAGGCTAGAGATGTTAATTTATTTGCTCTGATTTCCTGCAAATCTGTGAGGATTTAGAATAGAGCAAGGCCTGAACTCCCACTCTCTTGATCTCAGGGCTGCCATCGTGAAACAAATTCCAGTAGTGACAGTGATGTTCTACCTCTGCATTCCAGTTTAACAGCAATTTTACTAAGCTTTATTTCTAGGCTTTCTAAAAATTCTTTCATGTTTTATTGATCCACAGAAAAACATAATGCTTAAATATTACAGTCACTGCATATTTCATGGGTTAGAAGATTTAAACCCATATACATATAAAAAAGTTTAGTCTCATCAGCTGTCATTTCAGACCCATAGCAACTATTTTCAAATTGTGTATTGGGAAAACGGCGATTCACTAGGAAAATACTGATCTTGTAATGCATTAAAGTGAACTGGTAATTCTTCTAATGTAAAGCTGTATGTACATTTTTCCTTCTTAGATTTTATTATTCACTATGGGCTCAAATAAATTATGGATGATTCATGCAAAAACTTAAATTCAGTACCACTGAAAAATTTGAGCTTACAGGTGTTCCCAGTTGTATCATTTTCAGGGTGATCTGCCTCAGTAATGCATTCACCTTGTTCATCTGTATGCATGTAAGTTTTCAATTTGGCAAATAGAAAACTTTTGATATGATAAATTGTGAAATAGAAAACCTTTATAATCATGGAAATAGTGCTTTCTGAAGATGCTGTTTAACATTGCTAATGTCCCAATATTTACCTAATGCATGTTTTTCATAACAGTTTTATAGCTAATTTGTAAAGAAAAATTAGATAATTTTTGTTTTACACATATTGAGAACTAGAATCTAACATATCAAGCTTAAAAGAAAGAGGAGTCCAAGCACTTGGAAAGTCTATATTTCTTTGATTCTGCTGCTTAGTTTTTTAGACCAGAACAAAAAAAAAAGCCATCTTTTTGTCAGTCCATTGATGATAAAATCTCAAAAGTTTTGTTGGTTTTTTTTTATCCCTTGTAATTTTTTTTTTTGTGCCTATTAAGCTTCAGGAGTACCTTAATTTTTAAAGGATACTCGTTATGTTTTGATAGCTTGTTCAATTAACCTTAGTGACACAGAAATTTATAAGTTTTCTTCATGGTTATCATTATTGATCAGGATTGGAAAAAATAGTGTTCAGTGGGAGTGGAGGAGTTAGGATGAAATACTGAACAGACAAGATATACAAAATTTCCCATTCATTTTCCTTCAGAATACATTATGTTTCCCAATCAAAATATGAGTATTGTAATCAAAATTATAGTGTTATGGTTGTGTAAAGAAGACTTATGCATTGATTTCTATTTTTGCCATCTTGTGTTTGCTCACTTATAGCTCTTTCCAGTCTTTGATATCATATTTCAAGTTACAAATTAAACAGGTTGCATCTAGAGCTGGGACTTCTTTCTTCATTCTACAGTTTAAACAGTTTAAATAGTTTTAATATTAAGTGATAATTATTACTTTAATATATATTAAACAAATAAACTCTAAAGTTTAATAGTTCAAATAAAAATAGCTAGCTGAAATAAACAGCCTTTCCCTTTCGTCTACTAAAGATGTACATGTTTTGAAAGACTGTCTTTGCATGCCAAACAGCTTCAGAGCTTGCTTTCTGTTTTCAGACACAGTGAATTTGCAACCCCACATTATCAGATAAGGCCATCCACGTAGTAAGAATCTTATAGTGCCAGTCAGAATTTTTGTCTAGTAAATATCAGCATTTATTAAATTCTAATCCGTGACATTTCATTGGGAAGAGGGAACATTTTCATGGCTATTATATCCCATCAGTTTTCCTAGCCTCAGAATTATTTGAAGAGTGTTTTAGAATGAATTTTTATTTTTACTTCCTATTCCTCTTCTCATAGGTTTTATTTTTGATTGGTTTTTTGAAAATAGCTATCCTCATACTGATTGCCTAAATATATTGCAGACCTTTCTATGCCTCCAGCAAGAACACTGGCAAGTGATGAGGATAGCACACTCTCCACTTTTTGCTGTCCCCTTCAGTGTATTTATAAGGAAGCTTAGAGACAATCAGTGATAAGCCATTGTTTGCAGTCAGATCCTATCTGCTTTTCTGGAGAGGAAAGCTGCAGATGCAAATAACATTTGCACAGCAAGATGTCACTTTCAGGAGAAGGATTATGAGAGAACAGTTGTTGAAAGATGTAAAACAAATGTCAGAGAACATGAGAAGCCTGTGGATGGCTAGCAATTGAAGTTGTGATTTGGGTTATTAGCAGTATCATGGGTAATAATTGAATACTTGTTCACCTGAGCACAGATGCTGACTGATGTGCACACTGAAGGTGAAAGGTATTCTTAAGACCAAAATCCCGGCTACTTTTTGTTTTACTAGTGCTGTAGCCATGAATTTTGTGTTCTTTTAGGCTCATCCCATACTCCTGAAAGGGCACAGCTCAACCCCGTGAGACTTATTTGAAAAAAGAACAAGAAACTTGTCAAATAAGGCATGTTAATATACTACTTGGAGTTCCAAAGATGAAAATGTCAAAGAATTTGTTTCGCTGATTTCTTTTTCTTCAGTATTGACTAAAGAAATTAAAATTTACCTTCAGAAACAGTGTAATACTTCCCATCAAATTCAATAGTATCTCAATTTTATCCAATATTTCTTCATATTTCTTCCAATATTTCATCTCCATTCATACATACTTGGCACTGAAACATGCATCACATCTGAGGTGGCAGGAAAAATTGCATACAAAAAATCATTTATGAGCCTTAGGAAGTTTATAAGACGATATTCCTTCAACTGGAAAACTCAATATCCATAGAAGAACCTTGATTTAAAGTGCAAAATACAGATCTATGTGAATTTCTCACTTATATAACTTAAAAATCCCCTATATCCCTTTGTGACTGCCAGGTCTTACAAACTCAGGTCCAGCAACAAAGACTGCCGATTACAAAGTTCTCTGTGTGGCCCATTCTATGCTCTTTTTGCATCCTGAGATAAATATATAACTATATAACTGTTAGGTCCTCTGAAATTCAGTTGGAACAGCTTTCCAAAAAGTCATGTTTATTGAAAGTACTGTTGTATTTTTTTAAAGCCATCAACTTGCATCTAACATGGAAACTTTTACAATCATGTTTTTATAATGGATCTTAATAGCAGCTTCCAGACAGCAATTAGTCAGTTTATCCCTAAAATCTAAATAATGAAGGAGGTTTAGGCTCAGCGACATCCTTAGTTATTCTAGTTCCTGGTCAATTCCTTAAACCACTCATCACAGCTATTTTAAGTTCTGCTTTCTGCCTTCCACTCCTGTCCTTCTACCGCTGCCTATCGATGAAGCAACTGCTACAGAAATGACAAATGTTAAAATAAATACACATATATATGAATACATATATATATATATATATTTATATCCCTATACACAGGTACCTGTATTTTTCCAGGCTGCTGACTGAACACTCTTCCCTGTGCAGACTTGCCCAAAGTTTTCCTTATTCTGTCTGGGTATATGAGAAGGAAGGGAATGACATGATAAACTGCAGGGGAAATAGACTAGCATTGAGAATTCTGCAATGTAGAGAGACATAACACAGCAAGAAAGGCTAAAAACACGAGAGTAAAACCCTCTACAGCATTTTTGGGTTGCTACTCAAAGCACAAAGCTATACATTCTTTCTCGCAATTCCTTAATATATGAGCCATACTGGTATCCAACCCACAGGATGCTGACCTTCCTCATTTTTGGTCATATAGCTCTCAGTTGCTTCTCAGTCATTTTATTCAGGCTGTACATACAGAAAACCAAAAAAAATTTTTCACTTTACTGTATATCATCTTAGAGGAAAAACCTTGAATTCTTTAGACTGTTGGTATCCTCCTGGAGTTACTTTAACAGTTATATTCCACCAAATCCTTCTCCTTCTTTAAAGAACTAGAGACCAGAACCAGTAAGTGGAGATAACTATATATCACTCCTCTGTGTATTTTTTTTTATTTTCTCCAAATAAATTACTTATTATTACCAAAAGTTACTGCAAAATAATGAAAGATAGATTTAAATTGAAGAAGCTACTAGTTAATGAACAAAGATGGGTATTTACAAGGGAAGATAATTTATGCTGTTTACACAGGACAAGTGTGATTTTTGACATGAATCACCTATCTAGATCTGAATACCATAATATCTAAGTGGTAATCAACAAGGAATTTTATGCATAAACAGGGTACTGGAATCCAGTCACCAAATATGAACAAAATTGGAAAAGGTTACCAATGATATTCATACCTAGATTTTGTTATATTTCATATTGGTTAAAATGATACATACCCAAGAAGAAACCTAACTAATAACCAGATGCAGGAAAGGTGTAAAGGAATTATTACTTAGAACCCTAAAGTTTAAAAAAATCCCAACACAGGCTCATTATATAAATTAAACACTAATCATAGATCCTGAGCCTAATTTTGTTAATATTACGAAAAAAAGTAAAAATCAATTCACATAATGAAAATTGCATCCACTCAAAGTTTTTAAAAATCAATTCCATGAATTTTTAAAGATCGGAAAGCCATTTGGATGAATTAAAACTGGGAGTTGTTCCTTTAAAGTCTTTATACTTTGGTGAGAATGAAAAACACAATAAAATAAAAGATCTTGTCATTTTTACCCTTTAATTAGCTGGAGTTACTGCTGTTTAAGTTTCAAGGAAGAGATGCACAATATTTTCTCCTTTCACACGCACACATACTTATAAATATGGGAAAAATTAGAAAGATAGGCATTGTTTCAAGGCTCGAGGGCCTTCAAATGATGTCTTACTTTGGTTCTGTTGACTTTCTCTTTTGAAAACAAAACATGCACTGAGCACGATAGTACTTATTCTGTATAACTATTTTAAAACTATCAGTACAGTGAAGTTCTTTGCTAAACATTATAATGCCGGTGTATTTATTCAACATATTTCTGATTAAAATTAATTCTGAGTTATATTATCTGTTTTAAATGCATCATATGCCTTACTATTCACCAAAATGTAACCCAGAATCTCTTTCCTTGTTATTTCATATTTTCTGAATATCTGACCTATTTTTCTTAATCTCGATTTTTTCTTCATAATGCACACCATGGAAAAACACGTCAACAAATGAAAGGAAACTCTGATAATCTACATTTATGAAAAGTGAAATACTTGGCACCTTTTTGAGACAGGTAAAATGTTTGTTCCTCTCTATAGCCCCATATTCAGCAACAGGCTGAAACTGTACATACTTTGTATAACGATTTGCGTTATTCAAGTGTTTCACAAATATGTAATAGTTTTCTCTAAGAATTACTTTGATTCAGCAGCAGAATGATACATGTTAATATTCTGAGAGAAGATGGCTAGGTGGAATTGATTAAAATATATATCCAAATCTGCTTTAAAGAATTCTTTTTAAAATAGATTTTACATTGTTGAAGTAACTACAAAATATTAAAAAAGTCTTCAGAAATTCCACCTAAAGTAGTATTGGTCAAGTGCTTCTGCCCTAGTTACACATACAGAAATATTATATTTTGAAATAACTGAAACATTGGAAATGCCAGCATAGTACGTTTTATATGCATCTAATCATTGACATTGAAGGAAGGAAAGTGTTTTGGAAAAATATCAGTGTTATCCAAAAGATCTCCGAGCTAATTACAATACCTAAAACTTTGTATTTCTAGGACAGTGATAAAAATATAGTGTATGTATAATCTGTGTGCACATATGTGTATGCATGGCAGATGAAAGCTTCAGCCTAAGTATTTTAGTTTGAATTTAGCTGGCATGTGATGGAAGAGTTGAATTTTTAGGTGAAAGTGTTTATTCCAACTACAATACATTATAATTTCCTGGTCCTTTGAAAACAGTAGGGTACTCAGTTCGAACACTGTATTGAGTTGTGTTTTAAAACAGTATTTTTTTTTATTGTTGCTAAAGAAAAATAACCAATACTATTAAAAAAATTGAATTCATTAAGATAAGCTATACTGCTTTCTGATTTAAATTATTGCTTAACATTGGAAATTTCATTCTATAAAATACAGCCCTAAAGATGATTGGCTGACCAGAGAAGGGAGGGCTTCATCCCTGGGAACATTCAAAAGGCGTGTGGATGTGGTACCTGTGGATATGGTTTAGTGGTGAATGCAGCAGCGATGGGTTAACAGTTGGACTCGATGATCTTAGGGGTTTCTTCCAACCTAAATGCTTCTATTATTCTATAATTGCAGCAAGATCAAACCACTTTGTAACTGAATAGTGCAACTTGTACATGTTTGGCTCAAAGCTTAATGTGAAAGTCTTGTAAGTTCTGTTGTAATTATATAAAAGATATCTGAAATTATAAGCCAAATGAGTGGAAAGCTGGAAATTGGAATATCTACCTTTCATTGAATTTGGAGACATTAAAGTATTTTAAGATAAAATAGGACACGACATAACACTCAAGTTATCATATTTCTCAATTTATCATAAGATTTAGCTTATTGTGCTGATGTTAGATTTTGTGTTCTCAAAAAATTTATAAATCAGAGAGGCTAGACACAAAAACTTAAGTAAATTATGGATAAATTTTTAGAATAAAATTCAATGTCTCTATCCTTCTGTTTAAGTTCTGCTATTAGAATTTTATTGTAATTTATTGAATAACATATCATTTAGAAAGGAAAAAAAAAAGAATTCATAAGAATTGGTGAGATGACCAGGGATTTCCTTTCAACAACATCCTAACATGACAGCAAATAAGAGCCCTTACCTGTTACTATTTAAGACAGAGCTTTATTAAAATAAATTTCATTTTCATCAATGGTCTCATGCAGAACTGAATTCCTCCTGAATGAATGACACAGGCTTTTCTGTGGAAATAACTGATTGGAACAGAACCTGCATCTTATTCATGGTGGTGCTGAAAGTGTTACAGAAACTGTCACTTCAAGTTTGCAAACTGCTGATGTATATCAACTCTTTTAAAAATTGCAATAAAAAAATTAACACTTTGTTTTAATTAAGGTTTTTTGAATCACCAGTGATCAGACCCTTGCAGAAAACTTCTTCAGTAACATTCTATTAAAAAAGACAAGCTGTAGGAACTATTTTTTTCCACTGACATCACATGAACAGTTTTTGTTGTGTTGTCTAGTTAGGCAGAAAACCCTAAAATAATCCTTTTTTTTCCTGGGGAAAAAAACTCCTACAAATAAATATTTCATTTTTTTGTGAATAATTTTAAAGTTATGTTCTCCTCACACCTAAGCAACATTTTCCATACATGTAAATTTTACTAGTGAAAAATGTTTTCTCAGCTCCACATAGACTATTCCTATGAGCTAGCTCTGTGTACATTCAGTTACTTGTTGCTTATCACACATTCTTCAAATTAATCTTACCATTTCCCACCCCCCAAAAAAATCCCCAGCAAAACAAAGGGACTCAAAAAAAACCCCAAAACCAAAACAAACCACAATAACTGGGAACTCTCATTACCTGAAGTGTCATTCTTTTATATCAGAAAATCTTGTTCGTTGTTCCAGATTGGGTTCAAACTTTTTAAATTAGACAGTTATAGAAACTGCTTTGGTTCCAAGGGTTTAAACCTTGTTAATCTTTACAAAAAAGACAGTAGTGTATTTAGGGTATGCAAAGATAATGATTCCAGGATGAGTAAAGTGCCCAAAAGCACAGATTCTTTCTTCAAGTTACCATGGTACAGCAAGATTCATTGTGGGATTTGGATGGTCTTTGCTTCATGTCCCAGCAATTTGCCTTTTTGGATACTAATACAGATCCATGCTTTTTATGTGGAACTTGGAATGAGGAAGGAGAGAGGAGGAGAAGGAAAAATTCCTTCCCCCCATCAGTCATTGGTTTATTACGATGTCTTCTGGAGAAAAACCTTATGGCAACTGAAATTCCTGTGTTCCCTCCTTGACTCCACAAATCCAGATGAAGACTGTCCACACCTCAACTTTCCAACATTGAAGCACCTTCTCCTCAGTTATAATATTGGCAAAGCTGTTGTCTGGGAAGTCAGACCACGTATTACACACACTGTACAGTCATTTTTCCTTCAAGTGCATCCAGTTTTTTTCCATCTCTCCTTTAATCTACTCTTCCCTAAAAAAAAATTTTGTTTATAATCAAGTTTTACTTTTAAAATTCTAATGTCTTGAAGAAAAGCATTGCAAGTTATTAACAAACTGTTGCTGATTTTTAGCTACAATTTTGAAGACCTTCCTAAGCTCTTAATGGCAAAACAACAGCAAGACCACAGCATCCTTTCCCTAAATGAAATATTTTTCACAATTACTGAATTGCTTTACTATTCACACTCCTGAATATATTCTGACTACATAGTTACCTTGTGCAACAAATAGTTACCCAGTGGAAATCATTGATACAGGTCAGAAGCAGCAGAAAGTATACTGTTAGGGACCCTAATACTTAAAGGTATGAGGTCCAAAGTACAAAAAAGTTATATCAGTTTTAGTAAGGCTGTAATTATCTGTCAATATCATCTGTAAAGGAGTCTTTATGCAGTAAACCAAAAAGTTGAAGTTGTTTATGTCAGTAAAGCAGCATTTAAAATACCATCACAGTCCAACAAAAGCAGAAAGAGACAGATGAGTTAACAAAAAAACCCATGAAAATTACTAATGTCAACAGACAATGAATATTAGTAATGTGGGGGTTTGGCAAGTTAGCAATGCTAGAGTTAAATCTTTAGCCAATGGCACTATGACAAATCGTGCATCAGCTGAAGACCTGTTCAAAGATGTGGATCTTCACTGGATAGTTGTCAGTCCTAAGAGACCATAGTGTGCTTTTTGGCTGCCCTGACCTGCATGTGGGTCAGAACCACCTCTGACTGCAGCAGCCATTTCTCCCCAGCACTACTACTGAGATGTGTCCCTTCCGAAAGGGACCATGTCCCCTTGTTTTAAGTAACTGAAACTGCTCTACTCACAAGAATGCTTTCAGGAAGCCACAGTGGCCATTTGAAGGTGGGTATTCTTTCCTGCCATGATTATCTTGAAAAGTTTCTTAAGCTCCCTTGAAATCATGTTTTTTCTAGGCATGTCTTTGCTCAGAAACAGCATTCTAAGACAGTATATTGAATTAGCATAACTGAATGTAGAGATTCAGAAATGTTGTGTAACCTACTTTCCATTCAGACATTGTAGATGAAATATTTCAGTATTAAGAGTAATACCATATTTATTATGCCAATAAATAATGTACTGAAAAGCACATCAACCATATATGCTTACATCCTCAGCATGACTAAGCTATCAAAAAATATAAGTAACCTCTCAATTAAACATGAAATACTATGTAAAATTTGCCAGAACTCAATGGAAAAACATTAGCACAAATAGGTCTTGGACCAGGCACTTAAAGTCAAGTGGATGTTGTAAGAGGTAACATTTGCTTGCAAGGAAAAAAGAAAAAAATTAAATGGAAATGTAAGTGTGGTTAACATCTGTCTTTTATAATGACTAGTTATGAACCACTTCTGGAGGTTATTGGTAAGTAGCAGGAAAAAGTAGAAAAGTTTATAGGACTACCTGACCAAACAAGTACTGTTTCTTTTTCTGAAGGTTGTGTATAGCTATTTCTCTCAAAAAGCCCTTTTGTTTAAAAGTAAACAAAAAGCACTAACAAGTTTTAAAAACCTTACTCTAATTTTCATGTTTCCACATTTACATGTGTCCAATACCCCAAAAAATTAATTTTGAAATCATCATGTAATAAATCATAATAGTTGAAGTTGTTAGTATTCTTTCTAGGCACTACCTAGAAACAAAATCTTGGCAGAATACTATATGCAGGTACTTGCTAAGGGAAAACAAAAAAGTGAGAGAGACTAAGTAGTAAAACGGGCATTAAAGGCTACTCTTATGGACTATTGAAGTCTATGTTTGCTAATTAAACTGCAGAAGAGGTAACTTGACATGTGTGAGTAAGTATTCCCAATGTGACAGTGAAATCGGCTAAGTACTAGGTTCTGTTATCCCTTAAAAAATAACCTCTTGGTTATACTTGTTCTGAGACAAGGACTGAGGGATGGGCAAACAGGGGCCATCTGAGAAAAGAGTCTTTTTACAAGAAGTCACTATATTTGCTGTACTGATGTTGCTTCTTTCACCACCTCAACTTTAGGGAGACTTCTGCATTTTAGATACTGACTTCAGTGAGTTATGTGTTTAATTTAACCACTGCAATAATTCATATTGAATAAGAATTACAGGAAAGTACTTATGTCTGTAGTCAGACATATTCAGCTCTCCCTCTTGTTACTAGTGTACTAATCTTCCTTCTAATAGATTACTTTTACCCTAAAGCCCTGCGACTGAAAACACAAATGTCCACATCCCACTGAAAAATAATGGAGAAGGTATTCAAAACTACCCTACATTTGAACACCTTGAAGCCTTGCAGTACCAACTACCATTATTTTTCTAAAATTTTATTTTAAAAAGCAGTCATGGAAGCCAATATATCAGTACCAACAATATTGCTGTCAGATTAAGACAGAGGCCCATATCCCTACACATCACTGTTTTTATTTTCCTAGACAGAATGCTCAATTCTGTTAGGTACAAATTCTTGGGCCACTTGAGTCAGAGGCTAGCACTGCAGAAGTGCAAGTACTGTTTAAAAGCCTTGCCTATTATTATCTCTAATGATGCTACCACCATGTGTCACAAGTTACTAATTGATAATAACACTGCTACCAGTTACATCCAGATTTCAGACTAATGATCTTAAAATAGATTCCTCTTGTAATTCTTGCTAGGATGAAGGGTTACATATTGAATTTATGTAACACTTCAGTTGTCTAGGTATTTTGTAATCTTTTGAGAGAATAATTTTTCTATTGTCTTGCCTAGCTTTCATTTGAAGCAGTACTTGATTGCAACTTCTTAACATTTCTTATTGGTTTGCTAGTTTTGTTAAATCTAGGCATGGACAGTAATTTACTTTCTCCTGAAAACTCCAAAGGCATCTGTTTACGAAACTAGAAATTATTTGTTGCCCCATATATACTGAAAGATTCTATAAAAAGAGTTTGGCCAATATTAGGTGACATTACTCTAAAGGTCAAACATATTTTTCAAATAAAAATCTTCATTTTTATAAGTAAAATAAATATTTCACAATAGTTTCAAAACATTTTGAACAAAATATAATCCAACTAAATCTTCAGAGAGCCTTTAAACCAATCATCTGAAACTGTAATTCTCTAAATGGTGTCCATCCAAAGTTAACTGCTAGTTACCTAGTCCTCAAATCTTCAAAATAAATCCACATTGTACTGATATTAAATAACTGCTTAGGGCTCCTAAGCACAGGTAAAAATACCTGAACACCTAGCTCCCAAGAACATACAGGATTACCTTATAGTCTGAAATTACTGGGAATAGGCGTGACTAGTAGAGGTTCACAAAGCAGGCTCAGTCATACTGAGCTCATATCCAAGGCATGCTGCCCAGTACAGTAGGTATTAAAATATCTTCAGCGATGTAGAACTTGGTCTTTGAATCATCTATTTACTATTTGTTCTATTTACATTTGTGCACAACTTTTTAAAAACATCAACAACTTGGTTATGTCAAAGTGTCGCTGATTTAGTGAAATTATCTTTCATCATTCACTGAGATATTATTTTTCAGCACCAACACATGGAATTTTTTTCTTTTCGGTCCTTAGTTGATAATGCTAGTATGGACTTGAAAACTTCCAATTCCTATTTGATATGTATTGGAGTTGCACATCCTTTTCACTTTCTGTATCTTTATCTGATTTATCAGAATCTTATTAGCAATGTAGTGATAAGAAAAAATATAAAAAATATATTCCCTTCTGTTTTCTCTACCACTTACTAAATTTCAGATGGCTGTCTCACAAAAGTTAATTTTTTAAAGCTGGATGAGAGTTACCCGGAGAGGAGCAAGGTTCAGGATGGTACCCTGACAATGGGGCAGGATCCCTGCACAGACACAGAGAAAGAACAGCTGGTGAGGAGTGTCTGCTCCCCACAGCCAGGGCTAGAACTGTGCTGCTCCCAGGGACCAGGCGAGGTCCACCCATGCTGAGCTCCCAGCTGCCTGTGTCCTCATTAACTAATGTGAAGTTACTTCAGCTCTCCTGTCATTCCCCCAGCAACAGTGACAGGCACATAAGTGTATCCTGAATGCAAGACGAGGGAGAACAGATGGATGCAGACAGGGGAGCACAAGGAAACTGTGGGACCATATTGGCAGTAGTCACAACACATCACTAGCCTAACTGTCGGCATGATCCCTGCAGGCATCAGAGCAAAGGGGAGTTAAGGAGGGATTTGAAGGCGATCATGAAGTAGCCCAACAGGCATTTACAGAAATCTCTTCTCAGGCATGAGGGATGGTACAAGAGAAAGGAGGGTTTGCTGAAACACATAGCAGGATGAGGGCATTGGGAGTCATCTGGGAGCAAGAGTGAGGCATTAGACACCAAATGGGAAACAAGCAGAAAAGAGTGATATTATGAAGGGCCTTGAAAGCAGAGACAATTTAACATCTGATGCAGCAATGGGAAAGCAATACTGTCAGAATGACTGGCTAGAAAAATGTTTTTTGAAGCTGCAGTGTTTATGCATTTCAACATAGCAATGACATTTGGTTGAGACCATCAAAACAGAAAGGTGAGGGTTTTTTCTGCATTCAAATTAATTTCAAAAAATCATGCATTTTTCATAAAATAGAAGCATTGCGATATAAACAAAAATAAGGTTGTCTAATAAGAAAAAATCAGTTGGCAGAATTTTACCAATTATATTTCACTGCATAATACAACCATTTATTCTAGCAACATCACCAGTGGAACAGGCTGAAATTGTCATTTCCAACAGAAAAAATATTTTGGAAGACAACCAAACCTATGATGGATGTAGGCAGGCACAAATCCATTTAAGCCGGTGGTGCAGCACTCATCTCTGTCAACTACAATAGTCTCTCTTGATATTTCACAAAGTTTATGACAAACAAATTACAATATGGGGAGAAAGCAAAACTCACTATGTACCACACTGAGATACAGAAGGTTATTCATCAAAACATGCCTGTTTCACCTCATAAAACTTCAGTCAGATAAGAGCTCACAGGAAAAGTTAAACTAAGATAATACAGGCATAACGTACAAAGATTTTGAGAAAGTTAAATGCTACAGAACCGTCTAAACAACAGATTATTTCACTCTATACTTTAAGTGCTACTCATAGCACTCATTTTAACTCTCAATTGCTTTAAACTAGATATTTGCAATTCAAATACATGCAAGAAAGGTTAGAATAATCTCACAAAAACTATTAAGTGATAATTAAGTAGCTTTGCAAATTATATTTGTCCTCTTTAGTATATAAAATGGTTTTAAGTCTTTTTCTATCTACCTTCAGTAACTTACCTTCTATTTAATGTAGATAATCGCTAAATAAGAAACAATTCTTTCTTTATGAGACAGAATTACATATAGTGAACAAGCTGTTCTGAAACATCATGCAATACAGAGAAGCTAAATTACTTAGCCACTTTTACTACAATACAGTTCCACACGAACACAAGAGAAAATTAACTAATTGCCTTATTTTTTTGGTCTTCTATAGAGTACAATTACCAGAAAGATTGACTTGGCTTCCCAACCATTTTAACAGATGACCTCAACTTCTCATTTTCAGATCTTTAGTCAGAAAGATACATTCAACATTAACAAGTTGTTTCTCTTCTCCCTTGATTTTTCAGAAGTCAAAGTAAGTAAAGTTTAATTTTAGAGAATAAAAAGAGCAATTGAGTAATTATGTCCTAATAGGAAGATGGTGTGAGTCTCCCATGAATTTTCCCCATCACACTACAGAAATGGAAATTTTTGTCTCTCTTTTGGAAATCTTTTATTCTATTTACTATATCTCTGTGCTGTTCAGCAACCTTAAACAGACATCAATATAAATATGCACAGTAATAGGAAAAAAAAAAGAGGTAAGAAAGCCTCATGAGATACATAGTATCACCTTTTGTCAATAAATAAATTGAGATGCAAAATAATTTATATTATCTTCCTTGACTAAAGAGGAAGAGTCACAGTGCTACAGAAAAAGAAGATTCAGGAACTGCCTCCTGCAGAAGGTAGTCATAGGGTATCCTTTGAAAAGCCAAAGAGCCCACATATCATGTTAAAACTCCTCCCATACCTATTCCAATAAATAGACTTTGGATTCCACAATGCTGACAAGAAAAAAAAAACAAACAAAACAACAAACCAGTAAATTATTTTATTTTTGTTTTAACATTGAACTATTTGCAGTAAAGGAACAGTAACTTTATGATGGATATCTATAGAAAAGAGTAAGACAACAAAAATTTGTCCATTACAGTAATATACCACTGAATGCATTCAAAGAAATACTCATAAACTTGCCATGTTATAGTTTAAGAGGCTAAAAATCTGAGTGACTTTGTACAATTTTTCATTGAAGAATAACTTGATGTCACTTTAAGGTTGCTGAACAGCACAGAGAAACCTGAGAATTTCAAATGCAAGGGGCAGTTTAGCTTCAGAGTAAACAACTTACCTGTTCTCAGTACATATTAAGATTTCACTCATCCCTAAAACTCAGCTCTTGCTATAAAATCTTTTATGATGTATATATTTTTAGACAAATACATTAAAATTTCACATTAGTTGAATTTAATAACAAAGACAAGGACAAAGACAGCTCATATAGCATCAATTTAAGTCAAATATTTAATATATCCTATTAACATATCCAGCTTTTAGGACTTAATGACTGTCAGGTAGTTTAATATTCTGGAGCTCTGATACAACATCATAGGGACTGTAAAGCACCAGTGAAGTTGAAGAGACAGATAATCTATTTACTGCTTTCTAATGCTCTCAGGCATGGAGGTAGATGTATAAATGTATTCAGTTCCACAGATCTATCAAATCAGGTGATAAAAAAATTCTGAAGCAAACAGAAATACTGTTACAATTATTAGCAAACAAATGTTACAATTTGAGACCAAGAGAAATTAGAATCCCCAGGGAAGAGATAATGACAGTAAGAATTTATAAGCTTTGGATGAACCTTACAGATATACATTGTATTTCATTATAATCACAATAAGTGTACTTTCACACGACCCTTAACATAGTGTGATTTATGTATTTAAGCATGCCTTTGCAAGAGAATATCTAATATAGTAGTCCAGAACAGAGTGTGCAAGAGCATAAGATTTATACCTAGTTTTCATGTTTATACAGCAGACACTGGCAAGAAAGTTGTATGAATTATTGAAATTTTCAATCATTATTTTCAATGGTTTAGCAGAATTCAAAAATCTCTTCTCTGATACTTATACTAAATAAAAATCTAGAAGTTAAAGAAAGAAAAATTCTGTTGTGAAAACAGCTAGAAATAAAACACTACCCTACCTTTTAAAACAAACACAAAATTATGTTGCAGGACACTGCATTGGAAAACTGGTTTACAAAGTAATATCAGAAGTGTGGGAATAGCAGAGCACATAATAACCATAGCATCTTAGCACCCCACTCTGCCTTCTCACTGGGGCAAGGCAAGCTAGCCTTTAGTCATCCCTCAAAACCAGTACTCCCGAGGGTCTACTTGAATGAATATAGCAAGCACTCAATATTATCCCTTTGTATTACCTAATGCATGCAAGGAAATGGATCCTCACCTCATTTCAAACAAACTTTTCCACTGCCGTATTCAGCTTTTTTTCCATATTATTTCATTCTTGAAGGCTCCCTAGATACTCAGCCTCTCAATTGAAAAAGACTAAGACAAATCTGACCTCTGAAGTTTTAACAGAAGTCTGAATCTTTCCTCTCTAAGAAGTAATACAGTTAGGACATCTCAGCACTGTAAGTGCCTCCAGACTCCAGTTTCTCTTTCAATATACTGACAACTCCGTGGAGTTGAGGAAAAGTAGATACACCTAAGGATCAAAGCTGTTCTAGAATACCTTTCCTTCCTTGTAGAAAAGATCACATGAAAGCCTTGAAGCAGATTTTCTCTCCCTGATCATTCAGCCACTTGTTGCTCCCCAGGAGGGCATAAAATTCTTCTACAGTGGAGCTCTTATGTTCTGTCAGCATCATGTAAAAATCCCCCAGGACACAACTCTGGTAGCAGATGTATTTCCAGGAACTGTGGCATGAATTCTACCTGTTGTCAGCGGCTGTCAAACCCGTATGACCCAGTTAAGAAATACAGCTTAGAGGCTCTTACACTCTGGACCTCAGCTACTAGCAAGATTTCGCTCAAACAAGGCTTTTAGTTCCCCAGTAATTTGAGGCATTCAAGATAATTATTGAACTGTCCATGACTTGTACAAGCAAGTTCTCTTAATGTGGAAAGCTGGATATCCTATACTTAGCAATGATTGGCAATTATATTATTTTATTTTCCAGCATAGAACATCACTGGAAATACAGTAAAAAGAACGTCTGTTGCCTGTGTAGGGCTAGATCATTAAATGTGGTGAAGCCATTCTGAGGTTTGATAGCACCTATATATGAAACATATGTATGCATACAAATATTTGTTACCCATGTCATGATAGTGCTCTTTTTTCCAAATCCCTTCTCTTTCCAAACTGGATCTGTTATAGGATCTTGGGGGAAAAGAAAACCAAAACAAAACCCAAAAAATCCCAAACCAAAAACCAAAAAGAAACCCTACTTGTCTTTGTATAGCTCTGCTGTTGTCTTCAGCTTGAAAAAAAAGAACTCTCCTCCAGTTAAGGGAACTTCCAAGCCATATGACCAGTTCTGTGGCACCTGGGTACCACAGTCCGTCTGTTCATGCATATGGGTGCAGTACAGTGACAGCCTTACTGCACATTAGTCAAGCATCATGTAGCACATTTCTTGACAGAGGCAAAAGCAGTTTATGACTTGAAGCAAATCATTTTATCCCAGGGGCTTCTCAGAACCAGGCAAAAGGCCAGGGCTTAGGTCAACAGCTTGGGAGTTTGGCAAATATTTCCTATCATTACTTTCTTTGAGAGGGTCTGTCACCTGATCAAGTAGAAGCATGTGACCCTCTGTTACAAGAGAGAAGGCACTTTGAGGCGACTGTTAGAGAGGATGGCTTGGATACCTCTGAAATAATACCTTAAAACATCTCTATTCATGACTGGTTTTTCTGGATGTTTTAAAGGTAAAACAAAAGGCAAATTTAAAAAGAAATTAAGCAGCTCAGAGGGTGACAGATAAAGGCCAATCTTACTATAATAGATTCCACAATGAACTAGAAGACTACATAAAACAAGAAAGAAAAAAAAGACTACAGAATTAGAGATTCCAGCACACAGACTTGTAATTCAGATTTTGCAGCGAGAAACTTCATACCTGTTAAAACGGCTCTTCACTGACAGAAATATTTTATGTCCCCATACAGTTACCCAGAAAGTGCAGGAATACTAAAAATGTTTTACAAATTCTTCATTCTTCTAAGTCAAGCATTTCTTAGAGAAATATAAAACCTTGCTAGTTGCACTCTAAAGGTCATGCCAGCTATAAAGTCTAATAAAAAATTTCCAGATGGCAGCAGCCAATTTCCAATAAGATTTAATTCGGTTAATTGACTGTCTTATTTACTAATTTATAGGAGTATGCAGTTCATTTAAATTAACCTCATTTGCTGTCATGATTTAAGCAAGGTTAAACAACTTGAGATTAAAAAAAAAAAAGTGCATGTAGAAATGACAGAGTGTATTTTATAGTGACATATTAATATAGCCATCAGAGGCTCTCTCATTTTTCTGGTTTGGTGTTTTTTTAGAAAAAGGAAAAATAGTAAATACTGGCTAAATTAAGTTAGTGTAAGGACTATCTAAGCACAGAAGATTCTTGTTATAATTACAATAATCTTTTAACAAAGATTATTCACCTTGTGGGTGAAAAGGAAAACAAATGAGCCAACACAAGGGAATAAGAGACTGACTTCAACTTAGAGAGCTTGTACAGAAAAATAATTCTCCAATGGACATGGTCATCAGCACTTCAGCTGAAGCACCATTTCCTCTCACCTTGGTTCTCCAAAAACTTAATCCATAATATCAGCTCTGAAAACCTAATTTTTCTACTATTTTTTCACTCACAGGAAGGATAAAAGAAATCTCGCTTTCAACCCAAACCCTGGTGACAATTACCTACTTCTTAAAAGAAGTAAAAGAAAAAAAACAGTACTAGATTACAAACAGGTATTTGTAGACTTAGTTTTAGTTTCTTATTGGATTCATCTGGGACAGTGCTTTGTTTAATCCTGAATGAGCTTAGGAAGGAAGAAAAGTTTCCCTTGGAGAAAGAAGTTAGCCCTTGAAGATGTATAAAACTTCTGGGTTCTTACAGACTGTTTTGACAGAAGGTTTGCCTGAACACTGAGGGTTCTTTCTGAGGAAAAAATTGCGAAGACTTTAGTGAAGTGTCTTGTCTTCCTTTCTTGGAAAAGCAAGAGAGTGGCAGCCCGAGAAGCCTGCAGAGATGGGGCTGGATGTGTGTCAGATCCTGCACCCCAGGCAGATTTGTCCCACTCAAACCACTCCTGTCTGTGGCACTGATCAAAGATTGGGGAGAGTGGGGGAGAGAAGTGGCTGGAGTGTTCTCTGCGTTCTTGAATAGCACAAAGTTGGAGAAATAAACTTATGTCTGTGCTCATGGTGTGTTGGTTGTGTTCAATGACAATGTCCTTGCAAGGTATTTTAATTTCAAAAAGGATTTTGTTTTTTAGTTTAGTTTTAGTTTGGATTTTCCAGTTCTCCAGAGGAGAAGGGTTTTTTTGGTTTTTAGTAGTGAAACCTAGGAGTATGAAATAAAATATTTAAAGATCTGAAGCTTGAAGAAAAAAGTTATACAAAGTGCAAAACCCTAGCTTTTAAGTCCCTGACATTGACAACTCTCAGGAATATCTATGTTATGAAAGACCATGTTCTCCCACCTATCTCATAAAACTTCATTCAAAATAAAAAAAAATCTAACACACCTATAAACAGTACAGCTGGTTTCATTTTTAATGGAGCCTGATATATCTCCACACTAGGGAGCTGTTTCAGACAGAAGCATTTTTGTGAAATGTTGGCAAGAAACCCACATACAATGAAAAGGCAGTGCAAGATGACTTATTAGAAGGTCAAGAATTGCTGTGATCATACTCTGCTCACTACAATTCTCAAGTTTTCCTGACATTCATAGCGATTTCCACCCTTAAAAGGAAATCTTCCCCAAAAATCAAGCCTTAAACCCCCTGAATATGCATACAAAGCAGACTGTACATCAGTATAAAGCAGGAGAGGCTATGTTCACATTAGCATATCTGCTGTAAACTTGGAGGGCTATAAGTGAGGTACGACAAGGTTGCTAAATAGCTCATTTGTACCTCACAAGCAGCAAAGAGCTGGCTGGGATGCTGAATGTCCTTTGCCTTCCCCACCTGGTAAGCTTCATAAATGCATTGATGATTTCAGAAAGTAATGGTTTATTTATTCTATGCAGTGGCAAATCTTTTGTGGGGACCTGAGCTAAGATGGCTCACTTAGAAGCATTTCTAATGGGCAAATTTCCTGCACAGAATTTGGTAGATTATTATTCTTTCAACTTTTCCTTATTTTCAACTACTGTTTCATTACTGAGAAACAAGAAGTTATAACTTCAAAACTACCACTCAGGGAAATACCTCTGCAGTGTGTTAGTGCCCAACTGTGAGAGGAAGAAGTGCCTACTGCCAAAGAGGGCTCCTTCCCAGGCTGTCTGAAGTGAACACTCCCCAGTTTTGAATGAAGATTGACAGTGTAGTGAAAACACCAAGAAAACATATTAAGAAAAGGTAACCCTTTTAGAGTAAATGTCATGCAGCTTTGCCTAAAACACATGCTTGTTACGATCTGTTGTATACAACCTATGTGTCTCAGCTGAACTCTGAGCACGTTACTGTTCCTTGGGGCATCACCAGGAGTTTTCTCACTCATGTTGGTTGTGGAA
The DNA here is from genome assembly GCF_025592945.1 of Manacus candei. NCBI lineage: Eukaryota > Metazoa > Chordata > Aves > Passeriformes > Pipridae > Manacus > Manacus candei. The sequence goes on along the minus strand of NW_026138056.1, from coordinate 30,859,851 downwards.
TTGGCTTGGTGGTATATTGAACTAATTCAGAGTGTAGCACATTTATCTGATTAATTTGAAAACAATCTCCAGTTTAGAAAAAAAAAGAAAATTAATTCAGCACCCTGTTAGACATATTTTGCACATATAGGTAGTTTTAGGCAGACTCAGATTTCAGCCTGTAAGGAAATGGCACACTAAGGAAGAAAAGGCAGTGACTTTTTTGATCATTCTTCTGTTCTCATTTTCCTTGCATTATTGCCAATAACAAAAGAGTAGAAGCAGCACGGTGCTTCAGTAGATGATATAGATGAAGCTATCTTTAGGAACGTTGTGAAGTAAGGAAAAGTCTCTCTTGATTGATCTGTAAACAAAGAAGTTGTATTCTTAAATGACCCCACTAGTTCAACAGCTAGAATATGTGCTCTGAAATATGTATTGTCAGGCAAAGCGAGGTAAGATTAAGAAGTGCTTTTTTGCAATGATTCTCTATTTCCTCCTAGTTGATATTTATCAGTGTTTCAAACTTTTAGATTGGAAATATTTCTGTTGTCTTGAACTGTCTAAATAAATACTTAGACTGCGATATTTATTTCAACTCGTTTCCTTGAATTCCAGTGGTAATTTTCTTGCTAAGACATATAAACAAAGACTGTCAGAGTGTATTCGAAAAATACCTTGACTTCAGTTTCCAACAACTAACCAGAATGTGGTAAAAGGTTCTGATATATATATAGTGCTTACTATTATTAAGATGTTAATGTGTATAAACTTGGACACCGGAAAACAGAACATCCAGAACACTTTTAGCAGTACTCTGTTATGTTTTCTTCACTGTTTTCTAATCTATAAAGATAATTCTATCATCTGGTTTTTTGCCATTATATGTTTGGATCTTTTTCTACTATTTGCAGTGGTAAAGTTTCCCATTTATTAGTTTTTACTCCATCTGTCTCTGTCATTCGTGGGTGTTTTTTTCACTTTGGATCTACATGAGCAGCAATCATCATATTACTTAAACACTTATTGTCTAATATGGAAAACACATACAAAAAAATTAAAAAGAGTGTCAAAAAGCGACTAGCTCTCTGAAAGCCTTAACGTAAATACCTCAAAGTCTTCTTCTGGTTTTGTTAATGGTAATTTCTCTATTGACTTGTTTAGTTTTCATCTATTCTATTTCTATGTTCTTAGTCTCTTCCTACTGTCAGTATCTTCTTTACCTCACCTGTTTCCACATCCTAGGTTACCTGTCCACAGGTCTCCTCAGGTCCTAACTTTCTGACAAATGTTCCTGCTTCAGTTCAGTGATAACACTTCCCTTTTCTTCTAAGCTAAGGTACGGAAGTATAGGTTCTTCTGAAGTATCCATCATTCCTTCTTTGTTTATATCCTCTCTTACATTTCCTAGACTCTTACAAACTCTGTGAGTGGAACACTAGACATGAAGTATTTATATGCAATATAAATACTGCTGTCTCAGAAAATGTTTTCAATAACAATGACTCCATGCACTTTCTTTAAGCTCCTTCTCTCCATATTGTTTTTTTCAATTTTTTTAAAAAAATATTTTATATTATATTTTTACCTTTGGAAAAACATAAACTTTCATGAAACTGTCTTTTAGAATAATATTGGTAAATTGGAATTATTTGCCTATGATCTTTCTATGTTGCTACAGAAAAGAGCAAAGAATTCTAACTTCATCTGTATCAGAAATTGACACCTTGAGCTAAGAGTCAACTTAAATATCTTTTTTTTGTATTTTTATTTTATCTCTAACATTAGTTACTTGCGATCATATTAATAAAAGCATATTACACAGATCCATTTAACCACCTACATCAGTTCTTGAGAGAGGTTGATCTAATCAGGTAGAGTAAAGGATTTATTATACCTCTTCAGTCCAAGCACTACTTGGTTTTCAAAGAAAAATTAAATCTGAAATAGTTTTTATTTGCTATCTTATCTCAGACTCCTTATTTATTTTTGCAGTACAGACCTTTGGCATTATCTCAGCCACAAACTTCCCTCTCAAATCTTTAGTATACTCATCACAATCTTTTTGTCAGACTCTACTACCAGAGGGATTTGCCTGCACTTTACAAAATAGTGATTTCATGTCTATTTTTGGTATGTTGTCATTTATATGGCATTCTGAGACATCAGTCCTGCCTGTCTATTATGTTAATATTGTCCTGGTCTGCTGTACGACTCTGTTATGACTCCTGATGAGAGAGGTTCGTGACAAGTCATCTTGTAATTCATCTAATTCTAAGAAAAGTTTATCCTATTTCCACATATTCTGCTACAAAATGGTCTTCTGCAACTTAATGCAAGGCATATCAAATCTGATAGTAATTTTACACTAACTTTCATTATTTTAGGATTCAATATCAGTCTTGCTCATCAGTATGAAATAATTATGCATAGAGTAGTAGGAAAAAACAATATTGTGAATCAAATTAGAGTTTAGATCTTCTTTTTGCATCTTCAGAATGAGAATATGCTAAATGCTCGGAATATATACCTTGACTGAAATGCATGTGTTACAGTTAAATGGGAAAGCGACTTTCAAATGTCAGTGCACATCCAGGATGTTTATTTCTACATAAACAGAATCAGAACATATGGCCAACCAAGAACAGTATATCACCAAGCACATTTTACTCCTGAGATCATGCCTTGAAGAGAATATGCAATCATATGTTCCTTCTAGATATTGATTCTTGTCCCTATTCAACCATCTAGGTACAAAAAGAATGAGTTGTTTCTTAGAGAAACAGCAGTATTGTTGATTTGAGTGTCAAACTACTAAGCCTTGAAATACATATATTCTACTGTGATTGTGTTCAAAATCGGAACAACTTTATGTGCTAAGAAAAGGTTTACTCTTCTCCATATCTCCTCTATAATTTGACTTTCATCATTTAAGCTACTTAAGAACAGTGATGGCTTCTTAAACTTCTTAGAAAAGAGAAAAAATACAAGTACTGCACATCATCAGCATTGCTTTTTCAGTTAAAAGGCAAAAATCTGAAAGCTATAAGGACATTTTTCTCATCCTCTAAAAGATAAAGGTTCACTAGTTAAACCAGCAAATTTTTCTTTGAAATATTTATAACATTTTTTTTCTAGAGGAACTGAAAGAAAAAATCCAACAACAAAAACCTAACTGATCATTCTAGAACAATAAATTTTCTCTCACATTCAAACTTAGGCCAGTTATCCTTACAAATAAATAATTGAGATGTGCAAAAGATGGTGATTATTGGAATATGATGCAGATGCAATTAGTATGGTAAGACTGCAACAGCAAGGAAAATAAAATTTCATAATTTTCAGGTTTTTTAGAGAAAGAAAAGTTTCTAGGCAGTCAAAGACATATCTACATTTTCAATAGACAACTTAAAATATCAACTTCATTCTTATAGTATTCCATTTATGAATCTATCAAGAGAAATAAAGAATGCAATCCTAATTTTTTAAGGCAATGAGTGGGAAAAGCAACACTATTAAAAAGACTGTTTAGTTTCTGTATCTGAAAATTCCTTTTTGAGCCCTTATTATGCCTGTCAGAAATTAGCTCTCTTGGCTGGCAGTTTGGTGTACTAGCAGTAGTCCATCTGGTTGGAAACCCTGAAGGGAAGTTACGTTTTTGCAGACAAAACAGGCAGTAAATTTAATAGACTTAGGCAAAATGACATAATGAACTTTCATTTTTAAAGAATGTGCTATGACATAAAGATTTGGAAAGTACAACACACAGAGGAAAATAATAAAGGACTGGATTAAACTGTATTTAAGGATGTCTAATTTGACCTACAAATAAATTAGAATACAAAGAAAACTGTTGCAATGGTATTTAAACAGAGTATATCTGTGAAATGACAATTTGACCATAAGAAGTAACCCAAACACCACTACCTGGTTAGTTCATTTGTTTAAAAACATAAGAAATACAGCAAGAAGGAGGATGAAGTGATTGCTTAACATTTTTCAGAGGGACATTGGTTCTGTGACTACTGAAAGGTGAGTGCTAATGTATTCAGAATCATATGTATCTGTATTTTCATCTGCCATACAAATGTCCAGTCATATAGAATTTCTAAGTAGCTATGGGATGATTTACTAAGTTTTGATGTTTTATAGAATGTTGTCATCAGTTTCCCTGACCAATGTATCCAGAAGAAAAACTTTGTGGGTGTACAATGTAGGCACATCAAATGATTTTAAACATTCTGTAAATCATCTTTCATTTCTACACTTACAAAATTTGAGATCTTGCCTGTGCCTTCCTAACAGGATTCACATAATTCTAGGTTATGGGACTGAAATGTTCTTTCTCTTTGTGTATTGCTGTTTTTGTTTAAAAACATAAGAAATATAGCAAGAGGGAGGATAAAGTCATTGCTTAACATTTTTCAGGGGAACATTATGTAATATATATAGGCATACTAAGGGAAAAATGTTGAGTTGTACTGTTCTCACTAACCTCTGCCAAAATATGCAGATCACAGAACTTTGTAGGGTTGGGATCAGACAGTTGTTATGGACTGAGCATAACAGTTTCAGTTAAATTTTTTAAATTTCTAAGATTGATCTAGCGGAATTTAACAGCAGAAAGTTTGATATTTTCAGAGTTGAAACTTTGAAATTCACACAATGAATTTTGAATAGCGTGGACTTAGGAGTTAGAACCAGAAGAACTTTAAGATCCTTTCCAATCTAAACCCTTCTATGATTCTATGGTTTTGTGACTGGACAAAAAAAATTGTTCTGTATTGCAAACTACATTATTTGAAACTGAGATTCTATCTTCCTGTCTTCAAGAAGAAAACAATTCTGAAAGAGAAACTTATATACTGATAAATACGCTAATTATTTCTGTAAGTTTCTGAGTGTAAGCAACCAAAATAATTTATTTCTATATACCTAATATTTATTTAAGACCCTTTTGATTTCATAAAAATTTTACAGTTCTTTAAAAGACTGTTCAGGCACTTTTAATCAGTGGTCTAGGTGTTGTTCTCTTCTCTATAATTCACAATAGACTCTGAAAATATTTCCACTTTCCTGGTTTTCATCTTTTCTTCATAAAACACTAAACACAAGTAGTACTAAAATCATTAGTTATTTATTTGTTTGTATAACCACAAGGTGTTTTCCTATAGCACAGTTCCAAAGTTGATACCATGAAGCCAAAGAAGCACAGTTGTGCCTCATCTGGAATCTGCCAACCTTCTAAACTGAAAAAGTTCCCAAATAGTGCAGCACTGCCATGTGACTTAATTTTATGATGTTTCTCATGATATATTATTTTTCTTAAAACCTGCAGCACAAAGGTCTGCAAATTACTGGAATATTTTGATTTTGGGTATGAATGGATTAATGTCTGAAGTTTGTGGTTACAGTTTGTGGTTGAGCTGTAAGTAAAATATATCCCACAAACGCAAATCGAGTGACCAATCAAAACCTTAATTATTTGCCCATTAAAAAAAAATAATTACTTGGGAAGACTAATTTGTGACTTTATTTTGAAAAGCATAGTTTTAGAAATTTTATTATAATTGAGGGAATACTATAGTAGATCCTTGGGATTCATTAAAAAACTGCTATATTTCACCTTTCAGTCTGGAACTCTCTTCTGTAACCTGCCAAGGTCCTTCAAATCAGTGTTCAGAAACAGAATAATTATTGCTTCTGCTTATTTAGCTGCATTCATTTGAGGAGCAAAATCAAATATTTATGCTCCTTAAACCTTGGTAAAATAGAGTTATTGATGCAGTAATTAAAATTGCATTTAAATTTTTTATTGTTGTTTCTCTATGTATAGCAGAAACCTGTAAAATCTTCATAACATTAACATTTATTTAAAAAATGAACCTGGGTTCAACAAGCAGAATGTTTGAAGAGATGTTAGACTTAGAAAATAATTACCTGCACTCATCAGCTCCTGTAAAGGTTTTCTGAAACATGTCTCCATAGATAGATTTAAGTCAGATCTTCATGGGATGGAACTGTGCCCATTAATCAGAACATATTTTAAAATTGCAATGAACTTTTGGATGGTGTCTCTGTTCCATGCAAGGAATTAAATTCAGTGTTGTGGTATTAACAAACCATTTTCAGTGTTGTCATCAAAGCTGCGGAAAGGTCTCCAGCGCCTTTTTTTTGTCCCTAACATCTTTTTGAAAATGTAGAAGATGGAAAGAAACAAGACAATTAAAGAAATCATTGGGGTTTTTTTCTCATTTTAGATGACTTTGTTTGCAAAGGTATAAAGATTTCAGATTTGTAGCAACCTAGACTGGGTGCTAATAGCAAATTTTAAGCAAATATGCTTTCTGTTTATTGCTGAAAGAGCTGTATGAGTGAGAAAGAATTTTGCTTATTGTTATTTTTCAGACAGAGATATGTTTGGTTTTTTTCCCAGGATAACTTTTTTTCTTTATCAAATGTTATTGATAAAAATAAATAGATATTACAGAATTACATGACTATGCTTGCTAACCTGTTGTACTGAACACACAAAATTTAGAAAACACTGCTGGAATGCCTATACCAAGAACTTAAATCAGTCAATAACATTAAGTCCATCAATACCAAATAAATTTATTTTCTCCATATTCTGTAACACAATTTCCTTTTTCTTTTTTTTTTTTTTTTTTTTGGTCTGTGCAAACAAGCCTGTAATGAAGAGTACTTAAACCAAAGGAATTTCCTGGATGATAGCATGCAGTATGTTCTGCTGTCACCAGCAGCCAGCAATCAATTTAGTAACATGTTCAGGTTCCTCTTAACTTATTTGAGGAGACCAATCTAAACCTCATGGCAATAACTTTTAGGAAACTCCTTTCAATACTTCTGTGAAATTAATTGATTTTTATATGTACCAGCACTGCTACTAATAATCTTTTTAATTGCTTGATGTATATGCAGACAACAGGATTAGATTTTACTTAGGCTAAAATGCCTGAGATAGTTTTGCTGTACATTTGTATTCTTTTGAATATCTACACTTTAAACTTGTTTTTTTTGAATTGTCAACATTACAGCACTATGAATCCTTTAGTTATATCACAAATATTTTCCTTATAGATGGCAACAGTGTTGTTTGGGTTTTTTTTCATATTTGGATAGTTGTAAAATTGGATGCTTCTAAAATTGACTTCTGGACTGCACTATGGAATTCCCTGGGAGCAGGTTACCCTCATGTATGGTTACATCCTGAACACAGGAGGAGGTAAAAAATATTTAAGTTCAGCTTATGACCTGTGATCAAGTAATGTACATAGATTTTTTACAAGTGTGTCACCAAAAACATAGGAAAAATTATAAAAAAAGATAATAAGAAAATAAAGAAAATAATAGAATAGAATGTTTGGGTTTTTTCACTGTTGAATTTTATCCAAATTCTTTTACTCCAGTGTTAAAGAAGATCCAGTTTTTCTTATCTGAGTCCTCTGCATTTTTATAGTACATCCTAATTTTGTTTTCAGCAGATTAATCTAACATTTTTTTCTCATTTACAGTTATTCCAATAATTACATTGAAATGAAGTTCAAAGAAATGAGAAGTACAGCGATTACTTTTTCTAGGAAATCAAAATAAATTCTTTAAAATAAAACCATTTTAGTCCATTGGAGTTTGGCACTGCAGAGTCTCAAACCTAGCAATTGGTTATTTATCCATTTCCTATACTGTGACCATCACCCACCATATGAAACTCAATTTCATTTGATAGAATGTGTGTACCTACATATTATCATTTTGTTATTTTTTGAAGTCATAAGCATGACATTACGGCAAATATTTACCTTTTCAGTCTCCACCAGCAGTGTTGATAAATCAGTTTACAAATCCCTAGTATTTTCTCCCATTTCTTATATTGGGATTTTCTAAACTGTTTTGCAGGCTTACCACCAGAAGAAGAAATTCAAAGTCTTGATACAGGCAAGGATGGCAAGATTAATTTTTCATGCTGGTGCGTGTGCATTTAACCATGACTCACAATTAAAAAAAAAATTTAAAACCTCAAAAACTGTAATGCTGAGACATGAAAGCTCACCCACTGACCTTATGTAGATCTATTCAAAATCATATGTGCGTTGAACTGGGGCAACTGTGGATGGCTTTGTAATCACCTCCCTAGACTTGAGTATGAACAGTCATAGTTTCTTTATATTCCTTTCACAGTGAAATCAAAGGCACTAATCCTGCTTACGTGGGTGAATAACATTAAATATTTGAGTAATCCCTCTGACTTCCCTCAGAAACTTCTAATGAGCCAACAGCTACTTTCATGTATAATCACAGCTTGCTTTTTCAATAACAATACAGACTCAAAATAAATACAGCAACAAAACACATTTCAGATATTTTGTCCTAGTAATTCAATAAAAGAAAATTTTCCTAAATTCTTGAATAGATTCTAGGTCTACTTACTCTTTTTAAAATGTGAATTTTACTTAGTATTGCTTTAGAAAACAGAATTTATTATTATTATTATTATTCTTTTGAATAGATTTCTTATAGATATTTCTACTCTTTTTAATAGATTTTTCTACCAATTTTTACCCATAGTTTTTCTACCTGTTTTATTTATATGTACCCATAGATTTATTTGCACAGCTTCATAATGCATGGCCAAAGTAGGTCACTAGTAGGCAATGAAACTAAGAATTTTTCTTTTTCTCTTCACAGGTAAATGTATCCATTATCCACTGTTCTGCAAAATGTATCATGTGCTCATCAAAAAAACCTGGGAACTGTCAATTTGATGAAGTACAGCTCACATCTCATTAATGCTGAGCACAGAAGCAATATTCTGCATCAAAAATGACTGGTAAAATATCTGCAATTACCAACTGTTCAGAATCCATTTTATATAGATAAAAAACATGTCAAATTTAATTTATCAGATGTCGTCTGCTGTCACATTTCTTTTTTGTGCAATGTTCTGAAAAGTTATCCAAAACCCCTCACTCTTACTCTAGACTGGTATCATATGGGCAAAAAGAATAACATAAGTGTTAGGCATCCAGGTATAATAGCTACATAGATGGAGAATCTTCAGAAAGGTTACTCACTTTAAGAGCTGTATGGACTATTTTATCTTAAAGCATTTGTCTTTCCCAAAAGGAGTGTTAAAATTGTGTTACTTTTAGTTTGTTCATTTTGGATAGTGCTGCCAGGGGCAAAATACATAAAGAATTCATAATATCTCAATATATATTAACTGCTAGCTTTCCTGGAAAAAAAAAATTCAAGATTACAGATTTCAAGTAAAAAGAAGATATAAAATACACCCTCATTTGAGGATGTGGAGCAGTATGGGGCCTGCTTAGATCTTCAGTGATGTTGTGGAGAGAAGTTGGCTTCTCAGTCTTAACAGGTCACAGAGGAAGAGAGAGCCTGGAGCGTTCTGAAGGCAAAAATTATTAGTTTAAAAAAAATAATTCAATATGCGGATGATGAGTGCTTTTGTGTGGAAGTCTTCTAGGAGTCTGGGAAGGACTTAAGTTGCAGAAGGCAGCAACAAAATTTATACCAGCTCAGATAAGGTCCTGAGTTACACTGATGCTTGGGGGAAATAAATGGAGCTGATTATTTCCCTTTATTCTGTGCTTATGAAGCTGCATCTGTAGTACTGTGTCCAAGTTGCAGTTCTCCGGTACAAACTAGAGCAGTCAAACTGGAGCAAGCCCAAAGGAGAGCTACAAGGATGGTTTGAGGCTTAAGAACTTGATTTTTTCAACCTGAAGAGATGTCTCTACTCTTGTGTCTCAAACAACCCATCTGATCCCATCTGCCAAGGGTCCTCAGATTTACTGTAGCTATGCATCTGAAGTCATCCACACCAGAGTGGTACAGCTGAGATGACACTGCATCCCTAAAGGATTTGGATCTCATCTGATTTGGAAATGTATGTTTCAATAATTTTAAGGAACCTTCCTTAGAAAGCAAAATTTAACACTCTTTTTTTTTTTTTTAAAGAAGTGTGTCTGTGTGGGTGTCAATTTCATTTGAACTGAGACTGGATTAACAAAAATTCTAAATCAAAATCTCATTTTTTCCAGTCAATTCATATGAAAAGTCTTTTATTATTTTGCCCTATCTGACCGATGGGAATACAAAGGAAGAAAGAAAGCCCAAGAAACTTCAAAGCTGTTAATAATTCTCTTTTATTTGTTGCTATCCTTAGTTATTATTTCCCCAGTCCATTTTCCTTTCCTTTTCCATCAATAAGGTTTTTGTTCCAGAGCGAGAGCTCACAAGAGGAGATTTCATGAGTACCCAGCAGAGATATTTAGTTTTTCCAGGTTTCCAAGTAAAGTTTGAAACTCATTTATTGATTAAATTTATACAGGATCCTGTAGCTATTCTCAACATACTCTTTTTTCTTACTGATTTCAAGCTGAAAGGTTATAGCTTATTTTTATTTCATAAAACAAGACATGTATAAATGCAGATTCCCCACCATCCTGTTATTTTAAACTGATTCTGGTGGGATTCCAATTCCCATTCCCTTTTGCTTGGGTTGTTTTTTAAAATATTAGGAGGAAGGTTGTAGCAACTAAAACAAATACCAACCCAGTAAGTCTCCATTTTTTTTTGCAAGTTAATTTGATAGAGGTCTGCTTGAAACAATAATAAAAAAAAAAGAGTGAACTCGTTTATTTTAAAAATGTCTCCACTTGGCTATAAACTAGAATTCATAGGTTTAGCATTTTCTCTTTATTTTAGGTCTGATTGCAGTGTAACACTGGTGTACATCTACAAATATCCCAGTACTATGACCTGCGACTTCAGACCCTCTCCTGTAGTTCAGCATTCATGTTTCACCATGAGGACTTCTCTTTCTGTAACTAGACACAATGTTGTCAAAAGATATTTCTCTTCATTTCTGCAGTTGACTTTGTCTATATTCGAACTTTGATTACTGTTTTTGTTTATTTACTATTATCAGTGGTCATATATTTGTAATGCGAGGAAAACTTTTTGACCTATAAAGACTGAAGTCTAAATTGTAAAGCTGATTTAAACATTAAAAACAAAGAAATAAACAAATCTCCAAACCTCAAAACAAAACAGCGCTCCAAAATGAAAATTATACCCCTTCATTTTGTCAATTAACCGCAAAAAATATGGTCTAGTTTCTGTACATGTTGCGTGGTCAGAGAAAGTATTCAGCAAGTAAAAGAAAATATTTCCGTCTATGAGGTCTTTGAATGTCATTCAAGGTTTTTGTTGGTTGCTATCTTCTGTTATTGGTCTCCTTAAGCACATGGCAATGTTGGTGCCTTCACTGGATGATTAAAACTTTTTGGAGTTTTAATCATGGAGAAAGACAAATGATGGATAATGGATATGCTTGTTCCCGCTAATGCATGTGTTTGCATGCACATAAGGTTACCAATTCAAACAGACCTTCCCAAAAAGCATATGCAAGGCAAGTCACATTTACGTGGAATCTCATAAATACTGAGCACACCAGTGGGTGTTGATTCAGCTGGCATTTTGAATTGTAACAAATGCTTACAAATACTGTGCTAGCAATATCTCATATGATATGTGATTGGAAGACATGTTTTCTTTGGCTCAAATCTACAAATAAAATTATCTTCTTGCTGCTTTCATTCTTCTAACAAACCTTACCTCGGCACAGTTTACCTTGAATGTATAAAGACACACTTCAGTATTCCTTTTTCTGCTCCTGATAATGGATATTCTTATTTTTTTTCCTAAAGTAGTTGAAGAGAATCTCCCATATTCCACATACCATAATTTATTTCCTAATCATGGTGAAACATTGTTCCATTTACCAGTTCCTTGACCAACTTCTACATCTATCAGTCAGGGCAGATGTGGTTCATAAGCCACATTAAGTCCTGATTGCTTTTTTTTCTGGATGACATGTGACCATACTGTAAGCTCCTGTAAGCCTCTTGGGTTTCCTTCCCTGCATTGCATCTGAGTTTCCTTCCTCTGAAATTCAAGGATATGAGCTCAGTACAAATACAAGTCCAAAAACCTATGCAAACCAGACTTCCACATAGCAACATTTTTGTGACCAAATATCAGCACACTTGTAGCTATAATATCAAAGAATGAAGATTATTGGAAAAATTGTCTACAGTCTTGACATTCTGTAATTTTAGATGCCAAATCAGGTGCCTCAGATGTCAGGATGTACCTTTGTCTCTTTCTTCATGTGCTTCTAACCTGAGTCCCTCTGCATCACCCTTGAATTAGATCATCCAAGAAGCATGGAGGGGAGTCTGTGATTACTATTTTGAGCTCCCATTTCCAGAAAGATGACTGTGGTGGATCTCAATTATAACACTCACCTTCATGAATTTTTTAATGAAAGTAAAACCTGTTTAGAATTTGACAGGTTTTGTTGTCTCTTCACAGGTATTCCCCACATGAAAAATCATCTAGTTCTTAATTCCTCAGAGCTAACTGATGAAATAAATATATTACACTAAAAAAAAAAGTATTCTTTATATTCAAGATAACTGGCTACAGTGTTTTTGTTCCAGCTAAATTTCTGCCTATTTGAAATGTACTTAACAACCCCCAGTATTGTGCATCCTCTTTATGATTAATAAACACAATACACTAAGATTCTTCCATTCTATAATATATTCTGCATATTGAAAATAACATTCAGAAAAATATATCCTTCAGGAGAAAATTATTCAAGGTCTCCAAATCAGAAAATCACACTGCATTTTCAGTTGCTGTAAGTCTTTAAAGTGAAAATAAGCAAAAAAACTAAACTTCAAGAAAATTCCTGGGTCGTGGAGACTTTTAGTAAATATTTTATAAAAGTTATTACTGTCTAGGCAGAAAGCTGATGTAAGGGTTGCATACCAGTAGTTACAATAATAATCAATGTGACAGTTTTGGCATGGAAACATAAAATTGACTGCAACAAAATCAATAACAGCATGAATCATCGTGTCCTGTTATGGTAATTATGCTTCTAACTTTAACCATTAGTACCTGCATAAGATATAAGTTGAAACAGATCCTTTACAGTTGTCACTAGCAGTTAAGTGCCAACAACTAATTATCAACCTTTCCTGAAAGTGCTAGGTGTTTTATTAATGCACTGCATTGGTAGGTTACATGAGTACATAAAAAGGTCATTCTCTTTTAATTTTTTTTTTCATAACTTTAAATTTGATAAGGTCTTAATAATGAGTTGCCATTTATTTATAGCTATAAGCAGCCTGTATAAAAAGGTTGTTATCCATTTTATCTTAATGGTTGCTATCCATTTTAGCTTATTCTGTTCTTCAGTTCTTTGTCAGCTTCAGACAAGTTATCATACAAGAAACTTTTCAAACAGCCTTTTCCAAAGGCCCCAAATACACCAGTGATAAGGTGGAGACAGATGCGGACAAACAAGTAATTTGTAGAGATTTATGTTCCTCTCTCTATATTTAATATTTGAGTAAAATGGTCTAAGGGGGAAAAAAATCTCTGAAAATCCTAGCTAATATAAAACTTGCACTGGCGCTGTATAATGTATTCACTCAACTGCTGAAAGAGATATCTCATAATTTCACCATTTGTTACTTTGAATATGCTACAGTTCAAAAGGCACGTTGCTCCATGGTTTTTCCTGGTGTTTAGCCAGAAGTCAGTGTATGCAAAAAAAATATTTTATGCATTATCATAAGTATAATCAGATATGTTTAAAAACATCATCATTTACTTCGGTAAAGGATTATAATTATGCTTTGAGACAGTACTGGTAGTCTGAAGCAAACTTTGTCTTGCAGATATTTTTTCTCTCTCTTTTTTTTTAATTATTATTATTTATTTAAATTGACAGGTAACAGTTGCCTGTTTTCCTCTACTTAAAGAACAGTGTGTTTGGTCTATAAGTACTCATGCTCTACCTTCCAGAGACCTACTGTGTGGTGCAAGTGGCTGAGCTGAAAAAGAATAAAAGGTCAGCTCTAAGGAGCAGATGATGAAATATTTGGAGACAAGTAGGTATACAGCAGTGCAGCAAAAAATTATCTAGAAGTTATCCTGGCCCACAAACTGCATATAGGTCAAACAGTGACAACATTCTATTGTTTCAAGAGAAATCAGTGACGCTATGACTGGTTTAAAGAAAGGTTTTATAAGGAATAGAGAACATTCTGCTAGATGTTGGTAAAGTTTCATCCATGAGAGGAATCCAAGTATGCCAAAATAAAAATTGGAAGGATCTAAGAGGTTAATACTAAGCACAGGTATGTGAAATTCTTCTTCTTCTTTTCATTAAGATTATAAAACATGATCTGGGAAGAAAAATTGAAGAAACTGGAAATGTCCACTCTGAAGGAGATGAAGCAGCTACAGGAAAGCAGTCTTCCAGCATGTTAAATTTTATTATTACATCAAAATAATAATCAATTCTCCTTTATGTCCACTAGGAACAAGAAAATTTCTAATTTTCAAATTAGAAGAGGCTTTCTGGCCATAAAAATAATGAAATGTTCTACCAAAATTACACTTCATGTTCTTAAAAATATTTATATAAATCTGACATGGAGGACAAAGAAACATTCAATTTAACTTTGTAAGTAAAGGAAATGAAAACAAGAAGGATCTAAAATAATAAGCCATGTCAAGTTTGTGACTGGAGGCATGCTTGTAGACTCTGAAAAATACACAGGATCTACAACTACAGAACACTGAGCATCTATATGATGAAACAGATCAGCAATGGCATTGGCACTAGAAATTTTTATAAAAATTCTTGTAATTGAGAGAGTCTGACACAAAGTGCTAGGTGTATCTGCAAAAAAGCATATTATTGAGTAGTTCATTTAGTATATTGGAGTGAAATAAATGTCTATAAATATTTTATAATTTGTTCCAAATCATCAACATCTGTATGTCTTGTTTGCTATGAAAACACCCCCCAAAAATCTGTTAGTGTTATAAGTGTATACACAAAAAATTATAAAGGACAGTCTTTTTTTGTTTATATAGTTAAACTGAGGGGTATCCAAAAAATTCTTGAAGCTCTTGAAGCAAATAAAATCCTAATACTATGAAGACATTATCTTTCAAGTAGGTATTTGCAAAGAGTAACCTTTTTCCGTACCTGTAATTATCTTACTCTAAACTGATTGTTGTTGACATATGTAATTAATGCTTACAAAAGGACAAACCAGGAATTAAGGCAGGTAGCCATTATTTGAAGTGTAATATTTGACAGATTAAGGTTGCTGTAATGAATGCTTATTGTGTTTTAAAACAGCATGACAACTATAAGAAGAAGCTTTGAAAAGCTGGTTCAATGGAAAAAAATTATTTATATCTAATAAAAAATAATACTGAAGAGGTTAAGCCCCACAAGTTAATTTTTAGTTTTCATCTAAGAATTAATTGGACACAGTGTATGAATATGTCTCTTTTCCAGTACACGCTTCTCTATTTGTTTAAATTGTGCTTCACCAGGACATGACCAATACTTACTAAAGTTGATACTGAACCCCCTCAAGATTTGAGCCCCTCAAGATTTGAAGCAAACTTTGCAATTTGTTTTTCAGTTATTATTAGTAGCTCTAGTTAGACAGTTAGGATTAAGCAATTCCGTCATGAATGTGGCATGCTTGGCTAATCTTTGGTTTTCAGGGAAAGGGAACACAATCACAAAATGAATGGACTGTCTGGATGAGAGCCACCAGGAGTGAAGTCAGCAGAACTGAGCAGTAACTGAGGGAAAGGTAATTCCAGCAGTGGGAGATCATGACCACTGACTCACTGACCACCTACTCAAAACGGACTCCAGAGTCAAACAGAGGGAAGAAATGAGCAAGTGGACCAATTAGCATGAGGAGCGAGAGATACAACTAGCAAATAGGGGGTTGAACAGTAATTAATAAAAAAGTTATGTAATCTGTAAGCAATGAAATCTGATGCCTTTGTTTGTTACAATGCATAAATAGTGTAAAGTTTTGATGATTGGGGAACCAGCTTTTTGTGGGTTACCACCAAGTTCTCTACTTTTTGCACACTATAACAAAAAATAGGAAGTACCTCACCTTGGTTTGTGAATTAGTACTGCATCAGGTAATGAGCCCATGTTCAGGACAACAAAATCAGTGAAAGGCTTTTTTTACTGAAAGGGATTTATATTCACACTCCTAGTACACTTCTGGACGCATAGAAAATTATGGTGTGCTTCATTATCTGATTTTTGCTTGTTTCATTCATATCCTACCTCTTATTTCCAGGGTTTTTCTTTTGGCTGGGATTCTGAGAATCTCAAAGAAGATACTTTAAACAGACAAGAAGTTCATTCATATCGCCATTCTTCTGTGCTCCTAAATAATAATAGTAGAAGAAAAAACTAACAAAGAAATATATGGATTTTTCCTTAAAATTACATATATGCAATAGAATGGCCAGCCAAGAGGAAAAGTGAAAACCACTTCATAGTGTGTATCTTTAAAGGAGGAAAGAAAACCAATGAAAAGGATAAACACATTGTGTTAATGACTGATAAACACTTCTGACTATTAGCAGCAAACGCAATTACAAAAATAATTGGTTTAATGAAAACTGTTTCAGATCATTGATATATACAAATAGTACATAAATTTGCATATACTGCTAAGATCTATCCTCTCTGTCCGTAAGCACAGGAGTTTTGTTCAAGCTCACACCTGGAGACGCAGACTTGCCTTGAGTTAAGTTGCAGGTGTACTTGAGCCCAGACCTCTCTCCTGATGTCCTGGTTTGTGGCTTTCCTGGATAGACTTTGCACCTGTGCTGTAAATTGTCTTGTCTCTCTTCCTGAAGGGGCTCATGCCATACCTGCTCTCAACTCCCAGCTCAACCTGCCCCACGGATCAGCTGCCCTCTTGGGGCTTCCTGGCACATGGACTGTAGGTGCCTTTTAAAAACTGTAAAGATCAGATTAGTATTGTTTGCCATCACTTTACACCCATATCAATGAACTTTCTACACAAATACTGCTGTGTATCTCAGCTTCTTTTAAAATCCACAGAGAGATGTGGCTTCACAAGAAAGCAAGTTTTCAGATGTGAATAGAATGGAAACGAGCTGAAATAGCTGCTGCATGATGGTCGTGTCACAGCAGTCCCATGCGAGTACTCACTGAATTTGTTTAGAAACTAGAAGCTTCACAGCTCACAGCTGGTTTATCATAGCATGGAGATAGAGTTCTTCATGATACTTTAAAATCAGAGAACAGAGAATTGTTGAGGTTGGAAGGGACCTCTTGAGATCATCTAGTATACCCCCTTGCTCAATCTGGGTCACCCAGACAGTTTGCCCAGGTTCACACCCTGATGGTTTTTAAATATATGCAAGGAAACCCCATAACTTCTCTGGGCAACCTGTGACAGTGTTTAACAACCATCAAAGTATAAAAGGTTTTTTCTTGTGTTCTGATGGAATTTCACATTTCTCAGTTTGTGCCACCTCTCTTGTCTGTGGACACCTCTCAGAAGAGTCTGGTATGAATGGAGCATGCTGCCTGTCTCTGAGGTAATATGAACGGGAGAATTTTTTTGAAAGAATGCCAGGTAAAAGTGCCGGCGGCATGACAGGTGTTCGTTTTCATAAGCAGAGATTAAGAAAGGAAATTCATTTATCTTCAAATTGATTTTTCTTATGTTGCTGGTTAAACAAAACAAAACAAACACCCTCCCCCTCAAAAAAACCCCAAAACAAACAAATAAAACAAAACCCAAAACACCAAAAAAACCAAACCCTAAACCAAAACCCAAAACCTGCAACATATTGTCAAGAAGTTTGGATATTAGTTGGACTCCACAGAAACAAGTTTTTAAAAAATCAGTGAGTATAATACACAAAAAAATAGTCCTCTGCTAAGTAAAAAAGATCAGATGTATGAATTAGTTTGGTGGGTTTATAGTTTTGAGTATCATTATCAATGTTGGAACTTGATTTATCAAACAACTGTCTATAAGGCAACACTAAAAATACAATACCCAACAGAAGTATTTCTTTAAACTACTTACCTACTGTGAAACTAAAAATCTCCAAATGATAACTATTAAAGTGGAAAGATTAATTATATAAGCCTCCCTTATTCATGCTGTTTTTTCTTCACCGTTTAAGACTGTGCTAATTTATTATGTAGCACTGATCTGATACAGTATCTCTGATGCTACTGCAAGCTCCATGCTGTTCTTTCTTAATAGACCTTGGAAGCATCTCCATGGGTATTCAGCTGAGCTTTCTCAGCATAACGGAGGACAGGGCTTTAAAAGCCAAAAATCAGTTTTTCTCTCCAGCATCATATTTTTAGAACAGCTCAGTGCATGGTAACTGGGCTAAAGTTAATGCTGTTTAAGCAGCATTAATGGTATGCTGTGGAGTCCTCTGAGCAGCAGCTGCTGAGCAGCACTGAGGTTGGACTGGAATAGCCTCAGGATCACCTGTATAAAAGTGCTGATTCTGCTGTCCCTGCATTTTTTGTTGAGCAGATTGGAGAGGGGAATGAGATTTTTCTTTTTGTTTTGACACTTCAGTGTTCTCCTCTCACCTGGCA
The DNA here is from genome assembly GCF_025592945.1 of Manacus candei. Lineage (NCBI taxonomy): Eukaryota > Metazoa > Chordata > Aves > Passeriformes > Pipridae > Manacus > Manacus candei. The sequence goes on along the minus strand of NW_026138056.1, from coordinate 30,841,307 downwards.
AGCAACATATGGAATTGCATTAAATGTAGATAGTTAAAAGCTGTTTGACTGTATGAGCAGTTTTTATTTTTCTCTTTCCAAAATACAGAAACAAACATTTGTATTCATGACTATAGAAACATTTATGGTTTCAAACATGACAAGCTGGACAGTTTAATCCTTTCGTGGAATTCATTTTTGAAAACAAGATCTTCCAAACATATCCACTGCAATAGCTAAAAGTACAACAGGGTACCATTCTCAGTAAACTTTGGGGAATTTTCCCCCCAGAGGTTTATTTCTTAACTAGGAAAATGCATTTTTGATGCATGCGCATAAAAGAAAAAGCAGCTAATATACTCCAGTAACTAAATAGGATGTTACATTCTATCAGAATAAGGTATATTTAGCATGAGAATAATTTCTGCTTGATCAGAACCAAAGCAGATCTCTAATTAGCTGTACCCATAGAAAAGTAACAGGAAAAAAAGTTTAGGATTAAAGAATAAAAAAAAAAAACCACATTATGATTTTGCTGTTATAATTCTCTCTGATTTTTTTTTTCTTTTCCATTCTGCTCTTCCTCAGTATTAAATCTTTGCAAAACATGCCCAAATTGCAAATAGATGTTTGCCTTGTAGCTTTCTAAAAATCCCATTGAGCAAAGAAATTTATTTGAACATTTAAAATTCAATAGTTTGAGGAGTTAAAAGGGTATTATTTAGTTTTTCAAGTACAGACTGAAGAATATTAATTTACTGAGTCTAATAAATGTTGAAGTCTTCTGCTTTTAGAGGACTATTTTTACCTTAAATAAAAGATAGCATGACTTTCCAGAGACTATGGAGTTAATAGTAACTGTCATACTGAGAAAAGTTACTCACCAATAAATCTACTTTTGCAATTAAAACGAGATGTACATGAAGTCACCTTTGCAGAGCTATCTAATCTATGTATGCATCCACTATCAGAGACAGGAATTCTGGGGTAGATTTGCAATTAAACTATGTAACACTAGAAGACATTTTCTACACCATGGGTTTGCCATGTTGTCAATCCATGAATTCTGACATTTCCAAGGATACAAAATATCATTTTTGAAATGCTCTTGGCAAATGGAGGGAGGCAATGTTACCCTGCTACTGCCTGTACCACTGGAGTCTCCAGGAACTGTTTGTTGTTGGCTGTTCCTGACTTTTTTTTAAGCACTCCTGTTATTGTCACTTCTGTGTTATTCCTGAATGGCAATAGGGAGAGCAGAGAGTCATTCAATTCTCAAACCTTTATCCATGCACTAGAATGTAGCTCTTTTAAGGTTCAGAAAAAAAAAAAAAAAAGGTTGATTATCAGGTTAAGATGATTTGAGACTGGCTGTAATTAATGTTGGATCTTTATTAAGTAACTAACCCATTTATTTGTCCATTTTGAGCTGGTAGTTTTGAAGAACTTCAATGTAGTTAAAGGAACTACTGACATTTTCCTTTGGATAATACAAAGTATCTCAGATCAGCATTTAGACATAACCTATTGTTCAACTTTTCAGAAGATCGCTTTGTGTGTGGTATCATTGCATCGAGAAATTAATTGTGTAGCAGGTTATTTTTGGAAATCAATGTGTTTGCTATATGTCTTTCTAGAAAGAACTTATTGAGCCATAGCAGTAAAATGATCAAATGTTCGTCCACATCCACCAGCTGTTAGTTTGAATTTTTCTAAACTCCCCTTGTCTCTAGGTTTGCTTTTTTTTCAGAGTTGGTCCTTAGTACAAATAGACTTATTACATTCATCCTTTAGATCCAATGGCTTTTGGACAGCCTAATGATAATATGTAATCTCTTACTGTGCTGTGAAATCTCTGGGTATTGACCATAAATGATGCTTTGGATGCACTGTGTACCTGAGAGAACAAATGACTGCCACAAGTCATTTTGGTCTATAGTTAGGGTTTGCAAGAGGATTATAATGATAGTGCACTGGTTATTGTATTATACGTCCTCAAACTACTACAAGACCTGGCTGTGCAAGTGACATGAGTACTATCAAGTAAGTCTTGCACTCTTCCAATTTTCTGATTCTATTACTATTTAATTTTAAGTTTCCACAGTTTTTCTTTTTCTTTGTCAGACTTCAATGCCATCAGGTTTTTGCATTCTCTGTATTCTATCAACAGAATTTGTTAGCAGATTAGTATACACTTTTGAAAAATCAACACACATTTAGAGTGTCTTCTGGAGAAGCTTAACTTTCAGTTTCTTCAAAGATACGATTTTAAGATGATGCTTCTCTATTTCTACTAGTTAGAATAATGATTCTTTTGACATAAAAAGGAAACAGGTAATGTAGTGGTAATATTTACTAAATTGATTTTGTTCCATGTCTCATTCAGTTATCTTTATTTGAATGTAAGTTCAATATTTATGGAATATTGTGTTCATATTAAAGAAGGACTAGACGAAGAAATTAAACCACTAGAGTTATTCACTGGAAGCATCTTCACTTCTGTTGCTGTAGGTAAATGGAAATGGCCAAATATTTTTATTCTAAACACTGCTGAATTCAATCTAGTAAATTTTCATATGAAATCTGATTTCAAACAATGAAATAAATTCTAGATTTTTTTAAATTATAAAATTGTGCGTACATGGGATTTACGCATCCTGGCTTACACATCCTATTTGAATAGGAATACTTCAAAAAATGTTGAATTTTGGTCACACAAACATGAAGTTAGAATGAAATATGAATCCTTACTTGTTTCGGTAGCAAAAATACTTCAGGAAAAAGTCCAACTCAACATGAAAAAATATCATTACTCAAGGAGTTTCAAAATCATGAATTTATTGATATTATCTTTTGACTGATTTCAGAATATTAGGCAAAATATTAGTGAGTGATAACTAGAAGGTAGCACGTCTTTCAAGCACTAGATTCAGGCATGCTGTCTTCCAAGTTTGTTATTTTTTGGAATGGTGATTAATACAGGAAACAATATTTTAGTAGCAATGCAATATTTACTAAGTAGTGCATAGATGATCTTGCAAGTTGTATTAGAAGAAAAATCATATATCTGTGTAAGTTAATCATAGGCTGATATATTTGTTGAGAGTAAACATGATGTACAGATTTTCTGACTACAGTTAAGATATTCTTATTTCCAAGTCTCTTTTGTGAAAAATTATTTTTAGTAAAGATTTTCAAAAATTATTTGTTTTTTCCTATTTTCCCTGCACTTTTCTTCTCCACTGACTTTTATTAATATGCTGTCTTGGTTTAGTAACCTTTGAGCTTCAATTTGAGACTGATTGCTAAGCAAATCTTCTCATTTCTCTTGCCTACAGATACAATAGAAGCCTTGAACACCATTGCTCTGTTCTCATATTAAACAACTGTGAGTACCATGGCAGAGCAGTTTCTCAGGTAATAAAGACATACTCTTGAGTACTGGACTCTTTAGCCTGTATTGGGGAAAGAGTTAGAAAATGTATTAGAGTCAGACAGAGCCCTGTTAATGTGCTGTGTTTTTCTGATCATCTTTCAAAAAGAATTGTAAGAAGTACATTGAATGCCCGATAAAATTGTCAGTGGTCACTGGAAGGCATGAATTCAAGGCTAGGTTGGATGGGGCTCTGAGAACCTGGTCCAGTTGAAGGTGTCCCTGCACACAGCAGGGATGTTGGAGCCAGATGATCTTCAAAGTCCCCTTCCAACCCAAACCATTCTATGGTCCTGTGATTAATCATGTGTAAACAGTTACGTAGCGGTAAAACTTCTTTCCCATATTAACATCAAATACTTCATTAAGACCTGAGAAAAACTGTTTTCTGAATGGGTCTATGATTCATTTCCATTATGATGACAAAATTGGAAAAGGGTTTTTTTTAGATTTTAACAACACAGGAAATAGTAATACCTAATTATAAATATGGAATATCCATCCTTAGGCTGATGCTTAGATAGATAGGCTACTCTTATGCATGGTGTTATTATTATTATGGGTGCTGCCTTTTACACCAAGCCTTTTGTTTTATAAAGCAAGTTCAATAAGGCCAAATAATGGGAATTTGCATCAAGTATGCTGAACAATTCATTAAGGAATACAGTCTCTCAGAAAATCTAATATCAAGATTTTCATAAAAAAAGATCAGATCTTCTAGTTTGAAACTGCTTCTATTCTCAGTTTTTACTGAATTTTTATTCAAGATAGACTCTCAATATCACTTATAAAGAGTCAATTAAAGGCAATTAATTTTGGTTTTGTCATAACAAAACACCGTGTTAGTTTAAGCTCAGTTTTTAGATACCATCCTCCACAGTCCATTATTTAACCAGCTTCACCAGTGATGTATAATGTTTGTTACTAAGAATGTTGACATTTGGTTGATTTTATTTCTGTGAGAGAGAAATCCCTAGAGCTTGTTGTTGTGAGCAAAAACCTTTTTATTTTGACTGTTGGAGGCTATATTCAGTAAAGAATAGTGCAGAAGAAAAAGGAAAGAAGATCTCTGCTCTCATTTGGGATGCTGAGAAGTCTTCAGTAATTTCTTGGAGGATGAGTCAGCATAACAGCTTCCCCCAAATTAATTTCATATTGCTACACCACCGTTGTACCCTATACAATGATATGAACTAGTTCAGTTCAGTGGGGTTAATTTATTTATCCAAATCACACAGCTGCTCCACCATTTTGTGCTCAGAGTAAGATAGCAAGAGCTGCTTAAACACTTGAATTTGTCCCTGATTAGCTATCTTGGAAACTAATTAAGTAATCAATAAACAGAACAAGTACAAGTCAATGGCATCTCTGATAAGCATGCATGATCTTAAATGTAAAGCAACATAGTTGTCAGCAATTACAAGGAAAGCTACACCATCCTAAGGTTCATTAAGATACACTTGTACAGCTATTAAATGTCCATCTACTAATAGATTTCGTACAATACGTGAGACAAGGGTGTGGGACTGTCTTTAGCATCACTAGTATACAAAATAAGTTTCACTTGATCATCTAGAAGAAATATCGGGTAGTTGCACATTTTTATAAATATATATATATATTTATAAAATAAATATAAAAAATTATTAAAAAAACCCTTTTTCTTCCGAATAGTTGAACATTCATGTTAATCTAATGTCAGAGGCTCTCAAGGCATGGATTTGATGTACTTAATATGTTGCTATGGAATCATTATATCTTTTTGCATTGCAAAAGTTATATGCCTGAATATGAAACAGAACCTGACTGTTTTCAATCTTTGAATAAGTCCTGACATTTGAGTTTGATGATGAGATTTTAAATTATCTGCTTATCTGAAAACATGTGCAGTTGCTATTTTAAGCTAAGTAAAAATGAAGAATTTGTCACAGCACTTAATCTTATCAAGGATGTTATATGTAATTACAGGGCAAAACAAGGAAAAAGCAATCCTGTCCTAATTGCAGCCCTGTTATTAAAATAAAGACAATGATCTTGCTGTACTTTGCCATTCCTCCTGCAGGATCTCACGGTGCTTTCATGAGTCACTGTAGCTGCTGCTTCTTGAGCTCTGGGATTGCTGATTACAGTATCATCTTGCACATATGCATTATCTTTTCCACTGACACTCACCTTATTACTTGATAAGACAGGTTCGGTTTCAACACGACTGTCTTTAAAAAGAGTTAAGGATGCCGTAATCACTTGCCTTTGCAATTAAGGTATTTGTGGAAGGGTTCAATGTTATTCTAAATCTGCTCCAGCTTCAGTGTTGGCAGAAGACCCATCAAGTAATTTGAGCTTTTAAAATTCTCATCCTTCCTCTTTATAAATAAAAAATGTAATTTATACATCTGCAGTTTGAAGTTGATGGGGTTTTGCAGGTGCCTAAAACTGTGAAAGCACTCAACTGTTTAAAGGAAGAGTGTCCTGTGTTTGTGTTTAAACGTGTTTCACAGCATACAAGAAACGTGTCTTGAGTCAGAGATGTCATTAACACAAGAAACCTAGCATGTTGTTTTCCTGAATGATTAGCTTCCAAAATTCTGGTCTGGATTTTATGTGTAATACTTCCTTGTATTTTGTACAGAAGTTAAATTGCCATCCCAATGATTAAAAATGGGACACTTCTTTAACAGAGTTAATAAATACATCAGGGTGACAATTCAGCAAGGTAGAGAAGCATGCGATCGATTTAGCAACATGTTCCAGGTTAGCCACATGTCTAATATCTAGGACAATAGGCAAAAACCGGGTCTTGGTTTTTGAAATAGAAGAGGCAATTGTCAGTAGACAAAATGTACTTTTCCACACTGGAATTTGGCCAGCACAGTGAGTGCTTTAAAATGTAACTCTTCCAAAAACTATCTTTTGCTCTTTAATGACTACAAGCAGTTAGAAGGTTGAGTTTATGTCTCATCTACAATCTGGCAGCAAGATCATATGAGCTCTCATCCAAAACTGAAAGTTTCAAATTACCTAGATGTCCTTTTAAGTAATAATATTTAAATAAAAATATATATAAATACAAATATTAATAATAACAATAATAATAATAATACATGTCATATTGCCAAATATTCAGCCTTGAAAACAGTACTTTTGCCAAAGCAATGTCATGGTTTATTTTCTATCATTTATGCACAATTATGACTTATAAAAACTCCTCCTTTTGTTATTTGTGGTTACTACCCTCCAATATTGTCAAGACATATTGAAATGCAATATTATTATTTCATCACTTGACTTTCAGGACATCAGCTGCACCTGTCAACACTGTCAGTTGAATGGTGATATTAAACTTTTTAAAATATTTCACTTTTTTTTTTTTTAATCTGGTGAAATATAAACAATCCACTAAAATAAAAAAAAAAACAAACCCAAAGCAGAGAAATTCAATCCACGACAACTTGAAAGGTTGTTACTATCAATCTCATCTTTCTTAACCTGCTGTTTCTGTTTTTATGTTCTTCCTTTTCTTATTCCAGTCTGTTTCTTGATTTTTCTTCATAGTTTTCTTATTCTTCACTCCTGCTTCTTCTTCCCTGCATCTCTGCATGACACGAGCTCAAGCACTATCCTACAATTGCCTGTGCTATTTGATTATTAGCACACTCCCTGACATGGCTTTGGTCTTGGCAAACTAGCACTTTCCCAGTAATGCCAAACAGGGTTTGAGAGATAATATGAAGGAACCAATCAGTATGGATGAGAACCTATTTGAGCACGAAACAGTTCTGCTTAGACCAGGTGAAAGTCTGGTTCTAGATATGCAAACCCTCCTGTACTGTGTACCTATTGGGCTAAAGAGAACTTGGCAGAACTGACAAATCTTCAGGCTACCAGAGAGTACAAGGGCAGATTTGTACTCTTTGGTTCCCACCAGACAACTGAATTAAAGGGTGTTGACATGGCCCAACAGGACAGAATGTGCAGACAAGCACATTGTTTCACTCTGAACAATATTAAGGTGCAAAATGTTGATGGCTTTGAAACTCCTTTCAGGGCTGTAACTGTTTCTGTTAAAAACCTGCTCTTTCTCCCCTAAAAGAAGATCCTTATGAAGCTGCATCACACTTGTAGCCATTTAGGAAGGAATGGCCAGGATTACATTTTCTTTGCAGCCAGAGAAAGATTTTAAGTCACATCTCTGTTTTCACAGGAGAGCCTTAGTAATAATCTATAGGTTGTTCCAGAAGTGGAAAGGTGATGGAAAAGATTTCTTTCCCATTACGAATTAACTCTCCATGCTATAATTAAAGGTTTCTTGTGCCAGGAAGAACAAAAAAGGAGAATAACTGCAGTATGCTGGTTAGGACTTCACCTTCAGAATGAAAAACAACAGTCATAACACAAATCCAAGCCTGTCTCAAACAATCCTTAAAACTAGAACAGTAATTCAGATTTGCCCCCCTTGCAAGTGCCTAAGCAATGAGCTAAAAAGTGTCATGGTCACAGGGAAAGATATTCCTCCAGTATCTGGGTGCTTGCTTTTTGAACTGCAAGCACATTTTTATCATGTGTATTCACCATACAATCTGTTATTAATTTTAATTATTTTCAGCATTAAAGGCCCATGACACTATTAGCTGACCATTAAAAGTCATCTATAGCTCATTATCAGTGATTAATCACCTGCTGTCTTGTAATTAATGTTTATTAGGGGAACAGCGGTTTAATAGCTGTTCCATATTTTCTGTGCTAATCAAGAAAATTTTAAAGGCAGTTATAGTGGACTCTCAAAAATTTCAAATGGCATTTTTTGACATTGACTTCTATGTCCGAGGAAGTAAACTGTCACTGAGAGGTAAACTTACTAGCTAAAAATGCGTAAAAAGAAATGACACCAGAGACTTATTTTACCATAATAGTCACTGAAGGCTTAATGGACTATTTTCTTTTGCTAAGACTGCTTAAATTTCCAGGTATTTCCAGATATGTGTCTGGTCATGCCAGGATCAGCTTGCCATACTTGGCTAATAGGCCTGTGACCATTTTTCGGTATTGTGCATTCTCTTTTGTTCCACATCTTCCTGGAAGAAGCCACTTTGATAGTGACAGTCTCAATTAAAAATTAGAGTGCTCTTTCACTCATATATTCTTCTACTTTCCTTAGAACCACTCAGTTATTCCTTTTTTTAACATGGAACAATATTTATTTCTGTAAATTTATGCTTTTGGTTGTGTCATAGATGAAAGGATGAAATAACCGCTGAAGTAATGGAATCTAATAACACCTCACAGTATTTGTTTGTAGAAGGTAAGCTCAGTATTTGACAGTATAGGTCATTTTGAAAACACTGATTTTAAAAATCAGCAGTTTTTTGGTACAGTATGAATCTTGTGAGTTAAAATGGGTGGTGATAGGTAAAGTGATCTCATCTGCTGTGGTGTCACCTCCATCTGCTGTTTTGAATCTCTGGGATTTCAGTATGCCACCACTATGGTAGCAGATGTTTAATTTTGGAGGACTTCTGATACAGTGCAGTATCTCCAGCTTGCAAATTATTATGAAAATATTCTGTGTTTGATACTATGAGGAAAGCAAGTAATAAACTTCAGTTTTAACCTGTTTGATCTTCACAGAAATCTCTTCTCAACTGCTATTAAAACATACAAGTAACTAACCCCGTTGATACATAATATAACTGATTTTGTCACCTGCATATCAATTCCCCACCTACTTGTCCTCACATTGAGGTGAAAATGGCTGACCCCAACTTTCCCAAAGTACACCCAACTTCCTGCTGGTCACAAGAGAAAACAAGTACCATCCCTTGCAGATGTCAACTGTAGCACTGTGGGAGCATTTACATTTTTTTCTTCCATTTCTTCTGTGAGTATTTCCAGAACCCCTATGCTTTAATGATCCAGTATCCAAATTCCCATCAGATTTTTTTCTGGGTCATTCTAGATGCATTTGTTCTATGGCCCAGACTAAAATATATGGGTTTTGTTTTGTTTTCTTTTTTTCTTTCCTTACAGTTTACATATACTCTTCTACCTACACACAACATTTCTCTCCCTTCACAGCCTTCAGTTTATTTGACTAAATGAAACAATGCCTGTCACATTCACCTGGTATCATAAGTTCTGTCTCCCTATCATCAATTTTGCAGCCCTTCTCTGCCCATTTGAAATCACATTTCCTAAGCAAAGATATTTAAGATGAGGCCTTTCTGGTCAGTATAGTTATACTCTCCTTTGTTGAAAACATCTCTGATAAATTTTGGTTACATACTTGCCTTTCCCATGGCTGCAAAATATTTGTGTCTGATATTATTTCTGGGCTCATCATGAGGTCTCCCTCTTTCTCAGAGATCCATTACTGATAAATACTTCTTTATAATTAGAAGTTTCACTAAGTAACCACACATTGCTGGACTTGCCTTTTTACACTATGATACTTTGGGCCATTTCTATTACTACTAGTCTTCTATGTCATTCATTTCATTTATGATGTATTCCTTAGAGTTAAAATGATAAAGGATAGCATTATGCTATTAGTAGTCTCTATCAGATCTCAGCTTTTGTACAAGGGTTGTGAACTGGAACATTAATTAAAGCTGATTCTGGAGAACTCCCTGTGGGCTGCTCCTTGGCACAGAAGTTTCCTTTCCTGCACTGTTTTACCACTGTCTTGTTCATTTTACCTTGGAAATCCTAGTCCCTGTCTTCTCTCACTAATATTTTTCATGTGACACTGCTAGCTTTGAGCAAGCAATTTTAAGCAAGCACTTAAATTACTTGAAATATGATCAACTTAATACTGTTGCCATATGCACACTTTGAAAGGAGTTTTCTCATTTGGAGCAGAGCCCAAATTGCTACATGATAATGGTAGAATTTCCATTGTTTCAGCAGTTTTGTGGATAAATCTGTAGGGATCTGTGTTGCAGATTCTACTAACCATCATGTTCAAGAACTCTTAGCTGCCAAACATATACTTAACTACAGTCTGCTTTAATGGATTTTCCTCAGTTAAAAGTTCCTTAAGTAAAAGCATTCACTGACAGAATTCCTTTAGGTCAAAGAAAGGAGGAATACTACTTAACAAATATTAGCTGCTGATTAGTTATGTGCATTTTGACAGATATACAACTTAAATAGCAATAGTATTGCGCTGCGTACCAAAAAAACCCTTGTGTCCTACAAGTATGTGCAGAAAAAAAAATTACCATTTTTTGGTCTTGAGTTTTGAGATCAGTGAGTAGGAATGAAATTCCGAGTATTTGAAAAGAATCTTATAATATAACTGCTCTTCTACTTTAAATATGAAGTCCGAAACTAATCTGATGAAGTGAGTAATCTGAGATTTATGACTTCTGCTAACTGACATGTACACAATGAACTGTATGAAAGTTTGCTTGGAATATGGTCTGTGGTCAAACTGGTAATGCTCTTTAATGCAGTATTATATATCTAGTAAAAGCCTTCATATTAGTGTGAAGGTCTGGCTCCTTCTGCATACCTTGTAGTAAGACTATTGTCTCTGGTCACCACACTCGTGATCTCCTTTCCTTACAATACAATGATCTGCAAAGTATGAAGTAAGGACCTTTTCTGAATCAGAGGAGGAATTTCAGCTAACACAGCACAGGAGCATTGTTTGGCAAGCCCTTTTGGTGCTTTTGGTGCAGGATGCTATCAAATGCAATTGTTACCTTTCACAGGCAGGAGGCAAGCTTAAAGCTCTCTGCTCCCACAAAGCAAACAAAGCTAAAAGGTGAGGAAGTCTTGCAGATTTATTGTGATATGTTTCACATTTCTTTCCTTCTGTTTTCTCTTTGTTTGCACAGAAAATGATCAGCTGAATCCAGAAATCTTTCTAGCTATCTTAAGTCTTCAGTTGGTGAAAAGTTGGGAGGCATCTGAGATTTCCAAGTTTTGCTCACTGACTTTCTCCTTTGAAGTAAACTCAAGGCAAGCTGAGAAAAGTCAGGTGGTTGATGAAGGTTACTTTTGCTAGGAAATGCTAAACATTGGTCTTTTTCTTCAAAAACTCTTATGTTTCTATAATCAGGTTTAATAACAGAAGTAATTAAAAACTGTGCAGAACTATCAATTTGTGTGAGGCCATAAATATACAAATAGGCCTGAATTGCATTATTTTGCCCATGGTATTTATCGTGTTGAGTTTCATTTACCTCTAAACAAAAGTGAATTATTAGCCCCAGTAGAAAGGAGATTCTGCTTAATCTGGAGCATAAAGGGAATTCTAGGGGTTTAATAGAAAAGATGCACTTATTTGGGAGCTACTGCTGCTCCCAAGTCAGTGTTAAGAAAGGTTTTACTCCATGAGTGAGCCCCAGGAAAGCTCTGTGCTGACGCACAACCAGAAAGCTGAAGGGAAACTATGGCCCTCTTCACTTCAATTAGAAAAAAAGTTTGAATTTACCTACCCAGGTATATTTATGAAGCCAGTAAGGCACACCATTATGGCTTCTAAAGTTATAATAGCATGGATTAGGGCCATAATACCTTTATTGTACAAATTGCACTCGATATTTAATAGCAGGGAGGATGAGAGAACACTGTATTATGCAGTAAAATAGCAAGAAAAACAATTCATATTTACATAATCCTTTAGCTGTTCATAGTCATCTGTGATTACCAGTCAAGTCATTATTGTAACAGTTTTAAGGAGGAATAAATAAAGATCATGTCTTTCAATGTAAAAAATAGGTAAACTGAGGGAGGTGAATGCTTATAGACACAGGTCTCATGCTACCTGAGTATCCCAGTTAGGACCCCTGTGCATATCTAAGCATAATTTTCTTTACTCATTTCTATATTAGAATAACAGTTAATGTATTTTGCCTTGCTTTTATACTAAAAGTAATGGCAAGATGAGGAGCAGAATAAACCCTTCTGCCAGTTTCTGTGCTCTGCTGCTCTGCTGTTCCTGTGGGTCAGTGGGCTGCTTGCAATGCCCACAGTTCTGTTACTATCCTGAGATTTTAGGTGTAAAATGTCAGAGTTGGCTAAAATTTTCCTTGAGGATTTCTCCTGCTCTGATGCACCCTTCTTGTCCAGTTTGACCAGCTCTTGAAGATGGTTATTGGTAAATTAGTCCCTACACCTTTCCAAGGTGATAATTTCAGAATCATTTTCATTTCATGACAGAAATACAAACATTTCCCAGTGCTCCAAACCACCTGATGGTAACTCTCTGTGGTAAAATACTGCTCTCTCGGCTTATAGAAGAGAACTCTTATTTCAGGAATGAAAATCCCAAAAATTGCCAACCAGGGTTAGTAAAAAAATCCATCAGTTGTTCTTGTTCATTTCTCTATCCATTTAATTATATTCAGGAGCAACTCTGTGCTGAATAAAAAGCCAACAGTTAAAATTCTACCCTTCTCAATAATCTTTGTATCACTCTATTCTTGATTATGAAGTGGTTGAATATATTCTCCATAACAAGTCTACATATTTCCCAGAACTGAATGAATTCATGTGTGTAGAATTACTTTTTCATCCTCAACAGGTAACTGCCAGTCATATTCTCTGACACAGGTTTCTGGTATTTCTATTCCAGATAAAATAAAAATTAAACACTAGATATAATAAATCTAAACTCACAGAATCACAGAATCACAGAATATGCCAAATTGGAAGGGACCCACAAAGATCATTGAGTCCAACTCCTGGTCCCGCACAGGACAACCCCAAGACTCACACCATGTGACTGAGAGTATTGTCCAAATACCTCTTGAACTCAGACAGGCTTGGTGCTGTGACCACTTCCCTGGGGAGCCTGTTCCAGTGCCCAACCACCCACTGGGTGAAGAACGTTTTTCTGATATCCAACCTAAATCTCTCCTGACACAACTTCAGGCCATTCCCTCAGGTCCTGTCATTAGTCACCACAGAGAAGAGATCAGTGCCTGCCCGTCCTCTTCACCTCACAAGGAAGTTGTAACTGCAATGAGGTCTCCCCTCAGTCTCCTCCAGGCTGAACAGACCAAGTGACCTCAGCTGTTCCTCATATGGCTTCCCCTCTGGACCCTTCACCATCTTCATTGGCCTCCTTTAGACACTCTCTAATGGCCTTAATACTTTTCTTACATTGTGGTGACCAAAACTGCCACAATATTCCAGGTGAGGCCACACTAGTGCAGGGCAGAGCGGGACAATCCCCTCCCTCGACCGGCTGGCGATGCTTTGCCTGATGCCTCCCAGGACACGGTTGGCCCTCCTGGCTGCCAAGGTTCTGCTGACTCATATTCAACTTGTTGTCAACCAAGACCCCCAGGACCCTTTCCACAGTACTACAGCACTGCTTTCCAACCTCTCACTAGCCACTCTGTATGTACATCCAGGGTTGCCTCATCCCAGGCACAGAATCCAGGACTTTGTCTTGTTAACTTCATGTAGTTGATGATTGCAGTTCAGTATGTCTTTATTCTGCCATCTAAATGAGTCTATTTTTAAAAAATGTTGAAAATTTTTTATATTTATATATTTGTGACCTATAAAAATCAATAATGTTAGACAGGAGACTGGTACCACCTGAGCAGCTCCTGCAACAAACTAGAAAGAAAAGCTACTGCATAAATCTATTAACGTTGGCCAACATGGTGTCACTGATAAGGGAACTTATCAGAAAGCGTTAACTTATCTTTTTTACAGGTATTTTTCTGAACTTTCTATTTTATATTTCTTAATTTAAACTTTTTAAAATTATATGGGTTTTAACCTCTTTTGTTGTGGTGTAAGGCTTTTTTTCTTTTTTAATATCAAGAGCAAGAGATGGAAAGAATGGGATGGTGGTTAATGGCAGTAAAAAAACGGCCAGTTTTCTTCAATAGGAAAAGTTATTCCAAAGTAAAATACCTAATCAGAAGGACTTAGCAAGAGGAAAACCTTGGTTACTTTTATTGCAGTATTAAGAGGCACAGTAGTATTCAAAGCAAAACTAGCTATATAACAGATGGTAGCCCTGGTACATCTGCACATGAAACTCTGCTTTTGCGTGTCCATGTTGTCCTGCGAATCTGTGATCTTTTTAACTGACATGAGAAAATATGAGCGCTGTATATTGCATAACTGAGCACCAAAATCCCATATTTGACCTAATTCTTATTTTTTGAATGAAATAATTTTTTGGAAATTTATGACTCATTGTGAAAAATGATCCATTGAAATAATAACATTAAAAAGGAATTTGTAAAAGAGACTTGCAAAGGTTTCTATGTGCTGCCCTTGAGATTCATCCTCTTGTACCTTAATAAATCTACCCCAGGGTGCGTGCATAAGTACTGTACTCAGCTTAAAGCCACATTACCTAAGATTCACTGGGCCTGCACAGCATGAGAAATGAAAATTGTTACTAAAGATAAGGTTAATGAGCAATGATTCAGTTGGGGGAACAAAGCAGCTCTGCTGCTGCAAATGTTGCCCTTTGGGTAGGATTCAGAGGTTTTCCCAGAGCAATGGAAACAAGAGTTCAGAAATGTTTTGCCACTTTGTCACTTTGAACATCCACTCTCATTTCAGTGGAACACTGCTTTCAGTTTTAGTTTTCTTGCACCAAAGCTAACAGGGAAATAGGATGAGCTAGTGAGAGGAAGCACCCTCAGAACAGGCACTGTTCTGTTGCACAGTGGGAAACCTAAACTCATTTGTTTTCACCCCAGCATTCTAAGGTACATAAATTTAGATTTGTGATATTCAAAGCTGCTAATCCATTTGCCTTGTGACTAATTTCAGCCCCTCTCCCTTTGATTCAGTGAATATTAGAGTAATTTTATGAAGTATAAGAGCTGCCAAAGTGAGAGAGGAAAGTATATCCATAACAAAGGTGTTTTATTAATGTAAAATTATGTTAAAATGGAAAATTGCTCTTATTGACTGTATTTTTTATCACTTGTACTTTGCCTTTCTCTCTCTCTCTCTCTATATATATATATAAAAGGTAAAAGTTTTTTGGTACAATTCAGTTTCTTTGTTGTGTTTGTTTTTTTTTTACTTGCACTGGTGTATTCATGCTGGATTATGCTTTATCCTCAATACTGACCAAAGCAGAAATCTGGGGTATGCTGAGACCTAAGTAAGATTCAGTCATTTACTCTGCAACCTGAGGGTTGAAGCACTGATCTGTGACATGAGATGCCCCAGAACTGTGACAATTTGCAAGGTATCTGGAATGGAAAATGAGATTCTAAAATGAGCAGCTCTGAAACATTTACTTAATTCTCCCATATTTCCTGTAAAATGAAACTTCACAGTCAGCTGACTGGGGTCTCTTGTTGTGAATTTCCTAAACACCAGAAATTTCCTGACATAATCTTTTATAAGCATCATTACATTCTCCCAAATGTTTTCACCTGCAAAATGCTTTAAACAATGGATCATTCAGAAAAATATATCATTGTAGATAAGAACCATTGCACATTTTTTTTCCTCACATAAAAATCAGAGGTAAATTAGTATTGGATTTGAGCTTACACTTATATTTAAAATGTTATGTTGAAGTCGATGTGATTATTTTGTCTTAGATTTTTGTAATCCAAATGAAGCCCAAAAACATTATCTGTTTTACATTCAATTAAAAGAATAAAATCAAGTCATTAGGCCTTTATTAAGCTGGTGGATATCTCTTTTAGATATGGAGATTCATTAATTCAGGACTATCTTGAGTCCATTTTTTATCTATACATTGAAATCTTGAATTTCACATTCTGATATAATGAATCCTTTATGTAAATCTCCATAGATAAAGGGTAGGATTCAGCTCACAAATGAAAACAATTTTAAATTAGGTGCCTACATGTAGGTTCTTGTTTATGTGCTAGATGTCTAAGTACCCATTAAACACAGACAGCAGATCTTACACATATATTCACATCAATTTACAACAGACCTACATTTTGTCATCACCATTAGGTATAATGATGGTTTAGACAAGTATTTTTTACATAGACATCTACTGGAAGATTCATTTGCTTCAATATAGGTATATAGCGCCATCAGAGGCAATCTGGAGCATCCTTCCTGTATACTAGCCCTGTTCCTGAAAGGTACAGCTCCCTCATACCTCCACACTTCCTGGCATCAAGATGCATGTGTTCAGGTAAATACATTAAATCCTACACACAGACATCATGACTTAAGTATTTTAATCTTCAAGGTGAAACTGACCCTTAGTTAAACTAAATTTCTACTCCTTGAATTATTTTGCATGTGCCATTTTCCTGTAGATTTCTTCCCCGAAAAATTTCTCTCCTTTTATAGGGTCTTGAAGTGCTGAAGGCTAACATAAAACATATGAAATATATAGTTGCTAATAATTTTCTCAGCTAGACCAATGGTGAAATAAGGTTCTTGTTCTCAGCCTGAAAGTGTGAGAGTTTGCATAAAAAAAAAAAAAGGCAACCTCCCCTAGTACTAACCTTCTGATGTCCCTCAGACTTGCACATTTGTTTCCCTGGGGACAGAGGGAGATATTGTACCCTTTTGAACTCTCACCTTATTTGTCCAGGTTTTTTCCTTGTTTACTTAAGTCCTCTGAGTCATTTGAGATAAGCCCATGACATAAGCACAACCAACCAGGAGACCACATCCAGTCCTTTCCAAAGGTTATAAGTAGCAAGAAAACACAGTGTACTTCCTTGGAATAAGAAGGTTTGGGAATATTTTGCTATAGAATGTTGTATTTAAGGTATCTTAAGGGTTTTTTGTTTTTCTTTTCTTTTTTTTTAATTTCTTTTCTATTTTTCTTTTCTACATATTGATATGGCTTATAATGGTCTGGATGTTTAAGAGGAGAGCTTGTGGTTTTAACATTTTTGCTGTAATATCTCTAAAATTTTTATTTCTACTGCCTGAAACAAGGTAGAGAGTTCTATGGGTCTGAAATTCACAGTGGCTGTGTATGGTGCTATATTTCAAAACTCCATTTAGAGGACAGAAAAACATAGGAAATTAGAGTTCTCTTTACTAGTCCCTAAGTATCTCTTAAGCAGTTGTTTCCTAATTTGAACAGTATATTCATTCATTCTTTTTTCTTATTATTTTTAAATGGGAGGCTGTTCTACAAAATGCCAAGGTCAGTATTACAATAATAATAAGAAATAAGGTTTACTGCTTCTAATACCACTTACTTCATCCTGTACAGTAGAGAATATGACATTATACAGAAAAAGAAGAAAAAAAATCTCATTCAAACAGGCATTTTCTGCCTTACTGCTTGACTTTCTCTGAATAAGTAACCTTTTACATTGTGAAAAATTTTGTGGCAAATTATCTCTCTAAATAGAGTTGATACATACTACATGACATGCTACAAAAGCAAAAGTGAATAAGAGGGAGAGAGATTGCAACCTGTCTTGTAAAGGTTTATCAGTAGCGGGAAAAATCATATATTTTTATTGCAGTTCATTATCACTGCTGTATTACCAGCGGAGACTGTTGGCATGCATTAAATATTAAAGTTTAGAGATGGCATTTCCATTAATTTAAGATACTGTTGAATCTCTTTTTAAGTAATCTTACGTTCTGTATTTGGAACATATTATCATATTACTTGAAAGATCAGCAGGCATTTTTCTTTTCTTTTGCATATGCAGAGGAGCATCTGCAGGGCTGAGTTTCCCATGTTTAGGGAGTGGGCTATTGCAGCACACATAATTTCAAGTCACAGAAGAATACCAGGTAAACATATAATGCACTTGTGGAACACTACCACAAGATAATATTGACAACGCCTAGAACTTCACAATTTAGAAGGAAACAGAACATCCAACTGTGGTAGGGTTTTTAAAGCAGCTCTCTTTATGTGTAGCCTGGCTCTGCAAAGTTTCTTGACCCACACACCAGCACAATTTCTTAGACTGAGGTAAATACTAAAGAAAAACAAGGGAGATGTACAGTTATTCATAGATAAAATCAGGTATATAATAGCAGATAAGGGCTAGCTGACATGGGTTGAATACAAGCCGGAATTAGAAATGTAATATAATCAGGTATTTTGAGCGTTTAGCTATTGGTCTCACTTTTGTCTAAGTACTTTCAAAAATTAAGTCCTTGAATACCTATAATCTAAACTGCATCTGAAAGGGGATGTGACAGCCAGATCCAGAGGAGGATTCACAATGTGAATGTGACTGAATATAGGGATCTGTACTCAGAGCAGTCATCAAACCTTAATTGCTGCTTCTCAGTCACACAAGAACTCCCGTAACTAGATCTAGTTTCATTATGAAAACCACCATAAATGCCTACAGCCCTCACATACATATAGTCAACAAGCACACTTCTCCTGGTTCCCAGAAACTCCATCAAAGGCAAATCCTGTGTTTTAAAAGGTGGAGGAATGAAATTCCTCAACAATAAAAACTCCAGCAATAGTAATATGTACATAGTAATTATTATTTTTCCCAAGCACATATGGGCAGTGGCCTTAGATAAGGATGATGTAAGAACAATTTCCCTGTCAGTACCAGGCCACCTTTCCCACAAAAGTTTGGATCAGACGATCTTTTGAAGTCCTTCCAACTTGAACTATGCTACGCTATGATATGCTATACTATTTAATTTCATTCTGTTCTATTCTATTCTGTGATTTCAGTTCATTTTTTTGTGTCAGATGTTATTTAATGAAATGCAATAGCTGTACTTTTTCTCAGTTGCAGTTCCTGAATTAGGAGTGCCTACCAAAAACTCTGAATGAGGCCTAGGAGAGAAATGAAACATAAGACAAATTCCTCTATCTTTGTGTCTGTCCCAGTGGGAAGCCCTGAACAACAGGGGGCATTTCCCTTGCATGATTTTTCTCGTGCCTTTCTTCCAGGCATCTAACCAGGGGAAGTGGTGAGACCTTGCAGCTCTCCATCATTAATATCCAGCGTCCTAGGGAAAAGACTGCTGTATTCAGCCCCGTGTTTAACTCTTCCCAAACATTGCCTAGGGAACATTTACTCAGTACATTACTGTTTTGTGCAACAGATCTTGCCTCACTCAGTCCGTATCTGCACGGTAAGCTGTGGGCCTTCAGCATTTGGCTGAGTTGCGAAGTTCTGCTCACAGACCTGACTGACTGTGCAATGGCTCAGTGCAGTGTAGCCCATATGTGCAGTTTTCTTGACACACCAGTGCACCAGAGGGTGCCTTTACACAGCCAAACCTCACAGGGGCCCTAGCCAAGAGCTATTCACGATTCATACTTAGATCCAGCCTTAGAGATTTAGAAAACATTGGCCGTCAGGATCCATTTAATGTCTTTTTCTTTCTTTTACTACCAATACATTTCCTCCAAGAATAAGGCAGAGCTTTGACTTATTGTTGGATAACAATGTCTCATATCTTATACTAAGTCTTAGCAGAATATTTCTGAAAGTTATGGCACAGAGCCGGGAGCCTAAGGAATTGTCTTGTTCTACTCTGCACTGATGCGGCCTCAACTGGAATATTGTGTGCAGTTTTGGGCATCACAATATAAGAAAAGTATTAAGACCATTAGAGAGAGTCCAAAGGAGGCAATGAAAATGGTGAAGGGTCCAGAGGGGAAGCCATATGAGGAACAACCTAGGTCACTTGATCTATTCAGCCTGGAGAAGAGGACACTGAGGGGAGACCTCACTGCAGTTAAAACTTCCTTGTGAGGAGAAGAGGAGGGGCAGGTACTGATCTCTTCTCTGTGGTGACTAATGACAGGACCTGAGGGAATGGTCTGAAGTTGTGTCAGGGAGGTTTAGGTTGGATATTAGAAAAATGTTCTTCACCCAGTGGGTGGTTGGGCACTGGAACAGGCTCCCCAGGGAAGTGGTCACAGCACCAAGGCTGACAGAGCTCAAGAGGTGTTTGGACAATACTCTCAGTCACATGGTGTGAGTCTTGGGGTTGTCCTGTGCAGGGTAGGAGCTGGACTCAATGATCTTTGTGGGTCCCTTCCAACTTGGCATATACTGTGATTGTATGATTCTATGAATTGGAACCGTAAACAACCGATAATAAAAAGTGACACGACTGTTTTTTCTACAAGAACAGGATTCTAAGTATCCTAAATCTTAGAAAGTTACTTCAGATATTATTCCTTTTATACTTTACAGCATCAGTTAAGTGGCAAGAAACTTATTTCCAGAAAAGATGCTGGGTTTTTTTTTTCCTGCAGTGTGCATTTCAAAATCCAAGAAATCTCAAATAACTTCAAGTTGCGAATTCCCATTCATTGAATACAATATTTTTCTACCATAACCCTAATGGGAGATCAGATTGCTTTGGTGCTTATAATATGCTGATGGGAACATAATTACAAAAGGACAGATACGCTCCTACTCTAAGTCTGAATTTTAAGAAATGGTTTCAACAAAAACATTCATTTCCATGACAGTTGTTTTCCCTTCTCTACATTAAACTCCACAACTGAACTATTAAATAAATCAGTTTACTAAAGTACTGAATTTATCCTACATTAAGTTAAAAAATCATAGAAACATAGAATCATAGAATCAGCTGGGTTGGAAGGGACCTCTGAGATCATCAAGTCCAACCCTTGATCCACTACCACTGCGGCTACTAGGCCATGGCACTAAGTGGCACATCCAGTCTCTTTTTAAAAATCTCCAGGGACGGAGAATCCACCACTTCCCTGGGCAGCCCATTCCAA
Source organism: Manacus candei (assembly GCF_025592945.1). NCBI lineage: Eukaryota > Metazoa > Chordata > Aves > Passeriformes > Pipridae > Manacus > Manacus candei. The sequence continues at coordinate 30,820,245 of NW_026138056.1, read as the reverse complement.
TGTCTGACCACCCTCTCTGTAAAGAAATTCTTTCTAATATCTAACCTAAATCTTCCCTGGCACAACTTGAGACCATGCCCTCTTGTCTTGCCGATAATTGCCTGGGAAAAGAGACCAACCCCCACCTGGCTACAACCTCCTTTCAGGTAGTTGTTAATTAATACCAAACTAAGTCAAGTTTTCTATAAAGTCTTGTTTCCTTACAAACAGATTTCCAATCAATTTAACAGACTAATTCTTATCACAAGAGCATGATACAGCAAAGAGTCACAAAATAAAGGTGACTTTTATTGTCTTTTTAGCTAGCTGTAAAATTATAATATTACCTCTCTATTAATATACAGTGTAGTAGACAGCTTCCACTAGTGTTCTAAGAGTAAACATTTTATACAACAGTAATTACTAACAAAATGCAGGAGAATATAAAGTATACTGTAATTATGAAATAAATTGGTGATATATAAAATTTGTTAGATCAAGATCTATAATATACAGTAACTTCGAATATGCAATAGAAGTAACATAGATTTCTTCTTAAATAATCTTTTCATCTCATGCGTAGAAATCTTACATCCTGAAAAGCTGCACTAAGCTGTAATTTTTAGGTTGAATTCTGAACACATTTGTTCATGTGTCTAAGTTCTAAAAAGCTACAAGAGTGCTCTTGAAAATTAATCACAAAAGCAGTACTACTGATCAGCAGAATTATGTGTTCAAAGTCCAGTACATGAAGGCAGTTTCGTGTATAAAACTCTTGCAGAATACAAAAATGTTTTTGTAGGTTTGGAATCAAACTTTCTCACAGATTCCTAGCTCTGTGAATATAATATAATTTAGTGTAACTCTATAAAAAAATCACAGGACAAATTTGTTGTCTTTCAGTTAAGCTTTTTTACTTTGATCCTTTATTACATAGCTTTATTATTTATTCTGTTGAAGTAGATGGTTTTATTGTTGTTTTATGTTTAAGTTGTATTTTTATGGATCATTACTACTTCTGTTAAAATTATCAATAAATAAATAATAGTTAGTTGGTCACCACTCATATTTTTTAAATAATATTGCAAAGATGTCATAATGGTGAAGCTGTACCGCATAACTGCACTAGATTTCTTTACATAAAAATAATACTTAGAGAGTTTGGTACATGTTAAGTAGATATAAGAAGTCACTTTGATAATATTCAACCATTACAAATTAGTCTGTGCTATTAATTAAAACTTAATGACCTGAATCTTTCTGTTATTGACAAAATGTGGTTTATAATTGCACAGGAATTTAAGTAATATGGCTAAACTAATGCCAAAAGGACAAAATCTTAAGAGTTTGCTCACGCACAGAATGAAGTAAGATTATATAACTAAGCTTGTCCTTTTAATTAATAGGAAACCTGGTAAGTTTTCTCTTTGCTTGATAAAGTTGATCACTTTATATATCTTTATAAATCAATTCAGTACAAATATTCTATGGAATTTTAATCTATACATTGCAGCTACAATGGAAAGTGTTTTATAAGTCATTGCTTAAATGGCTACCAGGTTATAAATTTCAATTTCATTAGCTTTTTACTATAACATATTAAATCTTGCAGGTCTAGCCTTAATGTTCAATAACGTAATTCTTTTGCATATTAATTACATTGTTTCTATTAGACAAAATCAGAAGACACTGCCCTTGAAAATAGCTATTTGCCTCTACTCTAGCTGATAGTATAATGCATAAATCAAGCTTTCTTTCTGACACTTTCTTTCTATTTCCATTGGATCCTGCATTTTCACTACCTAACACTTTCAGGATCTGCCCCTATGATGTGTGAGGAACCAAATCAAGAAGGTGCTCAGGGCTCCTACCTACGACCTTCAATACATCTTAGTCCTGTAACTTAAAGTGTTATCGCTCCTCTCTTCCAGATTCTCCCTTCTCACAGCATAGATAGAGGAACCGAGGGTAAGGCTTTCTCACAGGGGAGCAGGGATGGGCAGGGGTGTAGGTTCCCAGGGAGGCTGTGGTGGTTCCATCCTCAGAGGTTTCCAGACCCCTACATGAAACAGCCCTGAGAAGCCTGAGTTCAGCTGGAAGCTCTGAAAAATAGTTTGGACTAAGTGATTTTCTGAGCTTCTTTCCTGGTCTCTAGAAATAGAGGCCAAATGGGTGCTAATAGATTCCATCCTCTCCCATCATGGTTTGTTTGGGGGTTTTTGTATGTTTGTTGCCGTTGCTGTTTGTTTTAAAAAGTATACATAATAAACCCCCCTAAACTTTCTTGTATATTTCTCCTTCTATTTGTCCATCAGGTTCAAATGAGTAAGTCTAAATGAAAAACATTTTCTTTTATCTTATTTACCAGAAAAATCCAAACCAGTGAAGAAACAGAAAAGTTTTGCCAAAGAAAGATATTATAATCATGAGAAAAAAACAGTGAATTCTGAGGAGGTTTGCTGCTCTAAGGTATGAAAATAAAGATAGTGAATATCTTGATTTTGTTTTACTTTTTATGCAATTATATTAGTAATAGCTGATTTTAATTCAGAAAAAAAACCTAACCAAAACTAAATGAAATGGGTTTTAGCCACAAATGTAACCATTAAGATCAAATTTTGTTTTAAAGAGATTAATTTTAGTTTGCATATACTCATGGATATATCTATGCATCTCTATAAATAGAGATATATATAGAGAGAGATATATGATGTCAATTAAAAGAAAATGACAAATACAATTACCTTCCAGAAACTTAGGTTTCTGGAAAAGAGATTTACTAGAGCTAGGAGCAATATCTTGAGTAACGTCTAACAAGATTATCAGTATTAGTGTAATAAATACTGCTTAAAGATTTCACAATTTTAAACCATGTTTTCCTGTGCAAATTGCAATACCGGTATTAGTACTTGGCCTACAGTGACTTTTGCTGCAGTTACAGCTGGACACGGTACCTTTTCTTACTCTTACAGGCTTTTTGTTCAGAGTTAACTCAAACTGTTTATTTCAAGACGTTACTTGAGATTTAGGTGAACTTCTACGGTTGTTGAAATCATTCTTGTTTGTGGTATATGCCTTTTGAAATGTTTCCTGAACAAGTAATGTGGCGATATCAAACACTATTTCAGGGCTAGATTCCTGTGACAGTCTGACTCTTGAGCGAAAACTGGGAAAACTGAGGGGTAGGTGATTCTAGATGGCCCTTGACTTATTTCCTCACCTTCTACACTTTCTTCTAGGTTTCACAAATAGAAGATGTAAATATTAGCCTGATCCATTATTTAGTTTGATTAAGATAAAATCCATTCCACTCCTCAGATCCTACAGAACACAAAAATCCAAGAAAGCTTGTAAAAAGTTCCAGAGAGAACAAAGCTGAACTTGCAAATTTAGACACAAGAAATAATGAAAAGAAAAAACTTTTAACAGTAACTTGAACAGTGACCCAAAGAGGTCCACTGGAAGATAAACTTTTTAAGCAGCCAACAGAAAAAGGTTTAAAATTGTTACAGATTTCTTTTTGCTTCAAGAAATTCCATTATATAAGTATTTTAATTTATGGTGTTCTATTTGCTATTTATTTACTGGTGTTCCAGAAAATAATCATTTGAAACTTTGTACCACCAATCCACTTTCAAAAGATATGGGTTTTTTCCATTAGTTTCAATAATGAAATTAAGAAAATGATAAAAAACACAGTCACATTAAAACTGTGCCCTCATCTTTATTAGAATCATAAAATTCTATCATTGTTCATGGCTCTAAATCAATAGACAATTCTATTAGGTGCTTTATGCCAATATAATATAAATAATTATAGAACAGTTTTAAGAGGAGGTAATGCATATATAAGGGTATATGGCAAAATATTATTAATGTGTTATTAACTAAGCACCCTCACTAAAATTACACACAGTGGGAGTCAAAAATAAAGCTACTGTAAACACCAAATAGTTTTAATTTTAATGTCAGCATTTTTCACTTATCCAGTTGGAAGGCGTTCCCTGAAGACACGCAACAAATGTAAAAGTATCTGTACAATATCAGCACTGTATACCTGCCATTTTTAATAATATATTGTGCTTGAGATAACCCATACAGTATAAGTAATCTTTCACAGCTTTCACAGAATATTCTGAGTTGGAAGGGACCCACAAGGATCATCAAGTCCAGCTCTTAAGTGAATGGCCCATACACAGATTAAAACCATGAACCTGGTGTTATTAGCACCATGCTCTAACCAACTGAGCTAATCTCAAGGTCTCTCTTGTTAAATAAATATAAAACTAAAAAGAACATTTTCCATTGTATAATCTAGTCAGTCATATTTAACCTTGAAAAGTTACTCAGCTTCTTATTAAAACTTATAAAAATATTGATCCCAAGTTTCAAGCTCCTTTCTTTAAAACATATTAAAAATTTGAGTATGGAGAGATGGTAGAGCATTCCTAATACTTTAAGAGTATCTATCATTTCCAAGTCAGTACATGAAAGCAACGAATCAATACATATTCTGACATTGCTCATTAATACATCACTGAAGCTGAAATTTATCCTGTGTTATATAACCTAGAATAGAAATATCCTTCATAATTAATTAATTGAAAGACCTATGATGCTGGACTGCTAATCTGCAAGTAACATTTATTCTGAGTGAAGTATTTTTTAATTGGGTCAGAAATGAAAACTGAACCTGCTGGCCAAAGTGACCTATTTTTCCCTGTAACCACTATGGAGTTACTTTCTTATTTGGCATGTAGTCTCAATTAATTGCTTTAATGACACAGTTAATTTTGCTTCTATCTGCATGCATATTCATGTCCTGAAAAAATGAGATGCTGGAACAGAAGTGAGGCTACCTAATCTCTCTAAAGGTCTGGACATTTGAAATCACTCCTATAGCAGGAAGCTGCAGCCTCTTTTAGCACAGAGCAAGGGTCATCCTTGGGTCTTTTTAAAAAATATTCAGCATTTATTAAATTTTTTAAATTAAAAATCCAGACTGCTGACAGGAAGCTCAAAATGTACAAAAATCTAGGTAATGTGTTCAGCTTAGTGATGCTAATTTTCTCACTCCCAGAGGCTCAGAAGAAGCAATTGCCACTGATTGGCATTATGCTAGCTATGGAAGGTGAGTTCCAAACACATCTGCACTGTTTTTAGAGATTTTTTGTTATTTTTATCTCAAGTATTTAATTGACTTTGACTACGTATGAAAATTCCATTGGGAAAAATCTTTGCTACAAGGAGACACATTTCAAGCAGTTAATTCTGTAGTTCAAATGTGAGATGAAATTTGGCATTAACACCAGAAAGAAATGAAGTCAGAGCTCATTGTAAACAAGAAACATTCAAAGATCTTTTACAAAGATGCTGGGTCCTTTTAAAAAAGTTTAAACTGGAGCCATGGAACAGGTCAAAAATTAATCTTGGGGCACTCTCTGTCATTCAGTCACAAATCACTTTGCCAAAGCTCTGGTCTATGTCTCAGAAAGGTGGCAAGCCTCAGAGATACCACTGCTCCATTACAGGAATCCATAGTAGGCTCCAGAATATTTGGCTTGGGTATATGAGTGTCTGGATAATTACATATGCTTATTTCTATACCACCAAGGAAAGAAAGCCTGTGTTCTGCAGCTATTAGTGTAAGATTGTACAGAATGCATGAGATGGAGAAGAATTCATTAAATTTCAGAGGTGCCTGGTATAATTAAATCAAACTGTTTTGTAATGTCAGACTTATACTGAAGTAATCCTTTTTTGTCAACCCCTTTACCGTATTTCCTGGCAAATAAACCCAATAAACCAGTAAAATATTATTAAAATTTATTATCCAAATCTTAAGCAGAAACGTCAGCTACAGAAAGTAAAAAAGTACTGAAATTTGCTAAGAACAAAATGAACTGTCCTTTTATGACTGTCTTATGCACACGAGATCTCTGCTAGTAGGTACATATGAATTTGAAGAGTTCAATGCCCAAAATAACAAATTATTCTCCCTAGATTGCTAAAATGGAAATTTCATTCACTCTCAGATCTGTAAAAGAGAAGATACTATTATTATGGCCTTAAGCCTCCTCTATTTCTTTCACATTTAACACCAGTTTATGATTTCTATACTGGCTCCCTGGGGAAATGGATGGTGACTTCCAAGAAACACAAAGTATTCTTTACATGCAGTAATTTTCATGTTATTTTTAAAAGAAAATAAAAGGAAATTAGAGAACATATTTTTATCACCAACTTCCTTGCTAAATCTTTAGAAAAACCCACTCTAGCTGATTTTTCCCAGAGCAATAACTGTATCTCTTGAATATTTATTTCAAAACAATCAGGTTCCACTCATCCAAAGTAATTTTCTCATTTTATGCACAATTTTTATAAATTGAATATAAATTATTGGATATAAATTTTCCAATTACTTTGAGAAATATATTTCTGAGACCTATAATTGGCCAAGTGATGACAAACAATTATGTTAGTTAATTATCCTTCTGTTCCTCCTGCTTATTCCTGTCCATTTCCCAGCTCATACTTTCTCCCTTTCTATCTGATCCACTCTGATTTTCCTTTTTAGCCCTGAGTAGAAAGAGAAAAGGAGTCCTAAGGCAGCACAAACAATTTGCTGTTGACCAAGAGAGGCAGGGTTGTTTTCAGAAACTCTACCTATGTGTCTATACACAGGAAAACAACATATGACATCATCACAAAATGTCTTCATGAATTCCAGATCATTTCATGAAAAATAGCATGATCCTCTCATCCAAAAATATGCTAGAGAACATTTATTAAGTTTTATAATTCATTAAGCTCTTGGAATAGATAATTCTCTTCTTTCATAGAAATAAGGTGGGGGGACCTTATTTAACATTGACTAGTTTTTTCTGTTCATTTTGTCATTTCGTTGTCACTTCCATGTGTTACTCTTCCCCTTCCCAACAGCTTTGTAAATTCTTTACCTAATATTTTGTTAAACAGATCTCACCTTGGCAAAAGAGATTTTTCTTTCTCTTGCAGCATGTGAGATGCTTTCTTTTTTGTGAACGGGAAGAATGCATCTGTTAAGGCTCACAAGCAACAGGAAGGTTTGGGGGCCAGAGGCCTGTGAACTCTTTCAGCATAAATACCAATTAGATCAGTCTTGTGCATTAACAACCTCAGGATAAGCTTCAGGGTTTTCCCTAGTTCTACACCTTCAGTATTACTGTCTTGTGATGTGCCTTTATGATGGGTCAAACAAGATTAAATTCATCAGCCTTCTGTCTTTGGGCAAGCGGGACCTGAACTTCATCCTCTCAAGGAGAAATAAAGTTGTCTTACTGATCAGTGGGTGCACAAAGGATCAAAATGTAGCTTCTGTCTGGAGAGCAGTCACTATAAACTTCACTGTGGAGAGATCTATAGTGCTGGTTTTGGGATGAGTCAACACCTGGTACTTGTTCCTGTGTGATCAACACTAAGGGGGAAAGACGTGTCTGCAACTCACCTGCACTTGCAATAACACTGATATAAAAAAATAAAATATAAATAATAAATTTATAGTATTTCTCAACTATTCAAGAATTCATTAAACTATCCTGTCTCTCTCCATGTATTTCTACAAGCATTCCAAATCCACATTCTTTTCACAACATGCATCTCACATTATAAAAAAGTAAAATCAAATGAGTTATACATAGCGACAGAAAAAGTTTGGAAGGTACTACTGTGCAAAAATTCTGCCCTTCCATAAGAGGTTAAAAATCTCAGTTACTAATGTGATAAATGGGAATTAGTTCTGATCTGGCTCCAGTTTGAAGGTATGTAACATGAGTTCATGTTATTTTAGCATATGCCTAGGCATATGAGATGTATTCAATTCACATATATTTTTCCTTCCTCTTAATTTACCTCTTCAAAAATAATGCCAGTATGACTTTCATTTTCAGGGGTTTATATGGTTGTGCTAATGAGATAGAAAAAATATGCTATTTTTGTATGCATATCAAAACTAGGAATGACATGAGTTGATGTCAAGAAGACAGAATGCAACTATTTAAAGATGCTTGTAGGAAGAAGTGTTGGCACTTTTGTATTCTTTCATTGTCACAGCCACAACAATTCTACTATTTAACAAGCTATCAGAAGGGTTACTTTACTTTAAACTCATATAACCTTAATTTTGGTAATGTGGATGACTGTAATACATAGGTTGATTTTGCTAAAAATGTTGATTTCTTTGACTTTTGACAAGGACACTGATTTCTACAATGGGTCACATTATAGGATCACGGCTTTAACATCATATAGCAAATGATTTTCAGTGAAATACTTGCCACAGCTGGGAACAGGCAGCATTCCAATCCCTGCTAAGACTGTAATGGTTTAACTTACTGGGAGAAGATGTTTTTGCAAAACAACTTTACCACCGAAGTGCAATGGAGCACTGGGTGACATATTCCAGGGCCTGTGTGTTGATGCCTTCTAGAAAAAGGCTTGAGACTGATTCGGCTAAAAGTAATCTAATACACAGGACCTCTGCAGGCTCTTCACAAAGATCTGTGTGGAAAGACCACTGCCTGCAGGAACATTTCCCATATCCTCACACACCTTATGCTTTCCACTACATGGTTCTTCATCCTGTTCTCACCAACAAAAATGGACCAGCAGGTGCAGTTAAATAATTAACATCAATCATATTGTTGTGGATGGCCTGGGTCCCTAACAACAGAGTTCAAAACATGTTAGTATAGTGTGGTTTAATGCTTTGGTAATTTTAGTGTCTTTGATGAAGTCAGTGAAATGCTCATAATCGGGGTAATGCTACATTTACATATACAGCTGTATATAATTTTTCTTTGTAGTATTGTAGTAACATATTAATAGAGATACAGAATCATTTACCGCTAAATTTACCCACTACTGCCTTACAGAGTACAGTAATATTTAAAAGAATAAGTTCTGTGGCAGAAAACAAGGCGTAATGCTGTACTTGATCAATGACATTTATCAAAACTTATTAAGCAACAAGGTAGGCATATAATTGTATTTTCACACACAGATCTTTAGATGTGAGCAAGAAAAAGGCTCACTGTTACTGAAAACCAGCTGAAATTCTTTAATCCCCAGCATCACAAAGTATACCTGTGGTTCCTGTCCTGAGGAAGAAAGAGACAAGAGCAGAGGATCTTTTGCCCTGTAAAGATCCAGAGGTGAATAGAGACGAGGGAAGGAAAAAAGCATATGGTGGTGGTGGTTGAGGTGGAGTGAAAGACTGGATCAAAATGAATACATGCCTGGAGTAATAATTCAGGTTGCCTGAGTAACCATAATTCAGGTGTTACATAATTTCTGGGTCTTTTAGTTGCAGCCTTTGCATTCTTCTGGCACAGTTCAGAGGCAGTGTAATAATAAGGTTTTACAATTAACCATACAGCACTGCTGAAAGAAGATGACCCCTTTGCGTACTCAGCAAGGATAGTCATGCTAAACCAGTGCCAACACTGGTAACACTGTTAGTCTCCAGCCAGGCCTATCCTTCAGGGAATGAAGGCATACTTACATTTATCTGCTATTTCATAAATAGGGGAAAGCAGATATATGTGAATGATGGAATTTATATTGATATTTAAAAAAATATACATTCTGTGGTTTTTAAATTCTTCTGCACCAAGTTCCCTATCAGTCTTTCCTTTAGCCCAACCTCCTATGTAGTTCCTCTCCCACTGTAGCTCCTAAACTCCTGTTTCCCTTGCTGTCTCCTGTCTGCCTATTCCTACCCACACTTTTACTTCTCTCCCTTATCCCACACATGCCCATATTCATTCCCCTAACATAAGTGGCACTACTCCTCCCCTGCTGCTATTCAATTTCTTGTAACTTCCTTGGGAATATTTATTTCATCTTTATCTATATTCATCTATCCATATTCTTCCCCTTAATACTTTTATTTACCACAGTTCCTTTTGCTCCTGGCCATTTCCTTTCTCCCTTTTCTCCCTTCATCCCTGCTACATGGCAGGAGGATGCAACATGGGGGGGTGGAGGGGGAGGCGGGGGCTGGGGGAGTGGTAGGGACAAGAGAGTTTGTATTCTTTAGCTTTCTGAAGGAAGAGCTTATTTTAATCAAAACTTTAACAAAACATTTGAGAGATATATTCAGCATAGAGTATTAGAGCCACAGTGGTTTACACTTGGCAGTGCTATCAGGAACTGAAAACAGAGACTTATGATTGAAAGCTTCTGGCAACCTCATCATTGGCATCAGAACTCTGCCACCTATGACAACATGTTGTTTGTTTAACAGTTTCTGTTAAATTACTTACCTTTAATCAAGGCAGATATATTTATATCTATTTTAAATAGCCTTCCAAATGTTTCTTTTAATTCTTGCACATAAATTCTAGTTTAATGAGGTAATGCTGTTGCATTTTCATGAGTAGAAAAACCTCTTACAGTTTGGCCCAAGTTGAATATATCATGGAAGAGAAAAAGGGAAGGAGGAGTTGTAATAAACAAAAATTAAGACATATTTAATATGTTATGTTTTAGAAAGTACTGCGGTAGCTCACAGTGTAAGGAGAATGATAATGACATGGAGAAGAATAGTACCTTCACTTATACAAATACTAGAAGATAGTTTTTATGAGTCTGATTCTGCTGTTATTTATCCTGGTAAATCTCTTTTTACTCTCCACAAAGAAGGAATAGTGATATCAATAAATCAGTGGAGATAAACAGAAGTAAAACTAGAATCAGAGCCCCAGAAATGTAAAAGAACAAAAAGAAAGATGATCTTTGGGACAGTGCTGGGGTACTTATACAGGAAAAATCCAACTATGAAAAGTTAACAATGTTTAAACATCCCAAAAATAGAAGAGTAATATACCAAATGTAATAGTTAAGTTTTCAACTGCTGTTTGAAAAATAGCACGTTTATGTACAGTAATACTTTAACATCTTATACATGATTCTCATGGGAAAAAAGGTTACATTTGGCAGGGACAGCATTATGATGGACTTGTACTGAGAATGCCATCTACAGTTTATCAACTTTTTTTTCTGATTTCAAATACAGTGTAACTACCTCCCCCACTGTTGCCACAAACTTAGTGATTCACAGAAACATAAGCAGTATGAAGAAAGACTAGAAACAAAAAGGTTAATTATACAATCTTGCAATAAAATTTCATACCACTTGTAGGTTTTTTTTATTAGGTGCATAACACGGCACAGTATAAAATGCTTTTTCTTTAGCCTCTTACCAATGTTGTTTGTGTAAACGTGAAGATCTTACAGGTTGAATCCTACTTAAAATAAGTTTAATAACTTCACTGTATAGCTTCCTTTTCCTAGAATGATTTTCACCACAAATTTATGAGTTCAAGACATAAAGACTCTCATCTTTATTGTTCTTTAAATAAATATTATAAATCAAATTAAATTATGTAAAGTGGAAAGGAGGATAAGTGAGAGCAATCATTTTCCTAAACATGTTTTTAGTACGTTTTCTTCCACTGGCCAAAAAGTCATGATGCTTAGAAGTGAATTACACAGCAACTCAAGGGTGAAAAAACACAAGAAGACAGCTAGCAGTGTGTGTTTAAAAATTGTTTCCTATCAGAGCAATATATCTTCTATTTTTCTTACTCCTTCCCATCAAGAAGACCAATGCAAGCCTTATGGAAGACAATGTATAAATCACTTGCTCCCATCTGCATCCAAGCAGAAAGCTTTAGGCTATGAGCAACTGCAGTCCAGCACCAGCACCAATCACCAATCACCAATCACCAGTCCCAAATAAGGCCAAGTATCTGCCCCTCTGCCTTGTCATAGGCTCTGCTCACCTCTCCAGGAAAAATTACAGTGTGTTCTTTGTAAGTCTGCATATAGACCAATGAAGAGGCATTGCTCCAGTTAATTCAAAGGATGCTGTTTTAGAGAGTCTGCTCCATCCCATAATAAACCCTCAACTACTGCACTGTAGGAAAGACCAGATTTATTTGAGGCGCAAAATGGCTCTACATGAGCTTTGCAGGAAGACCTATAGCAGAGAATCTCTATCTAGATGAGACTAATAATTAGAGGTAATATGTCTAATATATTTTTAAGTACATTACAAAGAATAAAATCATTCTCCATTTTTAAGTAAGGCATTACCAGTAAAATGATAACATCTTGACACAGTCTTTTTATGCTCATTTTAAATCTTTGTTGCAATTATCCTGCTTGATATTTCCATTGCTTACAAGTGATTTAAAAAAAAAAAAATCCAGCCTTTTCTCTTTCAAAAGGGAATATTTATCATGTTAGAGATGCATTGAATATAGATCCAGGCTGATAACCAACATAGCAGTGCTGCTGCAAGCTTTCTGTCAAGCATACCTAACATCAGCAATTATTTCCACTGATAGGCTAATTCAGTGATGCTGAGGTGCTATTTCCTTATATTTTATATTCCTGTATTGTTCCAAAAGTAGTTCCCTGCCAAAGACATTAAGCTAATTAAAATAATAAAGCCCCATTCAGCTGAAACAAAGACAGTACCGAAAATTCTCCAGAGCAAAGGTAAATGAGCTCACTTGCAGATGTTCTACCTTACCTACCATTTTCCTTGTTCATTATTTAGTTGGAATGTCATAGTCTCTCCCCCAGTCCACTGAAACTTGTGATTGATAGTGTATTTCACTATCTCCACTCATATTGCCAAATACAGTCTTTTTAACATCTTGGAGTTTTTTCTACCATGTTTATGCAACAAATTGAGAGGGGAAAAAAAGAAAAATAAGATATTTCCTCACGATATATGATTAACCACTTGATTAAAATCAAGCATCCTTTAACTGAAATCTTAATAGCTGAAACCTTAAGAATTGAAACTTATGTAAGTTGAAAGCACTGTTAGATACTAAATGGCATGTATCTGTATCACCAGCACACTAGGTAGCTTACTCTTCTTCATCCAACAGTCAAGAGCTGCAGATTAGGCCAAATCTGTCCTCTGTGTGCTGTCTCCCAAACAGCAGACATGTTGAGGGACACTTGCTACCCATATACATTTTGTAAATAAATTGGAAACCAGTATTTTTAGTGTATGTCAGAGTTTAAGTAACACATTAGTTGAAAATTCTTAAAGGAAAATAAAAGAACCTTGCAGTCAAATTTAATTTTAAGGAAAATTTCCTGGTTGAAAAGAACTAAACAAAGTTCTACTCAAATACATATATTTATTACAAAAAGATGGCAGTTTCCATTTTTGTAAATTAGCATCATAAATGACAAAAAAAATCCAATATTAGTCAGAGAAGCAATCCAGTCTAGGGAAATGAGATTTACAGAAAAACAAGGGAACAAAATCCAAACAAATTCCTTTTCATCAGTTTGTACAGCTATTTTTCCCAGCACTGACAAGGATAACCTTTTTTCAGTAATATTCCTGAAATGGCTAGGATATGTGGAAATATCACACCTTACTTTATTTTCTCACCCCAAAAGTATTAAAGATATGGCACTAAGCTGCATTAATAAAGATGTAAAAAATCCATTTGAATGGATAGTCTGTAGGCTATCTTAACAGCAAAGTCAGTGAGGTAAAATCTCTCAAACACCTCAGGTAACAGTCTTTTCATTATATAAGCCCTGTGACCTTATTAGATAGACTGGATGCTCAGAAAGCATAAATGTAATTTATTGACAAGGAAGAAATGAAACTTGATAATCAGAGTATAAGAATGAAGGATGGCAAGTAAACTAAGTCTTACAGATATATGGACAAAGGACAGAAATTGCTGTTTTCTGAAGAAAATCAAGGGAAATATGTCACTCAAACCAAGTAAAAAAAAAAAAGATTAATTGTTAAAAGAAAAGGTGTATTTAAAAAATTGAGGAGGACAAAAGATAAAACAATATTTGTGGTTTTTAAAACACAGTATTGTGACTGTTATTAATAGTTATAATTTCTATCAGCTAAAATCTCTCTTGCAGACCTGTACTGTGTTCTGTTAAATTCTATATGCTGTATTTTCCATACTCCTGCATACAGTAGAGATGCCAGGCCCTTCTGTTGATTTGTCCTCTTTAAGAATTACTGTGGCTGATGAAAAAAGTGTTAATTCTCCATATCCTAAATAACTCTTTATGTGTGGTCTCGAGTATGGCTGAGAAAGCATTGTACCTGATTTAAGGATGCCATGAGGTTACACAGGGAGAAAATTAGAAGGGCCTTGGCTGCTCATGGCTTGGATGGGTGCACTGTTTCCTGGGTGGATGGCCAGTCCCAGAGAGTGGTATGAAGGGAGTTACATCTAGCTGGCAGCTGGTCACAACTGGTATTCCCCAAGGCTCAGACATGGGCCCAGTTCTATTTAATATCTTTACTGATGATCTGAACGAGGGGATTGAGATCACCCTCAGTCTGCAGATGTCTCCAAGTTGAGTGGAAATGTTGAGGGTTGAAAAGCTCAGTGGAGGGATCTGAACAGGCTGGATGAATGAGCCAAGGTCAATGGTATGAGGTTCAACAAGCTGAAGTGCCAGGTCCTGTACTTGGATCAAAATAACCCCATGATGCACTACAGGCTTAGGAAACACTTTCCAGAAGGTTGCCTGGAGGAAAAGGACCTGGGGGTGCTAGCTGACAGCCAGCTGAACATGAGCTAGCAGTGTGCCCAGGTAGCACAAGATTGGAACAGGCTACCCATGGAAGTAGTCGGGCACCCTCTCAGGAGGTATTATAAGATATGCAGATGCAGCACTTAGGAACATGGTTTAGTGGTGGACTTGTCAGTGTAAGGTTTCTGGCTGGACTCAATGATCTTAAGGTCTTTTCCAACCTAAACGACTCTATGAAAAACCAATGACTGGTGATATGATGGGGCCTCCAATATTGTACCAATGGCACCCCACATACAATCCTAAACATCCACTGGTCAGATTATGTGACCAATACATCTGTTCTAGAACAAGCAGCAGTCACAAGTATTGAGGCCATGTTGCTGAGAACACAGCTGCGTTGGGCAGGACACGTCTCAAGGATGAAGGACCACCGCCTCCCTAAGATCTTGCTTTATGGTGAACTTGCCTCCGGCTGCCACAAGAGAGGAGCCCCGAAGAAAAGATACAAGGACTCCCTGAAACAACATCTCAGCCTTGGCCATATTGATCAACATAACTGGTCTACTCTGGCCTCCAATCGGGAGGTCTGGAGACACTCCATCTATAACGCTGCTGATGCTTTCGAGAAAGCACGCAGGATCACTCTTGAGGAGAAAAGACAACGCAGAAAGAATCGTGCCTTGCAGAATATATCATCTAAGGAGTCTTTCTGCTGTGCCTTTTGCAATCGGATATGTCTGTCTCGTATTGGCCTCATAAACCACCAGCGTGCTTGTAACAAACGTGGATAGAGCCTTCCTAAATCTTCGTTTGCAAGGCCTAGCCATGATGATGATGAGGCACCCCACATTGCTGAGCCTAGAGGAGGACACATGGGATCCTCTGGAGGACCAGAAATGAATTCACAAGTATGAAGTTTATAAAGCTGAATTCAGTGATGGCCTTGGGGACCCTCCCAGGGATGATGGAGTGCATTGTCAGTTCCCTCCATGTTGACAAGTTTCCCTTTAGCACCCTAGCTGAACTAGTTGATACCTAAACTTCTTTTTTTTCCTTCTGTCTTAATACCAGCTGGCAACTAAATACCACACAGCTGCTTGCTCACTTCCACTGTCCCTTATTGGATGAGGAGAGGAATATGAAAAAAAAAAAGTAAAACTTTTTATAGTAAGACTAATTTAATAATTGGAACAAAGTAAAATATGATAATGATCATGATGATAATAATCATAACAGGAATAAAAAGGAGTGGGAGAGAAAGATAAAACCCAAGAAAACCAAGTGTTGCACAGTACAATTGCTCACCACCTGCTGACTGATGCCCAGTTGGTCCCCAAGCAGAGAACAGTCCCTTTCCAGCCGTCTCCTCCTGGTTTATATACTGGACGTAATGAATATCCCTTTGGCTAGTTTGGGTCAGCTGTCTTGCCTGTGTCCCCTCCCCGCTTTTCGTGCACCTCCTCACTGACAAAGCATTGAGACACTGGAAAGGCCCTAACTTAGTGTAAATACTGCATAGCAACAGCCAAAACATCAGTGTATTATCAACATTATTCTTGTCCTGAATCCAAAACACAGCATTGTACGGGCTACTAAGAAAATTTACTCTACCCCAGCCTGAATCAGAACACCTTCCACAGATCCACTGGCATGTTTTCTGGGTTTTTTTTTGTCCTGTAGTGACTTCCAAAAACATGGTAGGTAGACCCAACAGCAAGTAAAAATGTAACCACCAGTATTATTTTTAGTGTTTGACATGCAGATTTTTATATCTCTTACTAACTCCCTACAAGAGGATTTAGACTGTATTTCTACAGGAGGAGACATAGGTGCTAGACAAAAAATCCACCATGATTTCGCCATGTCTGAAAAGGAGTGGGTTAGCATTTGGTTAATAATGCTAGCTCCCAGGGAAGCTGTCGATATGGACTGCATACGAAATACTAATTTTTTCAGAGCCAATGAGAAAGCTGACTTTTAACTGGACTAAATTAGCTCTTTCATGGGAGAGCAACAAACCAGAGCAAATTGCTCAACAGTATCCCTCTTAAAATGTCAAAAGTACTTTGTCAAGCAGAATCATTATTTATATCATACAGACTTCCTGTATCTGCTTTTGCTCTTATCATGGCCCAGCCCTGAAGTATTCACAGAAAGCATCACTTACAGAGAAATAAAGATAAATGGTGTAGTTCACAAAACAGAACAACATCATTCCATCAGAAACTTATATTTTGCAGAGCTCTAAGTTTTTACTCGTCTCAGATTTTTTGCTATCTGTGAAAGATTAAACCTCTAGAGAGCTACTGAATCTGCTGTTTGCAGGTAGAAATTTTCTTCTATTTTATCTAAGACAGGATAGTCTGTCTCCTGCAATAGTCAGGAGAAATCATTACTACAAATCCATGGAACAGACTATTTCTTAAGATGTTCTCACTATTTCTAAATCTACTTTCATTTTGCATTAGGACCTTTTCACATTTCAAAGATTAGATGTTGGAGGAGAGGGGAGGAAATGCTTTTCTTTTCCTGTTTTTCTATTTAGGTCGGATTTTGTGCTTGTGTAAACCAATGTAATTACACTGATTTCAACAGAACTTCAATAATTACTTTGTTTGAAAACATAAACCTTTGTGAAAACAAAGAAATTTCTATAGTTAGCTCTATTATCCAGGAAATCTGGATGCTTTAATTTTATCTTTATTGTACAATTTGTCCATGTGCATAGAACACTTTGATTTTCTATTACTTCATCTGTCCATCATGCTCTCATATCCCTTTATCCTGCATGATGCTGAGGAACATAGTGTATGATGTAGTAAATATGTGATAAAATACTTCAAAATCCTTGAGCACAATCGCCTCCTCAGTTGTCTAGTTGTCTGTTTCCCCTGAAACTGGGCAATGGAAGTGGCAGGAGGAGGCATTAGTGGTGGTCTCATTAGTCCCCATTTCCTCATTCATCCCCAGATGTAATGCTGGCAATCAGTCCTGTGTACACTCTACGGTACTCAGGCGCTCCTTATGGTGCTTCTGTCAGGCATAATTAATCAACCCTTTTATTGATTGCATTTTGTATATTGGCTTTTAGACCAGGAAAAATGCAGTGAATAAACATCTCTCCTGAATGTTACCCCACACCAGGACTTCATTGCCTGATCCAACACAAAGCCTATTCCTATTGCATTACAAAGGTAAGGTATTCTAGATATTAAGCATATCACACTTCCAGGGCTGGTCAGGGTGTTCTCCCATGCCCACCTTTTTTTTGCCCTAATCAGAGAAAGCTCTATGTCCTGTGTCATAAATGCTACAGATGGAAATAGTAATGGGACTGATATCAAAACTTACCACTAATTACTTTCTAAAGAAAGGGAATCGCTTACAAGAAGTTACTTCATACAGGCTTAT
Source organism: Manacus candei (assembly GCF_025592945.1). Taxonomy (NCBI): domain Eukaryota; kingdom Metazoa; phylum Chordata; class Aves; order Passeriformes; family Pipridae; genus Manacus; species Manacus candei. The sequence continues at coordinate 30,802,263 of NW_026138056.1, read as the reverse complement.
TTTAAAAGCAATTCTTGAATAGTACAATATAAAAAAATTACTTCTGAGTTCTTTTCTGGGCTTAAAGTTAGGTATTTCTATACTCTAAAATCCATGTTTAAACAGTTTGTCCTGTAATTTGGTGTGCTTCAAAAGGTAATCCATGCTGCTGAGGTTCTCTGCTTATAGTCATCTTAATACGATATTGTTTTCACAAGTAATCTTATTATTGATGCATGCACCTATATTTTCCAGAGGCATAAAGTTCAAGACATAATTCTGATTATAATAAAACATTTCTTAGTTGTTTTTAACTTCTATAATTACTTCACAGCATGCCCTTTTACTGACAATTTTGTGGGATTTGGTTTTGTTGTTGTTTTTGTCGATACTTTTTTTTTTTTTTTTGTGGAGAGGGGCAATGCAGCAGAAGAGCAAGATTTAAAAGTGAAATGAATGACCATGCTGGATCTGTTGTCTGTGGTGCAAGATGAGGTAAAAGGAATGAGAGGAAAAGGAGCAGTCTTTTTACTTGTAGTTGGGTTCTGAAGACATAAGAGACTAATTGGATGAAAATGAGAGAAGATGAAGGGGATACAGAACAGTCAAAGGATGCCACAAAGAAGCCTGAAAAGAGGAATCACCTGTCTCAGCCTAGTAGTAAACACTATGTCTAAACACTAAAGATATTTCTGTTATTTTTCTGTCTGGTCTGTCATAGTCTGCTAGTTCAAACAGTATGATTTAAGTAAGGGAAAAAGCATTTAAGAATTGTATAACATCTCTGCCTTTAGCTAATCACAGGCATGCCTCAACTCCAATCTTAGCTGATAAATATAATTTCATAAATGCTTGCTCACGAATGTGATGTAACACTGACTGGTTGAAAATTGTACACATTTAAAACATCGGCCAAATCAAAACTTTTGAAAAACACAAATGATGGAGCCGATGATCAACTTTAAGTCTGCTCATAGTGCCTTATACAGCATGTACTTGTGGCACCTGTATCCTCACTTCATACCAAAATGGATAAGAGCTGCCTGCTCCAGCTGCCTAATACCCATCTCAAGGATGCAGGTTAAGGCATTGTACTCTAGTGTGCACCCGAACTCCACATTCCTGATTTTCAAGGTTTGCGTTTTCATAAACTGCATATTCAGTAAGACACAATGTAACACTATTGTATTCTGTGGGAGGGCACAAATTACCTTTTCCAGTTGTGTGGTGGGTTTGAATAATGGTTTTGGCCTCTCAGCCCACATTCCCAATGCTGCTGCTCATATTCATTGAATACAGAGGGAGAAGACATTTTTGTCAATCCTGCCAGTGCAATATGAAAGGTCAGGTATCACATGGTGACTGATACTCCTGGGTCCTTTCCAGTGCTCCCATGCTTAACCCCAAGAGAATGGTCACATGAGTGACATTTTCTGCTAGTCTTGTGCCACCAGCTATTAAAGAGCTGGTCCAAGACAGATGTAAAAAGAATAAGGCAGCCAAACAAACTCACAGGAAAAATGGAACATGCACCCTACCACCACTGCATGTGAAGAGCCTACCTAAAAGGACATACACACAGTAATGACATGCACAGTTATCATAATTGACCACTAAACAGTTTTTGAAGAAAAAGTTTCTTTTACTTTTAAGTTCCTAAATTAAAAATTAAGCCATGACTTGTACCTTGTTTTAAAGATTTAAATACAATGTTATTATGTAGAATTCTATATTACAGAATGTTATATGGGGATTTGCAGGTAACAATCAGATTTTTCATTTGATTAGTCATTCAATATTGTAACAAGAAAATGACAACAAGTTAATACAGAGTCCATCACAGGTAAGGATATGATCCTCTAAGGCAATAGGTTTTGTGTTTAAAAGGTTATCCTTTTGTTCAGATGTACTAACTTCTACAAATAAAAATAAGACAAGAAAATATTAAATAATTTTTTTTGGCTAGAACTCATAATACCCAGGTTCACTAAAGTCTAACTATACACTATAATTCAACTGTCAAAGATTTTCTACTAAATAATTAAATAAAGTAACAAACCCAGCACTAATAAATTGGGTGTATCATGTCTCTTCCTGGACAATTTGACTGAGGAAGTTTTGAACCTTGCTTCCAATTTCTCATACTCAATGAACTGAGTTTGCTTCTCATCCAGTCATCAGATAAATTAATATTAATAGTCAGTGCAGATGGTAAACTACTTACACATATGTTATTATGACTCCACAGCTACTACGAGTCATTACGATCTTGCAACACTTTTGACCTGCTTCACACACTAGCTTTAAGGGCTCAACACAAACCTGATAAGTCGGATTAATCAGTAGGTCCGATGTTTTTTCAGTTCTAACGTAGCACCACACTATGTTAACTGAAAATATATGAGCAACCTGAGTCTAAAAATTATAACTACTCTTGCAAAGAGTAAAACAGAAATTATGGAAATACGATCACAAAGTCAATGCTTTGAGAGCAGTTTTCAATTTCTAAAATAGTTATTACCATTTTTCTAAAATATATCTTGCAGAGTCTTGCTGCTTTTCATGAAGTGGGAGATCTAAGAGGAAGCAATGACACCAGAAAACCCGAGGAAATAAAAAAAAAAATTTAAACACAAAAAAATTTGTAAACACACAGTTTACAAACTGTATTTTCTCTATTAAAAAATTAAGATGGTCATTTCATCTAGAAGCATTCAGCAGGTCCTGATGGGTATGTTTCCACTGTACACGTTGCTTTTCTGGAGTGTACACCAACCACTGGAGGAAGGCAACTAAGGATGGGATGAGAGGACACAGTCTTAAGCTGTGCCAGGGGAGGAGGTTTAGGTTGGGCATTAGGAGAAATTTCTTCACAGAGACATTGGAATGGACTGCTCAAGAAGGTGGTGAAGTCACCATCCCTGGAGGTGTGTAAGGAAAGACTGCACGTGACGCTTAGTGCCATGGTCTAGTTGACATGGTAGTGTTTGGTCATAGGTTGGACTCAGTGATCTCAGGGTCTTTTCAACCTAATTGATTCTGGGATTCTGTGAAGGAGTGGAACCATGGATCTGGACTTGGGAACAACCTCATGCTGTGGATCTCCTGCTAAGTGAGCACATTCAGCCTGGGAGGTGACTGCAGCTCACAGCTCTTGCTGGGTGGTTGGCATTTAAACAGCACGTCCTGGCAGCAGCTTGTCTCTGCTTTTAGCTACTTAGGCACACACATGCCTTTCCAGGGTTGCTTTCACTAAGAACATGACTTTGCTGCCATAGAGCAACATTTTTGACAACATAACCATGTCTGCACATCACAGCAGATATCACACTGCACATATACAGCTGATGTGAGTCTGCTTTTATTCCAACCCTGAGTGATGGTTTAAGCTTCTAGGCCATACAGTGTTTTTCATGAGCTTCTATGGGACATTGAGCAGCTGCAATTTCTATTGTTATCCACTGCAAATTCTCAAAGCAGCACATTTAATAATGTTTCAGCAAACACAGAACTCTGCTTCTGTCCCTGAACAACTTGATCAATACACTGGACCTACACTGCCAGAAATCAACTCATATATTGGAATCATCCCACAAATTACTAATTAGTTAATCAAAGAAATGTTTATCTATTAAGATGAAAAATAACTCATCATTTCTGATTTTTATAACCAAAAAAGTTATAATTAGTATAGAAAATTTTCCATTTTTAACTCTGCATTTCTTTGCCCAGATCAGTGAAGTATTAGGATTTACATCAAATCCACAAAGAGGTTTCACAGTATCTTACAATCCTCGGGGGTTTAATAAAGCTATTTCTGCAGATTGTCTGGAGGATTCTACTTAATTAATTAACTTAAATAATAACGCTATATGAAGACTTTTAAGGAGAACACGTACTCTGGTTAATTTCTTAGCACAGATAACGTTGCCAATCTTCAAGAAATCCTAATGAAAGCAGTTCTTAGGAAAGGAGTAGCACTGATAATGATACCTTATTTTACCAATGTGAGCTGATCTGGAATTCCTGAGGTCTGCCCAGCTTCTGACTTTAGTCTGTGTGAGCATAAAAGAGCCATCTTACCTCCCTCCTTGTTTCTGTTACCTCCATTAAAATTAAGGTATGACTGAAATCTTAACAACATCAAAGAAAGTAAATTTCCCAGCACTATCTCAGGAGTCAAACATGTTCTGCTGACACCAACACTATCAGCACACAAATTATTTTTGAACCAGGTCATAGTTGTTGTCTTTTCCAAAGCAACAGCTAAGCTCAGCTTAGTGTCATGCTAGAGAAAACATCACAGTTAACAGGTCTTTTAACATAATCAGTCCCCTGTTACAGAAAACGTGCCCATACCAAGCATTTTCAGCTTCCAGAGATCAAAACATTTTGGCAATACTTTAGGCAGTATTTGATGCTTTCCCTCAAGTACTCATAATATTAAAAAGTTCACATGTACAAATACGCATTATTATAACTGATTAAGCTACAAGAGTATAAACCAATTGGTGAGAAAGTTAGATCTCAAGAAGAGCTCTAAAGATCAATTATATATTTTTAATATATTTAGCTTTATTAAGGTACATGTAAGATGTCATTTCATCATTTTTAAGACAGTTACCTATGTAGGAGTCAAGAAAACATTATCTTTTTATTTTCTGATGGGCTCTGAAATATATTTAAAACAGTTTGAAAATATGAAAATAGAATATGCAATTATGGTATTAATTACTGCATTTGGGAGACACAGATATATATATATCCTTTTGTTGCACAGGATTTCTAGTGTTATTATTTGCATTTTAATATAAATGTTATAATAAATTGCATTATATTTCCCCTACAAGATTAATTTATGAAACCACATTGTGGTTGATGATGGCAGCTGAACCCCTCAATGGAATTAATTAAAGGATAATCTCCATTGCTTTGTAGCATACAAACCAATAAATGGCTGCTGAGATTAATAGCTGAAGCGAAGCTAAAGTGTTTAAGGAATTTCAAACCCCATTTATTATACACACCCTACAAAGCAGGAGAGATTATAGCTGTACAGCGAACCGGAACATCAGAAAAAAACAAAAACAAAACCAAAAAAGAAGCCCACACAAGGAAAAGAACATTTACTTCCCTTGTGAACATTTGAAAATGATGATTCTTTGTTCAACAATTTTGTGTCACACAGATGAACTTGGCTAGAAAGAAAAAGAACAGGGATGAAGCTAAAAAAAGTGTGCCGGCTCTTTTTAGTGTTCATTTAAAACAAGGAATACACAGGGAAAACACTTTTAAAAAACTCAGACCAGGACATTAGTGATGAAAATATAAGTAGATTCTTAAAAGAAAATTTGTTTGCAAAAGTTTACATTTTTATATTCAAGTCAGCATTTCCCAAAGAGGAACTGGAAAATTATAGGGCTTGCAAGACTTTCGTCAGATGTTTTCCTTAGAGCAGCAACTGAGGCATCTTTTGGATTAAATACCTTCTACATCTTCACAAAACCTTTTCCGGTGACAGAAATGAGATTCAGGTGATTTTCAGGTCGCCTTCTGGCTTCGAGATACAGGTGTGTGTTGCAGTAGAAAGGATGTTGTGCTTCGAAAGTTTGACCAAGTGACAAATTTTCACTGCCATTTTCAGAGGAGTTACATAAATCTCCTTTGGCAACAACAATTTTGTTTTTTATTAAGTGAATTGAAAACTATTTTTTAGTACAAAAACCTGCTCCACTGTTTCATTCCCTTAGCATCAAATATTATCCTTAACTTTGATTTCTTTCTTAATATAATTAAGTCTAATAAACACTCTCTATAAGCATTTTATTTAATTCACCTTTTCATTTCATTCTTCCAAAAAAATGACTGGCAAAGTGAGAAATTTCTATTTCAAAAGAGGCTTTCTTTTTTTTTTCTGTCTATAGAAAATTAATAAGGTTTAAAGTTAAAGAGGTATGAAGTGTGGGTTAAACCCATCCTACCCACTGTGCATCTTTAAAGCTGATGCTGGCTTAGCTTGCTAGATAAAGTACATTAATTCTCATCTGAAGACAAGGACTTGTTTCAGGATAAAAATGTATTTAAAAGAAAGGAAAAATAATAATAAAAAAAAGTATATGCATCCTTGCCTGGTCTCCTAGCACCTGCTCTGGTTTCATGTCTGCCTGAGAAACCTGCTAAATCACTTGTGTGAGAGGGAAAGGGAAAGAAACAGAAATCTCCCAGGATGTGGGATGTGGTCATTTTTTCATTTCTTCTGAGCTTAACCCTTTGGAGAGGAATAGGAAAAAAGCAAGTCTGGAATGAAAGAAGCAGAGTACAAAGAATCTCACTTCTGTTAGCCAGTGATATACCAATCTGCTGAGTTAGAATTCTAATCAATAATGTTAAGTCCTTAAATATATTTGTAATAATGAACTGAAAAGGTAATTTGTTGCATTCTCTTGAATATTGCTTTCTCAGCATTAAATTGAGAAGTAAATTTTTTTCAGCTTCTTTTTCTTTAGTCCTTAATTACACATTGAAAATTTTACTGCATTAGTGCAAATGATTCCTAGACCTTCAGTAGAAATGTCCTAGTTGTTTTTATTTTAGATTTCCTCAAATCCACGCTGCTCTAACCTGATTTTATAAGCCTTTTTTTTGTATAAAAGCCTACCATAACAAACAGGAATGACAAACAGGAATACAGAACTAAACTAGGAAACAAAATGCTGCAAAGTATCAAAATGCCACAGAAATGTTGGTTGGGGGAGTTTCTTATTAGCTGGATCCTAAATTGATCTGAACAGTGAAAAAAAACCCTCAACTTTCTTTTTTAACAAATCTCAGGTCTCCTATTTTTTTACAAGATATTTTTTCCCCAGAAATTAATTTTTAAAGTCCTATATTTAAATAAATATTTTAAAATTCTACCTTGTCAATCTGGAGGCTTAAGTTATTTTGAACACTGAGTTGAATCTGGTGAGGCAGCAAGAGTTTCCACCTCTTTCAGCAGAGTTGAGGCCTCTTTCCTATTTCACTGTAAGAGGTATTTCTCCTTCTGAAGATCATATTTAGTGCATAATTCTCACATAAATTTCAACGTATCCACTAAGCAGCTTAAAATTGACACTGTCTCATATGAAATGTCTGAGTTTCACCCCCAGTGATAACTTCACAGTTTGCAAAGCATTTTAAGACAGCTCAGTTAAGTATATCAGGTATTATATACTACTGGACTTCTTCTATAAACACAAATAATATTTGTTATCCTTTATATTTAATCATTATAAATTGAGCCCAAACTCTAGGAAGTTCCTTCCACTGGTGCAAGCACATGCATTTGATCTGAAGATTATTCATTGTTGACACAAGTACTTCCCTATATTCTTTAATATAAATGTAACTGTAATGTATTGTTAATATGTGACACAGCACAGTTGAGAAGTTTTCAATTCATTAAGTGAATATAATATAGCTTGCTTGCAGCATGACTTTCTGTAGTCCCAAAGCTCAGCCCTGCATTGTGCACTGTTTCTGAGCTGGGTAGGATTTATCCTAGTTTTGGCATTTGTTGGACAAAAATCTTTATCCAAGCTGAACTAAAATTCAAACTTCAGAAAGGCTGGTTATCTCTGAAGAGATATTGAACATGCCTAAGAAAGGCTTTGAAATGAAGGTAGAGGCCTAAGTATTTAAAATAAAACTTGATGAACTAGATCTTTCTGGTTTAAATTTGACTTTGTCTTCAGGTGAGCACAGCAGGAAAATGGCCGTGTAAACAGGCTGCACAAGGCTAACCTGCAAGCAGGATAGCAAGATGTGAAAAATAAATCTCTTCCACAGCAGGGACTTGTGCAACCAGTCGCAGCAGGAGCCCCCAGGGTAGCGCACATTGTTCTGGACATGCTCCCCCAGTCTCATACATCCGAGCCAGTATATTACAGCTGCAAAGGACCTGCCACCTACCTGGCTGCCATTGAAGAGCACAGACTGATTCCTTCATGCTCATGTGTTGCTAAACACAAAGCTTTCACCAGTTTCTGCGTGTTCTTATAACCCAAATCGAAATCATAGTGATCATTCTGGAAATGATGATGTAGAACCTTCTCTTTCTTGACTATTTAGGCTTATAGTTTCTCTTTGACCCATTACTCTTCTCTGTCTCAAACAATTTTATAGTTTGGCACCTGTAATATACTTCTGCGAATTGTCTTTAGTAAACAAGATTGCTGGTTTCACCTTCGAGTGCTGAACTAGAATCAGGTGAATCCCTAATGCTAAAACGATTTCCTATAGTTACCAAGAAGCACCATTCCTGGGAGAATGAGACAGTTTCTTGAAGAGCTTCAACAGTGCTGCCCATCCAATCAGATCAAACAATAAGAAAATTGTAGGGAAAAAGTTTAAATAGTTTTATGCATTATTTATATTTGGTGCTTTTACTTCATGATAGTTACATAAATATGTAGGGCAAATTTCTTGATTCTGATAAACTCTGCAAACCCCTGTAGTTCAAAATGCTTATATTCCATGCAAAATTCCCTTTAGTGGCCAATAAGAAAATAATAAAAACATGGATTAAAGTTTTACAGAACCTTTCATCCAAGAGTCTCCAAAGGGCTGCAGAGATATGTGCCTAGTAACATTTTCGTCTTACAGCTAAGGAAATCAAAGGCTAGAAAGATTAAAGCCCAAACCTTTACAGATGTCTTTGGAATTAACTGGAGGCTTTAAAACTTTTCAGGATGTGCATCTAAGTGACTTGTCCAAGGATGTACCCTGCACGTAACTGGAAAATAAAATACAGGTGTATTTAATTCCTTTTTTCTTTATTTCAAGGCCACCAAGTAGGAATTATGCATATAGAACAAGTGTAGCTAAATCACTTCATGCATTTCATAGAAGAGACATTACTCCATCAAATATATATGGCCTAAGGTGTAATGTACAGTCTTGTCATTCACTGCACTTGAAGAGTCCTCTAAACACTCAGGAATTGCCATCACAGGCCATAATCACATGTGTGTACAGACGAGTGTGTACATGCACACGCATTTATAGCCCCAAGGTCTTATTTGCACAGTGGAAGGAAGTCAAGTTATGAAGACTTTGACCACTAAAGCCTAGAAAACTTTCCTACCTAGACAGCAGAACAAGAGTTGCTTCTTTCAGAAGGCAGAGTCCCAAAAGGAGTTTTCTGATTATGAATGATATGAATATATCCCTCAAAAGATCCACATCCTGAATCAGGTCCAGCTGTTTACATGCTTCCTTTATGTCCCATGCTGACACACAGGGAATCGTATTAGCAAAAAGGGAAGGGAAGGGAGGGAGGGGGAATCAGGTTTGAGTTTCATAATTTTATAGATATTTAGAAAGCTTCTATTCTTCATAACACGCTATCATGATTTCTATCAACAATATTGAATAAGATGGGATCCTGCTTCTGTTGAAAACCATCACTGGTTTTAATGGTATAAGATTGAATTTTGAAGGCATTTAGATATTTTATTTAACATTCCAGTATTAAACATTCTGCTAATCAAGTCACATGCTTACCAGATGAATTAAATTCATATTCAATATCTATAGTCCTCTTTGTACTTTTTGTATGGATTTAAGATATATATATATATAAGCATACATTGCAATAGAGAATTTTACCCTATAGGATTAAGTAAAAATATTTTTATTTTTAAATGTCTGCCTTTGTTTTTTTTGAAATGCCAACATTTCTCAGCTTGGTGTTTTGAAGAATATATTGATCTAAAACGGTCTTCATCCTTTGAAAATTACAGGTATGAAGAAAATTGGAATGAAATAGAAACCTCCTGGGTGAGATTATTCACCAGAAAACATAGAAAAACTAAATAGATCATAGTTTTTGAAAGAGGAAGAGCCCTGGAGCAGGTGAGATTTGCATACTAATTAGAGAAAAAGTTTAGTCAGGCTCACAGGCCAATCTATCTTCCATCACAAGACAGCATCTGTTTTAGAAGATTCAACTCATTTTAGGTAGGCAGTTGGTGTTCTAAAAACCGAAATATTTTTCATCTTTCATTACACATTTTTGCTTTTGGGGGTTTACAAGTCAGTGAGTAATACTTTTTTCATGTTTAAGGTAATTCTGTTTAGAAGTTATTTTTAGTGAAAAAATAATTTCACCATTTTCCAGTTGTGTTTAAAAAAAAAAAAGTTTGCCTAAGGGGTGTGATTTGAAATATAATTAAAAATGAACCAGAGGCAACACAAAATATAGACCAACCAAAATTAATAGGAGCAAAAATATACAGGAATCGAAGAGATCTTATAAGTGAAAACTGATGTTAATAAGTGACCCTCACATAATATTGAACTGCATTTCTATTACTCCTCTCCTAAAGATTACTCAACCTCTCCTCTATATCTCACTCATTCTCTGTATTATTGATGTTGTTCTGCCTATCTGATACGAGTGAATTTCACAAGCACACTCACAATATTTACCAATATCAACAGTGAAATTATTAAACAAAAAAAATATCTCTGGACCATTTCTATAAAAGTTTCAGTTGTAAACTCCCTGCAGTGCAACACTTCCCAATTTGACACACCTGTCATGTGCATTTGCAAACTCCTTACCTTCTTTACGATTCTTTTTACTATGCCCCATGCTTTCCAGCATTGTACTTGACATACAGCCAACATTAGCTTACATATAACTTTTAATATCTAAAAATATACATTAATTTGGGCAATGTGCATTTCTGTATATCTTGATTTGATTTCAATGAAAATATTTAGATGAAAATATGGGTTTAAATGTTTCAAAGAGAATACATAGAAAACCTGAGGTAGCTAGTAACTTGAGAACTCAATTCAAACCTTGTTCTCAGTCCCAGAGGAAGAAACTGCACCAGAAAATTAAAAAAAAAAAAAAAAAAAAAAAAAAAAAAGAAATTATTGTGTCAGTTACTTTAATTCATTTTAATTCAAATTAAAATGAAATATGATGTACAGGAATATTCTACTGCTGGCATGGATTCCTTTCCCAGACCACAGCTAAGTCACTTATCAAAAAATACTGGCAATTTTTTCTTAGTCATAAAATACTTTTACTGAGAATTATTTTTCATCACTCACATACACATGCACAAGATCCACCTGAAACAGTTGTCTGATCAATCCTCCAACTGTAAACAAACGTGAGGCCTAGGACTATCATGCTGCTTCTTCTCCTAGATGGGCTTTCTATTTCCCAATGACATTTGAAGGCTATGGTCTTCATTCACTATTTCCATCTGCTCACTCAAAGACAAATGACAGCTCTAATTTGAGCATATTTGGCAAAGTTACCTGACTTCTGCATGCTTCCTTGGAGATGATAATCACTCTTTGCACCCAGCCTTAGGAGACATGACCTTCTTACCTGCAGGAGAGAAAGAAAACCACTTCCCCTATCCTATATGAAAAAAAGGGTTTATGGTAGGACTACTGTAATCTCCTATTCAGCGAAAGTATTCGTTGTCTTTACTGGACTTGTACTCTGACCCAGAAAAGCAATAGTAATAATGGGTTTGGTGGTGCTATTCAAAATGTCACCTTACCTGGCGTTCATCAAGCTAAATTTATGGCCAAAAAGACATGTGCAGTCTGTTCCACTCACTCTTGAAGTGCACTTTCATCAGTCAAACCTCCATTTAAAGCTAAAGGGAGTTTCACTCTAGTAAGACTTGAGACTCAAGTCTTCCTCAACTACTAAAATGCAATGCTGTATTATTGCACTAGGTCTTAGAAGACCGTGATAAGAATGCTGTGCTTCAGAAAACACAGATGTGAGCAGAACAATGCAAGTTTTTATAGTTGGTAATTAACTCAGTACAGCTAATGTGAAAAATGTTCCCTCTCTACAAAGCCACATGTTTTGAGACAGCTGTAGCAATTCATCTTCAGACAGGATGCCATTCCCAAAATTCTCCTTTGTAGAAGTTGCTGCAGTTCTTGTTTACTTTGGTTTGGCATAAGCAAAATTAATTTGGCCAATGGATCTCTTGCTACATATATTGATCCTGGTATAAGTCTATCTAGAAGAGAAGCAGCTTCAGTCAGGATGATCACTGTAATGTAGCCAAGACAAAAACACAGCCTCTCAGATGTTAATGAAAAACTTTCCTTTAACTAATCTAGAATGAAGATTTTACTCTCTCAGGTTTAACACTTTACAATGCTTATTTTACAGCTGTGAATAAATGTTCACCTACATCTAACAGACAGGTTTTGGAGCACTGCAGTGGCTTCACATCATGCCAACAGCAGAAAGATGGATGCAGGGGTCACAAGCACAGCATGGAAAGATCCTGCAGTGATGCCGAGCTGTCAGAGTGGGGGACACACAATTTCCCTTCCTCACAACTAGTACAGAGAATGGCCAGGGGAAATAGGACAGGACTCAGCCTTCCCAGCAGTCTCAGAATGTGGTAATAACTCCTCGTCTTCTGGCAGCAAAAGGAATTCTTGTGCAGCCCTCCAGCACAGAGAATGACTTTAAGAAGTGCAAAGATAACCATATGCCCTTTTACACAAATAATGTCACACACAGCTGTTGTGAATGAATGCCAGGTACAAAGCTAATGTTTTCTTATGATTTGTATTACATTTCTTCCTCAGTTTTTAAAGTGGTCGCTGTATATTCTCCATTTTTAAGAGTATTTTGCAGTCACTGTACAATCTTCATGAGATAACCATGAAGAAACTATTTCCCCTTTAATGAATCCAAGTATATAATTAGTGAACGAAGTTCCACTGTTTCAAATGGAACAAAAAACTATAACTATACTCCAAGTTTTAAATATAAATAACAACAAAATGCGTGTCCGTGATATATATATTAATTTATTTCATAACACTGCAATGCTGTTCAAAGTCACACAGAATTATACATTGCCAGGAACACTGAACTTCAGGACAACAGGGTTTCAGTACTTATTAATAATAATTTTTCCTTGCTGAGAAATATTCCTCTTCTTGATGGCAAAATTTAATTAATATTGTCTTAAATTCTTGAATTCAATATTGGTTGGTATTGTTACTGTCATGAAGTGAAACAACTAACATTGATAACATTCTGTATTTCCAATCTTCAGCAAAAGCAACCAATTATAAAAGGACAGAAGGGGAAAATAAACAGAGTAGAAACACATATAACAGATAAAATATAAACTAGTGTTGAATTTTACGACAGGTTGCCTATAATCTTTCACAAACTTGAAAAAGCACTGTATTACTCATTACTTCAATTTAATTACAGAACTATGAAAGTAAATTAGAAGAGATCTCAAAAAGTCATCCAGTCTATGCCTTAACATGTGATATCTGATCTGGAGATTAGTCTGAATATGTAATCAATGAGCTTTGCCAATTGAAGAATAGACAAAGTTTTTCTTACATTAACAACAATTTTTTTTTTCAAAAATGTGTCAAAACCCACTGCAGGACAACTTCATATTTTCAGTATGGAAATTCACATTAACTACTTGTGCACAAACAGCAGCTGGCCACGATTCATGACTCCTTTTTATGCAGGATAAATTACCTTGCTTTAGCTTTCTTACCCAATGGTATGAATTGCAGTATGACCTAATTAATATTTAATATTAATATCTTAAATGGATATTTTTCATGAGGATTGGGCTGACTCATAATATATGTGGGGAATTACCTTCACAAAGTATCAAGTAAAGAATTTCAAATGCATGATGTCAGGAATTGAGAAAGTTCATTCACAATAATACTAATATGATTATTTTTACAATGCAACATATTTTAATTCCACTTGAGTTATCTCCTGATTTTTTAGAGATAATGAGCACTATCAGCTACAAGTCAAATCAATAGCATCACAGTTAAAATTTCTGAAAGTCTGACTCTTCACCTATACCAGTGAATTTACTCCACAGTTAATTCTACACCCAGCACTGCAATTCACAGCATCAGCACCACCTAATGATTCCAGTACTGCAATAGAATGGATGAGTAAGCACAAGGCACACCAAATCAGATTTAAGAAACTATTTCTAAACAGTATTCTATTTATTGTCAATACCTCAATAGCAGAGAGATGCAGTGATGTCTGCTAGTAGTTCTGTACTTCCTAACATATCCTTACAAAATATTTAAAGCATATTATTAAGTGGTTTATCCTACTTTAATAAATCTGAACAATCTACATCAAGTTAACACAAAAAGAATATTTCTGAAATTTCATACTTGCAGTAAATTTTATTTAGAATCACTAATTCACAAAGGGCATCCTAATTATTCATGCAAATTACTAGTTGTAATCAGCAGTGTAACTTTAGCAACGAACTCGTTTTATAAATTACACAAAACGAAATGGAAAACTCAATCCTGAGCTTACAAATGTCAAGTGTAATTTTGTTTCATGTCAGACACAACTACACATTCTGTGTGAGTAAAGAATTTGCCACAAACATAATCCACTTTTGTGGTTGTGGAAAATGCAATGATGTTCAGTACTAATAAATAAATACATTAAAAGATACAGTTATATTAGATTTAGTTTCCACAGTGGGCCAGATCTAGCATGGGAGTAAATCAATAGAACTCTAGAGAAGCTAAGCTGTTTCTGACAAATTACTCTGGATCTGGCCCCTGAAATAATTTTTTTTAAATGATTAAGTAAAGTATTGCACATATAAGGCATTGATTTTTATCATTGATTTTGTGCTGGCATTTGAGCCAAACCTCAAAAAGCTTGAACATCTTATGTATTTACAGCTGTCTGTTGGCAAGAAATAACTCATTCATTCCAAATGAAACATGTTCCTGAGGCTTATAAAAACAGCTTTTTTCTAGACTAGATTTACAAATAACTTCTTCAAATAAAAAGTTAGAAAGTGTACTTTAAATCCCTGAAACAAAAGCAGAATTCTGTTTCTTCAATTTTTTTTTGGCTTGTCAAACAAATAAGACAGATACAGATTATATTTGCTTCCCAAGAGAGCTCTTCCATCAGCAAAACACGAAGATCAATGATGAATCGTCATAACAAAATATTTCCAGTGACAAAATAATGCTTATTGTTTAGTATTTTTAGTTAAATATATATGTAGAAAACTTTTGGTTGCCTCTCATTGTGTTTTTATCAATCCCCTCATCATTACACAGGGAGATTTTTGACACACAATTGCTTTTTGACAGGCAATTTCAGACACAGGTCCAGCATGAGCAGAACCTACCTCTGACTCATTTTAAAGCCTCTCTTGTGTCACATTCTAACAGAATAACAAAAAGTTACTACCTGTACATAAGAGAATATCATCCTCACAGAGACTACCACACATTAAACCAATCAGCTCCCCCAGGTCTCAACTGGTCAATGTCTTATTCCAGAAGAAAAAGCTTCCTTCCCCTCTCTTTCAGTACCCTGTGTCCACCAATGCAAAAGTAGAGAATACTGCAACCTACAAGTGCTTTGCCAAAAGTGAAACACTGAGCAGAAAATTCAGTTATTCCACACCTTCCAGCCATATGCCTTCTCTTCCTGCTGGTTTGAGTTACCCTTGGCTGAGCACAACATCCAGAATATGTTGTACATTTACTAGTGTTGGAGGCTACCTTTTCAACTTATTTATAGACAACTTTGTGACAGTGGTTGAAAACACAGCTGATAAAATATTTACTTTTAAATCTTAGAATGATAGATAAAAATGTATGCATTGTGAACAATAATTTTAATGATGGAGGGCTTTATTCCCATTGCAGTGATGGTGAAAAAACAAGGCGGACAAAGGCACAACTCAAAAGCATTGGAACAACCAGAAGAGTCAATAGATGGAGACTGAGTTGTAAAACCAGCACTGTTCTCAGTGAAAACTAATGGTATTTAGCAAACATGGAATGAGGTTTGCATTCAAACTTACATTGACTGAAAACTCCACCAAATCAGCTTTAAAAGCACTGCTTACAGAAACTTTCACAAATAAAGTCAGCAAATCAGAACCACATGACAAGGACCTTTTGTGCACCTTTTCATAAAAAATTAAAAGAACACTAGGGAATGTTTACATCCCCCTTTTTGTCACCCATGGGTTTTATTAATCCCACACTAACATTATTATTCAGTAGCCTGACTGTACTTGAGACTAATATCTCTAAAAATTTCAGAGAAGACTGACTACAGCCACATTCTGGTAACAAACCTACCTTTTTCTAGAATTGTAGAGAGGACAGGAAAACCCGCCTTTTAAAATGTTTAAGGGATCCCACCGGTATGGGAGAATTAAAAGCAGGTTCCAGCAGCTATCTTAACCCTCTATCGAATGGTACATGCCAGGACCTTGAAAAATTACAACCAGAATGCCCCATATTTTGACAATTCCTGCCTAAAAAAATCCTTTTTGGGAGCCATTGGCACAAATAAAACCAGTTGCTAATCTGAGGAATTATAAGAGTGAGAAGCAACCTGACAGATACCTTTGATTTGACTCTCCAAGTTCTTAGTTCTTTCACTAAGCACAGCTTCCTCAGGCCTCAGAAGTGCATTCAACTAAAGCTGAATAAAACTTGGTGTGAAAATGTTTAGCCATTACATTTTCCTATTCACACATTCAGAAAGCTTCTGCACAGCACTTATTCAAATTCAATTTTTGTCCTTTGTTTGATTATTTTCAGAGATATTACAATATCATCTCAAAGATCCGTATTTATCAGTCTTGAAAGAGCTGACAGCAGTGTGGGAATTCTCTAACAAGGTGTAAGGAATCTATCTTAATACCATTTTTTGCTGCACACCTCATCTCTTATAATTGCAGCTTCATTATGATACCTTACATCAAAAGAGTGTATGCACTTCCAACTAGCAAAATAAATGTAATAACTAGAACAAAGAGGCTCAGAAAGACTATATGATATACTCACATCATAAGGTCAAAAGCAAAATGATATCTGCCTACTGTCCCATCTTACACTCCATCCATGAGATGATAACTGAGGATCAGGTACCCAAAATATACTTCCAGGTTTTATCCCTTGTATATGCTAGTTCTCCTCCTGCCCCCTTTCTTTCATACTGAAAAGCTGAGTTTCAGAGAGATTAAGCTAAGTAGCATATATTAACTATGGCTCATTACACATAACAATGAAAAAAAATAATATTGGTTCTAAAACACAGAAGAGAAAAAGAAGTGTTACAATAATGACTTTTTCAACTTATGGATATTTCCCTCTTTATCTAAAGAGAAAGACCCCATATTTTTTTCTCAAAAGATCTGATCCTAGACTTAAAATTTTGTCTTGCATGGTATGATCCTTTAACCCCTCTCATACATGATGGCTCCAAAGCACACTCTCCAGACCAAATTTCAATACTTGAACCAAAGCAAAACAGTCAGAAAAACGGTGTTTTGACAACTGAACATCTGATGACTGTATCACTTAAACCCTTCCATTATTTAACCCTTCCCAAGATTTAACATAATAACATGTTTCATTGTATCTCTAATAATCAATTTAAAAATGCTTTACATTTAAGATCTTTGGCTTAATTAATGTCAAAATTTCTAGGATTCATGAATACATTCTCTTTTTTGATGCAGTTTTTGCTAAGTAGGGTGTACCTTAGCCTATGAAAAAGTCTGATTGATTATAATAAATACAGTATTCAAGGCATAAAACAGATTTTTCTGCAGTAGTGTATAACATAAAATGGTTAAAAAAATATGCAAGCTTGTGTCCACCACCCTCCATCAGAAACAACTGACTTTCTAACTGTTGTTTCACTATGAATAATGCATTCTTCTAAATCCTCTCAAAATGCAAAGGAGAGGCTCTAGAGTTAAATGGTTTTCACTGAAAAGATAGTTTCCAAGTTTATCGTTTCTGTGTTCAGGTTCATGCGCACCGCATTTTTTCCCCCACCATCTGCATACAGTATACAAATGCATTACTTCAACATTTTCAGAACTCCATTAGTTATTCTGCAAAAAGCCTGAAATTATCTTCCCAGTATAGAACTAACCATCCTATTTTAGGTTTTTCCAAATTTAACAATTACATAATTATGAAAGATTAGTGAAAATTTTTCAGATATGTTAGTAGCTGTGTAGAGGGACTCATACAACCGACAGAAGGAGGTTTCCATGTGAAACTGAAATCCTAAAGAGAGAAAAGAAGTAGAAAAGAGGGGAATTATACTGAAGGTCAAGGCACCAATTGTTTCTGTTGTGCATACACATTCTGCCATTATGCTCCTCTCACTGTCCAGCACCCTTACAGTTTCTACAAGAGTTTTTTCCTTCTTACACCACTCTCCTACATATTTGCAGAAGGGAAGACTCCTCAATGTATCCCATAAGATGTGACTATACTCTCATCAGTGGTCAAAGGCTGAAGTCCATCAGTGAAAGTAACTAGATTATTTTATTTAAAGAACGTTAATTGTATTGCATTTATATAGAAGAAGTCAGCCTTAATAAATGGACAATTTACATGAACAGTAAACTTATTTTCATATTTTCAGCTTTCTGTAAAGGAAATATTATAACCCATATCTATACTTCAGTGATTTTTTTATTTTTGTGCTTTAAAACAAACATGAAAGAAAAGTAAGTAACAGCAGTGCTTATTTCCAAAGTACAATCCATATCGCATTCATTCCTTATGATCATAGGAAAGAGACTAATAGGAAAGTCCCCACTAGATGAATCAACTACTATGTGTTTAGTAAGAGAAACAGGTATTGCTGGATTAGTCTCCTGTTTTCTAGCAAATGCCCTTAATTCTAGTTCAATACAGCAGGAAATTCTTTCTTTATGCTGTAACTTCCCACTGGAAAAACTGAGCCTGTAGCCCAAAAGACTGATCCTCTGCAAGGGGTTTAGGGAGCACTTGTTTAGACAGGAGATTTTACAGAGGACTAAACTGGAAAGAGAAGTTTCAGCTGTGGGTTTGAGACCACACTAACCCAGCACTAATTAACCATACCCAGAGACTTCTGAAAGTCACATAACACTACAAGTTCTCTGAGACATTGAAGCTGGGAAGGGCAGAGGAACTGCTTATGCCAGCACTGTAGAAATGTCCTCAAAAAAACAAAACAAAAAAAAGGGCTGAGAAAAGGGCTTTGGGGAAAAATGTAAAAATATTGCCTAAAAGGAGCCCAGAAAATGAATGACAAAGTTGTCTCCCATTGCCTGTCTTCTGCTGTGTACAAGGAAACTTCTCATTGTTCATTTTTCTAAAAAAAATATGAAAAAAAATAATCAATTCCATTATTATCTAAACCCAGAAAGAACAAATGTAACCCCAAATATTCAAATTTTTTTTTTTGGTAAAATTTTTGAAAATCACGGATTTGGATTAGAACCTTTTTTATTACACTAAACACACAATATCACCACAATCCAAACCACTCTAATTTATAAGTAGTTTTAATAGTAAGACAGGGAAAATGCCTTGTGTTAGGATTTGGCAAAGCACAAGTGGGTCACATTAACAAAAATTTAGATGGCAACATTCCTACAAGTGTTTATGAAAAGAAACTTACAGAATTCTGACTTAATTTATGTTGCAACAAGGTTTTATTTTAAACTGTACCCTAAATGTTACCAAATTATGGCTATGACTGACATATAATTATGGATGTCAAAAAGTGGCAATTGTAGATGTCCTTCTATAGCAGCCAGTTGAATTGAGATACAAAAATATATTATAATATATTATTATATTATAATATATTATATTAGAACATATTATTATATTATATAGCTAGCTAAGTCTGACTTTAGTATTTGGTTGAGAATCGGAATACCAATACGGCTTTACAAGTAATCACACTTTATCTTATCAAGCACTATGGCATTTTTAAATATAATATTGCAGAATAAGATATGAAGGGAATTTTCCCCCAAGACGAAACACTTGTATTTGAACTCCACAGTAATTTTTGCTCACAAAATATCTATATATTATTCTGAGACAAACTGGTGAGTTGTTGGATTTGACTTAATCTAATTTTGTGATCGTGTAAAGTATAAAATTACAATTAGAGACCTTAAAAAGATGTGCATTTTTGGAGCTCAGTAGGTCCTTATCTGCTCAGCTGAGAGGGATCCTAACCAAAGGCAAAAGCCGCATTACCCTCTGCCCCATCACATGCCACTCTGTTGAGTTAATGCCCTGCCACCTTGCATGTTTTGTGTCTGCTAGGTAGAGACTAAACATGCAAATGAAACTATGTACTTAGAGCCACACTATTAGCTCATGTAATTTTTTTCCATGAATTTATATCAGCTAACATTTGGTTTCACTGAAACAAAATTATTTCTTTTACTCTAGCTTCTGAAAACAACTATCTTCCTTTTTAATGATTCCATTTTGGTCTAATACATGAGGTTTGTTAAGAAACAAATTGACTCTCTCTGTTGTAAATAAGCAGAAATTTACATCTTATCTGACACCATAAATCATACAAGATAAGGTCATGTAAGATAGAGGATATCACATATATGTATCTTATGTGGTATATGAAGGAATAATTTCAGCAGCTTCTCATAGATTCCCTTTAACTCTTGGAACATAACTTCCACAAAAGTCAGTTTATTTAAAAATTAAAACTAGCTGCATGTCTTTTAAAATTTTTGCCTACAAAATGGCTGTAGGATTTTCCTGAACATTTCACTATGATAATTTCACTATCTATTAACTTCATTTTGATGTCTCTTTCTATTACACCTGCTCTGAAATATGCTCTTATTACTAGATTAATAAAGACCCATTTTTTCCCTTTTTTTCCCCTTCTTTTTAGGTTGAGCTTTGTTAAAAAGTATTGAAAAGGATAGAAACATTAAAAAAAAAATCTACATTATAAAGAACTTCCTGGGGCCTTATAAAAAGAATACAAGGACAATTATGCCATATCTCAAGTACAACAGAAGTCTTCTATACCACACATATAGAATGAGAAAAAAAATGTTCATAGTAAGAAAGAACATTTTTAAATGCATAAGGATCTTTTCACTGATTAAATTGGTTGGAGATCATTCTCTTTGTTTTTAACAAGCTGTTAGTTACTTTCATAGCTGGGTTCCTATGTACTTTGGCCACAAAAATCAAGAAAATTTTCTTACATTATCATTACTTAAATGATAAGCATTTGTAAAGCATAAAGGCTTTAAAATTCTTAGATGAAATTTGACTAATAAAATAAATCCTTATAGAAAAGTTACTGTTCTAAATTAAATAACCGAACACATGGGAAGCTGAAGTTCACAAAAAACAGAGGACTTCCTCCCAGAGTTTCTGCTGGGATACAGATATGACCAAGCTTGAGTGGTGTGTTTTGTTCATTAAACATGCTTCTACTTTTAAAATCTTACTCTTATACTTTCTCGTGCAATAGTGAAAACAGAACATAAGGAAAACATTCAAATTTATACCTTCAATAAGAAGTTGCAAGGCAATGCTCCAAAACCAATTTTCATAAATAGCTGGTTTTTTATGCTACCATGGTTACATATTTCATAATGAAACTCCACATATATGTGTCTAGACACGTAATCTCCCTCAACAGCGTAAATACAGACTGCATACATACACATTCAAAAAACACCGTTTTGAAAAAAGATAAGTAGGTCATCAAAGTCAAGGAATACAGAGGTAGGAAATGCCAGAATTTGGGAACTTACAAACTCCTATCATTTGAAATGCTTTCAGGAGTTTGATATGAGCTCCAATATTAATCAAATAATGCATTCTTAGTTCATCATCTTGCAAAGATATTGCAATTTTTTTAAATTTTAAAAAATGTGTTCCTGCTTTAAGCATACTTTTTAGAATATATATTTAATTTATTTTCTAAAGAATATAAAATTGCTTTTAGTTGATGTGATCATTAATACATATTGGTAAGACAGTGTGATCTGTCCTGATATCTGTCTAATTGTACAAGGTATAAATTTCTGTCTCAATTTATTAATATTGATAAACTATAAACTATAAGCCAGTTTTATTTAGTTTATTCTTGCATTATTATTCTCATATTCTATGTATTCTACTAGAAACTAGTCTCTTCTAAGAACTTTATTTTTTTCCTTTTCCTTTACTACCAGCAGAAACAGAATAGTGATCTAGTTTGGCCTTGTATTTAACTCGCTACATCAGCTCTTTTTCACTTTTAGTATATCAGAAAAACCATACACCAACTCACTTAAGAGGAAAAACAACACTGAACTTTCTATATTAAATCAAATTTTTCTAATGTCAGCATCAGAACCCCTGATTCAACAGCTACCAGAGTGTCTGTTCTACTGAGTTAATACCCTGTTCCACACTTAAGTCAGAAACATAGCTTAATGTATTGAAAAGAGAAGCCTGATCTTGCTTCCAGTGAATTCTATAACAAAGTTGTTAGAGATTTAATTATAAATTAAGATGGGAAGTATCCTTGGACATAATTACATAGGAACACCTTCTACATGCCATGGTATGTGCTGTACTACTCAAAATACACAAGACTAGGAAAGATAAAGCTCCATGAGAAAATATTGTGCACAATGATAATAATAATTTCATCCTCAGATAAAACTCTCTCGTGTCACAATCCAAGTGCATTAACATTCAGAGTGTTGCAAAACTGCAAGTGAGAGCACTACCTAACTCCCAGTTTCTCCATGTTGCTACAAGCTGTACATAGAAAGCTACACATTTTATGTTCAAAGTGTACCTGGTATGTCTTGTCCTTGGTATATTTACTTAAAGTATCTTTCGTATATGAAGTATCTTATTGATAATGATGGCAACCTTCATTCAGCCTTGTTTTCACCACAATTCTGCTGTCTAGGCCAAATATAAATTGCCAATTTATACAGTAATTACTATGGATTATACAGATATATAGATTACTATCTATGCCATCATATATAGTAATCTACATTCTACACAATAAATTTTTCACGAAGGTGCTGAAGTCAGGCCTTTCTATTTAGTAGAGATGGCCAAAATTCTCTCAACTTTCAAAATTTTCCAAATTTTCTTGATTTTCAAAAGTTTAGAGAGCCGCTTCTTGCTCTGTGTGAGCAGTAGTTAAGAGGCGAGTATCATAATTTGGAAATCTTTCCATTTCAGTGAGGAAGTCTGATACCAGAAGACTAAAGCAATTTATTTCAAAACTTATATGTTACATGAAGCAACCAAAACCATGAGATACATTTCATATCACATTCCAGAGGTCACAAAGTACTCAATTTGAAAGACACAGTTTACAAACATATATAAGAAGCACTACTCTCTCAGGAAAGGATCAAAGCTTTCAAAGTTTTCATTAGGAAGTTCCTAGCTTTAAAGGTGCCAACTCTAATACTCCACTTTACTGATGCACTGAAAGGCTGTAAAACATAGTAGCAAAGAGTTGGTCATAAAAGAAATTGATGATTATGGATTATACTGTAGTTACATTTTGAAGTGAAATGGCATTGCAATATGAAATTATTTTGTTGCACTCTGAAGAAGATAAAAGTTGCAAAGCAAAATACAAAGTTAAAATATATTTGTGGCATAGATGATAGAATAGTAGGACTGAGAATAGGTGAAAGATTTGAGTCAATGAGAAACCCTATGCTGAAAAATATTTGCTTCATATCTATTTCCACAGCTCCTTCATCTTGCCTGTGTGGACAGTTACTGAGCTCCCCAACACCAGCGGCTCCAAAATATCTACTTACAGGAGCAAGAAAGTCAGACTTCCCCTTTCACAAATGACTTTAAATTCTGAAGCATGGAATACATTACATCACATTCCAACAGCAGTGGAGTACAAGTTTCAAACTGCTTAATTTCTGTTGTTCTGTCAGCTGAAGTTACCTAAAGTTAAGGTAGGCTTCCCTTAGCTGACCTCTTATAACACTTAAGGCTGGAAAAAAGTCTAAATCTCAAAGTGGGATGCAGATTACCTGTACCAGTGCTACCTGCCCTTAAAAAAAACAGGCTGTACCTCAGACTACTACTTCCTGAAGGCCTGGGGAAATCTTCGACAAACCCTCCCACTTTAAAAAATCCCATGAGACAGATGTGCTGAAAGCAGTTCCCTGGTTCAAGCACGGAGGTGGTCATGGTCTCTACCAAACATATTCTGGGGCACGCAGGAACTCCTTTCATCCTATGGGACAACCACAGCTCTCAGTACAGTTTGCTAGGGGACCTGGGAACCTCACCAAGTTGTTCCAAAGGGCTCCTTCAAGGTGTCCACTTTTCATAGAGACTGCCTAGAGTCCAAAGTGCCAAGTTCAGAGGCTCTAAGTACCCTGTTGACATCAGAAGCTTACAATTAAGTGTGCAACGCAAGTAAATTGCATACAAATAATCAAAATCTAAACAACTGTAAGAACAATACATCAGGCAGACTTCAACAACAACAAAATTCAAAGTTTTCTTTTCAAGTAATGAGGCAATAGTCAGTTGTATCAGTTTGCAGAGCATCTTTTAAGAAAATGTAAAATTAAGTTCTCCTAAATGGTAATAAAATTTAACATATCCTTAAACACAATATCCACGAAAGAGGTAATTTTTTTCTTGCAGTTTTATGTAGTTTCCTTTTATTTAATAGCATGTTTGCATTTGACCTATAGTATTTAAAACTTTTTCTAAATGTCTTTTTAGGATACAAAAGTTATTTCAGCCTTTTGGACCTGATTTTTCTGCTCCGGATCTGTTCCACCAGCATCTGTAATAAACTTCCAAAACCTTTTGAAATCTTACACCTTTCTTCACTCTATTTCCATAATCGACTGTAGTATCTAAAAAGCAATTGGGAATCCTTAGTATTTCCTTTAAAAAAATTAAGTCTGCAAATTCACAACTGGGTCTTGTTTTGTATCAATTCAGTAGCTATACTTTGGCTTTTTTGTATCAGGCAGATTGGTATAGGGGAGTCATAGGACCAATTTAAGCTCTAGCTTTAGGAAATACTTCTTTAGAAGGACCAGTTACTGGATCCACCCTTTCTAGTAACACTCCCAAAACCACCTTGTCAGGTGTAAGGGATTCCTGGTGGGAATGGCTGGGAGGAAGCACATACGTGTAAGGAATGAAAAGGGGTTTGGTCAAAGAGTCCTTTCAGTCCTTCACCTTCACAGTGGCCAACCTTCCAGCTGGAAAGAATGACCAAACACTGGAACCAAGCCAAGACTCAGACCACCACTGAGTCATGGGGTCCCTATTTCTTTTCTGTTTGACAGTCACACTGCACAGCAAAATATCAGATTGCATTTTTTACTCTAGTGGGAGTATTTGGCCTACAAAGCTGAATAATGCAGTGCAAATTTCAAACTTACTGAAAGAATTAGGAAAAGTTTTAAATTTATACCCTCACTAAGAAGATGAGGAATAAGAAGGACCCCTGGAAGTAAAGCACTGAAAGAAGAGGATGTAAAAAATAAGTAAATAAAGATCAGTAGAAAGTTAAAAATGTAACACTATTAGGAGGAAAATAATCCTACTTCAAGAACCAGTTACATTAATTGTGTCATGTTATATTTTGTGAAAAGATGTGTATATTTTTTTTGTAAGACTTTAATTGTTCTGGTTTCATTCTTGAATTAAAAAAAAAAATGGAAATGAGTAGTGAAGTAGCCTCAGTGGTGATGAAAGCTAAGGTGGTGGAGAGGGAGAAAGCCCAAGCTCAAGAGGAAGGTGAGGAGGAGCAGGGACTGAAAACATACTCATTGTCTAGAGCCTTAACTGAACCGCTGGGGATTTTTTTCTCCATTTTTATTGCTGTCCCTCCTCCTCTTTCTCCTCCTCTCCCCTCTTTCATCCTTCTCCTATCGCTTCCTTTTCTTTCATCCTTCTGAGCTGTGCCAATGCCAGGGGAGAGGTCCAGAGCAGGAGGGAAGGTTCAGTAAGTCTAAAATAAAAAAAAAATTACAAATAAAAGATAAAAAGGATCCAGAAATTCAAACGAACGCACCCAACATTTAAAAATATATTTTCCTCTGTTTGTCACTGCAGATGAGTGTGGCACAGGTCTCTATAGCTGGGCTGACTTTGATCTTAAAAGATCTGAAAGGGAAAACTAGCCAGTCCTATTCTGATTATAATGATATTTACAATATTCATTAATAATTGTGACCAAGTACAAAGAATTTCTGAACCCATTTTAAAATTTCTGAGATGAAATGTCACATTATATATGATGTTAAATTGTGCATCAAAATTAAAAAAATATATATGTGGCATTCCTGAAATAATTTATTTCCTTACCCTGAAATGTAATTATTTTTCTTGTAATCTTTCCTTTCACAAACGTGTCCCTAAATCCTCATTCAAGGTCCCTGGACCACCTACTCACCCAGAACAGCTGTCAGAGACATCACATAACAGAGTTTGGCTTATATGCCCTACTCTCACTGAGAAATTCAGTTGTGCTCATCTGTGTTTAACAATCTATGGTCATGAGACCTTTATATTCCCGTGACAACACTGTGCTCCTAACTCTGAGCAGAGACTCAAGAGTGAAAAGGAAATGTTATGGTGCATAAATGAAAGAGGGAAAAGAGGTGAAAACTTCATAAAGTCAGCAAAGGGTTTTATCCTTGTAAATCTGTTTTATGTGAATACTGCTCAGACAATGCATTTTTGAGGGACAGTACAAAAAACCTAAGTTAGAAATATAAATAGAATCTGAGGAACAAAGACGGAGACCAAGAGGTGGTGAAGTGTATAATGTGACATGGTAGCTGCAGCAGACAGTTTATAGTCCCCAGAGAATATTAATGTACTTATTTGAAGCAGTTATTTCAAAGTGCTGAGAACTCCAACTTTTTAACTCCCCTTCTCAATTCTGACAAGTCTGTAAGATTTCTGAGTCTGTACCAACCATTATATTGTAGCTGTTAGAGCTCACAGCTGCATCGTACTTTACCATGGTAGTAACATTGTGGTATTTGGGCAATTAAGTCTCGCTATGCTGAGTTTTGTGCGTACTCCTATAATACCAAATGGTTCATTTCTAATCTGGATTCAGCTTTAGTTCAGTTTCATACTATGCTGTCAGTGAAAAACATGGCCTATGCAAGCAGCTTCATGACCTTTGCACAGGCATACAGACAGCGCCGTGTCAAGACAAACCCTATAGAGGAAACATGTACACTATGTTCACATATTTCACTGCCTGTACAAAATCCTACAGAGAGCCCAAAAATATATTGAATGAAATAGCAGAATTTGTGGAAGAAGAGAATGATATCACAGCATACTAGGTAGTGGCACAGATTGGCCAGTGCTTTGGCATCCTGATACTCACCATGACTTGGGCCAAATCTAAACAAAGGCACTGAAGTAACTTTATCTAAGAGCTGATTTTACAGATGTTAACACTCAGTCTTCTAAAATTCCAATTTTCTCTAGAAAATTATCTGAGACAGATAAAAATAAAATCTATCTGGGTATTCAAAAGTACAGGTTTTACTGGAGTATTTTAAAACAAGAACATACATGAGGACATTAGTGGCATGCTACCAATAGCTAAATATTTCCCTACATTTCCTGAATCACCTCAGCTTACAAACTAAAAAGACTTTTTTAGTTTTAAAATCCCACTTCAGAGATATCTAGATCTTTCAAGTTCAGAATGTCTGCTGTTTGTTGGTCTGCTAATGATTTTTTAACACTGTAACTATACATCTTACATTAATTTACAAGAACAAAGTACAACTAGTTGATTCCATTGCCACCCACATAATCCTTGTTTCAATTATTGTCTGAGGTTTTCAAATGAGGTCCATAATGGTACCGAATAGCTCAAGCCCCTGGATTTTAGAATAGGACTCTGTGAGAACTCATTGAAAGATTGATTTTTGTCAGATTACATTACAAACAGACAGAAAACTGTGTAAAGCAAGAGAAAAAAGTGTGAAATCTTGGCCCCATCAGAAATCTTTGTGAATTTTGTCATAGCCCAGAATTGATCCAAAGTGTTTAGAAACACATTTACATTTCTGTAAAAAGAATTACTGAAGAAGTTGAAAATAAATTAAAGTAAAAACTTAAAGCCATGAAGATTCTAGTGGTCAAAAAATGATTGAACTAGATATTTCATTGAGAAATTATTATTTCAAGAGGTGGGAGGACTGGGGAGCATGAGATTCATCTCCTTTAACTTCGTCCATCAAAAAGTTAGGAATCTATTTTAAATGGACCATCTAGGTTCTCTCTCATCAGTGAAAAGAGAGAGGCGTTTTAGGAAGGTTGTTCATCTCAGCTGTCCATAGATGCCTCTTTTGGGATGTAATCTGTAATTCTCTGGAGGTGGCTATATATCTCCATTGACTACAAAGCCTTGAGCAACTGTGTTAGACTTCAATCACTAACTTTTAGATGGCTAAAATGATGACTAGCTCAGTTCTGAAAACCTATTTTTTAAACAACAAGGTTAAGTGAGATGAATCGAGCCTTTGTGTGAACCACTTTATCAAAAATCTACAGAAAAAAAAAGGTTTTGACATAAAATTTTGACCAGCATATGTATCACTGATTTTAATAGGACCAGGGTCTAATTCTGCACCTTTCTATTTCTACATCACCCATGGGAGCAGGGTACATGCTGATGAATGGTAACACGGAATGCTTTTCTCATAAAATGATAAACAACAAAAATAGTATCAATGTCCTGATATACTACCCCTGTAAAGCAAAAGTGGCATAAATGCAGTTTCTCTTTTCATTATGCATAATGTACATTAACTGTCTTCCACTTACAAGTGTGCAACTAGAAGATACTAACCTCTTCAGAGCCAGTCTTGCAGTTGTCCCATTTACAAAACTCCCATTTAACTGGAAGTTGTATATGGAGGAAGGAAACAATTACATCCTTCTTCTTCTGCAGTTTGGAAAACTACATTAGAAAACTGACCTACTGTGCAATATCTCAAGTGCTGGGTTTTATCCTGTGAAATCAGCGCCAAATACAAGATGAAAAACGAGATGATACTACTGATTTTTTTTGTTGTTGTTGTTTAGAAAAAAAAAATAATCCCTTTTATAGGTACCCAAACAGGAAGGGTTTTTTTTCATTATACCTTTGGGGGGGCTATTTCATAGACACTGCATGACAGTTTGCACAGCACATTTTTAAATCCTATATTACTTCTATCCTAATATTTATTGTATGAAAGATCTTTTGATAAAATATTGTAACTGGGTAGAATAACTTCTCTTTATAGAAAGTAATTCTGCATTACAAACCTAACTCAGAAGCATGTTGCTGCAATTACTAAAAGCACAATGTTTCATTGTAAAAACTCAGTGACTTACTACTGTAACTCCCTCCATTCACAATAATAGCTGTTAGCATTCAGCAAGCCCTGAGTGCAGGCCTGGTGTGCAAAAATGCACAAAACTATCCATGTTACTTCCATTCATATTGTTCTAATAAAGCACTAGAACAGTGCTAACATTTTAATGCTTCTGCACTCCATTACATTGCAAATATTTTAGTGCTTCTGCGCTCCATTATAACACAACAAAACAGAAACAGGGACTAGCATTCTCAACACAATACAAATATAATTCTTTGAGACAGAAACTCCAATTCTTCAGTCAGCCTAAAAATACTGCATGCAAGGTATACATGTGCAGCGTCTCCTCCAAACCATAAAGTTCCTCCTGTTTAGCAAGATGTGTTGTATCTATTTGACAATAGGTACTGTTCAACTTCTACGCAAAACGCTCAACAAAAACAGACACACCTTTTTTACTGAATGAACTGTGCTAACGTGATGCTTTTCTACAGAACAAGTTCAGCCTTGTTTCAGATAGGTGAAGAATCTCATTAATACTTGATTTGTGCCAGATATCCCCTTTTTGCTGACCCTGAACAACACAAAGCACATGCTTGACTCAGGGGAGGAGCTTGATGAAAGGAACCAGTGTGACTGAGCAGACTAAAATAAAGGCTGTTGGTATGGGGCACAGTAGGAAGACTGGGACCTGACTTTCAGCAAGTTATTCAATAATCACCAAGGTCCAGTAATTATCATTGTATCCTTTATGATCTATTGTTCTTTAAATAATAATAATGGCCTGTACTGGCTTTTATAAGTTATGCCTGTACAAGGGACTGTAAGCTGTTCTCAGAGGACCATAGAATTAAACATGGAAAGCATCAGCTATTTCCAGAGCTCCACATTGACTTGGTTGCTCAGAGACTGCACATCAGTAGAGGCAATAATCACTGACAGCAGGAGAGGGCCACCTGGGAAGGACCACTGATGTAAGTCAAGTTTAATCAGACCTTTGGGTATTTTAAGAGAAAGACTCATGAGTGTGCAAAGGAAAAATAAAGAGGCTTAGGAGTGTCATTCATATTCCACCATGTTCATGTTCATGTTCACTGTTGGTCACCACTCGTATAAAATCTATCTTTGCTTCTTCAAACCTCTACTATTCATGTCAGAGTAGAAATTATTATGCTTATTACCATAACCATGAAGGAACTACATCAGAGAAAAAAAACCAACTTTGTTCCTGAAACTGAAATGCAACTGCAGAATGGTTGAGCCCTGACATCCTGGCAGGTCAGCCAACACACAAGGAGCCAGGAGACACACAGGGATGTACCAGAGAGGCAATTTATTAATTCTATAGCTTTTGTGTAGCGGCAGTAGATAATATTGGTCTGTATAAGTTTACAACTGAGAAAGTTAAACTCTTAGTTATTAAACAAAAGTGTTGATTAAGTCCTGAAGGATAATTAATTAATGTAAGATTTCTGGTAATTCTCTATCACACTAAAAACCTCTCTAAAAATATCTATCTCCGTGATTCTATCTATTCATCTACCTATCGACATTTTTATTCCAGAACCCCATAATGATAAAAACACAGTAATTGTATTCACACTAAGCAACCTGAGATTTATTTAGCAATTTGAAGGCCTACTTAACTATTTTTTTAATTGTTGGCAGATGATTCAAAGAGATGGGAAATCACACTTCATTGTGCAAAAATAAACTTTCTCAGAAAATACTCCCAAAGCTGAAGTATAAATGCTTTTGAAGAATTAAATACATTGTAGAGATTAGAGTGTCATTTTGAAATAGAAAAGAGAAAAGAGAGAGGGAAAAAAGGTACAAATTATTCCAATCTATGTACGTGCAAAACAATAATCTACCAGCCATTTTACTCCAGTAATTGTTCAAAGATCATAAAATAAAATTGCTACCTTAACAAAGATGAAAATGTTCATATCACTTATGATTAGCATTTTGTTTTCTTCTGTCAGTCTGGATATGAGTTTAAGGGAGCTACAACCTGGATGACTACGCACAGTGTGTCACAGATTACATGATTTTTCATCAGGAAATATTCATCTTTAGCCTTGTATTCAGATATTTAAGTACTTAAAACACAGGATTGGGTACCAGAATTTGACAGAGCACTACATCCTCTAAGACCAAGGGAAGTTAAAATGTTCATCTGAGGGGAGATCTATTAATCTTTACAATCCCACACTTTAAGCACTATTAAGCTTTTTTATCTTTCAAAACTCGAAATGCAGGGAAGGAAGAAAATAGGAAAAATTGCACTGTAAAAGAGAAACAAACTCCTCATAGAATAATGCTTTAGAAGATTACAGAGCTAATAAGCGATCTACGAAGAAACTAATAGGGAAATTATATTTAAAAAACACTGTATCCAACTTTCACATTTATTCCTGATAGAAGGCAGTCCCTGATACAGCATTGCCTCCAGCCCATTCACATTCCCTTGGCTAGTATGAATACAAAATACTAAAACAATACGTAGAAGACTCTTGAGAGTTTAAAAATCAGAGCATTGCAGAAGAAATTCCCAAGAGTCCTCTGCTGCTACATTCTAACCAAAGAAATTCAGGTTGATTAGGCAGAGGGAAGGGAAGGTCTACGCGGCACAAAACCTATTTCACCAGAAGAAGGCGTGTCCACATGCAGCTCCAGGTGGAACCCTTCAGGCTGATGTGAGAGCCAGCAACTGGACCACCATGTTTGCAGCTGAAAGCAGAACAAACCAGGTGGGGTAGGAGAGAATTCAAATGCAGCTGCTCTGTTCCTTCTGCAGCACGACTTTGGGGAGAGCCAATCTCTACGTCCCCTCCCAGAGCCAGCCACGCTGCCGGGAATCTCTCCCAGTGAGCTCAGAAAACGAGTGAAAGCAGGCTGCAATTGCTCTCTAGAAATATACTCTGAAGAGCAAAGATGTGAAGAAAGAGCCTGACTGTTTAGGGTCAGCACTGGCACATAGAATAAAGGAGAATAAACTGTCTGAAAACAAATTTAGGACAGGAACAATGTTTTTAACATCCTGATTGAGGCTCTGTCCAGCCTTCAAGAGGTGCAGTAAGAGTCATACACCAGCTAAATTTAAACCGGAGCTTGCTGAATCTGAATAAAATAAGAAGACCAGACTAACATCACAGCAAACAGACTTGATGACTCCATAGGCCAGTCCAGTCCCCTCTCTAGAAAAACGTGAGAAGATATGCTTCTGTTGCCAGTTCAGGCCACTACAGGAGCTAAAAACATGTATTCATGAGTCAGCACACTGTGCACTATACAGTTTTCAACTTCTGTTCACCTGTTCATTTTTATTTGCAACTAAGTACTGTTAAGAGTAGCTAGTTATGGAATAAGAAAAGAAAAATTATTTTTCAAAGCTTTCAGTTTATAACCCTTTATAAAGATATCTTAAATTCCTATGCTTTCCTGGATATCAAAACAGATGTAAAGAAAAATAGATGTTATTTAAGACTGGACAGTCATCACTTTCAGAAATAAGGGCAGTACAAGTATATCTCATACTAAAGACAGAAATGTAATTATATCATCACTTGTAGAAACTAAGTTGCAGTTTGTAGGCAAAATTTTTATTTATCTCAAAAGGACAGTTGTCTTTGACATTAACTATGGCTTTCTAAAACATGCCTTCAACATCATTAGTCATAGCATAACTATGGAAGCACCGAGCCAGAACCAATTCCACCACTACAAAACCTACTCTGCCCACGTACTGCAGGAGGTAGAAGTATCCTCTTTCAAAATTAGCTCATTTATGCCTACTTTAAAATCCCTAGGTTGTTTGATATATAAGAACTTGTACAATATCAGACTGCTGCAAATGAAATGTATGTATATTAATTACCATGCTACTCAGACAACAGGTGCTTTGTGGATGAAATCTGGGTGCTAAAAATAGTGCATTCCTAAAACTTTCTTTCTCAGACTTCAAGATAAGACTAGGTGAGCAGGATTAAATCTTCAGTCAGCAACTATCTGTACAAAATTACACAACACACCTGCAATATTAAAAGAAAGGACAAAAGGAACATCATTCTGGAAATTGCTAGCCTTGTTACTTTATTTCAGTGGTCTAGCAGTATCAAAAATATTTTGCTAACCAGGAGTTCCACATAATTTAAAGAAAAAACTTAATTTAAAAATAGGGAGGGATGAAAATAAAAAGAGGGGTGGAGATATAAGTTTCAATCACTCTTGTTTTTAATGGCTTGCTTTCAAATTAAATTATAAAAAAATAAGCAGGTTGAGTCTTCTTAAAATATGGAGTATTGACCCAACAGTTCATAACTATTTTGGAGAAGTCATCATAATCTATCATGCAAATATCTCAACTGGTTTTTAGACACATGAATTATTGACCCTGTTATATTGCCAAAAGTATTTCATCATGTCAGAGCAGAAGTCATGCATAAATATGTGCTAAATATTTGTATTACATTTAAACTGGAAAAAGCCACTGGAAATACATAATAGTTACGTTTCTACAAAGATAAGTGAATTTATTTATTTTTCAACACTACTAATTGCATGATATATACACTTCTTATATACACTTTCTACTTTAAAGGAAGCTGTTAAGTTACAAGAATGTAAATATAAGAATTAGAAGATTCAAACTTCCTAATGCATTTGTAATTCTATGAATTATATTTGCTTATACAACAGTGACAAAAGAAATACATCCCCTGTAACTTACTTTAGTTTCCACATCTGAATACACAGTATATCTTTACAGTCAGTTACAGATCCCTAAAAGCTGTTTCTATAAAATACATTAAGCAATCCCATCACAATAAAGTAAGCAACAGAGAACACCACCGAACATTCTGTACTTCAACTTCAGCATAATATTGCACCATATTTCTTTCTGGGGAGAAAAGAAAAAAAAAAAAACAAAAACAAAAAACACCAAAAAACCAAAGAACAAAAACCACCCTGTCAGCTGGAAAAACCTTTCCAAATTGTACTTTAGAGAACCAATATCCTGTTTGTACATCGGGGTGGTCCCTGTTAACCATTTAGGTGCTCTCAAACAGAAGTAACAGTTTCTCCTCCAATCTGAACTCTCAGTACCATCACAGAAAGTAACAGTTTCTGACTCCCTATGAGCCAGTGGCATTATTAATCACCAAAATAAAAGGAAACACCTTCAAGCAAATATCAGCTTCTGACTAATCTCCATCCCCATGAATTAAATTCATAAGAGGCAACCTGCTGCCTTGTTTACACCTTTTTAATATGAGGAGCAGAAGTTGGATATAAGGGTTTTGCTGCCCTAGGGGCAACAAAATATGCCTCATGTGGCAGTGAGCCAGCTTTCTGAGGGAGCCTCCTTTGCTGTTTCACAGCTATTTTCTAATGGATAATTTTTAAACAGACACACACAAACACACAACAATACAGGGCCAGGGCTTTTGTTTTTGTCCTGTAAGTATTTGCACTCATAATGAGGATCTCCAGGTTCCATCCATGTTCGGTTTGGGCTTTACTTTTGGTTGTTTTGCCTTTTTTTTTTTTGTTTGATCGGTTTTTGGTTTTGTTTTGGTTTGGGTTTTTTTAAATGGTAAGGAGGAGAGGGGGGATGTCTGGATTTTTTTGCCCAGCTGCTTTCTCATCTATACAGCACAGCACAGCACATAAAACACCTCTCTTCAGCCTAACCGACCTAGGCTCAATTAGTGCAACATTTTGCACACATGCAAGCAATCACAAGGCACAGATATTTAGTCCAGTCGTCATGTGTACTGCACAGATACCTTTAGAAAGGGGTGGAAGGAGATTTCTTTAAAAAAAAAATCTCACAATGTAATTTACACAGCGTGGAAACGCCTACAAGGAGATGAAGTACCTGCACTGGGGAGATGTTCAGTTGTTCACTTCATCTTCCGTTGACAAGGAAACCAAATCGCACTTCATTCTCCAGGAAAACCTTCCACTGCCATCATTTGAAAATGTATTTATTTGTATATATGTATATATCTATCATTATCATCATCATCATGATAACAACAACCATCTTAAAACACTGCTGGCAAAAGAATAAAAAAGTCAAGGTGCAAAATGTGCAAAAGTAACGATCATCTCTTTGGCTTTCTGTTTTGCTTTGTTGTCTTTAAGGAGGAAAAAAAGTATTTAAAAATGATAACTGCAACACACTGCAAGAAAAGTTTCACATTATAAATAGGTATCAAAAACTGAAGAAGAGGAAAAACAAAAAACCCTGCTGATTGCACTGTCAAAAAGGAAAAACAAAAAAAGAAACAGTAACAAAAATAATAAAATTATTATCTTGCTCTGTGGCTTCCACCAGTATTGCAAGATTACAAACTCTGTGTAAACACTGCTGCAAAATGCACTTGCAACTCCCATCTCTTTATGGAAAAAAAAAAACTTAAAAAAACACCTAAAAATAAAAATAAAACAACACCAGAGAAAATCTTCTGCAAAAAGAGTTAGAAACATGCCTTTTCTCTTATCTTTAAAAAATAAGCATCATATTTCACATGGTTTTTCCGTGCCACAACAAAACCAGTTGCATATATAGATATATAGCTACTAAATGTATATCAGTTGTTGCTGGACTGGCAAGTCTGTATAATTAATATTATAATTTTTCATTCCCAGTGACTCCCGGCCCCAGCAGCACCTTTTGCTCACAGTTTAGTAACCATCGCATGCTAGGAAAAAAACTTGTCATCAGCAAAAGATCAAATCCATTTAAACAATAATCAAAGAGGAAGAAAAAAAAAAGAAGAAAAAAAAGAAAACAAAAAAAACCCAAAAAAAAACAAAAGGAAGAAAAAAAAACAGGACAAAAAAAGGAGGACAAGAATGTCAGCGGAAAGGTACTCACCGAGCGGGAGTAAAAGGGAGGAATAAAAATGAGAGTTACTATAAAATACAGTATGGCGGTGGAAGAAGGAATGAGGCGCTTTTTTTTTCTCTCCTCTCTAGTCTCTGCCTCCGGCAACCGCCACGTGATCCGGAGCCGGGCGGACTCGCAGCCGGGAGGGCGCAGCGGCGGCGGCGGCGGCGCCGGGCGCGGACCCAGCCCGAGCCCAGCCCGAGCCCAGCCCGCTCCGCTCCGCGCCCGCTGCAGCCGCCCGGCTTCGCCACCGCCCAGCGCTCGGCACCGGCACCGCACCCGCACCGCGGCGGGCCCGCTGGCCCCGGCAGGTGCCGCTCGCCCCCGCACTCACACCGCACCACTCACTCACTCACTCCCTCCCTCCCTCGCTCACTCCCGCCGAGCGCGGGCGCGCAGCGGCCTCGCGGGCGGGGTGCGGAGGCGGGCGCGTCCTGCGCAGCAGCGCAACTTGCTCGGCGGCGCTGCGCGAAGTTGTCGCCTGACGCCGCCCGCCCGCCTGTTGCCCTCCGGCCGCGGTGCCGCCGCCGCCGCTCCCCCGCTGCGGTGCCGCTCGGCCCCGGGAGCGGAGCGGAGGGGCGCCGGGGTTCGCCCGGGCGAGCGGTGCGATGCACCCGACAGCGGACCCCGAGGAGCGCCGGGCGCCGGGGCGTGTGCACTCGGGGTACCGCTCCCGCCGACCCGGCGGGAACGGAGGCACAGTGCGGGGGGTACCGAGTGTGTGCGCGCACGCAGGGGGCTCGCCCGTCGCCCGGCTCGCCGTCTGCACGGGGTGCCAGCCCTGATCCCCTGCCTATGTGCAGCTCTGGCTCAGCGTGGGTGCGCGGAGTACCCCGGCAGTCAGACAAGGCATGGAGGGGCATCCCCTCCGGTCACGCCAGCTCCGGGGCACCGCTGCTGCCGGTGCAGCGCGGTGGGGAAAGCGGAGGGTTCCCCTGTGCCACTCCTGCTCTAGTGTGTGCGCAGCTCGGGGTGTTTCCGTGCCGAGTGCGGGGGCTGCAGTCACTGTGGACCCAGTCATGTCTGAATAGCGGGGGAGACAAGGACAGGTGCCACCGGTCCCATCCCTCACCGCTTTTGTTTTCCAGCCCCTGCCCTGCTGCACAGCCTCTCCCTCCTCCCGTCCTTCCAGCGGCAGGTCTGATGCTTCCCATCTCAAAGTTGCTGGACGAAATGGGAAGTAAACAAGTGTTTTCGGAGGGGGACACTCGCTGGAGGGTGCGCTCCCGAGAGCAGCCCGCAGCCGCGAGCAGTGTGCTGCAGGGCAGCGAGTTCCCGGCACGGTGACCCCGGCTGGGCAGCCTCCCACGGCAACACAGCCCGCAGCGGTGGACGTGTTTGGGTCGATCCCTAACACGCAAAAACGCGGCCCCGTGGCTGGCCGGATGGCAGCTCTCTCCTTTTTCTTTTAACATATGAGCAATACATTGGAGCAGGCTGTGTGCTACTGTTGCTGAGAGTTCCCTCAAGACTCTTGCTTTTTTCCCTGTTTAGCTCTCCTCGCTTGTCTCCTTATTAACAAACACAGCAGTCGCAGGGAGCGGCGGCTGGGGCTGAGAGCAGCTTTGCTCCGGCTCCAGCTGAAGCAAAACCTGCTCAGCCACTGCCAGGCCCCAACCCACTGCCTCAGCTGTGTACTCACTTCACTGGCCCCCAAAATGTTCACAGCTAACAATCACCCACAAACTTACTTCTTTACTGCTTCAGCATTACAAGGAAGAGCCACAAGAGACATCTGCATGAGGTAAATTAACAGAGGAATAGAAGTGTGCATCCATAAACCAGGCACTGTGATAGAGGGAACAGTCCAGGCAACACTTCCCTGCTCTTTTTCACTCACTTTTTTTTTTAGAGTCCCTCTCTTTTCATCCAGGTCAGGAGACAGCAGATACAGTCAGGTTATTACTCTACAAAAATTGCTCTGACCAGTAAGAGGATGCCCTGCTATATAAAAGACTGGTGAGGGCACCAACCTGCCTTCTTCACATCCTCACACAAAGCTTTTTCCCTTGCCCTGACCACTTCTTTCTTTCCTATCCTGTATTTCTTCCCCAGTGTTTCCAGAAAATAAAAAGAAATGCTCCCTTTCTTTCTTGCTCTCAACTTCTTTTATAAAGTATAAAAAGAACACTGGACAAAATTTAAATATATATAAACAGTTATGTTTTCTTCCTTGCTTTTTATTTTGGCACTGGGCTTGTTCTGGCATTTTGCAATGTTGGCTAAGTTTGGCTCTCAGGAGTAAAGCTGTACATCTGAGAACGTTTAAAACAAACAAACAAACAAAAGGAAGTTCTTAAAGACACAATAATTTGAAAGGAATTAAAACATTTAGTGCAAAAACCAACCAACTTAACTGTACAATGGTTTACATACATATGTCAGTAAACTCAGTCATATTGTCATGTTGGTATCACAAACTGCCATGTCTTGAGATTTCGGGTGTGTGAGGTGTATGTCCATAGAGGGCACACTTCAGTGTTGTGTAGCTCTAGGCACTGTACGTATAAATCCAGTAGAATGACTGAGGTGGGTTTTTAAAATTATATTTAGCGTCAAAATGTATTTGCAGAATTGATGCCTAAATAGTAATCCTATTTTGCTGTTGCTTTTCAGTTTCCGTTGCTGTTTATGTAATTTTGAGCACATAAGTCTTCCCAAAATAACAACAAAAAAAGTTAAAGGATAGTGTTTTAATAATCACAAGTTATACAATAGATCTGACTTGTAAACTTGGATTATGTTGACACACATATGAGAAAAAGGATATGTACATTTTGGACAATATATTTTATATTTTATTTACTCAGTAGATTCCAAGAACTAGGAATAAAGTAAACATGCAAATATGTATGTTTTTCTTTTCAACGTGTATGTATTATTGCTTATTCTGTGAGTTAAAAAGTCATTGCAATAAATTTGGCAAATTTGAATATAAACACTGAAAGCTGCAGAGCTTAGGGGCAGCTTCCAGACCAGGTCTATAGACAGAGCTGAGGGGGATCCAGGCTCAGAAAATGTAACAGAATGAGTTCCTGCTATAGTTAGCATTGTAAATACTGTGAAAATGAACTTATTCCTGAGGACTTAACCTTAGCTTTACCTAAAGAATCACCAGTGTATGTTTCTGTCACTTTTCTGCTAACGATCTATTAAGGTGAAGTAAGCATTAGAGGATAAGAGTTGTGAGAGGTTTGGCAAGAATATGTGTTTGGAGTAGGTTACAAGCAAGAAAGACCTTGGAACAATGCTGTTTTCACAGAATCTCAGGAAGTGTTTATTCATCAGTGTCTACTTTCCGGCTACTCCTGCAGGACATTTCCTCCAAAAGCAGTTGAATACTCGATGCTGGACCAAAAAGAGGGAAAGTTCAGCACGTGCCAGATGTTATAACTTGGTTATGCACAGTGCTCAACAAAGTGTACAGTAAAAGAGTGCAGTTCAAAATGAAGGAAAAGGAGTATCACTTAGGTAATTTCAAGGGCATAAGCACTGACGGGCAATCCAACGCATGCAATTAAAGTACCTGCTGGCATTTTTTAAGCTTTTCACTTTTTCTTCTGCAGAACAGCAACTGAGCTCCATTGCAATATGGCTAAGAGTTATCCTTAAAAGTAACAAAGAATTCTGCCCAGAAAGTGTGTGAACCAGCACTTCTATGCTTCTGCCTTAGCTACCAACACTAACAGATGCTTCCTAAGGTTCCCAAAATATTGTACTACCCAGCCAGTGCTCTGTGAGTTATGCTGGGCTCGCAAGTCTTGTTAGTAATGCCATGCAATCCCAATATTTCACATCCTTTCCTGTACCTCTGCAGTACCGCTCCCTTCCCCCTCTCATCCCTCCATAGGAGCAGAAATAAATACATGCTGAGATTACCTCATTGCCTATAATCTGTTTTTCTTGATTGCATTAAACTTCTGTGCTCTCAGCCCAGGGCTGTTGCTTAGACAATTTTCTTCCCTTTCTATTGGTGCTAGTATTGGAAAAACACACATGGGTTTTTTACATCACTTTCCCTGCACTTCCACTTTCCTAAAATAAAGAAGCTTCTCTTTGCAGGTAGTAAGCAAACATTCGGAGTTCAGCACCAAGGTACTGGCTTTGCACAGATCCATCAGTATGACTCAGCAGCCTGAGCTCAAGTTGCAAACAGGTGCAGTTACTGGTATCTCCTATTGTACTGGCAGAAGTCAGCTAAAACAGTACCAGATGCAAAAATAGCAACAGTAATAATAGCAACAATGATAAAATAATTAGTGGTCCTTTTTTGAAGATACAGCTGCCTGATCCTGCTTTAACCATCCAGTATAATTATAGGTTTATAAGGTCATGAGGGGTAGTTTTGTTTGCTTGTTTATGCATGTTGTTTGTATCTACCGTGACAACAGAAAAAGGAAAAATTAGTTGACTGGCAATAATTGCTAAATGGAAGAATTACTTGAAGTTAGCCAAGGTATTACATTGTTAAACTATTGAAGAAAGAAAACTGCATTTCTCAAACTTTGAAATTACTATAGAGTTAGCTATCA
Organism: Manacus candei; assembly: GCF_025592945.1. Taxonomy (NCBI): domain Eukaryota; kingdom Metazoa; phylum Chordata; class Aves; order Passeriformes; family Pipridae; genus Manacus; species Manacus candei. The sequence goes on along the minus strand of NW_026138056.1, from coordinate 30,761,578 downwards.
TCATTTAAATCCATTTATGTTTTGGTTTTGATTAAATTGCTATACCTTAGACAATATCAAGTTGAATTACTCCACATTTTTAAAATCAACTCCTGTTCATATGATATAGTATATTACTTTAGAAACAAGTTTCATTCATCTGTTTTTCTCTGCATCTTACCATCATTTTTCTTCCTTTTTTCTACAGATTCATTGTTAATTTTAACAAAATTAATGTTCTTCTTCTCTTTTAAGTGCTTTTAAGACACTTTATTTATCCATACAGTGAAGCTAATTCAATTCCTCTATTGCCACCTTTTCAGTTGAAATTTCTGAGTGTCACAGCACAATGCAGGTAAAAAAGTCCAGTAATAAATGACAGAATAAATAAAAGCAAGGCAGCTTTGTTTAAAGGAGAGCAAATAAAGTACCTGAATGTTACACCCATTATATATGGAAATGGAATAAAAAATAGGAAATGTTCAACACTTTCATGGAATCCTTTTTACCTGCTTTTGTTAGATTAGAGTGGTTTTCAGGAGGCAGGAGTTTTTAACCATTGAACGCTTTGTACTGTGGAAAGTTCAATCTTTCAACCCTTGCATACTGTGCATTTTGAAACAATCCTAATCAGAGGACACAGCATACAAAAACCTTTCTGTCCTCAAAATTGCTGTTTTCACGTGCTATTTTATATACATGAAAAGTGACATCTACAGTCAGTAGTGAGAATCTTACTTATCCCAAACATCTTCCTAATTTCAAAGTTGTTGCCTTTGCTCTTTTAGTTTCTTCTTTTCTGGAAAGGGTTAATTAATGAGTAGAACTTATAACAGGCATGTCTCGGTTTGTGAGTCTTCCAATAAATAAGTCTGGGAACACTGAGAGATAAGGCAGCTTACGATCAAATTCACTGGTATGCACCATCTATTCATATGCATTCATTTTCTATATGACAATCTTTCAGTCTTTCCATTGAAAGAGAATTAAAAACATACTTTCAGAAGTTTTTGCAAATTTGCTTTTTTGTTTGTTTGTTTTTGGTTTATGTGTTTTGTTTGTTTGTTTGTTTTAATTGTGTTGTATCAGCCAGAATTAAATTATGGCTGTTGGCTGGCACTTGCAGTTGAAGATAATGGCACTGAAAGCTGAGAGAATGCATTTACAGGGTTAATCAGACGCAACACTGGAAAGTGTGCCTTTGCATAAACAATCAGTGACAATAAAAAAAGAATATGTGGTACAGAAAATGAAAAAGAGAGAGGAAAAAAGAACATTATAAACTTCTGGCAAATTTGACAAATGGATTTGGAGAGATTTTTAAAACTTAATCTAAACTGAGAAACCTGGCCTTGGTAGAAGCAATAGGAGAGAAGAGCTTTGTCTTCTCTGAATCAGATCTCACAGGTTCAAACTGGACACACATAAAATGAACATATATTATATTAATCTTTCTAAGTCTAATTTAAGTGATTCAGCAAACATAATGGACCTTGTGTAACTCAGTTTACCATCCAAGCATTCATCTCCCTAAACTGACAACAATCCTTGTTCTTGTTGCCTTCAGCTGCTTCAGTTTTCAGAGATGTGAATGAGACATGAGCTACGCTCAGTGTCCTTCTTTACTACAGGGCATTGTTTTGCATCCTGAGTACCATTTGTGTGTATTGCATAAGGCAAAGATAGATGAAGGAAGAAATAAATATGTGACTATATAGCTGGGCTTTATCATAATGATTGTGCATTAAGAGGTGAAATGAGGTTGCATAGACAATTCTAATCCAGTAATTTCCTAAAAAAGAAGAAATTGTGATTAGCATTCAACTGTTCATAAACATTTTTTGCATGCAGGAAACACACATATATCCATATGTGCATGTAGGTACATCTGCAACACATATCCTGTTCTTTCTAATATTTTCTTTTTTTGACCCTGTATCCTAGTTATGAACAAGAGCTAATTTTAGCTAGTTAATGAGATCTGACAAGACTGCAATCCATAGCAGTATGGCTGGAGGCTAGAGGATTTTTATATATGTTGTTTTATTCATGTGTTTGTCCTAGAGAGGACTGAAAACATTATGTAAGAGTGTTAAGCACTCAGTGTCAGCCTCTAGGCGAAATACAGGTAAAGAACTCCTTAAAAAAAATTATATACATTTTAACTTTTTTTTTGGAAAGGCAAATTTTAATTGAGCATATCTGACTCTAACCTCATCCCATCTGCCCTTCATAAATGAAGAGAATTTCTAGATAGGAGAAGACTTACTCTATAATTACATCAGGTAACTTGAGGCCAATAATTTTGAAAAAATATATTGGCATGCTGAATAGCATTTATTGCTTTATTTTCTCTTATTTTTATCCTGACTAACACAAGCTCTTTTTCCCAATTGCAATTTCTTTTCTCCATCTCCAACTTGTCAAGTTTTATGTTCTAGGACAGCATCCCTTTGTTCCTTTGAGGTAAATCACTCTGTGAAACCATCTAGACAGATTTCCCTTTTTCCACCTTTCTCAGTGCAGCTGCACTAAGATTCTTGGGGTTTTGTGTTTGGCTCTCTCAAATAGCTAAATCTCTGCACTGCTGCAGCTCTTTGAGCAACTTGCAGCTTGTACATGACTCATGTGACACACTCCCTTCCCTCTAGCCAACAGGGAGAAAGCCTGGAAAACCATGCTTGGGAATGATCTTCCTTCTGGCTTACATCACAAATTACTTCCATTACAGGATAATGCCCAAAGGCACAATCCAGCCTGAAATACAGTCACCACGAAACATACAAGTACAATTGATCTTAACAGAAATTATGTACCTAGAATAATTTACTATTCTAAACCCAATTGTCTTTCGAGTCTATCTTTCCAAATTTTAAAATTTGTTTTCTTTTTTTCATAGATGACAATAACTGGCACTTATTGTGTTGAATATGAATGGAATATGTGACAAGCAAATGGAGACAAGATGTACGAAGTCATCCAAATAAATCCCATTATTTTCAGTGAGATTAAAGCAGCAGTTTCAGCACAAATGAATCCTGGAAAAAATCAAGGTTCTTCAAATCTGCTAGCTCCTTTATATAGGTAATTGCTGCAAAGACTACTGATGCTCAATTCAATCTATATTCTGCTTGCCAGCTATTGCCCAGACACCATCTCCCTCAAAAGAATGAAGTCTGCAAGTTTTCAGTGTGTGTTCCAGTTAAAAGAAAAAAGAAAAAAGAAAAAAAAAAGAAGAAAAATAAGTCACAAATTGTCCATGGAAACACATTTGTGTAAGAACCTGGTGTAATCCGATCTTCAGAAACTCCAAGTGATCAAGACATTGTTCTTTCGGGTACCCAAAAGACAATCAAGCTCTTGCTGCTCACGAGTATATTTAGATATTGAAAACCTTCACTTTCCTGTTAAAATATATGTTTTTCTGAAACAGGGACAAGTTTGTGTTCACCATCTAATAGGTAACTTTGCTGTTGTAATAACAGTCAAAGAAGTAAGCAGTTCGTTGCTGTCTGGTTGTATTTGAGTATGCTTACTTTGACATATGTAGGGTTTCCATGCCAGAGAACAAAATTTCTTATGGAAGCTACAGCACAACTGTTGAAAAAACTGTACTAAGGTAGCTCACACTTGACTTAAAACTTCACTTTCCCTCACCAATCCAGTAGATTTAGTATCTGTTTCTTTTTTTCCATAGGCTAAAGCATTTCTCCAGTTTCACACACCAAATGAAAACGTTTTGAACTGATTAGGCTTGAAGTAAACTCCAGAAATGTATTAAATAAAATGTCTAATCACACCAAAGAAGTAATAATACAATAAAAGAATCAAACGAATACTACCTGCTAGTAAATTTTTTGAGGCTAAATTTTCCTAATCAAATTGGGAAATGCCTTGCAGTTTTAATGGAAAATTTTAGATATTTTCCATTTCTTTTAGAATACAGAACATGATTACAAACGGAGAAGCATTACAGGGTATTTCTAGAGAAGATATTATTTTCCCCTAAATCTTTTAAAGAAAAATCCTTCCTCTCATGGATTTTGAAACTCTTAGCCTGCTACATTTTTCTCAGTAGCCAACCTGATCAAGTACAAAAGAATGGCTTTTAGAAAACTTTGGAAGGTGTCACTAGGAGAACTTTTTCTTCATTTCTGAAAGATGCACACTAGAAATACAACTACAAGCATCAAGGTGAGTTTGGAGGGAACAACTGTTGATAGCCCTGTTTTTAGAGGTTTTTAAGAGGAACAATTATCGATCTCTCAAGGTAGAATTATAGATTTTTTACAGGAGTGGTACCTCTTAGCCAACACCTACAGTATCAAGAAAGTAACCTGCAGTAGAATTGGTAATACCAATAATGTAGCAATCCCACAAAAAGAAAATTATAATTAGGTGATATTAGCTATCCTGAGGGAAGGTAAAAATAAATAAATAATCCAGTGATACTTCCTTCTAAACTTTCTCAAACTTGCCTAATATTTTTCCCTCTGTATTCCATAACACAACTGCAAGTTGGAATGAAATGCATTTCTATTCATATATTCATCTCATCTACAGACTATCTTACCTATCCGTTCAAAAAGGAAGTATATAGTCTTGGTTTATAGTGATGCTGATAGGGAGTTGCACTGTGGCTCAGAATGAATAATATAAACCCAGAAGAAACCAGTGGGTTCTGGTGACCATTTTTATGAATTAGAATGACAAAAATAGAGAGAAGAGAGGAGAAAATCGTGAAAAAATGAACTAGTCTGAAGATTGCCAAAGTTAATACCGTTGCTAATGTAAGCAATCTGCTAGAAATACCAATTGTTGATGGTTTCTAGAGTCATTATTGGAATATAAGCATTCATATAATTTATGGCAATAAACAAATCTCTGCCCTGTAAATGTGATGTTCATTTGTCACAAGAAAATAATATTTTAACCTTCTGTCTAAGTATTGTGATTGTCTGCATGTAAGAAGGATATTCTGTGATTGTTATCTGATATTAAAATATTTCAGTTATAAAAAAAGCTGTAATCAATATGAAAAGTGGTTTAAATTTTTATACAAGCAGCACATACATTTTTACATGTCCCTTTTCTTTTTATGAGTTAAAATAATGTTCATGCACATTATATACACAGAGAAGCATAACATACCATTCAAATAATTTAAATCTGTAGGAAACCAATGTTCTAAAAAATAACAGGATTCTCTGTATTGCAAGCATTCATTTAAGTGATCTTCATACAAGTACACTATTGATTTAAAGGGAATGCTTTTGTGAGTAAACACTACCTATATTATTAAAAATTTGCAAGAAAGGTTTCCAACTCAGTGGAGATCCTTTTGGCTCCCTATGGCTCTAAGCTTTGGCAGGAAGTTATACAATGTGGATTGTCATGAGCTTTGTAAAGCTGAAAACACTCCTATAGCTTCATCAATATGTAAGATAAAATCCCTGCTTTAAAAAGAGTTTGAAGTTTCATGGGAAAATAGTAAAAAATTGAGTAGAGGGATAAAGAAGTAAGCAAAGGCTTTGTCATGATACATTTTGTTTATTTGTCCTTTTTAAATTTAGTTTTGTTTCTTTGAGGGTGAGACTGGGAGTAAAACAACTAGACTACTGGTGAGCATTCCACTCTGACTGCAGCCTAGACAGGATAACCAGCCCTACCTTCATGGCTATTTATCTCTGCTTCCCCATCTGTCTCCTGCTAGTGGTTCCTCATACAGTGACATAACTGATCCAAAATGATACAATTTTTTTTTTAAAGGTCCACTGTTAAAGTGTTTAAGCAGATAAGGATCACCAGATGTGATCTATTAATGGTATTATGCAGGGAAGTCTGAAGTGACAGTGTCAATTGGAAAGGATTAATGGTGACAAGCAATCATCTTGTAGATGGCAGACTTCTCACTGTGTAGCCAGAACACCATATTTAAGTTTACATTGCTAAAAAAAAAAAAAAAAAGAAAAAAAAAGATATCTCAAACCCTAATGGAAGATATAGATTCAAGAAATCCTAATGAAATTTGGAGAAGGCTGGGAAAGAGGTTTGAATTTGGATAATAAGCCAGCAAATAACCTGCAAAGTGGTTTAGAAGATAAGTCAGGTTTATTTTTTTTCAACCTCTTTTTGAACATTTTTGAAAGAGAGAGAGAAAAGAAATAAACCAAGTAATACAGGTTAGGGAGAAGCTGCAGGAGATATAGGTGAGATCTGTGAGAATTGGATGAAAAAGGGTAGAGAATTAAAGCCAAGAGGAATTCATGAATGCAAATGTGGAAGAAATGCTTGAGAAATAAAAGGAGTAAAAAAAAAAATTAGTACTGGGTTAGAAAGTGCCTAAACAAGGAGAAGAGAAAGATTATAGGTCAGGCCATAGGCATTTCTAGTAAAGAGGGTATGGAAAGGAATTTTTGTATTCAAAACAGAAATGTGAAAAAAGTTGTAGTCACAGAAACTACTTGAAAGTTTTAAGATAAGCAGGGATGTGGAGGATATTGACCTGATGATAAAAATGGAGTGTGCCTCACAGCAGTAATAGTCCTCTTGATAATTTTCCCAAGATTGCCTGTTGGTATTTTTGGAAAGGTAAAGTAGAAAGTCATAGGTTGTGAGATATTCACCTGTGTCTGCTGAGGTTTTATACAGTTTCAGAGTGTGTATAGAACTTAATAGACTTGGTCAGGAGACAGGACAGTTGGCTATAGGACAGGAGTCAGGAATACAGGTTGCCTCAGTACTGTCTGTGTTGTGTAACTATAAATCATTGAATTGGGAAATGGAAGAGTAAAAGGAATTTCATTTTATTTGATTTATGATTCAGCAACTCCTTACCATGGCAGCTGAATCCCTTAAAATATTTAGATTTGCTTTTGTAATCTGTTCAAAGACTAAAGCTCTCTATTGTCTCCCTTTTTCCAAAGACAAGGAACAATCATAAAGTATGTCTCAGGAGTACCTCTAATTCCTAGAATCTGAGCCTGCATAAATGAGAGTAAAAAGCTTTCTTCAGTCTCATAGAATCCCTTCTGAATTGGTTGGCTGAATACAAAATGAGCATGCATGGAACAAGGAACACTTTCTAGCTGTCTTTTCAGTGAGTATTGGGTTCTGGCTTACACATCTGTTGACTTCACAAGAAATTTTAGCTATTTATGCATAGATGAATACATCTTTACAGAGAAACAGAATTTTACAGTGCATGGCTTTGCAGTGCATGTCCTGTATGTGCGAACAAATTCAAAAACTTGTTTTGGTTATTGCGTGATTCTTTAATTTATGTAATTAGCCCCATGCAATTCTTTATTGCACAGAAAAACATGCAACACATTTCTATAACCTGTCACTGCATTATACTATAGGTTAGGGGGATGGAACAATTATTAGATCATTAGAACAGGATGAAGAACACAGCATAAAGCTGATGCTCAGGTGCTTCTCTCTGTTTCCACATACCAATATTCCTTACTCAAATGAGCCATAGTCTCTCCTGCAAGAGACGTACACATTGGTTGCAACAAATGCAGTCAAGAGAAAGACCATCTTCAGAATCTTCTACTTTGACTAGCACAGATTTGTCACAAAGGAAATACATTCCTATTTGACTTTTTTCTTAAGGGGACCAGAATCACATATAGTAATGTACACTAACAGAAAAGAGTGGATATACAACCCAAGAAGCTGTTTACTTCCTCGGGGATAGTCAAGGGACCTTGAGACTGGTAGCTTTTGTGTTTGCAAATAGGACTCTTCAATATCTACATGTGAGATCTACAGATAATGTGGTGATTCTTCTCATAGACAGGAACACAATGTTTTCTAATTTTGAAATATTGAAAGTACTGCTGCTATATACTCTTTATCTGTAAATGAATCCTCTAAAACAGGTAATATACATTGTTCCTTGCTTTGTCATGAACACTGCCTAGGAACTTTCAAGGATTATAGAAAACATACCCTTTAGTTAAGAATGTGCATAGATAAATAAACTATGCACAGAACTTGAAGACACTAAAAACATACAGAGACTATCAATATTATGCCTTAAAGCACTTTCTGAACTGGCAGTACACTCGTTTCTCTTTATGGGAAATTGTGTTAGAGTAAGCTAGAGACAAGGGGAGTTTGAGAGAAACCAGGACAAATCTTCCCTCCAGAAAGGGGATGTGACAAACAAGTAACACTATACTGTGTATTCCCCTTCCTAAAAGAAAAGGAAATAAAAGATTATGAACTCCTGATAAACCCCACCATGGTATTTTGATTGAGCGAGAAAAGGTAAAACTGCATATGACTTATAGTCAGTGTCTTTAAAGAGAGATATCCTTGAAATGCCAGTCTAATTAATGGGAAAGCACCCCCCCCCCCAGTAACACTATATGGTCTACGAGGGGAATAGACTTCTTAACCAGACCTGCAATTCTTGCTGAAATCTTGCTAGGTTTTTTTTGTGTGTGCTTGGGGGGGGAGGAGTTGTTTGTTTGTTGTAGACCTGTGTAGTTCATCAATTGTGTATAGCAGTACAGCAGTGTTTTTCTTTACTTTTGATCTGCGGCAGGGATGCTGCCTGCCTTTGGGAGCCCTCCTTGTATGTGCTAATATTACAACCAGCCTTAATGTGAACTCCTTCAGCTGAGCTAACGTAATGACAGCTTCTACAGAAGGGCGGAGAGAAAGGTGTCACATCTGACTCCTCACTCATCCAAAGATGCTGTCAAAACTTGGAATTTAATCTTTGAGATTAGTGCTTAAAAACTCAGAGCTCTAGAGTCAGGATTTATGCTTAATAAAAGTCAAGTTACGTAATAATTTGAAAACTCAGTGGTCAAACCCAAAAAATCTCAGACTTCATCTGAGTGCAGGTTTTAATAATGTTAGTTTGTCATTTTTATAAATGCATACTAACATATATATGGTATTCTTACTGACTGAATGAGTATATTTTCCTGATGATAAGAACTGGTAATTCAGTTAAATGCATTAACATGGTATATAAGACTTTAAATGATGTTACTCATGAGGCAACTGCCTAGCCTCTGTGTGCAGAATATGCTTGTGACAAGAAGGAATGATGAAAGACAGCTCAGATCTGTATAAATCAATGCTTAAGTTCCCAAATATAGTGAACGGTCTCTGAGAAACTGAGCACTGTGGAGGAAAACAAACGATTTCAAGATTATTTATGTACATTTGAGTTTCTGAAACTTTTAATGAAAGATGAGTTTGTTTGGATTTCTTTATTCTTTAAATTTTATTAGGAATTTTAATAAGCATGCATTTGTTTTCCTTTTTGGAAAAGAAGCAACAACTTGTGCTCTTTGATTGGCGTACTGGAATGTCAAAGTTGGATAATAATTTCTCTGAATGTGTTTATCAGGTCTTTACAGATGCTTTTTTTTTCAAACAGCTTGTAGTGTGAAAATAAAACTGGATGTTTGAAAGTGTCATTAAACCTCTGCTTCTTGTGGAATGGTTTCAGATTACCAGAAATTTGTTGACTGAATTTTGTTGTGATGTCCTGAATCAGTGATGAATTACATATGTACTCAAATATTTGAATTGAATTTAATGTTTTGAAAAATATAATTTCATAAAAACACTAGACTATATGAATAAATAATTTGAACTGTTTTTCAGTACATTTACTTTTATTAAACTTTACAACCATTCATCAGGTCTTAAATCCAAGGAATAAATATTTAATTTGTTCTCTACAATCACTTGCTTATACTCACTTTTAGATTCCCCTTATTTAAGCTGTCTCTATGAGATAGTGGCTGATTCATAAAACACCATATGTGTAAACTTTGTCTTTGGTTTTGTCTTAGGCTCATAGAATGGTTTGGGTTGGAAGAGACTTTTAAGATCATTTACTTCCAACACCTCTGCCATGGGCAAGAACACCTTCCACTAGGCCAGATTGCTCAAAGCCTTATCCAGCCTGGCCTTGAACACTTCCAGGGATGGGGCATCCCCAGCTTCTGTGGCAATGTGTTCCAGTGCCTCACCACCCTCATAGTAAAGAATTTCTTCCTAACAACTAAACTAAACCTACTCTCAGCTTGAATGCTTTCCCCCTTGTCCTGTCACTACATGGCGTTCTAAAAAGTCCCTCTCCAGCTTTCTTGTAGTCCCCCTTCTGATACTGAGAGGCTGCGATAAGGTCTCCCTGGGGCATTCTCTTCTCCAGGCTGAACAATCCCAAACTTCTCTGACTTTTCTCATAGGAGAGGTGCTCCATCCCTCTAATCACCTCCATGGCCCACCTCTGGACACACTCCAAACAGCTTCTTGTCTTTCCTGTGCTGGGGACTCCAGAGCTGGACGTAATACTCCAGATAGGGTCTCACAACAATAAAATGATTCTGCAAAGCACGATGATGAATAAGATATTTGGCTATACTGCATGTTGATAAATACTGTAGAAACACCTTTCCACAGTAATTGAAATTGTATTTAATCTGGTGTAAATGAAAGCAGTATCTAGGTTGTTTTATTCAAACAAATCTCATTTTCTCAGTGTCTTACTGATCTTTTAAACCTATGCAAATTGCATGCTGTCTTCTATACTGAGTTTGCTTTCACAAACTATTAATTTCTAACACACAACTAGTTCTTAGATCTTATTGATGGTGGCATTGTTGTTTTTAAGAGAGAAAATTATTACAAGAGAAGGAGGTAAGCCATGAGGTTTCTGTGGTGTGGAAAATATTTCCATTATTTTCCATTCCTTTTTTTTTTAGGTGTGGGGCTGATATGTTTCATTAAAACTACGCCAATATATTTAAAATAAGAACTTTTTTTTATTAGGCTTCCTACACCAATATTTATACACTTGAATAGGATTTCAGGATTTAGTCCATGCAGTGTTATTTCTTCAATAACTCACTTCAGTCTTCTACTAAAAGTCTGACTCACAATAGCTCTTGAATAAGAAAAATTCATTGGATCTCTTCTTTATCTTCTTATCATGATACCTCTTGTTTGCTAATGTAATTTAATGGTAACTTTAATGGTATGTTAATGTCTATAAAATCTCATAGATGGTGATCAAAAACAGTTAAGGTTTTTGTCTTTAGCTGTTAGAGTTGGATTTATGGTCTTTGTAACTACCCTGATAGATTGTCTAGTTCATCAATACTCTAACAGTAAAGAGAAAAAGAATAGATTAAAACAGGACAAGTTGCTGGAACATTAAAGAGGAAGAGTTGGAGAGGATCCTTTAGAAGTGGGTTTTTTCTTTCAGCTGGAAGTTAAAACAAAAGTGCTTCCATTGCTGAAGGCAAGATAGGATTTAATATGACCCTCTTAAGAAGTATTTTTTCTAGAACAAAGTGTCCTTAAATAGTTGTCATTAAAAATCATTGTTCATCACATGCGATTGCTTCATTAAACTGTTCTTAACATCAAGTGATTTAGAAAAGCAATATATTTCAGATGCTGTGGCTTAGAAGAGACTGGAAAGAACATGTTTGAGAGGAATGAGTTTTGGATTTTTCAAAGAAAACTATAGATGGGATGATGATGATGATTAAAGCAGATCCTTTTAAAAAGAGAACCAAAGTAACACGGTGCTCTTGAAACCATGAATTTTCCATAAAGTCAACGGTGCATCTAGAAAGGAGGAAACTATTATAAAAAAGGTAATTAGCAAGGAAATCCTTGTGGGTAAGAATAACTTACTGAACAACACTTGAACAACTTTTCTCTTTTACACTCCTTCATTGTGTTGGGGAAAAGTCTGTACTTCTTACTTTCCAGCTGGCCAGTTCCTACCAGATCCCTGTAGAGGAATGGCAGTGTTCATACTTTTCTGAAAGAGCCCTGATTGCCTGATTCCTGCCAGGCCTTGACATATTTCCCCTTTGTCTTCTAAATCTAAATAGATTCCAATGGTTAAAAGATATTAAAAGGTCAAGTGTTAAATAGATACAGCAGAAATTGTTTCTTCACATAACAGGTACCATATAAAGACTTAATCTCTCACTTTTTTATTTTACTCCATGTTGAATCCTTACCATAACAGAGCACACAGCAGTAATGTAACCAGGCAAACTGATTTGTACTGAGCACTCATTTTGAAGGGAGTAGGTGAAACTCTTCTGAATTATTAAGGGCAGAGTGATCAAACACAGTTTTTCTAAGGAACTCCTATCACTTTTGTTCTACTTTCAGAGTCTCATTTTATTTCATCATGAATACTTCGGATTTATAAAGCGCCTACACCACTGTGGTATGTGAAACCAGGAAAATAGCAATTGGATTAACACTGTGAAAGACCCAGGCAAATCAAAGAGTGTAAGTTACATGATTCTGACACACAAAATTGAGAGACTGTCTCTCAAGGAATAACATTATTTAACCACTGAATTGTTTATGTAATTTCTCTTTATTTCTGAATTTCACCAGTGTGTCCTGGGGGTGTTTGAAGCCACAGAGCATTAGATAAAGAAAGACATCAGGTGACTTTAGTCTTGCTATAGTCACCGTCCTGGTCTGCTAGGTAGTGGGAGTTCTCTGTGTCTTCTGCTTCCCCATCTCCATTTTCTTCAGCATTGTGGCACAAGTCATCTCACAGTCTTCCCCTTTGGCAACTCACTGTTTGGTACCTCAGTCAACACAATTTCCTCTACCACATCTCTTACCAAAAAGAGTAAGGCACGGTCAAAACACTGATGGCCTAATTCCTCTCTGTGGGGTGGATGGAAGAGGAGGAGGAGGTTCAGTGGGTGGTGAGGGGAACAGAAAACAACTCTGGTTTTGTGCTTCAATTTTAGCCAGGGTGTATGTGAGATACTGGATCCGAACCTCACTGAATTATTGATATGGGTCGGAACCAACTCACTGTGAAATGTGTGTGTATGTGTGTGTGTGTGTGTGTAAGGACTGGGCCTAGACCTGCAGGTACATGGTAAGGCTGCTGTATCACATAAAGCCTGCTGAGAGCACATGGCCTGAACCGAGGTGAGGTGAACAGAGCTGGGTCCCTGCGAGCACACGGCAGAGCCCGAAGGCCTGCACCCAACACGGCTGTGCCCATGCAGGGCACATGGTATCACTGAAGGCCGTGTGACTGAGATGTCAGTCAAGGAAGGCCAGGCTGGTAGCCCACCCAAACCATGCCCCTGGAGCCTGTGAATGGCTACAGCACACCTCACTCTGGTCTGGAAGGCACTGAGTGATCTGTGACCGGATATCTTGCCTGGGAGGGAAAACCAAACAGTACAAATACATGAGACTCCATGTGAGCTTTCTCTCTTCCTCTCCTTTGTTCCAGCTTATACCATGCGAACATCAAATCTTGTCGGTAACTAATTTTTCATTCCTCTCTCTCTTTCTTCTTTCTTTCTTTCCTCTTTTCATCTGTTTTCTTTTATTCTTTTCTTTCTCTTGTGGGTAACATAAAACCAATTAATTGTGTTTTACTAAAGCTGGTATATTGATTGTTTGTCGTGGGTGTTTTTTTTTGTGGAATGGGTCTTTCTGCTGAATGTTTTAGTGAAATATTTTTCTTGGTTGTATTTTACTCCTGTAAAACCTTTTGCCAAAATATCTTATTTCTCATCAAATTAAAATAATTTCTCCTTGAGAAAAATGTGTAGTTTATCTCTGGATGCGAATTTGAGGTTATAACAAACCAAAAGGCTTTTAAAAGGTCTTAAAATGTAACCACTCTGGGCAGCCTATGGCTTAAAATCCAGAGTGTAACAGGGTAGAAGTCCTACCAACTAGGGACTAGTGTTGCAGAAAAATAAAAGATTTGCATGCTCAGTCACAGCTTCACTGAGCCCTCACCATTCAGAGAAGTACTGATATAATATCATGATATTTGATAACATTGTATTTTTGGATATCAGTGTCTTTCTTGAAAGATTCAAATGGTAACATCCAGAACTGCTAACAATAAAAATGCTTATGAATCCTGTAGTTCTTCATTTGGCCTTGAAAACAAACTGTGTGGGAACATTTGTGGCATTGATTCCTAAAATAAAGTCATCTAAGGTACTGGCTACAGTATTTCACCTTGCTCATTGTAGAAATGGGTGCTCAGTGACCACCAAACAGCAGCTTCTTCAATGCAGCTACAAATTAGCACAAAATTTTTTTTTTAATTTATTCAGTTCCATGAATAAAATACAAAATATAGGAAAAGAGGAATGTATTGTGAATTTAAGTGAAATTAAGGAATGAAATCTATCTTGACCTCTCTGACATTAAGTTTTTCTCAAGCAAACTTTACAATAGCTCTTAACTTCATTTGATTAAAAAATTGAGTCAGTGGGAGTAACTGCATAAAAATTATAAAGTGAAGTTGAACCTTAAGTGCAAGGATGCATTTTTAACAAATGTAGAACAAACGTAAGATAAATACTGAAATTATTTTGACATAACGATTCCATGTTAAATAGTTGTTGTTATAGAATCAGGAAACATGAGAGAAAAAAAGCCAAAAATTAATTTCAACATGCCTAATGAAGCAAAGAAGCTTAGAAGAAATCTCCCCCAACTCACTCACAAAGAACAAAGAAAACAACTGTTCTTTGCAGGTATGTCAGCTGTGTTTGTACACTTGTTAATTATCTTGTTTTACAAATCCAAAGATTAACAGTTGCTTTTTTTCTGCAGTTCTGACAGACTTCATTATATTTGGTAAAATCCTCCTCTGTGCGTAAAGCCGGAATATTCTCTCCACATACATTCCTTCCTCACTTTCCTTATATATTTATATATTTTTGTGGTTTCCAGTTTGAACTCTGGGAAGAGAATTAATTTGATTAATTATGATTTATTTATTTATTTCAGGTAGTGAGGGGAACATAGGGATATGCTGGAATCTTACGAATATCTCCTGTTTTGCAAAACAAAATTTATTTTGGGTCATTAAATTAAAATTAAATTCAAAATTCTTTGTTTAGGGAAAGTTGTTCCCAGAAGTCTCTTTCCTAAGTTCAATCAGACTCCATTGGCAGAATTTTTATCTGCTATAACTGATTTCATCTTTCTGGATATCCTATGACAGGCATATCCAGTCTTTCCCACTGGAATCATATTTCCTTGTATGCAGTGAGCATTTCATAACAAATGAAAAAGTAAGGACTTCTTGAATATAGACATTTCACAATAATTGATCAGGGTCTTCTAAAGACAGCAGGAATAGACATCATCATGTTAAAAATGTCTTTTGCTCCTTTCTGGAGAAAAAGATGGGAAAATTTCAATTGAGTTCACTGTTGGCAATCAAACCTGGGAAATGCAGGTCATTATTCTTAATTTAATTTCTACTAGAACACTAAAGTACAAAGAAGGTTCATTCTGTCTGAAATCTTCACATTTAGGAGGTAACTTCTATGTATATCACATTTTTTATTTCTTCAAGCCTTAGTTAATGAATTACTAGTTTCATCAGTATGATAAAAACACTTTAAAGCATAGACCAAACCACAGTTCTTTCTGTGACTTTCCATAAGAGCCTCTGTGTCTTTGGCGAGTATGTGAGAAGAAATTATAGGATGGGAAAAGTTACATTCATTTCCTTGTTTGGATGCCTTTTGTTGTAGGAGTTTAAACTGTTGGTTTTATAATTAATACATGATTGCTTGTTAACTATATGCTAAGGTTGCCTAGAGCTTGAGATAAGAGCTTTTGAATATTATGTACAAATGAAAAGTAAACAAACTAATCAAATTAAATAAAACCAAGGAAATAAGGCCCTTGCAGAGGGCTGGAAGCAAAAAAAGCCTTATTTCCTCCAAAACTAGCTTCTAGATTATGTGGAAGTTAATTTTTCCTTCTTTTAAATATGAAACTTAAGGGTTACTAATATGCAAATCAAATACCAGGAACCAAAGCTAACCTTGTATTTTAACCTGGGGATATTTTCAAGATTTCTATAAAGGAGATTACCTCAGAATATCTGAATGGATTTATTTCTCTGTTTAGTATTGATGAGCCACATTGCTCTAATCTACTGTAGTAGCAAGGCAGTGTGCAGGCAGAGCACTGGTACACTCTTAACAACACCCCAGGAGATTTTCCTATTTTCTTATGTCTGCTGGGAAATGCTGACTCATTCAGAGCAAGATACTTCTCTGGCTATCTCAGATTTCCCCAGCTGTAAGATAGGACTGATGATACCAGAGGTGGCAGATCTGTTTAAGAAAAATACTAAATTTATCAGAAGACATTTAGAGGACTCAAACTGCTCACAAGCCATGGTAGAAATCAGCTGAGTCAGCAAAAAAATCATTCTAAAAAATTAAAATTAGGTATTATAAAAAACCCAAACCCCCTCCACAATCTAAAACAAAGAAGGCACAGTGTGCCTACGTTTACTATGAAATTGCAGTTTTCAGTTTGACACAAAATTTAACTGTGTGTTGTGCTTGGTTTTGGTATTTGGGGTCACTCCTCATCTCTTGATTTTGGTTCAGCAATGAAACAAAAACATCTGTTACTTTTTAGGATGTGAGTAGATCGAAGCATGCAGGGCTCTGAGGCCTCCTTGGATGCTTCATTTTCAACTCTTGTTTCCAGGCCTATCATAAAGGGCACAACGACATGCATATTTCACAAAGTGCTCCTTCTTAAAAAAAATAACATGTAGAGTCCATAACCAAAAATGTGAAACATTTTTTAATGTATCAGTGAAAGCTCTATATTTAATTTTGCAGAATAATTCTATTTTTAATATGATATTTTGCCCTTTTGAAATGTGTTACAGTTGATATATTAGAGTATTTGAACAAACCTTCTGAAATTCAGAGAAAAAGAGAGATCTCTTAACAATTATGAACTCTTCCAGAGACAATGTATCACCTCTCCATATTTTCTTCAAAATATATGAAACTTCAAGGCTTGCTAAATTAGCAGCTTAAGAAGAGACACTACTCAACAATTAAATAAATTATCCATCTCTTTTCTGCAAAACAGAAAGTTTATCTGTGACTAAATTAATCAAATAATTAGCGAAGTTAAAAAGCAATATTTTGTGTTAATTAAATTTCTGATAGTTTGTAATGGGGAAACAGATTTTCTTGGTAATGTTTCTCTTTGTATGGATAACTAGACAACAGTAAAAGTGCCAATGTGTATAAATACAACAACATTACAATAGAAATACTTTAATTTAGAACTGTTTCAGATTCATTGAAGATCTGTTTTAACTCTGCACTGTTTGTTTCAAGTCTCAGACAACATTTGAATCTTCCCTCTCAATTAAATGGCAGTGAAAACTTCATGTGACTTCAGTTGATGGATAATAATAGTAAATGAATGGAACCCAGACATAGGACATGCATTTATAACATGAACATCAATTTTTATTTACTGTAAATATGGAGGTATGTGCACTTAATATTTACAGCGGTCTGATGCTGATCAAAAAAATATTAGAATAAATTTTTACTATATTGATTAATCACTGAAAGTTAATATATTTTATCAACATTGTAAAGGCACTTGTTCTTTATTGTGTTTGTCCCAAGATTTTCTTAATAGTCAGACTTAGCCCCCAGTTCTCAGGCACCAAAATTTTCATCAGCCTTACCCAGACTCAGTTCCTCCTCAAAAGAGACAGTTGTTAATACTTAAACTGGGATGGGTAATATGAAAGACTACATAACTTTACTGTTGGATTTAAGGTTGGTTTAATATTAGAAGCTGGGGTAAGTTCACAATGTCTCAAAAGTACATGAAAATTTTTTTCTTGATATCTGTTGCTTACTATTGTGCTCCCTAAGAGACTATTAGTAGAGTTTGGAAGAAAGCCCAGACAATAAGGTAGATGGACTCATCTAACTTTTGAGGTGGGCATGCTAAAGTTATTCTTAAGAGCCAAAATGGAAATAGGCATATTTTGGCAGACTGATTTTAAAGGTCGTTTGAAAATTTTATCAGTGGTGCATAAGGCTTTACTGGCTCTGTTCAGTCAGATTTTTATTAAATACAGGAGTCTATGGTGATTAGCTCAGAATGGGATATCCTTTATATTATCAAGGGAATTCCTGTTAGTCTGAGAAATGAGTACAGGATTCTACTGAGAGGTCAGGACTTGGATATTGTTGCTCATCTTATGTATTATGGTTCCTCTCAATATGTGACCACAATTGTAAGTTAACTGGACTAGCTAAAGTGTGTTTTTCTAAAATTTTCTAAAATTTTCTCTGCTCTCTTAGAAAAATTATTTTATAATCTTCTTCTGTGTTTTTCCACCTGTATGGAAAAAACCTGTCCTTGCCCACCTGATGATCCATGCTGCACTTCTTGCATCACAGACGATGTAACTCATTTCTGTTTCAGTCTGAAACTGACGGTGATTATACAGTGCACTCAGGATAGTTACAATAAATATGTTTTACACTTGCGATGTTGTCTTTATAGATGTCCTGCAACACTGTTTTTCTTTGTTATCTGACACTGAAATTAAGAGTCTATAAATTTACATTATATTAATTTGTCATTGTAGTTAGAAACTGATATTCTAGCTATTTGAAGTGAGATCATTCTTTAAAAAATTCACAAAATAGATTTTTATTGATTTAGCACCCTTCTTTGATGGAATTCACTTCCACCCTTCAAAAACTGTGCAATGTTATCAATTGATTTGTGATGATTGCTTGTAGATACTACTACCTTGTAAATATTAAGAAATTCAAGAAACGAAGTTAAGTCCTGAAGAAAAGTAGAAAACAGCTTCTGCTGTGACACAGAAAAATATCATTATGATTCCAACTCCATTGATAATTTTTAATAGCATGGAAAGAAGCATACACTAAATCATGCAAGGAGAAAATCAAAGGAACAGAAGTCTGTGATCAATCACAATTCTCCGAGGAAGTTAATAGATATTTATAAGAACATTTTATTTTTTGTATGAAATACTTCCTGTGCTGGATAAAGTAAATAACTGAACATGTTCAAAGAATTTTTAAATTAAGCTATGAGATAAAAAGCAGTTTAACAGTTCAAAGATTCCTAATGGGTAATACATACTTCTAGAACAATAACAACTACAAACTTACCAAAAGCTATTATCCAAAGATATGGCAAATCTACTGCTGGCAAAGTGCAGATACTGTATAACAATCGTGCTAGTGTAGGAGTTTCATCTGCATTAAATTGAACAGGATTTCAGGATTTAATTCATGTAGTGTTATTTCTCCCATAACTCATTTCAATCCCTGCAAATGCTACTGTACTGAAACTAAAAAATAAGTAGCTACGAAGGGAAAAAAGGCAATATGACAATACATTTCAAGTTGTTAATCAGTGAATAGTCCTTCTTACTTTGGCTTCTAGTTTCCTGTTAATGTTTAGGATTTGTCAGATACAATGGTCCATACTTGTCTAAGAATATCATATTATGTCTGGGTTTAATAGCACAACCCTTGAAAATCTGCCTCAAAAAAACTCAACCAACCTACCAAAAACCCTCCAAAACACAAGAGAAGAGAAGAGAAAACCTTTGGAATACATTTTTCAACCCTTAGTCTTAAAATTAAATTCATAAAACTATAACTAAATCTCAAGTATTTCGTCAATTTGGAAGACAATGTTTTACTTTTGGACAGAAGACATTGGTTTACTAAAAGTGAAGGTATTTATGAAAAATTTTATTCTGCAACAGTTTAGAAACATACATTAGAAAAAGTTTTTGGGCTCTTTTATATTATTCCAGCATTTTTAAAGTAGAATTTTACTTTTACTAATAATATGAAAAATTGGAAAGTTAAAAGAAAAAAAAAAGGAGTTTCTTTAATGCAATAATAAAAGTACCCACACTGAAAAAATTATCACCTTGAACCATACTTCAAATGCTTCATATTTTTCATATTTTTTGTTCTTTTTTTTACTGAGACTTAGCACATAACCTAAAAGAATGACATTTTTTTTCACTTTTCCAGACATTGAAAAACCAAAAAGCAGTTCTGCAGTACTTGCATGAGGCTCTGTTGAACACAAGTGGAGTATTTGCTAAAGGGAATGAAGCCTATAATTCCCACTGACCTAAAGTTGGAAAGTTATTAAAATTGAATATCAGCCAAGAGGTATTTCTTAAAATCTGTAGTTCTGGGGAACAATATTATCAACTCATATTCTGAGGAATCCGTCAAATGCTATAGGAGGAGATAAATAACTTGTTGGGAAAAGATTTCCTGAACACACAAGTGGCCTGAGAACTTCTGTATCATAATAAAGAAGGATGTGTTCAGTTTTTATAAGAGGATGAAAATTTTTTGTTTATGTAATATATCAAGAATCTTTGGAATTCTGGAACATATTCTTTTCTTTCATAACAATATTTAAATTTCCAGTCTGGCATAATGGTCTACACAGCTACCACACATTCAGGAATATAGAAGACGAAACAAAACAGATAAAAAATGGGGCGTGGTGTATTGTTTGATTTTGATTTGTTTGTTTGTTTTTTTGGTTTTGGTTGGTTGGTTGGTTGGTTTTTTGTTTTGTTTTTTGTTTTTCCTTTTTCATGATGTTCTTTGAATTTGGGATAAGGATGGAATATTGCATTTCTTACATCACTTATAACCAGATAGAGTTCTATATGAGAATTCTACATATGATTTCCCCAAAACTGTAAAATGTTGGACTAAAATTGAAACCTTGCAGCTGTACCCCCACTACTAATATGTGTCCAATTAGACTGTTACATGCTACCTGCCACGTGACACAGTCTTAAACAACTTCAATATTTTATTCAAATGCATAGGCAAATTGTCATCTGCTTCTGTTTTCCTCCTCTGCTCTGGTGGGACTGAACCTCTTTGGGCTTGTTGCTATTCTGGGAAGCCTGTCTGAGGGCATATGCTTTTCCTACTGCTCTGTGCTGCTGCAGTTCACAATTCTGCAGCTCAGAGCTGTTCCAGTGTCTGTTGAGCATTTCTGTACTGTGCATTTCTAAGTCTGTCTTTGCTACTGAAGCACATATGGCATGCTGTGGTATGTAAGAAAAGGCAGACATGGAGACAATTTCAGCTAATCACAATAAGGAGTGAAATGTTGCAGGTTTGTTTTTTTTTTTCTCCAAGAGGTTAAAGACTAGAGCAAATATTTTTGTTGTTGTTGTTGTTGTTGTTTTATTTATATTCTGATTTGCCTGTGGCTACTCAAAGCAAACAAAACACCTAATTTTTTGCTATTTGATTTCTCAACTCATATGTGCCTGAATGACATTGTAAATTTCCAAATGCAGAAAAAATACAGTTTTTCATTCCTTCTTATTTGTATAATTTTTTAAATATCTATAATGATATGCTTGTTTAAAAATATATTTTTACTGTCACTGGAGACTCTTTGTTGGCTGTTTTACTGACATTAAAACTAACAGTTACAGAAAGCTTTTTGTAATTGTGTAATTGACTCAGAGTTAAGAACCTTTTGGTGTACAGTGCTTTTCCACTCCTCCATTTAGGAGTCAGTGCAAAGCCTTTTCATTGTTGGCATGAAATGTATGATGTAGCAGCAACAGGTCTGGTGCATTTGGCACTATTTCATTAGTCATATCATAGTCTTCAGCCATTTTTCTTAACCAGAGTGGTAGCCAAGGTAGCAAAGTTTTTTTACACACATAACTTCTGGCTGGATAATGTTGGGTAGCAGAATCAGAACAGTTACAGTATAATTTACTCTTAAAATTTCTGAACAACAGCATAAGCAATTTTAAACAACATTCAACAAATTAAAAGACAGTCCAAAAGGTAATTGTGGTGACATTTTTAAAATCTCTCCTCCCAGATGACAGTTTCATCTTGTAGAATCATTTGCTGTTTCAAACCTTGATTTTTTATATGCAGGAATATAGAGAGGATTTTTTCAAACTTTTCAAAATATCTGAGGTTTTATATGTGGAATATATATGTAAGCCTGCTTTTTCTGAAGGCCCTCATAGATCTCAATCCATAAATTTTTTTGTATAAGATTCGAAAGACTCTTTCACACACAGAATATTTCACTGAAATTTTGTCAAAGTGATATATTAAAAATGTAGCAGAGGAGTACTTTTATCCCAGAATTCTTATTTGGAATAAAAAAAAAAAAATCAGACAGCTGTAGTCATAAAACATTTTAGAATTATTTAGCCTTCAGGTGAAAGGATCCTTTGGTGGTGTTGTGGATGAGTGTTCTTGTTGATACTTTAGAGAAGATGCTAATGAAAGGTGTATTGCAGTTCATCTTTGGGAAATAGAAAAATATGAACAGCTCAGTCCATATTACATACAGAGTAATGTATTTTATATTTTTTCCCTGAAAGCTCAAATTTTAAGGCTCTATTATCTTTTGAAACAATATTTGAATTTTCTAAAAAAATAAAATAACAAAGTATAATAATATCAATTCAAACTCTAGAAGGTCTCATTGATTGCAACACTGAAAACTGTGATTTACTTGGATACTAGTTTATTATGTTAAGTGAGAAATGCAGCATAGTTCCAAACTATAATAAATGTCTTTCTACTCTAAAAGGGTGAGTTTCCTGATGTTGAAGCTCATCAGCTACAAAATTGGGTGGGAAGATTGTTAATGATAACAGAGAAAGTGAACACATTTTATTAGACACCAACCATCCCTCATAAAACATAGAATTCTGCTTTCACAGAAGATGGATCTTTCATTTTAAAGCTCTCTCTGTTAAGGCAAAGTGGTCATTAAAAACCTAACAAAAATAACAACTGAAAAAATATCTGGAAATACAAGTTAAAAGTGTTCATGAAAACCAGTCTATGGTCAGAATCTATTTCCTTTACTAAGGACATTGATACAGACATGAGAAATTCTAATAATCTTATAGCTATTAACATGATTACTGCCAATAGTTTACGATGAATCAGAGCTGTTTTAACAGTCAAAGTAAACTCTCAATAGGAAAGAAGAGCATATACAGGAGTAACCAAGAGATTCATGGAGAAGCAACTGCTAAATATTTATAACATAAAAGTTAAGGATTACCGGAAGTGAAAACTAGCTAAATACCTGTCAGTGGGTCTGATGAGCTCTCTCAAACCATGAGCACTATTTATTATCAGGTAGCTAGCTAGAAAGTTGTCTAAGGCCCAATGAAACAACTAAAAAACCCTGTACCAATACTTGAAGAAAAATACAGAACTGGAAGATGTAATTAACTTTATGATGGTCACCAACAACTAAACAACGCAAAAAGTGAAACAGCAAGCAGTAAGTGCAGAATTAAAGGAACATAACTAAATTGTCTTTAAATAGTGTCTTTTTATGGGCAATAGGTGAGTAACAAACCCAATACATTTTTAAAATGAAATTATTAGTTTCGTCCATAAGTGCATTTAATGGAAGTTTGTATACTTTCATTGAAAATAGAAACACTATTAGAAATAAAATATGTTACCTAAATTAAGTTAGAAACCACCATCTAGATAAAAAATGTTTAGAAATAGGAAAATTATTTTATAGAGGTGAAGCATGACACATAGTTCTAGCATTGGTCTGAATTATATTATATAATATTATATTATATTATGTTATGTTATGTTTTGTTATGTTGTATTATATTATGTTATGTTATATTATGTTATATTATATTTATTATATTATATTATATTGATGACTTGTGGAAAAATACAACATTACTGCTTACAGTATTTTCAGGTTGTATTTAAATGTGGTGTTTGTGGCCATAAATAACTTTGAGAATTTGTAATTTATGCTGAATAACCAGAATTGAGCCTCTTTTCTATTCTTCACACCAGCTAAGGACAGTTTCATGGGCAGAAGACTTACTGTAGTCCTGGAAGATGTCTTTGTTATTGAAGCTTATGCACAACACACAGGGTGTTTGTCTGTTGCCAATGCAGGTAGCCATGCTTATGGTCCATTTTCTCATTATATTCCTATAGAGTTAAAATTAAAATATGCTGCTATAACCAGATTTGAAAGCTATGAGCAATGCGGGCCCTGTACAGAGCAGTGATTTAACTCGAGTGAAAAATATACACCGTGAGCTCTAAGTAAGGCAGAGCATAGTTTGCCAAACAACCCAAATAACATAACAGTAACCAAATTGTGACTCAGGCAATCACAGCTCGATGTTTATTTTTCAGAAAGAAAGGAAGTCCAGAAGCTTTTGCCTCCATGTGAGTTTAATTTTGACAGCCACAGCCTGTGATACGAGAATTATTGTCTGCATTTACAGGCTCTGGTATGAAAGAGAAACATCCTAATAGCATCAGTATTCAACACCTAAAGAAGCAGACTATGAATTATGATATGCCCAGTAGTGAATTCCCATTTATCTGACAGAGTGATTTGAGAGGAGATAACATCATGTGCTACAATAAAAAAAAAAAAGACATTTGTTACAGTGAACGTCAGGACATGCAGCTTGCAGTCCCTGAATCTCTTTTAAGCTATGAAATAAAAGAGATTTTAGCATACACAACAACTGGTGCAGTTCCTGTGTTCAGTCTAGGCCTGTCTGTTATTGATTTTAGCTACATAATTTTTAAGTGTTAGAAATCAAAACATCTGGTATATCATACCTTCTTTTGTGAGTCAGGAATTCAAGCCCTAATACCTCTTTTTCGTTCATATTAGTTTTGATTGTTTGATAAACCAGTTCATTTCCCCAGCTCTTCTTGTTTGCTTATCAAGCCTCTCTTACCATGATATTGAAAAAATATGTTTCTACAGAAGGCTTATGAATAGGTTCCAGTTGTTCAAAAGCAGTATATATGTTAAAATTTCAGAGGCTTAAAGGATAATGAGATTTTATATTTTTATTTCATTTTAATTTGTTTCTGTGAGTCTGAGTAATGCTAAATTTATCTATCAGTTACTAGTTATCAGTTTTCAGCTCCTTGGAAGGCTATAATGCATCTGAAGTACAGTTCTTAATGTGTTTATGTAGAATTGTCTTAGAATTTATGCCCTATAAACAGGCATAACCATTTCAATTTAACAATTGCTTTAATCAGTATTTCAGAATGACAACTTGGAATTATCCTATTAACTTTGTTATTGCAGCATTTATAGCCTTTGAAATAGATACCCGTTTGGATGCTATCACTGTATAACTTGACTTGAAGAAAAGAGTAAAAGGAGATAGATGAACAACTTCAGTTTGTGGTGTAAAAATGTCCTTTATATATATCTCAAAATGTCAATATTTTTAGGTCATTACTAACAATGCTGCTAGTTGAGAAATACTGTATGATCTACTTGTGTTTCTTGGGCATGTTACTATACCACCATTAACCATAGAAAGGTGACACTTTATAGTATTACAATTTTAAATCTTTATTTTTCAGCTAAATAAAACTGTTATATAAGTCCAGAAGAAGAACCAGAAATATATTTTCCCATTATGTCCTCCTGACAACCTTTATACAGCTATCTCACCAGCCTCTCTTGGATATAAAAGCACAGTGTCACAAGAAAACCAGAATACATTGGACTTGTGATACACCTTATCAAAACATAAGATAACAATGTAAAGAGATGACAACTTCTAGACAGATCCTTTAAGTAAATGCATTTCATAGCATCTTTAAGTATTGTTATTTGGTGGCTTGTGCCTGAGAAAATGAATGGTACTGTAGTTTAGGGATCTGTACACATGACTGCACTTTAAAAATGCAGCCTAGAGAGGAAATCCCTTTTCAGCTTAAGTGGAAGCTAGTTGAACTGCTGCAGACAATTAATTTCCAAGACTTAGATCCTTTTCCTCTATTACCTATCTCACTGGTCTTTCCCTTTCATGTGATATATTTAATAAGCATTTTTAAATCAATTTGAGGTTTCTTAAAAAATAGTATTTTTATAGCAAATGTCTTTAGGTCCGCTCGCACACTAAATAAAAGATAATAAAGAACTGCCAGGGGCAATGAAGACCAGACTGTTTCCAACACAGAAAGAAAAAAAAGTATGTTCCCTAGTCAGAGCGGTCTTACCCCTCTGTTATTCTACTTTCAAGACTGTAATATATAACCTGTTGTTAGCTTAACTGTGTTTTTTTTCAGTGCCATCATGCATGTAGACCTCACCTTGCATAACTTGTTTGCCTGTTCTCCTTTAATTTGGTCCCTTTGTTTAAGTCCACGATTATTCTGTGTAGCCACATCATTGACCATTTATCCATATTTTTGCTGTTTCTGACCTCCTTTTGCCAGGATGTCATTAATTTCCCACCTTTCAATCCCACTCTCATGTAGATTCTGTACCTCACAACTCTGTCTACTTTCTTCCCCGTTATCCTGCCTGCTTCTATTCTGCCTCTCAAGTTCTTTCCCCTCTCTGTCTTTTACCAGATCTGTCAGCTGCCCCTTCAATGTTCAGAGCAAATGTGCAGTGAAAGAATTGGAAGTTTTTGCTTTCTGATGATTGGGCTGGTATGAATTTGTGCAGGATTTGTAGAGGAAAATGTAGGAGACCAAAATATGGTAGAATAGTCTCACTTGAACAAGAATCTTCGAAAGAGTTAGCTTCAGGATTTTAAAATTTACCAACAGATATATTTTTTATGCCATATGGAAGTGAATTCACTGAATTGAGGTGTGTTTTTCTGGAGAAAGGAAATAGCAAAATGCTGAGACGTGATTATCTTAGTTGATCATCAGGATGTAATAGTTACTCAAATAAAAGTACAAGGGTACATAAAGAAAATAATCATAGGAATATGTCATTGGAATTAGTGCAGCACTCATGGAAAATTCCTGACTTCATAAATCATGTTGGAAAATTAACCCTATTGTTATTAAAATATGACAACAGGTAAATTGTGTTCTTTTTACACTGTAAATCTAGATGAATCATTCCAATTTTAGGGTCGTTGCTCAACTATTTTGTAAATGGAAGTAGAGCCTTCTCCTTTCTTACAAAATTAAGATGCAAATAAACCGGGAGAAAGTAAATAAGTTTTCTAGAAGAACAATCTTGTTATGCCAACATATATTATACCAACCTGTGTTATATTTGGATTCAAATCCCAGAAGACGAGCATGCTTATTTGACAGGAAACTTGTCCACTTCAGATTTTTTTAGCAGATTGCATAAAAAAAATTTCTAGTCAGGTCATTAAATTTTTAATAAACAAATTATCAAATAGTTAATTTTTGTAGTTATCCTCTCCATAAGAGAGAAAGTCTTGGTAAAATTCTGTCTCTTAATTTAATTACTAAACTGAAAATTGCATCAAGAACAGGCAAACAATTTTTAAACTTTAAACAACATGAAGAAAAGGGAGATCTTTTCAGGTAATATATTCAAGAATTAAGAACACAAATCATATTATCGGACTAAGGCATTCACTGGCTGAAGACTGAATCTGAGAGACTGATGTCTAGAATTTGGCCTGTTGAATTGTATTTGTAACTCTCAAAAAAGGGACTGCAAAATCTGTAGTGACAACTACAGTTTTAGATAGATTATCTGCCTCGTTTCGCTTAAAATAAGTAATTACCTGTGTGAACATGGAGAATCTCTAGTCTTTCTGCATCAAGTAAGAGCAGTTGTCATCATTAAAACTCAGACAATTTGGGAATAAAAACAAGAGGACAGTTATAATATTTGTGCTTGTTTGCAACACAACTTAGTTATTAACAACAATACATCTCAGGGTATAAGTAAAGAATATGGCACATACAATTAGGGCACCAATATGCTGGCCCAGGTCCTGACCCAAAATTTGCTTAAAAAATCTCACTAAAAAAACCAAGTGAATGATTAATGTATTATCAGCTCTGCATATGCTGTGCAGATCAGATTTTGGACATATGTCGATTACTGACATTACAGAGAGGCTGCTCTTAAATTTGATTCTTGTTTTCCATTTTAATGTAATGAAAATGAGAGATGTCTTCTGAATTTTGAATCTATAGAGTTCATTTTCCACATCCATCTAAAATAAAGTCTTGATAGTACCCACAACAAATCCCCCAATTACAGACAGTATCTCAAAAACTCTTTTAGAGGAAGTTTAAATAAATAATAATGTTTGAAGGCTTCCAGTTAGACTTCTTTCTAGTTCTTGCTCTGACCTATATGATGTAAACTAATAATTCAGAACAGTGCAGAATGACTAAATGACTGAAACACCTAGAGATTGACCACTTCCACCTTTAATTTGTATGGTCCCATCCCCAGGTAGACACTTCAGCAGATATGTCCTATACAGTCTAGAAAAAGAGATATGAGCTTCTGTGACCATCTGGGAAACTCCTTCATTAAACTACTTAATTATGTCTAACCAAGATGAAGCACTGAATACAGGTAATGTCTTAATTCTTTCCTTTTTCATAATGAACAGAAAAAAAACCACTTTTTTTTTTTGATAAATGTGTTGGGAGACTTATGAATACAGTTACTATATCAAGATCTTAAAACAATGTAGGCACTACTGCATTTTGTACTCCTGTTTCCCATAGGTGGGAGCAGCAGATAAGTGGTACAGCATTAATATAAATAAAAATAAAAGGTGGCTCCTAGTTAGTGGAACATTTATTTCTTTGAGATTTACTTCAGGTGTAGCTGATAAGCCCATACCTCTCCATAGCTGAACTAGTTTGCCAGA
Organism: Manacus candei; assembly: GCF_025592945.1. Classification (NCBI taxonomy): domain Eukaryota; kingdom Metazoa; phylum Chordata; class Aves; order Passeriformes; family Pipridae; genus Manacus; species Manacus candei. The sequence continues at coordinate 30,733,044 of NW_026138056.1, read as the reverse complement.
GGCCTTCTGTGGCCAGTGGAGATGGAGTTATTCACCTATTTATTTCAGACATCTCTTTTAACATGAAGCGAAGTGCACCCTAGGAGTAGTTGGCCGTAAAAACAGAAATAGATGAACAAGTAAATAAATGGGGATTAGTGAATATTACAGAATGAACAGATGAATTACTCAGTTAAGGCTATATGTTTACAACCACAAATTTTAGGGTTTTATGACCATAAATCCTATTTTGGATATAATACTGAAAGACTTCAGGTAGGTGGTTTTGGGGTTTTTAACTGTGAAGCTACAGAAGCTACAGAACAGTATCTTCATCATGTTTGAAACACAATGAAATATGACTGATGGTTACCAAATATGATGACACCAAATTATTTCGGTTTTAGAGTGCTTTCTTTTGAATCAAAATGAAACTTTACGTTATAATCCATTTACTGAGGTCATTTATCAGATTAACAGTAGTGTACCTAGATAATTAAGGGAAAAATATTACTCTTATACTTTGTATAGTCTTTCTTGTTTCATTTCTCTTACTGCATTCAATTACCTGCTACTAGCATACTCCTTTTTCTTTTTTTTTTTTTTTTTAGTTTGATGCCTGGAAATTCTATGTGCAGGATAAAGTCCACCTCTATCCTGACCATCCTATAATCTTTAAAATAAGACATTTTTTGTGAAAAATTGGAGATGAATTCATATACTTCTAGAGAGATGAAAACTTGATTTCAAGTTGCCCATATTCTTTCTTTATACAAGGATCTCTAAGCATTAATTTATTAAATAAAAGTACATCTCCTCTCTAAATCCATTTTCTTTCCTCCTAATTTACCTCCTTCTCTCACCTTTCTCTTATTCCCCAAAGGAAATGTACTTACAGCCATTTCAGTAATTTGGGTCAAAGCCAGTTTTGGGATGAAAAAGACTGGAGATTTTCGTAAAAATATTTACTGATTTATTTTTTTTTAACTACTTGAAAATGATAGCATAATTTGGCTTCATTTTTATATATAGGTAAAGACTGAAACAATTAAAGACTCCATTCTTAATTTGATGGCATGTAATTGTTACCCCCTTTTTGACAATAGAATTTAATTAAGGCAGATCACCACATTAAAGTGCCTATACTGATTCTAATACCTAAACTGTAATTTTCAAAGATAGCTTGGATTAACTCTGCTTGGCACTCCTCTGTTCTGTGTGATAGAAACCATTTCTCTCAAACCTACTGGACATTGCATAAATAAAGCTATTGAATGCCTCAAACCAAAATAAAATTAGTATATCTCCTCTGAAGAGTGGCTAAATAGAAGATAAAGTGTTTTTTTAAATAATCATTAATAGTATATTTATTTTTGTTCTGATGAAATTGCTGAAACGTATGCTATTAGCATGATTTTCAGCAATTGAGCTGGTGTGAATTGTTAGTAAATCAGGCCTGTAATCTTCAAACATACTCCCTAGGCCCTGAATCTAAAACCATCTGGACAGTGTGACAGTGTTCTATTTATTACATACAACTGCTTGGATACTGCCAATGCATAAACAGTAATTAAGCACACAAGCCAACCATGCATGCCAGATTTGCTAGAACTATCCTTTGAGTATCTTACAGTTTCCATGCCAGTGAGCTTAGTGAGGCACTGGCTGGTGATTAAACATTAATGATTTATGGTGCAAGCAGGGTTCATTTACTGCTTACTGAAATATGTTTGACAGTATTTTTAAAAATAAGGCTTTCAAAGATATGTTTCCTGACTCATTATCTATATGTTTTCAGTAAGAATGTGATATAAAATCTCATAGGATAGTTGCTTGTTTGTGTGATTCTCTTGCTATTCTATACTCTAAGTCAAGAAAATAGGTTTTTTCCTCAGTTCGAGGGAGCTTTCTAAAAATAAATTCCAAAGTCCAGTATTGCAGACTCTTAAAGTAATATTGAACTGTGAATTTTAGTATAAATGTACATCTTAATATTGAATTGTGCAACTTAATCTTGAGCTGCGCATCCATACAGGTGGATTTTTCCACCGGCGTTTTGTTCATCCCAGTTCCAGGTGACCTTTCTAAGATCTGCATTTGGGATCCAACATACTTTTCACAGGGACATAAAGAAATTACATATATTGGTAGTATTGGTATAGGGGTCATGAGAAAATCTGACACAAATAGGGACGAAATGTTCGACTGAGTGGGAGAAAGTACTCTGTACTGCAAGTGGGAGGTAATTAAATGCCATCATTAAAGATCTGTCATTATTTAATGTCAAGGACTATTGTCTAATGTGTCATATTTATGTGCGTGGAATAATTTTGTTCATAGCCGTAAGCTTGTGCTCATGTTTGTCTGGAAATTGTATGTGACTAGAAACTTGTTATTGTAGAGTTTCAGAGTTTATACCAGTAGGTTACTGCTCATGGGTGCCAGTGTCAGATGATTCCCCCTTCACCACACCCATCTGATTTACTAATATTTCAAGTTCCACTAGGGAGCTAGGAAAGCTAATTGCAAATTTGACCACCTAATCATGGCAAGAGAGGTATAACTCACTGGCTTGACAACACACGAGTGCTGATCAGGGATGCCTGGGTTTTTGATCTGAACTCTGGAATCAGACAGATCTTGAATCTGGAATAAATCCAGAAGCCTCCAACTGAACTGAAAATCTCCAATTTTGTAGACATTTCTTTAATGCATGTTCTGGTAACTTCTGTGGCTATATTAATTTTGGTACAGTTTAGTACCAGAATCTAATGCATTAGTCTCATATTTCAGAATTACCAGTATAGAGGAGCGAGTACTATAAAAATACAAAATACAGAGTTTTGTATAGTTTTTACCTTTTACTAACACCCTACAGTCTGGGTCTGGAGGTGGTGGCTTTCCATTTGGATTACCTCCAAGTTTCATTATCCATGCAGAAAGATTATAAGGAAAAGTGAACCCCTAAATAAGGCATTATGGAAGTTTTCTATAGTGTGGACAGGTTAGGATAGTCAAGAAACTAAGCCCTGCATAGGAACCGAACCTGTCAAATAAACAATAGGCTTTTTTGTCTTAGACATTAGACCAGAGATGCAAACTGTAGAAAGATTCCTGAAACACCTCAGCAACATTTAGCTCAGAATTTGGAAAAAAAATGACAATGCTGGTGTCATGCCCCAGATAATTTTCTCTGGTGAGAGACACGGGTAAATTAACATGGACACAGAATCAAATTAACGTGTTAATACTGCTTCCAGGACACAAACAAATATTTTCTTTCAATACTTCACTTTGCCACATGAATACAAAATGCTTTCAGGACTATCTAAGGTAAATTTGGGACACCATTTCCCCTGTGTAAGTGTTGTGAAACTCTGAACCCCTACTAGTAATACAGGGCTAAGCTACTGCCCCAGAGTAGGAGGTAAAGAGTGATCTTCCCACATACTTAGCAATTTTGTCAATGGCATTACTTTTCCTGTGAGTTTCTGTACTGAAAAATGTCTTCCTTTTGCAGAAACCACTGCCACAGGTGAAACCCGAAAAAATTGTTCCACACTTTTCTCTTGTAATTAGAATGTTTAATATAATATAGTTATTTGAAGAATAAAAGAATACTCTGTAACCACACAGCAACAGAAGTCCTGACTCTCACATGGTTTTCTGCCAGCTTCATTGCAGGACTAGGAGGAACTTACCTTGAGAGGTAGTATATAAACTGTTTGCTGCAGTTGGTGAACCCCAAGTTTTATATGCTGACGCCACATCAGAAGGCTATAGCTGAAGAGCTGGTCTGTGGAGCATATATTCCCCCACAAACACACTGGATGGGAATTCTCAGCATATTTTCCCCTGCAGACTTGGAGATAGCCTCTGGCTGGCTACCCATTAGCTGCTAGCCACAGGCATAACCTTGGGTGACTATCTCCATGGGATTTACTTTGCCCTCTATTTTAACTAATTTGAAAAATTGTCCTTCTGCTCATGCTATTTAAAGATACTTTTAAACACTGACAATTTTTCTTCTGGTTTTTCTATGGTTAATATCCTTGAAGAAAAAATGCCTGCAGAGCAGAGAGGTACAGGATCACTAAGCAAATGGAATTCAGTTATGCTGATCGCTATTTAACATGGTTCTCTCCTTTCTGCCTACCTCATCCTCTGCTGGCATACTGTTCGGTAAATATTTTCTCTGCAGGTCTGTGAGTCATCCTCGTAGTAAGTCATAGCCAGAGATGCAGGGATAATTGGGAAGTGGGTCAGTGAACAAGTCTCTCTGAAGATCAGGGTTAAAAATTGCTCCCAGAGCTCAAGTGTAGTGGTCGTACTGTTACCATGTGTTTATACCACTGAGCTGCCACCACTGTTGGCCTGGTGCTTCTGTAAGGAAAACCGGTCTCATATCCGAATTCGGAGTTAGGTGAGTCCCTCCCTGCACAGTGTATCCAGCTAACCGATGAACTAATATTCTTAGGCAGACTGTTTAAGTTTTTAACATCAAAACCTCAATGTTTGTATAAATGAGATATCTAAAGATTGTCTCTTCTGGAGGTCAGCTGGCTCAACATCCTAATGAAAGCGGTAGAATTAGTGACATAACTAATATGATTGTTGTGTTAGGTGGCTTGAGGCCCTTTCTGGATGCTCTCTGAACATAGAATCATAGAATTATGGAATTGTTTATGTTGAAAAAGACATTTAAGATCATCGAATCCAACTGTTAACCTAACATTACCAAGTCTACCTCTAAATAGGTCTCTAAGTGCCATATGCATGCATCTTTTACATACCTCCAGGGACTGTGACTCAAACACTTCCCTGGGCAGCCTATTCCAATGCTTGATCACCCTTTCCCTGAAGACGTTATTCCTAATATCCAATCCAAACCTCCCCTGGCACAACTTGAGGCTGTTACCTCTTGTCCTATTGCTTCTTACTTGGGAAAAAGAGACTGACCCCCACTTGGCTTCTTTCAGGTAGTTGTAGAGAGCAATAACGTCCCCCTTTTCTCCAGCCTAAACAACCCCAGCTTCCTCAGCTGCTCCTCATAAGACTTGTGCTCCAGACCGTTCACCAGCTTTGTTGCCCTTCTTTGGACTCAGTGTGTGGCCTTACCTGTGCTGAGCACAGTGTGTTGATCCCTGCTCCAGCAGATCACTGCTGACTACATTATTTCTGATACAGGCTAGGATGCCACTGACCTTCTTGGCCACCTGGGCACACTGCTGATTCATGTTAAACCAACTGCCTACCGGCACCCCCAAGTCCTTTTCCTCCAGGCGTCTTTCCAGTCGCTCTTCCTTCAGTGCTGCATGAGCCTGTTGTTACCCAGGTAACCTGGCATGTTACCCAATGCCAAGTGTGGAGCAGCCACACAGTCTATGAGTGATCTGTTCCAGTAAGGTCATTTTTTAATTTTATCTAATTGAAATATCCCTTGCTGTAACTTTTGTCCGTTGACTGTTGTCCTTTCACTGTGCACCTCTGGAGAAATTCAGTCCTGTCTTCTTTACCCGCGAAGTTGAAGAAAGTTGACTCTATCCCTTTTTCCTTTTCCTCTTCATGCTGTACTACCCATTTTCACTTCCTTACAGCCTTTCTTTGTTAAATACACATTGATTTATTATTAATGAACAAGACATATACCATTTTTACAAGCTAAAGTACTAAGAGCTGCTACCCTGCACAAAAGGTAGTTAACGGTCTTTTCCCCTGTATTCTAAGGAAATATTGCTACTTTTTGTTTGGGACACAGTTGTATTAACATTACTGATGTCTGGTAGGAAACTATGTGGTATCTCTGGCCATTGGGATATATTACTCTCAGTGTTTCTTCTCCTGTAGTCCTTCAAATGTATGGTCTCCCGAGAATGTCCATATCAGCAGCCATAACTCTTAACCTCACCAAGGTGCAGAGTTTTTCCTCACTGCATCATTTCCGTAGCTTATGCATCTCTTTCAGACACAGCCTTCACAAGAATCTTTCTATGAAGGTCTTCAGCACATCTTTAACAAGGGTGGTTCATCATCCTAACGTAAGCTGCTTCCTTTTGATTCAGTATGATCTGAGACTGATATAGATATATTCTAACCATTTTATGATACTTTGGTCCAATTCCTCCACAATATTTCTGTGCCACAGCATAAATCATTTCAGATTTAATGTAAAAAATGTGAAAATTTGGCTGATCTGAGCCCAGAACTTCATTGCTTTCAATATCTTTCCTGTGTGATCATCAGTAGAAACAATAAAAACTCCTGTAAATAGGATAAGTTCTCCTTTTTTCCCCACACTTTTTTTGTGCTTCATATATTCAACGATCTTGATTTCTCCAAATTAGAATCACTATAGTTACCTTTTCTAGACCAACATTAAGCAACACAATGCTTGATTAAACCTTGTATGTCAGTGCAGAATTCAGCCTAAAGAAACTTAACCTTTTAGTCAATTTAGCAAAGAGATGAGAAGAAACGAACCAAAAAAAACCAAAAGGGGGTTCTTTTTTTATATTATCCTAAGCCTACACTGAGTTCCACAGTTGAGATAAAACTAATGGACATATCTCTTTGTTTTGGACTGCATGCTGAAGTACTCTGTTTTCAAAGGCCTTCTGTACTTTCACTTCATATAAAGCAATTATATATAAATAATAACATTAACATGATTTTTGTGGCAATATAAGTGATAAATGCTTCTCCTGTAAAGGAACTGTATACTTTATTGCAAAATGTCAGTGAATGTTGTGTGTATGGTTCAGCTTTGAAACAGTAGAAGGAGAACTGTCAGGCCACAGTTTTTCAAGCTAGAAGCTTTACAAGACCCTTCAGGAAATGTTTACCCAGAGTTAGTACCCCTTAAGAACAGGAAGATTAAAATCTCTAAAGAGTTTTATTTCATAATATTAGGATAGCATTGAATGGGAACTACAAAGCTATGTAAGAAAACCAGGCAATTACTTGTTGAATACCTCAGGAGACAAGTGACGTGGAAAATGGCTGCAACATCCATTACAACATGCTACTGTTGAAGTCTGAGGAACCAGGCCAAAGAGAAATGGAGAACCAGTAAAACCAAGAGAAGGGCTGTTCCTTCTAACAAATTCTCGGAGGCTACATGGGTGACTAATCCCAAACTGCTTTTGCCTGACGTCTTCTTCATTTACCCCCATTTGGATAAATGCCTTATCATTTGGAATCAAGCCTTCTATGTCTTATCTTAAAATACAGTCAGTTGAATGTTGATAGTTCCTTTAAAACCAAAATATGTTAATTTTCTTTAATCTATTACTAATATAAAAGAGATGGATATCCAGCATGCACAAAAAAAACTATAATGAGGGCTACTCTCTGTCCTCAGGGTTCTTAGTATTAAAAGAGGGGTTTGAAGTGTGTATTTCTCATAGCCTAAATTTTGGCTTCATGGACCATAGAACCTGGAATTGGTTGATCTAAGACACAGTCAGTTCAAAGCAGGCAGAGTGATCAAAATAATTTGGAATTTTTTGCTATTAACTATATTCTCAAAAATACTGTTATTGTAAGCACAATAGTAAAAATCTAAAAAATTTTGACAAGGATCTGTAGAACAGCAATGACTGTGATCCTGAGTCTGAGAAGTGCTAAGGACCCAGGAGACTTCTAAATGAGGCGTGGAAGATTACTCATAAAAACAAAGTGAAAGATGGATAGGATGCAATGCAATACAAACAGTCATTTTAATATGCCTTTCTCTTGAAGAGATCGATTGTTGCTTTTTCTGAAGATTTTTGAAGAGATGGAAGCTTTACTCTTATTTGTTCCTTTTCTTTAACTGGTTTTCCTATTTCTTTCAATTTTTTAGGTTCTTTTTATATTTATTTCTGTTAAACTTTGTTTCTCTCTTGCTCATTTCATTATTCTTAATAGTTTCAATTATTTTCTTTATAAAAAGCATTAAATAGAAACCAACAACTCCTCTATGCCTTTTAATGCAATCTTATTGCCAAATGATAGCATGACAGGTTAGATGCTGTGTCAGTTTGTAGAAGGCATACTCAGTAAGGACCATATTCTTCCATTCTTTCTCACAGTTAGTGCAACCTTTTGTCATGCAGAATTTCATTCATGTCAGTGGAGATGTTAATGAAATTTTAATTAGTTCCATAAAGATAAAGAAGTTTATATTTTTCTGATTCTATGCTAAAAACACTTAAAAAAATCATTAGACCAAATATAATCAGTATAAAGGGATGCATCCACACATACACAAAGAAAAAATAGTTGAAACCTCTCTTAAAAATAGACAGCTCCAAAATCTACAAATTCTCTAAGTAAAGATCATCAATTATCTTTACTTGGCAAATGAAAGGCAATAACAGTAAAATGTGTACGAGCACCAACTGTGATGTGAAATTTAAGGCTCTAAAACTTCATTAAAATCAGACTGGTAATGATGTACCATATGTACTGGGCTGCGTTTGCCTGAGGATCTCCAACCTGTGGCTCATTTCTTCTGTCACACCACCTCTTTATAAGAATGACTCAGAGTGCTTTGTTGAAATGCTTAGGGGCTGACAAGCAGGGTAGGTGTTTCAGAAATAATCATTTGCTTCATTATACCCTGGTGGATTATAGACATTTTCTGTTTATAGGAGAATCTTAAGCTTTCATCTCTAAAGTTAACTGAACACATGAAACAAAGCTGTTAACAAGTATTCTGACAACTTATGCTTTCTGAATAGGTAACTGATTTTTTTTTAATAGCAAGTAAAAAGGATTTTTTAATAGTCTTTTACAGAAATAACTGATAATGACTTTGGATAGTACATTTCAGAGGGATTATAAAAATATATTAACCAGGTAAAATAGATGGGTAGACATCATAGGTGAAGGGCTGCATATTTCATTACCAACTCTTGAGCAATTTAGTCCCCATGTGCTTATTTTATTATTCTTGTACTTTAGTTTCTTATTTGTAGCTCACCTTTATAAATTATTCAGAACCTTTTCCTTTTTCAATGCTTACATATATAGCTCCCATTAATGCCACAGCAAGCTAAGGCTATATGTGGAAAGTAAAATAAGTGCTTTTGGATGAACCTTCAGCTTATTATGATTAAAGATAAAAGAAAGCCCATGCCAAAGCAACATTAAGCTAAATTCTTTATGTTTAGAAAGATAAAAAATGGGTGGTACCTGAAAGATATTAATTAACCTGAAATCTATTTGATATTTGGTCATACCCTAATCATTAAAAATTAAACTTCTGAGCATAGGCAGAAGCACCTCTGAACACTGACACGTAACAAACGTGTCCAAATTCTCACAAGAGACAGTCTGATGAGGAAGCTTAAACTGTCTTCAGCATGTCTGACAGTCGCAAACACTCAGAAATGGAGACAGATTAAAGCAGTAGAAGCTCCTGGGTTAACTGATTCATTTGCTTTCAACATAAACAACCTGCTGACCAGGCTATTTATCCAGAGTTGGAAAGCCTGTGTTTATTCTGTTTTCTGAACAAGAAACACCTTAACCACTTAAAGTAAAGCATGGGAAGAGTGCATGCTACTGGCCTTGTAGTGCAGTAAGGTGAAAAAAGTGTGACCTTAACAACTAACATGCTCACTTAGGTAAATATAGTATCTTATGGGACATAGGATCATCTATAATATTTTTTCCTTTTTCATGTAATAAAATGATTAGTAAATACATTTTATCTTTGCAGAAGTATTTTCCTGTGTTTCAGATATTTTGAATATTATGAAAAGGATTTAAACACACTTTTCACAAGTTTTTTTCAGGTTGTCTGTAGTATCATTACAACACATACAATCTAACCCTTAAATTTCAGATTAATTTTTGAAACTTTGGTGATCACTTGCCATAAAAAGGACATCACAGTTCCATGTACAGTGTAGAATACTAGCTCCATGTACAGTGTAGTGTTACTGGTGTCTGACCATGTGCTTTGAACTGACTAACCATTGATGAAAAAAAAAATCTCATACTATAGGATGATAGTAAAGAATCACTGAACTATGTATTTTTGAGTTCTGACATTTCAGCCTTCTAGAAAAATATTTACCAGAAAGGAATTAATAAAAGTTAATATCTTTTTTTTTTTTAGTATAAAATGTTATAATTAAGCCTTTAAATAGCTTCATACTTTGTAATACCTTTCTGCATCAAGTCATCATTTAGAGAAAATAATGAAGGCACACATAGCATTCGTTTTATAAAGCAGTGCATGTAAGCAATGGTGAAATGCCTTTTGCATTTGACGCTACTGGCTAGTTAAAAGTGAACAAGCTGGTAAAAGAAAAAAAAACAGTAATGAGTATTTATATTTCAGCTACATTCAGAGCACTATTAAAAATTATAAAAATAAACAAATTATCTTAATGAAAATCAAATTTTCATCATAGTCCATGCCTGGTTTATGATTGCTGCCATGGAGTCTAACATCACCCAGCTGGATAGAAACCTAGCCAACTAGAAATCTGGATCTCAGACTAAGGAGCCTCTGTTCTCAGTACGGTTAGGTTGGACACCGATAGACTACATTTCTGTATTTGCTATGTAAGCACAGAATTACCCCAAATGGAGTTCAGTTAAGACAGAAGAGAAGCTGTTCCAAAAAGCTGAAGTCATATGATGAAGAATAAGGTCATCCGATTGTTGATACTTTGTAATATAATGAAAATGTAGAAGTGTGTTCATGACTGAAGTCTTGAATCTTTGTTTGGAATATCCAAGACACTGGTTTAAATAGTTGATAAATTAATAACCATCCTAATACAGTTTTAGATTCTTTGACTGGAAAATTGTTGAATATGGTAAGGTTCTAGTTCCACTACCATTTACCATCTGAGCTCTAGGTGTAGAGAGAAACCATTGCAGGTGTAAATGTACTATGGATTGGTATTTGCATAGCATAAAGTTAAATGTTCATGTAGTGGACTTGAGCAAGACCATTATCCTCACTGCTCCCACTTGAGATCTGTGGATTAAGCACATGTAAATTGAGGGATGCTTATTTTCAAGATGCAATAATATGTATAGGCTTTTTAAAATATCCTTTAGGAAGCAAAGTAGATGCCACCAATTTCCCAGAATACTGAAGGCTGAAGAAGAGAATATTCCTTATTTGTTTCATGCTCCATTTTTCATTTTTGTCTAACACTGTATCTTTTTAAACTTGTGTGCTCTTTTTATGAAATGTAGAGTTTCACATTAGGTCATATAAAATCGAGAATAATACATCTATTTTTAATCAAGATTTGTAAGTTTTATATGATTATAGCTTCATCTTGGTCTGTTCTATATCCTAAATTAGAAAAATCAACAAGAAACAAGCAAACAAAATCCCCAGACTTTTATACTTCTTTTTCACCAGTGTTGATTTCACAATCCCAGTAAGTATTTGACACTGAGCTCTCTTAAAAGCACGATGTCATAATTGTTGGACCTGGAGTTTGGTCCAGAGTAACGAATATTTTGTTTCCAGGGCTCTCTGAGTGTGGGTAAATGCAAGTCAGCATCATATGAAGCTGCACCTACAACACTAGTAAAAATCCTGTATAAGACATTATTTTCAATAGGAAAAAAAAGTTTGAAATAGTTAAAATAAGAATGAATATATAATTTTTACATAAATAAATTTCTTTATTTGATCTTTCTTTTCTTGATGACTTTAGTAGAATTGCTCAGTTATATCAAAACATACTCCTAAAAATGTTATTTTCTTAATGACCTAAGAACACTGTTCAGTTGCTAATAGACAGCATCATGACACAACTTCTATAGGTATTAAAGGCCCTGGTAATGTACATTTTTACTGCATATATATAATGGCTTAAAGGATAACTTCTTAAATGGAAAATTACTAGAGGCAAATTTTAACAACGTCTCATAGCAGAGTTTCTCTTGCTTATACTATATCTATCATTTAACAAATGCATAGGAAATACTCATTATTCTTCAATTGATTGGCTATTTAACTTTCAAACATAAGATCTATTTCTGAGCAGTGACACACTATAAAAGTATTGATCCCATGACTAAAACAATTGCAAATAATCTTGAAATATAATCATTATTTCTTTTCTTCTGACAATTATCTATGAACTCAGGAAGAAATATATTGTATTACATGTCTGCTGCAAGCAGATATTTTAGGTTCTTTTATGCATTTCAAATGTTGAAGAAGTTTAATGACTGGTTAGGCAATCAAAGGACATCACTTCAGGGCTGATAAACATTCTATGAAACATTTATTATTATTAATAATAAATTTAGGTTAACTCTTGATAATCACTAAATGCCCTGGTAGTATTTTAAATAGTAAATTGCTAAAATTCAATATGTAGGTCAATATGAAGTTGAGATGGGGAAGCTGATCCATCTGGGTTACTACGTGACAACATCTTTCTTTGGAGAAACCCTGACTAGCAAAGAACAGTGCATTTTTCGACTCATCTCATAAATCATTTTGACAAGAAACACTAGAGATTGTCTCAAGTTGCAAAATTCACTTCCAGATCTGGAACTGCATCTCACTGGTTTTGAAAAACTCCTTTTTTTCCCTCCTTACTACAAACAGAAGAGCAATCTCTATATAAAGTATACCTTTTATTAAATGAACAAAGTATGGAGCAGTACAGTTTGATCTTTTTTGTTTATTCTCAAATATGAAATCAACAACCACTATCTCTGTGAACTAATGTCACTTCAGAATGTAGTACAAATCACTAATGCTTCTCAATTGCCTCATGTGGCCTATTATTATGTCTTGAGGGCAGCACAAATAAGAGCTTCTTTTCTCTGGGATAAACTTACACTGTACGTAACCAATCCAGAATAAAAGATAACTTGATAAGCTGAAGAAAAATATATTTACCTAGTAAATATAACTTCATAGGCAGATCTTCAGTACTATCTACTTTAAAATGAGGCCTCAGAGAATAACTGTCCCCAAAATATCAGATGTCAAGAGGAACTAATAGATTTGATTTCACTTTCATATCTAATAAATCATCTAGTTTCACCCAGTTGTGTTTGCAGAGTCTAAAAGCTTTTCTTGAATAGAAACTTCTTTCTCAGTCTGTTTCCCTATCTGAATGGAACATGCCATGGTACAGAGGATCCTCTGCTTCTCAGTATTGTGTTTTTTCAAGTGTTAATTAGTCTCACTCTTCTCTCTCAATAGTAAAATAAAAATAAGTTTATAAAATTCTAGTTTGTTTCTAGCTGGATTTTTTTTTTTAGCTTTTCCTCTAGACAATAGTTTGTTTTTTTAAATGTATTTTCTGTGCTAGACCAAAAAAACTTCCAACAAACAAACACTACCACCCCAACAGACAAACAAACAAACAAACCAACAACAACAACAACAAAAAATATTAAACCCCATTGGTTTTATTCCACAACTGTCCTTACTCAGGATAGTAAATTTATGTGTCATTGTTTAGGATTAAGTGAGTAGGTTGGGTTCTCTTAAGCTTACCACGATGTGGTAAGGTATAATCCCCAACCCCTGAAATGTTCTGTCTATTTTTTTCCACAAACCCTAGGATTTCTTATTAAATCTAAATATCAACACTGGATCTTATTCTCTTGTTAATATTTCCGCTGTCAAAAATAGACAAAAATTTGATCTCCTAATTCTACGTAGTCTATTGTGCCTCTTTCTATGCGCTCGTGTCACAGTACAACATGGAGGTTGATAATCAGTTGCTTATTTGCTATGATTTTCAAGTGAAATCAAAAAGACTTGAAATGAAACTGGGTTTTGGAACCACGTGAGCAGTTGATCTTTATCTATTGGTCTACTTAACATATAAAATGTTTCCTAGTATGCCAGCCATTGTGATATGTATTTGCAGTTTTTGCATCTATCAAAGGTTGAGTGAGTCATGGGTAGCACTGGACCTGCACAAACATGGCAAGAAATGTGACAACTGTCTTTATCCAGGCAAAGGTCAGCTCAGCTTCACTGGATCTTTGAATGACACTAGCATCATATGCAGTTAAACAAAAACCCAGCAAAATCTGATATTTTTTCCAGACATTCGTGGCTCTTCTCATCTTCTTGCAACAATTTAACACAGTAAAAGGAAGGAGACTTAGATGAGCATTTTCTTAGAAAACCCATGAAAACTATTCTTGGGTAATAAACTCCCAAAGATAAATCTTAACAAGTGGCATGTTTTCGTACTTTTTTTGGCATTAATATGGCACTTTTTCTCACAGGATCCGCAAAATACTTGATTGGAAAATATAAGCAAGTGCATCCAATTTTCTTCTTTGTATTGCAAGACATCTGTAAGCTGGTTATAGAAGATCTCACATTTTCTGGCATGACTTTCCAACCTTAGATTTTCCCATTCATTTCTCCTAAAATTCAGCAAAATTATAATAGTACTTAGACAAATAGAAGATTCACAAGGGGGAAAAAAAGCAAAAAGAAGCTCCTTATATTTTGTGGCTTCGATTTTTTTTTTTCAAAAATATACAAATAGAAATAATTCTTGTAAACTGGTTCTTCTGTAATTTTCCAGTACAATCTGAATGACACTTTCGTGTTAAAAGACCTATTGTTTATTTGAGTTAAGGGTGTCTCCAAATGGGACTAAAATGAGCTTCATAGCAATGATAAGTTTGATTTGGCTGGTCATCTCCATCAGGATAGATGCTGGAGATAATACAGAGAATAAAAGCATCATGGACAACTAAAATTGTTCATTTATCATTACAGCAAGATTCATCATATACCATTTTGTCCTTTGGATGAATTCCTGTCTTGGATTTCATTGTACATTATTGTCTGAGCACTGTATAGTAAACCAACTAAACAGCCCACATAAACACCCACAAGTAAGATTAATAATATCTCCCCTAACATCTTGTCTTGCCTTTCAAGGAGAATCTAAAAAAAAAAAAAAAAAATCTAGATATTCTTTACTGTTGGTTTGAGAATCTCAGAAAAAGAACTCAGTCTGATAGAGGGTGGACAATTAACTTGCTACAATTCTCAGATGTCAGTGTTCTCTGAAGACCAGTATATACCCTGAAGTATTTTTCAATTAGCCTATATATCTTACCATCAAGTCTTACTACCTTCCCTTGCCAAGTCCAGCCTCCTGACTCTTGTGCAGTCCTTACATTAACATGAAGTGCGTCTGGGGACACCAGGAGTGTGCTTCCTGTACCTGAAAAATTTTCTTCTATGATGTAGCTGTAACAGTTGATGCACAGGCAAAGGGCCTAGTGATACCAAACCCATCAGTTTCATCTTGTATTTTTAAAATTCATGTCATTTGTCAAAAAAAGTGGCACTGCTGAACAAACGCACACAGATGGGCATTCATATGGGCATTGCTAAGTATGTTCTGATGAAGGAGACATCAGACCTCTGGATGATTACTGAACCAACTGGACTATGCAACAAGACTAGAAGCCAAACTAAAAGTCAAAATATAATTTCTGTATATCTTCTGTTTTCATCCATTTCATTTTATATGGTTCTATGCATTATTTATCTTTAAGGTAGCTCTAAGTAGTCATAATATTTATGTTTTGATCTAATCTCTATGTGCTTACCTGGGCTGATTGAATTAATTTCCTTTTTAAAAGCAAACTCTACAGATCATGCCTCAAATTAAAATCTAAGATTGAAATCCCCATAGCACTGCAGAGGACTGGTTTAATGATTCCCCTCATTAAAGAGGAGAGCACCAGTTTTGGAGGGGAAATAGCAGTTTGAAGAGCTCTTGGATGCTGGAGATACTAGGTTAATTGCCACTATGGTATGCCAGAGGCAATTAAGAGGCAGGTGAAGGAAGGAGCTGGAGATCACCTGGCAATAAGAATGAGCCCAATTTCACAGTAAAAATATCTTAGTTGGCAAAAGTTTGTTTTTCCTAGGCTACAACAGCTCAAGCTGGTCCCAGTACTTTTTGTTTTCTTAGAAATAAATGTACTGTACATTATGGAATGTGGTCCTGCCCCTGAAGAAGTCTAGTCAGATGTGTACATGTGAGTATATGACAATTCTATGATCCTAGACCCTCCTAGATAAGATGATGATTTAAAAATCACCTATTCCTTCATATTAAAAAGGATTTCTTCATTTAGAACAAAACAATGCACATTCCACGTTTATGAAAAAGGAGCTATTTGCCTAGGGTGGCATGCCAAGGCTAAAAAGTAATTCTGGCTTTTTATTTTTCTTTGTCACAGAAAATAAAAGCACAGTATGTAGTGCAGTGGCTAATCCTGATGGAAAAAGGGACAGATAGGTTCTCCAGGAAATGGTAGTTGACAACCTTTTCTTCTTTTGCTCTTCTATGCAATAGTACAGTAATAATAAGTCTATCCTTCAAGGATCTTCACAATTTTTTCTCTGGTCTTTCTGTTCCAATTTTAATCCTTTTTCCTTTCTATAGTAGCAGCAGTAAGACTTTTGATCCTTATCCAAAGGAAGATAAAATTAGTCCATTTGGCTAAGGAGTCTCAGGCCAACCCTGATGAAAGTTGCATGTCCCATTACAATTCAACATCAAAACACCATGCCTATTATTTTATCACATGCTACAATTGCATTTTCACAGCCTAAGGAAATATTTTCTTGCAATCCCACGAAAAATGCGCAAATAAAGTTAGCACAGAATCCAATCATACTGTGAGTGGCCAAAAGTAATTTGCTTTTATATCATTGTTTTATAACGTGATTTTGCTTTATAGTGGTTAATAGCTTGCTGTAAAGCAAGTACTGAGATAAAAAGGACGATAGAATAGCACCCATGCTTACAGTAGACTGGATAAAATTTGAGGATTATCAAACTTGCTTCTAGGAGATGTAATGTGATAATCAGCTAACATCAAGCCCAGTGTGGTGGTTTGAGACCCCCAGAAATCCAATTCCCGAGTCCAAGCCTGCCTCCCACAACTCAACCCAGTGTGAGAGGGGTTTTCCAGACACAACACAAGACTCAATATGGGGGGAAGGGAATTATATTACAATTATACACAAATAAATATTATAATACATTATATACATAATCCTAACTATGTCTCTTATGATAAAGCAGTATTTACATTGGATCAAATCTCTTCCCCCTCCAATAAAAGTCCAGAAGGGAAGAAGGAAAGATCCTTTCCACGTTCAGGGCAGCAGTATCTCTCTTCTTCAATGCAGCAGTCGTAGCTGAAGTTGTAGCTGGATCTCTTCCCATTACACACGAGGGAGTCTCCTCTCACACCTCTCAGCCCTTCGACTCCAAGCAAAGGTTTCTCTCCCATGGACTGCGATTGCCGGGACAAAAGCTCGCCTCACCACGTCATATCATGGGGTGTAAGACCCCCATGAAGGTCCCTTCCTTGAGGGGTTGAGTTCCCTCAAGTCAGAACTTTTAGGGCAGCTTTCAGTTCAGTCTTTGCCTTAAGCATTCTGTCAGAGCTCCTGTGCTCTGTCTCAGTCTGCCAGCCTGGCAGCAGCAGCGGGGGCAAGGTCACTTCCCCCACATTCTGTCCAGCTGTCCTGGTCCAGCTTCCAGGATGTCTTGAGCTTCTCAGCTCCTCTCTCTCGTGCCGCTGCATTCCAAGACTCCCCTCAAGTAGGAGTCCTCCCCCTCCTCCTAGGAGGGGTCTCAAATGGGTTTTGGGGGAGTTTTGATTCAGTTCTTACCCCAAAACTTGTTGAGCTTAGTCCTCTCTCTCTCTCTACATCAGACATTGCGTCTCTCTACCTGGCTGCATGCCATTTTTGCTGCTTGTTTCGTATCTTCTTGGCTTTCAGCCATAGCCTTCCACTCAGCACTGCCTCTGCCGCCACTTTTCTGTCTTCTGCTGCCCACTCACAGTGGAGAAAGACTCTCCCAGATCTTCAGTCACAGAACCCGGTCCAGTTTAACACAGTTTCTGATTTTCTACGACCCCGGCTGGGGGGCTGTGGCCCACAGCAGGGCTCCTAGCCCCCTCTCTCTCTCCTCGTGGTCTCAGAACATGGTCACTTCTCCTCCAACTACCTCATCATCCTTCTTTTCTGGTCTGGTGTGATATGTTTAAATTTTGCAGGGGCGCTGGTTGGGTCAACACCAAGAGAGACACCACCCCCTCGGGGGTTACCACTTTTTTAACTCCAGGGGGAAAACCACTTTTTTTCCCCACCACACATAGCTTCTGAAACAAAGAAACACACGTTGCCATATCTGAAGTATTTTGCATCCATGGTGAACAGTGAATATGAATGTATCACGAAAGCACATGAGCCAAGTACACTTTGTGGTGAAGCATTTTGCCCAGGCTTCTCTAAAGGAGAGAGAATCCATTTATAAAGAGGACACTGACACATACTGTGCTTTCATACTTCAGGAGTTAAGTTCCCTTTATAATGCATTGCTATCTCACTCTCTCTTGCTGGAGGTGTAAGACTTAACAGGCTGCTCATAATGACTGACAAGTTCCAGCTGGAACACAGAAAAAGGTAGCAAAGCACAAACTCAATAAGCCTTAAGTATAAATAAATAACTGCACTTTATTGAGATTAGAGGGGATGAGGTAGTTAGTGTTTTGGAAATTAAACAAGACAATTAATGTAAAATAGAGTCTAATTTATTTTTTTTTAATTACAAGACAGGTAAGGCAATAAACATTCCATATGAATCTGTTATTTGGTCACTATCAATTAAATGCAAATTCTGATCTTTAAAGGAAAAGTAACATACATTTCTGTCAAGGGTAACTTCCACTGAAATTAGTTCTTTCAGATCTAAGTCTATACGTCTTCCTTAGTAAATGTAACATCACCTTTACTTCCATGATTTTTTTTTTTATGAAAAGACATTTCTTGTATTTACAGTCCTTTGCAAACAAAAGAGCTTTCAGCTCTTATAAATCTGATGACTGCTTTTATCCTCTTCATCCAGATTTTTCTGAAGGAAGTTAATAGAGGTCATCTAGATAAATGATTACCCTACAGAACTGGAGGACCTTTTGATCAGTAAACAAAGCTGCAGAGAGAAAGATGTTATGGGGAATTCTGGCTTGATTGTGGAACTCTGTTATCAGGAGGCAACATCCTGTGTGACTCAGGCTTGAACCATAGCTCTGCTATGGTTCTTTGTGCAAGAACAGTGAATAGATTAACTGCTTCAGGAACTCATCATGGTATATAATTGCTGTAATAAAGATAAAAATCACACAATGTGTAATTTATTTGTAACTTTTTATTGTATTAATTATGGTAGTAACTAAAAACCAAAACCCCATTTTACTAAACCCTGTAAAAGTTGATGACTGAAGAATGTACTTGTATGATTCTGACTAATCTCAAAAGAAGATATAGGCATTAATGGAAAATATTTTTAGAAAAAGAATAAAAAATAGTTATATGCTCTGTGAAAGATAATATAGTTTTTCCTTCCATGAGTAATTAATTTCCAAATTTTAGTAATGCCTCATCAAATCCCTTTCTTAATTATCACATTGCTGTATTTCTCTAGTTATTCCACTTCAAATGACATTTTTTCTGTATGGGACCAAACATAGGCTACTTAACTTTAAAAAACATTTGCTGACTAGTCGGTATGTCCTAATGAATACCAAAGAGTTATTATCTCCATAAAATTGTGTGATGGTGATGGCCCTGTGTATTTGCTAATAAAGTTTCAATGCCTGAGCCTTCTTGCTTGCTCCATCAGCACCTAAATGGATTTTTTTTGGCTAATACCATGTTCCCTCATGCTCTGTTGTCTCTTTGGCCTTTGATAGATGTGCTTGCATTTGAGATTGAGTTCACAGTGGCTTCAGATAGTAATCTTCTACTGAATTATCTTAGACTATCAGCTCTTGCATAGAGAGACTCTCTATGTTCTGCATTTGTACAGTGTTATGATAATAAAATAGAAAAGAGGAAGGTCAATGGAGATGACACAATTATGCTCAATGGGGTAAATTAGGACAACAGAGTTTTCAGAAACATTTTGCATAAGCGATACAACATTCAGTTTGTCAGCACCAAAGAAGGAAAAGGCATAAATAGTCAAAATACCTGGCAATTAATTGTTGTTTATGATTCTTTGGTGAAGTACTATTTCACTTTTGAATGTTTTCATTACTTGTAAGAGCCAGCATACACATGGATACGTGCTTCTTTTGCTTCATGCCTGCTCCAGCTGTGTACAGTCTACTTCCTGAGATGTCTGATGATGAGGAATATGTCTGAATTATTCAGTTTGCAAAATTTCCTGTGCAATTTACATGTTTTGAAACATATTTTACTACAGACACTGTGTTAAAACAGCTCATAGCTGAACTACTCGAGGAACACCTAATAGATTGAGTGGAAACTACAAGAGATATCTAATTTTTTTAGCTAGAAAGACATCTGCTGCATAGCTTCTTTGTCTGAATCTTACCAGCTGACCCTGAAAACTCACCAAAAAATAGCTTGCTTTTTTTTTTAGTAAAAAGAAATGCTAAAAAAAGGAAGCAAATATTTTCAATAAGGTCTAGAAAACAACAAAGCACAAGTACATGCTGGGCAGAAAATGGAATGAGAGCAGCCCTGAGAGGAAAGACTTGGCAGTATTCTTGGACAAGCTCAACACAACTCAGCAGTGTGCACTTGCAGCCCAGAAAGCAAACCACATCCTGGGATGCATCAAAAGAAACATGACCAGCAGGTCAAGGAATGTGATTCTGCCCCTCGACTCTGCTCTTTTGAGACCCCACCCGAAACACTGCATTTGACACTGGTGCCCCCAACACAAGAAAGATGTGGAACTGTTGGAACAAGTCTACAGGAGAGCCACTAAGTTGATCAGAGGGCTGGAGCACCTCTCCAATGAAGGCAGACTGAAATAGCTGTGTTTTTTCAGCTTGCAGAAGAGAAGACTTCAGGGAGCTCTTATAGCAGCCTTCTATAGCAGCATACCTAAAGGGGGCTTACAAGAGAACTGGACGGGGACTTTTTACAAGGGCACGTAGTGGTAGGACAAAGGGAAATGGCTTTAAACTGATGGAGGGTAGATTTAGGTTAGATGTTAGGAAGAAATTCTTTCCTGTGAGGATGACATTGGCACAGGTTACCCAAAGAAGTTGTGAATGTTCCATCCCTAGGAGTGTTCAAGGCCAGATTGCACAGGGCTCTGAGTAACCTGGTCCAGTGGAAGGTGTCCCTGCCCATGGCAGAGAGGGTTTGGAACTGGATTTAAGGTCCCTTCCAGTACAACCTGTTGGATGATTTATTCTGATTCAACTATGCTCAAAGTACACATACAGATTTTATAAACAGTCCTCATACCATGTTCATGGGGCAGGAAGAGAAAGAGTAGATAATCCAAACCAAAATATTAGTCAGACAAATAATGCATTATTGGAAAATGCTTAGATAAAACCATTAGTTAGGGTTATGTACATTAAGACATCTCTTCTACCATGTTGAACCAAACACAATAATAGGACAGATTTATGCAGGGAGCTAGCACAAGGGAATTTCAGTCTTGTTTTGTGTGTCCAGTCATTAATAAAGTCAAGTGCTCAAAGTGCTTCAGGTATTATGAAAAATATTTCATAAAAGCTAGTTCAGGTGAAATAATATTCGTTTTGAAGGTACTGCTTATTAGGTCTTATGTGCTGTGTTCTAAAAGTATATCCTCTGTACAGCAAGTTTAGTATCATTAATCTACTATTTTAGAGAGAGAGAAAGATATGTTACAAGGATGGGTAAGGTAGTTCTGTCACTTGGCTTGGAAAATGCAGTATTCTGTTCTTGGCATTTCAGTACAAGAAAGATGTGAAGACATTGGTAGAATTTCAGAGGAAAACAAATATGACTAAGGGACTTCCTCATTTCCCATGAGGAAATACCAGAACTAAATATATTTAATTTGGTCAAATGATGATGCAGTGAAAAAATATCTTGTGTTAAAGGTTTTGGAATTAAAAATTCTAATTGGAAGGAAATACAGCCTATAGTATTAGAAGGGAAACAAAGTAACTGTGGTTATTGGTATGTCAACAAATGATGAAAAATTTAGGGAAAAACAAAATTTAAGGACAAATTTCATTGAAAATTATTGATTCAGTTGCAACTTCATCACCCTATGGAAGATATCTACAATTAACTCAGACTGAAAGAAAAAATATCGCATAACTACAAAAATTTTTGCTATTTGGAGTTTAACTTTTAAAAATCAAAGAAGAAACTCCAAAACCCAGAAAGGCAAATTGGATGTTAATTTTCCTTGTCTTTCTTCATAATCAATTATTTACTGTATTAATTTTGAAATGTGGTAAATAGAAAGAGCTTTTATCATTTGAACAGTCAAATGTCAAAATTTGCACAAGTTCAAGAAACAGGGACTGTTAAATTTGCAGCCCAATTTTGGCACCGATCTAGCTACAGGTATAGGATGACTTCAGTGGTGTTCTCATGCCTATGGACAACATGAAATTATTAAACAGTGGAAAAGAGAAGGCCATGGTGAAAAAGGCCAAATGAGGGTTCAGGATTTCATATGCATCTTCACTGACAGCTTGAAGTATAAAAGAAGACAAAAAATTATGTTATCTAGAAAAATGAAATTTTGTGAAACGTGTAACTGCACTTGTGATACTATTCATTCTCTAGTGCTTTGACGTTCATAGTTTGACGAAATAGTTATACAGAAACTTATTTGTCTCTCTTTTGGAAGGCTATAATCAGATGGTATGGATTAGAACATGGATAAAACAAAACTCTGGTTATTAAGAAAGAGATCTGCTGTGTGTGGACAAGTACACAGATTACTTAGAAAAAGGTATGTTAATCAAAACAGCTGTGTTCCCTGTTTCTCCATTTGAGAGATTTCTGAAGGATAAAATCTTGAATTTTGGGAGCTTTGTCTTCTACAAGTACATTTTAGTTGCCCTTCCAGAGAAAGATTTAGTTAAAGTCATACGAGAATATACAATGCCAAAAAATATATGCATCCCACAAAACACATTGCAGATGTCATGATTTAGGAATGGTATTCCCTAATTTAGTGTTCCCACTGAAACCTCATTCGCTCCCCCCTCCCTATCCCTCTCTACCTGCAGTGGGAGAGAAGAATTGGAGGCACAAAAGGTAAAAATCACGGGTTGAAATAAGACCAATTTACAGGAAACAGCAATGAGATAAGAGAACAAACAACAACAGCTGCAACATCAGTAACAAAGTATACAAAATAGACAAATTATTCACATGTGTTTGCTCAGAAACAGTGTTTGTTACCCCACTGCTCCCTCTGCCACACTTAACTGGAAGGAAACTCTTCTCCCTGGAAGAGATTCCCTTTCCCCTGTCCCCCAAAAATGACATGAGGGTGTATAGAATAACCTCTGGGTCCTAGCCATGCCCCCTTCTGGGGGCTACTGCAAAAATTAACCCTGTCCTGACCAGAACAAGGACAGCAGGACATAAATACTTTTGTATTAGGAGCATTCTAGTTACAGTAACACAGGTCCCTGTGAGGGTAAATTTTTCCTTCAAATAAGTTAATCATTACAGAAAGCATCACCATAATTGTAAACTTCAGAGAGCTGGGCTAGCTGTGTGTGACTAAGCTAGTTCTAACACTTGAATGAAAAATTGGAATATTCTTCTTTCTTGAGGGAGATATTTCAGAACATTTTCCTTGTCATTTTGCAGCAAAAATGGCTTATTTGAGTTGCATTTTTTTTGGCATGGAAAAGACTTGAAAAGTTTCAGATTCATGTTATTGACTCCTTTACTTGCTTTGAAATCCGGGTTAATAAAACACGGTAAAATATATCTTAAAATACTGGGTTTTGCCATAATTAAAAGCATATAAAATAGGTAGCAAATTCAACTTGTGGCAACAGTGTGAAAACATAAATGTACTATTAGAATTTCCTATACCTAATTACCTTCTCTTCTTTTTCTTACAGCACTGATGTGAAAAAAACCTACCAGTTTTAACATAGAATAATGGATAATTGTGTTGTTATCATTCATTGTATTAATTATTGCATTTCTGTTTCTATATTCTGATTAATTTATGTTTGAATTTTTTAATTTATAGGAATTAGAAGGGTTTTATAATCTATGAAATTCTTTAAGAGTATATTAGTTTCTCAAAATTATATACACTCTTTAACAGTATTCAGCAATTTGTTCCAGAATAAATAGCATGTACGTTGTAGCAACAAGAAACTATATTTATTAAATTTACATTTACAATAGCACTCAGTTGCTTAATTTTATATCTTCAAAAACTATTCCTGTGGTTTCTGAGGACAAGAGTAAAATTCATGTAAGTTTCAGTTTGATTCTGGAACAGGCACTTTAAATATCTTCCATTTATATTAAATTTACATAAAATAAATATATTGAAGAATTGCATGAAGATATTTTTCTTATTAGGTCTGCCCACAAGAAATATTTGAAAACCAATGCATTTAAAGAACACTTTCAACAGCCCATAAAGATTATTAAACTGTAAACAACTACATTGGTGTATGGGAAAAGTTTCTTCTTTCTTGACTTGCTAAATGGCATTTTGTCCCTCTAGTGTGCTGACATTATATTAAATTTACTTCAGTTTGACAAAGTTCTGCAGCTGATGTCCTAAAACACATCTTAAAAAGTAATTCTATTACTAGTTTCTTGTTCTTTAGACAAATTTGCCATAGCATTGAATTAAACATAATAAGCTTTGTTGCATATTTGGTGTTTGTTTTTTCACATAAACAGAAAGCTGGCCAGCTTGGGGCTACTCTGCATGGAGATGATATGAAACATTAATGTGAAGCAGTGGAAGGCATGATGATACAGTCTGCCAGGTAGTTAGGTTAATGCTATCACTTCCAACCATATGAGTGCTTTCAGTTTGAAATAGTCATATAAGAGTACTGTATCTTAATTATTCTCCTCTGTTTATGTGTGTGTTGTGTATACAGAGAGGTTTAACTTAATTTCCAAGACCATTCTGTTCCGTTTAATTTTCATGCACAGTCAAATCCTAAATTCCTTAAGAAAACCAAGGCAGGTCTATTTTGTCACATTTAAAATTCTCTATTTGGAAAAGCAGCCTCCACTGGCAAAGAAGAGATTAAAATTCTATCCGTCGCAGCTGGTTTATAGCTGGAATGTAAATGTGTTGCTTACGTGTGTTTCCTGTGGTCCACTGAAGAGTAATGTAAAAGCTGCTGTCATGTCTCTCCTATGAAGACAGGCTGAGAGAGCTGGGGATGTTTAGTCTGGAGAAGAGAAGGCTCTGGGGAGCCTTTCGGTACCTAAAGAACCTACAAGAAAGCTGGAGAGGTACTTTTTAGAAGGTCATATAGTCATAGGACAAGGGAGAATGATTTTAAACTGAAAAAGCGCAGGTTTAGGTATAAGGAAAAATTCTTTACTCTCACAGGTGGTGAGAAACTGGAACAGGTTGCCCAGAGAAGTTGTGGATGCCCCATCCCTGGAGGTCTTCAAAGCCATATTGGATACAGCTTTGAGCAACCTGGTCTAGTGGAAGGTATTCCTGCCCATGACAGGGGTTTGGGATTAGGTGATCTTTAAGGTCTTTTCCAACCCAAGCCATTCTATGATTCTAAGTCAGATCTCTATTATAGAGGTTCATTCACAAACTTACAGAGCAGACTGAATCAGGATCCTCTATAAAATTATTTTTCAATATATTTGCACTCAAAATTAAACAAAGAAGTAACTGTAAATACTACATCGTTACAAAAATATATGGGTTTTTCCTCCTCAATAAATTGATTTGTCTGTTTTATGTTTCATATATTGAAAATGCAAAGTGAAATGTAGCAGATTAAGATTTTACTGAATTTGGAAAACTCTGACAATGGCCTACCACCCTATGATTTAGAAAGAACTGTCTGTCTGGCAATTACTTTCTAATAGAGTCTTAGGTTTGTAATAAATCGAAAATAAACACAGAATTAAAGAACAGAGTGTAGGAGCATGACAACTAAAGTCGAAGTGTGAATATATGAACATAATAAGGTAGGCTAAAGTGGTTTCCTTGTAGACATAAAAGTGGTGTGTATAACAAAATGAGAAATTTATTATTTAAGTGTCAAAATGTGTTGTCTATTGTTATCAATTTCTATGCAAATGCTTGCATGGAAACAAGAATAAGTAGGGTATTTGAGGATTAATCTTACTTTTACTGGATTTTGTAACAAAACTTGTATTAATTTCAGATGAATGCAAACTCAAACTCTGGAAAAATACCACTAAAGCATCTGGCATGACCAACTGGACAAAGGCCTTTGAGATGAAGGAGAATCTGAAAGCTTCTAAGATGATTTGAAGATGTATATTTTATAGGTTCCAGTACTTGTAATCTGGCTCACCTAAGATCTAAAGATCTTCCCCGAGAGTATTACTGAAGCTTTTCTAGCATTTGGTAATGTCGCATCAACCCTTCACAGACATAGGAATGACAGGGGAGGGAGACATTTACCAGCAGCTCTGTGAGGAAATGATGGACAGGGCTGATGAGGAAAGGGCCTGGGGTGATGTGAACAAAAAGAAACAGAGAACCAGCAAAACAGGGCTTAAGCAGAGTCACCTCAAGAATTGATGTGAAGTAAGAAAATGCCCAATAGGAACATTATGAAAAAGGTATCCAGATAATTTTTGGGAAATGAGCATGCTGGGATTCTTCTATGAGGTGCTATACACAAGTGCACACAGTGTGGCAAATAAACATCAGGAATTAGAGATCTGTGGGCAGTTCCAGGGCTATGATCTTCTTGCGGTCACAGAGACATGGTGGGATGGCTTGCATCCCAGCTCAGAGTGCTGCAATTTCAGCATGTGAGTATATCAGTGGCAAAAGAAGATTAGGCCAAATCTGCTCCTGCTGATGAGTGGTGCAGGGACCTTGTTGACATAGGACATTGAAGAGTGTGAGATGCTGGAGGTCTTCATTACTGCTGTGTTTACTAGTGAGACCAGCCTTCAGAAGGATTCCAGGGATGCAGAGGCCAGGAAGAAAATCTACAGCAAGGAAGACATACTGTTGCAAGATAATTAGTTCAGAGAATATTTGAGCAAATTTGTCATGCTTAAGTTCATGAGTCCTCATGGGATGCACCCAAGTGCTGAGTGAACTGACTGATTTACCAAAAACTGGTAAATCAGAGATAAAACCAAGATTTAACCATCACTAAAACATGATATGAGGAAAATTTTTATAAACTCCAACACATGCTTGGAAAAAAATTAAGCAAAAGGGTTGGATTGCAGAATGCAATTACACAGAAAATAGAAGAGCAGGGAGATTGAAAGAATAGGCAGTTACCAAGGTGTGCATACAGGTAAAATAATATACACAATAAAGAAGGATTAGTGTACGCCAGATAATGAAAGCAAAACAATAAGAAAACAATGTCTATACATATTCAGAAACAAACAGCATTTTGAAGAGACAGAAACTCTAGCAGAATACAGTAGGCAAAAAGTAAACAGAAAACTCAAAAGACTGAATTTTTAAATAGCTATTTTCACTTTTTTTCTCTTTAAAAAATGATGAAGAAAAATAACATGGGTAATAATAAAATGAGAGCATATTATGCAAGAAGCAGAAACAGTGATTAATGGTAATAGCTGCAGAGACTAAGACCAAAGAGTAAACAGAGTATCTGACCACATGCTGTTTGAACAGTGAATAATTCATAGAGAACAATCAGGATCTCACTGCCATGAAAGTTGTTTTAGAATCCACCTCTTGCAGTAGGAAATTGCCCCAGTAGCTAATCTTTAAAGTTAAGTTTACAGTTTTCTTTAAGAGAAGAAATGCCAGAAACTGTTTAAAAGAAATACAGCAAGTGGTAAAATTACAGGACCAGTAGGACTGAGAGATGTAAATTAGCCTGTTCCTCACTCCTTTCAGAGTGAGAAGTCTGAAAACTACCCAGGTTTGTTAAATGCCAGCTCTTAACTAGTTAGATTCTGAAGTTTTTTAAATTTCCTTTACTTGTGACATCCAATTAATGTGACTACACAGTTCTGAAACATTTGTCCATAGAGCACCCACTGCCAAGATGTCTTTAGCAACTAAAACTTCAACTTTATAATTGATGGAAGCAGTTCTGTGTAGCAGATACAAAGAAAGAATTTGGAACTGAAGCCAGATCTATGTGACAAATCTCTATGGCACAATTTTTTTTAAAAGTGGTATAAGAATATGTGATTGACATCTTTCAAAAAGTCTGTATATAGCTTTTCCTATACACATATACATATATATGTATGAATACATTCATATTTATGCATACACTCTGCTTTTTCTTTCATACTAGCTCACCCTGTAAAGTTTCACTAGAAAGGTTATCCAGCTATACATCTTCTTTGACTAATACATTCCCATAAATCATAGAACATTTTTACTTACACTAAGAGTTATGGTTTGACAATTATGAAAATCTCTAAACAAAACAATTCCACTCTGCCATGTAGCAAGGTGACTTACAAAAAAACACCAAAAGGCTGAGTCTATTGATTTCACTAGTGCCTGCATCTCTTATCAGAGAAGCATTCCTTTTTTCATTTATTCTTTTATGTATGTTAGCCTTTTTATAGGGGATCCTTTACTTCAAAATCTAAACGATAAGGGGAGGAAAGGCATGGGTATCTAGTACTACCACTTTCACGGAAAAATGTAAAATGTTAATTTTCAATTCACTGAACTTATTTATTAGTGAATAAAACCAGTAACTATGCAATGTTTCAATAGCACAGTGGATGATTAACATTTAATCTAATCTCATTTTAAATCATTCATAAAGTTTCTATGAGATTCATTTACCTGTCCTTATGCTAGTCATTTTAAAAATAACTTCCTGCTTGTCACTCTGCTAAATAATGAATTCTCATCAGTTCTCTATTCCCTTGAGAGTTATTTTGAAATGCAATCTGTTATGTGAAATACACGTTCCTGATTAAAAATAAAAAAAAAAAAAAGAGAATATGAATTCTAAAATCATGGTGTCAGTTTTCAGAATCAAACCTTGCAAAAGTTTTACTGCTGCCAGTGAGTAATCATCCGACTTTCCCAGGTTTCTTGTGGTCCTGCCCTTTCTTCTCCCACATCCCCTACCCTCCCCTCTACCCCATCCTGCCTCTTGCCAGGTACCTGCCAACAGCTGCCTCAATATATATCCTCTCTGTTTGGTTCCTTCTTTCCCCTCATCATTCAGCCCTTGCTATATGTAGCTCCAAACATGTTTTTTCTTGTAACGAAGCTATATATCTTGAAGAAGCTCCAGGTGTTACAGACCCAGGAGAGTGCTGCTTCAGAAGACAAACTGTCCTGAGTTTGTCACTGTCCTCACTAATCCTGCTTTTCTTTGAAAAACGACTGACTCACTGAGACATTTCATCATCTAATTGCTTACAGCCTGAAATAAAAAGAATTTAATGTGTTATTGAACAATTTGAAAATTCCACAGTAGAGAAGGACACAATCAGTCTCATGCCAATAGTTCAACCATGACCAATGAACATGGGAGAGTTCAGCTCATTTTTCAGATTTCACCTGTACTGGCTGTTGATTGTAAATTATAGAAGCAGTGAAGGACTGCTTAATAAATTGCCTGAAAAATTAGAGAGGCTGCTGAACACATCAAACATTGGTGCACTCCCAAAGCAACAGAAAAACTAAGTCAGAGTTTAGTGGTTCATATTTCATGACTACTATTGTTAGAAAGAGGAAAGAACTCGTAAAACAGCTATGTCTATATTATAAATTGTCAGGCTCTAATTTAGGTCAGGCATCAGTAAATTTGCTTCCCAGATGTCCAAAGAAAACAAAGAAAAGTTTCAGTGTTCCAGGTCTTCAAAGTTTAAAAACCCCAATATACTGCTAAGAGACCAAAGGATTCTTCTAATTAAAAGTGTAGTAAATTTAGGATGCTGAACAGTTGATTTTCATATTATAATGAGGAGTCACAGATGCTTTAGCCAGAAAGAAAACCTACTGTTATTTAGCAAACTTTTTCTTTTAGTCATTTAATTCTCATTTTTGTTTGGGTCAGTCCTAGCCTACCTTTATTCATTGTTTGGTTCACTCCATATTTCAGTCTCCCAAATCAGACTCTACGCACTAATCACACAGAGGAAGTCTGCTGCTGACCTCAAGTAATATGCATTTATTGAAGGCAGTGCAGGTGTGCTACTTTACATCAATTACAGGTCAGATCCTGTGTTCAGAAGACAGCGAATATGCAGTCATCCGTGGCATTAACTTAGATGTATTAACATAAATGCAACCAACTGGGATGTAAATACTGTTATGCACATTCAGTGTAACCTTCCTTACCCACCCTGGTTTCCCAGGGCTGCGCAATCTGTGTTTCACATAAGTTTAAGCTGAGACTGCTGTAGTAATCAGTTCTCTTCTTGCCCTCATAGCTTCATCTTTAATTATGTAGTCCTAAATCTTTCCTAAATGTAACCTGAGTGGTTTATTTGAATTCTTTGTGAAGCTCATCATGAGCAAGGAGGAAATTAATCCAGCAACAAAACGGGCGAGTGTCTTCTTACTGGCTCAGTAAGCTGAGATGACTCATCAGAGGACAAGATATGTTCAGGTGTTGACACAAATAAGGAAGAAGACATGTAGGGAGGGAGCTATAGCAGAATCATATTCTGAGCTTATAATATACCACTACATACATTTTTTTTATTACACTATATAAAGGTTATCTCAATATAACCAGGATGACATTTATGCAAATGCATTTCATATGATCATTTCATGTTCTCAGTGATTAGATTTGTTTCTCCATCAGTTTAATGCTCTGTATTTTCTGCATGTAATCATCCTAATTTCATTGCATATTTTGCTTCAGTGGTGTGCATATCCAGAGAGAAGGCATTTCGGTAGAGACAGAAATAGCATAACAGACTGCATGGGAACCACCTGCTTTCTTTAGGTTTATCTTTTCTGGATTGTCTGCTTCAAAAACCCTGCCATCTTCAAAAGTAAGGCAAGCAGAGAAGTTCTGTTACATGATTGAGAGACTCGAACATGTGCCCTTGATACAGATTCTGGCATCGTTCTACTATAGTTAGACCTTGAGTTTATGTAATTTTTTTTTTTACTACACTCATCTTCACACCTTCAGCATGTAGTATTTTCCTCTCATCTTTAATCAAGCTTCCTTTCCTTAAATTCTCCTGCAGAATATACCAAGATATGATACAAAAAAGACCCCTAGGTAAACAAAATGAATCCTGAAGTAGGCGGTACAGGCACAGTCAAGACTGAAAATAAATTTGAGCTGCACTTTATGCTTTTCATGCCAAATCATGCAGTATTCTAGGCAATACAGAGTTTCAACCTGCAGTCATGCCCAGACCCAGTGAGAAATCTATCTTTCAGTCATCAGAGACAGTACACAATTAGAAATACAGAGACACAGTATGTTAAGAAACAGAGAAAACGGTATCAGGAAAAAATATTTTAAGATAAAAATTTACAATGCTGCCAACATTAATATCTGAATTATCTTCCTGCTATACACACAGTAGTCAAACCTAGGTTTAGAGGGATTTAATTGACATTGATAAAACGTTCTTTGGTTTAGTGAAAATCTTGTGTTTGATAAATGTTGTTTTCGTGTAACTTTTCACAGGAGAGTTACAAGACATGACTTTTTACTCTGTGGTGGTCAACACCAAAATATGTCAAGATAAGAAAATAAGTGATAAACTTATTTGACATACTGGAATCAATGTTTCATAAAATGCTTTTACAGACAGAAAAAAAAAAAGCTGCTTTTTAAAATTTAAGCCTCATGGGGTTTTTGTATTTTTATTTTTGATTTTGTTCTGTTTTTCCTGGGGGGTAGTGTTTCTGGGTATTAATTTTTTATGGTTTTTTTACAATTAGATTTTATTTCTAATTTGTTCTGCATTCATCAGTTGAAGTAACTTGAAACATCACAGATAAAGAGGATGTACCCAAGTTCTAACCTTCTCAAGGTTTTGATGACTTAAATGGAGGAGATATACTGGTGCAATCACACCATACGTAAACCAGAGTCTACTGAATCAATACCCATACCTTATATTTTGCAGACCAGGATATATGGCTTTTGTTTCTTGGCCAAGTGTCTGAAATATTATTTTAAATAAAAGCTTCCTACAAATACATCTTAATAAAACAAAAGGAAAAAATTTAATTCATTAGACTAAAAATTAGAAAGACAAAAATAATTGTTGATAAATTATTTAATAATTTTTAACATTTATTTAAGGATTAAGAAAGGTCACTTTGACATAAAAGATAAAGAGCACACATGGAAATAAATTTTACTTGCTTTCGGAGAAACATCCACTACTGGCTTTACGTTATGGATCATTGCTTGAATGTTGGCTACTGGCCTTTTAACACTGAACTGGATGAAGCCTCTCATTGAATCAAGGTAACTATTTTTGTATAAGAAAACTTTGTTTCAACTTTCTCAGTGCCCAGTAGCAGGAGTCTACATAATTACTCTTACTAAAAAGAAAACCAAAAAGGATGCTGGAGTTGTATCTGCCTGTCTCAAGTACATTTGTATGAACAGGCAACTAAAAAGGAGACAATGCTCAGACCTATCTTATTATTAGAAAAGAATATAATTCAGTTGCTGATGCATTCTCATCATACAGCAAAGAATAGTTAATATTGGTGAAGATACACAACGGACAGAGAAAGTAAGCATACATGTTCAGGTGCCAGAGTAGGCTATATGACATCATCTCGAACCTGTAGATAGCTTCTACTTCTGAGCTCACTAATATTTGCCCAGCAAGGCCCAGAAATGTTTTGCTTCTTAACACTGACAAAGAGAAGATGAGAATAAGATTTTAAAATCATCAACATATTTGAAAACTGTAATCCTGGTATCTGAAAACAAAAATCTCAGTTAAGAATCTGCCAGTCAAGGAATCAATATGTTCAGAAAATGGTCAGTATAAAATAAAACAAGAATAACATAAATCAACAGGCTCTGTTACCAGTCTCATCACATTCCACCATCCTCTGCTGTCACTAGCTAGAAGTCTTCTGCAGTACACTCTTATCCTTAAATGAAATTTAAGATGTGTTGATGAAAATTGAATAGATATTAAAGAATGCTTAAAATTATGGAATATCACAAAACCAGAGCTACACAAAAACAGTGTATTTAAATTTGAATTTTAACTGTGAGAATAACACTGTAGGTAGAAGAAAGTTATGCTGAAGGAGCCATTAGCTGAACACATCAGACTTTTGGAAAACAAAGATGGGGAGAGTGGCCAATATCCCAGAGTGCTGTGCAGCCCTTCAGAAGGCCCTTGACAGATTGGGGAGATGATCAGAGAAGAACTGTCTGAAATTCAGCAAAGGCAAGTGCAGGTGGTCCCTTCCAACTGTACACATTCTGTGTTTCTGTGCTTTTCATTGCCTGAGAGTGAAATCAGAAAAAAGTTACATACAGATAAACTGATGTTTTGATAGCTTCGTAATGTACAGGGAACAGGTAGATAGAAGTATGCAGTTAAGAAAAGTAAATTCTTGGTTTTATCTGGTTTGTTTTATTTTTCCGTGGCTGTCTAAGGAAACTGGGTGATCTATACTGTCCTAAAACTTTCCAGTTGTACGTAACAAAGAAATACAAGGTAAACATTACCTTCATTTGAAAATCCATAATCAAGAATTCTTCAAATATACAGTTAAACTGTGAAAAGGAATAACCAGACAACAAAGAAATAGAGCTAAATTCTCCTAGTGCTAGCCTCTCATATTTTTTGTACTCATTTTAATTCAGATGTCTATATTAACAGTCCCCCAAAAGCCATACAATGCAAAGCTGGAATATTCTGACCAAAACCAATTTCATACAGAATTACATAAGAGAATCACACATAGATTTTCATTAACTCTCTCTGACTGGAGGGAACATGAAGATCACAGTGCCAGAAAAATGATTTAACATCTAAATCCAAGAGGCCCCCAAACTGACCTCTCTATTTATGATGTTGCACCCAGCAGTGGGAATTTGTAATTCATATTTATCTACTTTACACTCCATACAAAAGAGAACAAATGGGTGAAAATGCAGAGAAAAGAGCACTTGAGAGCCTTTCCTGCCACAGGAACAGCTGGAAGATTGGCTGATGAGAGAAGGAACTGAGTACAGACCAGTATCTCAACCCCTGTCTACTAATACTGAGTGAAAAGTTTTGCAGGACTCTTCTAAAACCAAAATCTGCAACAAAATTTCTGTTTTGTTTCTCCATCAGTCTATTTTCCCAGGCATTATTTCCCAACAGTTACAGTGACCTGAATTCATATACCTTGAACTCACCTTGCTCTCCCCCAACTTTCCCCTCCATTCCTATGTGTTTTTATCTTCTCCAGAACTGCTGGCAATGCATGTATGAGGTGAGCTGTTCAGGGAGCTGTACTGGAAATGATCTAAAATCTCATAAGATGTTCTCTTAACATTTCTTTGGAGTCACTAGCTCATTTCTTTGGAGTCACTAGCTCATTTTTTGCCCAATCTGACAATTTAAACTGTGATGTCTTGTTCAAGAATTTTGTTTTTCATCCATTCTGCAAATAATATACAAATTTTTAAATACAAAATGCCATTAGCTGTGGCTGGGGAGAGAGAACTAACTCTTAACTTGGATTGCCACAGGCTACCTGCTCAGCTTTCCCTGACCCAGGACAGAACATAGTGAAAGGGAACAGCTGTTCCCTCAAGTAAGGAAATCACAGGAGTGCGTTAGTCGGTTGAGAGATAAGTTCATTTAAAATATCTAACTGTCCTTTTTGATATTTATGAATGCTCTTCCTTGGCTATAAAAGTAACTTTTTTTTTCTGGCCGCTGACCAGAACTAGTCTTTCTGTAAGATGGAATGCTCCTTTCAATAGCTGGGAAGAAAGAAAAATGTACTGTTTTGGATGAGTTGTAACAATCAGAAAATTAGACAGTCTGCTATTGTCTGATAGTTCTAAGTTCCTTTAACAGTAGTGGCCTCTATGCTGATCCTACCATTCCTCTTTTCTTAGTGGCAGCATGACCTTTTTGCTGAGAAGTCTGGCTTCCCACACACTAGTTTCTGTGACATTTATGGGAACCTCGGTAGAATGACTTAGAGACATAATCAGCATAGTTCCTTCTCATAGTTAGGCATATAACAAAACATTTTTGTAATACACTTTTGTGTATTTGAAACAATAGAACAACTTGAGCAATAAATAAAACTAAGGATTATTTCTGAGTGGAAAAATTTGAACAAGCTACAAAAAAACCCAGCTACATTAAAATACATATAATAAAGTCACGAAGGTTACATGCAACTAACCAATGTAGGGTTCAAATGCATTTTCTTTCTGTATTTGGTACCAAAGTTATTTGAATCTTCTCCATGAATATTAACCATACAATCTTCCATATTCCTCACCTATTACCAGGATTTCACAAGGAATTCTTTTCATCTTGAAACATGCTAGTATAAATTCTGAGTCTTGCTTTTCTAGTAGGTTATACTGGTAAGCTCTAAAAATCTGTTTGCTGGTTCTCCAGAGATGAGCTGAATATAAGAAGAAAAATTATTTATTTTCCTTCTCTAGCTAAGAATATTTTTAATTTCATTTATTTATTATTGTAAGTGAGCTTTTACCTAAAAACAATACCAAAGAAACGTCACAAGCAGTAGAGTAATGTTAATGATTATTTTTTAATGTAAAATAATCTCAAAAATTCAAATAGATAGACGAAAGAAAACTTGGTGAAAAGACTTTGCTAATGTTAAATGTGGAAGCCAAAAGAGGACTGAAAAGGATATCAAAGAAAGTTAGGAAAACTCAGTGAAGACACTCACTCTGAATGCTGGATATTTGGTCAAAACGACAAATTCAGTCGTATAACTGCCTAATTGTTTAAACTAATATTGTGCCTGCAGCCCCATTGCAATAATAAGAATGTAAAAGCTGAGACTTTTTAAATCTAAATGTGTTTTAAATATATGAATTGTTCAGAGCATTAGTGGTGTTGGAAACAGCAAATTTAGTCTTAGGCTCTTGTAGGTATATTTAGAAGAGCAAAGTTTTTATTACTCTAAAGGAATTCTGGTTTAAACACTCTACAGACTTGCTTATAAAGACGTATGCATACAGAAATATATGACCCATTTATTAAATATTTATAAGAAGATTATTTTTTGAAAATTAATAAGCTTGTAATCAAAATTTTAAACCTCCAAGTTTTCTTAAAACTATTCAGAAAATCTGTATTTCAATCTCTCTTGCTCATGGATATGTTTAAAAATATGCCAAAATGAAATGACACTTGTAGTAATCTTAATAGTGGATAAATTAAATGTTCAGCTTAAGTTTAAATGAAAAGAACAAGTTGTTTAATAAAAGCAGAAAAACTGTTAAACTCATAGGACAAGAGAGTATGAAAGCACATTGGTCACAGTACCAATCCTGACAGAGTACAAGAAACATTTGGACAATACTCTCAGGCACATGGTGTGTGTGACTCTTGGGAATGGTCATGTGTAGGGCCAGGAGCTGGATGCAATGATCCTTATGGGTCCCTTCCGACTTGATATGTTCTATGATTCTGTGATTAGTGAATCACAAAATAAAGAGGCATATAAAACAAAAATCAAATAAGAACAAATATAAATATTATTTGCTACTAGGTTGGATTTTCAAAAGCAGGCTGCATACAGGCTTTACTATTCTTACATTGAAACCAGTAATAAAACTCCACTGAATTAACAGAGAACAGATCTAAGCCTACACTGAACACTTTCAAGATCACATCACTAACCATACACTAAATCATCCAATGATAAAAAAGAACTTCAGGTGTCAAATAACAATACATTATTCTCTGAGAACCTAGTAAGGTCAGAGATTACTTCAAGTATATTCAATACATAAAGCACCAATGTTCCATATGCTCAATAGCAGATTTCTTGCATATTGTTAAAAACCATGGCCTACAGGGTAATTGTGAAAATATTTTTCAGTCTGAAGTTAAGGAAGATGGGTAGGATGAACATTAGCAGCAGCTATAGACAAGGTGACAAGGATTTTGTCACAAATTTTTATGACAAGCTGCTGGGAGTACCACAGGATACTTAAGAGCTGGGTTCCAGCCTCTCTTTGAGGATTCATAGCATTGGTCAACTATTTAGAGATAGCTGTCTAGAACGACACAGAAATAATTTTAATGTTTACATGTTTCGAATCATTTGTAGCAAGAGAGAAAGCTAGTATCCTAAAACCAGTGAAGATCTTATTGACTGTCTGCATTTTGGGAAGCCACGACAAGAACATATTTCAAACCAATACCTTTACAGCATGGACGCAACTCTCTTAGACTCCTTACCGAAGCTGTTCTGGTTTATATAAAAGTCATTAATTATTAATCATTAATCAAGTAAATAAAGATTCTATTTGATAATGACCAGAGGGGGTATCACAGTATTTTTCCACAAAACACCCCCCAATACATGACACGAAATCATAGGAGTAACATATAATAGAATCATAGAATGTTAAGGGTTGGAAGGGACTTTAAAGATCATCTAGTCTCAACATCCCTCGCCATGGGCAGGTGCACATCTCACTAGACCAGGTTGCTCAAGGCCTTATCTGACCTGGGTTTGAATATTTCCAGCATTGGGGCATCCACAACCCCCCCGGGCAACTGGTTCCAGTGCCTCACCACCCTCATAGTAAAGAATTTATTCCTAATATCTAATGTAAATTTCCCTGTTTTCAGTTTGTATCCATTACTCCTTGTGCTATCACTATAGCTCCTGACTAAGAGCCCCTTTATGGTTTCCCTGTAGGGCCCTTTCAAATACTGAAAAGTTTCTATGAGGTCTCCAAGCAACCTTCTCATCTCTAGGCTGAACAGCCCCAACTTTCTCAGACTGGTCTCATCATCAGAGATGACATTCTCCTGTGCTAATGGGTACCTTGGGCAGATCTAAGGACAGATCTACAAAGTGTTGTTGGATGTGTAGCAGCAAGCAAGAAAGCAAAACTGTGTGTTGGAAGGCCCAACGTTGCACTTCTAGGCTGGGACATCAGCAGGCTAGGAAAGGCTGCCAGAACCCTCATGAAATTCAGCAAAGGGAAGTGCAAAGTTCTGCAACTGGACAGGAACAGCACCACACACCAGTATATGCTGGGAGCTGCCCAGGTGGAAAGCAGATGTGGGTCCTGGAGGACACCAAGTTGAACATTGGCCAGCAATGAGCACTTGCATAAAAAAAGCTCATCAACCTCCTAGGCTCCATTAAGCAGAACACTGCCAGTGGATCCCCTCTGCTCAGCCCTGGTGGAGCACTGCATCCAACTCTGAAATCCCAAATACAAAAGACTGGAGAGAGTCCAGGAAGTGCCACAATGATTATTAATGTCTTGGAACATCTCTTCTATGAGGAGAGTTTGGGGTATATGGCAATGCTCAGCATGGAGTATAAAAGGGTTAAGGGGGACCTTATGAATATATATATAAAACTTGAAAGGAGAGTACAAAGAATGGATCCAGGCCCTTTTCCATGTTGTCCATGGAAAGGATGAGGCAATGGGGACAAGCAGAAACACAGGAAATTCCACTGAATTACAAGAGTTTCCTGTGAGTTTGTTTCAACACTGGCACAGGTTACCCATAGAAGTTGTGCAGTTCTCTGTTCATGGGGATATTTTAAACTCAGCTGGACATGGCCTTAAGTAGCCTGGTCTAGCTGAGCCGGCTTTGAGCAGTGCCTAGGTGATCTCCGGAATTGCCATCCAACCTCAAGATTTTGTGATTCTGTGACAATAGAATACCTATGAGAGAACACTTGATCAGAATTTAAAAATATATATTCTGATCTTCTGGTTAGAAAGCACACCTTGAACTTCATAAGTATGGTTACTCTTCTGTTAAAAAACAGAATGTCTGTTAATAAATAAATAATAAAAAAGGCAGAATATCAAACTTCCTATAAGTATTATTTCCTACTGTGGGTTCTAAAT
Source organism: Manacus candei (assembly GCF_025592945.1). Taxonomy (NCBI): domain Eukaryota; kingdom Metazoa; phylum Chordata; class Aves; order Passeriformes; family Pipridae; genus Manacus; species Manacus candei. The sequence continues at coordinate 30,694,035 of NW_026138056.1, read as the reverse complement.
CAGATCCTGAGGGATTAGACATATAGAGCTACTTTAGTGTAAGAGGGTATTTTAAGGATTAGGAACATTGAAAGATAAGGTAAATAACAAGTTGAAAAATATATGTCTACAAATAAAAAATGGAACTATTTTTTTTAAAATGTGGTCCAATCAATTTAATTATGAAGCAATTTTAAACCTGGAGAGCTAATTACAGAACACATAATTAGCATATGTAGGTAATTGCTATGAGATATTATCTAATTCTGAGATTAATGGGATTAATAAAAATGAAAAACATTAATATGCACAGCTAGAGTAGAAGATAGAGTATAATGGTAAAAAGTGTCCCTTGTGTTAAGAGTCAAAATTACGAAAGAAAATCAATCAGGTTCCAGTAAAATATATTCCAATTACTATACCAGAAATCTCAAGTAGTGATATAATTTTTCCTGCTGTTGAAGGACCTAAGTGACCTTTCAGTCACTTGCCTAGGATTTTTGTCAGAGTAATCACAAAAAAATAGTCAACGCACTGAAAGCTATAAAATAATTAATTCTGAAAAGTTATCACATAACATGCACTGGAACCAGTCTATGTGGGATGACAGAATTTGTGATATATAAAAAACAGGATAGGAGTAAGAACCCATTCTCCCAAAAAACAGCTGAATAAATCGACTCTTTTCAGCTCTCTAATGTATCCCAGACTGTTCAACTGAGAGGAGCAGAACTGCTAGCAAAATACTTTCCACTTCACGTAACTTCCATTCAAATCAGATATGAGCTGTCAGAGCAGCAGGCAAAGTGGTGGGTGCAGCTAGATAAGCTTTCATGTTTCCAAGCTGCTCAATCACAGTTTAGAAGCTCATTAGTAAATCAAGACCCTGTACCATGAAAAACCTGCTCAGTTCTTGTACTTTAAGTCAAATCATGATTCAAGTGGGTTTACTGATTTATTAATGAGACGTAATTAACTGAGAATCAGCAAACTTTATATTCAGGATCAATATCTAATATTCTTTCAATATTAACAGTAGGACAAATAAACCACAATATTCTAAATGTTAATATGTGTCAAAATGTTTTCTAGATACCTGTTATAATCCTGATAAATTTTAATCCCTCCTTTTATCCCAAACACTGTGATAAATACTATGGGTGATTCAGGCCTCCCCTGGACCTGTGGGACACCCTGCCAGCTCCCCCTGCTATGGGAGATGTAAGTGCACTGGCTGTTCCCCATAATCTCAGAGGGGACATAGCCTAAACCCCCAGGGTGCAAGTCACCAAGTGCCCCATGAGGGGTGTGAGTGAGATGGGGGCAGTGGCTGAGGGAACAAGCCCCTTGTGTCATGGGGCCACATTTGAAAGGATAACACCAGTGCCATTGTTACCCTGCTTCTGTGTTCACCTATCCTTGTTTTTCACTTGTATATCTGCTTAATTACTTCCCCCCCCCCCCAGATCTCTTAATTTCCCAGTTGCTGTTTAATTGGACTGATAGTTGTATTCCTCTTTACCAGATCAGTTTTGGAAAATACGGACTCAGACAATTTGAGCATCCCACTCATGAAAATTCTTGCAGGCTTGTTTCTGTCTTGCTGGCTGCTGTTATTCTGAACTCTTCACCAAGGCTGGGACCACCAAGTACTGTTAACACATCAAGCTATTAACCATAAAAAAATACCATAAAGATCAAAAGTGACAACAGGACAGAGCTGTTATGCATCTCTAATTTCTAGGCTACTGTCATATTTGCACAGATAAATTCCATGTATGCAGTTACAGAAAAGAAGTAGCGAATCTTGTTACAAAAACATAGCATCTGTTTTTTTCTCTCTTATGGCTCAGGGTTCTTGAACGAGTATCAGTAGTGATAGCTGACCTTAATATTCTGAAAGCAAATGAACAGCTAGATTAAGGTTTTTCTGGTGGATGGTTTTCTATAAAAGTATTTTTCCATAAAAATATTTTATAAATATTTTAACAGTTCTGAGGGAGAATTGCAATACCATTTTTTGAACAGAAAACTGTATGACTGCTTGAATTCAGAAATATTTTCAACTGCACTAAAATCCTGACGATGAAGAGAAGACTACATAATACAAGTCACAACTTTGAGATTGCAGAATAAATGGAACAGTTATGATGCCACTACAGAGAAATGAAAAGCATAACAAGTTTAGCTATTATCAAAGTGAAATCAGCAATTCCTTCCCTTTGTATAAGGTCTAGTGGAGAATCAGTAAGCACCTCAATGCTCTACACTTTGTTAACAGCTGCATATATTTGCTGTGCTACAAAACCCTAAACCACCCAAATTAAAGCTAGCTTGATGCATGCGAACAACTGTATAAAGAAAAAAAATCCATTAAAAGTAAATCATTATTTTTCAGGATGGTTTGGGTTTTAATGACAAAAAGCAATTTTTGCTTCACTGCTTATAATGTCTAAGTTCTTGCCCTCTTACCTCAGAAACCACTGGATTTTGAAAGCAACAATGGAAGAATGTGACAGCCTAAAACAAACCTAGTGACACTGTTGATTCACTTCTTGCTTGATAAACTAAATAATCACAATTACATATGTGCATGAGAATAGAATATACCTTTATCATTTTTTTAGTATATGCATGGTTAAGCAAAGTAGCCTTATAAATTTAAACTGTAGTTACATGTGCATAGTAAGTGAGAAATCTAATAAATTTTACAATTCAAAGAATCAAATGAATAAACAGTTACTTCTGGATAATTCTGCACTTACACTGTTTAATAGCTTGAAACATTACTATTTTTCTTTAATGGTAAGAATTTTTTCCCCAATTTCATATACATTTCATTAACTTAATGTGTATTCCTACAAAACAAATAAAGAATCAAACAAATGGAAAACCCACCTTATAATTGCTGAAGTATTATTCTTACAAATATTTTTAAACCTTTTAATTTTAAATGTTTTATTTAGACTTTTGACACTATATTTGAAATCACATTTCCAGTTCCTTTATGTCTGCCAGCCTTCCACCTGTTGGAGTCTAATTTTTGCCTCACAAAATTTAAAATATATTGGTATGTTTATGAATTTTAAACCTACTCAAAGTATTCAAACCATTTCTGTGTATATTTAGTACAAAAAATTTCTTTTGTTCATCAGATAGGTGTCAGGACAAATTGCAGAGAAAGTTGATAGATAGATCCATCTATCTGCCCTATGGAATTTCTAATATCAGGAATTTCTAATATCAGAAATTTCATAGATGACCGATGATAGCCAAGTGTCTCTCATGTATTTTTGCCAAGCTGTCAGAGAAACACAAGAAAGCATCCATAGTGCTGTTCTGTTGTATTAACTGTGAGACAGTAGCAGGGGTATGTGGGGACTCTCCCTGTCCCCCCTCTGATGAATGCAGCAAGCATTGGATGAGGTTATATACCGTAACTTTCCTTTTCCAGGTACCTTCTTGGAGTCAGAGCCGCTCTGTAGCTTCAGAGTATATGCCTACATGCAGATGAAGACTAAAATCACATAACCTAAGGTTTTGTGGGAACCCAATAACACTGAGGGAAACATTTGAGTGTGGCCTATACTTAGAAGATAATAACAGTTCCAAATTCATTTACTGGTGCTAAACTGGCTATCAGACCTACAAAGACAGACATAAACAAATTACGAAGAATGTAGTTTAGCATCAACTTGAAAAGTTTTTAAAACTCTGATATCGAAGCGGAAGAAACACATGAGAAAAACAGTCTGATTATGGGTTGTCAGTGTGGTTCAGTTTGTTGAAATATTTTGAAATGACTGCCACCAAGGTAGACAAGTTGACACAGCAGGAGCTCTCATTTGGAGCTTCTCAGTAAAAGCTCTGCAGCCACTTCAGGGGAGTCTTGCTAAGCAAGGTATTTGTTTAAAAAAAACCAAACAAACAAGGGTTTTGTTGAACACTAGGAAAAAATGCAAGAGTTACTTGTGGATATAACACAGCTTACACTGTGTTTAGTCCTGACATTTACCAGACAGCTTTTGCTGCCAGAATTTAAGACTGTGGTCTGAACTGGCTGCTCCCTGAGTGGTTGACAAGCAGCCTGGCACCGCATGGCACCTCTGGGCACCAAAGACTCCAGGGAACTAAGTGCTGCTGAGTGTTTTACCCTCTGAAGGATGACTTACTTCAGATTCAACCCTTCAAATTGATGATAAGTTGTTTTAGAGGGGACACATCTCATTGCATTACATATAAAGGGTAGGGTGCAGGCAGCAGGGGCTGCCGGGCAGCCTCTGTGAGGAGACACAGCCAGTTCCAAACCATGCCAACCCACCCATGGCAGGACACAGCTGAACCCCTCAGCCTGGTGGGAGGTACCTCTGGATCAACATATTTAATAAAGGATGGTAAAAAACTGAGAGGAAGAAGGATAAAACGTATGAGACCACATGAGGTGCTCCATTGTGGAGATGGCAACGCCTGCAGAGGAGCTGTAAACCACGGAGAGGAGGAAATAAGCATTAAGGAAGAAGCAGAGGCAGAAGTGGAGGGAGAGTAAGGAACAAGGAGCTACAACAGACACTGCTATGGCCTGACTCCAATCTCCTGCCCCACATATTGCCTCACCAAAGGGACCGAGTGTAACCTGCGGCAATAACCAGGAAGGAGACCTGCAATGAAGGAGGAAAGGTATCTCCTCTAAGTGCTTAAATGTTTGTCTTCTTTGTTTTCAATACCCAAATCTTAATTAAATCTTTTAAATTGAGTTAAATTCCCCAGAGCTGAGTCTACTTTGCTTGTGACAGGAATTGCTGCGTGATTTCCCTGCTTTTATTTCACCCAATGGGTTTCCTCATTCTGGTTCTTCCCCGTCCTGCTTGTGGTGGGGTGGGAGCAGCACTGGGAGCAGTCCCCTTGGCTGCCAGCTGGGGCAACACACACATTCACCCAGCTCAGAGAACTAAAACTTTGGTTATCCATAAGAACAGCTACTGGTAGAGAGAGATTCATTCCATTTGAGAAAATAATCAGGGAAATGGCTTCAATGTTTAAGAAGGTTCTAATTTATAGCACTTTCCTTTCCAAGGCAGTGGCTTGATAGAGTGTGTTTTGTAAAAGCGTAGGTTTAATAATCTGCTGCCTGATGATGAGAACTATTCTTTGTAGCACGGAGACTAGTCTTTCAAAACTTTATATATTTTAATATTTAATAAATTACAGATGACACAAAACTCGGAGGAGCTGTTGACTCCCATGAAGGCAGGAAGGCCCCACAGAGAGTCCTCAACAAATTAGAGGGCTGGGCAATCACCAACAATACAAAGTTCCACAAGGGGAAGTGCTGAATTCTGCACCTGGGATGGGGCAACCCTGGATGTATGTACAGACTGGGGAATGAGATGCTGGAAAGCAGTGCCACAGAAAGGCACTTGGGGGTCTTGGTTGAGGGCAAGTGGAATAGAGTCAGTAGTGCCCTGTCAACCAGGAGGGGCAACCGTGTCCTCAGGGGCATCAGGCAAAGGATTGCCAGCCAATCAAGGGAGATGATTGTCCAGTTCTGCTCTATGCTGGTGCGGCCTAACCTGGAATATTATGTGCAGTTTTGGACACCACAATATAAGAAAGATATTAAGCTATGAGAGAGTGTCCAAAGGTGGGAAACAAATGTGGTGAAGGGCTTTGAGGGGAAGCCGTATGAGGAACAGCTGAGATCACTTGGTCTGTTCAGCCCGGAGAAGAGGAGACTGAGGAGAGACCTCATTACAGTCTACAACTTCCTCACGAGGGCAGAAAGAGGGGCAGGCACTGATCTGTTCTCTGTGGTGACCAGTGACAGGACCCTGAAGTTGTGCCAGGGGAGGTTTAGGTTGGATATTGGAAAAAGGTTTTCCACCTAGAGGGTGGTTGGGCATCTGGAACAGGCTCCCCAGTCTATAGAGATAATCAGCTGAACAATAAATGCCCACCTACTGTAGGGTGAAATAAATAGTTTTCCATACTTTTTACTGTATTGAAGACTTATTCATTTATTATAAAGGGAGATTAGGCTTGATTCAGGTGTCTAAACATAAGCAGCACATGCCATTTAAGCTATCCTGGGATATTCATGGAAGCAAACAAGGTGTCTTACTGGATCCTATGCTACACACTATCTCTAAATCAAACGGATGTGGCGCAAAAGGCTGAATAGTCAGGCAATAATGTTTTACTGTGTAGAAACTTGTGATATACCAGCTATGTGATTTGAGAGGTGAATTTCTGGTTGAGTCGGTTCTGGTAAATCTGCATCAGGTCATAATAATATATCCAGAACTATGGAGTCACTTGACTTTGAAAATTTGGCCAGTGTCTTTTAGATGGCTTAAGAATTTACATATTGGTGAGTTATTTTTAATTCAACAGTTATTTTAACTTTGAATACATTCAATGGAAAGTAAGAAATAGGTATATATCATATTAAACAAAGGCTGAAAATGTACTGCTTTTTGAGGAAGAATTGAAAGGGAGATAACAACTGAATATTCCATCAATATTTGAAAAGCTATTGTGCTATGCATACAGTTTCCAAGATAGCAATGAGATAAATATGCAAGAAAAGCTGTTTGCACTTGTGATATGAAGCAGTGTTACTATAGATCCCAACCTGAGAGCATCTGAAGAGCAGCCCCAGGGGAATGCTGCAGGCAGCTAGCTGATGCAAACTGTCAAAATTCAAGGACTTTCAGGACATTTTCTTAAATGAAAAAGAGAGTGAAAATTGCAAATTTACTTCTTTGAAGCACTTCCGTTTCATCTTTCGTGATTACTAGGATGTTTTGCTTTGCCTAAAGAATTCTCTGAACTTAAAATAGCTCAGACTAAATTCTTCCTCTCCTGTTTAGACTTGGAGTTGTTAAATGTCCTTACAGTAAACAGACAACTATTTAGGAAGATACGCAGAAAGTAAATTCTTTTTCATATTTTAGTTTTAAAAGCTATGCTAGTTCAAAACTTTGAAATAATTACTACTTTTTCTGATGATAATTTGCCTGCAAAGAATGAAAAATAATGTTATTGGAATGTTTTCAATTGTGTTTTTTGAGTCACTGTAAGTAGCTCTTTTCAAACAGCTTAGACTTCTTACTGTGCAACAAGAAAAAGAAAATTCGTAGCACTGAGAAGAGTGAATCAGGGTCATGTTTGTTCAGCTATGCCTCTCAAGTCTGAAGTCAAACCCCTATTTTTATACTGAATATAAAGAAGGTAGTTGTTATCTTGAGACTGTTCTTCACTTAGTCTTTAAAATTGACTGAATGGCCAGATTTATTCTCACTACTAAAATTACATCACATCGTTTACACTAGCAGGCTCTTGCTGTAAACTTATAGCAGGGACTTGAACAGGATGCAAAGGCAAGCATTAAAGATTCAACTACATAGTTCAAGAAATGTGGAATCCCTGTTTGCAAACTTTTTTTGTTCTTAGAATAACTTTCTTTTGGATTGGACTGTGTAAGATTTCTGGTCTCTTCAACTCCTCTGCTTGCTCGATTCTTTTTCTATCTTGATCTCTCCTTGTCAACTGTCAGATTGTGAGCTCCTAGCTGGTTCTTTTCCCTTGTCTTACCTGCTAATAGGCATTTTTTTTGACTCACCTCAATAGCAATCATCTTTAGCAAAGAAATAATGGAAAAAAATTTCCTAGTTTCATACAGTTATAACTGTTCATTTGCAGTAGCAGGCAGACCAATAGAAACAAGGCAGAAGACCTCAGCTCATCTTAGTAAGTGTTCTTGCTTTTGGAAATATTTATCATCTTAGTTCAGGGACCTTTTCTGTTTCTTTTCACCATTTTTCTTTCTTAAAGATTTCAACTCTTTCCCTTATACCTAGTTCGAACTAACATTTAAAAATCTTTTTTTTAAACATGATAATTTAAACATGATAATTAAAAATGCAAAAATTTATACTCTTTAATGATAGTATACTGTCTTCTCTGAGTAAGTTTACTATATACATTCAAAATGTTCAGAATTCAGGTAAGAAATGTCATCCTGTTCTTATGTGAGCAATCTTGTATATAATCCATATTTTACCACTTTTAAACATATGCACTTACTCAGACATAAAATATTCAGTATTCTGATAAGATGGTACTTGTATAAAATACAGCGAGTTTAACATCTTGTCCTAGATTTTAAGAAATAGGCTTTTTGCGTGTTCAACTTTGCATATACAAATAATTGAGCTTGACTTTCTGCATGCATAATTCATAACAGGTGCAAATACTCTTTGGGTGATTAGATAATAGCTAATATTTGTGCTCACATTCACTTTAGGCACATGAATTCAGGTCAGTGATTTGTGAGCACAAAATTGCTCAAACTATAAAGGCAGATAGATACATGTAAATCAGACCTTGGTTTTGTTGACTGATAGAGGGAAGATTTGTTCCTGCAAGGTGCTGAGAACTTGTAAGAAATGTTGAGAATTCGCTACTGGTCTTGTGATTGTTAGGAAAACAGAGTGATTAGCACCTTGCAAGGCTGGGAACTATGACATCCCAAAAATACCCTTTGAGAACTTTCAGGCTACAATTAAGAACACATATGTTTAACTTAAAGGGCAAATGAAGTGTCATTGTAATGAATGGACGTGTTTATGTTCTTTAAATTAACAACATATTTAAGTACCTTGGTAAATTAAGACAATTTCTTAGGAGGTTTGTAAAGGGAGAACCAGCTCATTAACATCAAAAAGGCACAGAACATTCAGGAGAAGTAAAAGAAATTAACCATCAAAAACTTGCTAGAGAGTATTAAAGCTTTGTATGGATTTTTAATTCAGATGTAAAGTGGTATTGGGTAACTATCTTAATCCTCCTTTAGCTAGTGAAGAAAAACCATTTCACTTTTGCTTTAAGGAAGTCACAGAAGGTTTTAATATGTTTTAATTTTGTTTTATCTTTTCTGAGTAAAAGTAATAGGATATATTTTGGGTGAAATAGCTATTTGTATTTAAATGACAGTTCATTGTCTGCAAAATATTTCTTATGGAACCTCTCAGGCTCTGACAGGAGGTTCACCTGAACACACTAGCCCTGTCATGCAGAGGTACTGAACCAAGGGCTGAAGTTCCAGGATTTGCAGTTCAAGCTGAAGATCAGCTCCTCAGCTCTGTAAAAATGAGAAGCAGAAACCCTGGAGGAAGCCAGCACTGTTAGAGTTTTATGAACCCTGCTGCAGAGCCCAAACTGGGCTGAACTCCAAGAGCGTTTATTTGGATAACAACCAAAATAAAACAAAAATGAAACACTCTCCTTAACCTGTTCTATTCCTCACTAATGTTGCAGACCTATTTTAAAAGACCCTTCTAGAGAGGGGCTATTTACTCAGAAAAACAAAAGCTGGAAACTGATAGCAATAAGATAATTCTTGAGTTTGTCTTTTTTTTTTTCAAACTGAGTTCTATATATCTCAGTTATATCTATAATAGCCAATTATATATAATTATATATACATAAAATATTTCATTATCTATTATATATACACATTAGTTATATCTATAATTAAAGGAAGATTACTACAAGGACTGATAACATAGAATAAATTTTAAGTGTGATTAGCATAGAATTAATTTCTTTGTTTGAATATCCACCAACTTGCCACAGAAGATCAAAAGAAAATTCCTTAATGAATAATAGGCTTTAATATGCACAATATACCATAAAAGTAAGCTCATATAAAATGTGTGGATCAGGAACCTAATTAAAATTAATTAAAAATGTTGCATTTGATTATTGTGGAAGGATGTTGAACTAAAGAGTGTCATAATGTCCCTCATAGTAGTGATGATTTCTCACATGTGAACCCAGTACCTTCTAGAGAATATAAATTCAGGTCTTACAAAGAGGCAGAGGACTAACATCTGTGTTCTGACCCCACACTGATGTCAGGTACTCAGTGTATTGCTGTGGATCAGAGCACTGACTTTGCAGCCTCATGAGTTTGTGTCACTTCTTAATAGACACCTAGTCAGAGATCCTCAGTGTTATTATGGGATTGGGCAGTATAACTGAGTTTACAGTCATACTACTAGGCTCAATTCTTCATGCTTAGTAAGCATACAACAGTTTGTTTTCTACTGTGGATTTTTTTTTTCTGATGTTATTCTCAGGCATAATTATAAGCAAAGAAGGAATCTACTACTGCTATAAATAAAAAAGTAAAAGTAATTTCACCAAACTGCACAGAGATCCATCCTGAACTTTAGTGGTTATGAAAGAAAATAGACAGGCCTTCTAGGAGGTAGAGGAGCAAGAAAAGCTCTGAACCATATAGGCTACATCAGAACCTCTCTCACTGACTTACCTCAGAAATTCTGCCCAAAGAAGAAGGCACCATAGAACCTCTTTAAAAAACATAGTAGAAGAAAGCTAAGCCCTTAAGTATTAATACAGTCCAGCTAGAAAGAGTCTCACTGTTACAAAATTGTGTTCAACATAAGCTTTTTCTTAAATGGAAGTTCTTGATTTTCATTAATCTCTTTACATCTACTTATATATCATGAACAGCTGCAAGGAACCCTTTTACAATGAAACTGGAGCCATTTTCTTTCTGCAACTTGTGAGGTAGCTTTTAATTATCTCTGTAAACTGTATCTTTGAAGATGTCCTGTCTCAGGAACGCTGATACTTACAAACAAGATATTCTATATCAAAGAGATGAACTGAATTGCTTTACGAAACTTAAATTATGATTTGTAACCTACATAAAATAGAAAGAAATGGTGTGATTTTTGTAAAGCTCTACAATACAAAGAGTGCCACGAAGTTCTATATGAGTACATTGAGCTCATCAGGATGATTAAAACGTAATCTCCTCTCAAAAGATCCTTTTAAGACAGTCTTACACTGATTTGAGTTGAACAAAGCAGATCTGAATTATTTAATTCAGCTGCTGAGGGGCTCACCACAACAGAAGACAGTTCTCAGCTGGTGCATTCAGGGAAGACTTGCCACACACAAGCCACATCTGGTCTCAGCTCCTTGGAGGAAATTTCAAAGACCAATGAAGATCAAGAGAAAGGAAAATGAAGTCAACACATTGTGGTAACCCTGATATAGGAATTTGCAATTCACTACTTGCAAAAAATGAATTAGGGAATTCCTGGAACTTTTGTGTTTAATTCCTGGACATTAAAGATTAGGATATGTGAAACTGTTATCTCTTTTCTTTAGCCTTGTGAAATTAATATGTGCTTTTTTTTTTTTTTTTTTTTTTAGAGAGAACTGTCTCTATTTTGATATTGAAAGTGCTTTGGTACTGTTTCTATTCACTTCTAAAGCGGGATTTTTTGTACACTCTAGTCTGGTAGAGAGGAATTTTGTTAGTTTAGTGTGTTGCTACCGAAATACATATAGTATAACGCTGCTGCTTCCTCTGAGAACGCACTCAGGATTACTCTCGAAGAGAAAAGGCAACGCAGAAAGAACCGTGCCTTGCAAAATATACCTCCTAAGGAGTCTTTCTGCTGTGCCTTTTGCAATTGGATATGTCTATCTCGCATCGGCCTTATTAGCCACCAGCGTGCTTGTAACAAATGTGGATAGAGCCTTTCCTAAATCTTCGTTTGCGAAGCCTAGCCATGAACATATAGTATATATGTATTTCAGTATAATAGTCCTTAACTGAGCATTTTTATTTACTGTGCACCTAAATACCTCATTTTGCCTTGTGACTCAGAGGTATAGCTAGCCAAGTTTATCACACTGTATAGACTCTGGGATACAGCAAAGAGATTATATACATGAAGGAGAAAAAGAAAATTTCCCTCAAACCACAAAATCATACAGTGTAATTAATTTATTTTGATTACAAAAATTAATTTGATGGGTCTTAATAATAAATTAGACAACTAGGAACACATGATTACCATTGAGGACTTTTTAATTGTCTTTTGTCATTTGCATCTTTACTGTAGTTTGCTGTAGTCATTTAACCTATTTATTATTACTTCCCATAACAGGAAAACTGCTATAACATACTGATTCATCTACAAGGTCTATAGTAAAGCAGGTGAAAAAACCAATCCATTCCTAACAGACAGTGAAAGATAATACAAACTACAGAGGAAAAAATACTCAGTTCAAACTGTTATCACTGAAGAATGGCATTATACTATTTATTACGTGCCTGTGGAAATCTTTCAGAAAGAAAACTTAGTGAGCTGAATATACTTTCCCTTGAAAATATATTTTTTCTTCAAAGTTTTACTTTTGTTGTATCTGGAGTTTCTAATGACAAAAATGGTTTAGTGACACCAAACTATGAATTTCATCTGACCCTTAACCTAATTTCTTATGTACCTAGAAGCCTTGCTTGTGTGTGTGTTGGGAAGGGAATAGAGTTCAGATTAGTTGAAAGGAGCGCCTTTTAATCTCTATTTCAGAATGCTAGAACCACCACACATTTTAAGTTCTCAAACAAGGGGCAATTTTTTGTTTGCCTTCAGAATGGCAAAGGCATGGCTTTTGAAGCTGCTGACCTGAGTCTTTACAATAGTATGAGTTCTCCTATTTGCCTTTTTTCTATGAGCTACCTGAATAATCTGGAACCAGTCACTTCAAGTCTTTGAGTCTTAGTCTCCCGACTTTTCTGAATGGGTTTGATATTGACCTAGTTTTATATAAAATCCTATCTCTTTTTGCTGTATTCAGCAACAAAATGGTCCATTATCACCAAAGCACTAAGAAAAACTGCAGATGAAGTTAGACACCCATTTTTCCTTACTTGTGTTGACTTCTGGTGAATTCAGTGGAAAAGCATCAACAAATAACTGCAGAACAGTTTAGCCAGCATGTGGTGTGTCAGATGCTGAAATGTGGTGTTATGTGGTAGTATTTTATCACCAAACAGCATTGTCACACAGCATACACATATGCCTGAATTGAAGTGGGCCCAGAGAGCCTATGCTAAAGGAGCTATACATTTAACCTGATTTGTAAAGCTCACAAGAAAGGCAAATATTTTAATCGTGAACATTTCTGTTGTTTCTTTTAGAGCAGATATTGCATTTTTGTTAGTCAATTCAGCTTTGATTTCATTAAAGACATTGCATATTTTGTCACAATCCCAATGGATCTTTCATTCATGGCTAGGTTTCGCGAACGATGATTTGGGAAGGCTCTATCCACGTTTGTTACAGGCACACTGGTGGCTAATGAGGTCAATACGAGATAGGCATGTCCGATTGCAAAAGGCACAGCAGAAAGACTCCTTAGGTGGTGTATTCAGCAGGATACGATTCTTTCTGTGTTGCCTTTTCTCCTCGAGAGTGATCCTGCGTGCGTTCTCAAAGGAAACGGCAGCGTTATAGATAGTGTGTCTCCAGGCTTCCCGATTTGAGGCCAGAGTAGACCAGTTATGATGATCAATGTGGCCGAGGCTGAGATGTTGTTTCAGGGAGTCCTTGTATCTTTTCTTCGGGGCTCCTCTCTTGCGGCAGCCAGAGGCAAGTTCACCATAAAGCAAGATCTTAGGGAGGCGGTGGTCCTTCATCCTTGAGACGTGTCCTGCCCAATGCAGCTTAGTTCTCAGCAACATGGCCTCAATGCTAGTGACTGCTGCTTGTTCTAGAACAGAAGTATTAGTCACATAATCTGATCAGTGGATATTTAGGATTGTACAGAGGCAGGGTTGATGGAAGCGTTCTAGGAGACGCAGGTGGTGGCGGTAGATGACCCATGATTCAGATCCGTATAAGAGAGTCGACAACACTATGGCTTTGTAAACACTGATCTTGATGCTTTTCTTCAAGTATTTATTACCCCATACTCTTTTATGGAGTTTTCCAAAAACACTATATGCCTTTGCTAACCTGTTGTCTATCTCCCCATCAATCTTACCATCTGAGGAGATGAGGCTACCTAGGTAATTAAACTGCTGGACCTAATGGATCTTTAATTAATCTTAAAATCACTTACAAGTTAGAAATTAAAGTCTCATTCCAACAGCCCTTAATTTTATGAGTAACTGATATTCTTAAAGGCAAGCATATTAATGCCAATTGGTTATTCCATATATAAGATCTCTGGATAAAATAAGTAAAAATTAATACGCACTGTTTTCTGCCAGGGTTAAATATCTCAACAGAAGGTCCTTTATGGTTTAATCTCTTGTCCTCATGTTTATATGCATTTCAAAATCTGTCCCTGTCTGCAGCAGTAAGACTTACAGCAATACAATTTGATGTCACAGTTCTGCTATTTGTTTTCAGATACTCATATAAATATGTGATCCTTTTGTTTTTATAGCTCTTTTCAGAAAGGAAGATGTTATTCTCATTATGCATAGGCTTAACCTTGGAATTCAATCCGATGACTCTTTGCAAAAGCCAGGAGAATGCCTCTGCCTGCACTCTCTTCTATAGTGATGTCAGAGTGAGAATTAAATGTTTCAAATTTTTTAATAGCAGTAGAAGGTTGAACGGAAGTAGACTCTGTACTGCTTTTATGACAATTGTGGGAAACTAGCCAAAGAGAGTTCTGAAAGGTTAGAATGACTTTGATAATGTTGGTGCCTAATAATTGCATAGAATATTAATGTGACAGACAGGTACTTTGCAAAACCCTATTTTAAAGGAGGTAGTGACTCACCAGAAGGAGAAGGTATTTCAAAATCTGAGTCTAAATAACTTCACTGTTTGTAACTCCTCACCATTGATTTCCAAAGGCAATGATTACTTTTTGTTGTAATATTTTTGCAAATTGTAGCTTTATAGCTATTTTACAAGATATGTTACTAGTGTGCATAAACACTAGACTGTGATTGAACTAATTTTGATTTTGATTTAATTTGACATGTCAGGAACCTTGTCTCAACATGTGTTACTCTGTAATTATTTAACCAGCGTTGGTAGAATCCAGAAGCCAATTTTATACCTGCACTAAAACCTTGAGTATGAAACAGAACTCAGACGCTGGCACAATTATTTCATTTTGGTTTTAGAGACAAATTAAAACTGACAAAGGAGAAAGAAAATTAACAAACTTTGAAATGGAAGCATGTACAACCTAATGGATTAATCTCTAAATTCACCTGCCATCTTTCTGCTTCTCTAATAATCCTGGAGAAAAAGAACTAATGAAGTACAATGAACACAGAAGATTTCCACAGGTCTCAAGAACAATAGCATATTTAAGAATTTACCAGTTTTCTCAATATTAGCTCATTTGAAAGGTATAGTTTATCCACAAGTATGTTCTTCAGCTAAAATGCAGCCTACAAAGACTCACACCAGTCAAAAGTTTTTAAAGGTTAATTACTTGAGGAATTATGGAACTTATTAAATAAAATTATTGACCTATATCAAAAGCTATAGATTTCATTTGTTAATGTGAGAAAGAATAATTTGTTTAGGTATCATGGGTGTTGATTTTTTACACTTATAAAAAAATTAGGCATGGTTTGGCTGTAAGTACAATGAATTTCATTATTAGCATAAACATTCTTATCAATAAAATTGTGTGGCTTACAGTGTCACTGTAGGTCCTGGCTTTCATTGGGCAGTGTCCAACTCCACATCAAATTCTCGCTTGTCTTAGTGGTCACAGACTCACATTTTACTCTTGCTTGTTCTTTTAATTTACAGAAAATGCTCCATACTCTAGTAAAACACTTGATTTTTGCTACCTATTCATTTTGGTATTTTGCTCCTCTGTTTGGCTTTTATCTCAGTCTTTCACTCTAATCATACTCTAGTGGTTCCAGCTTTAGAGTCAATTACCTTTACTTTGTAATCCTTTACATAAAGATCTACGGGGTTTTTTTTGAGAAAATGAACAGTGATTAGCAAGGTGAATGCCAAGGTTCCTCATTTTCTAATTTTCTTCTGGAAATGAAGTGTGTCATTCCATCAAAATTCCAGTTCTCTAGACTTAAAAGCAGCATCATGAACTAGTGCTTGGCTGCGCAGTGCTCAGGCAGTCAATGGCTTTTTACTGGCATTCTCTTAATACTGCTTTTTAAAAATTGTTTAAATACCTTCTGGTAAATATATCACTTCACTAGATATACACACTAATTTAGACTACAGTTTTATGACTGGCTTTCTAAACAAGTTAAGGAAAAATAGCTTCATGAGCAATGAAGAAGTAACAGAGGATAAGCTCTAAAACAGAAAAGTGAACCTAGGATTAAGTTAGAAGCTGTGAGTTGCCCAACAAATTTCAGCTGACTAATGTGTTGAATGCTGCTAAAGTTTCACAAAATGAACAGTGCAGATTTGCACATAGTTCAGTCAAAGAATAATTTTACGTGTAGACATAAATGTGTTTTTCAGCATGAAACTTTACAGTTACACTCGAATATTGCAATTTTAGTGTACAGTGGCATCCAGCAAGTTGATTTACCTTCCATCAATGTATTATATTTTCCTGAATTTTATTTGTATCCCTGAAGTAAGATAACTCGAATTTTTCCCTATAGTCTGACTGGCTAATTTTTTTTATTTTTTTTTTTAAAGCAGTAGCTTCAACTCACTATTCTGTTTTATAATTCTGAAGGGAGTTACTTGGTTTTTTGTTTTGTTTTGTTGGGTTTTTTATTTGTTATGTTTTGTTTATTTTAACTTTTGATTAACCTAACTTTTGGATACCAATTTCATTGTCCTGTAATGGTAATTAACAGCTGATAGTTTTTCATTTAGAATAATGGTAGTCTGCTTTACAGCAAGCTGCACATTTTGATTATATATCATGCTGGCAATTTGAGTCATGAACAACAATATAAATCACACTGCTGCTTAGGCAAGACATTGTCATTTTGTTGTAATAAATATGCATTTGTTATCATTTTACTGGAAATAAAAAAGCAATAATTGCATCAAGAGTAATGAGCATTCAAGGTAATCTGAACTTGTTAGTATACAAGGGGTGTGTGACTGGATCAGAAGACATGAAAACACAGTGGGTTCAAAGTTGTCAGTACTCTGCATTGGTCATAGTCCTCTGAGAAGGTTTGCAGATGTTTCAGGCTTGATGTTCCTTTGCTGGTTCAGGTGACACATTAGCAATATGTCTAACACTCACTACAGATCTAGGTTTCTTTCAAAAGGCTGCTCCTGAAGGATCAAAAGAAATTGTCTGTTAGCCTCTGTGTTGAAATTCTTTGTCCGGAAAATGAGACTCATACGTTCTGCTCAGCCCAGAAATCTTAAAGCCTATGGCTTTTGCATCTCAGGAGAGCATGTGATTGGGATGGAAGCTAGACTCCCCTCCAGAGATTAGGATCCTAAAATACAGGAGTTCAATACATAGGAATTTAGGTTCTTTCCAGAAGGCCTTAATCATATCTTCTTTGGCTCATTGTTCTTAATGTTTTTTTCAGGAATTCAAGGCTTGGATGACTAAACTAGGCATGTAAGGCTATACAAATCGTGTATTAATTAATCACAATCAGGTTCATTTTATAAGAAAAATAAACCTCATTTTCTTGTGCTTTCTAATGTATTACCAATGGCCTTTCTGCTCTTCAATGTCCTCAGACCATAGACACGAATTTTCCCTATGTTTTTGAAAGGAATTGAATCACATTTAAAAATCTGTTTCATTTATAATATTCCTTAAATATTTTTCATGACCAGCATGACACACCCTATTCCTGCTTAGCTGGCATAAGGTGATCGCTACCATTTTATTCTGAACACTAACATGAAAGCTATGATATTGCATGCTCAAAGATGCTCAAAATCTCTTAGGTCACAGTCAATAGTGTGCCCCACATAGAAATCCTACTCAGTTCCATCTTTCCAGCTATCTTATTCAACTGTTCCTTTTTTGTTTTCTTAAGTAAGTCATCATCCAGATAGCACTGGTATTGATATCAGGGCCAACTCTTGCCCTGTACTACTCCTGGGCAATTAGAAAATGGAAGACAAGTAAGGAGAGGAATGGTAGACACTGGAATAAGCTAGATGACCTGCAGTCTACAACCAGGTTTTGTAACCCAGTCTCATGAAAAATGAAAAAAGGTAAAAAATAACATGGAAAATTAAAACCAACTCTAGTGGAAAGTCTGCCCATACTATATTCTCTAAATATTATATTAATTTCATGTCTTTGTACAAGAGAAGACCATTCTAATAACTTAATTTGATTTCTTAAATAATATAGGTCATAAAATGTCATCAAATGACTCTTCTGTCATACCTTTTAAAAGTTTTGATCTTAATTTCAATTATAAATCCAATACACATTCTAGTGATCCTCTTGTGTATATATGTATATTAGTGTTTAATTCCTTATATACTAGAGTTGCCCATTTTCATTTTATGTCCTTGCTTAGATAAATATCACACTCATAGTGGGATATCATTTTATTCTTTCCTTGTAAAGTCCAGAAGTCAATTGTAGTATTCACCACTGACTTTTGACTCAAAATTTTTCATTTTCTCTATATTTCTTTCTCTTTGAATCCACTTTCCCCAGCTTTACTATCTTACAATCTTTGCTTATCATCTGTGTTTCAGATTCCTTGCCCTGTATTCTATCTCCTGATCTTGGCTCCCCATTGTTTTCTAAGCATATGCACTTTTCTACCTTGCATTTTTAGTAGAAACAGTGCAAACATAGCTATGTGAGACAGGTTGTTGTTGCAGTTTCTAATAGCACAGTATCTTGGAGCAGGTATCAAAGGGAAAAACTGTTCTTGTTTGAAATTCTGAACTTAGAATGTTAGGAACCATAAAGGCCAAAGTTCACTTTTCTCCAGAGCAAAAACTACCATGTTTTAAACAGATGGATTTATTTACTGGACCTTAAGTTTCTGGAAAATGTAGGTCTTAGTGCAAAAAAGTATTCTTTGAATTTAAAGAAGTCTCATTGCTTTGAAATCATTCAGTGAAAACTGTCCCAAAGGATTTATGTTAAGGAACTGGGTATCTTCATTAACAACTGAAGGTAGTGATGAAACACATTTCTTTTTAGAATAACAGAGTGGAATTGGGGCATTATTGTGGGAAATGCACAGACTGAAGTAAATTTCTAGTATCCTCACATGCTGACGCTGGAGTGATCAGATTTGGAAGTTTTTTTGTTGTTAATCTTCTGGCTCAGATCCATACCCTGAACACAACTCTTTTTCAACAGAGGACTTTCTTGTCTGTGACTCAGAGATACGGGAACAGGAAAGGTTAGTGACAAGGAGCACTGACCAGGAATCTAATAAAAGCTTTTCTTTCTTTATAACTTTTTTTTTCTGCCACTACAGAAGAAATCAGTGTCCATCCTTCATTTTATATGTATCAAGTGCAATAGTCTTTTCACTAAACTGATCTTTACCCTTGTTTTGAACAGACAATAGAAATGATAAAAAGCTATGGGTGAGTGAGACAGGAGAGTTGTATGAGATTTTCTCTAAGTTAAAGAAGTAGTTTTGAAGTACCTTTATGAATTTCACTTACTGCCTTTTCCTGGGCAGCTGTGTAAGAGCCAGCAGCTCCACCAGGAAACAGACTTGCACCATACTGGCTCCAGTTTCGAATTTGACAGATCCCCATAGTAGAATAGCTCAAACAGTGGAACAAGGTATTTAGCATTATGAATAGCAGCGGTTAATGAGAACATGACAGCTGTAATGAAAACCCACAGAGGCTGAAAGACAAGCCCATGCTTGTCAAAAGAAATTCTTACATGAACTAAGTCACTTAAAGCTACCCAGATTTTGGTGGATGCAGCTTTTCTGAAGCTATCCAGAAATCAAATCTAATTTAGCAGTAGAAACACTCACCTGAGAACATGTTGGTCACTGCATGTGAAAACCAATAGTAGCTTCCACCAGACTGGAAAGGATGTACCAACCTATCTTTTCATTGGATCAAAAAGTTAATGTGAGTTTGCATTTAATTCTTTCAAGTAATGACAGAATGGAGTCTTTTGTGGGAAGTACAAATTTTTAAAGATTGAAATGATGCAGATTCATGGGAAATCCATTAGGTCTAATTTATTTTCACCATTAGGAAATTTTATTTCATTATCTAAATATCAGATTTTATTCTTTTCTGTTGTAACCTGTGGTCATTAATTCTTATTCTGTCTAACATGAAAAAGAAACTAAATTCTTACTGTTTGTGATGTGTTTGAAGACTGCAATAATATTCATCTTTCACTTCCACCTCTACCCTTTCTATTTTTTAGGATTTTTTAAAAGTCTGGTCATCATAGACCATGTTTTCTAACCCTCTAAGCTGTGCTGGTTTAAAAGTTAACCAGCAGGGGGAATGAACCCAACTCAAAGGAGAGATTATAAGTCAGAATAACAATTTATTAAAATAATACAGTAAGTACAATAATACAAACAAACAATTGGTCTCAACCCACAAAAACCCAAATGTATAACCCAGTACCCTGGGGCCTGAACAAAGTGGTGTTCCTTGGGCCCTGTTTGAGTCCAAAGTAAAGGGAGAGGGGAAGAACCTGCTGGTGGGAGAGCTGCTGCAGTCTGGCCAGAACTGGTGATCGCAGTCCAGTGGTGGTCTAAGTCTGGTTGAGAGCGATGAGATGCAGCCGTCCTCTGGATCCCACGAGTGGGTTGAAAAATGTTCCAAAACTCCAAGATTATATATCCTCCAGTTCAGGCAGGAATGCTTGGTACTCTCCTCAGGGCGGGGAGTTCACAAAGGGTGTGAGGACAGAAACATCCTTCTATCTCACAGGCCTCTTAACACCTAGTTTATAGCCTGAGGAGTCAGGCTCTATGGGCAGAGGGTGCGAATAGTCTATTGACAACAATAGTCTAGTTTCTGGGAAATGACATGGAAGGCTATAGAATACAGTTTTGGGTTACACCCACCATGCTCTATGGGCAGAGGGTGCGAATAGTCTATTGACAACAATAGTCTAGTTTCTGGGAAATGACATGGAAGGCTATAGAATACAGTTTTGGGTTACACCCACCATGATGAACTGATCTCAGCTGTCCTAACTAGGACATTATCCACCCCTTATTCTATGCCATCCATGTCATGCCCAAATTAACCCCCTTTAAAAACTATATCCCTTTAAAACTATATACATCTATCTATCTATCTATCTATATATATATATACAATGAAACATTACAGACCATTCTCACTCAAAATTAGGTCCCCTTGTGGTACACAACGTGTCTCCCCATCTTTTTGCATTACCCACCAGGTGGAACCAGGTCCCTGAGCAAAAACAATCCCTCGGATGGGTTTGCCTTTGCTTGAGGTGGGACTAATCCAAACAGTCTTCCCTAACATTCCTCTCATATGTACCACGGGGACTTTATCTCCATCTACAGTATGCAAAAGTTCTGATTGGGCAGGGCCAGCTCGATTGATGGAACCTCGGGTGTTGACCAACCAGGTGGCCTTTGCTAAATGCAGCTCCCAGTGTTTGAGAGTCTCCCCACACAGTGCCTTCAGAGTGGTTTTCAGCAGTCCGTTGCACCGCTCAACTTTTCCAGCAGCTGGTGCATGGTAGGGGATATGATACACCCACTCAATGCCGTGCTCTTTGGCCCAGGTGTCTATAAGGCCATTCTTGAAATGGGTCCCATTATCAGACTCAATTCTCTCCGGGGTGCCGTGTCGCCACAGGACTTGTTTTTCAAGGCCCAGGATGGTATTCCGGGCAGTGGCATGAGGCACGGGGTATGTCTCCAACCATCCAGTGCTTCCTTCTACCATGGTCAGTACGTAGTGCTTGCCTTGGCGGGTTTTGGGGAGCGTGATGTAGTCAACTTGCCAGGCTTCCCCATACCTGTACTTTGACCACCGTCCACCATACCATAGAGGCTTCACCCGCTTGGCCTGCTTGATGGTAGCACATGTCTCACAGTCATGGATGACCTGTGAGACAATGTCCTTGGTTAAGTCCACCCCTCGGTCACGAGCCCATCTGTATGTTGCATCTCTCCCCTGGTGACCGGAGGCGTCATGGGCCCATCAAGCCAGAAATAATTCTCCTTTGTGCTGCCAATCCAGATCTACCTGAGAGACTTTAATCCTGGCAGCTCGGTCCGCCTGCTCGTTGTTACAATGCTCCTCATTAGCCCGTTTCTTGCCTACATGAGCGTCTACGTGACGGACCTTCACACTCAGCTTCTCTACCCGGCCAGCGATGTCCTGCCACATCTCCGCCGCCCAGATGGGTTTCCCTTGGCGCTGCCAGTTGGCCTTTTTCCATCGCTCCAGCCATCCCCACAGAGCATTGGCCACCATCCATGAGTCAGTGTAGAGATAGAGTCTTGGCCACTTCTCTCGTTCAGCTATATCCAAAGCCAACTGAACGGCTTTAAGCTCTGCAAACTGACTTGACCCACCTTGTCCTTCAGTCGCTTCTGCAACTCGCCGTGTGGGACTCCATACAGCTGCCTTCCATTTTCGGTTTGTCCCTACAATGCGGCAGGAGCCATCCGTGAAGAGCACATATCGCCTTTCATCTGCGGGTAGCTTGTCATATGGTGGGGCCTCCTCAGCCCGTGTCACCTTCTCCTCCTCTTCTTCAGAGGATAGTCCGAAACTCTCACCTTCGGGCCAATTGGTGATAATTTCCAGAATCCCAGGGCGATTAGGATTCCCTATCCGGGTTCGCTGCATGATCAGAGCCATCCACTTACTCCATGTGGCATCGGTGGCATGATGTGTGGAAGGAACTCTTCCCTTGAACATCCAGCCCAGCACTGGTAGTCGGGGTGCCAGGAGGAGCTGCGCTTCGGTGCCGATTACTTCTGAGGCAGCTCGAACTCCTTCATAGGCAGCCAGGATCTCTTTCTCAGTTGGTGTATAGCTGGCTTCAGATCCTTTGTATCCCCGACTCCAGAATCCTAGCGGTCGTCCTCGGGTCTCTCCAGGCACTTTCTGCCAGAGGCTCCAAGAAGGGCCATTCTCCCCGGCTGCGGTGTAGAGCACGTTCTTCACGTCCTGTCCTGTCCTTACTGGCCCAAGGGCTACCGCATGGGCAATCTCCTGTTTAATTTGTTCAAAGGCTTGTTGTTGTTCGGGGCCCCACTGGAAATCATTTTTCTTCCGTGTCACAAGGTAGAGAGGGCTTACAATCTGACTATACTCGGGGATATGCATCCTCCAAAAGCCCACAGCGCCTAGGAAAGCCTGTGTTTCCTTCTTGCTGGTTGGTGGGGACATGGCTGCTATTTTGTTAATCACCTCCATTGGAATTAGGCGGCGTCCATCTTGCCACTTCACTCCTAGGAACTGAATTTCCTGAGCGGGTCCCTTGACCTTACTCCGTTTAATGGCAAAACCGGCTCTTAGGAGAATCTGGATTATCTTCTCTCCTTTCTCGAAGACTTCGCCCGCTGTGTTCCCCATACAATGATGTCATCAATGTACTGTAGGTGCTCTGGAGCCTCACCCTTTTCCAGTGCAGTCTGGATCAGTCCATGGCAAATGCTGGGACTGTGTTTCCACCCCTGAGGCAGTCGATTCCAGGTGTACTGCACACCTCTCCAAGTGAAAGCAAATTGTGGTCTGCACTCCGCTGCCAAAGGAATGGAGAAAAAGGCATTGGCTATGTCAATGGTGGCATACCACTTGGCTTCCTTGGACTCCAGCTCATACTGGAGCTCCAGCATGTCCGGCACAGCAGCACTCAGGGGTGGTGTGACTTCATTGAGTCCACGGTAATCCACCGTCAGCCTCCACTCTCCGCTGGACTTACGCACTGGCCATATAGGGCTATTAAAGGGTGAGCGAGTCTTGCTGACCACCCCCTGGGTCTCCAGTTCGCGGATCATCTTATGTATAGGGGTCACAGAGTCTCGGTCGGTGCGGTATTGCCGACGGTGCACTGTTGCTGTGGCTATCGGTACCAATTGTTCTTCAACCTTCAGCAGTCCCACAGCAGAGGGGTCCTCTGAGAGACCAGGCAAGGTGTTCAACTGTCTAATTTCCTCCGTCTCCACAGCAGCTATGCCAAAAGCCCAACGAAGTCCTTTTGGGTCTTTGAAATACCCACTCCTCAGGTAATCTATGCCAAGGATACACGGGGCCTCTGGACCAGTCACGATGGGGTGCCTGTGCCATTCCTTCCCAGTCAGGCTCACTTCAGCTTCCAGTACAGTCAGCTGTTGGGATCCCCCTGTCACCCCAGAAATGGAGATGGATTCTGCCCCTACGTATCTTGATGGCATTAATGTACATTGTGCGCCAGTGTCCACTAAAGCCTTATATCTTTGTGGCTCTGATGTGCCAGGCCACCGAATCCACACAGTCCAATAGACTCGATTGTCCCTCTCCTCTACCTGGCTAGAGGCAGGGCACCCCTAGTCCTGGTCATGGTACTCATTGTGCTCTTCTTGTGGGTATGACCTGGAGGTCCCTTCAAGAGGATCAGACGTATCATCATTCCTGTACCGTCTGGAGTCTTGCCCACGAGAGACTGGAGCAACGTTTACCCTTGAAGAGTTCTTTATGGTATTTGTTCCTCTTTTCAGTTCACGTACCCGGGCTGCTAAGGAAGAGGTGGGTTTCCCATCCCACTTCCTCATATCTTCTCCATGCTCACGGAGGTAAAACCATAGATCGCTACGTGGAGTGTACCTTCTCTCCTTAGCTTGGGGACGCTGGCTCCTGATAGCAGAGACTCTTGTTTGTCCTGGCGAGATATGGAAAATCCCTTCCTTAATCTCTTCTCTTAGCTTCTGGTGTCCCTCTTCAATTTTCTCTTCCAGGCTTCGGACGTGTTCAGCCAGTTTGGTTTCCACAGATGAGACGTGGGCTCATAATGGGGCGGTGACAGTGTCTTCATAAATCCTGAGTTTGCTAACCAATGCTCCCACCTTGTCCTCTCCCTCCCTCCATTGCAGCGTTGCTAAGTAGCGGGAATACATTTCTGGCCCGAGTCGTGCAAACTTTAACCACATTTGGGAGGTGCACTGTACGCCATCTGGACTCTTAGGGAATCTTTCATCCTCTGAAAAGATTATCTCCAGTACAGCTAACTCCCTTAAGCACCGGATACCTTGTTCCATCGTGTTCCACTGTCCTTGCTGTACGTGGAGGTCCTCCTTGCAAAGGTATCTCTCCCTCACACTGGACAACAGTCGCCGCCAGAGGCTGAGAGTTTCCTGCCTCCTTCCAATCCCCTGATCAATGACTACATCTCGAGACAGGGATCCCAGCTGTCTGGCTTCACTCCCATCTAGGATCGTATCGTTAGCTGCGGCATCCCAGATTCGGAGCAGCCAGGTCAGAATGGACTCATTTGCCTGTCGTGTGAACTCTCTCCGGAGCTCACGTAGCTCACCCAGGGACAGGGACCGAGTGATTATTTCTGGCTCTGTCTCCTCCGGTGGATGTGAAGGTCCCGCCTCTTCGTCATCATTTGCTATGCGAACTGATTTAGTCTTTGATTTCCTTTTCTGGACAGGGGCGACTGCTATTGGTTTTGTTTGTTCTTCTGGCTCCTCGATGGTTTGTGTGGACACGGTGCCGGTTGGTTTATTTCTTTCTCCCTCTGACTCAGCTGTGGTTTGGGTGGACGTGGTGTCTGCAGATTTGCTCCTTCTCTCCTCGCCCTGACAGTGCTGTACCATGTCAAGCAGTGCCCGGTAGGCAGTGGCCAGGGCCCAGCAGGTTGCTGTGAGCTGGCCATCTCTGGAGCTGCCAGAGCATTTTTCCTTCACCAGTCTTATCATGCTAACAGGATCCTGCAGTTGTTCAGGGGTGAATTTCCAGATCATTGGAGGAGAAAACTTTTCCAAATACTGGCTGATGTCCTCCCACTTCCCGTGCCACTCAGCATTATCTGCTCCCAGGGCAGGTGTCCAACCAACCTCCCTAAAAGGCACTTTTCTGACCCTAAACATGGTGTACACAGTACAGAGCAGACAGAGCAACACTAACAATAACATTATGCTGTCCTTAACATCAAAAGGGAACTCAATATTTTCAAAAACTGTTGTAGCAGGTCTGAAGGGGAAGAAGGAGGTGGGAGGCTGGAAACCATCCACCCCTGTTCCCCCAAAAAGCTGGGTACGATTTTTAATGAGGCCCCAGAGGTAGCAACCCAAACCAGGACAGGCAAACAGGACTGAATACACATTTACAATGAAACTCATTGCTTCTGATGTTAGAATGACATAAACATAATATACTAATAAAGCAATTTGGATCCCTCTCCCTGGTCTTAAAGAGAGCATCAAACAACATGGTGATCAGGGAGTTTCTATATTCAAATAGACAAATGCTTCAAATGAAATTGTGATTCTGACTTCTCTCTCTCTGCCCGACGTTTGGGCGCCAAAAATGTGCTGGTTTAAAAGTTAACCAGCAGGGGGAATGAACCCAACTCAAAGGAGAGATTATAAGTCAGAATAACAATTTATTAAAATAATACAGTAAGTACAATAATACAAACAAACAATTGGTCTCAACCCACAAAAACCCAAATGTATAACCCAGTACCCTGGGGCCTGAACAAAGTGGTGTTCCTTGGGCCCTGTTTGAGTCCAAAGTAAAGGGAGAGGGGAAGAACCTGCTGGTGGGAGAGCTGCTGCAGTCTGGCCAGAACTGGTGATCGCAGTCCAGTGGTGGTCTAAGTCTGGTTGAGAGCGATGAGATGCAGCCGTCCTCTGGATCCCACGAGTGGGTTGAAAAATGTTCCAAAACTCCAAGATTATATATCCTCCAGTTCAGGCAGGAATGCTTGGTACTCTCCTCAGGGCGGGGAGTTCACAAAGGGTGTGAGGACAGAAACATCCTTCTATCTCACAGGCCTCTTAACACCTAGTTTATAGCCTGAGGAGTCAGGCTCTATGGGCAGAGGGTGCGAATAGTCTATTGACAACAATAGTCTAGTTTCTGGGAAATGACATGGAAGGCTATAGAATACAGTTTTGGGTTACACCCACCATGATGAACTGATCTCAGCTGTCCTAACTAGGACAAGCATTCTCACCACTCTTTCGTAAACTCTTCCTGAATGGGGAATATTATTGGTAATTTTCCCATTTGAGAAGTATTTTTGCTTTATTACCCTTTATAGATCCAATTGTGACACTTGATAGCTGCAGTGCCAGATCACAGTGCTGGTGGATAGATATGATTCTCTACAACTTCTTAAGTACAAGTCACATGGGTGATATTCAGAATATGCTTTTTTTGAATGCAAAATCTCTACCTTTGTCTTTTCTTATCACTAAATCAGTGAATTTCAAGTCATATTCTCCAACTAATGTCAACCTATGCTGCAATCACCAATTCTATTTTTTCATATGGTAACTATTGCATTTCTATTTCCATTTTTAAATTGCTTTATAATCATATAATGTACCTAAAATAATGTAAAGTACAGGAAATACACCAGTAATTTTACTTCACAATATTTTAATCTTGGGAATTTTTTAACAGAAACAAGTACAAAAAGAGAATTTTTGTTAATATAGGATCACTTATAGAACTTCTGAGAGCTCATGGTATGACACAATTAGATAAGGAAAGCTACATTTTATGTCAATGCACTGAAACACTCACAGCTGAAAGACTTCATTGGTCTGACTACATATTTTAATACGTACCAGCAGTTTCTCCCAGCACAAGCTGTACTATACAGAGTTCACTGAATGATCCCTCTGTGACCAAGACAGTTGTATCAGTGAAACTCTTCAAAATAGTCCTGAGATAAGATAGCCAGTGGTATGCTGTGTTTCCAAAGTGGTAACAACTACATGTTGAGCTCTCTCCTCCGCCAGTAACTTTATTGGTTATCTTCTTCCTGCTATAGCTGCTCTACACAGAACAACTCTGACAGCAGTGGGGTCTTAAAGGGTTCATAGGGATTTTTTCTGGCCTTCCAAGTTGGAGTGAGCTTTAACACATTCTGAGGAGCGGTTAATATTCTTTCTTATTCTTCTTTATCATATGAATGTGAAGGAGAGCATTTACTCCTTCTTGATTGACAATTAAGCACAACTACTGCAGTCATCATAAGAAATGTATACGAGTTGTTTGATTATATCTTATAAGTAGGTACAGTCAGGCAAAGAATTTAACAAATTTTCCCAGTTTCACATTTTCGTTTAATGTTCAGGACATAATGCTAGAGAAGTTTGACTTTAGTATTTACTCTGATAACCTACTTTTAATAGTAAAGATTGAATTCTTGAAAGAAAAAAAGTCCTAATTTTCCACCCTTGTGGTTCTGCCTGGCTGGCTTTGCCAACAATTATATGACTAATTTTCAGCAAACCTTCAAATTGAATCTATTTTAAAGTTGCCAAAATTAACTTTCCAGTATCACTAGCGATTAAGGAGAGTTTAGGCAAAACGTTTTCAAAGTATTTAAGTAAGTTAAGAATTTCAATGATTTAAATGCTTAAGTCCCTTGATACTCTGAGTCTCAGAGTCAGGCTTAAGAAAAATATCAGTTTAAAGGTTCAGATAGGTACTAAGGGATATTACAACTAAACTAGATAAAGCATCTTGCACTTTCTTAACCACTTTTGAAAATTCTACTAGTAGCTAATGGATCTCTAGATGATTAAATAATTTTGTAACTGGGCTTTTGTGGTGAATTTAGGACCAGGATTTTTTTGGTGTTGTTCAGGACTTTACCATAAACCTTACGTTTTTATTTAAAGAAAAAAATTATGTTTTACATTTACAAGGGAATGAGATTTTATTTTTATAAACTTACTGTACATTAAGCATATCTGATGGACATATGTAGAAAGATAGACATTTCTTGTTTCAGGTTTTCCCATTAGTATCAACTGGAAATTATTGATACTGCAACTACATAGTTGACTTAGTCCATGTGCCACATGCTGCCATTCCAAGTGTTATTCCTGTTACGTCTAAATACTAAAAAATGCATTTTACAACAGAATGTGACAAACATTGGCAAAATCTGACTTTTGAAATTATAGTCTCCTCTATAAAAGTATGGGAAGCACTTTATGACATTAGGTGCTTTGTAATTTTCTTTTCCTTCTGTAACTTTGCTATTGCTGCTTGTTCTAAAGTCACATCACTGGACTGCCAAAGTCTCCTTTGACACACATCTTTTTATGGCTAACTGTTCCAATTGTTTTGTTACCTATTTTAACAATATCATAAGAAATGTGAGAACTGACCAGTCACTTCCTCGTAGAACAGAGAGGTCATCAAATGTCTAGATAGTGGCTAACAATCACTGTGTCTTCGTCAATGAACAGATAGGAAGGATATATTTGAAGCAGAGCTTCTGTCACAGATTGAGTTCATATATTTTCAAAGCAGAATTCTTTGAATGAATAATGGACAATCTTAATGGGATTTAGGACCTCATCATTTTTAACAGTACTCTGCAGTTTTACTGACACATTACTTACTTTTTTCATTTATGATGTACTACATTCTCATAGTAAGGAGGAAGTTAACATTAAGAACTTCAGAAAGGCATTTAATTTCACTTTATGTCAAGGTATTTCTGTTCAGGAAGATTCCATTTTGTTTCCTTTTCATTTCCAAGATATATTTTACTCTTTCTAAAAGTACCTGAGAGAGTTTTTAGTACATATTACCCAGGTACTATAGTTACAACAGTTAAATCTTCTACCTGCAAAATGGGTTCTTTATAAATTATACTGAAAAATAAATAATTTCACTATTAAAAAATTACTAATATATTACAAATAAAACAGCAAACCAAGATATATTTTAAAAGACTTATTTTATATAGTTCCTCATGTTCTATTCATTAATTTAAACAGTTTTCAATTTATCCAAGGGATTAGATAGAAAGAAAAGGGAAGTGACATTTTAAATCATAGTTTCAAATTTATATTTTCACTCAGCAATAATCCTGTTTTCCTATAAACACTGAAAATGCCAAATGAGTCCTAAATCCTTTTGACTACTGGGTCACTGCTTACTGTGATGCTGTTTTATCACTTTAGAGTACAACAGAGTTCAGACATTATTTATATGCATAGAAAAAGCCTCCATGTTTTACTAACACACAGGTTAAGTTAGAAGTGCCCCACCAAGCTCTCTGCTGCCATATTTTCATGAGATATGAGAATTTTATAGAAATAAAAAAGCAGAAAAAAAAAAACCAAGAAAAAGGTAAAAACTCAGATCTATAAAGTTAAGAATTTCAGAGATCATATTTTTGTGATCTGCATTTTGCCCAGTGTGATCTCCATCATAAGAAATCTCTTAACAAGTGCTTTCCATAAAAGTGGTGAAATGCATAAGCTGTAAATGATTCATTAAAGATATGAGCTTATCTGGAATGGAGAGTGTAGTAGGCAAAGAAGTAGTTCCAATACTGATAAGTGAGGTTATACAATGTTCTTTTTGTCTTCTGGCATTCTCTCGTGGGAGGAAGTTCTGACGAAAGGAAGAGTATTATTTATCTGCACTTCCTTTTTCTCTCACAAATTTGAGTACAGGGAATATAGAGTCATAGAACCATAGACTGTCCTGAGTTAGGAGGGATCCATGAGGAACATTGAGTCCAACTCCTAAAATTTACATTTTTAAATCAGAAGATTTCCAAATGGATAGATTTTTTAGTTATGACTATGGTTTTCCATGTGGCACTAAGGTTTACAAGACTATTTGGGGACAAAATGTTTTTATATGTACATACATTTTGTATGTGTCTAGATAGACAGGTCTAATAAATCTCTAATAGAAAACTGGGTCACTGTCCTACATTTTTGACATGTATATAAAATAACAGAACCCCACTGTTCTATTCAGGAAGCAAGACATTTTTTGTCCTATAAAGTGTCCCCAGATCAAAAGCTCTTCAGAGTTTTGTTTTAAAAATACATACATGTACCTATTTTATCTACATTAACTTAGCCTAACTCTGTCTGGTTAGTTGCTTTTCTTTGCCATATGCATTTCAGTCTTACAGGGCACCAGGAGGACTGAGGTGTCTCAAATCTACATCATATATAAATTACAAAGTACAGAGATCATGCTAATAAGGACTTTTAGGGCTCTTTCAGGCTCCTTTTTACAACTGGGTGGTTTCCTTCAAGCAAGAGAAGTGGAGTTTTGCTAAATCCCTTGATGCATTTAATTCAGGTATGCCTATTTCAGGATTCAAAAAAAAAAAAAAAAAGAAAAAATATCTATTAACATGGCATTCTGCAGAAATGCAATGCAAAAGCACAGGTGTTGAATCACATGAGAAGCATCTGCTGGACCAGCTGTTGCCACCATTGCAGTGCAAGATGGTGCCCAGGAGTATTTTCCCCTGCAGTTTTGTTTGTTCATTGGGGGAGAATGATAGGTGATGGAATGCAAAGCTGAGATGTGATTATTATATTCAAGAGTGATTTGGTTGACCTCAGGTGTACCATCTTGTTAGTGACTCCCACAATTGGACTGCTGCCAAGACACATTTGCCAGAGAGTGGACAGATTTATTGAGTGCAACAAGAGGGAAAATAATGTCTCTGTTATAATGGAGAATCTACACGAACTGTTAACCAAGTTAGTATAGCAGAGATGACTAAATATTTGCGATAGTCAAAAAACCAATAAAAATGACTTTGTGTTAATGTTAATTCACTAAGTGAAAATGCACACAAACAGTACTTTATTTTGACTAAGAAGGCTGAAATTAAGAAGAATCTGATTTCTCTGAACTGTTAGACATCTGTGGCTGCCTTGGAATGCAGTTACATAGCTACATGGTTAGCATTCCAGGAAATCAGGCACTTTGTGTTTTATTTCTATTCCTGGGCACCTGTGACAAAAGGGCATGACTGAGACACTTGGATTACATGAAAAGTGTCCAAGAGCACCAGGTTCCTCATAGCATGATGTAATCATAAGTGATCATTAATTAAGTGATCATGCAGACAATAGGCCACAGACTAATAACCAGTCAGAACTTTTTGTAAACTTTTACTAACAGTATATGAACTAGAGAGGGAAATCCTCAGATGTTGCAATCTTGGTGTTGCAGTGCTTTATCTTTAGGTATTTTCTATTGATCTGGGAAATCCAGCCATTCAAGTATATTTCAGAATATATACCTCAAACCAGTATCTTTTCATTGTACAATCTTAATGCTGCAAAGAAATTCCAAAGTAGGCTAAGATTTTGTACTCCACATTATCTTGCAGGATCAGAGTTTCATATTTAAACCCTACTTACAGATTGCCTTATTTTTTAGTTTTTACTAAGAAGTCAGTTTTGCAGGTATAATGACAAAACAATCTCCATATATGATATTTCTCACAGGCTTTTGCCACTTAGTCCTGTATTACTTCGGTTGAATTTTCCATTATTATCAATAATTTCATCAATAGAATGAGGACTATGGATTATGTTGTTGCAAAGATGTGTTCTGCAAACAGCTAGTGAGGTCGTGAAATTCATTTTACAACAAGCCTATTTAAACAACTGATGAGGCCAATAGTGTAGCTCTTCTTACTAGTGTTGGATATAAACCTTTGCCCTCAACCCTGAAAGATGTTTCATTTAAGCAAATACCTACTTCCTTTACTAATAGATTTCCAGTATACATTTGTAATGCTTTGTTTAGTGTTATGGGTTTTTTTGCAGATACATTCTCCACACTTGACCATTAGAAAAACAAATAAAATAATAACATCTTCTATAAATATCATTACTAAAATGCAAGTCTGATAGCAAACTGCTAGAGAAGTGTTTACACTATCAAGGTCATAGTCTAAACAATTTATAACAGCTGTAAATATTTTATATGAGTTGGTGGGTGAGAATATACTCAAGCATGATCCTAGTGGTGTTTCAGCTTTTTCAGTAGAATTATTTCCTTCAAAATTGTTTCTTCTAGGACAAAGTTTCACATGGATTATACCCAGTAAAGCATTGCTTACCTATATTTCTGTTGTGTCCTTTGGTGTTTCTTAGTGACTATTACACCAAGTCTATTAAGATCATATGGAAACAAAGACTTTTTTTTCCGGTCTGTCAGTCTACAATCTGAAAGTCACTGTGTATTGTATGCCACGGCATGCGAAAAGCATGTTGCAACAACACAAACTTTTTTCTCCTTTGCATCTGTTGTCTGGAACGGGAACAGGAATTGGTACCATACAAGTGTATTTTGACAACTGCCAGGAAGATAGGACTCCTAATAAGCACTAGAAGATGAAAACTCAGCTTTGTGGGAGGAAGCAATTTTGTCATTGGTTTCATCAGAGTTAGATGAAATACTTGGGCAGTATTTGTTTTCAGGTAATCAGAAGTTTTCGCATTGTTAATTTTATGCTAATGGTATTTAAAGTATAGCTATTCTATTTAGGTAATAATGGTGAAACTAGAAGCTATCTTTGCTTTGTTTTCTATTTCCCCATACATAATGGTTAAAAGTGCTAGTCAAATATTGCTCGTGCACACATCAGACTTCCATTCATTATATGCAGTCTCCATTACATGTCTGACCTTCAGCCTAACAAATGATCCTTGATTATTATCCATTCACTGAACATTCGATGCTTACTGAAAGCATATTTACACTTGTTTATTAACTTTTTACCTGGTTATTATTACCTGCCAATAATATCCTCCAGTTAAACAATTTCTGTCATATTAACCACATTGCAAAGCTATTCAAAATGGATATCGAATTACTGTAACACAGAGATTTTTCCAAGTTAGTCTTCAAGATGTGAATGGTCAATCAAAACCCAGACCAATGTGTATTTATGTAGCTATTTCTTTGACCTCAGTGGAGAGTTTTTTTACCCTACACTAACAAAGTATTATTTTGTCGCTCTGCGGTGGTGTATCCGCTGCTTCTCCACTTATGCAGGCTATACAAGTTACCCTCTCCTTCAGACTCATGGGACATCCACCAAGTCTCTGGATAAGGCGCTGGCTTAAAGCAGCTCCTTATCTATGTAGATACACAGGGAGTAGTATTCTTTTAAACTTCTCTGATGCTTCAAACTTTTTGAACAGTGATGTTTTCATAACATTAATGAAATTAATAGTGATTGTTTTGGACAGATTTGTATACTATGGAATTTACCAGTGTAGACCTATATAAGCCTAGCACAGCAAATGTAACATTTTTTTTAACATAGAATTCCGGAATATTTCTCAGTTCTGACCTAAGAACATATCTTTCAGAGTAGCATATATGATATCTTGCTGCAACCACAGTGGTCTGATAAATCTACTACAAACAAAATGAAGTAATAGCAAACTCATTTATTGTGAAGGGCAGGGCTAGTAATTTGTCTGTATCCAGCATCCCTATTGAATTGTTTTAACATTCAGGAGCTAAAATTGGAGTTATGCAGTAGTCTTACTTTCACTGGGTCTGTCCTTCAGAGAATTCAATATATCAGCCACTGCTTTTTCCTGAGGTATTCTGGATTCTATTCTTTGTCAAACACACTAATTTCATTTATTTTCTTCTAAATGCCATTCTTAGGCTACTGTTCCTTTTAGTCTGCTTGGAAGAAGTAGTAGACACATCCCCAGCAATTATAATTATTAAAAAATATTTCATTTGCTTTATTAGTTTTGTGTTTAGTTCATTACTATAATCTGTAAGGCAACATATGTAATACCTTATTTTCAATATACAGGACAGGAGAATTCAACATCCAGTTTTATTTGCCAATACTGATATTCATACCTAGAATAACTAAATCTGTTTGTCTCCCAACTGGCTGTGAATGCCTGTTGTCATAGATAATTCCTGCTTAACAATGAGTCTAGCTCCTTCTTGCCTGTTTTCCTCAGATACTATTGAGGTGTTGATTAGAAAAATTGCTTCCTTAAAGGTGACCAAGAGAAAAAAAAGAAAAATAATGCTATTCTCTTCTCCTCTCATAGAAGGAATCTGATAAAACATATACTGTTAGAAATAGTTACACTTCTATCTCAATTTACATTAAAAAAAATTAGGAATTTATAGTCTTGATTTTCCTGTATGTGTTGAATAAGGTGTTTTTTCAGAAGAGTCTAGAAGTCTATTCAATCTTTGAGTCAAGGAGCTGGACTAATTGTTTTTATATACATATATGGGTTCTTCGTTCAGTTGTAACTGGAATTCTTCTAGGAATTAATATTAAATAGGTGTAACATGGATGTAAAAGGATACCCAAAAATGTTTTAATGTTTCGGCTTTTAATTGATTAATCGCTTTATTTCTCTTAGCAAAAGCAATATTTCCTTTTACTTTCACGTCTAAGATTATATAGCCTAAAACTGGATAAAAATAAACATACTTTTCATTCATAAAGGAAATGTTTATCATTTAACATGCTGTAGGAGAGATTTTTATATAGTCTGTTTCACTTATGGTCCTATATTTTCCATAGCATTTTCCATATAGACCAAATCAGACTTTGTAAACCTGTTCACTTACCATCTTCAGGACATAAACAAAGGACTGTCTCTCCTGCCATTGGCAGCAAAAAATGGATCTCAACACTTGAGCAATATTTCCTCTTCTACTTCCCTTTCACATTTTTCCCCAGGTTTGAGTTTTTGGTTTTTTGGTTGGTTGGTTGGTTGATTTTTTGTTTTGTGTTGTTTTGGGTTTTTTTGTTTAATAATTACTTCAGAAAATATGTCTTGATATAATAGAAAAAAAAATCTTACCAGAGATTCACAGAACAATTCATTGGACTCTCTTCAGGATGTCCATATCTCTCCTGCACTGAGAATCCAGAATTTGACCCAATACTCCAGGTGCAGCCTCACCAGTGCTGAACAGAGGGTAAGAATTACCTCTCTCCACTTACTGGCAATACTTCGTTCAATGCAGCCCAGGACACCATTGTCTGTGTTTGCTGTATGAGCACATTGCTGGCTCATACATTGGTGTCCAGAAAGATCCCCACATCCTATTCTACCAAGCTCCTTTGCATCTGGGTTGTCAAACCCCATCAAGTTCCTTTCAATCTATTCCTCCAGTCATTCTGAATATCTGCCCTGTCCTGCCTATTTGACAGTCTTGCAACCCCAAGTTAGATGACATCTAGCAACTTGCTGAAAGTGCCCTCCACTGCAGTTAGTTAATGAAGACATGAAACAGTGTTGGCCCGAACATGAATCTCTGAGGGATGTTCCTAGTTGCTGGTTGCTAGATGAACATTGCACCACTGATCACGGTACTTTAAGCCCAGTAATCAAACCACATCAAGTGTTCCAACCCAATTTTGTCATACAGTTATCCAGTCAGTATCTCACCAATTTGGTGATAAGGGGCCTATAGAAGACTTTAACTAAAGTTAAGGTCTACAAAATCCACTACCCTTCTCTTGTCCACAAAACGAGTTATCTCATCATATAATGCTGTCAGGTTAGTTAGACATGATTGGTTCATGCTAAACCCATATTGGCCGTTCCTGACTGTCTTCTTGTCTTTTATGTGCATAGAAATATGAGAGAATTCCCTCTATAACCCTCCGAGAGATTGAAATTTGGCTGACTGAAGTTACCTGAAGCCTAGTTCTTGTCCTTCTTAAAGATGAGTGTGGTTATTGTTTTTATTCGTGTCATCAGGAACCCATGCTGTTGCTCACCTCCTCCTGTAGTTCCTTCACCTGGTTACTGAGGACTGTAACTAAAGCATAGGAGAGGCAACAACCCTCTCTCCAGTTCCAGACCTGGACAGAGATGTCCTACCCACCTGAGATCTGTATACCCTATCTTCAGGCATCCCCATTCAGCCACTGGCAGAGGTGCTCTGAGCCCTTGCTGTGTAACTGCTATGCCTCTGCTAGCTGAGTTTTTCTTTGGCTTCAAAGTATATTTTAGAGTGGTCAGAAATCCAAAAGCTTTGTAAAACTCTCCCCTCCTAACTGAGAACAGAAAAGTCAGACTACAAATTAGCCTGTATCTGAGATCTATAGAGAGTACTCCTATTTAATGACAGATTTTTTTTACTGCGCATAAACAGAAGAGGATATTTAATGATCTCTATCTTAATTTATTCCCCTGTACTCTGTCTCCCATAATCCCTACCTACTTGGATTAGGATATCAGATTTTTTTCCCTCAGAAAGTAAATGAGTAACTATGGAGAATTTGCCATAAATTCATTTCCTAAAAATTTACTGCATAAATCAACACTTGTTAAAAAAATCAAACCAAAACAAACAGATGTTTTCAGAAGTTTCAAAATAATTTTGCTTGTACTCTTCAGTACAGCACTGTGTACTCTGACAATTTCCAAAAGTATGACAGTTTAGTCAGAATCAGTTTCATAGCTCTGACACAGGCATCTGTTACCCTCTCAGAGCTTAAAAAAAAAATGTACTTTGACAAAATTTACATATGGAAAGGGATGTATACCTGTAGAAATCTGATATGTGTTAGCCCAATACTTGAAGATTACACAGGCACTACTGTTTTAGGCAGATGCTCCCTCCTTTGAGAATATGTTCTTTACATTTATTTTTCTACTAGTCAAGACATATTATGTGTTTAATTTGTTAATTTGTCGATTCTGTGAAGGCAAAGAAAAATGCTATTTAATATCAACAGTATGATGATCAACAGCAATCTTGAGGAATTAAGGGGGTTTTAGTTGAAATTCATTGATGAAAGAAATTAATCAAATGTAAAAACTGATATTAGCAAAAATTTGATAAGTTAACATGATTTGTGAAAAAAATATTTCCATTTTTATTACTATATACTAACCTTGAACCATTAGAGTGTGGATAGAAATATATATTATTTTACTTATACCTGTTGAAATCTATAGGAATTCTATCTGGTTATTAACTCACTTCCATTTTCTGTAATCCCATGTTATGGAATCTTTTCCAGTTGCTTTGTGGATTTAGATACCTGAACAAGCAAAGAATTGGAGACGTTATTTAAAAATTAAAATTTCTTGGTATGATGAATGAAACTTATCTCTGTGAATAATGTTTATTATATATTCTGTGTCAAAATTTAAGCATGATTCTTGTCTAACAAAAGAGGTTAATCTTAACCAGTAAAATTAGAAATCATCATGATTTTAAAATACTTACAATAGTTTCTAAACAGTTTAGTAGTACTCCAGCCAAAATCGGTTCACAGTGATTTAGCCAAAATTTTAAAAACCTCTACTCAGAGATGAAATTTGACTATCTTTAAGCTACTAAGAAAGAGTAACCAACTGTGATATGTTGCCCTATTTTAAAGAACTAAATATACTACAAAGAAAGCAAAAATTGTGAAACATAAATTTAGTTACATTTAAGAGGAATATTTTGTTTTCAAGAACAATGAACAAACTGTGCCTAGTTGAGAAAGCTCATGCAGATCATAAGTAATTTCCTTCAAACTCTCATTTCTATCAACTGCAAACATTTACATTAAGCTCTGGACTTTCTCCATTACGTTTTTCTCCCCAAAACAGTGAATTTGGTCTGTTCCTTATCCCCTTGGAAATCTCTCCAGATTTCAGAAAAAGGCAATTCATATAATATGTAGAAAAAGAAAGTGAGATACCAATTCATAATAGATTTTTTTCGCTTTACAAAAATTCAGGATGAAGATCAGATTATTTCATTCTGCATTTTTTCTCTTAACTGTTCTTCGTTCATAAATCTGTGCTCCACTGATTCTTTTGCAGAACTTTTTTGAGTATTCAGAAGTTGATACAATATGCAGCTGCCTCAACAAAGGCATTTATTACCATTTTAAATGCCTTATTGTAATCAGTCCTTTTTGATGGGCCTGGTAAATTTAACAGAGTTTTTCACTGATTTTGTAAAATTCTGTAGTGGTGATGTAAACCGGGTGAGATATCCCTGGATTCCTGAAATTGTTCTAAATACTAACCTGCATTCCACTCAAAAAACTTTCTAGTTTTTCTGGGAGTGTTTTAGACTGTTCTAATTGCCATACCCCTAACTTTTTTTTTTTCTTATGTAGTAAATTATGGACCATAAATTAAAAATTAAGTTCTGTTTTTACGTAAGCATGTGTAGTCTGGTTGTGGAAGCTGAAGAATTATAACTTGATATTTTATTGCCAATTATTGATCCTACTTGTGCAATTTATAGTACTGCATCATACAAATTATAAGGAAACTGATTTATTGTTGGCATGAGTGCTTATTACATAGTGATTTTAATCGGTTTTCTCCTGAATTAAAAAAAAAGCAGTGTGTGCATGTATATATCACATGCACTTTTTAAAAATCATTTTCATATAAAGAATGCAAAAATTTGTAACTTAGAGTTAATTATCTAGGCTTTCATATCAACATTAGTTGATAGAAAAACTATCACTCTGCTGGAGAGTGAAATAGTGAGACTCAATTAATGCTAATACAAATTAAAAGAAAACTAAAAATCCATCTGGATTTAATTTCCAGTGAAGAACATCAATCTGTAGGAAGGAGTCCAGGCTTTAGTCAAAACTGCTAATCTGGAGCTTGGAAATCTCTTAAATGACACAAAGGCCTTGAAAGTGTCTGTGAATTTTTCAATCTAGATACTAAAAGTTAATCTCATTACTAGTTATGATGAGACGACAAAGAAAGAAAAGGATTCTTCGGATACCGGAGCTGTAAAAAGAAGCACAGAGAAAACACAGGCCCATTACTAACATGATAGGAAACCAAGTTACTAACAATACTGACAAGACGGAGGTTCCCAACACCATCTTTTCCCCTGCCTTTACTGGCGTAAGTGGACCTCAGATCACAGAATCAAGTAGGTCTGGCAACATGTGTCAACCCAGCAGCAGTGGAGGAAGGGCTACCCTCTTATGAAGAGCTCAGGCCCTATAAATCTATGCCTGGATGAAATCCACCCTAGGATGTTAAGATTAGTGGCTGACAGTGGAAGACTGCTCCCTGTAATCTTTGAAAGTTTGTGTTTTGTTGGATATCCCTGATGACCAGAAGGGGTAAATGTCATACCTATCTCCAACAAGGGCCCCAAAGAGGACCCAGGAAACTACTTCGGTTCCTGGGAAAGCAATAGAATGAGTCGTCCTGGAAGCAGTCACAAATCAAAGGAAGCAAATGACTGAGAAATGCCAACATAGATTTACGAAAGGCAAATCATGCCTGACAAACCCGATCACATTCTACAACAAAAAAAAGTCTGTCTAGATGGGAAGAGCAGTGGATGATGTTTAGCTGGACTTCAGTAAAGTGCTTGATGCTGTCTCCCGCATTCTTCTTCTGGACAAACTGGCGAAATGCAGACTGGATGGTTGTCTGAAAAGTGGGTAAAAAACTTGCTCGCAGGCTGCACTCAGAGAGTGGGGATCAAAGGTTTTTATTCAGACTACTAGCCTGTCACAAGGAAGGGGCCACCGAGGAACAATACTGCACTTCACACTGTTCAACACTATCATAAATTACCTGGGTGATGGGATTGAAAGCCTCCTTATCAAGCTTGCTCATGACACTAAAGTGGGTGGTGAGGTGAACCTGTCAGATGGGAGATACATCTTAGAGACAGACCTGGACAGGTGGAAAAGTGGACTGGCAAGAATGGTGTGAAATTTAACAAAGACAAGTGCTTAGTCCTAGACCAGGGATAGAATGACTGGTTGTGGTGGGTTGACCCTGCCTGGATGCCAGATGCTCACCAAAGCTGCCATATCACTCCCCTTCACAACTACTGGATAGGGGAAAGAAAATAGAAAAAGAGGAAGAGCATTGTCAACAGGTCAAGAGAGGTGTTCCTGCCCCTCTCCTCAGCCCTAGTGAGGCCACATCTGCAGTGCTGTGCCCAGTTCTGGGCTCTTCAGTACAAGAGAGACATGGAGTTCCTGGAACAGATCCAGCAGAGGGCCACGAAGATGATGAGTGGAGGGAGCAAATGAGGAAAGACTGAGAGAGTTGGTCCTGTTTTACCTGGAGAAGAGAAGGGAAGAAGGGAAGGTTTGGGAAGGGAAGAAGGGAAGGTTTGGGAAGGTTTGGGAAGGGAAGGTTTGGGAAAGTTTGGGAAGGTTTGGGAAGGTTTGGGAAGGGAAGGTTTGGGAAGGTTTGGGAAGGCAAGGCAAGGCAAGGCAAGGGAAGACTGAGAGGGGTCTTGGTAAGTGTAAGTATTGGAAGGGAGGGTTTCAAGAGGCTGAAGCCAGCTTGTTCTTAGTGGAGCCAAGAAATAATATGAGGCAACTGGCAGAAACTGAAACACAAGAAGTTTCACCTGAACATGAAGAAGAATGTTTTTGCTATGCAGGTGACTGAACACTGGAACAGGTTGCCCAGAGAGATTGTAGAGTCTCCTTCTCTGGAAATACTTGAAAGCTGTCTGGACACAATCCTGAGTAATGTGCTCTAGGGAAACCTGCTTGAGCAGGGAGGTTGGACTAGATGACCTCCAGTGGTCTGTTCAGATCTCACCCATTCTGTGACTCTGTGTGTGTTTTTCAAATTACACTGAATCATGCTTCATTGATATTAGAAATGTAGACGTCTCCAGCACAAACCAGTATCTAAATTTAGATGTCTAAATCTAGAGGACAGTCTTTCTATTACAATGTTGTGCCTTCTCTAATAACTTCACTCTTTTTTGACCTCAATATATATAGTATTTTCTGCAGGACCAACACAAACCCAATCATTTTCTGATTTGCCATCTAGGGAAGTACTAACACAAAAACAATTGTAAATGTAGACCTGCTGTTATCTAAATTCTATCTGAATTTAGAAATCTAGTGTTTAATAATTTATGATTGAAATTGCAAGAAAGGAGAAAAAAAAGGGCCTAGATTTTTTGTCTCTGGCTAAAAGCCCCAAATGTGATAATTTGTACTGTCAGTGGGACAAAATACAGAATAGCTTTCAGTTAGAATATCAAAATGTATTGAGAGGAATAGATATCTTAAAAGTTTTAAATAGATGCTAAAATGATAGAAAAATAAATTGTCTAAGTAATTTTTATCTGTTGCTCAAACTCTGTCAGAAGATTCCATTAAACTGAAAGAGAGACAGCAAAGTGACAGCAGCAGCTTGCCTGAAGCCCTAATTCTGCATTTTAATGCGTTTCAAGACATACACTGTAGAATGGCTATTACTGCATGGTTTGGATAGAATCCTTACTAGCTGTGTGTATGCAGAAATTTAATGCTGACTAAAAGAGTATTTTCTCTAGAAATGCTGCTGTTTAAAATACAACAAAGTAAGGATTTCTGACTATAAACTAGAAATTAATGTTCAAATATTTCAAAATTTCATTGGTAATTTTTCTATATTTTTAAAATATTCACAA
The DNA here is from genome assembly GCF_025592945.1 of Manacus candei. NCBI lineage: Eukaryota > Metazoa > Chordata > Aves > Passeriformes > Pipridae > Manacus > Manacus candei. Next base: position 30,651,916 of record NW_026138056.1, on the reverse strand, counting down.
TTCTGGTAAAAAATCAATACAACATTATATGTTGGAGGTGTTGACAAAAAAACCACTGAAGTGTTTTTATGTGCAGTAGTTTTTATTTAGTTATGCATGATGATAAAAGGCAAAGCATTTAGCTCCAGTATGCTTCACTTTGTTCTTTGGCTTCATTTCTTGTCTTGCAGAAGAGGCAGGAGCATGTTCATGCTTTGTGATATGGCTGGCCGGGAATCCTTGTGTTCCATAAGTTCTTTTAGGGCAGCAGCAGCAGCAGTGGTAGGTAGTTTGCTGCTCCCACCTATGGAAAAGGTTGGCAAGCACAGATCTTTGCCTTTATGGCAAGTATAAGACTGAGTGTAATAGATGCTAGTAGGGGTTGGGCTTTAATGACTGCAGGGATTAAAACCATAAACATTCAGAAACAAGCAGAATGGATAAAATAAATCTTCCAATCAGAGGGTTATTAAGCAGAAGAACAGTGATCTGATGCATTCATTTTATATCGGTTACTTACTGAGTAAAATATACAATTGATTGATCATGAAAGCTTGGTGGTCTGTGCCTTGTTGAGTAACAAGACTTCAGTTATGCCTCACGGACTCTTCACAGGAACACAACTTTGACAAAAGAGGCTAAAGAGGTCAGTGGTTTCTCTTCCTCCTCCCTCCTTTTCAGTGAAACCAACTATGGCACTTTATATGATTCACTTGTGGTAGCTGTGGTTGTAGGGGGCTTGATGGCTCTCATGTATAAATAAAAACATGGGTTTTCCTGTCCTGGCATGAGTGCTTTGACTATGATCTGACCTGCCACATTCCACTTCCTTCTAGCAATATTTGAAAGAAAATGGAAGCTGTAAATGCCTTCTGTAAATCCCTATTGATATGAATCAGATGAGACTGGAAACATATACCATGCTGAGGTTCTCAAACTGTGTGTTCACATTCTTGTCACCAGAGAGACTGAGAGATGAGTGAGAACCCTAAAAAACTGCTAAGGTTTCACCTCAGTTCTGCAGTATCTGAGCAGGGATTTCTGGAGTCCTTGAATTTGGAGAGAAGGTCTTAACTTTTGCCTTGATAACCATGTGTCTGTGTAAGTTCTATTTTGTTACTTGCGCATGTTTATACATAGAGCAGACGAAGTATCACACTGTGGACATACTGGCTTGGTGGTTTCTTTTTAAAAATTGGGTTCATAAGATGAAATTTCAAAGGAAACAATTTTAAATAAGGAAGAAGTAGAGAATTTAAACAAAGGCCTATGATATTTTTCTGTATTTTTTGCTGTCTGTTTCTAAGGCATAAACAAAGAACAAAATCACAGAAAAATGGTATAAAGATATGAGATGTCAAAATTAGAGCAATGTAAAAATATTATTCTATTCTGTAATGAAAGAATACTCCAGTTGCTATTACTAATTTTTCATTCTCTCTTCTAAGCTACAGGGCACATATGTCTGACTTTATGGGTTTTTTATTTGTGTGTGTGTGTGTGGGTGGGTGGGTGGGTGGGTGTGGGTGTGTGTTTTGGCAGCTGTTAAAACTTTTTTTTAATAAAAAGAAAGCAAAATACTTTCAATTTGCAGATGCGATTCATAATGTTACTGAAAACAGTCAATCTCTGAATCTATTATTGTCAGCATTTAGACCAGTCTCTTTATGAAAGAAACTTTCAAACACATTTAACACAATGAAATAATTGAGAGTTCAGTTATCCTTTTTAATATTTAAACATAAGGTCAAGATTTTAAAAGTTGTTCAGCAGTTCAGTGTTGTTAACTTACATAAATGTAGCTGCGATTTTGCAAATTTAAATCAACAAATCTAAACAGCTTCCTTTATCTTGAGTTTGATGAAGAATTGAGCTTTTTGGGAACACTGATCCCAGGTACTAGCACATGGCAATTTAACTGTCTGAGTATCTTTTAATATCCTGGTTTCTTTGGGTTACAATTTAAGTTGAATGTTAGTGAATGCATTCTTTGAATGAATTCCCATGGTCATTCTGTGTGACTCTATCTGATGACATATCCAGGTATCTGTGGAGATTTTACACTATTTTCTAACTCAATCATGGTTCATTTTGTTCAGTTGTACGAAAAAAGTGATTAAGACTGGGATGTGGGAGGATATAAAAAACCCCAAGAGTTTATGGTTTAGGGTGTTATGGAAACTCCCACTAAATTTAATTGGACCACGAATATCTGATGCTTCAAGGAAATACCATTGATTGGTTTAAATTTCATATGGTGTCTTCAATTAGTAGCTGCTGAAAAAAACCCTATGAAAATCAGATGGAATTTTCAAAGTCTTACAAAATTTCTGAATACTATTTCAAGGGAAAAAAATTAAAAAACAAACCTCTTAAAAACATTGAAATGTGGTTTGGTTTTTCTTCTGAATATCTGACTAAGACTTACAGAATGTACAGTTGGCTAATAATGGATCAAGTCATCTTGGGCTTTTATTTTATGTTGCTGGAAGCCAGGGAAGATTTACCAGTTCTGCATGAGATTTCTGTTGAGTTTTTTATTTTTTTTAGTACCCACTGCTCCCAAAGAAACTCTACACATGGAAACCTACATATTTGGCCTGAAGAAAACTTTATGGACAAAGCAAGCAAGCTATTTGTTTCTGCAGTGTTGCAGTTATTAATAATATTCCTTTAGAAGAAACAAGCTTGCTACTAAAGAGCAAGATCAGGCTTCTTATAGAAGCTTCTGTGATGATCACACATGCCAAGCAAACAACGACATTTTATTTTGGAGATTTATGAGAAGGAAGCATGTAGACCCTGAATATTATTAGTGAATACTGGGGTAGAGAAGAAGAAAAATTTCCTTAAAAGAATTATTTCTCAACCAACTTTCAAATAGATTAATTGAAGAACATTTATCTGAATTATTTAAAACTGACTAAAACAGATGAAAATCTGCATTAGTGGCATAAAATGTTAGGTGGTTTAACCAGGGATGCTTCAGTCGGCAAACTTTACTATTTGAGTTTCTCTGTGAACGTTCATTTTGAATAGTGCTTTTTTCATTCCATATTAATATTAATTTAGACTAAATATGCTTACTTGTATTCTGTTAAATGACAAAAGAAATACACGAAGAAAGGTCTGACATTGACACAAGTATTACATAATTGGGGATATTTTGGGTAAAAATTTTCTACATTTTTAAAAACAATAGATGACCTCCAGTGAATCTGGGACAGGTCAGTATCTATGATGAACATCCCAATGACTACTTGAGTTTTCATAGTTCTACTGACCAGAGTAAATTATCTTGACATTCCATGCAATATATCTACTGCTCAAAGCTTTCATTTAGTTAGAGAAAAAGTTACCTTCTCTCATTCTAACAAATAATATCTCAGGAGAATAATACAGCAACCTACAGGTAAAATGATCAGGAGAGCGCAGGCTACTGGGGTTGCCACTGCTACCTTCCTTAGTGTTGAAAGGGGTATACTGTAGTTGTAGCTATACAACCCAAAGAGGACCAGTCCTTTAACAACCAATATTTTAGATCTCTGAAGAACTAGCACTAAAAACATTCAAATAATACTACTGGAAAAATGTCATCATAAATTAATAAAGTAATTTCAAATTGTGTTGTAATCAGACACTTTTAAAGCAAAAGCAGGTTTCAAAAATTTGAAACCAAGAGAAATTTCTCAGAAATCTCCCAGGCTTTTCCAGAAGTTCTGTGGCTTAAGATGCTAGGGGCAAGTCTACTAAAAAACCCAAATAAGTGCCAAAATATCATGTGAGAATAATTTTTTAAGTCTCAGCCAGTTATTGAGCTTTTATTACGAAAGTATGACAGTGTTTTGGGGTGATAATAATCAGAGAGAATAAAGGGTCTTTAAACCTTTGCTTTGGGCTTAAATGGCAAAAAATATGTATGAACTGAAGGTTTTAGAGAGCTCTAATGAATTGTCTAACAAATTTTATTCAAGTAAGATGCAATTGCAATAGAACTTTAACTAGAAATGCAATGAAAAAGTATCTGTTAAGCTGTGAGGTACTTCAGCATACTTAACAGGAAAGAAATTGGGGAGTTATTAATTAAAAAAGAAATTAGAACACAAACATAAAGCTTTCAACTTAATTTGTTGCTTCAATGAAGAGGGTAAACAGGACATTATCACAGGTGAGAGTGGAAGGCTTAGACAAAATTTATTAAAAAGCCCTGTGTTGAGTCATGAGCTGCAGAAAGGACTCCCTTGCTTTCTAAACCCTTTCTCAGAGAGGAGTCTAGATGCAACTGAATACAATCTTAGCCTTGGATTATGTGAATGGTTCATTTTGTATTAAAAAAATATGTGACAAAAAATACTAAAAGATATTAATGCATTTCTCAACTTCAAAACCATAGCCAAATCTGCTATGCTATTACCCCTCAAGTAAAAGAAAGACCTGATTTACACAATTTTCTGACGATATTGTCCAACATGCTACATTATCAGGTGAGCTTCTATTGTCACTAAAAAGATCTGTCACTAAAATTTCCACGTGACTGCCTTTAGGTTTTACTTAAAAGAAAATGGTATGGCCTTCTGAGTTAAAATATCATTTATAACTTACGTTAATGTATTTCAGAGGCATTTCTTCCTATTTGTCTAGCCACATTCGCACAGCACTTTAAATAAAGGCCTGTAGATATTGTAGACCAGGGCTTTTCAGTCTGCTTAATGAGCTCTTAAACAAATATGGAAATTATTGGCTTTTTTCAAACCTCTAGCAGTTCAACCTGTGACATGAGGAATACAGGGCATGGTGGTGACTAATAGGTCTCCATGCACTTTAAGTGTGAGGTAGTACAAAAGTTCACCTGCTTTCAATAATTCTATTTATCAACTTTTAATTAGATCCTTTGCAGCTACATGTCCTTTGATCTAAGCTAATTGATCATGCATTGTGGTTTTAATAGGTTTCATAATAATAATGCTTGGCACTAATATGACACTTTAGATTTTCAAAGTGCTACCCAAACATTAACTAATTAACCCACAGAAAGCCTTTGGGAGGACAGTAAGTAAATATTTTATTCACTTTATAAAACAGAAATCTGGGAATCATGAAGTGATTTGACCAAGAATAGGGAGTGAGATGAGAAAAGGCTCTTTAAAGAGAATCCAGAGGAAGCTGATAAAGTGGCTTAAAAGTCAATATTTGCATTTTGCTTAAAATTTGATAATTTAAAACATGTTTTATTTCTGGATTTGAACTAAACCATGGCTTCCTTTCTGAAAGTAGAATAGAAATAGAATACAAAAAACCCATATTTTACTTAAATCTTAATTGTATACATTATCTTACAATGTAAGTTTTAAAATAAAATTTTAAATTAATTATATTTTTTATATTTTTAATGACTTTTTACTGAAACTGGTTCTCTTGCAAAGCTATTCTTCATAACTCATCTATAGGTTTAAAACTGTCTGTCAAGTTGCAATAGGACATGTGATAGTAGTAAAACCACTAAATAACTTTTGGGTTTTTTAGAAAGTAAGGAAGGAAGCTGCTACAGAAGGAAATGTTTCATTTCAATGGGGCATTTAGTTGAAAGTAATGCGATTTTAAAAAGCTACAGAAAAACAATGCTTTTATTTTATTTAAATAAAACATATAACTTTAACAGTAAAGTTACAAGTCCACAGTATCTTGATGTCAGTTAGAAAATCTAGCATTTAAAGAAATTCAGGGACAAGAAAGTTGAAGATACTGTTATTCTTTAAAGAAAAGAAAAAGTACTTGAAAGGTTTTGGGTTTGGGTTTTTTGAGGGGGGGGAGAGTCGTATTGGGCATTTTTTTTAAGATATATTTGCCATACACAGTTTAGAGACTACAGATCCCTATATTGCAAAACCTGAGAACCATTTACATCAAACTGCCATGCTATTTCCATCCTGGAAATTCCTCTGTAGTTGCTGGACAAATGGACTTTTTGTACCATTCATCTCAGTGTATGTTTCTTAGCTCAGCTGATTAACCATTATTTCTCCTGCCAACTCATATTTCCTTTTATACAAAATTGATTTTTGACCTTTAATAATCTATTTATAGTGTTTCAGGTTGTGCATAGCATTCTAGAGCAAAACCTCTAATTGCTGAAATATACATTTGAGATGACAATTTTATGCAGTATTGTTCAAATAATATAAAAATGATTGTGTGTCAAAATAAGCTGAGAAATGTGAGTCCCAGGGCTATGAACATTTTGGACCCCCAAAAAACAGGTAAAGACTAGCTTTTATAGATCTAGTATAGATAAATTGTCACTTTGGAACAGAAAGTATCTATACAATTCATTAGTATTGATAGATACATGAGGTGTATAGTCTGTTTCTTTAGATAAAAATACATGATGTGTATAGTCTATTTCTGAAAGCTGGCATGAATATATAACTAAAATTTAATATTTATGCTTTTATTGAAAAGTCATTATTAAAATCGAGATTGAACTTTGATTCTTGATTCTTCGTTAGTCTTCTATTTTATCTTCTGTCTCCCATTTTTCCTGTCCCCACTGCAGCCTTCTCTGTATGCATAGATTTTGATGTTGGAAAATTTCCAGCTTGTACTTGAAGACTGTAACAAGAGTTGAATGGTGGAAGAAAATGTGAGAGCAGGTAAGGAGATAACAGTCGAAACAACTAGAAATTAAGACCTGGCAATCCAGGCTAAAGAGCCTATGTAGCTTGTCCTGGGGAGAGCAGCAAGGCAAAAAACCAATCTATGTTTATTTCTGTTTAGTAATTAAAATCCTACCTTTTCATAGCTTATTAAAACATCATATAGAACTGATGGCTATTGAACTCCTAATGAAAATTGCACAGTACTTAAAGCAACAAAGATTTTTGTTAGGAAACAATGAAATCTATCAATATTCTTTGCTCTGTTCTGGATTTCCAAACAAAAGGTCTGACTTCTGCCTATGATTGGCACTCCATAAGAGAACCTAGCAGCATTTAAGATGAGAAGTGGGGTCTGATATCAGTGGAAGAGGCTGGCATCTTATATTTGTGGTACTGTAGAACCTACATTGGCAGAAAAAAATATGGCAAAGGGACCATTTCTGTTGCCCAGGACTGGCAGCAGATGAGATGGTGGAGATGACTTAGTGAAAATAGTATCAACGTCTCTTTGTGGGAGTAAGATCCATCAGTTTCAGAATAATAGGGAAAAAAAAATGTTGGAACCGTTTTTAGTACTCCTTGACTGCATTCCTGAGGCATTTTAAGGGCGAGAGAAAATTGTTAATAACTTTTGAGCAAAATAGACAACTAAGCTAGTGATTCATATTTCCCACTCCCCACTCTAGATTTACTCAGTTCGACTTATTTCTGAAACCAGTGTTCTTCCTATCAAAAATTTTGTATTTCCCATAGCTCTAAGGAAGAAGGAAACTACTGTATGAATGATCTCTTTCGATTTAAGTTGAATTTTTTGGTTCCTGGGAATGGATGGGTTTTGAGAAAAAAGAGCAAGCTACACTATTTTTTGATTTTTACTTGGAATCCAAAGGACAGTTCCAAACATAACTGTGTAAAGAATAAACACACAACTCTAACAGAAAGCTTGTGTACAAATTACATTTCTTGGTGAGTTCACTTCTTTCAGCTGAATCTCTTTCAAATATTGACATTCCTTTTGCTCATCATTTTGACATATGCAAAATTATTGTTTTATTTATATTTCATAACAATTTTTCCTAAAATACTTTATTATTAGAAAATAGAGGGAAATCCAAGTAGAAATACATTAAGCCGTGTTTCCTTTAGTTAGTGTCCAATGTATGATTTCTGAGTACACATCATCTGTTATTATATTTGTCTTAATATTTGACTCCAGGCATCCTCTAAGTTAAGGAAGAAAAATTCGATGGCTTTTTAGCCTGCAGCTTTGTAAGATGCTGCAAAAAGCATCAAAGACAAATCACCTAGAAGTGCAAGGATCAATTGATGGGAAAGGAATAGCTTATCTTCCACATTATCACAGACCCCCTCATTAGGCATGCTGTGAGAGCGCTGACAGGCTGTGATGGATCAGCAGGCTCTGTCACACCAAGCTGTTGGGAACTCCAGCCACCACTGCACTTACTGTTAGCATCCACTAGACAGTGTGCAGAGGGAAACAGCACACCACCCTGTGCACACACTTCACAGTCTGCAACAGCACCTCACTGCGTGGAAATGCTTACGTAAAGTGACACTGCAGTGATGCACTCAGGAAGCAAAGCCTTTCAGAATGTAAACCAGCAATAAGAACAGTAAAGGGGCTTCATAATTAACATTGTAATGCCCATTTCTGAAACCTTCTGCCATTTTTGCAGGACCCACAGCATAGTACTGGGTGCCCAGATCTATGCTTGGATCTGGTTCATGACATGACCATATTAAAAATTAAACTGACATATTGCTGACATAGTACCAGACTAGAAGCAAGAATGAAAGGGATGGATCACCTTGTACCACTTGAAGCAGAATCTCTACAAAAAGAAGAGGTAGAAGTGTCTTCCACCCCTGCAGAAGTGCAGGGGTGTAAACTACAGTTATCCACAGTTATCCACAGGGGTATAAACCACAGTTATCACCTGTGGCATAGGTCTGATATTTTTACTACCTACTGCTGCATTTGTGCTCAGCACGTGTAGAAAGAAGAGAAATTTTTAGCTCCTGTAGCTGGCAGAGCTTGCCTTGCTACAACAAAAGTTTCCCAGGCAGACACAACCACGCCAACAAAATCTTCAGTGCTGATGCTTCTTTTGCTCAGCAAAAGAATTAACACTAGTCATCATGGCTAGGCTTCGCAAATGAAGATTTGGGATTAACACTAGTAGTTTAATCACAAAGGTACAGAGCACAGTTCTAGCAGTTTAGTTATCAAGGAGAGAGAAATAGTAACATGATCATGGACAGCAATTCCTTCATAGTAATTTTTTTTTTTCTGACAGTTCATAAAGAAAAACACGATGATATCTTATTTAAAGTTGAAGCTAATGAACTTAGTAAAAATAAATAAATGGAAGAAATTACCTAGCAATTAACTGTCTGTTATTGAAAAAATATTTTGAAACAGATACAGAAGTTATGTACTTAATACAGAATTTGCTGAACTAAGATCTTTGAGCTACGGTAGAAATCAAACTAAAATTCTTAAGTATCCCATTTTCCTTAACAATATCATTCTGATCATTCCATTTACATATATGTTCTCCTTAATCTCAGTGTATATTATCAGGGGATATGTTTATACTTTGCACTGGATTACCTGGTCAGCTTCTGAGATAGCTTTATTTCTATTTCATGATCCTAAAGAACTACATTTTTCTTGTTTTAAAAGGTAGCACTGGAAATAATAGAGTTGTCCATTTCCATTCTCATGGAAACTGAAAATGGTAAAAAAAGAATTGGACTGTAATAGTTTAAGGAAGTAAACTGTATTAGTTTACTATTTTCTTGTTTTATCTCCTTTCATATCATATTTAGACTTCTGCTGGTAGAAAAAATATTGCATTTGGAAAGACACATTCAGGATTGATCAATTCCCAACATTCGCACATACAAAAAAACATGTACATATATAAAAATATAAATATTGTTCCTTCTGCTAGGAGAAGTTTAGCGTCATGTTCATTGCAAATGTGATGCTGGTTTTAGAGTGTGTTAACAAGAACGTTAAGCTGATTCTGAAATTTTTGATAACCAAGTCAAGAAGATGAGAATTTATGACAGAAAAATGTAATTAGTATGGGGCAACCTTAGTATAGAACTGATATTTTTCTTGGGTCCTGAAAGAACACTCTTAAAAGTGTCAGGAGATTTACTTTAAAATTTTGCTGTACCCCTAGATAATTGTGTCATAGCCTTGATAATATATTTCATCCATTGTCTTGCAAATCACTGAAATGATTTATTAAAAATAAATAGCAATGTGATGTTCTATCAGTCCATGTCCAATGCAACAGGAAAAAGTAGCATAAACATTGAGCAAGAGGAAAATTATTATGAAACAATGCAAAATTGATCACCAGGGTTTTGTTGTCCAGGATGGATGATACGCTAAAAGTGAAACAATAGTGTAAATTACATTAATATTTAAATAATGTTAAAATAAAATGTTTAAATAATGTTAGAGATGTTTAAAAATCTGTTTTACTAGTTTGCTATAAGTAATGCAAGTAATGTCTTGCTGACATATATACCTCAGTCTTGAATATGGTCCTTTAAATTAACAGTATTACATTTGGTGTTAAAAGGAAAATGATGGTTGGACAGTCTGTCAGAGACAAAGTAAAGCCCTAAATCCAAGTTGAAATTAATGGTCCTCTGGTGAGACTATATTTTACATCAGAAGAACTTGTTGAAAATGTGATTCAAAATTCAACTGAAGATTATTTCCTTCTGAAAAGGTTGGATTTATATTTCTTAATTGAAAGAAAAAAAAAAAGAAAAACAAAAAAAAAGTATACTATTCCCAGGGAAAGGCAAGCATCAAATTGATTGAGAAAAAAGGATCAGAAATTGATCTCCTAATCAATCAAAAGATTGTGAGCTGAAACTTTCTTAATATCTATTTCAATCCAACACTTTTCTTCCTTGGCCACTTTCTATTTTGCTGAAGGTTTTATAACATGATGTTCTTGGAAAATTTGTTCTGCTACAGACTTTGGCAGAACAAGTGACAGGAGTCTATGTAAAAAGATGAATATCCAACATTAGATGCAAAATTGTTGCATTGCCCGTACAGCTGCAACTGTCCTACAACAAGCAGAGATAAGTGATTTAGGGAAAGGAGTGATGGCTTTTAATACAGAAAGTAGTCATCATCCATCATAAAATCTGCAAGCTAAGATGGAACCCAGAACTTTCTGATTAACATCTAGTTAGATGCTATTTTTTTTTCACAAATATATGATTGTGATTTTTAAAGGCCATGGCACACAGCTTGTTTCTCAGAACTAGAGGAGCCTGAAGACTGTAAACAAGCCTCCTCTTCTCTTAAAATAGTCTCCAAGCTCAGAAATGTCCAAAAGAAATTAATTGGCTATGATTGATGTTCTGCTTGTCCCCACCTGGCAGCCAAGAATCTCTGTGCATCCACTGCTGGAACCAGCAGCCTTTTCTGTAAAGGATAGAGACAGGCAGAACCTCAGGCAGTCATGGGTTAGGGAGAGGGGCAGCCTGCCAGAAAAATATTCTTCTTCCTTTGCCCAGAAGATCTCAGTGTCTCTTTCAATTAATTATGAGAAAGCAGAATCACCAATGTTCCTCTATCTATCCTGCTGTGTAATCCTACCATAATCCCAGTTCTTACCAGTGCCACATGGGCAATGAAAAACAACAGCAGGCAGCTTTGTTTTTGAAATACCTTATTCCGTTTAGTTGCAGCTTACTGTTCTCAGATATCCCTGCCAAGTGAATGTTCCCCGAGATATTGATACGTGCCGTATTCGTGTACTTCATGACAGAGTGGAAAAATTTCATTTGTACTCTATCCTTCCTGATTATGAATTTGCCTTCCAAGGAAGTTTGGTAAAATGCACTCTCTCCAACAAGCTCATCTTTGTCTGTCTCCCTACTGATCCCTGCTATTAAGGGACAATGTCAACTCTCTAGTTTTGTTACTATTTTGAAACAGTAGTGGTTCAGGCAACGGGATTGGACTTTCATACATTCACATACAGAGAGAATGTATGAAATAGGTGAATGTATGTGAATGCATGAGTGGTATTGGAGTAAATCAATCCCTTCCCTGTAGTTTCTCTATTAAATCTTTACTTACAAACCTATTACAACAAAAATGCTTATTGAGTAATAAAAGAAGAACATGTATTGAGGTTATAAGCAATAAGTAGAATGCCTTATTAAGAGGCAATCATTTGTGCATTTTCTGTCACTAAGGTATCACAAAGGTATTGAAAAAAATTACAGGAGAGAATTGAGTAGAAGATTCCAGCCTGTCACAAGACTGTATCATATTATGAGGTGCTTTTCTCATTTGCCTCGAGTTGTCCAGACTCTCCATGTACCAAAGCTCTCCAGTTTCTGTTCATATTAGATCAATGTGTCTCCCTCATAAGTAGCTTTAAGACTGCACTACTACAGTCCTAGACAATAACCTCCCTTCTCTTTTTCTTACTTACTTCATTGGTTCTAAGGATTTCAGAGATGATTTTCAAGGCTAATAGTTAAAAAATAGATTTTTATCTGAGATATGCCTTCAGATCATCATGTGTAGCATCTCACCAATGCCTACTTCTGCAAGAACCCCCAAATGCTTTACAAGTAGTAATAACGTTGTACCATAACAAATCCTGAAATACTGTCCAGTAAAAATGGTGCATAGATATAACTTTTCTGCAGAAAAAAAATATAGACACAGGATGAATATTTCCTTATCTGTTCTTCAGCAGTTGTGAAATCTAGTTGCTTAGCTGGTTGGATCAACATTATATTGTCAGTCTTCTGAAGTTATGGAGACATTTGCTAATGATTGTGATAAAACCAATATCTGGTCTAATTAGAGATAAATATGATTATTGATTACTTCCTGTCTATGAACATCTTTATAAGATCATTGGGGGAAAAAAAGGCTTCCTGCTTATAAAATTCATTCACAGATGTTCCCCTCTCCTCCACGCTCTTCCCCTTAGAGTTATCTTTTTTACTTTAAGTTCATAATGCCTTTCCAGGGATGTTGTTAGTGCTGGGGGAAGTATTACAGAACTGGCTTTTTTTCTATTATCCAAGCTTCAGATCCTGGTTTGTTACATAAAAGAAGCAGTAGTAGTATCTAAATTCAGCCACATCTTTTACGTGAGTCTAATCAAGGTGTCAGGATTGCTTCTTTCCATTGACTGTGTAAGTTATGTGTAGGTTATGTTAGGTGTGTACTTGCTCATGCAATGTTCTGAACCACTTTTAACTCGAATTTACTCTATTACCAGTGCTTTTCACAAACCTACTCACATCACCACTGTGAAATACAAAAAGATAATTTTCTCCTTCAATTTCCTCTTTTTTTTTTTTTTACAGAGAAGCATCTTAAGAACTGATGACTTGACTTGAAATATTTCAGATCAATGTAGAGATTTGAAAGACTTGAGTAGCTTCCAGTCATCCCCAAAGAGTTCAAATATTCAAAATCTTACTAGCTGCCTATATGAGATCTAGAAATTAAACATTGAGCTTAGCATCTTCCTCTTTCTGACACAACAGCTATTAAGTGAAATTTGCTAAAACCAACATGAAATTTTACTTGAGTAAAAGTTAGATTTATTTATTTATGGTAGAATTGTAGACTGTACTAAGTGTATGAGGAATCTGAGTTCCTTTGAGAAAGGAAAATGAAAAGATTTTTTAAAAGGAAAACTCTCTATTTCCCCTTTTTTTTTAAATGATCACACAATGGAGCAGTAGCCTTTTTATTATTCCTTGCTTGAATGTGCAGATGAAGCCCTATATCCCTGGCAGCCTGTGAGAGAATAAGTGAATAGGACATGCATCTAAGCAATTACACTTGTAAAACACCCTTATGTGTGAAAATACGGTAATAACTACAATTCATTACAACAGACTTGCTACTTGTGGCCTGGTTTTGCCACTACATTTAATAATGCGATGACCTTATCAATTTTAGTGACTCTACAATAGCTAAGGGTCGTATTTTACCAGCATTTAATAAAGCTATAAATAAAATACATCTTTCCTCTCTTTTAAAAGTGGGCCATGAAGCAAAGGTGAATTCCGGGCAATAAACAGAACCAGCATGTTGGGTAGGTACAAGCAACACTTGTCATCTGCATGAGTTTGTTGGTTTTGTCCAACGATTTATCCCCATTACCATTACCTACTCCTGTAGTTGCAGAATACTGATGCTGCAGTTATTAAAGCCTAAGACTTGGCAGTGCTGTTACCTTAACATTATTTTAGAGATCTTTTCCAACCTAAATTATCTTATGATTCTATATAGCCTACCAATAACATATGGATGAGTACTAAATTATATTTTGTTGTAACAAAGTCCAATGTGAAATAAAACACACTGTCATATACTAATGCTGAATTTGTCCTGCTTTCAATTTTACTGGTCAGGGTTTTAAATAAACATAGAAACAGTCTGTGTTCTGTGATTTCCAGCATATTCACCTAGGTTTGGGTTCAGGTGGATATTCTTATGTGATCCACTTCTTATTACTGGACAGAATAAATGTGAGTAGGTCTTAGGTTCTGTAGTTCGCATTTCTGATTTTCTTTATTTTTCATGTTACTTTAATACTCTTTTTGCACATTTATTGTTTTTCAGGGGTATACATATGTATGTCAGATTTATAAACTTGGCCATGTGAATTTTAATGGAAGCGGTAGGTATATACGTCATTATTTACCTGTTCAAGCCATGTAAGCTTGGTGATGATGTCACAGAATCACAGAATCATCAAGTTTGGAAGTGACCTTCAAGATCATCTAGTCCAGCTGTCAATCCAGCACCACCATAACCACCCCTAAACCATATCCCCAAGGGCCTCATCCAGATGCCTCCTGAGCACTTTCAGAGATGGCGACTCCACCACCCCCCTGGCCGAGTTATTACAATGCCTGACCTCTAATATCTAAGCTGAACATCCCCTGGTGCATCTTGAGGCCATTTCTTCTCAACCTTTCACTTGAGACAAGGCAGAAGAAACTGATTCCCACCTCACTACTAACCTGCTTTCAAGTACTTGTAGAGAGCAATGAGGTTCTCCCTGAGCCTCCTCTTCTCCAGACTAAACAACCCCAACTCCTTTAACTGCTTCTTATAAAAATTGTACTCCAGACCCTTCACTATCTTTGTTTCCCTTCTCTGGACTTGCCCCAGCACCTTGTCATTCTTGCCATGGAGGGCCCAAAACTGGGCACAGAATTTGGGGTGCAGCCTCATCATTGTCGAGTACAGGGGGACAATCACTGCCCCGGTCCTGCTAGCCACACTGTTTTGCAGTCAGCAATGTGCTATAAAATACAGTGAAGTTATAAGGTGTACAAAAGTAATGACAACTCGAAAATTTTAAAAAAGAAAATGTTCACCTGACCTCATTTATGGCATTACAGTCACAGTAAATTTCCTGCATGAGCTTTGTTCTTCATATGAATATTAGCTGTTTGTGTTACAGTAGTGCCTAAAGGTCCAGATGCAATTGCAACCCAAATTATTTCAAGTAAATGAAATCAAGTGTCTGGGAGATTAAAATCTCTGATATGAAAACATTTCTGACACTCTGATTTATAAAAGGTCCTCAGTCCAGCACTTATTCTGCTTTTTGGATAAGCTTCATATTGAGCTTCATGGTGGGGTAGTTTCACCATTGTCTGCATGGTCCACGTGGGAAAAGAAGCTAGCAGGACAGGAATGTGTGTAACAGTGTGCATGGGTGGGACACCAAACTACCTGGGAGAGCTTTTCACCTCAGGCTGATAATGCTGAAGAAGAAGATGACTGGATTAAAAGCTGTTCAAGGAGTTACATAGATTTTTGAAACAGAAGCAGAGGGACTGGTGTGATGCTGCCAGATGTGGCCCAACAGCACCGTGGGCTCTTCCTGGGCTTGTCAGCATGGACTCACCACAAGCACACCCCGCTGCTGCCATAGCTCGTCCACATCCTCCACAGGGGTACTCCAGTGTCTGTACCCTAGGGATGCAAGTTTACCTCCAGGGGCCTGTCACCTGCCTCTGGAGGGGCAGACAGGGCACTCAGGTGTCCTAGAGCAGATTTGTGCAAGCAGGGGTTCCCACATGCCCAGATCAGGGGAAGCCTGCACCACCTGTCATGGACTGTGGTTGGGGGGGCATCCGTTTGGGATTAGTAATAGTTTTTAGCAATTAGTAAAGGTTTTTAGCAATCATAGAATACCAAGTTGAAAAGGAACTCAGGGATCATCTGATCCAACCTTTCTTGGCACAAGCATGTTCTAGACAAAATGAACCAGAACCCTGTCCGGATGAATCTTAAAAGTGTCCAGTGCTGGGGAATCCACCACTTTCCTGGGGAGATTATTCCAATGGCTGACTATTCTCATTGTGAAAAATTTTCCTTGTGTCCAGTTGAAATCTTCCCAGGAGCAACTTGTACCCATCAACCCTCATCTGTTTCACATAACTCTTTCAAATAGGAGAGTCTCCATCTACTTTGTATCTACCCTTTAAATAATGGAACATGCTGATAAGTATTTATTTATGTGTATAACATTTTGCAACTGTCTGATAATGTGATATAACTGCTGCGCTTCTGATATTGATCCTCAATTTATAGTTCACTGATTGTTGATTAATTATATGTTGATAATAAATCAGCAAATTCCTTTGATCCTTGGGTCCATGCCGATTGGACGTTTTTTCCCCAGCAACAGTATTCAAGCTATCTGGCTTAAGACTAGCTGCATGAATCATCCTAGCTGTGGAAATATCCCAGCTGCATTGCAGATATTTCTAGTTGGAGTGACTTGAAATACATTGTCACAAAAATTAAAGTAAAACAAATATTTTCAATTTATGATTATCTAAATTCATACAAAATATGGCATATAGAGACCAAAGTGTGTAGATATAAATTATAGAGAGTTTACTAGTATTTACGTAAGATGACATTGGTAACCTGATTTGTTTCTTCAGACATAAGAAATATAAATAGCATTGTTACATTGGACAGCCCTATATGTCACACAAGTGGATGCACTTCCCCTCAATGAGGTTGGCATTTTGAAAACATCTTAAAAATTATTGATGTAGAAGTTCAATTCTGTGTAACACACTTGATCCAACACAACACACTGTGCTAAAGGGCTGATTTTATAAATACATGCAGTGGGAAATTCAAGGCAGATGACCAAATTCATGCATCTCCCATAGTTCAGCCCTTGAAATCTACAGAGTATTCAACCTAATGAAGACTGGCAGTGTCACATCATCATGCTGCTCTTCTCTACTCCCTTTTTGTTGTTTTTCTTAACATTTTTAAGACATATTAACACTTGTTCACTTGCCAGAATGTTCTTTTGAACTTTAAGTAGAAGAGATCATGAAGCTGGCATCCTGCAGAGCTCAGCTTCATTCCAGCTTTTGGATACTGTATAAGAGCCAAGGATGTAATGGAAAGAGAGGGGTAGAAGCAAAAGCTGTTATGTTTTTGTACCTCTGTTAAAATACACTGCATTATTTACAATACTCTACTAATGTAATTTAGCTTGGAACATGATCAAAATTAAACTGCACATTTTAAATAAAAACTTAGATTTTGGTCATGTTCCAAACAAAACTGCACTAATAGACTGCTGCAAATCCTGCAGTGAATTTTAAAGAAGACACTAAAACACGATGACCTTTTCTTCTGCTCTGCTCTGAGCTGTGCTCCTCTCTCCTCCTATAGCATCCTGGATTCTTCCAACCTCAAGGTCACAGTCTGGATGAAAATGACATTTCAAAAGAGTTAATCAGTGTTAAAAATGTTAACAAGACTATTGAGAAAATGAACTATGAGAAATCTCTTTTCTGTTGTTTGAAATGTTGAATTCTAAAGGTGCAATCAATAATGAATTGATAAGAAAGAGTTGCAACTTCTGAAAAAAGTCTCACAGGTACTGCAGTCACAGCACCTTTCAGAGAAATGGGAGGCATAGTCATTTTATCCTTCTTGTTCTGATTTTTTCCCTTTCTTTATTTCAGTAATAGTACCTATCTGTGCAGCAGCTCTTCCCTTGTCATATTTCAATCACCCTGCATGTAAAGGAATCAGAATATTTGGGGAAAAAAACAGGAGTTGTCAATGTTCTATTTTTATTTTTATTTTTCTAATTTTATTTTTTTTTTTTTGTGCAGGATGTCATGTGATTTATATTGGAAAGAATTAGCATTTACTTGTCAAACTGCTGTTTTTGTAAGTCCCAGTTTGTGAAATCATAGCAAACAACCATTAAAAAAAAGATACCGACAGAGACGTGTGTATATATATATATTTCCCAGTACAGCCTGAAGTCTTATGGTCAGGCATGTCAAAATGAGTAGTTTACGAGTCTGATTCCTTCCTTTATCAGCTGGACAGACCTGGGCTGAACTTTACTTTGCTTCTTCACTTTTGCATACCCTCTCTCTCCTCTCTGTCATCACCCATATGCTGCTTTGCACCTGTTCTGCTGTTGTTTTATGTGGGAATCTTTAAAAGAAGTTTGATGATGATGAGAAATGATGAGAAATGTAACTGTACTGACTTTTTCTCATCACCTTGGGCAAGAAAAATTTTGAATAATGGTTTTAAATATTCAGCTTTCTGAAGATTAGCAAAATTTATAACTTAATCATTGAAAGGGTGTTCCTGAATATAATTAGTTTCATATCACCATTAGAAAAGAGACATATTATTTTTTGATCTCACTTTAACATGAAAAAAATCTCTATCTTTTAAAAAATTATTACCATGGAACTGTTATATTCTACTGAATGTGGTGAAATTGTGAATGAATTTAAGGAAAATCTCAAAACTGTTGTCAAAATTCTAATATTGATGCAGAAGTTCAATTCTTTCTAACACATTTGTTGGACTATAAGTAATTTTATTGTAACACTTAAAACCCAGTTATTAAATACTTCATACATAATGAAACCACATATCTAGATAGGGTCTTAACATGCACAAAGTATGATGGAATTTCACTTAGTGATTTATAACATTTAAGTGATAGAAAACAAAACAAAACCAATCTCCATCTATTCCCTAGCACTTCGTATTTGTAAATCAGAGTCTGCATTTACCAAAGCTCTATCCTTTCCTATCCTTTCTCTTTCCTTTTCCTCTGGCATCTCATAGAACAAGTTCAAGAAAAATTGATCTGAATGTAAGGCAATGAACATTAGCAAGAGATTTGTTTTAGCTCACTTATCTTAAAACCCTTCAAAAGCTGACATTTCCTCAATTTCAAGTGGTTTTCAGAGTTGTAACTTAACTTTATGAATTACATTGAAAAGTTAGATAAAAAGTGTTAGTGGAAGGTCACATTCCTTTTGTAGTCATTCAATGGTATTATAATAATGACAATTCAGGGATGGTTTCTACAGCAAATTGTTACAGTCAAAAGCAAATGGTACAGCCATTACAGAAAAAAAGCCAATTATTTCTTTTTGCATATAATCTGAGGGTCAGTCTCTTCACTTGATATAAATGCAACATCTGAAAAATACTTCCATAGGTTAATGCTAAGGACGAGAATAATTTATTAAAAAATAAAGAATTTAAAAGTTAGCTGTGTTTTTCCCCCACTCATGGCAACTCATTTTAAGCAAATGCTTTAGAAGGTGGTCCCAAATCTTCGTTCATGAAGCCTAACCATGACAGAAGGTAATGAATTGTCACATGAAGACTTTTTTCATCAGTAATGACAACTTTGTTCCAATAAACATGGTATAGATAATAAAAATAAGGCAGTGACAAGAAAAATGTACACTGTAAAATCTACTGTTCTGGTATAGTTTTAACAAATAGTACTTTAGTATTTATTTCCCTTTTTTACATGCTTTGTGGTGAAACCAGAATCTTTTTATACCTCCAGTAAAAAAAAAAGTAAACCAACAGAAAAACCAATCCCTAACTAAAAAGCACAACCTAACAAAATCCAAAACTTCCAAACCAACACATTTTTACTCTCTCTGCATACTCTGTGGAGAACAGACTGCAATCTGGTCATAAAAGATGCAGCAGAAGAGAGTGACTTCAATGGCTAAAAAGAATTCCTTTACACAAGATGAATTATTTTTTATTTTAAGAACTCAGTTGGAAGCTAAAACAATAGACTCAGTAACTCAGTAGAAAAATAATTAAAATTACTCTCATCTACACAGACCCTTTTATTCAGAGATGAAAGTTATTCTCCTCTCTGTCAGTTCAGCTGCACCAGTGGGGAGAATTGCCCTGATGCCCATGGCAGTTGCCAGGCTGTGGAGAGGGGAGGCTGGCAGTGCTCACCAAACCTTGATGCTAGTGAATTGGAAACACTATAGTTCTACCCAAGTAGCTGGGCATTCTTAAACAGAACCAAGCTAATTAATACTGTCTTAACAAAAACCTATGTTCTAAAATCAGTGGCATTTTCAAGAAGAATTTTGTTTTCAGCTCAGATGTCTGTTTCCCTCTGCACATACCTGATTATCTGTGTTCAGTAAGCAACTTATCTTTAGTTTGGCTGTCATTCTGGAGTCTTTATTCTTTAAGTGGATTGTCTTGATGATTTTCATGTCTGGACTGCAATACATGGTTGTATTTTTTGTCACACTTTGATTTTTCAGTACAAAAAAGGTGAGTTATTTCACTGTTGAATTATTCCAAATTTTACCAGTCTCTCATTATACACTGAAGTGAGTAGTAGCGAATATTATCAATCTGCCTGGGTATGAGGGAGGTTCCTTTGTTTAAGAAGAAAACAGAAAAACCAAGGGTAAAAAAGAAAGCATGTATATTTTAAGGGCAGTGATTAATCTCAGTTGTCTTAACATTAACAGTCTGAAAATCAGAGTTTATTTCATTTATTTTCAATGTCAAGTTAATGGAGATAATGTCTAGGCACGTCTGAAAAAAAATATATATTTGTATATTTATATTTATATACGTATGTGTGTGTGTAGATATAGATTAGATATAGATATAGATATAGATATAGATAGATAGATATAGATAGATATAGATATAGATATAGATATAGATATAGATATAGATATAGATATAGATATAGATATAGATATAGATGATATAGATATAGATGTGCTGTCCTGGGATGGAATGACTCATCCACTGGAATTGCCCTATTTTCTTGCTTGTCAATAAACTACAAACTTTAATTAAACCAAATTTTGGATAGCCAGATGGTGAGATAAATCTCATGCTCTGAGTAAGAATATTAGCAGGTATGCATTAATATGTGAATAGCCACTCTAGTTTTAAATTGTTTGCTGTCAGGACTGTTTGTCAGGACTGTTTTATAGTTCCTCTGTGTTAGCTTAAACACTTCATTTTTAATAAAATAGACAAGCACCGCGAATAAACTACTACAATTTTTTTTCTTTTTATAGCACATACAACACCAACAGTTTTGAATAAGGGTTACTATGCATTATTCCTCCCAAAGTAAATTATTTAACTATCCCTTGATTTTCCAACATGAAATTTTGACTCCAACAGGTGGGATCAAAATAAATATATCAACATTGAAAAGGATATCAGGGTAAGAAAAAGTTGTCAACTTTTGGGAATACTGTGGGAATACAGTAACTCCAAACTGTTCAATGCAGTAAAGATATCCCTGCTCTGTATGATAAACCTCAGGAAGCTGTCTTGTTTATGCAGTTGGAAATTCAATTTTCCCTGTATGCAGAAAAGATAACTCAGTGACAAGGGATTCCCTTCTGCTAGCTTCTCTGAACATTTATTTTAATTAAATTGGATACTGAAAAAAAACCCTATTGTGACTAAAAGCTTAATAGAAAATTGTATAAACAAGCAATAAGCATAAATTTAGTACTAAAATTTGTATGTTAAACAGGAGAGAGTTATGGCCCCAGACCAAATCATGTGGGCTGACTTACAGCCCCACTGTTTAGGTCTGTTTAGCTTTTTATATCCACAACATAGAAAGGTGGTTACATCCACAACACAGAAATTGTGCTGGGGCCTTCTTTGTGACACCCATATAAAATTTAAGTGTTTTAGACATGTTTTCCTCTGCTCAAATTATTTGAAGCAATGCTAACTCTATATTACAGTTGTTATAGGGTGAAATCATAGTCCCTGCAGTGTACTTTGTGGAATGGCAGAAAAATAGGTGGAGCATTCAGATGCATGAACTCTACTGTGTGAGCTGGAAGGAGGCAAACCTGGCTCAGCCTCATGCTGTCTGCTCTTTGGAATTGATTCTTGCTGAAAATCGCCTAAGCAATACTCATGCTTCATGACTGAGAGTGCAAGCTGGAGTCATCCAAACACAGCTAACAGTTCTGCACCATGAACAGTCAAAACCACAAGTTATTAATTGCCTTTTTGTCTTCAGCATTGTAATCATACTTAGCTCAGTTCTCCTAAAGTTTAGAAAAACTAGCATGCATTTGCCCATGAAATTCCAGTTTGTTTCCGCGTGGTGCTTAAGGCTTCACCACCACATGGAGAATGAGGCAAGTCTGAGCAAGTTCTTCCTTCTTCCTCAGCATCCCACTTCCCTCCGGTAAGTTCCCAGACAAAATCTGTATATGACAAGACCCCAAACAAAACCAGCAACACTTTCCCTGCAGTCTACACAACACTCTCAGTTAAAGCAGATTTAAAAACTCCTGTGTTTACACGGCGTTTCTACCAAGATTTGGTTTAGATAAAACCACCATTACAAGATAGAATTGTTACATGCAACTTTTACCAGGATGTGACATTTAAATCATATACAGTGAAGTTTTATCTAGCATTGGGCAGCCTGTTGACATAAGGCAACTGAATTGGGATCCTGATTGAGAGAGTGAATACGTTCTGGAGTCAGCTTTGGACAATTTAACAGCTGGAACATAATTTAAATGTCTCAATATGGATAACCAATAACACCAATGGTTATCCAAGACATCTTCATGTAGCTGGTGGGTATGCCACACATCTGTGTGTGATCCTATGCTCCAGACCATAAATGAATCCAGGATGTCTTACATGCCACTAGGTGTTTAGGTAGCAGGACCAAGTCTTATTTCAGAGTGAGTTTTAGGTTCTGCATTCTATGGAGCTATGTCAGCTCACAGCTTCTATCATCTGGAGACTCTGCAGTCAATGACAATACCACGTCTGCGAACTACAGTGGGAGTTCAGATATGTGGCTGACATCTTATCCAGCCATCAAAGTTTAGGGGTCTTAACAAATAAATAGAAAAGCCTCAGGGAATATTCGACACTGAATCATTGAGTAAAATATTGGCAGGATTGAAGATGCAAATCTCTTCTGATATGTTATTTGTCCTAGTAAATCAGAATTACCAATACTATTAAATATAATACTGCTCTGCCAGACAGATGAGACTCACACTATGATTAAGACAGCTGACGTAATACTGTTCCAAGGCAAAGAGGTTTTTTTTCTACTTATGTATTTAATACGATCCAAATGTGTCAGAGTTTCCACTAGGTGATTAAGTTCTAACAGATTATTCTAAGAAAAGCACCTTAATGAAATTTCAAACACTGTATTCACTGCATATTCAGAATCATCATAAATACTTAAAACTGTTTATTCATCCAATAGGCAACTGGATTTATCTCTCCAGAAAAAGAGAATTGAACACCAGGCTGCAATCACATTATTAAACGCTTCAGATCATGAAAGTACAGTGAAGTGACAATATTGCTATTCTGTAGGTTATGACTGCGGTCAGACTAACATAGTCAAAACATACTACTTCAAAGATCAACATTTTCTTCAGTACAGAAGACAAGTTGAGAACATGTAAGTGGGACATTTGTGAAAGGTAAATCATTCTTACTATTTGTGACAAGGTTTATTTGATACAAATATCAATTATATGAATTGCATATCACACCCACTAAAACATTAAAATAATATGTAGCTATCAGATTTCATTAACTGTTACAAGATTTTGGATTAGTGTGCCGAAATCAGACTCCTAGCCATATGTTTTGGGCACAAACTAGAGAACTAGAGTGAGTAGAGGCTAACCTTGAATTATTTTTATGGTCTTTTATATTCTTGAGTTGTTTGAGAAGAGCAAATTAGACATCCAAAAATCAGATTATAATTCAATAAGAAAATATTAAGAATAAAATGAAATGGAAGAAATTATTTTTTAGCCTTTCATCAAAGATGTTAGTGTTTGCTTAGGAGAAAGTTTTAGCAAAAAAATTTTTATTTCATATTTTGTTTCTGTTTACACTGTGTTTTTCATAGAAATATTTTTCATAAAAATGTTCATTGAGAAAGAAAATTTTGATAAAAAATGTTATAAAACTTCCTTAAGAAGTTTAAGGAGTTCAAGAACATCTAGGAAACCTTACAGCGCACAAATCCGTGGGGGCTGAAGGAACTGGCCACGGAAGTGGCTAAGCCACTCTCCATCATATTTGAGAAGTAATGGCAAGTTTCCTACAGACTGCAAAAAGTGAAATATAACTCTCATTTTTAAAAAGGGAAATAAGGAAGACCTTGTGTAGGAATAGATACATTTCCAGAAGAATTTATAATGGGAAGTTAGAACTCATTTCGCTAGGAAGGCTTTCAGCCTAGGGTGGTGGCCCTTTCTCAAAGGCAGTTTCAATGCTTCTCCCCCCTCCCCAATTCCCCCACATAGCAAGAGAAGTTCTCAACCTTGCTCTCTGGTATGCAGAGAGAGAACACATTTACAGACATGTACGAGGCCTCCTTGAGCCAGAGATAGTGGGAAGGAGAGAGAGAAGATACAAAAACCTTGGAAGAGGAGAGGCTTTGCCTTTTGCCCCGGGGCCCGATGTGTGCACCATTGTAAAAAAGTGGTCTTTGCATTTGAAATAAACATTTTTTTTAATCCTTCCGCTGCCTTGACATTCTTGGGAAGAATACCTGTGTATGTTTACCTTACACCCAGGTAACTACAGGTCAGTCGGTTTCACCTGAGTACCTGGTAAGATGGTGGAGTAGCTCCTCCTGGAAACTATGTTAAGGGACGTGGAAAATAATGAGGTCATTGGTGACAGTCAACATGGTTTCACCAAGGGCAAATCATGCCTGGCAAATCTGGTGGCCTTCTACAGTGGGGTTACAGAAGTGGTGGACAAGGGAAGTGCAACTGACATCATCTACCTGGACTTGTGCAAAGCATTTGACACTGTCCCTTGTGACATCCTTTTCTCTAAACTGGAGAGACACGGGTCAGTAGATGGACCGTTCAGTGGATAAAAAATTGTCTGGACAGTTGCACTAAAAGGGTAGCTTTCAAAGGCTTGATGGGCAAGTGGGAAGCAGTGATGAGTGGCATTCCACAGGGGTTGGTATTGGAACGAGCACTCTTTAACATCTCTGTTGGTGACACAGACAGTGGGATCGAGTGCACTCTCAGAAAGTTTGCCAACAACACCAAGCTGTGTGGTGCGGTCAACACACTGGAGGGAAGGGATGCCATGCAGAGGGACCTTGTCAAGCCTGTGCAAACCCCATAAGATCCAACATGGTCAAGTGAAATGTCCTGCAACATGGGCCAGGGTAGTCCCAAGAATAAATATGCTGGACAGAGAACAGATCAAGACCAGTCTTGGGGAGAAAAGACTTGGGGGTGTTTGTGAGGAATACTTCAACATGACTCAGCAATGTGCACTTGCAACCCAGAAAGCCAACCACATCCTGGGCTGCATCAGAAGAAGCATGGCCAGTAAGTCAAGGGAGATGATTCTCCCCCTCTTGCTCTTGTGAGACCCCACCTGGAGTACTGCATGCAACTCTGTGGTCCTGTGGAGGGTTGACCCTGTCTGGGTGCCAGGCAACCACCAGAGCTGCTCTATCAATCCCACAACTGGACAGGTGAGAGAAAATATAACAACAGGTTCTTGAGTTGAGATAAGGACAAGGAGAGATCACTCCCTGAATACCATCACAGGCAAAACAGACTCAACTTCGGGATATTAATTCTGATTAACAAAATCAGAAGAGGACAGTGAGAAGTGAAACTAAATCTTTAAAACATCATCCCCCCACCCCTCCCTCCTTCCCAGATCTACATTCTCCCCCACAGCAGTGCAGGAAGATGGGGAATGAGGGTTATGGTCAGTTCATCCTATGTTATACCTGCCACTGCTCAGGGAAGAAGGGTCATTCCCCTGCTCCATCATGGGGTCCCTCCCACAGGAGGCAGTCCTCCATGGACTCCAACATGAGTCCATCCCACGGGCAACAGTTCTCCTCTAACTGCTCCAGCGTGGGTCACTTCTCCATGCAGTGGAGTCCTCCAGGCTCAGCCTGCTCCAACATTTGTCCCCCACAGGGTCACAAGACCTACAAGGAAACCTGATCCGGTTTGGGTTCCTCTCTTCATGTGTCTGCAGGTCGTTGCAAGGAGCCTCCTCCAGCACACATTTCCCACAGATTCACAGACCATTTTCAGGCATCCACCTGTTTCAGTGTGGGTCTCCTCCATGGGCTCCATGTGCATCTCTGAATACCTGTGGACCTCCATGGGCTGCAGTGGGGACAGCCTACTCCACCATGGTCTGCACCATGGGTTGCAAGGGAACCTCAGCTCTGGTGCCTGGACCCCCTCCTTCCCCTCCTTCTCCACTGACCTTGGAGTCTGCAGAGCTCCTTCTCACATGTTCTCATTCCACTCTTTCCTGGTCTCAATTACATCTGCGCAGTAACTTCTTTTTTTTCCTTCTGAAACATGTTATCACAGAGGCATTATTGTCATTCCTGATTGGCTCTGCCTTGGCCAGCAGCAGGTCTGTCCTTGAGCTGGCTGACATTTGTTCTGCCAGACATGGAGGAAACTTCTATTAAATTTCCACAGAAGTCACCACTATAACCTCCACTCCGACTACCAAAACCTGGCCACACAAAGCCAACACAGGCTCCTAACACAAAAAAGACTTGGGCCTGCTGGGAAAAGTCCAGAGAGTTGGATCACCTATGGAGACAAGCTGAGAGAACTGGGGCTATTCAGCCTGGAGAAGAGAAGGCTTTGGGGAGACATCATTGTGACCTCTCAGTTCCTTAAGGGAACTTACAGAAAGATGGAGACAAACTTTTTACAAGGATGTGTAGTGTCAGTACAAGGGACAATGGCTTTAAACTGAGAGCAGATTTAGATTAGATATTGGGAAGAAATTCTTTACTGTGAGAATGGTAAAACACTGAAACATGCTGCCCAGAAAATTGGACTCTCCAACCCTGGGGGCATTTAAAACCAGGGTGGATGGGGCTCTGAGTAACCTGATCTAGTGAAAGGTTCCATGTCCATGGCAGGGGTTTTGGAGTTAGATTATCTTTAAGGTCACTTTCAACCATTCTATGATTCTTTGATTCTTTAAACACACAAATAATTCAGCAATTAGGACACAAGACAGAAATGTAGCATAGGCCATTTCATATTCTGTTGTTCAAGCATTCTAAATAAGAAGTATGGGATGATCAGATCTTGTCTTTCTTGGCTTAATTTGCCAAGTTATATGAAGTATAAACATTAAGAAAGGAATAGAAAAGTGGCTGTTGAATTCCCTAAGCTGAATAATTACATGCATGCAAATATGCATGAATCTTTTAGCTTGGAAAGTACAACAGAGAACTACAAAATACCTTTGATATATGTAAGTGGTGTGGGGAATATTTTTTTCTTCAGACTGCAAACTCTTTCACACATGTACAAATGATGTTACAATTAAAAGTCTGAGGTCAATAAAAAGAGACTTCAGAGCCCTAAGAAGAATGCTAAAAAATTTAGGAGCACAGGTAACATTTTCTTCAACCTTCATAGAAATGAGGGAAGACTTTGGTAGAAACAGGTGAGACCAATACATCAATAACTGACTGCAGGACTGGTGTCTGTGCTAAAACATTGGATTTTTAAACCATGGAAGAGCCTTTGGGAGATAAAGTATGTTGGGGCCTTATGGGATCCCTCCCACCTGATGAGGAAAATGTATATGTGGGATATAGATAGCTTGGAACAGTAGGAAATTTTTAATGGGATGAAATTTAATGTCAAAATGTCAGATCCTGCACCCAAGACAGAATAATGCCTGACATAAGTATAAATTGGGAGAGGAGTGGCTGGAGACCAGCCCTGCAGGAAGGGATCTAGGGGTGTTGGCTGACAACAGACTCAGTAGGAGTCAGGAGGGTGCCTTGGCAGCCCAGAGGGCAAATCACATCCTGAGGTGCATCAAGCACAGCATCACCAGATGAAGAGGGGATCATCCCACTGTATTCAGTGTCGGTGCAGTCTCACCTCGAGCTCTCTGTTCAGTTGTGGGCCCCAGAGTGTCAGAAGAATGCGAATGTCCTTGAATATGTACAGAGGAGGTCAACAAAGCTGGTGACAGGGCTGGAAGGAATGTCCTATAAGGAGCAGCTGAGGACTTTGGATTTGTCTAATTTAGAGAAAAGGAGGCTGAGGGGTGACCTTGTTGCTTCCTTCGTAGGGGGTGTAGAGAGGGAGATGATGCTTTCTTTGTTATCCAGAGACATGTGGAAATGGTTCAGAGTTGCATGAGGGAAGACTTAGACTGGACATTAGGAAGCAATTTTTCACTGAGATGGTGGTCAAACACTGGAGCAGGATTCCTAGAGAGGTGATCAATCTAGAGAGGTGATCAATGGCCCAAACCTGTCAGTCTTTAAAAGGCATTTAGGCTATAGCCTTGATAACATACTTTAACTTTTGGTCAGCCCTGAATTGGTCAAGCAGTTGGACTTAATCTTCATTGTAGGTCCTTCCAACTGAAATATTCTATTCTATTCTATTCTAATGACATTCTATGACATTCTATGACATTCCATTCTATGACATTCTATTCTATGACATCCTATGACATTCTATTCTATGACATTCTATTCTATGACATCCTATGACATTCTATTCTATGACATTCTATTCTATGAAATTCTATGACATTCTATTCTATGACATTCTGTGAAATAATTCAATAGCAGAATTAAACAAAAAAAATATTTTGATGTAATTCTTAATGAAACTGTGAAGCTCTTTGCCAAAGATCTTTTTGATACCAGCAGTATAAATTGATTCAAAGTGATTTTAGACCTTTTCAATTAAGAGGATATTATTGATAACTACAAATAGCGTTTGGCTGAGTGCGATATTCAGATCACAAAACTTGGCTAGTAAAGATAGCATATGCAAAAGGAAGTCTTAAACTTCACTTGGCCTTGTTTTTATACTTGTCTTAAACATATGATGCAACATCAGACAAAGAATACTGAGCTAGACAGAGCTTTGGTTTGATTTGCTTTGGAACTTCTGTAACACAAATTATTCTCACTAAAATGTAGGATTTTATGTTCCCAGTCTATTTTATACAATTGGGTCTATAATGTAGGTTGTCGAAGAACTCTTGAAAATAAGTTATGCTATATATCTGTTCTATATATACATGTTATATATATATATATATAAATATATATATAATATATACATTATACTATATAACATTATGTTATATAACCTTATGTTAACTAAGTTAGGCTATATATATATATATATGGCCTTAATATATGGGTCTATAGAAAGGATAGTCTCTTGTCTTTCTTTTTTCTTTTCTTCTTCACTCTCACAATTACCCTTTCCTCCCTTAAAAGCCTTTAATATTAGTCAAAGAGAAAGGAAGATAAATTATTACATATCTCCTCTTCAGTGTAACACAAGATTTTCTCAAAAATGCTGCTGCCCAAGTGCTGCAGGGAGACATGGATTTTAATAAACCATTAGAGCATACAAAATTAGTAAGATATTAATCCAATGTGGATCACATGCAGACAAGGAATAATATATTGGGAAAGAATAATAAAAACCAAATTATCAAAATGGAGATGAAGATTATGGTGAATTATCTTAAAAATTACAAAAAAGTAGAGGTGCCTGGCCATGTCTTAAAATAAGACATAGATACAGGTGTTTTACCATAACAGGTCAAAGGAATACGTTCATCTCATATAATAAGTACTTGTTTCCTGGGGCAACTTCAACACTGAAGTTACTTTGCTTGATACAAAAACTAAAGTGACACCAATCCCACCACCAGCCCTTGAATTTTATGTCCTAATTTGCTTATATTAAAAGACCACATTAATAACTGAGCTGGTGGATTTAATGTCTTTAATGACCCTGATTCTGAAGTGCATTGAGAAATAAGATATTCCACTGACATTAGTACTTGTTGTTGCCTAAAAAATTGGGAGACAAAAAACTCACCAGGCTAATTTAGTAGAGTTAAGATATAGAACAAGTCTTTAATAAAGGCATTCTGGCGCAAGGAGTACGATAGAGGCGTGCACCCGTGTCCAGTGGTTCTACAATTATATAGATTATCCATCCAAACCCAGAACTATGCACCCCCCAGGCATGCCTCTCCAGAATTGAGTCGGGGGGTCCCAAGACCCCTTTATTCCTCATCTTCCTCTTCTTTATGGCACGTACTGTCTTTGAAGCTTCTCCAAGGTTCTGGGCTTGAAGGTTGCTTTGACTGTGATGGTATCTTGTTCAGCCCTGGGGTGCATATGTTTTAAACAGAATGTGTTTACTATAGTCTGGCCTTGAAAGGAGCCTAAACAAACGTAAAGAATTTAGAAAATTCCATATGAAATGGGGGAATAGGGTTTGGTAAGTGTTAACTACTATTCTAAAATGTGACAGACTATACAGTTACATTAAAATATACAAAAAGCTAAAAAATCCTAAAAATTCAAAGGCATCAGTTGAAATACTGGAACATCAGTCAGAAGAATCATAGAATCATACAATCATACAATCATACAATTACAGAATAAGTTGGGTTAGAAGGGACCTTCGAGATCATCAAGTCCAACCCTTGATCCACTACCACTGTGGTTACTACACCATGGCACTAAGTGCCACATCCAGTCTCTTTTTAAAAATCTCCAGGGACAGAGAATCCACTACTGCCCTGGGCAGCCCATTCCAATGTCTGACCACCCTCTCTGTAAAGAAATTCTTTGTAATATCTAACCTAAACCTCCCCTGGCACAACCTGAGACCATGCCCTCTTGTCTTGTTTTTTTTTTTTTTTTTAATTATTTCCAGGGTATCTGCACTTCCTATTATTATCACAATAAAAGGGGGGCGGGGGGGGAAGCATTTCTGCAAACATGGGAGGAACGGAGGGGGTCAGGAGAGGAGATAAGGAATGACACTCAAAGCCCAGACAGTTTGTGTCCCTCTGCAAAGATCCGTTGCATTTGGCACAGGGCACTGGCAGCTCCTGGCAAGGGATGTCCCCACCATTACATCAGCTACACTCAGACCTCTCTGAGCTGCCCCTGTTCTATGATTCCCCATCGTCATCCTCATCTCCTGCGTCTTCCTCCAAGAACTCTTCCTCCTCGGCTTCAGAGCTGGCATCATCTTCCAGGGTGATGCACTGCCCGCTGAGATAGACTGGCCCAGCCCCACACTGGAGCATGACGGTGACGGGAGGGACCAGCTCCAGAGCTTTGGGGCTGATCATGGGCAGCACTGAGCTCCGCAGTGCTGCGATGGGCACCAGCCTGTGCTCCCCGGAGGCGTTTTTGGAGTCCACAGCCACCACGTACAGCTCGTCCCTGGCATCAGTCCCCCATTCTCAGCAGCACCAGGTGCTCCAAGAAGTCATCGCCCTCCTTCACCACTCAGCTCCGGGCGCCTGTGCCCAGCTGGCAGCCCCACAGTTCAGCCATGGGCCTCTCCTCCGACAGCAACCGGGAGAAGGGAAGCGAGGTGTCCATCCCCCACGGCAGATCTGACACCAGCGACCAGCTCCCGTGGGACAAACAGCAGAGAAAACAGCACCCAGAGAGCAGCCAGAAGTGGGATGTTTACCAGTACTTGAAAAGAGAATTGCACTTTTAGAAATAAGTAACACTTTATGGCACATAACCAGACCCTGAAAATTATTACTAACTTTGCATCAATGTTATATACTTGTTTATATACAATGTTTATATATATATATACAATAATTATACTACTCAGTCCTTGACGTGCTAAAATTCTAGAGAGAAATATGATGGTCTTGGTTTTTCAAGCAAAGGTCAACTCTCTTGTAGTAAAACATTCCCTGTAACTGAAAGCTGGTAATAGTTGACTTCAGTAACATTGACATCAGAAGGGAATTTATCTAAGGATGCCAGGGTTCAGATGCTAGTCAGAGTTGGTTGACTTCTTGACGTGACTAACACAGATTAAGGACCTTTCACTTTAGAATTTTGGATTTCAGAAAAGATTACCTCTATTTTTAAAGTGATAGTTTCATTGTTATTAATAAAATGTTTTTTTAGAGTCATGAAGAAGGTCTTAAGACTGGTTTAACTGGAAATGACTTATCCTTCAACAGAAAAATAGGAACTGCCTCTTGCTGGCTTTGTTGAGTACAAAATACTAACATGTACATCAAGCGCTTTTGCGCATCATCTGATATAGTTTTGTCTTCACTCAACATTCCTCATATCCAAGTATTTAAAATTTTCCATTATGTAAGAATACACCTATGTGACACAATGCAGTGTAGAGAAATAAGCTATTTCTAAATCATTCATCTTGAGTACTAGAACTGTCTAAACATTAGCTAGACAATGTTTAATAAGATTTTGTTCAAGGATACAGAAGTGAATGAATATGCTGGTTTATTATTTTTTATATTATGTGATGAATTAGGTTTTATGAAGATTATATAGTAGATATTGAGACAATGAAGTTTGAATATCTGGCCTAAAAAGCAAAATGCACTAGATATCAAACTTTAATATTGTATTTTTGTTGACTAAATGACATTGAAAAAAACCCTGCTTTTTTTTTACTAGGTTCTAAATGCAGGTGAAAGAGTTAAAAATTCATATGAAATAGGCAGGCAATGTCTGCAAGATTTGCAAATCCAGCTCTGCACAGACAACAGATTTAGATATGTAAGACCAAATTTCAATAGGCCTTATATTTTGGGGGTGTTACCCATCCCAAATCAGTCATGCAAGACTTTCTGATGACAAAGTATTAAACACTTGTTTTAAAATTCATGTCATTAGAAGCATATGCTGCAATCAGACATTTCCTGTTCATGAAAATACATATAATTAAAAACAGAAAAAAATGTATCTGTCAGCTGCCAGATGTGCTATTTGCTTATACAGTACATACTGTAGACAGGGTGAGAAGGATAAGTTATTTTGTCTTTTTACAAACTCTCATTTTTAGGATTCTTGAAAGCAGTCATCTTCCTAACAATCATCATCTCAGAGTTGCAAGAATACACAATTCTCTAATCTCTAGTGGCTTAGCTTATAATACTTTAAGTGATATGCAAAATTGTCTTTGCTGTTGTTTTTCAAAGCAATAAGAGACTGTGGCCATGACAGACTGTGGTTGACAGGACCCCTTCATCAAGGAGAAATGCTTTAAGTACATAATTTCTTGAAGGATACAGTTATTACCACTAACTGTGTTTTCTTTGAATCTTTAGTAAAGACTTTACAGTGAGATAACTGAAGAGATTAGCCTCAGTAATTAATTTGCAGCCTGAAAGAAATTCATATTGGTTTCTAACTCCTTGTAGTCTTCTTTGATCATCAGGTTGTATGGAAATATCACTATCAGCAGTTAACACTGATATCCTATTACATCCACATTCAGTCACACACTGCCAACCACTCCCTACATGGCAGCCCAGAGGTAAAATACACAGCTAAAAGTAAACACTTCATAATGTTTAGACACATTCAAATCTCTTCCTCAAAACTTGAAATAGTTCCCATAAAAGGAAGTTTGAATAGTGACTTAGTTAAATATGCACATCAAATATTGACTAAGAAGAAGCAAGGTTAAGATTTACTTCACAAAAAAAGCAGTGCTCCACCTGGGAATCCAAAAGCTGTGAGGAGGAACATGACATACTGCATGCTGATGTAGATCAAATATGACAAAACAAAATTTCATCATATTCTAGACATCAACGCATTCTGGGAATCTCCTGGATTGCTTAATCCCTGCTCTGTTGTCCCTTCAACAGTTGTCAGGGTCTCCCAAGAGAACCAGGGCTTGTGAACATGAGACCTCTCCTATATGTCTAGAGAGGGTCTCACGTGCTTGGTCTTCCTGGTTGGGTGGCCTGTAGTAGACCCTCACTGTAATGTCACCGATGCCTGCCCTCCATCTCAGCTGGTTCCTCATCCATCCCCAGGTGAAACTCTGTATACTTCTTATGCTAACCTTCACTTCTAGTGAGGAACTTCCGAACTCCTCAGGAAATACTCTATTAAAAACAAAGTTTAAAACTCAGGAGATCAGTGCCCACTTGTTACTCCAAACTGGAACTAAAGACTAATACTTCAAGTTTCTTGTGAAGCTGTGTTTCAGGATTGGACTTGAAATATATCCTAAGTTATTAATAATTGTTTAATGTGTCTTTCCAAAGTAAAACAATGAAGGAAAATCTTCTTTGAAACCAGAACAATATTAACTGAATTCAAGAACCAATAGAATGAAAGACAAAAGTTGAAAATTATCTGATATTCATGATTTTGCTGGATTGTCTTTTATTTTCATTCATGGGTACTGACCTGAATTTGTTCCCAGAGGGTACTGTGTGTACTTGACAACTGTAGTTATGGAAAAAAGAGTTATTCAAGAGGACAGGAGGTTGTGAAACCAAGAATCTTGGGATCTATCAGAACGAACTGAATAGCACCAACAAAATAATTTTCTGGGGAAAACTAGTTTGATATGAAGGTGATTTTTTTTTTTTAGTTTTGTTTTGTTTTGTTTTTAATTCTGCCCTATCCCACCCTGTACTTGACTTACTCTATTAAAATAATTGGTCTCAATAGAGAAAAGGAATAGAGTAGGAGAGCTTGGATGGGTCCTGCATTAGGCATCCAATATGATGCACTGTTTGATGTATTTCTCTCAAGAAAAAGACAGAGAAATCTTGATGTCCCTGCTTAAATGCAAGGAAGATCTGTTCTGTGTTACTGTTATTTCACAACAATGTTTTTCTTTTCTGTGGGTTTGTTTGGTTCTGTTTTTCAATAATCACATTGAGGTACTTTTTGGAAAATTAAACAGATATAAATAAATATAGTTTGCATGCCTATTTTAATTTTGATTGTATTACTCTTGCTACAAAGTTACATACTACCTGGAGAACTCATTTGTCACATACTCTTATCCTCAGGCTTTTACACAGAAGTGGACACTTTTTTTGTGACACTTTCACAGCAAAGTTCAGCGACATCCTTCTCTCACACTTATGAAAGCCTGTGGAACAACTTACAAAACTATGGAAAACATACTGTGTTCTCTCCTGCAAGGTTAAATGCTACAGGACTTCCAGCTTTGACATTCTTCTATTATTCAGTTTGACTAAACAGCTTTAAATATGTCAACAGGTTTATTCATTAAATTACACAAAAGTAATTTAATTGATTCAGTACAGCTGGTAGTTTAAAAATATACACACTTCTGTTATAACTAGTTAGTCCAAAATGTTGTGTAGTCAAGGATTCTATGTTTTTAAACTGTCTTGCTTATCCATTCTGACAGTATTAAACGTAAACTCCTGCAATATTAGTAAATTAACTTTTACTAATCCTACTTATAAAGAGATTTACTGCTGAGTGGAGAGATCAAAAGGTTAATTCATCAGAGAAACTCTCACTAGCTATTAGCAAAATTTATAGGTTAGTACAATTCTAGATATAATCGGTTCATTCTGACTTCTATATGAAACAACATATTACAGTATGCCAGTGCAACCTCTGCTTTTAGGGAAGACCTTTCGAGGTTGGATTATTATGCTGTAGCAAAAAATGTTTGACTAGTCTCAACAGACTCAACGAACACTATTGCTTTGAGATTGCTAAGAAATCCCTGACTAATTTTTCTAGGATCTAAGCTCTACCTCCTTACCACATGAATTGCTTATTTAAATGAATTCAAACAAGTTGTAAAAATAAATAAACCAAAAGTACATGCCAGGATGCTTGTCTTGAATGGTAAAGCTACTTTACATAAACACATATATATGATTTAGGAGTCTAATCCTGATGAAAAATAACAGTCTAAAGCTCCTAAATCACGTGCACACTTTTGAAAATGTTGCCTATAACCACTCAAACATGAGTTCTCTGAGATGATCTGCTTCTCTAGGTTACAACTCTCTACATCAAAAAACCATTGTATTCAGGTTGGCTTTTGCAGGTGAGGACTGTAATTTAGAATTGCAACAATAGTGATTATAAATTGTAACTGACTTCAGGATGCTAACGATATGCAGTCTTCATCCATGCCATGGTAGAATATAACTTGTCCGTGGACAAATCTTGACGCTTTATCCTTAAAACATTTATTTTTAAATGAATAAATAAGATAAACAGATCTCATACCTGTATTACTGTAGCTTACTTCTACTAACAGGTCATTCCAGGAATTACCTAACAGAAAAGGATGTTTATGCAGTATTGAAACACTCAATGGAACTATAACATGGCAATAATAAGTGGGGTTTTTTTCTGAGTATTTAAGGCATCAACAGGAACAACAACTCTCAGAACAACCAGTTTGCTCATATTTCAGCAGTTCATAGAGGTTTCTTGTGAAACTGGGACTTCACTGGGCTTGTTCACAAAGAAATAGTCTGTAGTCCTAGACAAGGCAAAGAGAGAAGTGCTAAATGACAAACAAATAAAAGATACAGTGTATACCCTTTCATAGAGAAGCATCTAAACCTTAAATGACAGTATTTTCAAACATTTTAAATTACATATTACGTGTGGACCATTCTGCCTTTACCCAGGGCTGGGTTAATGTTATGACCACGCCAATGTGCATTTTGTTTCTGCATATATCCCTATCCCTTAGCAGAATATATGTCTATGGACACCCAAGCATACTTTAAAGCTGACTCTGTTTAGGCAACTCAGATTACAGATAGAGTGTGGGAGACCAGGAGAAGTGTGCTGTGGAAGATTGTGTCTACGAGCAATGGAAGGCAAATATAGAAATCTCCGAAGAGATTCTTGGAACACCGGAAGAATGCACCTTTTCTACCTTTGTTTAATGAGTCAGATTGTTAAAATACTTAATACTCATCATTGATGTTAGTGTTGAATGTTTGAAGTGTTATTGCCTTATATCCCTTTGATTGTTAGTTTACCACATGTCCCTCAGTGTTTGGTACCTAAATTTGCATCCTTGCTCGTGATTGGTTCAAAAATGCTGCATTGCAGTATCTAATTCATTAGTAATCCCTTGCTTGGATATCTCCGCCCTTATTCTCCCTCCATTGGTTTGTATTTTCATGCTCCTCCCAAAATCCTCCCCTTCTTCCAGTACCTTCCCTCCTAACCCTATTTAACTCCAGTTCTCCCCTCAGTAATGACCATTTTTTGCCTCTACTCCGAAGTAGTTGAACCCTCTTTCCTAACGGGTCGCGTCAGTAGAAGAATCTGGATTGGTTTGTATCCATCTCTGCAGATACATTCATCCAGGCTCTGAGGAACTAAAATCTTAAGTACTTTGTCAGTGAATTGATAGCTTTTAATCTCTGCATATCCATCCCTAAATTCAGAGTATGTTCTGGTTCAAATAACCTATATTCAGTCAAAAACACTTCAAAAAAGGAATATTCTAGTTGAGTTCTTCAATGTTTCTGACTTCCAAGAAATTTTTGTCTGCAAGACCAGAGATAAATGGAAACAAAGTAGACTCACATATATAGATGAACTCTCACAGATTTATGAGGTGAAATCATTGGAACAGCTCACTGAACAATACAAGCTTCAGAGATGAGGTTTTCATAAACATTATTTTGAAAGACATACAGCAATCCATACCCAAGCATGAAAACAAATTACAAAGACTCCAAGATAACCAGGCAGAGTTAAAGGGCAAATTACTAGTCTCTGTGCAGTACTAAGTAGTATGAAAAGAGGTAAGTCACAGAACATAAAAATAAGAAACACAATTTCTGATGAGATGACTCCTGGGCAGATACCTCCTACACTGCACACACCATCACCTCCTTTTCATCAGTGAGTGATTGCCAGAAGAAAATAATCCCTCTGTATTGCAGTAATCAGTAATAAAATGAGAATAATGAGGCCAACATCCTGTGAAAAATGGGAACAGGAAAATAGGTCACCATAAACATAATTTTCTGGTGTTTCTAGCATGTGGAAATTCTGAACATATAAATATATAAACTTATACAAAACCTTTGACATGATGTTATTTTTGATAAACACCCAATCCATTATATTCTGAAGGAATTCTCTTATTTTCTTTGTACAGAACAACATTTATGCAAGAAAAAATTAAAGCATCTCTCCCAATGCCTATATTTATGAAGGCTCTACTTAGTCATTAGATTAGTAATAATGTAATGGGAAAGGGAAACAACTAGATTTTAAAGAAAAACCACTGTCCCATAGTAATAAGAAAATAACAAGTTGCAATGAGAGAAACACAGATCATATTTAAAAATTGGGGGAAAAATCAAGACAAAGAACAAGAAGAAAACTCACATATTTGCTTCATAGTATGTATAACACTGCAGTATTTTTAGAAACACTGTTGAAAAAAAAATCCTGAGTGTAAACATGTAGAGGTGTAATACTTCCCCCCAAAAACTAAAAAAAGCACAAACTCAAGATAAGGAAAATTTGAACCATTGTAAGGTCAACATAAATTATGCCCCTTAAAAGAAACTGAACCCAGTGAACTTCATGATCCCTGGGAGATCGGAAGCTGCTGTGGTTCCTTGTTCAAGATTCAACCAGTAGCAAAACTGAGCATATTTCCCCAACACACACATACCAGCAGACATAATTGACCACCAGCAGATAAACACAGCCAGTGCCTTTAGATGCATCAGATACACACAAACAGCACTCATGCAAATGACATAAATGTCCTGATCTTCTCCAGGCTGGCCCAGACCTGCTCCCTCAAATATCCAGCTCCAAGATCGTACAGACAGACTACTTCCCAACTAATCTGACTTGAGTCTACTAGCATCTCACACACACACACAAAAGAGGATGAGCACTCATTTAGTTCTCTGTGAGGACAGAAACAGGAATTTACCAAGAGGGAGGACAGATCATACTGTGATCAGGGACAGGACTCATACAAGTGTAATGAATTTCAGCTTATTTACATGAGACTGTCCTGTATAATTGCCCCTCTCCATTTTTTCTTGTATTTATCCTTCTCCTAAGCAGCCTATAATAAATTTAGCATATTCCTATAATCCCTTCAGGCATCCCATAAAAAGTTTTACACACTTGCAATGATTCACCTTAAATATCCTATAGGAAGTTTACTCTTTCATGCCAAATCCAGGATACTCTCATTTCCATTCTGACCTATTAAAAAGTTGTGGTTGGTGTTCCCAAGGTAAGCAGAGGCCTGGTGCCTTTAACAGTCCGTCCACAACTCCGTTTTTCGTTAACTACTGCTCCCTTAATGGTTTTATATCTGTGTCTTTAGTCTTTGTTGCTTTTCCTATTCCTTGTCATGGCCTTTTAACCAAATGTTCCTACAAAAGAGATGTTCTACTTTGCAGCTATCCTAACATTCAGGGGTAACCCTCTCCTTTTCCCTGTCTCTCACTTTCTCTCTGGGTAGAATGATACGTTTGGGAGAAATTGAAAAGTGAGCATAAGAAAAGAGAGGAAGGACGTATTCTGTGACATACATCTTGCAGCATACCCATGTCCTTTTGGTATTCATCAAATTTATTTTTAAATTTTCTGAACCTTTCAGAAATAAAGACCACTTTAAAAGATGTATTGGAGAGACATTAGCTGTCCTCTGTCCTCTTCTTTTTAATGATAAACAACAATGCTGAACGTTTGCTGCTGGTGAGTCAGAATATATAAATATTGAATTCAACAGTTGCAATTTCAGAAAGTAACTAAGAGATGACATTAATGACCTTGAAAGGGTAGATTTCAAAAGCAGGGAAACATTGCTTTCATTTTCATTGATACAACAAAGAGAAAAACAGTATCTTTGCATGCAAAGAAACATAAGACACACCAGCAAGCTAAGACCATGTAGGAAAAAGGTGGAATGATAGTAAGACATCAATGGTAATGCATTTTGGGTGATGGTAAATTATTGCCTGGTGAAGCCAGCACTGAGTTAAGTAAGTTATTCTAGTCAAAAGCAGTAAGTAGAGTTTGCTAGAAAATAGTGCTTTGTTTTACTAACAGTTTTAAAGTTCCAGATTTATTTTATTCTGCTTTGGAATGAAAGCAAAGCCTTTTAAATGCTACTGTAAAGTGGAAGCATGTAAAAATTTTTGCTTCATGTTGAAAAGGTCAACTTTTTGATGAAAGTCTTTCTCTCTTGATCAAAACATTTACACTGAAAATGTCTCTGGGTTGTTTCTGAAAAGTATTTGTGGCTTCAGCAAATCATCTTGCTCAAATGTGATAGTTCCTAAGCAGCCAAAATAGTGAACTCTGGTGTTCTAGAGATTTGTGTTTCCTTGCCTCTAAACTCCCTCTAATACATCCACCATACTGCATGTAGCATCTTTACTTAGAGACAGAACACTTTGGTTGGTAATTTTCTCTCCTGTATATACCTGTCCAAGTGACTGGCTAACCAGAAGAAATGATGATGATGTGATGATGTGATGATCACAGAGTTCTCCCAATTTTCATTTCCAAGAACAAGAAATTTAGTCTCCCTCTTTAACAACCTATTAGGAGTGTGGAGCAATGTGTCAAGGAAGGACTTATTTTTGAGTTTGGGAGGGGGGTTGTTGGTTATTAAAGCTGCTGAGAACTTATCGTGGGTGACTGTAGGACAAGACAGCATGATCACACAAAGAAGCAAATTAGTGGGATAAAAAATTGTGAAGAATATTCTTATTACATCATTACTAAATCCATTATTATGCCTTAGAATTGTGTACTAAGAAAATAATTTCACTTGATTTGATTTATGCCCAAATATTATTATAACATTACAAAAGCACTGAAGAAAATAATGACTTCTGGATTTTACTTGGCAGAAGGCAGGTGTAATAAACATCAATCACAGTACAGTTATGGGAAAGGTATTTTTATTTCTGTACCACTCAAAGCATTGATATCTCTTCATCTTTTACGGACAATATTTGGCTCCCTGAAGAAAGCAGCTAAGTGACATAAGCACAGACATATCTATATAGCAGGTCTTATCTGACAGAGACTTTCTGAGAAGTGGTTGATTGTCTCTTTAAACACCAGGAACTAGATGGTATCAGAATTACAACTTAATACCTCAGTTAAATCTATATCACAGTGTAATGACATATATTGCACATATACATTCCCTAAATTATATAAAATCACACAAGTGTCCCTGACTGTATTTAAATTATAACTGTGGCAAATCAACATTTCTGTAATGCAATTTTTTATTGCTTTACCTAGCCATAAAAGTTACTCTTCGTGTAGAAAAATTTCTATCCTCAGCAAACTTACTTTTCAAAACTGGAATGGGAAAAAAACAAAACAAAACAAAAAACCCACCACAGCCAGAAAAAAAAAAACAACAAAACAACAAACAAACAACAGAATCAGTGCCTTATGGTCAGGACAGCCAGTGGGAAAAGTTTTTTTTCATAATAAGTACTTGAACCAGTTGAGCAGCCCAAAAGAATACTTTGTTGGCTTTTGTACCACCAGTAAAACATTTATCAGGCAAGAGACACAAGGAAGACCTTCTGTCCAGAACCTGGAGGGAGAGTAAGACACTCTGAGAGGATTTGGGAAAGTTTATACTCTTGCTTCAAAGAACATTCAATTATTTTTATGAAACAAAAGAGCTCTGAGTGAAGATTAGGGGAATTTTATTGTGAATGTCTATCTACTACAGAAAAGCTTGGTGGATGGACAAGGAAGAGATATGAATACACATTAACGCCCCATAAGCCTGCTTTTGGCTATTCTGAGAGAAGAATCTCTTTCCTCATAATTCCAGACTCACTCGGAAAATAAATTCAAAATAGTTTGTAGGATATAAAGAAACATTTCCACCTATTTCTATGTATATAAACACACACAGTCGTGTCACTGGTAGTATCTGAAATAGCAACCTAAGTGTTCTCTAACTAAACACAGACAGCTCTCAGATGTAGTCCCTAACAATGTAGTGATCATATTAAGACCAGCCTCTCCCCAAGCTCTGTGTTTCAGTTATATTTAGCACAGCAGTACTTCTGTAAGCTTTATATATAGGAGAGAAATCTGATTTTCTCTTGCTTGCCATACAGCAGCAAACTAACAATTCACGCAGGTGTTTTGTTTTATTAGGCCAGATGATGAAACAGCAGCTTTCAATATAAATGGAGAAGAATGGTGCATACCTTAGATACAGTCCAGAAACAAGCAAATCAAAGAATGCTTCTTCAGCTCAGCTTCCATGTGTTCATTTTCAGCAGATCTGTGAGGCATTGCAAGCTGACAGGTGAAATCATTTGCCTCATAGATCATGAATGGAGCTACAGTAAGATGAATTGCATGCAAAAGAGCAGACAAAAATCAACAATACATGACATAGTGAAGCAATGAGAATTCTGCAGTAGATTAGGGAACTCACTGAAAAAAAATACAGCAGCTGCACTTCAGAATATAACGGAAAGAGATATGATAAACTAAACCTTAGATGAACATTAGATACATGAAGCTGTGCTATATGAAATATAATAGAAGATGACTACTAGTTCCAGAAGGTCAGTGATTCCTGAAGGTATTCCTTTTAAAGAAATGTCAGTCTAGCCTGTTGTGTTAACACTGGTTCATAGCCATTTTGTTAGCAGTTGTATGCATATTGAGATACCTTTACCAGTGTCCATCTCCTGTACAGGAATGGAAGAGATGGTGGAAATACTGTTTTAATCTGAAACACTAACAGAACATGTAAAATGAAAATCCTAAGACTTGGTTCAGCAAAACATCTATGTATTCTGTTTAGTCACTTTCATTGCCCATTTTCTGTAAACTGATATGTCTAATTTTACTTCCACAGAGAAGTTAGTTTACTTCAGTTTCTGTCAGAATAAAGCATTTATTT
Source organism: Manacus candei (assembly GCF_025592945.1). Classification (NCBI taxonomy): domain Eukaryota; kingdom Metazoa; phylum Chordata; class Aves; order Passeriformes; family Pipridae; genus Manacus; species Manacus candei. The sequence continues at coordinate 30,609,098 of NW_026138056.1, read as the reverse complement.
GTTGACTGTAATGTAAATCCAGTGTTGCCGGTGTATTTTGATGCTGAAAAAAAATCTCCAGGAGCAGTTAATTAGGGGTGAGATAAGAAAGGGTTTATTTGTCAAGGCTAAGATGTTACACGACGCGCGCAGGCCGTGCCTGAGATGTTACATTTTATCATATCATCCGTCCAATCCCAGATGTGTCCACCCTGCGGCCTTTCCTCTGGTCTGCCCCAGGCCCACCCCCTGAGAAATGGGTCTGGGGGCTTTTTGGGACCCCCCCTTCATCATCTTCAGCTTCATCAGAGCACAAAGGGTACAGTTACCTAATTTTTGACCGTATTCTGTGGTTTAGGCCCAGATATGCTGTTCTGTCAACTGTCTAGGCCTTGCCTTGACAAAAGACTAAACACTTCTGCTGTATTCAGAAGTAGGATTGATATGGGGAGCATAGAATGGGGTAAGAGGGTTGAGGAATGTATAAACAAGGGTGCTAGAGAAAGGGAAAGGAACAAGGGGGGGGGAAGGTTGCTGTTTTAAAGACTTACTTATAAAACTTACAAGTCTTACAAATATTAGAAAAATAAAAAACCATTAGGGGCTTAAGGCATCACCAGAAGTGGGACAATCCATTTTTTTCTGGACTGAGGTATGAAAAAGCACTTTGGAGCTGTATTTAAGAACTGCTAAAGACAAAGAACAGCATTCTTCAACTCTACATTCTCTAGGAAAATGCGCTGCTACTTCTATATGTGCTGCTACTGCAGTGATGCTGGAGTCCATGCTTCTAGGGAAGTGACTGTATGTGCATCCATTGTTTATGTTCAACACATCATCCGCATGGCTGGAGCAGTATCATGTCCATGTCAAGGCTTTTGTTTAAAACTTATATCTGAGAAAACTAAAAAGCTTAAGTCACTGTGAAAAAAATCAGAGAAGCTAGTGTTATTTTTCTGTATTTATAAAATGTAGCATTGGAAGATGACTACGTTCCTGTTGGAGATGGTGGAAGTAGAAGTCCTTTTAAAATCGGAACAAATGTTACTCCCATCTTTCCAGTCCTTCCTTGAACAGGCAATCAGACATTCAACCAAACACAGCTTGGACATGAATCTGAGCACTGTGAGCAGAAGTGTTGTTCTAAATCCTGAACACTCTCACACTGCCATAGCTTTGTGGGCAGGACTCGTACCTTGTAAAATGTACCCTTTTACCAAGTTGGGCATCACCCCATCTCAGAGAGGGCAGTAAGGCAGGTCAAACTGAGGGGAAGGAGGTCAACCCTTCAACGGAGCAAATACAGGCCAGAGAACCACCCTGAAGCGGACAGAAGGACACATGGCATCCTGCACAACCACAGGATGAGGCTCCACAACCATGGGACTGGGACCAGGCTGGTGGAGCAGCTCTGAAGGTAAGGCTCTGAGGTGATGGAGGGAAGCAACAAGGGACACCCTCAGTCCCTTGGGTCCCTTCTCTTCACAGTTAAAGCCCCCTGTGTCAGTCAGAGCTGTAGTTGTACGTGTGTGTTGGCCACCATCACGGCAATTTCCTGACGTCACCAGGCATATGGACAGCGTGTTATGTAAACAAACAAGATTTCAATAACAATAGACTCCTCTTTCATTTATCCTTTGCTAATACAAATAGCCTGTAATACCCCAAACACTCTTTCAAATTAAACTCTCAGTGAAAATATCTAGGTATGTTCAGGTAAAAGCGGTACTGGGGGCATAAACTGTGGTATGTGAAAGAATAATGCGCTACTGTTATTCTACATTAACCCAACACAGTGTTTGAAAGAAGAGTGAGATACAAGAGGCCCAGTTAGACTCCTTCATTAACAAAATCTTAACCAAAGACAGTAAGATTGCCTTTGAATTCGATAAGATATATTTCCTACCTGCTACATCACTTCCACATCTGTTAATCTGGAATGACTCTGTGAAGGTTAATAGAAATACACCTTTGTGGGAGTTTATCTATGCCAGGTCTGAAATGAACTGAGAGATCTTTTTCGTTCAAACCCTCATTGCAATTACGCTCACTGTTAGCATATCTGTTCTAACAGTGGAAGAAGATTAGACCCCAATATTTCAATAATAAACTTTGCAGTGGGAGCTTTAAAATCTGTTTGCAAATGAAATAAGTTAGGACAAAACCCTTGGATCCAGAAAGCTTAAGCACAGAGATAAAGGGAGAGAGAACTGCAAGTGTCTTGTCTTGAAAGCTGTTCAATGCCTCATTCAGACTGATAAAGTGGACAACTGATGTCGTTATTTTCTACCCAAAAGTCTTCATGAAATCATTAGTCTGTATTATATTTAAATTGGTGAAACACAGTTCTAGGAGGGAAGTAATTCACAGTAGAGAGTCTGAAAATCTTAAAAATAACTCCCTGTTAGGGTGATTTTATGACTGAAAAAGATCTGAGATTAAACCAAAAATTTTAGGCTATAAATTGATTACTTTTTGCAATTTTATTTATGGGATAATAATTATTATCACTACTGTAGTATAATACATGGTATATAGTATAATATATACTGCAGATATGCATATATGTTTCAGTACAAAACATACCATGTATATATGTGTACATACATATATGCATTTGCATATAAACATTATGTATTTTATGGAAAGAATCAGTATAATTGACTCACTACATGGAAGAAATGACTGTCTTTACTATCTTTATAAATAAGAAATCTTGTACACATCCATCTTTGTCTTGTCAAACCTTAGCTATACAATTCCAAATCTTTCTCTAGGCCCAAAAGGTACAAATTTTGCCATTGAAAGATTGTTTTCAATGCCCAGTGTAGCTATGGAATAGTCAGGATGTCGCTGTTTGAAGTCATTAAGAAATAGCTTATTAAAGTCTTAAGGTCCTGAACTTCTGTGATCTTGATTAATGTACCTGAGTGAAAAAGAGAAACCTGTGACTTGAGGGCAGACTCGGTGCTAATCAAGGTGCTCAGATGACAGTGAATACTACGGAGATGTGAAACTCCATTCCATTCTGCTGCTTTTGCCATGTGAGAGTGTTGTTATCTATGATGAACTTTGCTTTATAAATACTTCAAGACGCATCCGCTGATTTTTTATTTTTATTTTTAATACTTCTCTCTTGCTCCATGCTGATGCTTGTAAACCATGGCAAGAGACAGCACTAATGAGCTGGTATTTTAACTGTTGTTACTATAGACCTCTTCCTTGTGAGAATAAAGAGTTGTTGCGCATACAGGGCACAGGTAACAAACAAATCTACATTCTGTCATCGCTGCTGAGATGACTGAAGTGCTACTGGTCACAAAACAGACTAGTAAAAAAGTTTTATGCCTATATATATGTACACACATGCACACACAAACACATATGTATATAAATGTAGTGACCATGTTTGGGAGTAGAGGGAACTGTAACTCCATATTCTGCTTTGGTTCTGTGCAGTATAGCCCTGACTATATTGAGGATAATCAACTTCTATCAGTCTTCCATTAATCTCGAAAGCTCCTCTACAACTGAGTAATTACTAAGCAATTAAGTTCAATCTTCTGCATTTAAATTACAGTAATGATGTGACACAAACGTATAAAAATAGGAAATTAGAACATAAGGGTTGTGATAGGTCCTTTAGTCACATTGATATGAAGAACTCACAACCATATGAATTAAAGAAGTAGTGACAACTTTAAAACAGTTTTCCTTTAGCTGAAGTGCTTATTTTTCCTCCATTATTAGTAACTAGAGGCTTTTGCTAAGTAAAATATTCTTTCTTTTTTAAAATCTTTCATTAAGAAAATGTCAGACATGACCCTTTTCAAATTTTTAGTTAGTGATGGTCTCCCCACCACCACTCCTGCCTCCCATTTATTTCAGATGACAGTGATCTCAAAATACAGATGAAACGGATTTCATAGATTTATCTAGAGAGTAAGTCATATGAAGAGTGTCTGAGGGAACTGGGGCTGTTTAGCCTAGAGAAAAGGAGGTTCAGGGGAGACCTTATTGCTCTCTACAACTACCTGAAAGGAAGTCGTAGCAAGGAGGGATTTGACATCTCCTAGGCTATTAGCAACAGGACAAGAGGGCATGGCCTCAAGATGCAGCAGAGAAGATTGTGGCTGGACATCAAAAATAATTTCTTCACTGAAAAGGTGGTTAAGCATTGGAACAGGCTGACCAGGGTGGTGATAGAGTCACCATCCCTGGTAGTATTCGAGAAAGGACTGGATGTTGCACTTAGTGCTATGTTTTAGTTGGCATAGTGGTGTTCAGTAAAAGATTGGACTCGATGAACTTGGACGTCTTTTCCAACCTCAAGGGTTCTATTTCGATTCCATAGTCTCATCTAAGAGATTTTACCCTACATAGATATTTCTTTCATGGAAAGTGGGGGTTCTAAGATGAGACAAAGCAAACTGATAAAAAAGTTATAGTAATTTTTGAAACCTAAATCCTCTATGAGTATCAGGCATGCAGAAGTCATTATCCAGTGTGCTGGAATAATTTCTGTATGTACTCTACCTAACTTTGAAATTATGACAGATCTTACAGGAGAGTTGAGACTACAGGAATTTCTAGTGAATTTGGGGGAGGGAGGTAATTATTACTAGTAATAGAAACATCAGCTATTCACAAACTCTTTACATGTATTATGGTTGGCTTAGAACCTGCAACTGGACAAAGGACAAATTTGTGTTAGGCATTATACAATCATGTAAGTATTCTTTTTCAACAAATTTACTGTTCCAGTAGATGAAATAAACAGTAGATATCAGAGGAAAATGACAAGTGAGCTACTCATTCTCATATAGGGTTAAAATTTCACTGATGTAAAAACAATGTGAAGTCCCACATCTGCTATGAAGACTTCAGATGAAAAATTGTGTTTTCATTTGGCAATTATACTTCAAATGAGAGGTGGACAAACTGAATGAGTCAAGTGGACCACAGTGAAAAACTGTCTAGGAAAATCTGAAGTGTTGTTTAACCTCAAGAATGAAAAAAAATGAAATTACATCAGACCTTAAGTGCAAGGAAGACTTTCACAAAAACAAAGGCAAAAATCTGTTTTCCATAGCTACTTGAAGGCTTTTTTCAGTTCTGCAGCTCTGTAATAATTGTAATCTTTTCCATGACACTCAGGTCTTCTTGGTGCCAGCCATCCTGAGGGCCAGTCTATCAAATTGCACCATCTTTCTTTTAAAAGATTCTGTGAAATGACAGAGTAGATTCTATTCATCCTATAGCATTTGGAGAGTTCAAATAAGATTATTTGGGAATATAGAGGCAGAGGAATCATGTAATGCATGTTCAGTGCTTTCCTACCTCAGGCGCCATAACATACAAATTCCATCTGGAAACCAACTTAAAGGAAAAATTCAGAGCTTTTCTTCCTTTGTAATCTCCATGGGATGTTGTACTCAAAATTTTATTGGTAGTAAAATCTGACAGTAAAAGTGTAAGATTTAGTAGTGATACTACAATATTTTTTTTCAACCTCTGAGCTCATTCATGGCCAGTTTGTACCTGATACAGGCTTTTATTTGCAATATCTCTTTAACAGTCTGTCCTACCTGCTCTGTGTGGGATGACAATAATCACCTCCATTCTTAACTTTTTAATATTCCCTATCTAGACAAGACAATCTCTTTAATTTCCTGTTGTGCCATAAGGTTTCTGTTCCCTCTTTGCCCCTGTGTTCTCATCCCACATTTGTCAAGGCAGGCCATTGTCCTGGAGGAAGTTCGGGTCTCTTTGAGCATGGACAGCCCTGTGCAAGACCAAAGGTTGATAGTGAACCAAAGGTTCACTGCTTTCACTAATACTGCACTGCCTTTAAATTTGTTCTGGCAGGGAAGTGAGAAAAAATCTCCCAGGTCATATCTACAAGGAACTGGAAAGAATCAGGATATTGTCTTTGAGCAGTTAAATGGCTCATTAAAGCCCTTTAAAAAGAAGACTTCAGAAAACATTAGGAGTTTAGTGCTGCTGGAATCCCTGATGGTCATAAATGTTTGGTGATTTCAGTAAGTAGCTGGTTTGAACTTAACATAAATTAATGAATAGAATTGCAAGAAAAATAAAAAAAAAATCCCAAACCCTACTACACTCACTACCAAATGATTCCTTAAAAGAAATATATTTCCTTTATCTGGTTTTCACATAAGAGTCAAATTAAACTGAATTTTTGGTCTCAAAGCTAACACAAAACTTGGACAATAAATTTTTCAGATAATAAATCAAGTATGGATACTTAAAAAGTTATCATAGAAGATGCAACAAATTTATAGCATTCCCTGAGGCCTGAAGAGAAGTGCCTATATCTTTGCAGTGAAACACAAAAATATAGAAAAAATTCTTTCATGTATGTAAAATGATAGCAAAATTAACATACTGTTGAAAGAGACTATGACAGAAATTGTGTTAAACTTAACTGTAGTTTAAACATTAATATACAGGAAAAGTTACTACAATAGAAACTACGGTAGTCTTTAAAAATTGAATGTATTGAAATAGAGTGATCTGTGATTATGATGACTACTGGGAGAAACATTTTATTATAACTGGTATTAACATAAAAAAATAAAGTAGTTTAAAATTTTAAATGGAAGTAATTTAAATCAACAACTATCTGCTTGCTGTTTCAAAACCTTTAAAAATGTTTTCCTCTTCCACTGGGAAATTGTTTAAAATACTGAGAATAAATACCTCATTAAAGAGATTTATTTTAAACTTTAGGTAAGTTCATAAATAAAAATAAAAGGATAAGCTTCACAATTACTGTGAAAGTTAGTTTCTATGTATTTCGTTAGTGAGACTCTCTGTGTCCATCTCTGTGGTTTTAGTCTCATTTATTCTTGGTCCAAAATTATATCTACCTTACTACCTTAGTCAATAGCTATTCCGATAAGCAAATCTGTTTGAATATATCAGAAACTGTAAGAAAGTCTACAAATCTAAACATTTACTTGATTTCTTTCTCCATAAAACACTATTAGGTATGACAGTATGGAAACTATATCTCAGAAAATACATGTAAAAAATCCAACTGAAAATTACCTTAAAAATGAAATTTTAGTTCTGATATTGTGATACTGAACAGACTTGAAATTGTCACAATTTCAAAGCTGAAATGTGACAATACTGAGATTTCAACTGCACTGATTTAAACAAATTAGAGCAGTCTATAGAATACAGTCTCTGTTATCATATCTCCATGACATACTTTATAGCACCACTTGATGATCCACACCATTTCCTTCCATCCAAATCAGTAGGTGATTTGGCAGATCAGATGACTTTTTAGTGACCTGTGTATTCATTACAGAGATCTGATGAGACTGCAAAGAAGGAAGTATGGCTATGGATTAAACTGACAACAAAACCTAAAAGTCTATCCTTTTTCTTCATAATTAATATATAAATTTGCTTCTCAGTGTATGTCAGGCCTATGATGCATATTCAGTGCTTCTGTGAATTTATGTCTAAAAGAGACAGTGCAAAGGTATGGCAGCAAGATTAGAACATTAGTCTGTAGAGTAAATCTAAGAAATATTCCCAGTGAATACAGATCCAGCATCCCTGCTGTAAAAGAATGCTAGTCCTTTCAGAGTCAGACAAAAAAGAAAAAAGTGGACATTGAAAACAGATAGATCTTTGATTTTAGACCATAATCATTGAAAAACATATTTAACTAATAGTATAAGTTAGCTTTATAGGAAATGCATGAGTAACACTGTGTCATGGTTTGAGATAGCCCCAAAATCCTAATTCCCTAGTCTAAGCCCCCCTCCCACATCTCAACCTAATGTGAGATGGGTTTTCCAGACAAAAACACACCAGACTCAAAGTGGGGGAAAGGGAATATATTACAATGACTATACAAATAAATATTATAACACACTATACACACGATCACAACTATCTCTACCATGACATATAGTATTTACAATGGATCAGATCTCCACTCCAAATAAAAGTCCAGGAGGGAAAGAAGGACAGATCCCTTCCAGTCTCAAAGCAGGAGAATCTTCTAAGGCAGTGATCTGTCTGTCTTCTCCACATGCAGCAGCTGATAGCTGGATTTCTGCCAGCACTCACGAGGGAGGCCTCCAAGCTCCCTCGACCCCTTGACGCAGGCAAAGGGGTCTTCCGTGGGCTACGTTCACCCCAGACAAGGTCGTTTCACCACGGTCATATCACAAGACGCAGGGGGGTCTTCGTGACGGTCTGGTATCTCCAGGAGATTCAAGCTCCTTGCAGGGCCTCTGTGCCCTGTCTCATGATGGTTGCGAGCTTCTTTGTAGCTTGCAGCAAGGGAGGGCCCCCAAGGCCAACCTCCCACACCGTCCTGGCTCAGCTCTCAGGATGACTGAGCTTCTCAGCTCCTCTCTCTCTCTGGTGCTGCATGTCCAAAACTCTTCTCCATCATAGGAGTCCATCTCCCTCCTTTTCTCAGAGGGGTCTCAAAGGAGTTTGGGGGAAGTCTGGTACAGTTCTTACCCCAACTCTCTCTGTAGAGCTAGTTCTGCTCTCATCTGCTGCTGTTGGCTCTCTCTTGGCTCTCTGTCTCCTTCCAGGAGTTCTCTCTGTGTGCTGCATGCTGTTTGCTGTTTGGTTCAGTTCTTATCTGTCCTGGTTCTCTACCACCATTTCTCTGGTCAGTGCCGGATGCTGAAACATCTTCAGGTTCAATTACAGACACTTAGTCCAGCTTAACACTGTTCCAAGTCTCTGCAGTCCCCCCAGCCGGGGCTGGAGGGCCCCAGAGGCCCCGAGGGGCTCTGAGCCCCTTCCTCGTGGCTCTACAACACGGCCACCTCTCCCACAACCAAACTACAACTCGTCTCCTCCGGTCTGGTTGTGGAATGTTTACATTTTGCAGGAGCGCCCATTGGGCAAAACTTCAAAACTTCCAGGGGTTTCCACCCCTTGGGGTCTACCACTTTTCTTAGCCTCTGGGGGAAAACAAGATTCAAACCACTACACACTGCTTTAATTTTTATCGTTATTTTTAACATTTATCAATCAATGCAATTAAGAATTTATTGTCATTCAAAACTAGATCAAAACTGAAAAAAGTACTTTTTTCCTCATAATGATATTTAATATTCATACATAATTCAACATGGTTTTATACTCTACTTAGTTAAGGAAACATTCCTTCTTAAACATGACTTTGTTTATCTTGTATTGTACATACAATTCTAGGACCAGGTTACATATAAAAAGTCACAGGCATAACAGAACTCAGTCACATGGAGAATTTGTTTTCCTTCAATAGGGTGTTTAAAGTGATAATTAGTTGGCTAATTTTCATGTTTTATGAATTATTTACAATTTAATCATTAAAAACCAAATGGATACCATTCTGAATCTAGATCAATATTACAACATTCATTAACTGGTCCATTAATGCAATACAAATTCAAAGCTGCAAAAAATAAAGTAACATATGTAGTGATTTCCTTGGGTTTTATCCATTTTTGTTTTTCTGCTCGTGGGCTTGTATCATCAAAACAAATAGAAAACTTTTTCTATTGCTTTCTTTTGTTACAGTTACATAGATACATTTTTGAATTTCATTTTTCAAGCTCCAGAAGACATATGTTGCCTGAACTGACTCAGTGATAGCTTTCAAATATTTTTTATTTCTGTTTTTGAATCTCTTTTACCACATTTTTTTCATTAGCTCTCCTGAGTAGAGTTGGTTTGGGGTTTGAGGTTTTTTTGATGGAGCAAATGTTATTTAGACAGACAGTATGGCTGCCTACAAAAAAGACATACTTAATACCAGCAGCTTTATGAAAATTATTCAGAGCTTTGATAAAGGCTTAACTATCTTCAGGACAGTGTAGAGATACTCCAGACATTTTGAAAACATAGTCCTATGACTATGGAGAAATATGGAACTAATTTTCACTGCTCCATGTCAGGTATATTAACTTACAGCAAACTCCACACCTCTGTGGGAAGGGTGTGCACCAACCAGGAGTCAGCTGCTTCTTGAGGAAATTGCACCACTGTCTGCAAAGTTCAATCTTTTTTTGTTTAGTTAAATTTAAGCATGTGCACTTTATTTGCAACTGTCCAGAGTGGAGGTTAAGCTGTATATTAGAAGAGGTTTGACCATCAGAGGAGAACTGTTCTGAAGTGGGCTTTGATTAGCAAGGCAAGAAATCTGAATTATTATAAAATGGAGTTCAATATATTTAGACGCAGTTCTGTGGTATGCCTGCCTAAGACAGAAACAGATTAAGCTTGATAGCCCAGAAGAGTAATGTCTGATTCTTCTATATGTACCCAATTGAGAAGTAAATTTTAAAGCGTAAAGAGCTTTTTAAGCACATTCTGCTTTTTAAGCACATCTCTACCTTGATGAGGTGCAGTAGCCTTTTGGACCATTGCTGGGAAACTGAAGTGCCTGGATTCCACAGAGCTGCATCTGACTGATATTTGTAGGTCTGATGGAGAGAAATTGAGTGTTTTTTATATGAAGGATAATTTGGGGGTTCATGACATCAGAAGAATTGCTTCTATATCTCATAAAGCTGCCAGAAGTAGAAGGAGAGTTGTCAGGGGCAGATGTAGTAAATAGCTAAAAGCAGTTCTGAGGCAATTACTGTGCATAAAGTTGGAGTTTGCCATAGATTAAAACTGCTTCTTTATTACTGAAGCCTATCCCATCTGCAACACTAGAGTAGAGACTAGTATAGGGGGGTGAATGAATCTTCCCTGGGGTTTTTTTGTAGAAGAGGCAGGATAAAGACTAAAGTTAGGGGTAAGATTAGAGTTCAAGTTCAGTCATCATTAGGAACAATGGTATTGTTGCAGCTAAATCTAGGTTAGCATTAGGGTTACAGTTAGGGTCTGAAGCAGCCTGTAGAGACAGACTAATTGCAGCAAAGATACCCTTTATTCTTAAGACAACAGTTAGTTTTGGGTGCACCTGGGCTGCTTGATACTCCATTAAAAATTAGGAGGATCTGTTAGAGTCACACTGTTACAAATTTATAATAAAACTTGCTTTCTGCTCATGCCTGAGACAGTGATTCTTTAAGCAGCCTAACCACTCATTTACAGCGCTACACTGCTCTTATTTCACAGCACAAGTCAAGGAGAATCTAACAGTAAATTATGCATTTCAGCACTATCTTCCCAGTCATAACCTTGGTCCTACCTATAACACTGTGTCCTAGTTAGGACAGCTGAGATCAGTTCATCATGGTGGGTGTAACCCAAAACTGTATTCTATAGCCTTCCATGTCATTTCCCAGAAACTAGACTATTGTTGTCAATAGACTATTCGCACCCTCTGCCCATAGAGCATGGTGGGTGTAACCCAAAACTGTATTCTATAGCCTTCCATGTCATTTCCCAGAAACTAGACTATTGTTGTCAATAGACTATTCGCACCTTCTGCCCATAGAGCCTGACTCCTCAGGCTATAAACTAGGTGTTAAGAGGCCTGTGAGATAGGAGGATGTTTCTGTCCTCACACCCTTTGTGAACTCCCCGCCCTGAGGAGAGTACCAAGCATTCCTGCCTGAACTGGAGGATATATAATCTTGGAGTTTTGGAACATTTTTGAACCCACTCGTGGGATCCAGAGGACGGCTGCATCTCATCGCTCTCAACCAGACTTAGACCACCACTGGACTGCGATCACCAGTTCTGGCCAGACTGCAGCAGCTCTCCCACCAGCAGGTTCTTCCCCTCTCCCTTTACTTTGGACTCAAACAGGGCCCAAGGAACACCACTTTGTTCAGGCCCCAGGGTACCGGGTCATACATTTGGGTTTTTGTGGGTTGAGACCAATTGTTTGTTTGTATTATTGTACTTACTGTATTATTTTAATAAATTGTTATTCTGACTTATAATCTCTCCTTTGAGTTGGGTTCATTCCCCCTGCTGGTTAACTTTTAAACCAGGACACACTGATAACACTTTCTGCCTTCAACTAATTAGGAACCATTCAACCAACACTCAGTTGAAGTTGTTAATTGATCCTGCCAAACTGGAAAAGTGTGAATTTTACTTCGTGGTTCCAAAAGCTAATCCTAAACATCAGAACCCTTCTCAAGTCTTACCACAGCCCCAACTGCAATCCCAGCAGAGACTCAGATATCAGGCCAATAAACAGCTGAAATCTTTACACCTACCTATATAGAATATGCATCCTAGCTCTGTCTATCTGGCAGGATCTAATAATGAATTACACTTATCTGTACCAAACTTTAATTCTACACCAAAACAGAACCCTGTCTCTGCAGCCTATTCAGAAATTCATTGGGATCTATTTATCCCTGTAGAGCTCTTATCTTGGTTCCCAGAGATTTACAATATGAAGCAATCAACATAATTCTCCAGCCATTAATCGAGATATGTGGAGGTAAAATGAATAGCCTTTCTTTTTTGTTATTAATGAAGTAATCTGCTTTTTATCATTTAAATATTTGTCTGTTTCTTCATAGAACATATCAGTACAATAATTACTCACTTTTTAGGCAAGACACTAGGAATACAGCTTCAAGCAATAGTAGTTGTAAGTCTGTGGAGCTTCAGGGGGAAGCACTGTGTTTTATACAATGTGGTTTCTCTGCTGTGTAGAACAGTTGTTTACCTTCTCTTTTTTTTTTTTTTTTTTTTTTTTTTTGCCTAGCTATGAAAACAGTTTCTGTGACATTCTTTTGTCAGTGATACTTGGATAGTAAAGTTGATGGATGGTGCCACAAGCTATGCTGAGCTCTTTCATTCACTTGCTCAATGTGTCTTGAAAAATTCAGGAAAAACCTGTCAAAATAACATAATTTGAAAGAAGTCCATGGGCCGAATGATGCGATAGATTATTACAACTGACATATTTTTTGGAGTTCCTTTTGGTGTGTAATCATGAAATACTTGTGAGTTCAGTTGAAAAATAATAATAGAAGAAAAAAATCTAAGAAATAGTTATCAGATAAGTGAGAAGTAATCTTGCAAGTTTCTTTAAACAATATTGTCAAGTTTCTCTTCAAATAGAATAAAATACAAAAGCTTTTATACCAGATTTCATGGAAAATCTATTAGGTTTTCATGAAGATGATGTGTGTGTGAATGTGAACCCATACACATTAGATGATAAAATTTCATCTGACAAAACTGTCACCAAAAAAATGAAATAATTTCCATTTGATCATGACTGGGCTTCGCGAACGAAGATTTAGGAAGGCTCTATCCATATTTGTTACAAGCACGCTGGTGGCTAATGAGGTCAATATGAGATAGACAAATCTGATTGCAAAAGGCACAGCAGAAGGACTCCTTAGATGGTATATTCTGCAATACACGGTTCTTTCTGCATTGTCTTTTCTCCTCAAGAGTAATCCTGCGTGTGTTCTCAAAAGAAGCAACAGAGTTATAGATGGTGTATCTCCAGGCCTCCTGATTTGAGGCCAGAGTAGACCAGTTATGGTGATCAATATGGCCCAGGCTGAGATGTTGTTTCAGGGAGTCCTTGTATCTTCTCTTTAGGGCTCCTCTCTTGCGGCAACCGGTGGCAAGTTCACCATAAAGCAAGATCTTAGGGAGGCGGTGGTCCTTCATCCTGGAGACGTGCCCTGCCCAACGCAGCTGTGTTCTCAGCAACATGGCCTCAATACTTGTGACTGCTGCTTGTTCTAGAACAGATGTATTGGTCACATAATCTGACCAGTGGATATTTAGGATTGTACAATATTATATGAATCACCATCTTTGTCTTTCTGATACTCTAGCTGTTCTTCTCATTATTTTAATTTAATTTAAGTGATGCACAAAACTAGTGTTAAACAAACTGATAAACAACAAGAGTTCTGATGAAGCCCTATTCTATGAAAGTAACAGTGTAATAAATTCTTATTGTGTGGTCAATTTGCAGGTACATTGCCTTTTCTGGCTCTTTGTACTCTGTGTAGATTTTTACAGCAATAACACTTATTCACATGACAATAATGGGGCATGTCTTACACATGTGCTATATCAGCTATGAAAAGAACAGCAAATGCCACAGAGAAGCAGAATGAAACACAAGGTTACCATTGCAAAATGGTACCTATTCAGCAACTGCATCCTTCAAGACCTCAGGCGCTGGAAATGTAAACATCCAGGAGACTTGTTTTAGCATCCTTCCTGTTTTCTGTGGTCTTTCTCCATCATCAACTTTTCCCATAACTTCCATCACTGAGAAAGACGCTCAGTATTTTCTGTCTTCCAAGCCTCTCACAGCCCTAAGGGAAAGATGCCCAGCCTGCACTGCCCCCACATAATCTATTGGCTCTACTTCCCATGCTAAAAAAGATCAGCTATGCTGAGCAGAAGTGTCCTATGGGTGTAAAAAACATTGGCAAAATATTAGCAAAAGGCCTGCTGAATAATCAAGAAACAAAGGTTTTGCAATAAACAGCTATGTTCTGGGCATTGGGCAGAGGGATTTGGGCTGGTATTTTCCTTCAGTAGTAGAGTTTAGGCAATTATGTTTTACCTATTTATGATTTCTTGGATGTGACAACTTTCTTACTGTATTGATGAGTTTGACTCCATTGTTTTCACCTGTTTCTGACTTTTTATGTCCTATATCTGTTGAACTGTGTAAAGGGATAGTTTGTTTTGATGTTTATGTTGGAAGGAATTATTTATTCAGTCAATGGCTCCTTGAAAATTGAGCTTGGCAGCAAAGGTGATTTATGATGAAGATCTGAGCAGCACAAGAATAGAGAGTCTGGCTTGGCAACATCAAATTAAAACACAGTTATGTTTCCAAATATTATTTACAGTGCCACCTTGTAATGTTGACAACTAGTGTCTTAAGTGAGCTCCTGAAGCTGTTAGCATTTCTGTAGGGCAGTAGAGTTCGGACTGTAGAAGTTCTAACAGTAATGGAAAAAATGCTCACTTGTATGCCAGAAAATCACACTGGTGCCTTCTTTTTTTCTTTTTGCAGGGCCAGTGAAATGTAGGCTAGATTTCTTACTCATTTCAGCGTCACCAGTTGACATACGGGTGAGTCTGCTGTGACTGAAATGTCACAGAAATTTAGACTTTGGGTATTTCCATTGGTTATGGGAAACTTGTTGTGAGAAGCACCCTAGTTCATCGGTGAATTTTAAGTACATGCTCTTTTTTACTTTCTTGAGTAAGGTCTTTCTTGAAGGGACAGAGTGTTATACTTAATTCCTACAGTAATCATCCTAATCCTGGTTAGGATGCCACATGGAGTACAACTAATCTCAAAAGTGGCTGATAGGTTGGAGCTAATTAAAATTTTGGCAGTAAGGATCATCATACTAAAAGTAAAATTGACAGCACTATGTGGTAAATTGTTTCTCAGTTAACACAAAACATCTAACAAACTAAACTATGAGGAACACTGGTAAGAGTTGTTATTTCAATATAGTATTTTTATCTTAACAGTACTACTTCAGAAATTCCATTTTCACAGAGATGAACCAGACATTATATTCTGTACATTCTCTCATAATAAATTGTATAACTGGATTAAAATCTCATAGCAATTATAAAAAGAATTTAATGTTTGATTTATGAAGTATTCTCTCATTTGTAGCTAATCAACCTTGCTAGTTAGTTGAAGGCCCTTAGGACCAAATCCACTAAGGGGCTCATATACAGGAAAGACAATCTTAAAACAAACCTAATTACGCTGGATTTGAAGTTGAATATGTTTTTTTAATAAGACCACGGTTGTATTATCTTCCTTTCTGCTCATCTTCATTCCAGCAACAAGTCAGTAGGCACCAAAACCCTGGAACTAATGAGAGGCATCTCTTGGGGAAACTGTCAGTAGCTGTGTAAAACTGGGATTTCTTATCACAAGTCAGACTAGTAACAAAGATTTTGGACACTGGTATTAACAAAAGGAAAGGTCACCCAGTTCAGCCATTGCTTGTATTGTCAGGATAGTTGCAAGCTGACAGCTTACAAAACTCCATCCCAGGTTTATTGTGTGTGCGTTATTATTTAGATGTTATGACAAATACTTGTTTAAGAAAAGGTTTAAAACAGCACTGGAATTTTAAAGAAGATGGGAAACGAGTACTAAAGAAATTACTTTGCTCAGAATCACTTGTTTTCTTCTTTGATGTCTCTAAGGATTTCTCAGACACTACCCAAAAAACCCCAACAATTTCTTTATAATGAATGCTTTATTTTACATGTTGGTTCTTTTAAGGTGAGTTCAAATCAGAGAAGAGATAAAGTAAAAATCTTTAAAAAATGTTTATCTTTCAGAAGGTTGTGCACTGTGGCAACAAACTTCAGGCATGCAACATGCATTTTATTTCTTACTTAGGTGATAAAATTTATTGTGTATTCCAAATTATTTTTAAAGATACAAAAAACTGGCTGGACTCTGAGAGCAAAGAAGGTTTTTTACTTTTAAACACAAGTATGAATTAGGACCTCAGCCTTTGTTTATCTGAAATGACACAACTGGTGGGAAAAATGCTAAAAGCATCATCTGACCCTCACAATGGTGAACTTCAACTCAATTTTTATTTTATGAACTTTGTGATATAAACTCAATTTTCATCTTATATGCTGGTTTAAGATCACTATTGTTTTTCACATATCCAGTCCACTTGCAAGTGATTCTTTCTCCCTTAAACCTGCTAAGACATTTCTCAAATTTTTAATATATTTAACTGAAATACGTATAAAAACCTTGACAGGTGCTTAGAGTTATTGGTTTGAAATGGAGTCCATTCATATATTCTGGATGCAGGCTGCTGAAGATCATAATTTCCCTTAGGAGTTTATAATTCCCGAACCTTGAGTGACCTAACCTACTTTGGAGAGTTAAAACCAAGGTTCTCTTTTTACTATTTGACATAAAACTAGGTTTTAATTTCTCCTCTTCCTCTTCTGGTTTGTTTGATTGCTAATGTGAAAGCAGAAGCAAAATTACTGCCCTTCAAACAACTTCAGGTCAACTAATTAGGGAAGACATCCTTCAGTGAAATATACATATTACATTTTACTTACATGGAAACCCGTTATCTAATTGGCATCTTGACTGACCCTCCACAAAGCCCAGCTCCTTTATTTAATCCTCCTACACCTTTTCATGGCCTAGGCCAGGCTGATTCATTTTCTGAAGCCAGAAATAAGAAGCTGAGAAAACTTAAGTAATAAATTTCCTTGATTAGCATGTACTTTATAAATATCTGATTTCTTTGGAGTTTATAAATAGTTTCCTGAATCCAGTCAAATCAGTTCAGTGGTTTGTTCAGTCTTTCAGTTTTTCATATCCTTTTTTGCTATGAAAGTGACAGGTTAAGCCCAGCAGACATAAGGTTCCCCAAATAATTTTTTTTAGAGATGGTCACAAACACAGTCTTAAACTTGTTTGCTTTTTCTCCTTTATTACTTTTATTTTCATCATCACTGGAATCAGCTGATCAAAATTGAGCTGTTTCACACGATGTGTGAGACTTATTTCCAGATCTCAAACTAATTTAATTGTACTACTGGGTTTCATTCTTAGTTTGCTAATTGATAGCAACCTTGGGCCCTCCCAAGGTTCCTAGCTTCCAAATAAGCTGGTTCAAGAGCCAGTGAAGCCCTGGCACCACAAACTAAAAATTATTCAGTTTGTATAAGGTTTGCTCTTCCTTCAACAATGTATAGATGCCATGAAACTTGCTATTAAATAATAAAAGCTTGGTCAACATTTGTTCTTTCTTTTTTTTTTTCAAAGTTTAGAAAATATCTGCCCATAGAAGAATGTGACATTAATAATCTGTTGCTTAAGCACAATGTAATTGTTCATATTTATTAGTAATCTATTTAATTGTATAGTGGCTTCTAAGCTTACCCTGATGAAAGGCTTTCTAAAAAATAGTTGATCCTATTAGGACTCTACCATCTAACTAAAACAGGAAAAATTAGAAGGCAGGCAGTGCTTTACTCCCCAGTGCTTTACTCGGGAAACTGAAAGACAGAAAGTTTAACTGCTGTACTCTGCTCCTACTACAAAATTCTGGCAGAATTGGTATAGGGTCTACATAATGTATATCTCATTTCCACAAGCTATTACCTTTTTTTGCCCCACTCTATTCATATATTCTGTGGACTAGCAATGCCCAGTTCACTCAAATTTTCTCACCAAGGTAACCAACAAGGATACATTCAGTAATTATATTAATTCTTTTTAATAAATCATCTCCTCTTTCTTTATTTTATTTTTAATTCATAACACACAACTGCTTGTACAGAAATTTTCTAATACCTGTTTGATTCACACAGTCAAATAACTTCCATTTTTTTACTATAGCAGGTTTACATTAGCTTTCCGTAGTTTGACACATCTGGTTTCATATGAGTTTCAAAGAATCCTACACAATTAGGAAAAAGAAAAAAGCAAAGACACTTATTTAATTACTGACTTTGAATACATGCATTTTTTCCTCTAAATTTTAGATACATTTCACTTGGAGCACATGCTGAGAATAAGTACTGGTCTCCCTTGGGGATAATGTTAGCTTTGTCATGCAGAGACACCTATTTACCGAATAGCTTTAAATTGACCAATTTGTATTATTATAGCAATGCTGGGATTTCTGACCTACATTTAAGAAGTCTGATTGCACCACTTTATATTCCCCAAATATCCATATCCTCTTTCCATGTTCCTCAGTTTAGCAGTGATGTCTATGTAGGTCATATTTGCTTAAATCTGATCTAATGTTTGCTGCTGCCTAGTCAGTGTGAGTACGATATAAATGAAAACATATATAAACATTTTATTATTATTATAAGCATAATAATATAGAAGTCTAAGTCAAAAGAACCCCAAGTGTTTCATCATGTATTCATGTTTGCTGCTTGTAATGACCAATATAGAAATTCAAAGGAAAAAAATGCACATTCTACTAGAAACTAGTTAAAAATTCCTGCTAGCAGACAACTTTATAATCTTATTAGACAACCTTATAATCTTATTAAAACAACATTTAATTGTCTTGTCCTCGGGAGTGGAGGGTGGTTTTTTAGTAGGTGGATTGAGTTTTTTTCTAAAAAAAAGTTTGAGTCACCCCACTGGACAGTGCTATTTTGTACAGTAAGTTTATTCCTTCTGTGTATCTTCACAGAGACAGAAAGGAATCAAAATCCAAGACTTCAGCATTTTGCATCACAAGGATTCTTTAAATCAATTGATGCAGTTTTGAGATGCAGGAGTTTCCATCTTTAGTATTCTTTGAACTCAAATAGATGTTCAGGCAAACTCATCAAATCATGATTTTGGGAAAAGTATAAGGAAAAGTAATTATCTTAACTAGTCCCAGATGTGATGAAACATCTTAAGTTTTTAATAGTTTTGAGAATTCATTGTAAGTCTAGATCTCTGTTAGCTTTTTAAAAATCTAGTGAGGTTTTTGGAAAGGGATGGATGTATTTTACATGCTCATTTTTATAGGAACAGATATATTAAAACACATAAAAAGGGACATGATTTTCTGAAGTTCCTCTTGATACAGAGGTAACACTACAGAATTAGATTGCAACTACTATTAATCCCATTAGGAAAAGAATTAGGTCAAATGTATAACTAGGTATCCTGTAGAGAAACAAGCAGCTTAACACAAAGAGATAGTGAGAAGCAAGGCAATTGCTATTTTTGTTAGCATTGTCATGACTAGATCTGAATATAGCAGCATAGAAAACTAATATAAACAGAAAGATACAGATCATATCGATAAATTAAAACAGTTAATTGAAAAAAAAAGAAAAATATTCTTATTCAAGGAAGTGAGATATTAAGAAGAGATCATAGAGGAATGATTTTTAACTAAGTGGGACTCCTAGAAAGATGAGGAGAAAAAAGAAAAATTTGAAGTTGTTCTGAACATCTACCATCATCTCCCTTTTAAGAGGAAATGAATGGAAATATCATGAAATAGATCAACATATGATGTTTTTGTGCCAATGACTTGTCAGATTGACAAAAACATTGATTTTGCAGAAACCTGAATTTAAAAGAAGGTGTGACTGACAGTATAAGAGGGAGAAAGGATACCATATCCTGGATGGAAAATAGATCAGCAGGACAGTTTCAGCTCGAGAACTTTTTTCCTGGAATGGGAGGGAGAAACAAAAAGGGAAGTGGAGGGGGGAAAGGTAAAACAGGGAATCATATACTAGGAAAATACAATATAAATCAAGCTTTTAGGTTTCCAGAAAATATGGAGATAAAGTTAAATACTGAGGAGGAGTTGTTACTTTAGAAAAAATTCTCCAAAACAAATAGTTTCTTCATTAAATGTTCTATTTTCTTTGATTTTTAAAAAATTTATTTTACATAGTTTTTGTAAGAGGAATCCATAATAAGAGCAAAAATTAATCTCAATTATTATTATCTTTAATTTGTGTACAATGTACTCTGCTGCAATGAAAATACGCCACACATCACATAAAAACCTTTTTTATTTTTCAGGCAAGGTCTTTACTGCCAGCTTTTGTACTATCTTAATGTACCACCTAAAACATGGCAATGCTAGGCCAGAAAAATTCTACTTTTTAAGAAGCTACCTCTGCTTTGTTCTGTCTTTGGGAAAAGGGGTGTAATCAGGTTACCTTAATGTATTGGAACTACACCGGTGATTCTGTCAAAACAATTTTGACAGAGGAAACTCCTTAGTACAGATATGGCTTAAGAAAGATGAAAAAAAAAGTCTATTTAAAAGGATTATTCTGAGGAAATAAATCTTTAAATATTTAAAAAATATTTGGATGCTTTTATCCAGATACAGTTAGAGAAACAAGAAAAACTGACACTAAAAAGGTTTGTCTTTGCTTTGGCACCTTTGAACTCTCACCCCTCTTTTGTTGTTTTTTTTCACAGTTCAGACTGAAGACATTTTAGAGATATTTTAAGGTACATCTGCATGTCTAGGACTTCTCTTGATGAAGGGACCAGAAAAAATGGGTTGATGAAGAATTTATTAATGAAGAAAAGAACTGTATGAAAGAAAATGGAAATTACCTTTGAACTGTACCCAGAGATCCTTTGAAAAGAGATGTAGTTATATGAACAATGATGCCAGGGGCAGAAAGAAGGTAAAAGTTCATTTACTGATCTCAGTAGTTTTCCTGAGAAATTTAAATTAATATAGATGGATGATCGTCCAGAAGCATGAGGGAGTTCTGCAGTTCTATGTTTCAGATCAATGCATTCAGCCAGAAATAACATGTCCAATATGAAGTAATCCTTATCTAGTGAAGTTGGTAGAATTAACAGAACATCTTGTAGAAAGGAAAATTGATACATGGTAGAATGAGGCAATATCTCTTCTGAAGAGTGAGAAAGCCTTGGACCTATTAACTTTTCTTGCATTAATAACTTTTAATTATGTGTAAATAAGACTGCTGGAAGAGAAGTATAACTAACACACTTGCAGTACAGCATCCTCCCTATTGTGATGTGATCTTGCCCAAACATATTTGTACCGTAAACAAATTCTGAATACAAAATCCTGCAGCAGCTCACAGGAACTCAAAGGACATTTCCAATTATTCTTCCTGATCAAACAGAGCTTACAAAAGATAAATTAATTGTATATACCATTTACTAGGCATCAAAACTTGATCTAAGTTTTATTTGATGACTCCATTTGCTTGAATTGAAAAAAATCTGACAATAAGCTCTAAATATCCAAGTTACATGAAAATCTCTTCTTTAAGTTTCCATTAAAGAGTAATGAACCTGTCCATTTTCATAATTAAAATTATATTATCTGAAACCTTGTTATTATTTGTATTATGTAGCTCTAGTTGTTTTGCTCTACCGTGTGTGATCTTCTACTATGCAATCTATTGAAGAATGGAACAAAATTTTGGCCAACCTTCCTTTTCAAAAGTGGATCTTGTTAATTCCAAAGAAAATCCATGTATTTAGCCCTTTTCCAGTAGTTGCAATAGTTCTAAAGTGAAATAGTTCTGTGCATGTGAAATACATCTTTTAAATGTGGGAATGGTTCTTTAAAGTTCTTATATATGCAATGCCAAATGGAACACATTCACAGTATTATATAAAATATGCATATTGGAAATATAGTAAAGAAAAAATCTGGATAGATAACAAATCTTTTAGGCTTAGCATCAGATATTTAATGAGCATTATTGAAAACAGGAAAAAATCAACTCTTTAATAAACATTTATTCATAGAAAAATGTTCAGTAATAGAAAAATTAAATGTAGAAAAAAATTTCCACTAGTTATGACTACCAAACTGCTTTTGACAGAAGCCCTGATTTCCCACTTCAAATATGGAAACTTACCTGAAGGAGGATCACCATTATAGATATAAATTTACTGCTATGGAGAGCTTGGTTTTTATTTCTCATTCCAATAATATTTTGTAGAACTGCAATAAATCTTCAGTAAGACATTCTCAAGGTTTTTTGTTTTGAACTTTTGTGATGGCTAAAATCCCCAAAGTGTCAAACTATAGCAAAATGGTAATTTGGACAAAAAAACCCCATAGCACACTCCAAATGCCAAGTTTGCTATCTGCACTATCAGAACATCATGCATGGTTTCTATGAAGGACTAAAAACATGTATTACTAAATTTTTGAATTTCTTCTCAACTTGATTTACCATTTCCATTTGGTTTACTATGCCACTGCTCAACAATTGCTCTGATTAAGGATTTGATGCTGTATTTTCTAGTGGAATGCATTCAAGGGCAAAATGTAAATACATATATCGGAATCAGTCCTCCAAAGTCCCCCTTTCTTTATCAAAGATGTTTGTAATCAAGGAAGTTGACATTCAACATATATTACATACAGTCAAAAGAAAGGTTCCTTAAGTTTCTTGAAAGCTGAATCATTTGGGACCTTGCTGCATCAGGCAGTAACCAGAATTTTCCATGTTCTGGAAAAAAAATCTGCAGAGGGCTAATATTCCAGTTCATATATGTCATGATTAAAAGGGATGCAATGAATCTTAGTTTCATTCAAATGAGATATAACCCCTCTCCCCCCAATAAAATTCTTAAACTATTGCTCAAATAGATTGAAATCAAGTTTTCAGGGTTTTTTTCTATGTCTACCTTTTCTGGTTTTACACTTCTATACTGCAATTATATTTCCAGTTTTATAATCAGAAATTACAACTTTTGGTTTTGTTTGTTTTTAGAGTGAAGTATGTTGCTTTCATATAGGGCTTCTCCATTGTTAAATATCAAACGAAAATTAAAACCATGGGAAAACAATACACTTAATGGCATCTGCAGATGAAACTTTTGGAGCGTCCACATCTCATGGCGAGTTTGGGATGTGGTGTTTCAGATTAACATACTGTAAGCGAGTAAAGTGTTTCAGATTAACATAAACAAGTAAGGTCAAATGGCAAGATAAGCACAAAATCTTACGAGAAAGCATTATGCAGAGCTTCTGATGAGAAGAAGAGAATACAGGAGAATACTCATATTCTGGAAAAAAATACCTATTTCCCCACCCACACCTTCATTTTTGGAGTCTATATGAGATACAACTGTTATACTACCAACTGGCAGATTATGAAATGTAGTTCATTGTAGAAATTATTCTTTTTCTCTAAGAATTCTCTATTTTGGATCCTATTGACATCTAAGTCTCTGTGTTAGCCTGCTACCTACCTTATATATGACCTACATAATAGAAAGTCTCATGTGCCAAATGGGAAAATTCACAAAGTGTTTCACTAATGGCTTTTGAGGGTAATTCTGTCCTTTCTTCCTTTTCATAAAGTCATTTTAGTTTCTTTTCAAGTAATGATCTCCTCAGTTTTCTGCAAGGAAGATATAAATATGAATTTAGGTATTGCTTAGGTAGCTGCTGTTAATAGCTTGATAAAGTCTCCTGATTTCAGTTGCAGTAGTGCAGATGCTATTTGCGTAGAGACGACCTACATGTGAAACAAAGAAACTACTGAAGATCTTATCAGGTTACAATAATGTTAACACTTTCAGCCTGAATTATGCAGTTACAGCTCGTTCCCAATAACAGTGTAGTTAGAAATAATACATGGAGTCTTTCTAGTATCTATCCCTTTCTCTGCTGATCAGCACACCTTCAGTGTATGATTGGGTCCTGAGGTCAACCATCAATCTTTCTCAAGAGTAAGTCCTCCCTGCCCGGGATTTTTCAAGGTTATTTCTTGGAGTTCCTTTCTCTTTTAGCTGTAATTCCACTTTTGTGTTTTCCACCTGTTTGACCACTTTCTTTTCTTGTTGACCCTCAAGTTTGGTTAAGCAATGATCACCTAGTATTGTTGAACCTTTATAAATACGATGTAAGTTTTACAGACTAAAATCAGACTATTTCACAAAGCTAAACTCAGGTGTAAGTTACCTAACTAATGGACAATTTGCTCTATTAACTAAAAGAAGCTTTAGTAAGCTCAAGGACAGTAAAGGTAAATCTAGAAAAGATCTGACAAGCCCTCAAACTTTGCATTGTTGAGTTAGTGAAAAACCTGTGACCAGCAACGATGATAGCATACTCATGGGGCTGCAAAGAAGTAAAGAAGAATTCAAAGGCAAACAGGAAAAAAGAGAGTAGAATGAAACTATTAGGGAGTATAGGTTCTATATGAATCATGTATAAGAGCAGAAATTATTGTCTTAAGAAAATCTTCTATGTATGTACATTTTTCTCTTTGCTGTAAAGGCAACCCTTCGACCTGATGAGATGCAAAAAGTAATCAGCTGCAGTATTTAAAGTTACACTTTATAATGAAGATAAGTAAGGAAACGATAACTTTTAGCATTGGTTTGCAAAGCACATTAGATCACGTTTTCAACAGTCACACTCTCATTTGAACATGAATCAGCCAAAGTTCTGAAGTGCATTCCTGCTGGGGTATCCTAATCTCTTCAATGGGTTTGATGCTCACTGTGCTGAAATGACTTTCTCAAGATCTAATCCCATAGAGGTGGCTACTGGGACCATCCTCCGGATGAAGCTCACATATTACTTGTCACAAATTCAGGATATACACAGGTTTAGGATTTTACTATAAACCCAAAAATTACTGCCACTGGGTTTCACTGGTTCTTTTTCTTCTTCACCTATAGCATTCAAAAAAAGCACAGCATTATTTCCTTTCTAAATGCCACAGAGAGATTCAGTTGGTGTTCAGTTGGAAACTTCCATGGTGATTTTTCACCTCTGCACAATTGTCTTCAACTGGCTTATGAACACTGGGAAATGGAAAGTATTACTGACTATTTTAAACCATATTGGCACAAAGATAGTGATAGGATAATAGATACATCCTCTTTCAATTTCCTATGACAGTAACTTAGGAAAACTTTTACCTATTCCTTTACTTGCCAAAAGATTAGGGAGGACCTCATTAAGTGCTGGATTTCAGCTCCTCTATGTACGTAGGAGGTGTCATCAGCTCAGCAATACTTGTGCTGATTCAGCTAAACATACAGAGCTAAAAGCATTAATTTACTTTTAACAGTGTGCTTGGAAACAATTCTTTTTCAGAAATAGAAGCAAGGTCAGCTAAAAAACTGCAGTCAAATTCCATTTTAAAAGGAAATAAAATAAATCAATTTCTTGTAAATTGATGTTATTTATGGAGAAAAAGCTAATACTGTAATTACCCTATTTTTTCATGCTAAAACTAATTGAGTGTATTCTTTGGCACTAACACCTTTAAGGTGAAAATATTAAATATTTAACCTTTTTTTTTTCTTAACTTGAACCCTTGGTCTCAATGAGCTGCCTCAAAAGACTTTACTGAAATACTTCACATTTTCTGCTTATGCTGTATTTTTTCTCCTAAAAAAATACGAGAAAGAAAAGGGAAATGGTGAAGAACATTGAAGAAACAACAACAACAAAACTCAAAAAAATACCCCAAAAAAACCCCAAAGAATAATCTCTACAATTCACTTTCTTAATAAAGCTTTACCTAGTTAAAAAATAAAATAAAATAATAAAAAAAACCCAAACAACAAAAACAAAAACAATAAAAGCCACTATCTGTAAAGCCAAAGTTTTTAATCTTTTACCAAGCTAAAGTTCTTCTCTTCTGTACAATGAATGCTACCAATAGCTTTGCTGTAAATCTTTCTTTCCTCACTCATTGTGAGTGATTTGGAAAACTCTGTACATAGAGAATTCTACATAGGTAACATTCCACTGCACAGGGCTTCTTTCAAGTCCACTGAAATGGAAGATAAGCAGAGAAGAGGCAGGGAAGAATTCAAGGATAACAACATCAGCATCGATACTGAAGCATTTCTAAAGCATCCTCAAAAAGTAAATTTGTCTTCCATGTCCAGTCCTGTCTGTGAAATTCCAAACTGTAGTTGTGGAGAGTGACTACTTTCTGTGATTACAGGTGTGAATGCAAAATGTTTCAGCAAACATAAAAGAGAGTTGAGTCCAAGATGCTTTAACCACTTCCCAACTCATTAATAAACACCAGGGTCAATAGATGAAGGAAGCTATGCTTTGCAGACACATTTTTAATGTCCTTGCACTCAAGAACGAAGTGAATATATGTTATAAAATTATATATAAGTGAATATTTTAATAGTATCAATACCTGGCATAAAATGACAGTCTACTAATATACTAGTGTGTGTCCTCCTTCTATAAACCATTTGCCAGCTTGCTGGGATTTTAGGGGGTACATAAGGTATGCTTTCCAAATCCTCAAGGAATACAGTTATTTAAAAATAAAAGAAGAGGAATAAAACATGAAATCTCAGTTTTGCCCACGCACTCTCAAGAACTCACCAGAAACAGAAAATGCCTTACATTTGTCAAAGCCTGGACCCCTCCCTTCAGCCATGATTTGCATCTCAAAGCCAACATAGAGAGACAGTGGAAGAGAAGTAGTGAACTTCTAATGTCAGGATATTTTTTTTTTACCAGTTGTTTCATTTTACTATCCTAGAAAAAAGGAGCAGGTCACTTTCCTCAGTGTATGGGTTGCTCTATTCAAAAGGGAAAATTTACTTTCAGAAGACAAAAGAGAAATAGTTAGGAAGTGAACTTGTGGATATTACATATAGACAAACACACAAACACCCCACCTACCAGCATTTGAAACCAAACAGTAGGTCTACAAGTGGAGAAAAATTTTTGAGGAAAATCCAGGTACAATTACATACAACATCATGAACAGTTCTCACTGGGAAATGGAAAAAGTTATAAGATAGATAGAAAATGGGATAAAATAACCAAACCAACAAACCACAAGGCATTCTAGTAGTGTCTTCAAAATATTTTGCATACTGGAAACCCAAAAGCATCTTATTTTTGAAATGCAGAAATTAAGTTATTTATCAAAAGCTACATAGCATTTCAGGGTTGGAGGCACAGTAAGAGCTTGAGAGTGAATAACCTTTCATTTTCTCTCAAGCAAGAAAAACAGTTTTCTTTTGAAGAATGTCACAGATTTTAAAGAACATGATGAATACAGAACATTTTTCATGTTGCATTTTGTCATATGTATCACCAACTTGACCTTCTTTAAACATCTATAGTTTGGATTGTTTTCCCCAGTGACAGCAGAAGCAAGGTCTGCTTTAAACATTCATGAAACTTTTCTTTTCTTTAGCACTTCCTCTCCAGACCATCTTTAGGAAAAAAAAAAGAGCAATATCCACTGCTCAACATTATTTCAGCAGCGGAAGCTTTAAAAATGAAAAGCAGTGTTTCTTACTAGGCAGTTATTTTCCCCCCTCCTTGGTAAAAGGAACTCTTAAAGAGCCAATCTTAATTTCAGTGACGTGGGAGTAATAAAGTTCCTAAAATCTGCAAACCATATGAAAATCACAAGGTATGTATTGGTGAAAATTTAGCTAGGAAGGAAAATAAAGGCAAAACTCTTCTAAATAAAATTTTATTAAGGATATTATCATTTAATATAAAGACAAGTATTTTTCCCAAGAAACAATAAAATATCTATATTTTGTTTTTAAACCATTGCTTATGAATTTATCTGGTTTACAAATGCTGTATACGTGGGATTTGCATCTTTGTGGGGAAAAAAAATTGCTTATATGCTACAGATTTTAATTTTCTTTCAAGATACTTGGTAAGGTGACACAATCGTCATGTTCTATGAAGAGAGAAATATTTGGAGTTCTTACAGAAGGTTTACAAAATTTGTTCACCCCCCACTCCAATGTCTACTGAAGTGGGGTGGTGGATGTCTAGCTACCAAATTTATCTTGTCCAGCTCTCTGCATGACTGTCTCACAGCCATGTGATTCAGTCCTGCAGTCAACAGGGGACAGACCTTAGCATACCGATAGATTTGATGAAGGCTAAACTTGCCTTTCATTATTATTTAATAGATGTTATTATTGCATTTTTATAGCTGAAAGTCACACAATTTATGTACAACTTTATCTGGACTTGATAATAGTAGCCATGAAAAATGATGCAACATCAAATATAAAACCAACACCTGATATATTCTAAATACCCCAAGTGGTTAGAAGTGAAGTCTGTTCTGGACAGAATTGGCTTATTTATTTATTTGGGCCCTGACACTGCAAAAATATGTATATGAACTCCTCTAAAATGAATTCTGCAATACAATCTTACCTTTTGTCGTGGTCATATGAATATTTTAACTTTATTTGACATAAGAAATAGGGAAAAGAAAGCAAGAGTCTGATGAAGTAAAAAACTCTCTTGAAATAAAGCACCACTTGATCATCAGAGATTTTGAAAAGGAGAATCTTTTGATAAGGGAAGCACTGATAAGCTAGATGGGTACACTGGCTTACAGAGTATGATGAAGCAAGACCTGAGTAGCATCCTATCTTGTGATATTAAGACTTAAATAAGAAAGATGAGCATTTATAGACTATCTATCATTTTAAATTCTTTCTTTCCGCTGTAACCCTAAAGATTCTATGATTCAAAGAATAAATAATAACACTTTGTCTTAAAAAGACATATCTCAGTATGAGATATGACTAGTCCACACATTTCATTCAGGCAAAGAAAGACCAGCTCCAGATGATCAAGATAGGGAATACTTAAACAAACTGGCCATAGACAAGTCATAGAATAATTTAACTTGGAAAAGATCTTTAAGATAATCAAGTCCAACTGTTAACCCAGCACTGCCAAGCCCACCCTATCCCTAAGTGTCCTATCTTTTAAATACCTCCAGGGATAGTGACTTAACCACTACCCTGGGCAGCCTGTTCCAATAATTGACAACCCTGTCAGCGAAGACATTCTTCCTAGTATCTAATCTAAACTTCCCCAGGTAAAACTTGAGGCTCTTTCCTTTTGTCCTGTTACTTGTTACTTGGGAAAAGAGACAAACACCCACTTCACTGCAACCCCCATAGGAGGTGTAGGGATGGGACCTGATAGGATGTACCCTCAAGTGCTGAGGGAGCTTTCTGATCTCATTACAAGGCCACCCTTGATTATCTTTGAAAGGTCATGAAGAATGTAGGAAGGAAAATGTCATCCCTATCTCAAAGAAGGGCAGGAAGGAAGAGACAGGGGACTACACTGTCTCTTTGGAAGGGAAGGGAAGCGATCAGAGATGTAAACATATATATAAAACAATCATAGAATCATAGAATGGTTCGGGTTGGGAGGGGCCTTAAAGATCATCTAGTTCTAACCCTTATGTCATGGGTAGGAACACCTTTCCCTAGAACAGGTTGCTCGGATCCCCCTTCAACACTTCCAGGAATAGTGCATCCACAACCTTTCTGGGCAACCTGTTCAAGTGCATCACCACCCTCACAGCAAAGAATTTCTTCCTGATATCTATTCTAAACCTACTCTCTTTCAGTTTGAAGCCATTCCCCCTTGTCCTGTCACTACATGCCCTTGGAAATAGTCTCTCTCTGTCTTTCTTGTAGGTGCCCTTCAGATATTGGAAGGCCACACCCTGAAGCCTTCTCTTTTCCAGGTTGAACAATCCCAATTCTCTTACCCTTTCCTCATAGGAGAGGTGCTTCATCACTCTAATCGACTTGGCGGCCTTCCTCTGTACTTGCTCCAACAGGCCAATGTCATTCTCATGTTGGGGCCCCCCGAGTAGGATGCAGTACTACAAGCAGGGTCTCACAAGAGATGAGTAGAGGGACAGAATCGCCTCCCCTGGTGCATCTCAGAACACATATTGTCTATCCTTTCTCCATGGTTACAAGGAACAAAGCTATTTCATTATATCCTTTTTTCCCTAATCTGCAAACAGCCTTCTAAGAGGCATGAAACACCTCTGATGGCAAGACTTCTACTGATGCAATATCCAGTAGCATCTGAAACATATTTTGAGTTCTCTGCAGAGAAATAGCTTATCTGCAGGAAGTCAGAACACCAGGTCCTTTCATTCCCCTTCCATTAGCACTTCCCAGTGTAGTGTGACTACCTGTCAAATCTCAGGCAGTGAGTCAGCCTCAGACAACTGGCTCAGCCTCAGACACCCCTGCAACCAGGCCTCTGACTCATACATTTCCAGCGTTGTGTTCTGGCTTTACTCTCTCTCACCAGCACTATTATATGTAGTTGCCTGGATATGCAATTGACCAATAACTTCTGTTTGCTTAGCATGAAGATACCATGTAATGGAAAAAACCTGACTTGTAAGATTTTATGCTGGGCTCAGCTCTTAAACTGGAGTCTAATTTTGCCACATAGTTCTGCCATTCCCTCCACACATAGTCCTTCATTCATAATATAAATGGGTTTTAAAACATTCACCAGCTAGAAGTGGAAAAGTGGTCCACTGCATAAGAGGTAGTGGTCTACACAATTCCCATTGCTCAACATCAATTTCAACCCAACTTTTTCCAGTGTTGCTTCAACTAAGTAAGAATTCCTTTATTTTCTTTCCATTTTCTATTAACAGGTAGAAAAATGATAACTGAGTCTATAAACATCCTATATTTCCCCAATCCCAGTGCTCTGTACATACACAGAACAAGAGTAGTCTGGAAAAGATCAGTGTGCCTGAGCCAGTTCATACTGAAAACCATGAAAACCACATACATTTTCACACATTTCCACATTTTCCTCTGGAAATCCAGTGTTGGAAATAACCTGTTGCAGACTTATAGGACAGAAAACTGCAAAATGTCAATGTCATTCTCTGTTTAATTGGAAGAATTTTATGGATTTGAATACCTTGTATGTACACATATTATCACTAGAGAACAAAATGATACACCGTGGTATATGAAAATGGTATCAACTATCACTTTTTAGAGAGGAGGCACTGTATCAGACTGGATCTTCTTTTCTTTCAAGTGACACTGTCTCTCTCTTTAATTTTCCAGATATGACCCTCAGATAATGAAAAACAACTGAATAAATTCCCTTTACTGTTGCAGGTTATAAAATATTTCTGGAAGACTGTCTGTCTTTCAGCATTGTGCAGCAAGGCTGTTCACAGAACTGAACCACTGAGATTTAAAAATTGGAAGGACCCAACACACTCTCAGTAAAAAAGAAAACCAAAAAGAACTTTAGGAAAAAAGCCATTAAAATGCTTTTGTCCTTTGACATTTATACTTTGCATTTTTAAACTATGATCATACCTGATGTCCGACCTTTTGAATTCCTTTCAGTAAGCTGTAAATTTCTCATTGCTGTTTCTTTGATTTAAGCATTTATTTGAAAATCTTAAATGCCCCACTAGGTTTTTCTACAGTTTGTATTGACTGGGGAAAAGAAAAAAGATTTTTATCTGATAATCCAGTTTATTTGCAGTAGCAATTGAAGTTGTCCATTGGAACTCCGTGTGTTGATCTTGCCTTCTTTTTTCTTAGTCGTTCTGAGAATTGGAGAGTTAATGCTAAATGTTATCATCTGTGTGCCTTAAACTTACTACATATGCAGATAAATGGGGCATTCTTGCTTTTTATCAGAGCCATTATTATTGAAACAATTATTTAAAAAATGTAAGTCAAATGAATCTATAAAACATAACGAGATTTAGTTTCCAAATCAAGCAAACAAAACCCCTACAGCTTTCCAAAGATTTAGATGGCTGACTAAAAGTCTTGTTTTGGTTTGAATAAAAGAGGTAATTTATAAATTAGGTGGGATGCCATATGAAGATTGCTAAATATTTTCAACTATATTTGTAGTACATCTTTGCAACTGATGAGTGATCTGATCCTCAGAAAGTCCTGCAGGTTAGCCCTGCATGTCAGCACATCCATATGTGCTATTTGCATAAAATTCTGTATGACAGTGGTTAAATATTGGAAAAAGTTGCTCAGACAGGTTTGACAATCTTCAAATTTCAGCCGGAAATGAGTTAAACTTGACCAACCTGATCTGACTTTGGAGAAGTAGCTCCTCTCTTTCAGAGTTTCTTGCCAGCTAAAACTGTTTTGTGATTACAAGTCAGCAATAAAATTACTATGGTTGCTAAAAGTGGTTACCTAGCACTGTTATTACTAAGAGGAGAAACAGCTGATGCAACAAGGAGTTCTCGGAATCTGCTGTATATACTTGACTGATGTGTAATTCTTCTTCCTTTGAATGCAGTGGGATCACACAGCACAAAATTATTTCCTCACAACATTTCATGTTCAAGTTTTTAATTCCCAGAAGAATTTATCCCAAAAAGTATTATCTTTAGATTTTCTTCTAGGAGTAAAATATCATAGTTGCCGTGGCAACTTTTGATTTACTGCAGCTTTTTATCTGCTTCTCTGTAATTCTTTCTGCTACTCTTTTACATACACATTCCATTGAACAATAACCAGCTCTTCACCCTCTCTGAAATGCTTCCACTGATTATTTTGTGACTCCTCCATGTTTCTGGTAATTGCTACTATTTTTCTTAATTCGTAACTAAAATGAACTAGTGGGGATTTTTTTGTTTTGTTTTGTTTATTTGATTCCTAAATGCAGAACATTCTTCCACACCCTAAGGGTTGTGTAATGCAAGAAATGTCCTCACCCCCTCCCCCTAGCCCCCCAAAAAACCCACCCCAGGAGCAAAGAGACTAAGGCGAAAGCGAAACCAAACCAGCATCAGAAGATGAGATTTACAGAAGTCTTATACAGGCACAAAATATATCCATTAACTGTCTGGTTTCAGAACACTTACTTTGAGGGAACTTCCCTTGTCAAAGCCAATTATTCTACATCATTTAATTGTAATATCCACGTTTTTGGCTGCTAATTTTTGCTTCCAGTGTACCAGTATATTGCAAATAGTGTTTCAACAAGGATAACTTGTCCTCTGCATTGGTTTAATAGAAATTTCTCTATTAGGACAAAAGCTATTATAGTACCTTTGAATACGCCATTTGTGGGACCAACACTCAAATGCCATACACAAGTTACTGGAGAACAATAATGTAATGAATACTGCAAAAAGAAAAAGTCATCAGAATACTCCAAAATATTAATTTATGAAAAAATATTGAAGGAATTCCATCCAATCAGTTTAACAAAATTAATATTACCAGGTGTTTTGCTTCTAGTCTAGAGTGATGCAGGAAACAGAAGCTTAAGAAAAGCCCAAAAGCCCTACAACTCTTTTTCTTCATTTTATTTTTAATTAAAAAAAAAAAGAGCAAAACTTCAGAATTCATTCTTCTACAGCTTTAGACTAAAAGAAATATGTAATAAGATAAATGTGTTTATTGACCATTACCATAACCTACAGAATTTCCATTGATGTCTTTAGTCATGACAATTTCTAAAAATAATTGATTGGTCTTCTTGAAAATATAGAGCAGAAAATACAGTTCCAAAAGAAGTTCTACCAAGAAAAATATATATTAGATTCAATAATATAGCTACTGGCAAACTCTGATACACTATGTTTGCACACTTTTAAGCAGAGAAAATTTTCAGCACCTGGCTTATTAATCAGAAAGATGAATATAATATATGTAACTTCTTAATAACATACCACTCCTGAGCTGTCATATAAAGAATAACTGTTTAATTCTTCCCTTCTGAAGGAAGTGAAGAAGAAAGGAAATAGAAGAAATATATTTTAAAATTCTGTTACAGTTTATAAATATTTTTTAACCTTTTTTTTTAATTAAAATAATTATTTCTAGAACCAAATCATGAATTTAAAACACAATTCAGGAAACAGTCTTGTAGAATGGGGAATTCTTTTAGCACCTTTTAATGCAATGTTTTGAAGCTATAAACATTCACATAGGTGTTTGAAAGGAAAGCTAGAAATAAAGCCTATCTTTGAGTGTTTTCACAAGCACAGATGTGCAAAAATGCTTCCTTTACATATATATATATATGCACAGACATATATGTGTCTCTGAATTACAGATATATATACCCACACTTGTACATAAATATATCCATGCACTTTGGTTCACAGTAGCATAACACCACATTCTAAGAAATAAAATCACCAAAAAAAATGGAGATAACCTCACTCTGGGTGGATGTGTGCATTGATAAATTGGAAATAAAACTTAATATACATAAGGCAAAATATCATATATTTTGATCGTATGGCTAAGACTTGTAATCCACTGTCATTGCAGAGAGGATAAACATGAACAAATGAGTTACCCAAGGGTTACCAACTATCAAAACAATATTGACTCTAAACTCAATGCCTCTCTGTAAATAAGATACTTTCTTTATTATAATCAAAAAATTATTATAATAATAAGAAAGCAATATGACTATTAAAAGCAGTAGTGCTATATATAATCTCAATAATTTATATGTATTTTCATATTATACGTACACGTTGGGGGTTTTTTTACAGAAAAGGATCATCAAAGAATGTTTTAAAAGGATAGCTTTCATATATACAGTTTTGTAGACTTCACCATAGTTGATACCAGTCCAGAAAAGTATAAAAACTCATGCTTCACTCTAGTTAGACTGAATTAGAAGTCTTTCATCAGACAAGAAAAAATAAGGGGGGAAAAAAAGATTTCAAAACCAGAAAAAGCTGTACAAAACATCAATTTATTTACCTTTGCAGTAATCATATTTGTATTAGCACGCAAGTAGTATTCTGTCCAATAAACACTGCAAATTGTGGTGGATATTTTAGTCACATCTCCTGATTATATTTTGTCACAGTTGCAAGATCTGACAAGGATTTTTACAAAATGAAATATTATGTAAATCTGAAAATATGTAATTTATGAAGAAATACTTCTGAGGAAGTAATAAAAGGTGTTCATAGACCTGAATTCACAGGACAGCAGCATAGCTCAGAACACTTAGTATTCAAAGCATCTTCCTTTCAGTTACAGAAATTTGTCCTTCGCAAACTTGTTTTTATTTTCACTCCATTCTGTCTTGAAGAAACACTAAGCTATCTACCTTGAACTATATAGTTCCTATTATCATCACCCTCTGGTACTTAAAATATTCTTGCTGAAGCAAAATTAACCTTAAATACCATAAGCGGTATTAGGAAGTAGATGCTGATTGCGAACTAGTATAAAAAGTAAATTGATCAGTAAACATTTACAATACCTACAATTTTCTCATGCTAAACTGTACTACTGCTTTAGAGGCTTTGAGTCTTATGAGTTGTGGCAGAGAACTTTGCAATATGTACCTTTCACTAGAACTATAGAAAGGTGGGGTTTTCTCTTGCCCTTAAAAGATTAAAAAAAGTCAAACCTATGTGATACCTAAGTATTACATTTTTTCCTTTTAAATTCTTGGCTACATGGATCAGACTACCAAAACTTGTGTTTAAAGTTGCTTGTGTACATTTATTTCACTGGCATAAAATTATATTAATAACTTTAGAGAAAACATTGAACCATGGACTATATGAACACATGCTTTGGTAATTCAGCCACTGAAAGCAATGGCCAACAAAGATTCTCTTTGATTTCACTGGAATTCTGAATTCACCTGATTGTACTCTACTAAAGTACTGTCACTGAGGACACAACAGTGTTGCTAGACTGTCAGCCTCAGGATGTTTGGACTGGGTAGCCAGTAGAAGATCACTGACCAAGCAAATATCTTCCACTGAAGAAGACTAACTGTGTGGAAGTATTTTGAAAGAAAAACCTGAAGTGTTGGGATATCCCACAAGATATTTTAAGCCACCATTGCTTGGAAAACAACATATATATGTTTTTTTCTTCTTCCTATAAAGCTCAGAAGTCAAAAGTAGCTGGACTGATTGAGTGACTTCACTGCTTTGAAAGAGTACCTTGGAAAAGGTAAGGGCTTAGTGTTGTGGGAGAGTATAAGGAGAAGAAAAGGTCTTCCAAGGAGAAGATGTAAAGACCAGCAAAATAGCTGTATTTTATGTAATTTCAGTAGATTATAGTAATGGTCAATAAACACATTTATCTTATTACATATTTCTTTTAGTCTAAGGCTGTAGAAGAATGAATTCTAAAGTTTTGTTCTTTTTTTTTTTAATCAAAAGGAGAAAAGATATATTTTATTTCAGATTTAACTATTTTTCTATAGGTGTCATACTTAAAGCACATAAGCTGATTCCAATAATTTTTCATCTTAATTCTTTTGAGAAATTAATATTCTATATGACAGAGGAAATTATTTTGCTGCCATAGTTTTGTAAATGGTGTTGCAAGGTCACCTTAAAAAAAACCCCCTATATTATTTTTTTTCATTGTGATAATGAAATTAAACAAAGAGCACCTAGAATAAAAAGTCATTAATATTTATTTGCAAAAGTTTCATTTTCTTGAGGAGGAATAATACTCTACATAACTTTTATTCATTGTCTTGAAAAAAAAATACATCATCAATCAAAACTAAGGTATCATTGCTTCACAATGCCAAAAGGACATTTAGTTGTAAAATTCAAGCATTCAAAAGGCAGGAAATGCCAAAATTTAACCATTTTATGAATAAATATCCTTACTCCATTCTTTTGTATTGCATTTCTGAAATTATTTTTTTTTCAGATATTCTATAATTAGAATATATTTCCATGCCTTACTTATTCCATCCCTCAGTAATGTGAATGTGACAAGTACAGAAACACAGAATCACAGAATGGTTGAGTTTGGGAGGGGCCACAGTCCAACTAGACCAACAGTCATTTAGCCCAACTGCTGTGCTCAAAGAAGGGTCACCTACTGCAGGTTATTCCAGACTGTGTCCAGTCAGATGTTGAATACCTCCACAGATGGAAACTTTGACACCTGTCTGGGCAACTTGTTCCAGCATTTGTCCACCTTCAAACTTAAAAATTGTTTCCTGTGTTCAAATCGAATTTTCTGTGTTTTAGTTTTTGTGCATTCATCTTGCCCTGTTAGTGGACACCACTGAAAAGAGTCTGTCTCGTCTTCTTCCTTCTCCTCTACCAGGTGTTATACACACTGATAAGATCACACACAAGCTTTCTTCTCTGCAGGCTGGACACTCTCAGCCTGTCCTCATATGGATGATGCTCCAGTCCCTTGATCACCTATGGAGTTGTTTCTCCATAAGGGCAGGACTTGGCATTTCTGCTTGTTGAGCTTTATGGTCATGTGATAATGGAAATATTGAGGAAGAGAAAACATTTCTCTTAAAAAGCCTGTATCTTAAGGATACAATTCTAGAAACCTTAGTAAATGTACAAATCATTGTATAAATGTCATAGAAATATAGAGTAGAATCACTGAGTACTTGGTGTTCAAAGGAACTTTAAAGATCATCTAGTTCCAACCACCCTGCCAAGGACAGGGATGCCTTCCACTAGACCAGGCTGACCAAATCTCTGACATGGGGCTATTAGTACAGAGTGAAGAAATCAATTAATTAAACCACCACACTCACTAAAAGCCACTTCAAGTACACAATGATACCCATGAGTATCTTACCTATTGACCAGTTTAAGTGTTTGTAAGGCTGCAACCTTTACAAAAAATTGAAATTAAAAAAACCTCAAATAAAACAATGATAAAATTATTCCTGTGTACGAATTAGTTTAAAAGAAAGCCTCTGAAATGTTATCTACTTTAATCATGCTTATGTTCAATTTAGTAGTCCATGCATGTCTTCACATTTCAAAGTATTCATACAGTTAAAAGTTAAAGGATTCCTATTCTACTCCTACCTACACGTATAATACAATACTGCAAATATGTTCACATAATCCTAAATGATGTACAGCCTATATTGACTTTCCTTAGGAATATTAACTATTTCTTTTTCTGACAGAACAACACTCATATTACTGAGCTCAAATGCACAAGGGTTCATGTATTTTACACCTTATCCTTTCTTTTTTACACTACTGGTTGGTTTTTATAAAAATTGTGATCCGGGGAAAAAAAAGTGGTACATCACCATCTATCACTTGTAATCTTTAAAACTAGTTGTAATTAAAAAAGGAATACTGCCACTACATCTTGCTTAGTTTTCAAGGGGAATTGAAAACAAGTTGAATAAGGCCTGATCCTGAAAGGCTAAATAGCAAATCCTCATCCTTTTTTTCCCCTCCAACAGATAAAACAAGAAGACTGTAAGCTCGGAAAAACTAAATTCTCACTTTTACATTGAAGGTGTGATGCAAAATTTATTGATGGACACTTGTAAAACACTGAACTCCACTGGATATAACTAAGAGTAGAAATTTCAGTGAGGAACAGGAGATCAGTGAGTCCTAAACACATATTAGAGTGAAATCATTAGTGACGCTACAGTGATCCTCTGTAATGAGGATCTCAGGGAATCTGTGGGTCCTGTTCCTTGTAAATCATGGAAAGGAAAGTACAGGCTAGAATCCATGCCACAATCCAACATTAAGCATTCTTGGTCCTCACAGTAACTCTCTACCTATAATTGTTTAGAGAGAAAATAAATTCTTTTCTTATTCTGTTTTTTTCATGTGGGGATTAAAAAAAGTAAAAATAAAAAAAATTAAAAAAAAAACAAACAAAACAAACCCACAATAAAATAATATTGAAGAATGTAAAAGGGGATTTCATTTCTCAGCTCTGGAGCAATATCCTACAGACAGAACTACGGTAGGTTTCTCTTTTTAACATTTTATTAGATTCCATTCTGGATATTGAAATCTTTGTACAGGTAATTCTATTATATTTTTGCAAATGCAAAATGAATCAGCATTTTTCAGTGCTTTGAATACTTAGCATATCTCTAATTGCCATAAAATTATAAATTATAAAATTAATACTTTCACGTAAGATATGTTGTTCTCTACGACCCTTACTTTTTCTCCTGTGGTAAAATCAATTTCAGCTATTGATTATTTACCACTTGTGAAAAGTATGAGTAATGTATTAATTATTCACAAAATAACAAGTGAACACTCAGAATTAATTTATCACTAGTTACGGTTTTCACTGGCTTTAGTGTGTGTCCCTGCCTTATATTTATTTTTTGTTATTTAAATCATCATAGAATTGGATAATCATAGAATGGTTTGAGTTGGAAGGGACATTAAAGATCATCTTAATCCAACCCCTCTACCATGGCCAGGAACACCTTTCACTAGATCAGGTTGCTCGAAGCTCCATCCAACCTGGCCTTGAACACTTCCAGGGATGGGGCATCCACAGTTTTCTGGGCAACATATTCCAATTTCTCATCACCCTCACAGTAAAGAATTTCTTCGTAATATCTAACCTAAACCTATGTTCTTTCAGTTTGAAGTCAATGCCCCTTTCTTGTCACTACATGCTATTGTAAATAGTCTTTCTCTATTTTTCTTGTAGACTCTCTTCAAACACTGGATAGCCACCCTGAAGCCATCCGAGGCTGAACAATCCCACTTGTCCAAGCCTTTCCTCATAAAGAGGTGCTCCATTTCTCTCTTTTATGATGGCTACATTTCAAACACGCATTTAAAAGTTTAGTAAAGACTCAAAAAACATCTGGGATCAAAATGTCTTTTTTTCCCCCCCCTTTTTGTTACTAGATAAAGCAAGCCACCAGTGATGTGGTGTGATGAATAATCTTATTTCATAATGAACTGAGACTGATGCTTCATCCTCTTTGACATGATGGTATTTGAATATAGTGAACTAGTCGTAGTTGTCACTATAGTCAACTAATACACAGAGTATCAGTTTCTGAGGTTGACACTTTTGTTTTTCTAAGCTGTATGTCTATGTGCCTGGCCAGATGATTTTTTGCAAGGCAAATCTGACAGAGCATGAATCAAAAACCCCTAGATATTAGTGCTACATCCTATCAGGTGCGTAAGTCTTATTAGTGCT
This sequence comes from Manacus candei, assembly GCF_025592945.1. Taxonomy (NCBI): domain Eukaryota; kingdom Metazoa; phylum Chordata; class Aves; order Passeriformes; family Pipridae; genus Manacus; species Manacus candei. Next base: position 30,568,942 of record NW_026138056.1, on the reverse strand, counting down.
CAATTATTTCACATGATCTGGATGTGCTTCAGGCACAGTTCACAATCATGACAATGAAGTTGTCACACAGGAACAGTTCAAATAACTGACTTTCAGGATCAGACTTCATCACAGGCCTTAGGACAAGACTATTATTATTCCTCAAGCCCTCATGTAGCCAATACAAGCTGGAAAATAAACATATTACTAATGAATTGAGATAGTTCAGTAATATACCCAATCTGCTCATCAGAGCTGGTGAGATGGAAATAAACACTTTTCTAGATATAGGAGTCATGCTGTATCACTTCTGAAGGAATAATAAAACAACTAGGAAACATATATCTGTATTACTGAGCCAATTCTTACTGTTTCACAATTCCAGGATGTTACTAATCTTACTGGAATATTAAGAGGAAGGTTATTTTGGTTTTAGTAATCCAGCAGCACACATTTTTTAATGAACATCTTGGTAGTGTTTGGGAATTTTGGCATGGATGGTATGATGTTTGCAGAAAAGCAATGGAATTTGACAGTAAGGAATCAAGATTTGTTTTCTGCTTCATGTTGAGATTTCTTCTAAGGAAATCTAACAATCCTCCTTAGTAGCTATCACTACAAATATTTCTCTCTAATATTAATAGGTCATAAAATTTTCTGTCAGTAGTTCAATTTCACAGATCTATTCACTAAAAATTTTAGGAACATCTATTCAAAAGGTGTCATTGTGAATTAATGTCAAATTCCTGGTAATTGCACAACATAATTTAGTTGAACTATATTTTTATATAAATTTAACACCACTTCTCTGATATAAGCAATGTATTCTTACTTTTTTATTTTTGTTGTGATTGAAATCAAATTATTTAGTAAACTGACACAAGCCTGACAAACCGTACTTCAGAAGCAAAATTGAGTACAGTTTTTCAGAAACCACTAAAAGCTTAGAAAACACTATGGAGTCTTGATTAATGTTCGGCCATCTCCTGAGAGTCAATTCGGTTAGTCTGGGGGGCAAGTAATATCCTGCTGATACATTGCATTAAAAGAAAACAAACCAACCTTTCTCATTCTGCAATTCAAAATAGAATTGTCTTCCATTAGGAACAGGAAGACTCCTCCTTCCTCTGCCCCCATGGGGGACGGTCGTTTAAGGAACTTTTTAATTTTCCTTTGAAACAAATCTTCCCAAACTTTCAGAATATGATAGACTTCAGTTGTATTCTACAGATTGTACATCTATACTGTTTACAACTTGGATTAAATAATAGGTCAGAAAGATCAATTGTTTGTAAAGGAAAAAAATGTTAAACCTAAAATCAGTTGACTATTCATTTTGTGGCAGGTAATATGTCTGGGACTATAGTTTTTAAAACATCACTGCCACTAAGTTACCAAGTAATGATGGAATGTGGCATCAGAATTTCATTTGCTTATTGTAGTGTAGTTTTATGTATTACAAGAAACTCAAAGGCCCATGAGTAGCTGTGGTTGTCTTATTAAAGTAGCATCTATTTCTTTGTTGAATTAAATGTATCTGAGTAAACATAAATATCCACGGATGTAAATAGAATTTAAAAGTCTACTTTTCTTTTTTTCTTTAATATGCATTTCTAACTGGACAGGCTTTAAAACATGATGTTAACCAGATTTTAATCTTCCTGTTATAAAATCCTTGACCCACATATTTGACATAGTTTTTGCAGCTGAAGCATAAAACTGTTCACTCAAGTCTTCCATAAAAAGGTATTTATTCCCAAATGAGGGATGAACTTTAAAAAGTCACTTTTTCAGTTCAAATATGTCTTTAAAAAATGTTTATGTACTTCTGTGATGATTAGTTGACTTTAAACTTCATAGAGCAGAGGAAAGAAAATACTGTGAGATAATATTTCTCATCAATCAAGCATCAATGCCTTAAAAAATGTGAAAGAGGGAAATAAAAATCACAGTCCAACTATTTTAGATATAATTCAAGGTCATGTTGATGACTGTATCTGTCCAGACTTTCTGTCCAGAGAGTCTAAGATCTCAGAATATAGCTCAATTCAAAGATTTCCTGTCATCACTGATATCTTTAGTAAGAGTCACTGAAGACTTTAGAGGTACAAAATAAATTGTGCAGAATGAAAATGATTTTTCATGATGTATTATTCAATTATCTTAGTGGATAGTAATGGCAAAATTTACAACATTTAGAAGCATAACTAAAATTTATGTTCAAGTCTAAAAGCCAGGTCGTTGGTCTTGTTAATATCTCCCTATGTTTCTCTAGTAGAATGAAGAAGTTGAGATAGTGTTCCAAGTGATCATTTTGTAAGCAGGAATCTGTAGGCCAGAACACAGAATGAAGATGCTGATTTACACATTTTCTGTAGTTAAGTTTACTAAATGCCTCAAAATGCATAGAAAAAATCTTCCTTTATGGAAACTCACCACTTACCTTGCTATCATTCAATATATGCCAAAAATCAATTTAAAAGAAAGAAGAAAACTTTTCCAAGCATGTTTCTAAATTTTTTTATCAGGTGGAATCTGTTCTCTACTAAGAGGTTTGGTTACATCATAGTTGGAAAAAGGAATTTATATGTATCATAAGCAGAAATATGACCAAAAAAAGTTTGATTAACAGTATGTCTTTGCCCTTTCATAACATTTTTAATGGTTCTATCTGATCAAATGAAGTACCAAAACAAGATACCCTGTTACTTTGATATGACAGACTTTGATTGTGGTGACTAGCTTACAAACAAACTTTATAGATGAAGTCTGCACTAAGGTTAACAAGGAAGATGGGCACATTTAAGTTAAGATGCAAATTCTCTCTAAATTTAAAGAATAACTACTATTCCTTAACAGAATTCTTCTGGTAGGTTAGTAGAAATAGTATAAAATTACTGTGGCCAGTTTTGGCAAGACAAAATGCAGTGGCAGACCAGGAATAAATATTAACTGTCATTAGATTATTTATGTATGGAACCTATTGTTTCCCCACCTTCAGATTAGGAAAACTAGAACATTAATAACATGCTTTTATTCTTTCTAAATCACCTGTCTTCTGGGACCAACAAGTTACAATGTGCATATTGTACTAGGAAATCTAAGATTCATCCATAGTATTTCCAGTTGTGCCAAATAGAGATTATCCTTAACACTCCTGCAACAATGCATAAAACATTTACTGGAAAAGTATCATTTGGTTGTGAAAGAAATTTATATTTCTCTCATATTTTTCCATCTTTTTCTTCGTCTCTCTCTCTCTCTCAATAAAATGCATTACCATTTTTTAAGACATGAAAACATTCCTGAAAGATTATAAGTCAGTTTCAATATGCATTATTCAAAGGTGACCTTGATTTGAACCATAATATATGATGATCATTCTGCTCAACAGCAAGTTTTGAATTAAACCTTTATCCATGGAGAAGAATATGAGTTTCCTAGTATGACTCAGAGCCTTTAGTCTGCAAATCCATAACTACTGCTGCAAAAATAAGCACATGGGCAGTATTAGGCAGGACTGAGAGACAGCAGTCTGTGTTCACAGTTTGCTCTCAGGCAACATGGACAAAGAATTGATATCAGAAATTATTTACTGAATCATTTCAACAAATGGATACAGCAAAGAAAAGCATATCTTGAAGGAAAAATTATACAACAAAGAGTAACTCTCACAAAACAAAACACCAAAACCGTTTATCATCAAGCATCATCATTTCCCTTTGCAAAGTGGACACATACAATCTCAAATGAACAAATACTACATTTTAATTTATGCCTATTGTGTCTCCCATAGCTTAAATTATAATTAACATTGAGACAGGATTTTATAAACAGTTCTACATTAATTTTAACATTTTAGGATATGAGAGGAATTTAGAAATGCAAAGTGAAAGTCATGGTCCTCTCTGTGTTCAACATAGTAATTTGATCCAAGAAAGTTTGATGCAAAACTGCAATACTCTCAAGAGATTTTTAATCTTTCAACTTCCCTTGTGCTAAAGGTTCTGATTTTTTAACACTTTTATCAGAAACATCTTGTCATAGATACACTAAAGAGTTTTCATCTATCTATAGTTGAAGTGTATTTACCGCATTTCCAAGGAACACAGTATATCACATTTTAAACAAGGAACACTTATTTCTTTTCTCCCCCATCTTATCATTTCTGGGCTAAACATTTTCCATTCTTCCAATCTTTCCTCATAAATCTGTTTTCTAAATGCTGATTGTTTCTTTTTTTCTTCTTTTTGACTCCCTTCAGTTGGTCCATACCTTTCTTGGAACAGGATAAGAACTGGACACAAAACTTTAGCTGAGACCTTATTATGAATACTTCATATTTCTCATATGCAACCTTTCTGCTTATTCATCCCAGTAAGATTTTTTTCTTTTTTTTTTTTTTTTTTCACAGTCCTGAGAGCTAGAGGGCAGATGTTACTAGTTGGTCACTCAGATTATTATACCTTCTTGATCTAAAGACTATTGTGTGATAGCTGTGTTACTACTTTAAGAACTATAAAAATGACTGCTTTTGGCTTTCTGTACCCACATACATAATGATAACATGCAAAGATTGTGGAAGTTGCACCAGAAAACCAAAGTATTTATACCACCAAAACATAAAGTGATAGCACTGCTGAGCTGGCAATAAAATATTCTCATCTTAAAGAGAAAGAAGAATAGATCAGTACTATGGTGAATTGCTGTTGGAACCCATTAGCAGCAACATCATGTACATGAAGCAGGATGTGTTCTAAAAAGGAGAAAAATAGAAATTAGTTTTCAATTTTATTTTTTTTATTCAGGTAGAAATACCAATTACTCATTTTAAAATTGATATATACCAATTTGTATGATCAGAGAGAGTATGTATTTCATTGTAATCTGTATATTTTGTTAATAGCAACGAGCAGCTAGAGAATTTTCTTTTCCCCTGAGAAGTCAAGCTGACGCATGGAAAACTAAACTAAAACTATTTAAAATTATATGAGGAAAAAAAAGAATTAGAAAATAGTAATAACACCTGTTTAGATCAATCCACAAAGACGGCTAAAAGAGATTCCTTAAAATGTTTATTCTTGATTTTAAAATTCATAATGTTATTTTTTCATAAATTTCAAAACTTGAAAAGTGAGAAAAACTATATGAAAAAGCTCACAGGGCAAACACAGCAGTTGTATTATTTATGTTTGCACACGTGAAGCATTCTAAATATAGATGAAGTTTTGTTGTTTTTTTTCTTTCCCTAGTTTATGTATATTTTTAGACCTGAATGTAAATCTGAAAGAATTAGTATTACTATAGCAACCAAATTCCAGCCCTGCACATGTACTCCACAGAGAATAGTAATTTTTATCTTAATGAGTAAAAATCAACAATATCTAATCTGGATTTAAGGTGGAATACAAGACATGGGAAATGGATTTTTCTCAAAATAAATTCAGATATCTGAATTAGTTAGTAAAACACTCTTTATAATCATGAGGGATAAGTAGCCATTCCTAGAATCCGATTCAACATATACAAAAAGTATAAAAGTACTTCGAAAAGATCAGCTAGGCTGTGCTCTAAAAATACTTTATTTTTCTCTGCACTTTAAAGAGAAGTGATGATGGCTAGATGTGGAGAGACCTACATTGTCAGCATCTCACCCACAGCTGCTTATGCAGAGAAAATGTTTAAGTGTCTGCTTTATTGGTTCTGAAAATGCACTTGTGAACTGTGCAGGTTCTAACTAAGCTGTTTTTTCATACAGACAGATCAAGTAATGGCAATGATGGCTCAGACATCTCCACAGATGCCCCGTGCGTGCTTGAGTGCTCACTGCTGCCTACAGAACAGATGGGCTGCTGCGGACACTCGTTTCTGTGAAATGCATCTGCTTTCCTACAGAATTAGTACTGGGTAACTAGTACATGAGTGAATGTGCACTATATTCCCATTGAAGATCGTGTAAATAATACTGGGTTTTATGTAATCAGATTTGGGTTTGATTCCTTCATATGTCAGGGTGTAAAAATGCAACTAGTTATGGGGTGATGAGTGGCTACCAGCCAGAAATCTCTGTTCATGGTACAAAAATGTCATAAAGGAAAATGAAAAATATATTGTAAATAATTCACATAAAATTATAGGTTGAAATTTGAGGTTGAGATAATTACCTAAGGTAGCATTTTTGCCAGAAAAACTGTTACATCACTTTTTACTTTGAAATTAATAACCCTTGAGAAAGCCTCAACAAGAAATAAAAAAAGCTCCTTTAGTTCTTCCAAGAAAATTATTCAGGGAAACATCCAACAGATTTTAATATATCTTTTCGTTGCTACAGTTGTATAATATTTCAACATAATTCTCTATATGATATAAAAAAAGCAAAATGGATAAAAAGTGAAAATCCATGTAGACTGAATCTTACCTGCACTGTGAAAGAATCAACCTTTCACAACTGAGGAATGATGTACCACTGAATGGACCTTTATATATAAAAATCTCTGCTTAGAAGGAGTTAAATGTAGTCACATCGATCATATTAGAACACTGCTCCCATCAGTAGATTGATCCAAAAAATAATGGGACTCTTGACAATGAACTTGATTTGAAGTTCAGAAGCCAGGAAAAATAGTCTCAGTTGTCCACTGGGAAATCTTATGGGAAATGTTAGATCCTACTTTTACCAGAATTTAAAATACTGCACAACACACCATAAAATTTATGAGGCAAATGTTTGTATATCTTCTTTGGGTAATGATATAGGTCTTGTTCTCAACACAATCAGAATTTTTTTTATGCTTCTCTACACAACTAGAATTTTTTTATCATCATATTATCATTCACTGCATAGAAACATGCTTCCTTTTTAGTTCTCAACATAGTAGAGAAGATATTAAATTACATACTGTAATAAAATTATTTGGAAGCTATTTGTGGCACAAAAAACATATTTGAATATTTTTTACCTCGTCTTCTAAGAGTTATTTTAAATAATATTTTAAATAATACACCGTGCATTATTAAAAATATATAAGAATTTTAGACATTATAAATATGCAGAAATACCCCAAAAGACCTCTTATCTCAACACATAATGTAAATTTCTGAAAAATGTACAAAAGTATCTGATGATCCATAAGAACTATGAGGACTTTTATTTATGCAAAGAATTATTTACAGTTATTTAGAAATGTAAAACTTTTATCATTTTCTCATTCTTTAAACTTATTTAAGAATATTTCTTCTTCTTCTTGTGTTGAAGGCAGGGTTGGGAGCCCTGATTCATACAGAAAAAGAATTTTTTTTTTTAATTTCCAATTACCAGTGAATTAAAAAGAAACACTGATTGTAGGAGCACTTATTGAGTTTGAACTGTTTTTACAAATGCAAAAATGAGAGTGATTCACCAATCTTTGACATCCTTCTTTTTTTAATTATATGTATAATGTTCCCCTTGTTGTGACATTAACTTATTCTCATCAGTAAATTATTTTACTGCTTTTTTTAAGGAAACAAAGGAAAAAAAAAGTTAAGATGTTCAGTCATGTTATTGAGCCATAAATTCACCAAAAAACAAGGACCTTAATTAAGACAAAAACTTCCTTTGTATGATGAGCAAATTGAAAAAACCCGGAAACTTCGCAAATAAAAGCCCTTGGAATATGTTCCCGCTTTATTTGGTTCAAACAAGGGAAAAAGCAGTACTAATATCCCAAAATTTTTTTAAAGCATATTTTATTTAATTATTAAAATCTCGACATAGTTATTCTTAAAATAATACCCTTTCCTCCCTCTCTTGTTCAGAAATATTTTGGTGTAACTTAAAAAAAAAAAAAATTAAGCAATTGCTTATCCTTTCTTTTTCCTTAAAACTTTTAAATTAATTAAATCCAGAAAAGAACCATTCAGAGTCAGAATGGATGTAATATCTGATATTCTATGAGGTTTTGTCTACCACTTATGCATTCTCTGGATTGCTTGGAAGTACGTAGATATTCATCTGAAGGTAAATGTATATCTGACAAAGTGATGGAACCATAGCAGAAGTTAGTTACCACATTCAGGGTCATAACTAATTCCTTAAATACTACTTTAGAATAACTTAAAGACATGCTTACAACTACATTGTATTGTAAGATGGAGCAGGATTGTTGACTTCCCTAGCAAAGAGTGTCTTTCCTGGTAACACGTTAAATAAGACTTTTTAATTATTCATTATGTCATAGTGATGCAATCACGTACACATCTTAGTGAACTGAGGAACAAAAAAAAAGCATATTCACAGTATCTCAATCCCTAAATTGAGAAAATGTGTACAGAATCAGCCTGGACTGTTCATTACAGTAGATTGACTGCATCCTAATGAAGAGGTTTTGCTGAAAGAAGTAATGTGATGTAGAACAACTAAGCCTCAGACGTTTTTCCACAAGGTAATTCCATTTCAGAAATAATATTTATCATTCTCTGCAGCTAACATTATTGTATTATTTGCATTCTACTCTAAAAATATGGACAATCTGAGACACCTTTTAAAATGCAAATGTCTCAGCATGTTAAATGTCAGAGTCTTTCTCGTATCTCCTGTATCTCCAGGCTATACCTCATCTGTTTCCTCTCCCCTACTCTTTTAACTTGATTTCATGCTACTGCTTGTCTTAAGGATAGTGAAGAATAAATTGGTATGACTGTAATAGGATCAGAGCTAAATTTTGTTGCCTAATGATCAAGTTTTCCTACCTATCTTTCTGATCTCATTCAGTGAGATTTCATTCAGTGAAATAATGCCCCTTATGTGCATTATTTCCTTTTTATCTTGAACTTTCTTAGGCTACCTTTAGGAAGAGTTTGTGTGGTCCTAAAATGAAGTTATGATTATTGTAACAAATATCCTTAGTTTTAATAAAAATTGAACTATTATATTTAATATTTAATGAGAGAGTATGTAGGTAGTAGGTTAATTTGCAAATATCAGTTTGCATCCTTTATTTGAAAGTAAGAATACATACAACATACAATTAAGCTTTCCTTTTACAGATTTATAAGTGTAAAAATGGATCATATATGTAAACCTTTAAGCAGTTAAGCAGCATTTTCTATGAATAATAATGAAATTAAAGAACAAGAAAACTTTGATCCAATTTTTTATGCCATATCATTAATCATTGTTAAAGAGAGACCTAGTGCGTGTTAAATGAGTCTTATATGCTAAATACAAGGTTTTGAAGTACTGAATTAGTCTATTAGATCTGCAGAAATTAATTCTTCATAGGAATAGATTTACAAAGGCTAGAAAACTAGCAAACATTTCCTTTTTTTAAAGTACCTGTTCTATGTAATATTGAAGATTGTCACAGGTAAAAATATTGTTATAACACTTCTGCGTTTGTATTGACACGAAAATTTTAAAAGCATCTCTATCAGAGAATATCAGACAATTTTGATGCATGTACAAAAAATGTCATTAATTTGAACATGAAAGGAATGACAGCAAGGTAATAGTGTATTATATAAAAACCATGGGCATTTCAAAGGAGAATGTAAAACAGTGCATTAAAAGTAAAATCTGCATATACTAAATCTTATAAAATCTGTTTTATATTCCAGTCAGGAAAAAGATGTAAGAAGGTGTTGAGGCAATACAGACACATAATGCATACAAGTTTGGTTCAATTGCAGGGAGAGGAGGGAAGCTTGGCAGGATTTTTCATTGTTTAAAATCTAGAAGAAATGTCTACGCACTAACAAAAATCAAGGAGAGTTTGCACCAACCTTATTGTTTGTTTGCATCCCAAAAGTACACTGCCTTGGTGCAGTTGGTGCACTTTTCATCACAGACTTCCTTCACCAGGACAGGGGACAGTGGGAGTATGCAATAAGGGCACTAGTGTCTGATACAAATATACACATATATATTCATTCATTTTCTGGAGAGAGTAGATTACAGTAGGTGTTTTCACTGTGTGATTTCAGGCTCCACTACCAAATAAGACTATAAAAATAATCAATAGTTTTAATAATATATAATTATGCAGTGGACTGGCATACAGAATGTCTTGAACCTTATTTTGATTGTTATCTTAAAATTCAAATCCTTGAAATTAATTTATACCAGCATAGCTTGCTTACCATGGAATAAATTCAGTTCATTCCTGTGTAGGCTCTCTGTTACAGAACAATATAATATAGAAAATGCAAATGAAAGTGTTCAACTAATCCCCCAAAATTTCTTGTTTTCAAAGAAAAATAATGCTGTGCCAATGTTTTTGTTAGTTTATTTGTTTATTTAGAGCAATCAAAATAATAGTTTTGATTAAGTATGTCATGATATGAAGAAGGCAAATGGAAAGTCTGTCAAATAAAAAAAATACACAAATATATTTATAATTTCCATTTTACAAAATAATTAATGGAAGAACAGAAGACATATATAGTAAAATGTTATGTTCTGCTGATGGATACATCTTCAGGTTTGTATCTATTATACCTTTTTATAACATTAAGATGTATCACATCTGATTGGGTACACTAATCTCATAATATTAACATTGTATATAACTCACAAAAATGTATCTTTTATGTTACCATGTATTACCGAGCGAGTTGTATTTTATTTGTTTGATTATGAATTTATTCTCTAGACATCCTTGGCTTTTTAAGAATGGTCACATATAAACCTTTCGAAAAATCTACAGAAATCTTCATCAAGAGAAAACTGCTGCAGTTCCATAATTAAATTATTATTGTAACAAATGTCATGTAGCAGATGTCATGACTTCATTATCTGAAGTCGATTTTAGTTGCATGTTGTGGAACACCATAGTATAACTGATAATAAATATAGCCATCCACATCTTTCCATGCGAAAATGTAACTGTGAATAATTATACAAATATAAGAATACTAAAGCTGAAGTAGCACAGGAATTGAACTACAATATACTTTTAATACCATGAGGTAACATATTATAGATCCCACAAAAAGGTATCAGTGACAAAACTGTTTACAAAAAAGGCCTTAAATGTGACTCGACTACCCCAGGGCCAGTCTGTGGTTGTGATGTGTCAGTGTTATTCATTATAGGTGTATATGCAAGATGTTAAGTGTGTTCTGGCTGTTGATGTAGCTATTTATGATGGTTTTCTCAATGCCCACTGTTTTCTGTTCACATTATGTAGGACTTAAGGGCACTTTAAAAAGTATTGGTTTAATCAAGCCGCAATGGAAATATTTCCTGAAGGCATTGGTAAAAAATTCTGATCCCTAAAAAATACTGGAAGAGTATTCTGTAGTCTCAAGCACTGGTAGAAATTAAGTAGGCCCTGCAGTCTTTCTTTTCCAACTATAGATGTACACTTAACGTGCTCAGAAAGGACATTACACTGATAACTAAGCTTTATGGGAAATCTGATATATTGTTTTCTACTTTACTGTATCAACCCTGTAATCTTCGGTTCTTTTGCCTTTTAACATCACACTCTGAAGCATACTTGATTAGATTGTCTAGTGGTAGGGAAACATATGAAAAAAAATGGAATTATTACTTGCTAAAGAAAATAACAAACAGTAAATTAGCTCCAGTCTACATGCTGTTAGAGCACTGCTTGAACTGCATAACTTGATTTTTTTTAATCAAATGCTTTATGATTTTATTGTATGTGAGAGGATGATTGTGGAAATTATGTGCTCACATATTCTGCTTTATTATCTCAGTACATATTGTTGGGCATGTATGAAATACACTGAAAATGTGGAAAGACATTATTTTATGTTCTACCAAAAGAAAAAAATAGATCATTTTTTGTACAATTTTCAGTAGGATCTGGTAAGTGCCTTCTGTCTTGATGGTGTGATATTTTTCTTGATATCTTATTTCACTTAATTTTCTTATCTACATTACTTGTTCTGCTAATAGAATAAAACTACAGACATAATTTTATTCTTTATTAATAATTCTCAAGTAATTATCCCTAGTTATAAATATTGTAAGCAATATTATGATTGTTATTAAGCTTCAATTATCATTCACATGGAAGATTTAAGAATGTCTACTGTTAAATTCTTAACAATTTGAACCTAACATACCAGGTCAGATTTTTCTGTGCCACTAAATCTCCAGTATTTAAGAAGTTTAAATTAGCTGAAGAAATATCCTGAGGCCATTTGTAGCCTTTAGCTACAAAGGTTTAATTAATGAAATTACTTATCTCACACATTCAGAAAAGAACGAAAGAGATAGAGGCATAAATTTACAAATTATTTCCATTAAAAAAAAATAAAGTGAGTTTGCATAAAAAGATTTTCCTTAGGACAAATTGTTGAAAGATATATTTTTGATTAGTGAGAAACCCATGCAAAAACTCTCTAAGAGTTAGTTGTCAGGTCCATAGATATTACAGCACAAGTGTCCAACAGGACAACATGTGAATGCAACAGCTTTTGGAGATTGATACAATTTTTTAAAAAGTCATCAGTCTCAATAGCTTGAAGACATACAGGAAACAATAATTTTCCTTAATGTATGCTCCAGTAGTTTATTTTTAGCAATATTTTCTTCTTCTAAGAGAGGTAGCAGAAGATTACTGTATTGCCATGAAAACCCTACCACCAGTATTCTGAAGAGGTGTTCAACACCTATTTGCGTTATATTAAAGCTATCTGAAACATGTCTTTTAAGTATCTGACCTATTTCATACTTTTTATAATAAAACTTCCTCCAGCTAACTTAGATTGTAATATAATTCAATCTCTCTGCTAATTGTGATTTTTAGTTGGGCACACACAAAATAAATAAAAAAAATCGAATATTTTAAATTTTTAATTTTTCAGGAATTTTGCAATGAAATTGAAACACATTAGTAAGAAATAGTTTTTCTTGATTAAGTTCCATAGTTTTAGTACGTCTTTTGTAATATAATGCCACAAAACTTTGAAAGGTCTCAGTTCTTCTCCATATGGAGTAGGACTTAGAAATCTCACAACATTTTGTCAAGCAGAAAACCTCTCCATATCTGACCTCTAGCAAACTCCCTATGTAGCTGAAAAGCATGCTGATTTGTAGAGGTTGAACTGATGAAAAAAGGGGTTATAACTCCTCTGTGTTCCTAAATCATCGTTGTCCAAAGTAGATGACTGTTTTATTTCTGCACAGTGAACTTGGGCTAAACCAGACTTTGACTGTAAAGGTCAAAACTCCATGCACAGAGGAGTGGCCTCAAGCGGTTAAACACTGTAGTTTCCCACCACTTGGCTGATATAGTTTCATTGGTCAAAATTGTTTTGAACGAAGAAGGAAGGAAACAATCTGGGTAAAAGAAATGTAGTGGGAAGGAACAAAAGAGCAATTACTTGCAAGTGACTCACACCACATCTACTTCGAAGATTCTGATCTTAGTACCTCTAGAAAAGTTACAGAGACTAATGGATGAAGTTGCAAAGGATAAAGAGTAACGGACACGGAAGTGCAGCTTTCAGAACGTCTTCTGAATGCTGGATGATTTGTCAGGTTCTTTCCATGTTGAAGCTCTATGTTGGCTCCAAGTGACAGCTGGCATTGTTTTAAGAGAGGCTAATAATAAATAAGGGTAGTGATCAGGATGCATCCTGGCAAAATTCCATAAAAATAAAAAATATTTTTCTTTATTGTTGTCACTGTTTTTCAAAACTCTGAAAATGATAGCTCCTTTCTGTCATATTTCATTAGACATAAGCTCCTCACCTGTTAATCTTTAATGAACAAACATTATTAACTGCAATGAACTACAAACCTCCACATGTAAATAAGAGACTTAGTGATAATCTTTGTAGTTTTCTACGTTCACAGTTGAATTTTATCTATCAGATCTTCACAAACATCTTTTTTGATGAGTAGGACAATATAATGTGTTAGTCCTTCCAAAGAGGGGGAGGTATACTGAGCTTATGTGACCAAAGCTAAGTGTATTTAATCACGCTCCACTGTGAGTGAAATTATATATTTAAAACTGCAAATTATGTTTTGAGATAAATTCACCTGTAATCTGCAACCCATACAATATCAAGCCCCTCAAGATTTGAGCCCTCAAGATTTGAACCAAACTTGCAACCTTTTTTAGTTGTTAATCAGTAACTCTAGCTAGACAGTTATGATTAAGCAATTGCATTGTGAATGTTGTATGCCTGGCTAATCTTTTATTTTCAGGGAAAGGGAAGACAATCTCAAGATGAATGGGCTGTCTGGACAGGAGCCACCAGGAGTGAAGTCAGCAGAACTGAGCAATAACTGGGGGGAAGGTAATTTCAGCAGTGGGAGATTGTGACCACCAACTCATTGACCACCTACTCAAAATGGACTCCAGACTCAAATGGAGGGAAAACCGTACGTGTGGACTAGTTAGCATGAGGAGCAAGAGACACAATCAGTAAATAGGATTCTGAGTACTAATCGATGGAAAAATTATGTAATCTGTAGCCAGTGAATGCTGATGCCTTTGTTTGTTATCATGTATAAATAAAGCTTTGATGACCAGGAAGCCAGCCTTTTGTGGGATACCACCAAACTCCCTGTTTTAAGCAAACAATAATAAAAAACAGAAATACCACTCCTTAGTGTGTGAATTGGCACTGTACACTGGGTAACAAGCCCATGTTCTAGACAACACATATAAGGAAGCAGATTATATTTGATCCACTGCCCTCTAATTGAGTTGTACAATAAACCAGCTCTCCTTCAGAATAATGAAATAAAGCTGGTCTGAAATATATGTAAGCTAATATATACAGATACAAACATATCCAAAATCCTTTTAAATCAATGTATATCACAATAAAGCTTCAAAGGATCTCTGTGACATAGATCTTCATATAATCTGTGATTTCATATGATCACATACCACTAATAGATCAAAGCAATAAAGACTATGTAGAATAATTTTTTCTATGAATATGTTTAAGAGAAATTTGCTGTTTCAAGGTAATCATGTCAAAAAGGAATTACATATAAAGAGGTAACCATTAAAATGTTACCATTAAAGTGTAACCATGTAATCATATATATAAGTTCAGATCAAATCAGGTACTAAGTTATGTGTTAGCACTGAGTAGGCATGTTAATACTTACAATTAACAATAATTTACTTGATGATATCTCTTGCCTAATAAACTTACTGAAATTTTAATCAAAGTGCACTTCAGACCTTGTGTGTTGCTGCTTTCTGTTCCTGCTGTCAGGAGGTTGCATGAGTCTTACAGATCAGAGAGAGGCAAAGTAGTAAACAAGAGCTGGATAGCACTAAAAACAGCTATAAATATAAGCATCTTTATTAGAGTATAAACTAACTGCAAACCACGAGGTCATACATATGCTTATATGGAAATGACAGAACTGCTACTAATATGTGGAATTTCAAAAAAAAAACTTTAATGCAATACTGACATATATCACAAGAATTTTTTTTCCTAATATAGTGAGAAACAGTGCTTAGAATGTCTTAGCAAATTAGGGCAGATGAATGCAGCCAGTGGAATGAGTTTTCCTGTAACAGCCAATTTGGTAAGCAAAGAAGGTTAAACGTGGTTTCTGATTTCTGTTATGAGGCAGCTCACCTCAAATGCCAGCCTGAAGATGACGCCTAAATGTAAGCATACGGTAGTTGCTTAGGCTCCCTCAGAGCACTCAGTGCAGCTGTAGGCCTCTGCAGCTGACCTTCAGTGTCCTTTGAGGTGAGAGAAGGTTCCACTGATTAATCAACACCAGATAGACGTAACATTTACCACCTATGATTTCATTTATTTGCTTAAACACAAGTTGCATAATGTTATTTCAGAGGCACTGATTGTCCAGGACACGTGGATATAGTCTGCAAGACGCAACAAAAAACTTATGACAGTCTTTCAAATCTGGAAAGGCAGCTTAGGAGCCAGAATGAGGGGATGAGGGGGGCCAGAGTTGGGACGAGGCAGCTTGTATCTATCATTTAGATACTTATAGGCTCCCTTCAGGTACTTGGAAGGCCACAATTAGGTCCAAAGTCTTCTCTTCTCCGGGCTAAACAATCCCAACTCTCTCAACTTCTCTTCATAGGAGAGATAGTCTATTCCTCTTATCATCTTTCCCAGCCTTCCTCTGGAATTGTTCTCTCCAGGAAGTTCTTATAGCATCCTTCCAGTACCCAAAAGGGGTCTACAAGAAAACTGGAGAGAGATTTTTTAAAGGGCATGTAAATGATGAGAGAAGGAGTAATGGCTCTAAACTGAAAGCAGGTAGATTTAGATTTAGATATAAGGAAAAAAAATCTTTACTGTGTGGATGCTGAGGCACTGAACAAGTTGCCCAGAGAAGTGGATGTCCCAGCTGTGGAACTGATCAAGGCCAGGTTGGATGGTGCTTTGAATAACCTGATCTAGTGAAAGGTGTTCCTGCCCATGGCAGGGATTTGGAAATAGATGATCATAAAAAAACCATATCTGTGATTCTATGATTCTAAAACTGTAAGGTTTATATTTGACTGTGTGACAAAGGTTATTTTTTTTTCCTTGTGTTCATCTTTGTCTTGCAGCAGTATGGTTTTATATGGATATCAGTAATGAGCAGTTTCTCCAGACAGAAAGACAGCTTTATGTCTCTAAAACAAAAATGTAGTGTAGGGCAATACAATACATTACAATACTGCTAAAATAGCAGGGGTCTTTTGAAGACATGGTGCAGAACACAACAAAGAGAAGTGCATGCATGAGTTGATAAAGAGGTAGGGCAGAATCTTGGAGATTCTGGAAACCCCATGGCAATAAACATCTCAATGGTCAGTCAAAAGAAATGCAGCCCAGTAGCAAGACAGAATTAGTTTTAGAGGTAACAAGAGGAGCAACGAAGTAGTATGTAGCATAAGTAAAAAGTATCATATATAGTAAATTTGTATGTAATATGGACCTTCAGAACAATGAATAAAGCATCCTGTGGATTCTACAGTAAAAAACAAGAAATCATTAATAAGATCATTATTTTTGACCATCAAAGCATTCCAGAGGCTTATGAATTGCTGTAATGCCCACTTACTTAAAACTGAAACTTAGCCTTAAACATGCACCTTAGCCTGAAACTACCCACCTTGAAAGGAGCTGTGGAAAAGTGAGAGTAACATCAAGAAAAAGGTTAAAAACACAGAAGAGGTTGTATTATAATTTTAATTTTATTAGTAGTATTATTTTCTTGCTTTATGGTGAACTTGCCACCGACTGCTGCAAGAGAGAAGCCCCGAAGAGAAGATACAAGGACTCCCTGAAACAACATCTCAGCCTTGGCCATATTAATCACCATAACTGGTCTACTCTGGCCTCCAATCAGGAGACCTGGAGACACACCATCTATAACGCTGCTGATGCTTTTGAGAAAGCACGCAGGATCACTCTTGAGGAGAAAAGACAATGCAGAAAGAATCATGCCTTGCAGAATATACCACCTAAGGAGTCTTTCTGCTGTGCCTTTTGCAATCAGACATGCCTGTCTCGTATTGGCCTTTTTAGCCACCAACACGCTTGTAACAAACGTGGGTAGAGCCCTTCCCAAATCTTCATTCGCGAAGACTAACCATGATGAGTATTATTTAGTTAGGGGGTTTTTTGCATAGGAATTATTTTTTCAATATTTAGATCTAGAAAAATAATTTTTCTTGACTTAGAATGCCAAGATTTCAGTTATATTAACAATAAATTCCTGACTTTATGTATAAGATATACTACATTCTTAGTTTAGTAGATATAGACATGACAAACACTGATGAGAACTTTCATTTGAGCATTTTAACAGAAGGTAACTGTTCTTCCTGTGCTGTTCACATGCAAAACACAGGAAAAGCAGTGGCTTAAACTCACTCAGGGAATTATGTTGTCATATTTATAATGAAAAGGAAAACATATCTGGTACTTTGAAGTATATATTCTTATTTCACTATAAGCAAGACTGTGGTTTTTAAGAATGTCAAAATAACCTCTTTTTAGATGAATCCACTCCTTATGATGGAAATAAGATCTGAAGACACACACAAGTCAACAAACACAATTACACTGGACATCCATTTTACACTGGTAACAGGCTAAAGGAAATGTCTTGGGACTGCTTTCTGCTTCTGCTGTCCTCTGCTTACACTGAAGCATTTTAGGGTTTTGTATTGTTTATGGGAGAGTTTTGTGGAATTATTTCTGAACATCCTTCTATACTTATATTACATGACTGCCTATGGGGATAGGATTCAAAGAATGGAGAGGTTTCTTCCAGATTTGTGTAAAACATTACACGCTGGGAGAATATGAACCCATGTTCTCAGTGGTATGGAAACTTTATTTATAAGGAAAGCATTAATTCTAAATTCCTACCAGACTATCTAACCCACAGCTCTCTTGGCACACTGCACTACTTGAAGAACCCAAAGCTACAAGTGTGCAAAGAAATTCCTATTCCCTATTCAGCCTATGAACTAAATATCTCTAGGATTTTCAGCCTTTGACTTTAGCAGCAATTGTTGCACTCAAAATCTTACATTGGACAAAAGGGAACACACCATATGGATGGAGTAAAAATTTTCATACTCCGGTTAGTCTCTTAGCAATAGAATAAATTATTTAATTAAGATCTAGAAACCTCATTAATAAAATAGTTAAAATTGTTACAAAAAGGCTTCCAATTTTCTATGCCTTGGGTGTAGTGTTAGACCCCTGCTGTTCCCAAGGTCCTACAGCTGGTAGTTTCAGTCTTCCCTTAGGAGAATGGGAGGGATTGGGCCAGTTCCCAGGTTTCATCAGCACACCAAGGTCTTCATTGGTAGAAAATCATACTCCTGGTAGGAATTTCTTCTTCCTCATTCTTTATATCAGGCTGGGGTTACTTTTATATGTTCTTCTAACACAGTCTATGTCCTTTTCACGGATACCCAATCAAAATTTGGAAGTTGTGCAATAGCCTTCCTCAGCCTCACTGGACCTAAAGGGTTACGTGGTAATGTATTGGGTTTGCATGACAAGGTTTTGGTAGTGGGGGGTGCTACAGGGGTTGCTTCTGTAAAAAGCTGCCCAAAGCTTCCCTTATGTCTAATAGAACCAATGCCAGCTGGCTCCCAGTGAGACCCACCACTGGCCAAGTCCAAGCCCATTAGTGACAATGGTAGTGCCTCTGGGATAATGCAATTAAGAAGGAAAAGTTGTTTCAAGGGAAACAATTTTTCAGACACCAAGGCCAGAGGAGGAGCGGGAGGAGATGCTCCAGGCAAGGGGCAGAGGTGAAGACCATTGTCCTTCTGCAGCCTGTGGAGGTTCCACGGTGAAGCAGAAATCCAACTGCAGTCTATGGAGGACCCCACGCCAGAGTAGATGAGTGCCTGAAGGAGGCTGGCACCCTGTGGGAAGCACATCCTGAAGCAGGTTCCTGCTGGAGCTGGTTTGCTGGCAGTACTTATGATGCCATGGGGGACCTGTGCTGAAATGGTGTGTGAAGAACTGCAGCCCATGGGAAGGAGTCACACCGGAGAAGTGGGTGAAAGACCATCTCCTAGGGAAGGGACCCCATGCTGGAGCACAACAACAGTAAGAGGAGTCCTCCACGTGAGGAGGTAGGAACAGCAGAGACAATGCTTTATGAACTGGCTGTAACAAGCATTCCTCATTCTTAATGTATATTACACATCAGAAGACAAACAGTATCTTTGGGATTTGATTAAAATATTCCTCCAAAGAATAAATGTTTTCTAAGCATTTGTTCGCAGCATTGAATTAACACTGTCTTTTTTCTGGCCCATAATAAATAAGAAAAATCCTGAGCAAGTATCTGAATAGGAGAAGAAAAATTTAATAGATAACCTATTACAGCCACAATTAGCAATATGGCAGTAGACTTCTTTTCTTTGTAGCCTTAGTACCTGTTAGCTTAATAAAATGAAACTAAATCTGAACTTCTTATCTGTCATTGGGGGTTGTCAGTTATAGTAGTCCATAAATAAAGCTCTAACATGCTGCCTAGGTGATATGGTTACTTTTTCAAACAGCAATCAATAATAATAGAACACCATAACATATTGTTAAAGTCAATTATTTGAGCCAGGTTCTAATAGGAAAGAGCTACAGATTCACATAAATAGACATTAAACTAATTTTATATATGGGGTATGAATATTTCTGTTGCTAAGTCCACTATATATAGAAAAACTAGAGATGGGATGAGTCACCAAATTCTAAGTTACTGTGTAAGAAACCATCATCAATAGAACACAAATGATAGACCTAATATTGTTGGGCCATACATCATTATGCGATCAGGCTACATACTAGCAGTATTTCCTGATGTAATTCACTGTTACTTATTCACTAAACTTGTGACAATCTAGAACAGCAATGAGAAGTGAATATAACTATTGTGTTACCTACATTCTAAAAAAGCAGTATGTTTTAAAATGTTACCGTCATTTTTTAATAATTCATGCTCTCCCTATATCTTAGCAATTTAGTTATGATATGTTTGGCTGCTAGCTTGGACACATGGAAAGACAGACAAGATCCAACAAACATGACCAGGCAGAAGTAGGTACAGTAGATAAACTATCATTAATGTATCAGTAGAATTCATCTACAAACTACCAACAATCATTCATGGTTCATAACAATTTCTACTTGGTGCATGCATATGTCAGTAGGATCTTGTCTTCCTCTCATAGGAGGTTTATGTGTTGCTCCTCATATTCAGAACTGCACAATTATTGTTGTCTTGCAGTACTTTTGGGAACTGGATTCCTCTGAAACCTTTTTCAAGCCCCAGACCTGTGTATGCCTTTAGTCTGTTTAATTATGACCTATGAAATCTCAGTGTGGTGCTTCTAAACCATATCAATATTCATATACATTAACATCTCTATTGAAAACAAAACCAAAACTAAAAACAAACAAACAAACAAAGCAAAATAAGCAAAACAGAAAAACAAAAGAAATGTAAACCCAAAGCAAACAATAACTGGAGTTCTTCCTTCTTTCATGCTTCAATGCTTTCATGAGGTGATGGTTGGAAAATTTTAATCACCTGCTTTCTTCACCAGTAGTTAATTTCCTAATCCTTGAGTCTTTAGTAGAGTCAAGTATCTTCCCCTCCACGTACTGACTTTTTTTTGTTTCTGTCCCCACTCAATGTGTTCTTCAAACAGCCTCTACATTGCCAAATGTCCATTCTCCTTTGGTGGCATGTGAAAAAATGTTCAGCCAGAAAGTCAGCCTTTTCCACATCCACTGCCCTGCTGTCTACCTTTTCTCTATCTTCGAGGCAAAGATAAGAAAGGAAAAACACATTTACCAGACAGGAGAGCTGAAATGACCACAGGTTCTTCACTTCTCACTGAGAGCCTAACAGCACCCATGCCCTCAATATTGCAAAAGAGAGCCTTCCATGCTTTTCTTCCTTCTCTGTTTCTTCATGCATCTGTTGTAACCCTTAGGTTTATAAAGATGTTCTCATCAGTACTTAATTGTTATGCTAACTGTGTCTTTTCTGATTTGACAAAAGTATCTGAATCCATGTTTGAGTTCTACAAAAAAAGTACTTCAAGCGAGCTAACTCTTTTGAACTTGGTCTCTTTTCAAAAAACTCAATACTGTCCTTCATCAGGAATGAACTCAGAGCTTTAAATTCTCCTGAATGATTTGTGTTCTATCATGACATCCACAGGTTCCCATGCAAGGCTTGATTTCCGTTACTAAACTGCTATGTCTCCTAAGGGAATCCATCTAAACTGAGAGAGGAGGGAGAGAAGGATGTTATGCTGAGGACCTCATGATTTTATGCAAGATTTTATGTCCAAGGTTTTATAAAAGTCTTAAAAGAAAGGGCATTGGTACTCACAGGTTTCAAAGAGATGGCCTTGAATTTGGACATCGTGTGTCTCTGTTCTGACGTGTACAGATTGGACATTACACCTTTAAATTTTACACGCAAAGAAGCTGTTGATGTATCTATGCTGTTACTTAGATTTTAACGTTGGCTGTGTTTTTCTTGGTGCCCTAAGCAGTTTCTCCACCAGCAACAGCTTAGATGTTGGGCAAGAGCTCTACTCAGCTCTAGTAGTGTGACACTGGTCATAGTATAGGACATGATGATAGAGAAGTATACGTGAGACGTTACAGCCTAAAAAGTGTGAATGCTATGGATGGGTAAGGCAGGTTAAGACAATTAATTACTGTTTGAACCCATTCTATTCGTGAGGGAAGAATAGAGGAGGAAAACATTCTAAGCCAGTACTGTCTCCTTAGCCCTCACCCCTCCCCTGACCTAAAAGTCAATTTGATTTCTTCAGAATTGAACTAGACTGAACATGCATAATAACAGTGTGGTTGATCACATGGGTCCATTGTGCAAACAGAACATAATTAATTAAAACAATATTTATGTGTCTCCAGGATTATCAGTGGCAAAATTTTCAGATGAGACTAGGCCAAGATATTTCTGTATTGTCCTTTCTACCTTTCTTTTGTGTTTCTAGGTGCTGCATTTCACTTACTCTTCAACATTTAAATTTAGCTTTGTCCTGAAAGATTTAGGAACCTCTGAAAAGTGTATATGCATCTAGTAAGCAGGAGAGCCCCACACTTTTTTCATTAAGTTTTGCTTAAACTCTTCAACAGTGAGGATCTGAGAGACTAAAAGAACTGTTGTATTTCTAATTGGTACATTAATGTAATGTAGCAAAACCCATTAACTTTAACCTTCCCCAGCATTAAAAGATACTAGCAAAAGGTAAAAAACCCCAACTGATCAGCCTGGTTTTATGAAAATTATCAACAGCTAGTCTGTGACACTCCTGCTGCCCTCTAATGAAAAACTGTTTAGAAAAAGCAATTCTAAAATTAAATCAGGTTACTTGGTAACATGATAAGTACAAAAAAGCAGTTCCTACTGTCACTGCCTAAATTGTCAGAATGAAATACACAACTGATACAGATTTGAACCCTGCTGTAACACATCTTTCCCAAGCATTTACTCCCTAGAATTATCATCAGTGTCTACCAAGTTTCTTGCAATCATAAATAAACTGTGTTTAAATCAGTAAGTTCTAAAAACTTCTGGATATTTGAGTATGCTTTCAATGTCAAGTGAATTTAAGAATGTATGTGAAAGCTATAATCATCTTCTACTCTGAAAACTCAAAACCTGTGTTTTGCTAGTCCATAAAACTATTATGAATCCCATTACAGAGGATAGGTATTATTCTCCCACTTCCTCAGAGCCTGTTTCCCAGTTTGGCCAAGATGCATTCACTCACATTGAAAAGAAAATGAAACATCCTGCCAGGGGCTGAGGTATTTATTTTTGGCACTGTAAGGCCATTTTATGAAACAACTTCAGGAATATTTCTTTTCATACTGATACCAGAAGTAAGCTAAACCAAATGTAAAGAGGAGCAATATAATTTTATAGTATATGAATTACTATACACAGACTTGATATTTATGTTCGTTTTAGAAGAAACAGATTGCAATTTGGGTTTATACAGCATCTTCCATATTGAAGATATCTTAGAGTACTTTACAATCTAGGTTATACACTAGCAAGGCACCGACTATGAAAGTAAATGTGTGTTCACCAGTATCTCACATATATCTCTAGAGGGTTTTTTTTGAGGAGAAGATGTTGGAGCTCGATTCGTTTTCAAACTTGCCACAAACTGAACAATACAACTGATCAATCACTAGAGTTATCGAAATTACATTAATTGACTGCATAGATATTTCCAGATCTTAAAACTTTCAGTTCACAAACCAAGACCGTATAGAAATACTTGGTTCTATGAGCTGTCACTGCACTGCAGAGTCTTTACTGGGTCAATATGGTCTTGTACAGACAGTCCTTTAGGGGCTGACCTTTCTCATAACAGTAGTCTTACTTAGGTCATGGATTGATCCATATCCTGGTGGCACTTTGGTAAGCTTTGAAAACTGATCCTTTCCCTGGAATTCATAGATAACATTTTCCAAGAAACAACTGTTCCTCGGGGGGAAAAAAAAAGTAAATTTCAATATGTTTTGCACAGCTCTAAGGATTTTTATTTGTATATGCATTGGCTTTTTGGTCACTATTTATGAGTTATTTTTTATTTCTAGCATGCATTCATATTTTTTTTCCCTGTCTCCAGACTGCCCATTTCTCTTCTGTATTATTTCCCAGGCAGTAGTTGATATTATTGCTAGACTATGGTTTAGAAATCTTAGAAGAATATACATAAAAATTCTTGCCATAAGCCAATATCAGCATGCCTCTGAGAATTCTTCAGAACTCCAGATATTCATAGTCTGCCTTGAAGATATTTTTCTGTGGCATGTGTAAAGTTTTCAAGTCTTAGTACAAATGAAGATATGAATCAATAAAATTTAAAATGTTCCTTGAGACCCATCATGTAACATCTCCTTTCTCCTCACACTTCAGCAGAAACTGCAGCAGCTTTTTCCCACATGAAAATCCAAAGATGGACTTCAGGAGGACCAAATAGAAGCTGAGCTATTGGTCTCTCCTTTCTCATAATTTTGCTATTGACCTGAGGACAGCCCATCTTTCTTGACAACCCTCTCTTTTACTGTTTATAGACCAGATTTTTATTTCATGCATGCCTTGAACTCAGTCAGTATTCAATAAAGAGCAGAACAAAACAACCTTTTCTTTCCTTTTCATTTGTCTCTATTGCCTTCTGACAAGATATTCTTTGTGAAAAATCTCCCAGCTGTCCAATGGCACCAGTTCTCAATAGACCTGTGTCCCTACAGATGTGTTCCTTGTGTTAAACTGGCATTTTTTTCTTGACAGTAAGCATTTTCAAGACAGCAACAGCAAGTATACATAGTTTCAGTCCCAGATGGCTTTTGCATACTGCCTAATTTCAATTCCATAAGGCTCAAATTGTAATTATACATTTCACATTCATTACTGCTACTCTCTACTTATGATGTATTTACTGGTTTCTGACATAGGGATACATTTATGAGGTATGGTAAAGCCTTCTGCGTAACTGACATGTAAACTCTTCATTTTTCTGGTCCAGAAATAATAATGTCACCCCCATGAAACAACCTAATCATTTGGTTAAGAATTTTACCTAGTCAAGTATTTTGGGGACTTAAGTGTACAATTAAGTTCCATATTATTGTTTTTGTGATGCATTTGACCAAAATTCTCCTAGAAATTTTAAAACATATCACTGAGATACACTTGGGTGAGAGACAATAATTTCCTCAGAAAAATTTTATTGAAAACTCACTATAGTATGTATCGACTTATTTTAAAAAAATATGGTATATTACTGACTTTGTATATATATATCTATCACAACAAAGTATAATCTCTTTCGAGGTACCACAGTATCAGATTGTACCCTCATGCATTTATTTGACACATACTTATTTTGGTCACAAGAAACAATTATTTCAAGCGTGAACAATTTGGTGACAAAGACAGATTATTGTAAATGAGTATTCATGACAGTCTCCTTTAGAATGTGTTCAGGATTTGCAGATAAGTCACATTTCAGATTATGTCACTGACTATTCCTCTTCTTGTATTAAAATTAACTCTGCTGAGAGGAAATATCCTGTTGTATATACTAACCTGTGATTTTAATTAGCTGCAAAAGAATGATAAATTAAATATATCCCTATTTCCAATATCTGATCAGTATATAGCCTTGACATTAACTAAATTTTCAACCTTTTGGTTAAGACTAAATCGCTTCTTGATTAGGTAGACTTGACAATGGGATATTAGGAATGGTAGTAGCTCTCTTAGCAGTATGTACACATCCTTCCAAGAGATTTTATAGATAAATATTTTTATATGTTCTATCTAGAAGCTAGATTAATGGTATTGTCCATAAAATCAATGTAATAATAGTAATGCAGAGCTCATGTTTAAAAATGTTTATAAATAACAATAAAAAGTACACAATTCTTTCTTATTTTTATTACAATCGAAAATTAAAGAGTAGCAGCATCAATGCACTGCTCCAGATATTATGTTCATTGAAAATAACTGCAAAGAAAATCTTATAATATCTATCTCCAAACACCTTGTCCTGAAAAACCTTAAAATATTATCACTTACAATATGGTGAAAAAGCATTCAAAACAAAAGTTTAAAGTGCTTTCACAAAATTCTCTTGATAGCAGTTCTGCAATCAAGATCACTGAGAATTCTGCTCAAATATGTCAGCTATTTCAGTTGTTGTATAACCAGATAATTCAAGCAGGTGTTAGAATAATTTAAAATGTCTATATTAAAAGAAATAAATTCAAATCCAGTGTTATAAAATTAGCAACCTAATAAAACACATTTATATTTAAATGTTCATGTTTATTTTAAATTCATATTTATACTTTTTTACAATATATATTCATACATGTGCATTCTTGCTTTTATATATGTTTATATTTGTAGAGGGAAAATATTAAATTTCAGAGAAACAAAACCAAAATAAGATCACCATCTTCAAAATAAGAACTCTGCATATAGGAGAAAATACAGACAAAATGAGTTCTGAATTGCTGTGAACTGAAATACCGAAATGAAATCCTTTTGGAAGAAGACCTGCATTGTGAAAAATAATTGTTTCTCTCAGAGTTCCCTAAATGAAGAAAGCTGTTAATGACTGAATAATGCATTCAATTTGCCTGAAAATATTTCTGACCAGTTTAGTCTTTTGTGACACTGAACAATTGCTATGGAAACTTGAGTTTTCTTTTCAGTATTTAGTAGTATTCATGCAAGTACGATATGATTTCTTCAATAAGGGGATTGGAACAAATTCTTTTTCTAGTATAAGCCCAACTAATTTAAAGGATAAGTATATCACTACATTATGTAATGATCTTCTAGTGGTCTAAAGTGTCCTGTATCAAGAATGTGAAATCTTTACCAGGTTTACTCTAGCTGAATGTTAAAGACTGTAAGTGCAACTATCACATATATTTCCTTTTACCATCTGTAATGGTATGAGAATATTTCAAATATCTATTACTTGAAATTTAGTATTTCTTTTAAAAGAAAAAAATTTAATTAGGTCTCGACATTGTGTAAACTCATCAGTAATGGAAACATCCCTGTATTACCAACACTGTTTTCAGCATAAATCCAAAACACAGCCTCTACTATGAATAAAATTATCTCTATTCCAACCAAAACCAGTACATGTATACAATAAATAATTTAGCATTAAGGATGCTTTTGCAAAGCTTACTACATAGCTGGCTTATACATATGACCTGCACAGGAATTTTTTTATTTAATTTACAATACAAAAAAGTAACTTGGTAAGAACCTTGAATCTTTCTAAGATTGCAGTGAAAAAGCCTTAGAGAATCTCCATTAGAGGTGAAAATTGCACAGAGTTTGGCTGGGATGGAGGTAACTTTCCCCACAGCAGCCCTCAGCTGTTCTTTGTACTGGTAGCTGGAATGGCATTTTTAACACACCAGTGTTTTGCTGAGAACTGCTCCCACAGCATCAGTACTGTCTCTCCAACATTCCAATCACCCCAAAAGCTAGTAGACTTGGAGTGGGCAAAAGGCTAGGAGGGGACAGAGCCAGGACAGCTGACTAAAGAGATGTTGCATACCATATGGCATTGTGCTCACCAATAAAGCTAAGAGGAGAGGGAAGGGGAGCGTTTGTTACTAAGGCTTTTGTCTTCAGGAGCAACCACTAAGCATACTAGCTGGATATTGGCTACTGATGGGAAGTAGACAACAAATCTTTTGTTTATTCTCATTTACTTGCACATGTGACCTTTTTCTTCAGTAAATTCTCTTTATCTCTACTCATGAGTTTTTCATCTTATTTTCTCCATCTGAGATGGGGGATTGAGGGAGTGACTGTGTGGGTGCCTGGAAGATAGCCATTGCATAGAAGTTGTAATACAAACTGGAACAATTTCTTAATCTTTTACATAGTCCCATATTTTTAAAAGCCATCAGATGAAGTATGGATGACACTCAATCCTGCTTTGAAGGAATGGAACATGATGGAAACAGTTATATATTTTACATTAACTGGAAAAATATTTTGAAAATACTGCCTTTCTTGGAGTTGGGAGAGAAAAAATATTAAAGTTATTTTTAGTTCTAAATTATGTGTTTCATAATTTGACCACACAGACTTCTAATTCAAAAGTCCAAATAATTAAAGCACCATAAGGTATATATATAAGATGCGTTCCATTTCAAAATCTGAGTTACTGATGGGAGGCAGTAAGAGAGTTTCAGAATTTCTTTTCACTTCAAAGTAAAGGTTTTTAATTTTTTTTATTTTTGTTAATCTTTTCATGAAGATTTGCAAAGTTATTGTAAAGATATATATTTTAGCATGCTTTGTAGTGTTAGGTTTTAAAACAATAATACACATGCACTTCTCTTGAATGCACCTTGTGGACATATTTAAAATATTTAATTTTTTTTTCTAAGAACAAGAGGTCTTTTGTACTTCAGCATTATTTTTCTACATGTGTCATAGATTCTGAGATAATAAGCCAATATTTTAAAAAACTAGGAAAAAAATTATTAAATGACAGTTTTAAAGTCTGCTATAGTTAATCGGAAGGTTATGATTTCACTGTGGTTTGCAGTCTTGAATTTCAAAGTTATTTACACATTTAGTAAACAATAATTTTAAATTATAAAGTTTGTGATTTCAAAGATGCTTTCAGGAGATTAGGAGGACTGAATTACATTTTTATTCTGAGAGTATTTACAGTGAACCATCTCCATTGACCAAAGTTAGGCATCTAAAATTAGGCCTTGTCTAACTCTGACACATGTTATCCTTTTTTTGTAAGAGAGTTTTCTTCTGGCTAAGTATCCTTCACTGTGGCATCAGGGAGGAATCATTATCATCACAAGGATAAAAATTATGGACAAGTATAAGTGAGATGATGGCAATGCTGACTTAAATAGCATTAAATAGCACTGAACAGCAGTAACAGTAAATTTGTAAATTTATAAATTACTGTATGTTTTTGCCTCTCTGGGCTTTTGTTATACATAAAGTATGTATGTAAAAGTTATACCAGAAGTTAGAGGAGATGGAGATACCAAAGGCAAAGTGGTGAACTACTTTGAAATCCATAGTTTCACTAGAACTAAGACATTTGTCCAAATCCATTTTCTCCAGTTGAGTAAAATAAAGAACAAAGACACCATGCATTTTAAACTTCCGATGTGGGAACTAAAATTGAACATAAAGTTACTGAACCTATAATTCATTAATTCTTAATGAATAAGTGATATCTTTTTTTTAATATAATATTTTTTTCCCAAGAAAAAAAAAATTCAAGAAATTCCATCATGAATAAAATATGTTAAAAAGCATTCTTATTAGCTGTCAGATTTATCTAAATGAAGTACAGTGGAAAGTGGTTGCCATGGCTACAGCAGAGCTCTGGAATAATTTTGCTTCTTCTTAATTGTTGCATATTTGTGTATAAACTGCTTAAGAATATCTTACATTTTTAGTCTGAGACCTTAAAGCAACAAGAAAAACTTTGAATTTTAATCTCCTGCTGACAGAAAAGTAACCTATAAAATGAAACATGATAAATGGAAACATGTCACTATAAAAAGTTGTCTATGGTTGTCTGCATGAAATTAGTTATTTTTTCTTTGCTATATATTGAATATCTCACACTATATTTACCTCCGCAATATTTATAATCATATCAGACTTTGAAAAGTTGAGGTACCTATATTTTTTTCCCTAGGGAAATCACATCAAATCTTACATTCTCTGAATTTCAGAGGACCAAATGGGTAGAAAGAACTACTCTTCTTCAAAGCTTACTGTGTTATATGTCTTCAGCATATGATTTTTTTCTAGTTAATCTCATCATTGCTCATTTGTTTAGCAGAACAATGTTAGTAGAAATGGATTTTTAACTTTTTCAGTTATATATTTATTATTACAGTTGAATGCAGACACGAAAATAGGTCCATCATGAAAAAGAAGATAGTATTGAATTTTAATAAATTACTTCATATAAAATTACTTTATATAAAATTTTGCACTCATATTATTCTTATACACATCAAGCAGCCAAGGAGATCAGTACAACTATAGTCATTCACAGAATGGTGAACTCACATATACTAGTACTTTCATATATGAGGATTAATAGCTAATGACCCAGCTTCATAACCAGCTATGGCACTGAAACAATTTCCTGGGGGGGTTTAGATGTTTTTAAGTGGTTCTACATTCTCAAGACTATTAAGAGGTAGTTATGAGCAGAATACAAACTATACAACTCTTTCTTCCAATACACTTTGGGTAATAATATGTAACGTAAATGTGCTGAGGTCCTCTACCCTTTCTTCACCCTTTTTTAGGTGAAAGAATCAGTGCATATAAGAAAATATAAACTTAATTTTTATTAAGTGGAGACTCATTTACCTTTTTCCTCCCCTTTTTTTTCCTAATATCAACAAAAGACCACTTCTAATCGTGCAGGTTATGTGACTGAGTACAACAGAAGGTCTGTTTGAAGATATATTATATTATTATATCTTTACCACTTCATTTTTACAGTTGAAAAACGTCTGTATAAGTCTTCCTTTAAATATCAAAATTTAATCCTCAAACATTTGAAGTTCAAGGAGTTCATCATTCCCACTGCTTTCCAGCACCTGCCATGCCATACCCATGGATGCTCTGTTTGTGTCACAACCTATCAGAAAATTCTCTCATTTTATGACTTTAGTGAATATTTTTCCAGAGTAATAAAGTCAGGATTTGGTTCATACCAATCTATGTGATCTGATAAACTGCAAGTGATGCACAGTCACATTTAAGTATTTTTATTTCCTAAGTAACCTGGTAAAACTGAAATCTGGCTCTGGCTTTATGCAGTCACACAAACACGAGTTTAAATGAGACCCTGTTTTCCAGAGTTTAAAATATCCAATTATACCAATTATAATCAATTTGAAAATTGGCAGACTTCCAAAAGTTGTTTGCTGTTATATAAAACAGAACTTCTTCTTTGTATTCAGGAAGATATTTATTTGGTAATAATGGTAAACTACTGATTCTCTCTTCTTTCTGACACACAGAACATCTGAACTCTACCAAAAATAACAAATTACTTTAAAAGATTTTATGATCCAATTTTGTATAGATTTGTACATCTACTGCACTACATTAAAATATAGGTTTCATTATAATACAAATTTTATACATACATGCATACTACCAGGGTATAAAATTTGTATTTAAGGGAGTAATAGTCTTCATTTCATACCTACTGATTTTGGTCTTACTGAGAAAAATTCTCTCATTATTTTATTTGCTCATGGATTTAATCATTCCTTTACTGGCAGTGCAGTTTAAACAAATTGAAATGAGATATTTAAGCACATCTGTCTCAGATGATAATTTATAGTATCTCACAATCTGGATGATTTGCTCTTTAATAGCTCTTTTCTCTTCATAAATTCTGTATTTATGGCACAAAGTCTGATTTCATAGCACTCAAGAATAATGAGGTTAGTAAGAAATAATTTTTAAAGGTAGATGACTTCTTACCTTTTTTCAACGTTTTTGAGTTAATCTTAATAGTTTCACGTAGTTATGAAAGTAACAGCTAAAAATTATGTCAAAGATCACAAAAGTGACTGTGTAAACTCAGAGGTTCACTAACAGGCCTACGCAGATCCATTTTGGTATTTATATCGCTCTTGTAATAGAATGAGTTGATTGTTCAGCACCTTGCAGAACTAAATTTACAACAAATAATATTTTCCTTCTTAGCATGTGAAGTTGAATTTATGAGTACTGGGTTCTTGCAGCCCCAGTCAAGACATCTCTGTGTTATATATTTTCTACTACCTTTCTAGTCTTATTGTGTCATTTTGATTAAGTCCTTTTCTCTCTTGCAGTGCAGCAATGACAGAAATTTTGGTCAAAAAAAATTTTGTTATCCTGACTTCAGAAACAGAATCAAATCAACTCTCTTCCAAAACAACATTTCATCACTTCTACTGGCAACTATTTGTCCTTTGCCCTCTGTGATTGTATTCTCCTCATTCATGGTTGTATCATTTTTATGTTTAATTATATTTTTCCTTGCTTGCAAGGGATTAGATCACAGCTCCATTCGGAATTCTTTTTAATAATCTCAAATATATAAACCTTGAACTTTACATCTTTACAATCCACCTCATCTCTATTGCTGCAGTTTCCAAGATATCTTACATCATCTTGCTATGTATAGAATTCAAAATTCATGTCATCCATACCCTTCATTGTACTTTTAGTTGGATCATCATTGAAAGTATTTTCAAAATGTTTCCAGAACTGATTCTTTATGACACCACTTGCAATGATCTGTCATGGTCCAACCCCAGCTGTCAAATAGGTAACATGCAGCTGCTTGTTTACCTCCCCCATCAATCGGCTGGGGAGGAGGATCAGGAGGGAAAAAAAATATAGAAATCGAGTTAAGAACATTTTAATAACTGAAACAAAGTAAAAGATAAAAATAATAATGATAATACTAATGTTAATAATTGTAATAAAAAGGAGAGGGAGAGAGAATGTGAAAACCCAAGAGAAACAAGTGATGTACACTACAACTGGTCAGCACCTGCTGACTGCGGCTCCCCTTCCTTCCCAGTAACTCCCCCCAGTTTGTATACCAAGCATGACATTCTATGGTATAGAATATCCCTTTGGCCAGCTCAAGTCAGCTGTTTTGGCTGGGCTCCCTCCCAGTGTCTTGTGACCTGCTTGCTGGCAGGGCATGGGAAACTGCAAAGTCATTGATTTAGGGTAAGCACCACTTAGCAACAGTTCGTTATCAACTTTATTATCATACTGGACCCAAAACACAGCACGGTACCCGCTACAGAGAAGAAAATAAGCTGTATCACAGTCAAAATCACTGGAACATCCAGTCCATAAGTTTTCCTTTTCCAGATCTCCAATGAAGTCGAACATCCAGTAGGTATTTTAATTATCCTACTGTTCTTGAATTAGATTAAAATTTCAATACCTTCACACACAGAGAGAAGTCATATGGCCTAATAATTCTATTAACATTATGACAGTTGCTGTCCAATACATCTCTGGTTAGGCAATAGAAGTACTTTAGAAAAAGAAAGTAATACTCTGGTCTGGCACACATCATTGAATCACAGAATATCCTCAATTGGAAGCGACCTACAAGGAAAATCAAAGGTCAACTCCTGGCCCCGCACAGAACAGCCCCAAGAATCACATCATGTGCCTGAGGGTGTTGTCCAAACACTTCTTTAACTCTGGCAGGCTTGGTACCATGACCACTTGCCTGGGAAGCCTGTTCCAGTACTCTGAATAAGACCAGGTTGCATATCTATCTTTGTGTCTTTTATACATTTTTAATATATTTTCTTACTATCAGTAGTATGTTTTTCCTGTTGAATATGTCTTTTGCTTAAAATCACTAAGCTTTTATTTTTTTCCCCTTTGTTCCTATTAAGGCTCAGATTCCATGTCAAATATCATGAGCATATAAATATATTACCATGAATCAGCCAAGCAATTAAAACTGGGTACCCATATACAAGGCAACTTTAGCTTAGTTAAGAAAGTGTAGATTAGCAAAGTCAGTTCTATTTGAATTTTCCATGACATTGGAAACACTTCATCAGATGCAACTGACAAATCCCACTGATTTTTATTTTTTTTTTGGAAAGAATTTCCTATCTACTGAATGAACGAACTGTTTAGAAATCATTCCTGGGATATTTTAGCAGCACTTTCCCAAGCACCATAATGTGTGAATTCCAAATAATCAGGGTTTATGTGACTTCTTGAAGCATTACACACTCAAAAGCAGTATTTCTGGTGATGATAGGCTAGTACTGTAATGAAACTTCAACCTTTTAGTCCTTTCTAATAGTTTATCTTTTCAGACCAACTACTGACATATAAATATTGTGATTCATCTGTACCTCATTGTATTGCTTCCTTATTGCCTACTCATTGAGGACCATAGGGTGGGTTAATTCACGCCTTCTTATGTTTGAAAAAAACTTCTCAAGGAATTCTACTTTTCTAATTGAAACCATTACTTAACATGGTGGCCTTGGCAGTGCTGGGTTAATGGTTGGACTCAATGATCTTAGAAGTATCTTTCAACCTAAACGATTCTATGATTCTACTGTTGTCTGTTGTTTCTCTTTCAGAGGAAGACTACTGTAATGATTTGTTGGAAGAATTAAACACCTTAATTTAACTTAACATTTCAGGAAAAAATATGTTTAATTATTAAATAGAGCAACATAATTATATTTCCAAGTTAACCTTTATAAAACTTGTCACAGACTTGCACATTCAAAGGAGACCCAACATTTGAATATGAAACAATATTCAAAAAATATTGTTAAAAATATTACTACTTAAGCTGTTAAACAGATTCATAAAACAAACATGCCTTGCATAAGAAGGAAAAAATTAATGTATCCAAGTTCATTTGTTTGTGATCTAATAAGTAAATATATATTTATGAAAGTGTTGGAGATTCATATTTCCAAAATTAAAAGAAAAAAGAAGAAAGAAAAGAAAATCAGATTGTATGCACTTGGAGTGAATATAGTTAAATTTTTTTTAAGTGAAAAAGAGATGCAGCAAGATCATCTAGAATTACTATATAAAATAAATATCCAAGATAAACCATCAAGCACAAAATACAGGAGTTAGGTGCTGTAAAAAGTGTCACAGAATAAATATTAATCAGGAAATGGACTCTAAAATAAATACATAAAAAAACCTCCAAGCAAACAAGAAGCTACATTTTCCTTTCCCAGATAAAAATACCCATGGTTATATTATCACAGAAGAGTAGTTTGCAAATCAACTCTATCTTAATTTCATACTTCTGTAAAAGAATTTCCTTTGTTAATGTTATGTTAGTCTCACTGACACCTTGGGCAATATTAGTAGAACGACATTCTCCAGCAAATGATTCCTTTTTCTAATTGACCTTACTATCACAATTTTTTATATTAATATGTAAATTATTATTTCCTGTTTGAGTTTCAGGTTATTACTCTTGCTTTTATTACCTCCCCTTCTTCATCTTTTTTCACCATAGATAGGAACTATTACTTTCAGAGAAGTTTTTTAAAGAACATCAACAATGTTTGAAATCAAACCTCACTAATCCTTGCAGCCTCCCAGGAAAGGTGCAGCAGTTTACTGCCAGAGAGCAGCATCTTCCCTGCTCCATCAGGGAGCTGAGAGTCACCCCAGCACAGGGAAGGTCAGTGTTCCCTCCTGCAAGGCACAATCTGCCCAAGGAAGGTGAGTAGAGAAGGGCTGGTGACAGGAATAAGCCCTGCCAACAACCCAAGGGTCATCATACAGAAGTAAGGTGACAAAAAAGATCTGATGTCAACTCAGGAAGTCCAGTAAATAAGGCAGTAATGCCAGGGAACAAGCTGGTCAGAGGTCTATTTGCAATATGCCTTAAGTGAAAATTGTGTGAATGAGCCTAAGCTGAAATGGAGCCTCCAGGCCCATGAGCAGGGGTATGTGTGTAGGTCCCAGTGACGCTGTTCAGGGCCATTAGGGCCTGTCACCATTCTTAGGGTCCTGATATTATTTGTAACTGACAATGTCTGCTAGTTTAAGGAAAATAAAAAAGCTTTTTTCTCACCTTACATGCATTTTTCCTGGTTTTTTTCCCCTTGAATTTAGGCTTTTCTGCTTTATTTCATTACAATTTCTTTTTTAGTATTACACATAAAGATCCAAAAATTTCCTGCTATAGCAAAGTTATTATATATTGGAACATAATTTTTCGGGCCTGATAAACAGATAAAAAATATGTTACTCCAAAAATTACTTCTAACTTGAATGTATGACCTCAAAACTAAGCCAGTAAATGAAGGAATTTTTTTTTTTTAATTTGTATTAAAGACTTAAAATTGAAGATAAATTCCATTGCTTCTGATTTTTGTACGAGCTAGCATTTTCATGGAGCTTGATATATTTTCTCCTTGTTGCCAGAGCACGGGGCTATCCTGATAAGTCAGCAGCTAAGCCATGGCTCAGCTGATGGGAGTTAACTCGTACTCCATTGCACCCTTGGTACCTGTCTGAAGGGCCTATAGACACCTAAACTTCAGGCTGTCACAGAGAGAATGCCAATGGCATGATAATATACTGGGGAAGAAAACAGCACTCTGTTCTTTTCTGAAATTCTTTTCAAAGTACAGCTCAGGGATGGGAGGGGGTTTGTTAGTATTTGAATACGTAGCTAAACCTTATGAAACTTTTGAAGTAGGGGGTTCTTAAATAATACATCTCTATGTGTGATAAATAACTTGTTGGAAATAGCCTTCCCCAATATACATTGTGGAAAGTGGTCCTTTTTCTATGTGCTTCTATATTTAATGTCTCTTTTCTACTCTCATCAACTTACTGCTTGTGTATTTGTATTTTTTTTAAAGCATGTTTTGCAAATTTTCTTCATAAACCTTTACCATTCAAGTTCCCTTAGAAAGAAAAATATTAACTGTGATCGATCTCTAATGTTGTCAAGGCTAGTTACAGCTATTTTCATTTATGCAATTTTATTTCATAAATAAGACTTCACTTTTCTAACAGTGTTCACTGACCTTTAATCTAAAGCTGAAACCTAGATAATGACAGCAGAGAATAAGCACTATAGCTGACATTACACTAAGATTAACTGACACAATTCCCATATCTACTACTATTGCTTCATTTTGTTATAGAAAATCAAAATTTTTACAAGACTTTCAAATTTCCATTCTGAATTTAGAAGTTAGCTGTTCAGATAAAAATTTTAATACAATGTTCTACATGGAATAATTAGAATTAATTACTCAAGTAATTGTTTGGGCTGAAATGACCATTGTGAGGGCCGTTTCAGTAGTGCTTAATTCTTCTTAGAGTAACAGAATGCTTCTAGGTCATCATCTTTTTTCTAGGTCATCATCTTTTTTCTAACCTGTGCTAGTGCTACAACCCTTCTAACCAAAAATATTCTATTTATAGCTCCTGCTATGAAAAATGCTCATCTCTTCCACAAAAGCTTCTGTGAGCTGGTCAAGCAAAACAAAACCCAGGATATCTGTGCTTGACTGACCTGCACTACAGTTTGAAGTACCAAGTGAACAAAGACTGGACTTTCTGTTCAAAACCATCAGTATTCTACCATGCAAGTTTTTCATACGTTGACAGAAATAGTCAGAATCTACAAGCTCTACTCAGATACATATTGGAAAATATGACTGTTGATCTGAGCATTTTTTGAGCTGGAAAGGAGTTAATACATCAATGTAAACTTTTTTCCCTCTACTGGGAATACTAAAAATAATTATGAGAACTCACATTAAAGTGTAATATTTACAATGATAAATATCAAAATACTTTACACTTATTGAATGTACACAATCATAAATTTATGATTGATTTTGCATAAGTTTCTGTACTTGAGAAAGATGACAATGTGGATTTGATCAACTGTTTTTACTGTAATTACTTATTCTTATTATTTTATATTGTATAAACTTTTTGATAGTATCACATATGATCTTCACCATAATAATTTAGTGTTTAACCACAGTTTGATTGTTTTTTTTCTCATTTGTCATTACAGGTTTTTGTTTAAAATCTAAAATAACTCTCATTTGCATCAATTGCTTTGATGGATTAGATAAATGATCATTCCTGAAGACCAAGATGGCTAAAACTTCCTACATAAAGTTTCCCTCCATAAACTTTTTACTTTTTCATATCACTCTGGAAGCGACTGTCATCCTGTTCATCATTCATAATCTGCGTGTGTTTGTCCCCACATACTGGGTTTGTGTGGCAAGTTTTTGTAGCAGAGGGCTGCAGTGGTGGCTTCTGTGAGAAGATGCCAGAAGGTTACCTCAATCCAACAGATCCAGTGTCAGTTGGCTTCAAGATAGATCTGCCACTGGCCAAGGCCAAACCCATCAGTGACGGTGGTAGTGCTTCTGGGATAACCTAGTTAAGAAAGAGGAAATAACAGAGAAGAGGAGGGACAATATGTGAGATAAACAATTTTTCAGATGTCAAAGCCAGTGGAGAAGGAAGGGGAGGAGCTGCTCCAGGCGCCAGAGCAGAGATTCCCCTGCAGCCCATGGTGCAGACCATGATGAGGCAGTTGCGCCCCTGCAGCCCATGGAGGACCACAGTGGAGCAGAGATCCACCTGTAGGCCATGTAGGACCCCGCACCAGAGCAGGCAGATTCTCCCAAATGAGACTGTGCCCTCTTGGAGAACCTCCCCTGGCTCCTGGCAGGATCTCTGAACCCATGGACAGAGTAGCCCATGCTGGAGCAGATTGGCTGGCAGTCTGTTTCTGAAAGATGACAACCGAAAGAAAGGACCCATGATGGAGAAGCTCATAAAGGACTACCTCCCATGGGTGGAATCACACACTGGAGCAGGGGAAGAGAATGAGAAGGAAGTAGTGGCAGAGACAAGGTGGGATGAACTGACTACAGTCCCCATTTCCCATCTTCCTGTGCTGCTTGGAGGGAGGAGGTAGAGAAATATGGAGTAAAGATAAGCCTGGGAAGCATTTAGAAAAGTCTCTTTCAATGTGCAATGATATTTTGATAAATTATGATAAGACAGTAATATACAATCTAAGGAAACTTATTATTGTGCATTTTGTTCCGAAGATACTTTGATGTCTTTTTTGGTGCAAGGTTTTTCTATCTGGAATTTAAAAAAGCAACTGTCTGCAATGTCAGAATGAAAGTCTCATTTGTAAGAAGGTTGCAAGAATTCCTCCTGTGAGAAATGTACTTCCTGATTTTGCGTTAATTACTTGTACGAGGACAAAAGAAACAGATGTTTATTTGTGTTTACACCACGCAATAACTCCTTGATTCCAACAGAGACCAATGCCTTATGCAAAAAACATTTTTCATTTGCTTAGTAAGTCAATCTATGCTGAAAAACTAATACATTAACAGCTAAAAGCCCAGTATAAAAGCGATGAATATGCAGTTTGGGGTGTTCTAATCTTTAAACATTATAGAATAATTTGTGCTAGTACATATGGAATGATCTTAATTGGGATGTAGAAGTTTTTGCCGAAACGTATTCTGTAAAAAGGTCTTATATCCTTCTTGTTCATTGTCTGTAATTTTTGAAGTAATGAATCTCTTCCTGAACTATGTACAGTAATAAAGAACAGAGCTGGAGAATGAACTGATCGTGCACTAGTTATGAGGGCTCATTGGGAGAGCTTTAATCTAGGTTTGAAGGGGAATTGGGACAAGGTCAGGCTAGACAGAGATAAGGTGTGAGAAGGGAGAAATATAGCTTAGTAGCTTTAGTAACTTTAGCTTAGTAGCAAAAGGAGGTTTAAGAGGGAATAACTCAAGAAAGCGCAAACAGCCAAAGATATAACCATAAGAAAGGCCTATGGGGCATCCCTTTGTACCCCTACCAGGATATTGACATAGTCAAATACTGCTACAAAGCACCTGTACACCACCACATGTAGTATGGGGAACAAAGAGGAGGAACTGGAGATCTGCGTGCAGTCACAGGATTTTGTCCTCACTGCAATTATGGACACACAGTGGGATAGCCTCTGTGACTGGAATGTTGTTATGAAGGTCTGCATGCTGTTTAGGAGAGACCGACCGGGAAGGTGCAGTGGTGCAGTTACCCTCTGTATGAGGAATGTATCAAGCTCTGTCTTGGGGTGGATGATGAGCGAGTTGAGAGCTAATGGGTTAGAATAAAAGGGCAGACTAGTAAGGTTGACACTGTTGTGGGTGTTTGCTACAGACCACATGATCAGGAGAAGGAACTGGGTAGGCAACTTGAAGTAGCCTTAAAATCAGAGGCACTGGTTCAACCCTGACATCTGCTGGAGAAGTAACACAGCAAAGTACAAAGAGTCCAGGAGGTTCCTGGAAAGCGTTGATGACAAATTCCTCTCATGGGTAGTCTAGGATCCCACAAGGAATGGTGTACGCTTGACCTCATACTAACAAACAGAGAAAGCCTTGTTGAAGGGTTGTGAAGGTTGGGGGTGGTCTTGGTTGTAGTGACCATGAGATTGTGGAGTTCAGTATTGGTCAAAGAGGAATCAGGGCAGCAAGTAAGACTACAACTCTCCTGAATTTCAGGAGAGCTAACTTTAGCTTCTTCAGGGATCTTCTTGGAAGAATCCCATGGGAACGGGCCCTGCAGGGAAGGGATTCTTGTGCAATGTGCTCTGAGATGACCCTGCTTGAGTAGGGAGGTTGGACTAGATGACCCACTGTGGTCTCTTTAAACCTTATCCGTTCTGTGATTCTGTAATAAGAAGAAGCTAATCTCACTTCTTAACTGCAAAAATCATAGATTCAAGGATGCAAAAAAGATACTGTATACGTATAAAATAAAATTTAAACACTATATTATATTCTTTGTCCCTTAAAAATAAATTGGTCTATTAACTTTGCTATTACATAAATATTGCTTGATTGTGAATTTGTTTTCAAATGAATTGACTAAGAAAATTCCATTCATACTGAAAAAAGTACAGAAAAGTTTCAGATTAAGATGACTGTGACTAAGTTGTTGCTGATTTTACTTCACTAGTGTCACTAGTGTATTATTTCTGTAGCCTTTACAGCATCAGTATGTCCTCTGTCTTGTTTTTGCCTAAAACATGTTTCCTCCTTATTTGAGCTGACAGCATGATTTTATTTTCTGAATATTCAACACCATGAAAATTTTACTTTTTTTTCTTCGTGCATAGTTTGTGATGCAAAATGTTATTAAAGCAATTTGGCTTTCACAATCATTATGTAATCAGATTAAGAATACAGTTCTTTTTTTGGTAAATGAATTAGCAAGTGAAATATGAATCATAAAATGTATCATAAGAGCATAATTTTTTGCTTGATTGCCTCTCTTATTTGAAAATCTTTCGTAGGAATCTACAGTCTCCAGTTCTCTTTGGTTCTTTTGTCCTTTGCAATGACAACATTGATGGGAGTCCAAAAGTCATGTGGAAATCCTTGGTCCTAGCTGAAGCATTCACATGGTTTGTCTAAAAGTAAAGCCTTGTGGTACAGAGATAGCCTTCATGGAAGAGGAGGAACAAGAGTTGGTTTATTTCTCTTAACTTGCCAATTCCCTCCTTCCTATACTCTGAGGAAAAGTACAAACAATGAATCCACAGTAATCATGCACTAGTGGTGTTCACAGACCTGAAGGATATGCGACAGGTGAAGAATAAACACAACACTCTGACCCTTTGGAAAGCAAACTTCCAGATCTTCATGGAGTTAGGACGCCCTGGAATCTGCGCTCAGGAATAAGGGAGAATAGAACTGTCAGATCTTTAAGGATACTTTCCATAGAGCTCAAGATCTCTCAATCCCCAGGTATAACAGATCAGGAAATGACAGCAAGAGACCAGCATGGCTAAGTGGAGACCTACTGGTAAAACAAAGAGCAAGAAGGACTTGCATAGAGAGTGGAAAGAGGGACAGATATCCTAGGAAGACTACAGGAACATTGCCCAGTTGCATAGGGCTAGGGTCTGGATTGCCAAGGCACAGCAGTAGATGAACTTGTCAAGGGACACAAATAATAATAAGGTCTTCTACTGGGAGGTCAGCCAGAAAAGAAAGGTCAAAGTACGTGCACCTCTCTATGAACATGACTGACAAAGAGGTGAGAAGCAGGCTGAGATACTCAACAACTATTTTGTTTTGCCTCAGTCTTCATCAGAAACCTCTCTTCCCATACCTTTCAAGGGGATGAAAGAGAAGATCAGTTTTGTGGCCACATGAGGAACCTGAACATACAGAAGTCTACAGGATGAAACAAAATGCATCTCAGCGTCCTGAGGGAATTGGTAGATGTGGTTGCCAAGCCACTCTCCATGATATTTGAAAAGTCATGGTAGTCAGATGAAGTCCTGACTGACTGCAAAAAGAGAAACATTTTACCCATTTTTAAAAACGGTAGAAAGGAGGACACTGGGAACTACTGACCTATCAACTTCA
Source organism: Manacus candei (assembly GCF_025592945.1). NCBI lineage: Eukaryota > Metazoa > Chordata > Aves > Passeriformes > Pipridae > Manacus > Manacus candei. The sequence goes on along the minus strand of NW_026138056.1, from coordinate 30,526,933 downwards.
TATCTATGCCTGCAAAAACAATGGAACAGATCCTCCTAGAAGGTATGCTAAATTACATGGAGGGTGACTCGAGACAGCCAGCATGGCTTTACTAAGGGCAAGTCCTGCCTGACAAACCTAATGGCCTTCTGGGATAGAGTGCCTACATCAGTTCACAGGGTAAGAGCCAGAGAAGTCATTTACCTGGATTTCTGTAAGGCCTCTGACACAGTTGCCCACAACATCCTTTTCTCTAAATTGACGGACTTGATGGATGCACTGGGTGGTGGGTAAGAAATTGGCTAGATGATTGCATTCAGAGGGTAATGGTCAAAAAAGTTCAGATGGAGATCTGTGACAAGGCTCTGTATTGGGGCCAGTACTGTTTAATATCTTCATCATGACATAGGCAAAGGGATCGAGTGCTCACTTAGCAAATTTGCAGGTGACATCAGAGTGGTGCAGTTGACACACCTATAGGATGGGATACCCTCCAGCAGAACCTGGAAAATCTTGAGAAGTGGACCCATAGGAATCTCATAAGGTTCAGTAAGGTCAAGGGCAAGGTCCTGCAAGTGGGTTGGAGAAACCACTGGTACTGAAGGGATTGAGAGCAGCCTTGCCAAGAAACACTTGAGAGTGCTGGTGGATGAAAAGCTGGATATGAGTTGATGATGTGCTCTTACAGCCCAGAAATTGGCATCCTGGGTTGCATCAAAAGAACTATGGCCAGCAGTTTGAGGGAGGTGATTCTGCCCCTCTACTCCACGCTTGTGAAACTCAACCTGGAGTACTGTGTCCAGCTCTGGGATCCTCAGTGCAAGAAAAACATGGACCTGTTAGAGCAGGTCTAGAGGAGGACCTCAAAAATGGTTAGAGGGCTGGAGAACTTCGCTTATGAGGAAAGGCTGAGAGGTTGTTCAGCCTGGAGAAGAGAAGGCTTTGAGGAGACCCTATTTCTTAAAAGGGGTTTATAAGAAAGGTGGGGACAGACTTTTTAGTAAGACCTGCTGCAAGAGGACAGGCTGTAATGGTTTTAAACTGAAAGATGCTAAATTTAGATTGGAGATAAACAAGAAGTTTTTCACCATGAGGATGGTGAAACCTTGGAACAATTGCCCAGAGAGGTGGTAGATTTTCCACCACTGGAAACCCTAACCCTAACTCTCAAGACCAGGTTGGATGGGGCTCTGAGAAACCTGATCTAGTTGAAGATGTCCCTGTGTAGGGTAGAGAGGATTGGACTAGATGACCTTTAAAGGTCTCTTCCAAGTCAGACCATTCTGTGATTCTAAGCACCATTCTTGGAACCTAGTGGCTGAGTTTCTACACTCACAGTCTCTATAAAAGGGATGAATATATTCTATATATGAAGAAATATATTATCTGTGTTTAAAAATATGTAATTCAAAAAGTGTACCTTACACTCAAAGTTCAGTGACCAACACATACCATACAATTATTTAAATTATTTAAATTTCTCTCATATTATTCTGATGTGTACTGAAAACCTCTAATCATCAAGGTCATTGGCTATTACTGATATGCTAGAAGCTGGGAATTAACTTTTTGATTTGTCAGTCAGACATTTAATTTTTAAAAAATTATATATAGAATAATACTTTTCCATACAACATTCTGATGAGAGAAGTCAAGAAAAATATATATCAAGCGATGCTGAAAATCACTACAGGATATTGCTTCTAGTCGTTTTATATTTATATCAAAGTCACCATTCAACCTGAAAACTAAAACTCTCTCTAGTCAGTTGCTTCAACTCAGGTTAATAGAAAAAGCACAACAAGCTTTTTCTGGCAAATAGTTTGTTTGCAGCAATCAAAAAAACTTAAGGTCAGAGAAAACCTGTGTGTTCTGACATAGAAGGAAAAAAAAATTCTTTAAAAAATTGCATTCAGAATGAAGTTAATGAGAAAATGCTTTTAAATATATTTTAAAACTAACACTCTTTTAAAAAAAGTCAATTTTTTTAGCACAAAATTTCAAGATCTTTGAATATCTTTTCCTCCTGTGCATATTCTACAGTTTTCTTCTTTCCTATGTGTAAAAATACACAAATAATAAACTAACAATTAAATCAGTGTACACTTGCAGTCTTATTCTGGTTAACAGAACTATAATCAAGACTGTCTTGTTTTCTGAAAGTGTACTATTTATTATTAACTATTAAAATTTAACATAAATTAACTACAGAGTTATTTCCAACTCCTGATGTGAGACAGTGAATTCCCAATATTGGTATACCTTAACCATAGAGCTAAAGAAAGCTTACTGAGAGTTGATTTACTTTGTTTATTTAAGGTTTGCACACTGCCTAAACATAATGTACAGATCTCCAGAAACTCTGAAAAAAAAAATTGAAAACTGATTCTCTGAGGTACCCAGCTATATTTACTGAAAGATTGGTAATCTGGTTTTGGCAACAGAATAATTACTACTACTAACATGTCAGTACAAGACTAAGAAAATAAAAGCACATCAAAGAAAATTCCCCAGAGAGACTATTCTTATATTGAGGATTAAAATAGATCCTGCTATAGTAGTAAGCAGTAGTTATTTCTGTCACTCAGCTGGAAAAAATAAAGTTCCAGGCATGAATGCATGTCTTGTCTTTCAGAAGTGAAATTTCTGTGGGGAAATGGTTTCTGCATTCCATACTGTAGTTTTGTGCCATATATTGGACAAAATAACTGTAGAAGAAATATTACCAAAACATTCAAGATTTATAGTGGGATAAAATGAATGATAAATCTGGAAAATTCTTTATTGGCTTTTATTGCTATATTTCTTTTATGGAGAGAAAAAAACCCTACAATTCTGAAAGGAATTGTTTATATCTTCTTGCCTTGCTTTTCAAAATATATCTTGAGAATCTTAGAAGCCAGATATCGAAATCAATTCTCTTTTGATCCACCTCATCATGTGTGCCACCAGTCATTGCTGACAGTCTGGGTGCTTACTCTGGGCTTAGCATTTTGGAAAATACGGTATTGTTCAGATTAAGGTCTTAATATATTTTTGAAAATTTAGGTGGTCTGTAGCTGTGTTAATTATTAAGTTAGAATGACCATTTCCACTGGAACGAGAAATGTTTCCTCAATATAAATGCATTGTCCTGCACACCAAAACTGTTTGAAAAAAAAATATTTGCGAACTACAGGAGCAAAAATAAAACCATCCTATGGATTGTGCAAAATAATCAACTCTGAAACAAGGCATTGCTCCTGGATAACTCTGAATGCATTCTCAGAAGTACTCAATCTTAAATGAGGATTATTTCAATAGAAGTTGTTAGTCTCTTGGGAGGTGCTCAGTACCTTGAAGGATAAGGCTTTTGAGAGGTGTTTTAGAGGTAAATTATACTCTTCAACCTATATTTTCCAAGCCCAAACTTCTTTACTTCTCCTCACTAAGCGACCTTACATGGTAATGACTGCTGAACTGCCTAGACACCAGCAATTTTAGAAAGTAATCACAGTATCTGCTTTAGTGTCTCCCTGTTGCTTTCAACAACTTGTGAACAACAGCTGATGATGGCTAAATAATTAGTGCAACTGAAAGAAATCTCTGAATAGATTTCATATTGTTACAAGAGGTAAAAAAGAAGGAAAGAAACTTTTCTTATTCTATTTAAATACCACAGTTTCCCACTTCTGTGTTAAAGATGACAGAAATTCATTAGAAAATTGTGATGATCTACCTTCTTTCAACAGACATAGCAAGGATTTTTTCTGCTTCTTGGTCCCTGAGTCAGTGTTACATCTATGCCTATTTTGAGCTAAGTATTAGTCTTAATTAATTCCTGATAGTTCTTGATTTTTACTTCATTGTTTTGCTGTTAATTCCTTCTCTTGATGTCTCTTGAGGAGAACAAAACTGTCTTTAAGAGTTAGGTTGTATTTTTCTTCTGTAAGGCATCTAATTTTCCTTCGGTAAAAAAAAAAAATAAGCCAGTTGTCGTGGTTTGTCACTGGGTTGAGATGTGGGAGGGGGCTAGGACTCGAGAATTGGATTTTTGGGGCTCTCAAACCATGACACCAGCATAAACATGTATTTTGTAATCCTGGAATTCCAATTTTTTTAAATTAAAATAATTTCAAGTGCCCCACTTGAATGAGTCATCTTTCTCTTTTCATTCATGAAAGAATCTGAAGAATAAATTTTATTATTTGAATTGCTGTGAAGAGAATGATAACAGCTCTGTATGTACAAGAGACTTGGGTCCAGAAGACACCTTATAGAAACGTGAAATTACACTTATGCCACTGGACAATATACCTGATTTTCATAAACACTAGGATCATTTCATGACAGGTATACCATAATAAAAGTGAGTGCAAGTGAAAATTGCTCCCATTTGGAAGACTTTTTTCTATGAAAAAGCAGTATCATAATACCTATTGTCCTTCCCTAAATATAATTTCCTTTGTCAATCTGAGAGACAGAATATTGGGCTAGATGGGCCAACAGTCTGACTTAGGACATTTTTTATGGATTGCAACTAAGCAAGATCCATACTCTTCAGCATAAAAACAAAAGGGGTCATGTTTTAACCCCAACCAGTAAGCCCCACACAACAGGACTGGTACATCAGAATTGTAAAAGATAGAAAACTCGTGGGTTGAGATAAGGACGGTTTAACAGAGAAAGCAAAAACCATGCACAAAGCAAGGAATTAATTCACTGCTTCCCATGGGCAGGCAGGTATTCAGCCATCTCCAGGAGAGTAGGGTCCCATCATGTGTAATGATTACTTGGGAAGACAAATGGCATCGCTCCCCCCCTTCCTCCTTCTTCCCCCAACTTTATATGATGGGCATGATGTCATATGGTATAGAATATTCCTTTGTTCAGTTTGGATCACTGTCCTGACCGTATCTCCTCCCAGCCTCCCATGCACCCCTTACTTCCTTGTGGCAGTACAAAAAGCAGGAAAGGTCTCAGCTCTGTGCAAACACTGCTCAGTAATAACAAAAAACATCTCTGTATTATAAACCCTGTGTTCAGCACAAATCCAAAACACAGCCCCATACCAGTCACTGTGAAGAAAATTAACTCTACCCCAGCCAAAACCAGCACAAAATGACATTACGAGGTATTTACTGGATGTGAGATGGTAAAAAATACACAGAGGAGAGAAATGCAGTGTTAACAAAATATTAGAAGGACATCAATATTAGAAGTGAGAAAAATTAACTATGAAACATTTTTATGAATTGTGAAAGGGACCAGATCATATAAGGGAGAATTTTTTAATGCTACTTCTTTTGATAAAATGTACAAACTCAGATACACTGAATTAAAGTAAACTGGAAATGAACAATGTAAATATAAATTTCTTTTGCGATGATCAAACATATGAAGAATAAAAAATACATACAGCTTACAGGGGAAGTTATTCATCCATATTTTAAATATAATTAGAATGATTCATTACATGTTTTCTAAAAATATGAATGAGACTAAATGGCCTGAAAAATATCTCCATTTAAATTAGGCTTAAAGTTTTCCTGAAACCCTTTTCTTTTAGCAGATTTCACTACCCTGTAAAAGCCAAAATTTCTAGAACCAAAATGAAGGAAAGTTATATACTGATCTTCAATACCTCGAGGGTTCGCACTTTTTCTTTCACTGTAAACATCTTACTCACTTCTTCCTATGCTTCAATGTTTAATCTTTCTTTCAAGTTATAAACACTGCTATGCTACTTGCCACTACTCCTCTCCCCTGGTTAAGAGCATTTTCTTGCTTCTCTAAGCTTGCATAACTTTGCCTATCACATAAAAAGACATGGATGAGATAGCATGAGGGTAAGGAGAACAGAAAAGTAATTTCCTAGAATTGGGAGTTGAAAAATTTTATCATCCTCTACTGGTGAAAATATAGTAGTTGCCTCCCAAATTAAGCCCTTAGTAGAATTCCTAGAACAGATTCCGTGTGTTTCACAGTAATTCTTTTCATTTTAGCAACTGTTATTTTTCAAAGATTGGCAGAGTTTCAATTTCTTTTCATCTAGTTTAGTCATAGCAATAAAAAATACTTTGTTATACAGAAACCCAGAAAACTGTCTGAAGAGGATGGTATGCCTCCAGCATATTCACTAGAGAATAAAATTTTGCCAATCGACTTTCTTCTAGAAATATAACAACACATACAAAATTATTTTTTTTTGTTTTCCTGCTTATAATAAGGAGAACAGACTCTTCTTTGACATCTGGAACTAATGTTCAAATTTCCCAGAATTCAAACTTTCCATAACTACAGGATGTACCAACTATCCACAATGAAAATGTCTACTTATTATCTAATAAATTTTCCTTAAGAGTAGGAGCAAAACTATGTTTTTCATCAATATTGATAGCTGCTTCTTCTGGTTATACATGTAAACATCCACCCACTACCGAATTACCTATTTGAGGTGCATGTTTGCAGTGACACTCTGTCCAGAGACCTATGAAGAAATTAATCTAGAATTTGTTTTCACCGAAAATAGGAACAGATACCCTCTGAAACATCTAAATTCAAGAAAAGTTATTTTCAAAGCTAAATTAGCCCTAAAACCTGTATTGGCACTCTAAATCTCAAAGTCACCAGGAATATGCTAGAGTGACACCATGCCTATTCTGCTTCAAGAAATAAATTCTCTTTCATCACTTCCCACCAGCTGTGCAGCAGATTCAGCTCCTCTCTGTTTATACTTGCTTCCTTCATAGTTGTGTATCATACCCTGGTATCTTTTTTACTGTAGTTGTTATCAGATACACAATACTTTCTTCACCTATGTAAATTCAATGTCAGATTGAGGTAGAGATGCACAAATATGCGTCAGAAGTGCAACTGCACTCTGCATCTACAATTAAAATTTGTCTTGAGTTCTGGGACAAAGACTGGCAAATCATATTTAAAAGAAGATAGCTCCAAGCTCAGTAGTTTTTTCATTAATTTAGATTCACTTTTCAAGGTAGACAGGACACTATTCTGGAAATACCTATGAGGAAACTAGACCCAGATAACTATTTTGAGTTAATGTGATTCAGCGATCACCTCTTCAAAATGTCACTTAGAGTATCTGCCCATTCATTCGAAGTTCGCTTAATGCAGAAAACAAAATGAAAAAGGACTTAGACAAATATTTTGAAACTCAGCCTAAAGTCAGACCTATATTTAGATTCTTAGCCACGTGGGACAAATTTTTACAAAAACCGATCACTCGGTTTCTCAGGGAAATCAATGTGACTTGTAGATAACCATCTGTCTAAAATACTTAGGCCAATTTTTAACTGTCTTCAGTACTCCACATTTATCAGTTTTGTTAGTAAAGAGAAGATTTTATCAAAGGCACAAAAATTCCCATTTATTTAACTTTTTTCCCATGTTAACTCTTTGCAAAATAGTGCTCTTTATCCTATTTTTTTGTCAATTGAGTAGTTTCTTTTGCATTTGTATGTTGCTCTTTTTATTGTCCATGAACATGTATAAAGAGATTAAAGAAAATAAGTAAAATACTACCTCATACCTTGTCTCTTCTTATCTAGTCACTAACTTGAAAAGAGCCAGGATTTCATCATGGAAGCCCAGCACTTTAGATGGAAAATCCAACCTACTGTCAACTTCAGTTTCATCTAGGAATGAAATATCCCATTTCCCTTGGCAGACTTCTAAGAAAATATTTCAAAGTAGTATTTGCTTATTTTGCAGTATAACTAATTTATTTATATTTAAGACTCTTAACAGAGCAAAAACTCTTATCTCTAGTCAATGAATATTCCATTTGTTGTTTTTTTTACAGTGCCTACCTTTTTCACCCAGAATGCTTCTTCCATTCTGAAAGAGTTAATTCACTGTTTTCTTGCAGATTGTTATTAAAAACTTTTATTTAAACAGTTCATTAGGAAATAAAACAATACAGTTATGAGAATTTTATTTCTACTCAGACTGTTGTCTTATTTTTTCCTTGTACTCTCCCACCTGTCTGTATAGACCCATCTTTTACTCCTCAGTTGAGTTTAAGGGAGTTTGTTTGAGGTTTTTTTTACCTACTGGTAGTCTACATAAAAAAACAGAGTCCCGAGATAGATCAACTGTTCTAAATACTATGATCACCTGAAAAATACATATTACTGAAAATCATGAAGAAGACTCACTTTTATAATGAGAAAAATAGTTTGGATTATTTCTTACGCAAGTCCACTAACTTACAGTGAAAACCTTTCTTAGAAACAAAAAAACCCAAACTAATCATTTTCATCTGAATTCACAGGATAAAGTAAGTGTTAAATTGAAGACATATTTAATCTGTCTTCTTATATGCCAATCTGATAGTTGCCCTTTTTTCTTTGTTTCTTTTGTTTTCTGTTAGAAAGAATGACCAATAACTTCTGTTAGAACCTACTCAGTTTTTTTGGCCTTTCAACATACTCCATAGAGAGATTCAAGAACATTTCACTTACATAACAAAAGACTAAAATGAACACTTACACTGCAGTATACACTCTAGAAAATTTTCAATTCATTTTGATTTTAATTTTCTGGCAATTAGCACATGACACTTATCCCTTTTTTCCTTTTAAAACAAAAGAAGCACAATTCTTCGATTTAATTATATAATATTCAGAACTTGTTTTTTAACATTAGTTCGAATTCAAGATTAATATTAGACTCAATAGATAAAAGAGCGGATGGAGGATTGACTCAACTTTTACATTTTAGATATTAAAATTGAAATGATCCCTCTGTAGAATTTTATTTTCATCTTCATGACTATAAGCATCATTATGAGGGACTGCTAGAACAATACAAGCTTTTAGAGACTTTTTTGTCTTCACAGTTCCTGTAGTCTAAACTTCATGCTAAATCTTTTCAAGACAGTTAAAAAATACTTTAAATAAATTGTTCAGTGAGTGAGAAAGTACATGAATAAGTAACATGCAAAATTTTAATCAATGGACTGGTGGCATTTTTCATGTCTGAACTGAAAAAAATTCCCTAATTGCTTCCAAAACAATTTACACATCTGGAGGTAAGACACTGCATTACGTGTATTAATTGTATGGATACCATTATCTGAAAACAAGCTAATTTGACATGCTGGAAATGTTTTTCAGAATCGTTTCAGCGTCTAAGAAGCAAGACTCCCCAGCCAATGAATTAGTAAACAGGCTTCAGAAACTTGGATTGAAAATCTGACTCACCAAAAGTGTCGTGCTTACACTTTCTCTTTCAAAGTTAGTAAGTGTAACACATGCAACTCAAAAGTATGTGAAGAAATGCATTGTGGCTCCTCTTGGGCTCTTCAGCAAAAACTGTTCTCAGTCACAAGTACAGTATTATATTGGTGCATCAGAAAAATCAGAAACAGTACTTTCTACCATAAAAGTAACAGCAGGCAGGAAAATAGTGACACATAAATTAGTTCCTTCTATAGTAAAAATTAAAGTATTATCCCAGTCATAGATTTCTTTCCTGAGTATAACATCTTATTAGCTTTGAGTTATACATTTTGGAATATATAAAAAGAGATCTCAGGCTCAAAAATATTAACTTAGGTTTATCATTGTGTTTATTAGTCCTATGAATTAAATTAGGAAACGTTAAATATAGTATCTTGTAGCTCACTTGCCTAATCAAGAGAAGTTTCTAATTACATAATTAAAACTAGCAAAAACTTTTGCTTTGCAGGAACATATCCAGCCAGCCTAAGAGAGAAATATGTGACAGTTAATTGCATTAAGAACAGATGTTTTGTATTTCTATTTCACCACATCGGTGTTTAAGATTTGAAAAAAGATCTTTAGGGATCACAACCTATTTCTGATATTTAGCAAAACTTGTTATTATTCCATAATAAAAAGTTATATCTTTAGTCCTTGTACTTTAATTTCTCTAAAAAAATTTCAAATAAGGAAAAGTCAGTAGACTTCATTAATCTTCAGAAGTTGATAAATTTTAGTGAACCACTATCATAGATTCATTATCTTGTTTTAAAAGATTTCCTTTATTAAGATCTACTAGTATAACCAAATTAGAAGCTTACATCCATTGAGATTAAAGATTTGTTAAAATATTGTTACATAAAGAGACAATTGTCAAATTTAAGGGATAGAAATGTTAGATTACAACTTTTGTTTGTCAAATGTGACATACCAGACTGCAAAAAATGGTCTTTTTCTGTCATGCAATACAAACAAATAATCAAAGAGTAATTTTTTTAAAGTATTTACAAGAAGCTTGCATATGTTCCTTAATTTTTTTATTATTTATTCAATTTTAAAATGCAGTCTAAGATAAAATTCCAGGACAAATTCACATGAAGACATGTTCTAGAAAATGCAAGGGATGTAGAGGACCTTACAAACTGGGTGTTATAAGATAGGAAAGAAGCAAACAAAAAGCAGATCATGGGAGCAGATGGGCAGCATAAAATTCTGGAGATGACTTTTGGTTTTCATTTTTTTTACAAACCAATCTGTCTGAGAACATATCTAATCCAAAGGCTGTCAGAAAATGGTACATTGTGTTCAAACTCTGGTTGTAGAAGAAGGAATAATTTTTCAAAAGGTTTATTTAGTAACCTCTGCAGTGGATGGAACATTTGTGTGTGACAGAGAAGATAAATTTAAAACCATCATGTGATCTATTAATTTGAATTAGATGATTCTTTTCCTATAATTAAGATTAACTTGCAATTGTATGTCACACCAAACTAATACAAATTAAAGTAGAAGCACCAAAAATAGACCAAGACAGGTGGAACATATACATTACTGATCAAAAATGACAAATATTGACTAATAAAGTCAAGACCACACAAAGGAACAAGCCAATGCCATGCTAATGTGATGAAATTCATCCCTGATCACTGTTTCAAGTGTATTTGTTTTCATTTATAAATGAAATTATATATTTACTTAAACAATAGTATTAGCATATCTCTTCTGTGATGATATGTCACAAGAAAAGTATAGAAAATACTGTATGTTGACAGCTCCTTCAACTGTAGGAAAAGGGGGGAAAAGGAAAAAGAATTATCTGTCTCAGAAATTCCCACAGCTAAAACTACAAAGGCACCTTGGTGTCCTGCTCTTCAACCTACAAACGGTCAGTCTTCTAAAAGCAATGCAGATACACAAAGATGAGCAAGTTAGTTATAACTGAGAACTCCAAGCAAAGCCAATTGTGTCAGGTACCTAGAAAAATTGCTGACGGCCAATGGTACAAATTAAGGGTTAGGTGATAGCTGAACAGTGTTTTTCAGAGCTCCTCAATGCCTAAATATCAGATATAAATATCTTAGCAATGCAGGGAATATTTATGCATTAATTAACGAGAACATGCATCAATGGAGTGACAAATTTTAGAAGTGACTACAGTCTAAGGGATAGTTTCTTTGCAAATAGTGTATTCTCAGCTAGTTTTTCACCTTATTAAAGGGTATGTTGCAAAGAGGGTTGACATGGCCACAGGATACAATATGTAACGATGCATTGAGAAGCGCATTGAACTGGAAATTCCAAAATGCGAGGCTGCGTGAGAGCAGTATGACATCAGAAAAGAATTACCTTTACATTTTCACAAAGCTAAGTAGCCTAAAGAGAGCAAGCATGATACAGCTGTATCGTTCCAGTCTCAGAACAAATTATGATTAACTCTTGTTCTCTGTTCCCTTGTAAAGTGTAGTAAAATTCCCCTTTAAACAGCTTTGAAAGATCCCACTTTACAATTTTTTAAAAGCATTTCTTAAAAATGAAAGAAGAAAGGCCTGAATATGTCTATCATTCTTAAGGCCTTTAACCTGACAAACCTTCCCAGAAGTTTATACAATATTTTATAATGTGTCATTAACCAGGCAATCATTAATGAGACAAAAATACCTTAGGTTTAAATCCATGTAATTAGATATATAATTATTTTAAAGGTTTGGAAGTTGAAACTTTTTAGTACAAGAAGTACTAGTAATCATAATTACAATACAATTTATCAAATCTCAAGTCTCTGTGTTGGAACTTAAAAGACAGTTTTGATTTGCTTTCATTGTATTGCTCTGCATAGATGGAAAATTGAGAAAAGATAAAGTTCACAAGCAAATTTGTACAGGTAGGGTCCAAGAGGTCATCTGGACCATGTCATCTAGTAGTAGATGTCACAAAATGCACTCAGATATTAGGAAAAAAGATACAATGTATTATCATTTCTATCATTTCTTTACCTGAAAGGTGATCTGCCAGCATTCACAGGACTGGTAGTGGTGAAAGTGTACGCAAGGAATTGGCTTATGATGCATCTTTTCAGACTCTTTGTAGAACCACTTATGGCGGTAGAACTCTTTCCAATGTGTTGTTTATTAATTTATTTACATAAATATATTTAACCACAAACGTGTTCAATTCTCCTCAAAGGGCACAGTAAAATTTTCCAAAAACATGCACTGACTAATTGTTCCTATAGCTTTAACTCTGTCAGACTGCAAATCTAAATAGAAATATCTTTAGACCTTCGGTGATTTAATAAGTCACAATTAATTGGTCAGTTCTATCCAGTCAACCATGAAAAGAACGAAAAACCATATAATGGATATGGTTACAAAGGAAAGAATAAATTCAACCTCAAGACTGAGAGACCATGTGGGTGAAAAATTACAATCCCATTAAGTAGCAGGAACAAGCTCCAGCCCAGCTAGCATCTTTGAATCAAGCCAGTTAATGCTCAAAATGAACAGAAAAAAAAAAAAACCTCAAACAACAAACCCACAACTGCAAAAATAAATTCGTACAAAAACTGCAGATAGAAAGCTAATCCACTGGAAGCCAGGACACAGAGAAAAAATCTTTAGAATAAAAGGCTAGTTAAGCAATAACAGGAGGTAAACTAAGAGCAGAATAGAGGGAGAGAATCACCTCCCTTGACTTGCTGGCCATGCCTCTTTTGATGCAGCCCAGGATGTGGTAGGCAAGAGCGCATTGCTGAGTCATGCTGAGATTTTCATCTACAAAAACCCTGAAGTCTTTCTCCCCAAGACTAGTCTCAATCCATTTTCCACCAAACCTGTACTTGTGCTTGGGATTGTCCCAACCCAGGTGCAGGACCTTACACTTGGTCTTGTTTAACTTCATGAGGTTTACACAGACCCACTTCTCAAGCCTGACCATGTCCCTCTGGATGGCATTTCTTCCCTCCAACACGTTGACTGCACCACATAGCTTGGTGTCATTGCCAAATTTGCTGAGGGTGCACTCAGTGCCATTGCCCATGTTGACAACTAAGATGTTAAACAGTGCTGGTCCCAGTACTGACCCCTGAGTAATGCCACTCATCACTGCTTTCCACTTGGACATTGAGCTGATAACTGCTACCCTTTGTCTGTGGCTGTGCAGCCAATGAATTATCCGCCAAGTGGTCCATCCATCAAATCCATGTCTCTGTTTAGATACGAGGATGTCAGGCAGGACAGTGTCAAATGCTTTCCACAAGACTGTTGCCCTTCCCTCACCCACCACTGCCATAACCCTATTGTAGAAGACCACCAAATTTGCCAGGTATGTTTTGCCTTTAGTGAAGCCATGTTGACTGTCTCCAGTCACTTCATTATTTTCCATGTGCCTTAACACAGTTTCCAGGAGGAACTGCTCCATGATTTTCCCAGGCACTGAGGTGAGACTGACTAGCCTGTAGCTACAGTAAAGTTTCTCATAATGTGTAATATAAATCTAGGATCTTTCAATTTAAAAGCAATACCCCTCAGCCTATCAGAACACTCCCTGATGACCAACTCCTTCCATCTTTCCTGTAGGCCACCTTTAAATACTGAAGGCTGCTGCAAAGTCTCCCAGTTTTATAAGCTAAACAATCCCAACAATCTCAGTCTTTCCTCAAAGAGGAGATGCTCCTGCTCAAACAAGTCCATGTCTTCCTTATACTGGGCCCCAGAGCTGAACACAGTACTCAAAAGTTCATTGCATAAAAATTAGAGACTCTCTTTATTATTCTAAGTATCCTAACACACAGTCACCTGTTGATGAATCTATATTAAATGCCTTCTAATATGCTTCTCATAATTTAAGTATGGCTTCTATTTTCTCTCTGAAACATTGGATTTAGCGATTTTAAAACGAGGTTGAATAAACCTTTCTTCCCAAGAAACGCAGGTCATAATGTAGAATAAATCTGGCTTTACTTATCCCTAAAAAAACCCACATCTAATGCCAATTGTGTTCTGTTTGTGCTCAATGTGTTTTGTGCTGGCAAAGTCTATGACCTATGTGTGAATCAGAAAATATGCTCAGTTGGAAGGAACCCACAAGGATCGTTGAAGTTCAACTCCTGGCCCTGTACAGGACAGCCCCAAGAATAACACCTGTGCCATGTGCATGTAAGTTCATGGCCTAGAAACGTACATATGCAGCTCTACGTTTAAAAACTCACATCCTCTCAAGTGAAAACCAAGATATAAAATAAGACAAAATGTCTGCTTTTCCTTTCCTGCTCACACAAAGAGATCATTTTTTCAGGTTCTTCCTAAATTCTTGTACGTGACAAGAAAAAAAACCCAAACAAATGCATGTTTTGGCTTATTATCAGCTTGTATAAATGAGCACTATTATGTAAACTTTAATGGAAAGACCCTGTCACATGCCAGTTGAAGATGTGTCCTGTTTACAGCAATTTCAAGCATTTGTCAGGCTGTCATAAAACAGTGGTGATTACAGCCCTGATATCTTGTCTTCTTGTATCATGTCACTGAACCTCAAAAGTGAAAAGCATTTGTTATTAAGCTTGTCCCAGTACAACTGAATCTCTTTGGCTCCCTGAATCCCAGAGTTCAAAAGTCAGAGGAAAACTGCTTCTATGAAAGCTTTATGTTTAGAAATAGGAGTCAAATAATGCCCTTCTCTCTCATCAGTCCAGAGCTGATTATAACAATACTTGCAGCAGGGAACCAATGCGACCATTGTATTTAAGTGCCAAATTTGCTAAAACTAGGAACTCATGTCAGAAATTGAATATGATTTAATATTTTCAAAGGTCTGAACACGGAGCTTAACCTCATCCCCCACCACACACACACACCTCCCATACATTTATGAACAATGTTTTTTCTACTGCAGTACTCCACATCTGGGGTAAAAAAAAAGAAATGGAAACGGAGAAAGGAAGAATTGGGCCTGCAGGGTGAATTTCCAGAGGGATATCAAAAGCTTTGGTTTTGGTGTTCCAGTTCCCTGTGTAGAAGGGATGACAGACATTTGAGAAATTCAGAAATCTATTAAAAAAAATCTGTAAATGAATGTGGCAGTTTCAGGGGGGACTGCAGAGATTTATTTCCTGCTTTCAGAATTCAGTGGTATTCCCATTAAAAAAGCATTTTTTTAAAATAATAGTAATTTTTGTGTGTACATATATATATATATATATAGGAACTAAAATCTGCCTGCCTCTTAAGGTCTGACTGTCCAAGTTGACAGGTTTCAAAGTTGCCAAACTGCTTCTTTTTTTTTTTCTGTGTGCCAACTTCATTACAATCACTCGCTTATACAGTACTATACTATCACCCAGTTGAGCAGAGAGTTGTCATATCCCTTCTACCTCATGAGTTTTGCAAGTTAAAGACGAAATTACCAACAATAAATATTGAGGTATAATATTATTGCATGTTTTTTCTTTGAAAAGCTTATTTTTCAGCTATGTCAGTTTTATTTAATTACTCATATATTTTATATTTCATAGTGAATCAGAGACAAGAGTACAAGTACAGAGAGAAGTTCCAGCTCAAGCAAAAATCAATGTATTTTCCTGTGGGTCATGCAACTGACTGCTAAGCAGAGTTTTATCAGCTTGAAATTTTGGACTGAAGTAGTCCAAAACAACACTGTGAACCTACGCATATATGGTAACCAACACAGGAGGTACAACCACAGTGCTGAAGCACTGAGTTCAGCAAAGGAAGACTTACTAAGACTTAAGAAAGATAAATAAGACTTATTTGCTGTAACCTCTCACCGTTTCAGGGCAAGTCCATGGAGCAATTTTGGGGCAATTAACTTTACACTATTTGCTAGTCCTAGGTGTTCGCTGTGCATGCACAGAAAGCTAAATCCTAGACGATTTTCCACACAGGGTATGTAGGATATACACTGTGCATACAGGTGTATATCCATGCATTTATGGAATGATGTTGTTTTCCTTCTGCACTCTAAATATTGACATGTAAGGAAAAGTGAGCCTCTGAAATACATGAAAGA
This sequence comes from Manacus candei, assembly GCF_025592945.1. Taxonomy (NCBI): domain Eukaryota; kingdom Metazoa; phylum Chordata; class Aves; order Passeriformes; family Pipridae; genus Manacus; species Manacus candei. The sequence goes on along the minus strand of NW_026138056.1, from coordinate 30,510,701 downwards.
ACAGCTATTGCAGTGTTGGTTTTGTGGACTGTGGAGTTAGTAAAACCCCAAACTAGCACCTGTGCAGAAGACGGAAGACATCAAAAGCCTAGAATATGACAATACCGTATCCCTCACTTCATGCTAACAACAACACACATAAAGGGTGGAAGTACAAGAAATACCTTTGCCAATTTTAACCACTATTGAATAGATCCCTGGATTTAATTTTTAAAATCTTGGTTCCATTTAAAATTTCTTTTACATTACTTATTGGGTATTTTCATCATAAACAATGACAATTTATGTGTTAAGACATAATATTCTCTCTATAAGAGAGAACAGATTCAATAGAGTTCTTTTGCTTTTGACATTTTCACTTTCCCCATGAAATAGGCATACAACTTTTATTTCATAAAGCATTTGAGTATCCAGGAAATCTGTGTTTGATTTCTGCTTTAAGGCAAACAACACAGCCTAAAATAATAACAAAGTTGAAAGAAAGGAGAGAGAAATATTTCTAACTCAGATAAAAACTATTATACCTTGAATGACCTCTTAGTAGATTTTGGTTTCTTTATTAAGCTTCAAAATATTGTGCTGCATAGTTTGATATCCTCAATTTCCTTCTTTTATTTCTTTTTGAAACTACATCAAAAACATCGAAAGGGACTGTTGTATTCAGAAACTGAGAGTATGAGGAGCACAAAAGCAGATTGCCAGAAAAATAGAAAAATAATCGGAAGTCCCTGCTCTTTATAGACAAGGATTAAGGTTCAGCCAGTCTAATAAAGGCATATTGGATTTAGAAAACCTGGTAACCATCATGTAAAGGAAAATAACCTGAATCTGTACCATTATGGGGAAAAAAAAATTCAGAAAATCAAACTCACTAACTATTAAGTCTATGTTAAGGCATTTATACTGGCATGTTGTTTAATAATAGAATCACAGAATATGCTGAGTTGGAAGGGGCCAGTGATGATCATCTAGTCCAACTGAAGGGTGAGGCCACAGCAGTGCAGAGCAGAGAGGGACAATCCCCTCTCTCGACTGGCTGGTGATGCTTTGCTTGATGCCCCCCAGGACACGGTTGGCCCTCCTGGCTACCAGGGCACTGCTGATTCAAATTCAACTTGCCATTGACCAGAACTCCCAGATTCCTTTCTACAGTGCTGCTCTCCAACCTCTTGTTCCCCAGTCTATGCACATAACCAGGGTTGCCCTGTACCAGGTTCAGAATTCAGCACTTGCCCTTGTTAAACTTCATATGCTTGGCAATTCCACCAAAAAGACAAAAAAAGGAGTTTGTGATCCTCCCAAAAGACATAACTTTCAGATACTGCTTTTAAATTTTCTACTAGGGAAGATTGTCTGGCCCATGGGGAGGGAATTTCACTATAATTCTTTCATTTGTAGGAGTATTGTAAAGTAGAACTGCAGACTGGGCATCAGAGGGTATTCACAAGCTGCCATAACCTATGAAATTTTTTGTTATTTTTTGAGTTTTAAGAATCAGTATACACTGAGGTAACTTCCTTGTAGGGTATATATAATTCATAATACACCAGAAGAGGAATATTAGAAATATCTAGACCTCTCTTTCCTTCTAAGGACCATACATTCTGCTTCCAAAACCTACATGAGAGTGCTTAGATGACCTAATTTGCAGGGCAGTCCTACTAATCATTGGTCTTTACAGGAAAGTTAGAGCCTGAACAGGACATTTAGCTAGCACACTGTAGTTACCCTTCACTCCATTTCAAAAATCATCATTTATAAATGTCTGTTATTCTTAGTCCTAATCCTCGAACAGAGTATGGCAGGCAAAGCTTGGCAGTAGTATTCATTAGTTATGACACCTCTTCATGTCTGTTGACCAGTGGCTAATACACAATTCAGTGATCCAATGATTCTATGATATCAACAAAAAAATCTTAAAACTTACATTGAAATTTCCTAAACTTCCACAAATTTCTTGTAGTATTGACAAAAAAAGTTATGAAAAAGATGGAGGGGGAAACAAGAGGCAACATATTCCTATCAGAGCTTTGACTATATTTTGAAAGAAGGATTTACTGCTAAGCACCAATCTGTTTGTATTAATTAGTAGCTTGTCTAAGTAAGATCAATTCATTTTTATCACCACTAAAGTTTACTGAGAGAAAAAAAACACAACAAAACAAGAAATCATTAGTGCAAATTACTAGAGTTTGTAATCATAACTGATTTATCATCTTTGGTCATTTTCATAAAAATATAAAAACCATTATTTTCTGTAGTGGTTTACTTTTCAAGTCCCTGTTCTCTGACATTGCAAATAATTAATTTTTTTTTTACATGTAAATAGGAAAAACATCATTAATAATCATGATGCTACTCTACTTGGGTTAATTTTGGTAAAGTTCTTTTATAATGTATTTAAATGCCCTACTTTATACTGTATTTACCCTGAGGGGATGGAGGACTAGTTGTGTTTCCACACAGTTAAAAAACTATAAAGCTTTTAAACTAAACTGAAACATGATGCGTAACAATTTAGGGTGTGAACTGCACTAGTTTTCAGTTTGTCTGCCCCTTCTAAGAGGATATTAATCTTGGGACTAGCAGGGTGGTTTTCCTGAATAGTGCCTCACTAAATTCAAATGCCCTCCAACTGGCTGAGTGCAAAATCAGCTGCTAGGTATCAACAGATTTGTAACATTTGTGTTGCTCACTGTGCTCAGTTACATTATCTAATGTTTTTATGGTAGTCAGGGTCTTAAAATGGTTTCACTGAAAAGCTTCAAAAGACATATAATTGATTTTGGGCATGTTGGTTTGATTTAGGAACAATAAAATTAATTCATTTTGAGCAGCTGAGTACAACTCTTTTGTGAAGAGAGAATCAGTTGTCTATATTGCTGTCGGTATTAGGATGAACACTGGCTACAACATTCCTCACCAATTTAGGGTTTTCTTTCAGAGTGTATGTAGTTCTTTGTCCTACACACATAATTCCAACAGGCTGTATTATTCAAACAGACAGTACATGTTGCCATTAAATTATAACATCATGGGCCAATTAAAAAGAAAATAGTTTATATGCTCCTAATTTATTTTCCAGTTTTTCAGTTTTCTGAATGAAACAGCAAACACTGAAAGAATGGACCAGAAATGCAGTGAAGGCATTAGGAATAAATAATTAGTTAAACTCTCTGAACACTTCAGTTATTCTTGAATTTGTCACAATGTTGCACTGAATTATAATGATAAAGATAATGTAAAACAACTAGTCTAAGATGTGTAAAAAATCTGACCTTCATGACCTTATAATAGGATTTGTTGTTCACATTTGGGTTTTTAACATTGTGCTGTATATAATGTTAATGGTCTCAACAATAATGCCAGACAGCATTCATGCCATATATACAGTGGAGTAAGCATGAAGAGAAGCTGTTAGATAATTTAATCTATTGGGAAGTGTTCTGTTACTCTTTGGAATGTACTGAGGTATGTAGGATTATCAGAGACTTTTAGTCTGAATCTCTGTGGTTCTTTCTTCTTTTTGTATTCAGACTACATCTCAACTTGCCTAAATCCTCATCATTTGTTGGTCTTAAACATGGGCATTTTACGTAGGTTAAAGGAATACACCTTATATGGAACTGCAAGAATTAATTGCCAGTCTAACTGAAACTAGACTGATCAAAACAGTCCGATCAAAGAATTCTTTTCAGCCCAGATTTAATTATTACATGAAATAAAAGAAAATACTACTAAAAAATAGAGATTCTAGATAACATAACATTAAACCATTTTATGTGCTTTCTGTGCCTTTCCACTGCTCCACTGGGTCCCAGGACTGATGGCCTCTGACTGGGGCAAGGTTGCATTGAGTCATCAGCATCCTAAGTGCTTTAGGGAAGGTCTGTAGGTGTGGATAATGACAATTTCCTCCTCTTCTCTCTGGGATATAATTGGGATTATTTTCCTACATTTTCTACCATATCCTATACTCTGCTTTTTCTTCCTTGCTCTGTAATTTGATGATGTATATGATATTGAGCATAACATAGGAACCTGTTTGTTGTCATTCCTTAAATTGTTTTATCCAACTACAAGTAGTGCTTTTATTTAATAACAGTAATTTAACCACTTGTAACTTGTCTAAAGCTTTAAAGAGTCTGGTAACATTTCGTACCCACAGTTTCAAGGTCTTTGCCATAATCCCCTGGACTCCTCTATATAGCATTTTTATTCTAAGATCCTAAACAGCACATTCTACTCAGCATACCTGCTTGTTATTGCTATCTATTATTTACAAAAAGTGCATAAAACAATAAACATTGTACCATGGCACTGAACAAAAAAAAGCACAAGCTAAAGTAAATGACAGAACAGTCACTTAGCTTAAAGAAACTCCCATGTAGTCCAAATCGGTAAAGCCTGACAAGCTCTGAAGTCCATGTTAACAAAAGCCTCTGGGCTGTTGCTGTAAAGGTTATCGCATATTCACAGAACTACAAGTTTCTTTTTCTGTTAGAAGTTAGTGTTCATCACAGATATGATACCAGAACATACCTGTACTTGAGGCAGAACTTAGGCCCTTGTCTAAATTTCACAAATAAGATTTCAAATACGGTATTTGAAAGAAGCACCATAAGGAATGCAGAGAGGTTAAAGGCTTAATAACGAAATCACGCAATTCAGCTTTATAAACAACTTGATCATTCTGATTTCTTTTCATACTGATTTTGAGTTTATGACATAAATCAAACATAGGTAAGCTGATAAAATATTCAATAACACTGATTATGGCCTGAGCAGGGAAACAGACATACGTATGACAACTCCTTTGAGATATCCACAGCAGTGAAAGAAACTAGTCTTCACAATACCGACAAGAACCTGAACCTGCACCTCATTGCAAGATCAAAGAAGATGCAAAAATGTGTTTATGAACATATGTTGTTGACCTCAAACCAGTTTTTTTGCTCTACTAGAACTATGAATGTCTACTCCTTTTGCTTCTATTTATTTACTAATGAAGTCACACTCTCCAATTATACTTGTGCAAGTCAAAAATCTTGAGATAATCACAGAATCATAATAGTGACTCACAGGCATCTTGGCTTTTTTCCCTCTGGAAAATTTGTCCAGATGCTTGTAAAAAATTGGTATTTCTCTAGAATCTGTTGTAATATTTGTTTAGAATTTTCTATGCTTGGCTATTAGCTCATGTAATCTGTGAAGCCCTGGGCATGTCCACAGCAAATTCTCAGTCAATCTGACCAAGCCGGAAATAATAGTACAAGAAAGTTTTCCTATAGACCTGTAGAGTCAGCCCAGTACTCTTGGGAGATACAATTTACTCTTTCTATATGGCCAGTAGACTGATGCATGTGTTATTCCCTCAGAATAAGAGCCCAACTGAGAAGAAGTCGGTATCAGAACTGGTCACTTGAAAAACACATACTCTTCTAAGTCCTTAAAACACTGTAATTTCACTGAAACTATCAGTGAAAACAGGTACCAAAAAATGTGAGAAACCCAAGTTCCTTCTTTCTCATTTTTTTCTCTTGATTTAATTTAGTAAGGATAATAAAATGTAGCAAAAAAGACATGTTCTATCCTTTCTGGTTTTTGTTTCCAAAGGTTTGCTGTTCAGAGTGTATTGATGCCAAAAATTATATTAATTTCAGCAACCCATAGAAATCAAATTTGCCCAGGGTAAATCATGCCAGACTAATCTGATCACATTCTACAGAAAAATAACATCTGTCAACATGGGGAGAGCAGTGGATAATATTTACCTGTGTGGTGGGTTGACCTTGGCTGGATGCCAGGTGTCTATCCAGCTACTCTATCATGCCCCTTCCCAGAGGGACAGGGGAGAGAGTAAGGTGGGGGGAAAAAAATAAGAAAACAACTCGTGAATTGAGATAAAACAGTTTATTTAAAGCAAAAAAAAAAGTGAAGCTTGCGCATGCAGAAGCGAAGCATAGCAGGTTTTATTCTCTGCTTCCCATGAGCAGCCATGGTTGGCCACTCCCGAGAAGCAGGGCTTTGGTATGCGTGACAGTTTCTCAGCAGACAGCCATTAGACAATGAATGCCCACCCTCCTGCTCTGTGCCTTAGCTTTTATATCAGAGCTGACATCATACGGTATGGAATATCCCTTTGGTCAGTTTGGGTCAGCTGGCCTACTTGAGTCCCCTCCCAGGATCTTACCCTCAACTAAGGAAGGAATGTTACAGCGTTCGTGCTGTGCTCAGCAGTAGCCAAAACACCGGTGTGTTATCAACATCCTTCTAGCTGCTAGTGTAAAACACATCACTGTGAGGGCTACTGTGGGGAAATGAACTCCAGCTCAGCCAGACCCAATACAACCTGGCTTCAGCAAAGTATTCAACACTGTTTCTCGTAGCTTTCTCCCTGTCAAACTGGTAAGATACAGATTGGACAAGTGGTCTGTAAAATGGGAATTCGCTAGCAGGCTGTACTCAAAAGGTTAGTGGTCAAAGGTTTTTATTCAGACTAGTTGCTGGTCACGAGTTGGGTCCCTCAGTGATATTGGGGCCTATGTTGCTCACCATCTTCATAAATTACCTGGATTAAGGGATTGAAAGGCTAGAGGAACGGACAGAGTGGAGTATTTTTAAATTCAATAAAGACAAGTGCAAGGTCCTGCACCTGGGGAAGAATAACCCCATGCACCACTGCAGGCTAGGTCTGACCTGCTGGAAAGCAGTTCTGTGGAGAAGGACCTGGGGTCCTTGTGGACAACACAAGGAACACAAGTTGTTCCTGAGCCAGCAGTGTGCTCTTGTGTCCAAGAGGGCCAATGCATTAGGGTGCATTAGGAAGTGCATTGCTAGCAGGTGCTAGAGGGAGGTGATCCTGCCCCTCTACTCTGCCCCGGTGAGGCACATCTGGAGTGTTGGGTCCATCTTGAGGCTCCCCCATACAAGAGAGACGTGGAGCTCCTGGGGCAAGTCCAGCAGAGGGCTATGAAGATGATGAAGGAATGGGAACATCTCACTTATGAGGAAAGGCTAAGGGATCTGGTCCTGTTTAGCCCAGACAAGACTGAGAGGAGATCTTATCACTGTACATATGTATCTGAAGGGAGGGTGTCAAAGAGGGTGGAGCCAGGCTCTTCTCGGTGGTGTTGAGCAATATGATGAGAGGCAACAGACAAACAGATGTACAGGAAGTTCCACATGAATATGAGGAATTGCTTCTTTACTGTGTGAGTGACTGAGCCTTGTAACTGGTTGCCCAGAGAGGTAATGAAGTCTTCTTCTCTGGAGATACTGAAGAACCATCTGGACGCAATCCTGAATAACGTGGTCTAGGGATTGGACTAGATGACCTCCAGTGGTCCCTTCCAACCCTATATATTCTGTGACTCTGTGAGTCTTGGTGAAAGTATCCTCACCAAGTTTGTTCATGACACCAAAGTCACCACCTGGTGATGAGAACACGTGAGGAGAGAGACATCTTACAGAGAGAGTTGGACAGATTGGAAAAGTGGGCAGCCATTACAGAATAGGATCTGTGTGGCTGGGGAACAACCATGGCAAAACTGACCTGGGGGCCCTAGTGGACAGCAACAGGCTGAATGTGAGTGATCAGCAAAGGCAAATTGGATCTTTAAGTTGCATCCACAGAGGCATTACTAGCAGAGAGAGACTGATCAGGCAGCACTCAGAGTACTGTGTCCAGTTTTGGTCTCTACAATTCAAGAAGGAAGTGGACAACCTGGAAAGGGTCCAAAGGAGGAACATGAAGATTATTAAAGGGCTGGAGAACCTGATCTACAAGGAAAGGTTCACAGTATTCCAGTACTTAAAGGGTAGTTGCAAAAAGGATGGAGGCTCTGACTTCACAAGGAGCCATATGGAGAAAAGAAGAAACAGATACAAGTTGCACTGTTAGAGGTTTCATACTGGCATAAGAAATAAATGTTTTGCAATAAGAACAATCATTCACAGAAACAATCTCCTCTGGTATGTGGTAGGATCCTCATCACTGGAGGTTTTCCAGACACGACTAGATAGGGTACTAGATAGAATCATAGAATCATAGAATGGTTTGGGTTGGAAAGGTCCTTAAAACATCCTCTGCCATGGGTGGGGACATCTTCCAATAGACGAGATTGTTCACAGCTCCATCCAGCCTGGCCTTGAACACTTCTAGGGATGGGACATCCACAACTTCTCTAGGCAACCTGTTTCAGTGTCCCACCAACCTCAGAGTAAAGAATTTTTTTCCTTATATCTAACATAAACCTACTGTCTTTCAGTTTTAATCCATTCCCCTTGTCCTGTCACTACATGCTTCTGTAAAGAGTCCCTCTCCTTCTTTCTTGTAGGCTCCCTTCAGGTACCAGAAGGCCACAATTAGGTCACCCCTAAGCCATCCCTTTTTCGGCTGAACAATCCCAATTCTCTCAGCCTTTCCTCCTAGGAGAGGTGCTCCTCCCTTTAATCAGCTTCGTGGCCTTCCTCTTAACTCACTTTAACAGGTGAATGTCCTTCCTGTGCTGGGGATCCCAGAGCTGAACGCAATAGCACAGGTGGGGTCTCTCAGCAAAAGTTGTACCAGTTCTTTTGAGATCTCTCAACCTGGACTATTCTCTGATTCTATGATAATTTTAGGTGTTTTAGCTAATATTATTGTGTAGTGTTCTACACGTACATGTGTGTGAATTATGAGTAGGTCTTTATTGAATGTTGTACAATCAAAATAACCTTTAGACTCTTATTATTCATTCCAATAAATATATATGGTTGCATATCTCTTATATTCTATACTGTTAGACTTCTGTATTCAGTTTAGTAAGGGAAAGGTTCCCTATCCGGCCTCCCTCTATTTTCTGAAGTAACTTAAGAATAGGTTTGTGACTGGTTATTTTAGCACAAATACATTTGAAGTGGCACAACAGACTTATGTCAAGGTTACAAATAAAAACAGTAATTGCAAAGTATTTTACTCTAGGGTAGTATATTAGAGACCGAATAGAAGAATGTGTACTAAAAATAGTGTTAATAATATAGTTGTCAACAATTAACTTGCACTGTGTTCTTAAATATGATCTATAACGTTTTATAATTGTTGTGACATATGTAATGATAACACACATCATCAAAAAATGCAGCATCTTCCTTTCATGTTCTAAATGTTTCTTACAACTACAAAATTTTTTTCAGAATGACTTTCGTATTCACATTGGAATGGAGCATCTGCTATAGCAGGTGGAGAATAAGACACCAGGTTCACCTGGTACAATAACCCTTTTGAATCCTTGCAGTTTACAGGAATAATGTGCAATTCCTTTTGGCCATATTAAAATTGAAACTTTGCTTTGCAGTAAAGACAGGATATTGTTGATCATAACTATTTTCTGGGATTAAAAAGTTAGCCATTGTACCACATAATAATCTTTATCATATATGGGATAGAAATATACAAACTGAAGCCTTCATGCAGGCTAGAAACAACAGTAAATAATTACTTTCTCTGTCAAAATTGTTGAGACTAATCTGAGCCTCAAATTTTAAAAACCAAAGTGTTCAGAAAAAGGATAATTCAAAACTATAAAGACTGAACTTTCTATAACATTTATTATATAACATTTTAAGTAATTTTAACTTATCCAACCCATTGTCTTTATATATGTATGTATAGATATATAAAAACTTTTTATTGGACTACAATGTATTACTTTCATTTCAAAGAAGTTATTTTATTTGGTACAAAGTTATCATTTTTTATGTTTCCAATTTTCCAATGAAAAATACATTATTCAACCAGCTCTTCTTACAAGACAGGAAATCAATGGGTAACTAAAAAATATTTGATGATATTAAGATTGCATTTTTTTGTTGAGACCTCTTTAATGTTTGATAAGAGAAAGATTAAATATCTCAGTAAGGCATTCTGTGCTGATGAGCTCAGGCAGAAAACTATTCTTTGCAGGCAGAAGACACTTCAATTCCATTAAAGGACTAAATCCATTCTGATTCAGGAAGGGATTATGTTTCAGCTCTCTATTCGTTTTGCCAGTGATATCTTTTTAATCAAAACATCCAAGTTGGAAATTATCAACCCAGAAAATTTTTCTTTTGGTATTTGTTGTTTTCTACATAAAGTTTTAATTTATCCTGAAAATTTTCACCCTAGAGAAAAAAATAAAACAAAAATAAAATAAAATAAAATAAAATAAAATAAAATAAAATAAAATAAAATAAAATAAAATAAAATAAAATAAAATAAAATAAAATAAAATAAAATCATTCTGCTTTCTCTAGTAAGGTAGGTAGTTTCTACAAAAAGTTCACCCAGCTCTAAGTATTCCCACCCTATTTCTGTGTTCATTCTAGTAGTGGTGCCATGGATCTCCCTGAGGTTTGTATTCTGCCCATCTCACAAAGACAGTATAGCATTGCCTCATGGTATTCAGCTCTAGAATGTATTAGAGCATGTAGAATTCTTTTATGAGTCCCTTAAAGCCAGTATTTGTCTGTTTATTAGAAAGACTAAGGCCTCTCAGAGCTATTCCCTTTCTGACTTCTGCTGACCCATACTGCAGAAATATTGGTACATTTTCAATCTTTCAGTAAGGAGGTCATAGTAATCTACACAGCTGCCTGTCAGGAACTTTCTTTCAAAAGCTTTAAAGAGAACCAGACAAGGCAAGGAGTAGTTACAGATGAGATGTTTATATAATTATATTAGATATATGTATATATACAGGAATGAGTGCACAGATACACACATTCTTGTGCATACACACACATATACAGATTTTTTAACAGAATGATTCTACTTTTTGCACTGACCTAGATGATCACAGGCATGTGGAAGATGGTTTCTCACTGAGTAATCATCCCAGTTTATTTTAAACAATCCATTATGATTTAAAGTCTGAAATTCAGTTCTCTAGAAGAAACGGGAAAAATAATGAATAGCTAGATTCATGATGTCACATTTGATGTCAAAGGAAAAAAAATATATCCTTATAATTTACCAAAAGACTAAGAAAATCTCAGTAAATGCTCTCAGTTAACACTGTCATAATTTCTTACCTCTTTCAAAAAAGTAAAGAGGTTAGTTAAGCAATATGTTCCTTTCCTATATTCATTTGGGAAATCTGTTATCTCATTGCTGCACAGGTGTTCTTTCATGTTATTGTTCAGTATACCCTATTAGTTTACTTAGTCTAGAGAAAATTGGCCAAGTTAAAAAAACTGGTGGAGGTTAAGATGTTTGAAAAATAAAAAGTGCGAGCCAGAGTAAATAAATTAGTTTCTGTAAAATCCTCAGTCAATTTGTCCCCAGCTTGCAAGGATCCTATTCCTTTTTTTTTTTTGTCCCCTCTAAGAAGCTAGCAGGAGGACTAGTCATATGGTGAGTAAAAGGAAATTATTGCCACTGAAGTCAAATGATCTACCATGGACAAAAAACTACTTTTAGACATCCCTATTTTGTTTTCAAACTCTGTCTTGTATTCTTTAGCTTATAAAATAAAGACGGTGATATGTGGGCAAAATTCTGAATCTTCTTACGCTCTTTTAAAGCCTATGTGAATTCTACTGATCTAAACCTATGGGCTTAAGCTTGAATTTAGAGTTACTGAGAACTGAAATGGGAAGGAGACAGAATCTGCACTGTGAAAATGCCCACAGCCTCCCCTGTAAAAACTCACTCTTAATAGAAATCTTTATCCCAAGGAGTTTCACTATGCAGTAAAGTGGTCTTTTAAAGTGAAGGTCACTTGCACAAGGATGACATGAAGAGCTAAAAGGTAAAGCAGTAACTTTAATACACATCATTTTGATTACAAAGATATGATGTGGAGTGACTCGCTTTTTGAAAAAATAGAGAAAAATATTAATACACTACAGAAAATGAATTGAACCTGTTATTACCTTCCCATATTGGTGAGCAAATACATGATTAAACCACTACTGTCATAGGAGTTGAATAATCCCTGAGAAGCTGATCTGGTTCAGTCATACCTAAATCTCTACTGAGCTTGGTGTGCCCCTCTTCTCCTATTTTGATCTGTTCTCGTTTCTTATTACTTGCAACACAGCTAATGATGACATATTTCAGTACATTTTGCACAAATAGTATCTCCGTTGGAAGTGTCTTTGGATATTCCACAGATAATAACATTGTAAAGGTCAACAAAACAGGGTTCTACCAGACCTGGCTTTCTGTCATTTTCTGCTGCACATGTTTCCAGTCATATAAATGTAGAGCTTTTGGACCAGCAAAGCACCTTCTAATGCTGTAATACTAACCATGAGGAGAGTAGCTAAAGGTAGCTATGGCTAACGAATTACACAAGCTAAGGATTACATAGGAAGTCAATAATAAATCAATATTTTGCTGAATTGTTGTTTTTCAAAACAAGTGTTTGCAACTCTTACACTTGGAAAGATGAAAGTCACTGAGAGGTAAACAAAATTCAGGGTCCTTCTTTTTTTTTTTTTTGAAAAAAAGAGTTGTGCAAAAATTATTAATATAACTTAAAGAGAAATCAGAAGAAAAATGTAAAAGTCAGTATCTTTTCTCAGGTTTTGTAGGAAAGTAAAAAGAGAACTTTTTTTAATGACCGAAATGATGTTATCACCCTGTCACAATTTTATTAAATATAAAAAAAAAACTTCACAGAACCTGAAGGCAAGATATTCTGTTTTTCATATCAGGATTCAACTCCAATATTCACTGAAAAACTAATTTTGTAGTTACAGTCCATGCAACCTGTTTATTACTGGTTTACTAATGTTTTAATAAATACTTAGAAAGCAACTTACCTCAGCTTGCAGTATAATAAAATACATTTTGGTGTATTAAACACTTAATAGTCCTGTAGCAAAATCACATACAGACAAATGAAATGTCTTTAGTTTAACTGTTTAAAATACCAGGAATATCCCAGTCTGGTAAAATAATATAAAATGAACAAAGGAGACTGTTCTAACTTCAGCTTCCTGACTTTTGACTTCATTGAACCTCATTTTCAACCTTTACAGGTTGCTGTAGCAACCTGTAGCAGCCAGATACATTTTGATTCTCCATCCATGTTAGACTTCACATTTGTGATAATGGTACTATAAGTGTATTCCTGACCTTTAATTCAAGCAAAATGGGTTCTGTTAAATATTAATACTTGTAGTACCTTGAAATACCCTTGATTCTTTTAATTTGATTAGGGGTCAATTCTATGTTCTAGTAGCACACGCACTTTTCTGTATATGGTTGTGTTGGCTTAAATGCAGTGGTTTGTGGTTTTGTTTGCTTTGTTCTGTTTGTGCTGAGGTTTTCATTAAACATTTTGCACCACTATAAAGATCAAAGCAATAAGCCCAAAGAGACTTTTGTTACCACTCTTTACATACCTCTGGAGAAATATAATGTTTGCTGTGCTTCTTTATCAGTTTATATCATTCTGATCCCTACTCTGTGTTCATAAAGCACCTTTATTTAAGAGCATTTTTCTTTACAAACTTTGTAGTTCTCATAAAGCCAAAGAGGAAAGTGAGGCACAAAACAGTGGATTGGTTTTCCAAGATGGGCTCTTTGGAACTGATGGAAAGACTGCAATGCTATATAAAGGAAAAGGCATTACTTCTGCAAGCGGTTGTGCCTTTTCTAGACTGGTGAAGGACTAAATAGTTAATCAGTAAGGGAAGCCTATGTCTGGTTGAAAAGACAAGTAACTAAATCAGGCTCTGTCCCCTAAAGAGCACCCACCTCTTATCTGACCCTGAAACAGCACCATCAGTACGGAGTTGCCTCTGCACAGGAAAACACATGCTTTCAAAGCCAGGAATGAAAGTCACATTTAGGAATTATTTGCTTTAGAACAGATCAGGCTTCAGGTTGCCACTTCTACTGCCAATGACTTAATTCTGAAATAACTAATTTTCCTTTATAATAGTTTCTAGTATTTTTTCTCATTGTCTTTCATCTAGATATTTCATACTCCCAGAACCTTCACTGAGGCACAAATGTTTATTTTGTAAAGTACCACTGCTGCCAGGGTGGGGAGAAGCAGTTGTGTGGATGATAAGGATCTATCTTTAGAAAGAAAAACTATTTATTTCTCAAATAAACTTTTGATTTGTAGCTTTAGTTATTCAAACTCCTCCCTTTTGTGGATTGATGATGTGTGGTGATAATTCTTATTGTTAAGTGTGGCAAAGCAAATATACCTTGACTGCAGGGAGCTCCAGGGAGCTCATTTTTATCAACTAGAGTAACTAGATGTGTAGTGTTATTTTTTGGCTGTAACTTCTAAATTGATGTAATAGATAAAAATTTATTCTCACTTTCTTGAACTGCCTCTGCATGCCAAGAGGTCTGAATCATGTTTATTCCATAGATTCCATAGTAGCCACTCATTTTGAAAAGGAACATTCCATTTCTCTCTGAAAGAGCACTGTATTTAAAATTCTCTATTTACAAGTGTGCTTTCAGTGTCCTTAAATGTATTGCATACATACATAAAACACACTGCCTTTAAATCAGGTTTGTGTCATAGTAACTGTGGAATAGTGTGCACCTCTGTAATATTTACCATATACTGTTATTTATAGACATGCTTCTCTGACATTGCCAAGAAATTATGTGTCTACCCACTACCTTAGTGCAAGAGGGGAGAATAAATGAGGTAATCCATTTTCAGAAGAGAGCACAACACTGAGATTTTTTCAAGTTTTCCACTAAGAATCAGATAACAACAAATTTCAGTAATATAAAAATAATAATATTTAAAATAAAATGTAGTATTTAATACTTGTAGGGTTTGGGGTTTTTTTGTTTGTTTGTTTTTAAATCTGTAAATGTGAACACCATATATGCTTAGTTTGAATTTGTGCTGACTTAATTTTTTCTTAGTAACAGATTTCCTTTTTTTATTTTTGCATGAGGACAGTATTTCATGCTTAAAAACCTAGAGTTTAACAGCTGACTTTCTTATCCTCTAGTTAAAATTATATAACGCCTTCTTTAGAAAAGCATGATTTTCCACCATCTTTGGTTTTAACAATGACTTCCCAGGGAAATAAAGGGAAAGAAGTTAAAAACCATAAGATTATGACACTGAGTCTGGTAAAGGTGAGATACAGACCAGTGTTAAACAGAGAGTAAAGGAAAGAGTAATTTTATTGTTTAGTCTGAGTCTCATGACTTAAATGAGCTATGCATAAGCTATTACTCTTTGAAAAATAAGAATTAATATGCCATTGCTTTGATGCCAGCTCTTTAATGTGAGATGTTCTAAATTTCTTTGTTTGGGAGTGCTTTTTATTAAATTGTTTGTTGGTTAGTTGGTTGGTTGTGGTTTATTATTATTATTATCCTTATTATTATTACAAAATCAGCAAAATCTAAGAAAGTGAACAGAATTTCAGACTTTTGGAGTTAACTATTAGCTATGCAGCAATGCCTACAGACTATATGGAGAGGTGGATATTTCTTTTTTAAATCCTTATTTTTCCAACAAATGGTTCTCTTTGGCATAACTTTCCAATTTCCATCTTCTTTCAAATATGTTTTATGACACATTTTAAATTCAATACATTGATAAAACTAGTCTTTTATATAAACTATAAATTCAATATAAAACGGGAAAAAAATACGAAATGTTCCTGAATAGAAAGCAGTGCATTTTGTTATGAGCAGATTTAAATGTACATAAATGTCATTTTTTGTTAATATGTGTTTCATTGACTGATTGATGCTGGAAGTAAATGTGATATTTTCAGTGTTACATTTGAGTGCTCTAATCTCCACTAAATCATTTTCCCCAGGTGTCACCTCCAAGACAATGATTAATGACATACTAATAAACTTCACTTTGGCAGTCTAAAACTAAAATGTCATTTCTATTGGGTATGAATAATTTTCAGCTAAATAGAGCCTTGAATCAGCACCATGATGTTCTTTGTTCAAGGACTTTATTTTTTAAATATTTTAATATAGCTGAAAGTGAAAAAAATTGGATATGAGTTATCTACATGATGAAGCGATGTTTTTGTTGGCTGATGCTTCTTTTAGTCTTGGCACTGTGCTGTTTGAAATAAATGAACCATTATCAATCACTAGGTATAATCAGGTTTACAAATCACTCTACAGTGCCATTAGCCAATCGCAAATGAGAACTCTAATCCCTGTCCTCATACTAATATATATTCTCTAGATAGTGTGTCTTGCTTGAAAATGGGAGCCAGACCTCACACTAATATTACTCCTTAATTGTAAAGCATTAATAGCTGTACAGAATGAGCAAACATTCTGTACCCCAAAGACCCTAAAATATTGGAGACAAAGATGTCAGGAGGACATACTGAGAAGTTTAGTGAAGAAATGTAAGGGACAGTTTTAAAACTAACATTGTTCTTCTTTTGTCTATTGCAACTGAAGTGAATTTTAGAAAGGACTTAACAGTGAAAGTGCTACCTAACAAACAGATATTGTGTGTTTAATCGCAAAAAGCAAAGAAGAAAGCGGAAAAACGAAAGGACTTCCCATACTGAGAAAATGTGAAAAAATGAAGACAAAAGAAAATTATAGGAAACAGGTAAGATACAAGATGCGAGATCTGTGAATTTGTACAGAATACTAAAAAGGAAAATAAATCACAGGTTAGGGGAAGGGAGACAGAGAAATTTAACGAAGCTTTTGGTCAGGTCTATGAGCACTGTAAACATTAGGAGAATATGAGGTTTTTGAAATCACCCATGTGTAACAAAGCAAAAATCACATTCATTTTTGTTTCTATTTGTTCTTAAATTTTGTATTTCAATTCAAACCATGGTACATATCATACTACTGAACCTACATCGGGGTATTACTGAAAAATATATATTTAACATAATGGCCCAGAGACAGAACTCATTCTTCAGATACTGATGTCAGTGTCATCAGTCTTTATATTGTTACTGCTACATTGTTCTATTGCTGAACTTTCTGGATTTTGTGATTCCTTTAATTAACTTAATTTTCATGCACTTGGTGAATTTTCACAGAATCAAAGAACGGTTGATGGTGGAAGGGGACTCTGGAGATCATCTGGTCCAACCTCACTGTTTAAGCAGGACCACCTGGACCCAGTTGCCCAAGACCATGTGTGAGATGATGGATAGGATTAAGAGTTAAAGAAGACTAAGAATTACAGGGTAAAATGCAGCTGCTGCTCCCTGGATGGAACATGGTTGACATGCCCCACAAAGGTTCCTGATACAATGATAAGCAGCTGCTGGGGGGATGGAACACAGGGTGGAGTGGAGATGCCGCAGCCTCCCTCCATGGAAATGCCTGCAGGGAAGGAAACATTGTGGTACTATTGTAAGATCCCAGTCCCAAAGCCACAAGCTTAACTGGGAGTATTACTTTAAAAATATACAAGACTCCAAAATTTTCACCCAATGACCTTTTGCAGAGCCTTTGGTTCTTAATACCTTGACATAGCCTAAAGAGAAGCTACACACTTTTCTCAGGAGACACTTTTAATTTAGGAGAAAATAAGGATTTTGGCAAAAGTTTAAAGGGGGTGACATACAATCAAGTAGAGCATTCCACAAAGCACCGACTCACAACACACCAACCCACAAAACTCAGTAGAATACAACCCTCTGGTTTTAAGTTGCCCAAAAGAGATTAAGAGTAAAGAAATAGAGAGATTAAAAGAAGAAAAAGGAGTAATGTTAGAGAAGAAGAAGAAAGAGATTAAGAGAAGATATTAACAGAAAAATAGCTACCAGCAAAGAATCCTATGGAAGTTTAGCTCCACAAGGCAATGGTAGGACTCAGGAGAGAAAGGTAAAATGGAGCCCCTGTGCTGCTGCTGTATTTATGTGCTTTGGTCACCGTGGCCACCCCAGTCCCAGGCGGGACCTCCAGATCTCTGATCACTCAGTGCCCTCCAGGCCAGAGTGAAGGGTGGTGTAGCCAGTCAGAGGCTGAGTTAGGGTTTCCAGGGGGCTTGGCGTGGGTGGAAACCAGGCCGCCCTTTTGTCTGAAAGCTACTCCATGTGGGCTCCATGCAGCAGTGAGCCCTGCCATGTGAATTCTGTGCATATTTCCTGCCCCACATACACAAGATGGTTCCAGCCCAATAGTAAACTAATACTTTTACTGATCCAGTGCCTCAGATACTGTGAGAATTTCTCATCAATCACAGATAAAAGTAATTATGACTAAAGTCACTCAAGCTCCACCTAAACCTAAAGCAATAGTATAAAAGTAAGTTGAGAATAGGGGAAAATTGCAGAAGGCTCCACCAAAACTGCTGAGATCAGTCAATGGGCTGAACCTGCCTTCCTCAGCCATAGGGACACCTATTGGGTAAGAAACATATTCTATGTGCGCTAACTGCTGTTATTAGTACTAGAGCTTGTGCTTGCTTTATAGTAATAATAGATTGCTTTAAGCATATTTTTGCAGTCAGACACTATTATTGACTACCCACAAACCTTATTTACCTGTCACAATTTGTATCAATAAAAGAGTGTTATTCTGTAAACTGCTAGAGAGTCCTTTACAGGTGCTATCAGTTGCTGGCAGTGGATAACACATTGGGAAGACCCGCTTGAGGGTTCTCCATGCTTAGCCCCCCGAAAAGGGCAGTCAAATCACAGTCCAACCTTGTGAATGTGTTTGGTGAAGGGTCCCCCTTACGGAACGCTGACAGACTGGTCGGAAATAAAGGGTTTCGGCTTCCCTGGGGCACTGACAGACAAATAAATTACTGATGGTCAAGAAAATCTTCTCTCTCTAAGGAATGGGCAAATCCTTACCCCTTTCACATGACACCAGATGGCTTTAATGTCAGCTGCTTGGGTCTCCTCCCAGCTTCTGGCCTGCCTGCCTAGAGGGGGACAGTGAAGTAGAAGAAAAAGGTTAAAAAAAAGAACGAAAAAAAAGAAAAATAAAAAACCTTGATGGTGTGCAAGCACTGCTCAGCAATAGCCAAAGGACAAGTGTGTTTTCAATGCTGTTTTAATCACAAATCTAAGCTCTATGTAGGTTGCTGTGAGGAATATAATCGCCATCCTAGCCAGACACTGCACATACATTTAGACCTCTTGAGACCAAAATAGACCAGTGACAGCCTCATTTCTCTTACACAAAGGAACAAAACATTTTCTCTAAAAAGCTGCTTAAAAGCATACCTTTTAGGAAGAAATTAATTTTGCCAATTCATTTGTTTTGAAATTCAATCACATATCTAAGATATTGAATTTGATTTTGACAATTTTTTCATACTTAAATCTCCAATCATTGGCACTATAAAGCTTCCAAGATCAAAAAGGAAGCTATAGCAAAAAACTTTTCCTGTGTAAGTGCATACTTGAGGGACTGAGATGAACTCCTTAACCTAACAGGAGAAGTAGGGCAAGAAAAAAAATTATATAATCAGCCTTGCACACTCTTAAGATGGAAACCAGAACAAGCTTTTCTAGTGGCTTTCTAGCCACTAGAAGATCTGCAAATTAGCATAACAACCCTATGAAGGAAAGATTGAGGCAAAACACAACTAGTTTAAAAATGGAGTTGATCCATTTTTGAAATTGTTTCTTTCTGTATTTTTGATTTCTTTATGGTTTTGATTTTCTGCTACAGTAGAGAATTAGAGTTCATGATCCAGTGTTCCCTTTCAGGACTCAGCAACACAAACCTTTAAACACAAGAATTATATTTCCCAAATGATTGTTTATGTCATCCTCCTTTGGGAACTCTATTTCCACATTCTTAAAATCAGGTCATAAGACTTGTACACAATATTTTATTTGTACAATGCTGAATACTTAAACAAGAGTACTCCATGGACTACTTTCAGTAGTGATACTAAGTATACAAGTAGGTCATGTAGGATCAAGTCTCAAATGTTGACATCCATAAGAGAATTGTTTTTGAATGCTAAACATGTTCAAGAAAGTTATAAAGTGAAGAAGAAGGTCAAACCATCATCTAAATAATTCACAACTGTCTGATTCTATTAAAGCAGACTGGTTTTGAAGATGGAGTACATGACAAAATCTGTTTTCAAGCACTAGAAATATTCATATAAAAATTATAGAATCTCTCTTAAATAGACCTTTTCACAGCAATTTTGTCAGCATACATCAATATACTTAGTTTTCAAATGACTTCAAGTGACCTGGCTTTGGTGAGAAGAACTTTCCACTTCCCAAGAATGTAATTAACTTTATTCCCCTCCTCATTTTCAAAATATTGTGTATTATACTATTATAATTGAAAGACATGGTAACTTTACCCCAATTGGAATGTAGCCCCTACTCAGTTGCTTGCTGTCTTCCCCCAGTAGCTGCCATTAACTTCTACTGTACACCTTGTCCTTATTTGAAATAAGCTAAAATGTCATTTGAACTTTTAAGACTGTTTTATATTGCATTACAGTTCTTCCTTCCCTTTTTAATTTTCACCTTTTTTTTTTCCGTTACGAAACCTTATGATACTGGCAAAATAGTGCAATAGTTGTCTGTGTCTAATGTAAAGTGCTTGAGAGTCCTTTTTATGACAGCTACATGTAGAAAGGTAACTTAATATTAATCATTAGAAGGGAAGTTATGAACCTGGCTTGGAAATTAAGACCATTTGGAATTCACATAACACCCACTGTGACAGCTTTTCACTATGACATATTATATTCTAGTAATTACTTTTGTAGCACCACAAGCAAGCAATTCTTCAAAAATAAATATCAAAAGAGTAAATAATATTTGCCAACAATATTACATGTAGTGTTAGTCTTTACTTGTAATTCTGAAACAAGCTAACAGAATCTACAAGATAATGTACCTGCCCCATATTTAACACATGAACTTTGAAATGAAATAAAATAAAATAATATAGAAGTTTATAATTATAATATGATAATCGATTTTTACGATTTAATTTTTTAATATTACTCTTAAATATTTATTATTAATATAATAATAATAACTAATTATTATATAATAAATAAATACATAAGGGAACAAAAAGCCTGTGTACTGGAGTCAGGTAAAGATGAAAGATAATCTACACTGTTTTATTGTAAAACTATAAAAGTGTGATTTTCCAGTTGATTGTTTTTCAGATTTTTTTCCTTCATCTTTCTTTTAAGCATGATTCTATGTATTTTTTTGCAATGTTTTTCCATTTAATTGAAACTTTATAGCAAGGAAAAAATACTTTAGAAATGTTTACAGACCAACATCTAAAATTTTCAGTTTAGTTTTGAAAAATATTGATCAGAACAGAGGAATAAGAATTGTGTTAAGAAATAAATGATTAATTATCTCAGACATCATGGAGAAATTCTCATAATGATCCAGGATTTGTGGTGTTGTAATATCATAGGTATCACTAAATTAATAAAATTTAATTGAAAGAACATAAATGTGGTTTAATATAACGTGCATAATTTTTGGTGGTATAAGCAGAACAGTTTCTCTACCCTAACACTCAGAAGGCAAGAATTCAGAATTTAACTTGTGACTTCTAACTACAAGAATGATTTCTGTAAAATGAAATGCCCTGAGTTCGACAAGCAAACCTGTGGAGTGGTTATGCAGTGCATGGTTTTAATATTGGGGGTGTGTGTGTCAGAAATTGATAAATACAACAGCTTCTGTAAAACCTACATGTCAGGTAACCATCTTGGGCCTCTAACTCTGCATAATCACTCTTCTGAGGGAAACTTTCTCCTTCAGTCTCATGGAAATTTTCTTGGTTGTAGCTTGTGCCCACTTCCTCTTCACCCTGCGTCTCCATTTTTCCAGGAACCAAAAAACAGGGAGTTGCAGACAGCAATATAGCTGCCTTCTAGCCTTCTAGTCCCCTGGTTGAGCAAAGCTGAGTCTCCAACCTCTACCACTCAGTTGTCTCCAGGTCAGCCTTGTCTTTCTTCTACTGAGAAGTCCAGAACTGCTCACAGTATTTCTAGCTCTGCATCATGAGTGTTAAATAGAGGGAAATAATCACTTCCCCAGGCTTGTGAGCTTTCTTGCTAGTGACACCGAGGATGCACTTTCTAACATAATTCTTTGCAAACATCATAAAAATTTTTTGACACTACACACACCATATGGATTGGGACCTTTTAGATTTGCTGAGCCTATGGGTATGTTTGATTTTCTAAAAAACATTTATCTCTAGGCATTTCATATATATGAGAAAAATTAAATCTACATGAAAGAAGGTAAAACTTCCATGAACCATCCATAATCACATCAGTTTGATGCAATTGCTATTTACCTGAGTGTTAACTATGCTTTCAAAAATCAAACTTTTAAATAAAGTCAAAACATGTGTTTTAAAAACAGAAAGGAAGCAGAAACAACTTCAGCTAAGTAAAATGAGAAATATGTAAAATCTTACCAATATCTTAGAGTAGTAAATTGTTTTGTTTCATGATAGCCTGCACATATTTGTCATTGTGAAAGTTAAATTGTCCTGGGATGGGTTTGGATTTATTTTCCCCTTTACTTGTCTGTCATATTGCAAGTGTGGAATACTCTGCAGCAGTGACATGTGCTTTTGCTTGCAAAGAAAATTCTCTGTCATATTTGGTGAAATCAGAATCAAATCCTTCCAATGTTATTTCCTCCTTTCTCATATCCATCAAATATTTATTTGATAGCCTAGATACTCCTGTCATTAATTATATTATAGCACGTTAAATAGTTTATTTTCTTTATTTAACTGTTTTCTATGAAATTGACTGTTGGGTCCAGTATCTGATGGCATTTGGGAGTTTTATGAATATTTTTATTCTGAATATGCAACTGGCAAAATATTTCACTATCATTAAATCTACTAATATAGCACTGAAAGGAGGTAGTATTTTGCTGTGTTTTATAATCGCGATTACTTTATAATTGTTTGAAGCAGAGAACTAAGATGACAAGCAGCTGCACAGGAAATAGTGGAAAATAAGAAGATGTATCCCTATAAATGGCTAGATATGTATAAGACAGACATAACACACAAATTGTTCCACTGACAGGTGGAAAGTAACTATTCTTAAACCATGCCTAGCTCCTTCCATATCAATTCACTGGTTGTAAAAGGATGAATGCTCATAAATAGCTACCCTAGTCAAAAAAAGTAAAATTGAGAGGCTATTTAAGAGAGAATCACTTGGTCTTGCATTTTGTCTCAGTAAATTATTAGCTACAGCAACGTATTTACCTTTTCAAACATGAAAAACTTCTTCATATAATAGGCAATACTAAAAGTGAAATTATGAACCCTGAGCATATCAGTAACATCCAGTAATACTGTCCTATGTTCCACCCACATCTTGTAGCAAAATCACATTTAAAAGACAATTTTTTCTTCCCTTTGTCCTTAGTTTTCAAAGTGATTAACACTGTTGTTAAGACATGTTTAATGATATAGAAAATAAATCTAAATTTATTTGTATATATATATATATATGTATATGTGGAAGGGTGCTTGTTCATTGGGAAAAAATAGACAAATAACTAGTAGATATAACTCATGGAAAAATCAGGAAGTGGGACTAGGTGAAATAATAGGTCTTTCATGTCAAGCCTTTTTAGGACTAGACAAAACAGTGGGAATAAAATGGCTATTATTCTGGAGAATATTTCTTATTTATGTCTGCAAGTATTCAGTTCTACTTAAAAATAAAACAAATGAATCCACAAACAAAAATTCAGAAAGTATTGCAGAACAGTGCCAAGAAACAGCATTATCTCAACAAAACATATGCACCCTAAATTCTAATTTATTAATTAAGAAACTCTGGGGAGTTAGGGATCAATGACTGTTGGCAAAACTTTTTTAGGGATAAATTTATTTCTGTGAATCAAGGAGCTCAATGAGAACTGCCATTCAAAAGCAGTATTGAAAATCAATATTAATCCTCTACCACTACCACCCTTCGCACATAAACTTCGCTATTGTTCACAGAAAACAGAAACCATAGGGTATGTCTTTTACACATTTAATCAGTATTTCTTTCTCTTGATCTTGTAATTTAACTGTTTCTATGTGGAGAGATTCTAACACTGCCTATTACTACCCCTAATCATTGTAATGAATGTTTTGAAGTGTTGCTTTTAATTATGAAGCCCCTAATATAATTCCATTTTTAGATGGAAGTATCTGAAGTTCATAAAATATTCTAATAAATGATCCATTCAGATCAGTCATCACTGTCTGAGTCTTTAAAGACAATGAAGAAAGCCCCTGCAAATTAAATAAAATTTTAATTGGATTAATTAGATTACATTAAACATTTATTGTGATTCTTCTTCCCATGGAAAGTATTCTTTATTCAACTTAACTCACTACATTTCCAGGTGAATTAGAAGTCCTTTATTTCAGTTCTGATTTTGAATGTCTTTGAATCTTTGAACAGGGAGCTAATAGTCTTTAACTAGTCCTCCATAAACAAAAGTCATTAATTAATTTGAATTAATTTCCCTAAATACCTCTTTGTAGATAAACACTGAAGGTAAGTATCTTGAAAACTGGAGGTTGAATTCAAGATGACAAAGGAAGGTAAACAAATTAATAACATTGTGAAAGTTTAGGTTCTTTTCTCCTGTTTTGTGGAGTGCTTTCCTCCTTCTGTGTTTTTATGTAGGACTAATGGAAATAGAATGATATTTTCTTCTAAAAAGAACTTATATAGGCTGATTTATTTCTCAGTTATGCCTCAGTCTCTCACTTAATATGTCTTGGATATTTACATAAGCAGGCAAAGCCCTCTTTTCTCATCTGATTTTGAATATTTTGAGATTATGCCAGTCATAGACGAAAAGTGTCCAATCCTGAACATTAATAATTCGCTGTTACTATTTTTATTAATTTTTATTTTTTTTAAATTATTATCACCTGTGTTTAATAGTATTTAAATTCTATGATTATATGCTGAATTCCATGTGGATGTTAAAAAAAAAAAAAGAAAGAGGAAATTCACAACCAATATGTGGTGTTCAGGTAATTTGGATTCCACAACCTAGTCACTTCACATATAAGGGAGAATTTCTCCAATTTACTTCCTAGAAATTATGATATTCCCCAGAAAGAGCATATTTAGACCTCTGTGGGAATGCAGACAAAAGAAACTACTGCATGCAGTTCAAAGTAGGAAAGACTACTTTATCTGGTGGGGATATCTAATACTCTCTCTATGTGCTGCAGAAGATCATGCCTTTTTCTTGTAATCATTGAATGAGTGTATGGCTTCATCTCTCATGACACACCCAATCTCATGCTTAAAATGAATGATTATGTGTCAAATTTTGAGATGAGGGAAGTTTATGAACCATGTAGTCCTTACTTTGCTTTCCTTACATGATTTAATTACTTATTAGTTAATGGTGTCAGACTACAGATTAAATTATTCTTGTTACATGCAAAAAAAAACAAAAAAGGAAAAAAAGACATGATTTTTCGACTTCTGAGCTCCAATAATTAAGATTTTTCACACATTGCAATAACATGAAGTCCATCTTTGACATGGAATGTGTGATAAAATTCTGCTAACTTGCTCTGAGGATGACAGTTTCAAACGAGTTAATAATTGACTCGACTCTGACTAATATCACCAGAAGTTAACATAAAAACATGGTGTTAAAAATGTCATTGTTTTTACATTTCATATTAGATTTGTTATTCACAAAGACAATGAATGCATTAAAAAAAGATTGGTGACCTACAGTTGCCCAGCAATTTCTTTTTGCTCTTTAATTCATCATGACTTCCTGTACACTGAACTATACCTCTTTTACAGCATATTAATTGTATCAACATTCCACTTCATTACCTGAGATAATAAATTAGTTTCACAAAGTTCACCAATTTTCACCAGTACTTTTTCAAATTTACAATTTATGGCCAATTTTTTTTTTAATTTCTATCAGGATTTTGACAAGGTAATGACAGTGAAAAAAGTCTGGACAGAGTTCTGTAATGAATCACTTTTTCGTGATCATGGACCATCTGCTACTTTGGTTGTTAGATTTATCCTCCCTTTTTTAGCTTACTGATCATAGGTGTTACTAGCAGTCCCCTTAAAACATATGGTAAACCTGACAGGAACAATTTTTCAGCTACTAATCTTATTTTTATTTTCGTGCTTAGTTATTAACACATAACCCTCTATTTCTTCTCTCAAAGCTTGGTTAAGGTACTGCTTGCTTCAGTATCCACTATTTCAGATGAGAGAAATTCCATTTTGCAACCATTCTCACACTTATAATGGACGAAGAAATTGATATATTCTTTGCTAAAATGATCTCAGCTGATAAAGCAAAATGTTTCTAAACCTTGCATTTTAATCTTTCTTCTACTTCATCTATTTTTACAAGGAATTGTCTCTCTTGGGGATGGAACTCATCTCTTTGAGTTCCAATTATTGAGCAGGGTGTATAAATATCACAGAAGACAAACTGCAGTATATATCTATCTATCTATAGATAGATATATATCTCAATATATATCAATAAGTAACAGACATAGACCGTTGCATTTCTCTAGAGACTGTGTTCAATAGATGGAATAGATGAAAAAAGGGGCAGAAAAGTAGAATCAGACCCATATTTTACAGTTTTACATAAAACTCCCTATACATAAAATAAAGGTAGTATAAAATAAAAGTTGTATAGTATAATTCTTTTAAAAAAGTAATATAAAATAAAATTAATATAAAACAAAGGTAATTTTCACACCTAATAGATTTCTCCTTGTCTATTGGAAAACAAACTCAATGTCACTTGGAAAATTATTTCAGCTTTTTCTTTTCACAGAAGTGTATACCTTTTTGATTCTTTGATTATAACATATTTAGTGATTCATAAAAAAGATGATGAACACCTATCATCACAATTTGCACCCAATTCTACAAGAAAAGCCATGCACCATCAAGGCTGATGGTATCCTTGCTCTGTGACTCTGGAGAATTTATCAGTTTCTTGAGGAACAACGTATATGAATTCAGCACTGTTGAACTGCTGCAAGTCAGCAAAAAAAAAGTTTGTATGGCTAAACTAAACTGAACACTCAACTAGCATATTTATGAGCCTATAGGTTTCATTCTCAACCTAAAAACAGGAAAGAAAGAAATTAGACAAATAGATACACTACATGCACTATTCACAGTGCAGAGAACAATAACAATAAGTAACTGAAGAACAGAAGACTATCAGCACTTGACAAAAGGCCTGGCTGAAAATTCAATCAGTTTTTTAGCAAGAAGAATAATCCTTATAATAGTCAACTGAAGACTCATTTCCACTGCCTGTCTCTTTTTTAAAACATATAGAATTCCTAAAATCTGTCATAATATTGAGATGAAATCTAAAGTGTATTTCAGTCTCTATCAGTAAGTACTCTCTGAAAAGCAGTACCTTTTAAAAGATGTCTACTATTGTGTTACACCCACATTTTCAGTCCTACATTTTTACAGTCAGTAGCCACTTTTCTCTACAAAATCTATCCTAGTGTGTCAGCACAGAGCAGAGAATCTGGTACTATTTTGGGGAAGAAAGAAATTGCAAACATATATTGAAGTCTTTGGAGATGTATAAAAAAAGATGATGTGTAGAATTATTTTTGGTTCCTTTGTTTTCTTAATGCTTTTATATGAACTGAATTAATCAAGAGGACAAAATGAAATTCTAAACTTTGAAAAAGTGCTGTGGGGAAAAGCAGTATGAAACACAGAAATTCTGTTCAATATTTTTTCTATATTTCTATTTTTTTGTGAACTGTGAGAAGAAAATAAGTTATTTAATGAAAAAGGACTTCTATTCAAGAAGTCAAAACTCTAAACAAGTCTTCAAAAATGAGGTAACAATGTAAATCTATTTCTAAATATTCTAAACAATTTTAAATATATTTTTGTATGTCTAAAAATACTTGAACTATTAAAAGTTTAACTGCCTACTTAATTTGTGTGTCACTTTCAGTAGGAAGAATACCAGTGTACACAGAGGAAGCTAACCTGAAGATTTTATAGCAAGAGATTTTAAGAACACATTTTTCTTATAAGTGTTGTCAGCTGCACTCTGGCTTTATCTACTGACACTCAGGAGTCAACATTTTAATCAGCCATAAGTGATCGCTTTTGAAAATCATGTGTATTTTTAAAATGTATAAGTTGGGTACCCAAAGAGAAGAAAACTGTCTCAGTGATCAGTAAAGTGAACCACCTGTTGTAAATTATTAGCAGTAAAGTCAAATGACCTCAGCCATCGCTACTAAAACTCAGCATCAGCTAGTATATAGACAAAAAAAAGAAGGCTTTTACTCAATTATTTGAAAAAAATCTTGGAAAAAATTACATATATGTTTAATAAACTCTGTGAATGGTTATGCATAACTGTAATAACTTTTCAATATACTCACCTTTTGTCAATAACACGGATACAGTGACTACTTCATATTACTTTTTCTAAATTAATTTATCCATATCAATGTTTACAAGACCAGCAAAGTAACCTGAAAAATACTTCTGGGTTTGTGCATAACTTCCAATCAACACGGACACTTCAGGACTTGTTATTTCTAAAAATATATGGAAATTGTATGGGTGTAGTTTAAATATATGATTGCGAATACTGACCATATGTTAGTTTGTTACAGATTTACATTTTCCTTTCAGCACTGCTAAACATTAAAGAATATATTGCTTTATATTTCAAAATCATAAACATAAAATGTGGTTCTTTTCTCCTCATTAACACTTTTGAAATAAAACTTGCAAAATTATGATCAAAATTATGTTCATAAATCATAGAATGACTTGGGTTGGAAGGAATCTTAAAGATTATTTAGTTCTAACCCCCCTGACATGGGCAGGGACACCTTTCACTAGACCAGATTGTTCAAAGCCCTATCCAACCTGACCTTAAACATGTGTTCCAAGTGCCTCACCACTCTCATAGTGAAGGTTTTCTTCCTAATGTTTAATCTAGAGCTACTATCCTTCGGTTTAAAGCCATTCCCCCTTGTCCTGTCACTACATACCCTTGTTAAAAGTCCCTCTCCATCTTTCTTGCAGGTTCCCTCCAGGTACTGGAAGGCTGCAGTTGGGTCACCCTGAAGCTTTCTCTTCTCCAGCATTGTTTTGAGGAACTGACCAGTCTGGCACAAAACTCCACTAAAATGTAAAGATTACCAGCATTTGCAGAAGCATTTTGGCTATTTGTGGTCTTTTAACATTGCAACTGTCATTATTATATGGGAAAGCTATATTTAGCAAGTCTCTATCTATTATACCCTGTCAAGAAAAAAAGGCTAAGAAAGAGATCTGTGGGTTGCAACCATGAGCTCATACAGGCTTACCAAACCTGGTCCTCAGGGACTAGAACTGTAAAATTAAAAATATGTGTATCTAAATAGTTTTTATAAATGAGATGGGGTTTATGTGGTGGCTTTTTTTTAATTTCTACTACATACTTTTATTTAATGCTAAGCCAAAAACACCTACATATTTCTCCCTTATTTGTGAGAAACTGACTTTATTTTGAATCTGTGTTATTCATACTCTCATCCTTCTATCTTATATGCTTCATTTATTTTGACAACTTCACAGTCCCTCCTTCCACAGTTACTTAAACTTGCTTCATGGTCCAGGGTTGCAGACCATCTGAGCTCTATGCCCTTGCAGCATTAGTGGAGAAAGCATGAAAATCCCTACTGAACGTTGAGGAGAAATCTCTCTTGGCCTTATAAGAGTTTTTCATGTATTCACCACAACCCAAGATCCTGTCTAATCTTGATAAGCTTTTGTATGCCTGAAAGGTTGTTTTTACCCCACCCACTCCATCTAGTAAGAGACAGCTTTATAACCATTATATGTATAATTATGGAAATCTGGTTCTAAGGAAGCTTTAACACCTACACATGAAAGAATGAAAATTGCGTTCCTTCCCCACACTTACATAATCTGCCTTTGTAGGCTACCATGGTCACAGAAATAACAGTTAAATCACAATTCAGGGTCTGAATGTTGTGCTTGAAGAGAATCAAGGATCAGTTTATGCTTTATGCTATTTTGATCTTTATTATGTAACTTTATTTAAAATAATCTTTTTTTTTCCAAAGATTTTTATTTTTATATAATTAAATATTTAAATTTCCTGTCAGGAGAAAAATTAAGATGTTTTGAACCTCTCTACCTACTCCATGAGCAGTAAATTTGTTTGGATGTAAGAAAGAGGCAGGATATAAGAACACTGCATATGGTAATCAAGATTTAATTTAATTTGAAGACTTTTATCTTTTTTTAACAGGTATATCACCTTTCTGGAGATGGTTCTTGTGTGAAATGTGAAAAGACAAATACAGCCATGGTTAAAAGGTTAGAAACCACTTCCATGATAAAACATGGTCTCTACAATGTTTCAATGTACTAGGTATCTTTAGGTACATTCAAAATGAAAGTGTTTGGTTTGAAAAGAGTACAACGCCCCAGCAAGATAATAAAGTTTTCCTATCAGTCATCAAAAAGTCATATAGTCCATTCCAGTTTTACTCTGTTTATGTAATTTCTTTTCTGATTTCAGACTGATTCAAAATCATTCAAGTGGGTGGATCCAAAGCATATAAATCTTTTATCAACTTTCAACTTTGAAACTACAGAAACGAATGATCAGTAAGATGGATAATATGAATGGTATTTTTCAGTCTTCATTTTGAATACTCTGAGATATTATCAATATAGTTTATTCAATCAACTTAAGGAGTAATTTCAAATACTTAAAATTTGCTAAACTATATTTTAAAGGATATCAGAGCATTTACAATCTCGTCCTAGATATCTCATTTACATGCCTTGGGTGAGGTGGAATAAATTAGGTCTAGGATATAAACAATAGATATGAATAACATATAAAAAATTATATAAACAGATCAAAAAATAATGATTTTCCAAGTGAGACATTGGGACTTCTGAGCCAAAACTCTACAATATCTTACAGAACATTTTTCAGTTTTGTTTAAAAAATTGAATGTTCAAGAGTTCCTAGCAACCTTGTCTGTTGTGAACTGCAACATAGTTTAGCTGCACTTACAGTCAACGGTATTTGACCAGAGGCTCTCTGTCTCTCTCTCTCTCATTTTCTTACAGTATTTCACTGGCATATATACACCATCTGATTAATGAATTATGCTCCTAGGAATTAGCATCTAGTACTATAGGCAAAAAGAGAAGTCTTAGACTTATTTATTTATTTATATGTGTGAGTTATAGGGGTTTTTAATATATTTTTGTGTATATATGTTATACAAATATACTCAGTTTATAAAAGAATGATATTTCATAAAAGCTAACAAAAATATTTTCCCTCTCAGTTAACTAAGTACAATTTCATCAGAAAATTTCCACATTTGGCCTTCACTTCATTGCCATTATAAAAAAATCTATCACAATTAAAATACAATTAGAAAAAAGGAATTTTTTTTGTTATTTCAAGGTGTTATTAATTTTATTGTTATCATCTCCAGGGTTTACTCAAGTCCTCAGTTTTGTGGGCACTTTTAAACTGATTTCTTTGTGAATTAGATCAAACATTTAATCTCTGAAAAATTAGTACTGTACTATAACTAGATAATAGTTTTCCTTTTAAGCATCTTTTACAAAACAAATGCAACAAGTTTTATCAAAGATGTCTTTTGGCAACTTATACAACAGTTCCTATCAGTTTCATCTCTATCTTTAGCCTGAAATCTATACCTCGAGCCTTGCTAAAAACTTGGCAAAAATGAAAACCTGATAAAGGAAAGAAAGAAGAAGTTGGATATACCCTTGGGTGATAAATAACACAAAAACACTTCTACAGTGTTATCTGAGTCCTTAGTATATTAGTTTTTGTTCTTCTGCTTCTAAAAGGAGGTGAGAATTGAATATATCTTCTGATCTTTAATGCCACACACTCTTACCACCACAGAGTAATTATGGGCTCAGTTCACTTAACCAAGCAGAGGTGTCCAGTGCCTTTTGAGACTCCAAAAGGTATATATTCCAGTCTCTGGCTCCTGCTGCAGAACTCTGAAGACCTCTTGGAGGCATGTACCTTATCTGTTCCTCCTCTATGGTCAGCTCAGAAACTATAAAATTGCTCATACAACAGTCCCCAGTAGGGCTTAGGTAAGTGAGTTGCTACCTCTGAGTCATTAATATTTCTGTTTTCAGTTTCAGAAAAAAAAAAAAAAGTTGATTTTGAAACACTATGGAGAAAAATATTTCATTGGGTTTATAACTTGAATCAGCAGCATTCACAGATACCAGCATTTTTAGTACATTTAACACATTTGGCTAGTTCTGTAGAGACATCGGATTCATTGCTGTAAATTAATCCCTACTCCTGTTGGGTCTCAGATAATTCCTTAGGGTTAGGTCAGCCAAACAGTGTTTTGAAACATTATGTTGTGGAACTCTTACATGGCTCAACTTTAAAATAACCTAAACCAGTAGATATGTTTTTCTTCAGTACAACCAGCACTTTAAAATTAATTTCAAACAGAAAAATCAAAATGGAATCTGCTGTGACGTTATGAAGCATTCCTACTGAAGTAAAACAATAAGATCTTCCCACATTCTTTCTATGTAGAAACTCATTTAAAAACATACTTTGTATAATACGGGAGTCTAGTGTGACACAGAGCTTTGGAAATCTATTTTAATGTTCCTTTCAAGGAAGTTAAAGAATCATATTTTTAGATATCCCACTTATAGTAATAGTAGAAGCCATTAAACATATGTGTTTGCTGAACAAAGAAACAAATTAGACATATTTTCTTTCAGGGAACAGATCTCTAGCAGTTAGTTCATGACAGAAAGAGAAAATAAGAATTGAAAATCATTGAAGTTATGGAAGGTTATTAAATGACATTTAGAGGCTGAGTGCTGATGCTTTAATACTTTTTGCATCAAAGGATATTTTTGGAACATATTTGAGTTAATCATCATGATCAGCTATTGTGATATGTTGAACGGAATAGTTTTAGCAAGAAATGACTCACGTGAAGAGAAGTACTGTTAGAGAGATGTCAGCTGTATTTGTATGTGGCCAATCTGAGTACTGTAGAGGCCTATGGAAAGGGGCAAAGAGAACATAGAGGAATAAATCACAAAATGTTCAAATACAAGCATTAATTCACGTTATTCAAAACTGAAAACAGGTATAAAAGTTTACAAAAACATATGTTAAAAGTATGTTAAACATTTTTCATAAGTGTTGCACTATTCAGTTTATTTGCTGTTCCCTCCTGGCAGGTTGGCAGTGAAGTATTCGGGTTTTTTTTGCTTCTTCTAGGTGCTTTTCAGTTCTTGTAGCCTCTTATCCTTTCAAAGCCTTCCGAAAGACATTTAATCGTTTTTTCCCCAATACCTTCTCTATTGTCCTTCAGGAAGGAAAAAATATAAAGGACCCCCTTTAATTCTTTTAAGAACTATTTTAAGAGATACTGTTTCCCTAAATATGCTGTCAGTCATCTCCTTCATGTAACTAACTAGTAAGCAATCTTTTGTCTACTAGAAAAATGAAATACCCCTCTATGATGAATGCTCAGCATTACCCAGTAATGAGTATATCTTTCATTCTTATCTAATGCCGTGACTACAATAGATTTCACATTTAAAACATGATAAAAACATCCAAGTAGTTTAGTTTTCTGTTGTAGATAACACATAAAAAATAACAGGCTCTTAACTAAGAGTAAGTTCAGCAGCAATTCATTGCTTTGGAGTAGAAACTTTAAGACCTTTCTTCAAGATCTTTTAAATGGAACAGAACTGCAGTGATTTCAGAATGGATCCCAAACATTTGTGTATGTTTAGTAAATATTTCGTCACTGTCATTATCCATTCGATAAAGTGTTCTCAGATTTAAAAAACAGACAAAAATAATTCTCGAAAGACAAAACAGTAAATTTTTTTCTCATACTTTAAAAGAAGAAGGTTGCATTAGACTGTATTCTTCCATGCAAAATATTCTTTCTCAGTTCATAATTACACTGTATGAGTTACACTTACTAAAATTTTCCTAATGTTGAATTAATTTTTTCATCCTTTTTCTCTTTTATTTATGTTCACTTTGGATGTTTTTTAAATGTCACTAGAATTAATGAGTGGGGTGGAAGTGTATGTATAGAAATTTTATTGTGCAAAATCCCCACTTCAGGTAAATTTCTAATTTGCCTATTATAGAAAAAAAAAGATACTTTACGCTAGAAGGAGGAGCTGCTCAGCACACACTTTATTAAACTTTATTAAACTCTTACACTCTTCTTTAGACCGAAACATTAGAAATCACTTATGAAACAGATCTGTATGAAACAGGGCTACCTGGTGCATAAAGTTGACTAAATGTACAAGCGATTGCCTGACTGGACCTAAATTAACTGTTTATTACAGACAAAGCAATTTCTAATTCTTTAATTTTATGCTGTCTGGTAAAGGGCTCTGTGGTAAAGGTCGTGAGTGTCCTGGTAGGCAGCATGTTGAATGTGAGGCAGCAGCATGCCCTGGCAGCAGTAAAGGCCAACAGTATTCTGGGCTGTGTGGACACAGCTGAGCAAAGTGATTATCTCTGCATTCATTAGGGGCATATCTAAAATAGATCATCCAGTTTTAGACCCCTAAAACAGAAAAGGCACTTATAAAACTGGAATGAGTACAGTAGAGGACTCTCAGGATGCTCAGAGGGGTGGAGCACTTGCCCTGTGAGGTGCTGGGCCTATTCAACCTGGAATGGAGACATCTTGGGTGGGGTGCAGGGAAGGGGTTGTGAGTCACAGCAGCCCCCAACACCTACAGGGAAAAGTGACTGAAGAGTTGGAGCCAGGCTCTTCACTGCATCGCATAGCAAAACTGAAAGAAGATAGGTTTAGAAGAGAAAGAAGGAGATCCTTTCCCCTAGGAAGAGAGGATTGGACAGGACCACAGGTTCCCAGGAAGGCTGGCTCCATCCTTGCAGTTTCCAAGCCCTGGCAGGGCACAGCTCTGAACAGCCTGGTCCGAGCACTCATCTGGCCCTGCCTAGGGGGGAAGCTGAACTGGAGACCTCCTGTCCTTCTTTCCTACCTGTGTCATTCTGAGATCCTGTCAAAACAGTGCTAACAATTAAGCAGACCAATGAAAAAAACTATGATTCTTTAAAGAGAAGAAGTATTTCAAGAAGGTGTTGTATCTAAATACAAATACTATTGCACTATGATTTTGTGTATCAGTTAGATCTGACAGACAGCCACAGGTAATATGCACAAAGTAAATTCATGTTCTATATTTGAAAAGTTCCCAGGCCTTAGATTTGTATCAAGAATCAAACCACTTCTCTATTGTTTCTCAGATGAATCATTAAAAAATTACTCTGTGTTGGCAAAATTATAAACAAACAAAACATGGTCATGTAATGATGACTGACAAAACCTAGGAATACACAGAACTGTATTCTTTTCCTGTAAGGAAATATTAATACCACATTTGATCTTGTATGTCTGTTAAATTTAAATCAGTTGTTGTTCTTGATTCCTGATATTCTAATTCTTTACCTATTACCACCACTGGAAGGACATCTTTGACTATTGCAGATATAGGTTCAATCCTAAATGGAATAACTAAGTATTAAGTTATATACTGGAATATATAATCTTAAATCTCTCTCATTCAGGTTACTCTGGCAATATATTGAATGACAATACTGGATTTAATAAAAGCAATGCATTTTCATGTCAAAATGTATGGCTTATATGCTAAAAATAACATGACAATTTATTGAAAACTCTTGAAGTTCTGAAGATATTGCTATTTATTTTTAGTGGTCAGGAAATATTTGTTCGATTAGACTTCATTATTCCCAGTGTTGCTATTCTGTTATGTGTATATCCTAAACCAAAATCAAAATCTGATAAAATTTTGTCATAAAAATATAATGAAATTTTCAAAATGTAGCTTTCAAAGTTAAATATTCCATATTCCAATTCCAATTTAAAACATAACTGGAATAGCATATTTTCATTGGCAGCATTTCTCAGTTAAGCTGATAGAGGTTTTGCAGCTGACCTCAGTGTGATCAAGAAAAATATGATCACCTTATAGACCTCAAGCAAAGTGAAGTTCTACACTTAGGAAGTTCCAAGGATTACACTAATACTTGATAAAACAAACAACCTGCAAACAAATACGCAAAATGTTCTTACAATATGAAGTGTTTTGCTTTGTTTGTGTTTTTCACATAATTTCTGTTCCTTCAAATTTCCAGTGAGATTTTGAAGCTTCTGTAGAATTGAAAATGCATAGCAAAGCATTTAAATGGTATGTTAATCTGCTGACCCTCAAGTTTATTTTGCATAATAAGTAAATCACTCTCTTTAATCAAAAGCACTTTCTTGCTGAGCAACCTTATTGATAAATTTCAGTTCCCTACTGACAATTCTTTATAGTAAGAAGGGATTATTAAATTTCGATTAGCATCAGATTATACCCATTTTATCCACCAACTGACATTTCTGCTAATTGAGGATAAATGCACTAGTTTGATACCTCCCCAAAACACGGAACATATTGAAAGTCTCAGCACAAGCTGAAAACTTAATTAATATTCATTGTGTTTCCTGGAAGCTACTGGTTGCCTAAACCAGAGTCTTGAAGATAAAGTTGAAATTGCAGACTCTATAATATCACTATTTGGCACATTTTGTATGAATTATTAAATGGAAGTGATATATCTAAAGTTATTAGCAAAGTGTTAATGTAATGCCTTTAGTCATTACAGACTTTTTTTTGTGATAAACTACACTCCTGTGCAGTTATTAAAGAACACCAGCCTAATGCTGATTTCCCGGTCAAGAAAATTTCACACACTTGAAGAGTGGGAAGAGAATAAGGAGTACAGAATTGGTCCTCTTTTTTGGTAATAATGAGTAAGACTGATAAAAACACAGACATCTATCTTTCTTTCTTTCTTTGATTACTTTCATCAAGCCTCAGCAGAAACCTTAAGGCAAGAGTTGTTGGAAATGACAGATATTTTTGGTTTTGTTTTGAAGCCACTTCCCTCAATGCTTCATCGTCATTCTCTAAAATGGCTATATTTTGAAATGAAATATTGTTATTCCAAAAGGTTTAAATTACCTAAAATGCAGTCTCTTTCTTTAAAGTCTTGTATACCTAACAGTTTAATAATCAGCTGCTTAGCTATTTCTCAGCTTAGATAAGGAGTCCGGGAAATGTAGCTTTTAGATAAATGGCTACAAAAATGAAGCTGAAAGGAAAGTTCATTCTTTTCAAGGATTAACAAATGTATAATCTCTGATATCCTTTTTTCTGTTAAGAATAGGGCAGATCACATCAAACACGCAATGCTAACACACTCATCTAACTGCAACTGTCTTAAAGATAATATTGATTTAGATAAAGGAGAAAAAGGTTGAAGAAAGTCTATTCCAAACTAAATACCAGTTTATTGTGTCACTACTTATGAATACAAGTATATTAGTGAATTTATTTGACCAGCTAATCTCTGGAATATTCATTTCTTAAGTAATCATTTTTGTTTGTATTAATAATTGAATTAGAAATGGAGTCCAATTGGAATATAATTAGCAATTCAGATTCAAATTTATGAGAAGTATCCTGAATTTCAATTGTAGCTAATTCTCAAGCATGATAGGAATTTTAAGACTGTGAAATTTTATAATATTTTTCATATTTTGACACATCCAGACGCCCAAATTTTTATATTAACACCAATCAAACAATAAGACATGAAATGAGTTGGAAATACCTGTTACCATTTTTTGTTCTGATTTGACTGCTATAGTATAAAATAATTGGCAAAAAATTAATTAAAATAATTACAATTCATTTTAAAGTCATAATAATCCATTTTCAATCAGCCTGGTTTATTGTAAATCCTTTATTCCATTTTGTGGTAAATGTTAACATAAAAGTTCTTATTGTGCCGCAAACCCATAAATCCAGTTACACAGTGATCATGATTTTCATTTCCTAAAGACTATTTTGACTTGTGACATTTTACTTCAGTTATCCATTGGGAATTTTGTTAAGTATGTTTTGATTAAAAATAGGTGGAAAAAGGAATATATATTCAGAATTTAATACGGTAATTTAATGCGTCATAGACAGTATTCTCTTCAGACTGTGGCTGAGACCTGCTGCAACATGAGCAGAATGAAACGAAGAATTCCAGCTGTGAAGTTTCCTAATTAAACTACCCCTTTTTGATTGAAAGCAGGTAGAACTTGTACACATATAAACAAATGTCACATATGCCCAAGTTGTATATTGTTTGGGTACATGCATATAGGACCAAGCATATGGGAGAACAATAGCTTAATAAAAACACCCTGCATTTATTTGATACAGCTGGCTCTACGTAATGTTTCTGTAGCATACAAAACTGTAGCATCTGGCCTTTTGCTGTCCTTCTTTGAAGTATTATTCAGCTGTAGTTGTGCATCAATTTTATAACACTGTAGATACGACCTGCCTATCCTGACACTAGAGATGGGCAAAGTGAACAAACTCAGTAATGCTTTCAGAAGAATTCCACCTCCTCTTTTTCCCATAGTGATACTGGTTTGGGGAAAAAAAAAAAAAAAAGGAGAAGTGGAATTACCTTCAACCTGGGCATCTGAGCAAGACAACTGCTGAAGTTACAAGTGTTTGAATCCCTGCAAAAAAAATGTTACTTTTATCATTAAAAGAGGAAAACAGCAATTTTGTTCAAGTTTTAACATCTCTTGTGTAGCTTTGTTCTCTCTAAAGAGCTTCACACAAGCTGCTTCCACTATTGTCTAAATATCATTAAGGACTCTATCAACAAAATCATTCTTTCTGTTAACTTAAGAAGGTCACAGTGCCCACCAACATAGTCTCAAAATTACTGAAACTCATGTGAACAGCAATAGTTTGCTTTTGTTCTGTGGTACTCAGCAAAGATTTCACTAAACATCACTGCTTGTGAAAACATGCACTCTAACACCTTTATTAGCATGCACTATTTCAAAAAGTAATGGCGTTGAGTATCAGTATCAGAACATACTAGAAAAAAACACTCTCTAATATTTACAGTTGTAATAAGCTTGGTTGTAATCCTACAGTCATATAAAACGGAATTATTTCTGCTTATTTTCCTCTTAGGAGGGTTGTCAAGGTTTTTCCAAGAATAAAATAGAATAAAGAATTAACTTAATGAATATTTATTGCATGTAAAGAAGAGACAGAAAAATGTACATTTGTTCTGAAATTGTGTTGAAATGTTTGAGAAACAACTACCACTTATAAAATATTCCCCTATTTTTGTTTCTGGTAAAACAAACAGAAACACACAACCAAGTTAATATTTTAAATATGATAATAATTCACCTATTATATATTCAATATATTGTATCTGGGGAGGCAGGTGGTGAAATTTCATCAATAGTCCAATCCTTACACAGACCAAAATTAATCTACAATGAAATTTAAGTTTGCTCTCTTTTAAAAGTGGTTAAAATTTTAGCATTCTGATTACAGGTTAGAATGTAGAATTCCATATCAGACAGCTGAATTGCAGATGCTTTCATAAAGCTGAGCCTCTTCATGTAGGACTCACAGCAGGGACATGCTAATTCTTCTCTTCAGAAATCCCAATTTTTTCTCTTCCTTAAACTCCAAATGGCTTGCTTATTTAGAAATATGTGGGAAGGAGAAAAATAAGGGCTGCTAATAGTAGTAGTAATAACATCACAATGTTATTACACACATGAGACTTCATCCTAAGATGAAAGCAATATGTTCTGGTGTTGTCTATTGGGATATGTAAGTCAAAACATGACTGGCTTATTTGGCAATAAACAGAAGAGGAAAATCTCAGCCCTGCAAGGCACTTACCACCTCTCCTGGTTTCAACTGGGAGAGTTAATTTTTATCCTAGTAGCTAATACAGTGAATTCACAGTGAGAATAAAGTTGATAACACACTGATGTTTTGGCTGTTACTAAGTAGTGTTTAATTTAAGACAAGGACTTTTCAGTTACCCATGCTCTGCTAGTGAGGAACTGCAGAAAAAGTTGGGAGCATGAGAACATGACCAGGACAGGTGACCCAAACTGGACAAAGAGGTATTCCATACCACAGAACATCACACCTGGGAGAGTTACCCAGAAGGGGTCTGATTGCTGCTCAGGTTCAGGCTGGGTATCAGTCAGCAGGTAGAGATCAATTACACTGGGCATCATTTGCTTTTCTTGGGTTCTGTTACTCTCTTCCTCTCCTTATAATAATAAGAATCATCATCAACACAATAATAATAATAATAATAATTTGTTTCAATTATTAAATTGTTCTTATCTCAACCCACTAGGTCTACTTTTTCTTTCCAATTCTTGTCCCCAGTGGGGGAAAGCGGGGGACAGAGCATTGAACAGCTGCATGGTACTTGCTGGCTGGGATTAAACCAGGAGACCATCTAAGCACAAAACTGTATCTCTAGGTGATATTTGTGGAGGACTTGCCCTCTCAGATTTAAATATTTGCGTTAGGCTAATTGCAATAGGTTATATAATTGTGGGGTAGTGCTGCAGGTCTAGTTAAAGCCAGTTCACTGTGTTTCCCAAGGCAGATATCAATTTAAAGGCAATAGGAAAATAAATTGTTCTTGGAGT
The DNA here is from genome assembly GCF_025592945.1 of Manacus candei. Classification (NCBI taxonomy): domain Eukaryota; kingdom Metazoa; phylum Chordata; class Aves; order Passeriformes; family Pipridae; genus Manacus; species Manacus candei. The sequence continues at coordinate 30,470,059 of NW_026138056.1, read as the reverse complement.
CATTGACATTACACAGAGACTATGCAAAATTGAGTGGGCTTGGAGACTACTAGATTTTCCAGGGGTGAATTTAGTGCGGACCTGAGGACAGTGTAAGGAGAGGATGTAAAATACTGCCTCTATATCGACAGCTGGACCTGCTCCTACCACAGAGGTGTGCTCAATCACCTGGAAGACATCAGAGACCACCAGCAGTTTCTGCTCATGTCTGAGTAGATAAGGGGAGAGTTGCTAGATGCAGAGCTAGATCTCAAGAGCTGACTGGAATCAGAACAACAGAAAAGCAACTGCTTCTGTATTATGCACTTTTTTTTTTTCTGGTGTTCTTCATCCCACTTTCACCAAGCATCGTTGGAGTTCAGGTTTCAGCTAGCTAGTGCTGCACTCAGATTTAACAAGCAGTCCTTGAAAGCTGGTGACCAGACCAGTCAGACACAATTAGCAAAACTGTAAACCAGTTACTTTTTGTGATAATAAAACAATATGCATATATGCAGTAGTACAATACAGGACAGTTCTGATATTAGTTCTGATGTCTCCATTAGTTCTATTCTTATTAGTTCGGTCTATCTGATTTTAAATCATGGTGCTAGCACAAGTAGCTGGTTCTGGTATATATTGTTGTATATTAAAGCAAGGTTTCCTATGCTCTCAGATGTGAGCAGCTTCATTACTGTCACACGATTCTGTGTCAGTAATTGGTCATTTGTGTGAACAGCCCTGGGGATGTTGTTATCATTTTGTTCCTGTATGCCTGTGGTGAAAAGACCCAGGGTGAAATTAAAGAAAACTGTAAAATTACAAAAAACTGTAGTCAACATACATGCTAAGGGGGGATGAAATGGAGGATGGAACCATGCGGAAAGTAACCAGCCTGGTCATAACAATATGGAAAATTATAGGGAGAAAATGCTGTTGCTACTCCCTGGATGGAATGCAGTCAGCATGTCTGACTTTCCACTCACAATACATGTTAAGGGGGCCTAACTGGAGGGTGGAGAGGACTGGAGACTCCATGGCCGGGCTCTGTTGAAATAAATCCTTTGCAGGAGGGGAAGCTGGTGATACCTAGTAGCTGATAAGCTGCATAGCAGCTGGAAAATAAGGGAGGAAAAAGAAGACTGCTTGCTGTTGTACCAGCAACCCTGGCAAGATCACAGACACTCACCTCTATCCCCAAAGGTTATTTCAGATGTAACACAGACATTAACATCCAAGATACGACCTAAATGTAAAAAATAGTATAAAAGTAAGTTAGTAGTATAAATTAGGACAAAAGTAAGTTAAAAATGGGGAGAAAAAAAAACTGTCAACAACCGAACATGAATGTACAAGCCACTGATGCTGAGATAGGGATCAGGCTTCAGGTAGCCCTATTGTTTCCCTGTCAAGGACAGTCATTAAGTTTCAGTGAAACTTTAAATGGCTCCGAATGCTTTCTTTTTGAGCTTGCTGGGTTAAGTTAGCCTATCCAAAATGGGGGTCTTTTTCGGCACTAGCTCTGAAACAGAGGCTGTATTCTATAGCCTCATAATTGTCTTCAGGAGCTTTTGCATTACAGAAATTCTTGTTCTGAAGGACTTGAAAAGGAAGATCTGAAAAGCTTTAAATGTCACTGACCAAATCAATGATCTGGTTGATGAGTATCAACGACTTTCCAGTACCAGTTTGTTTGAAGCTTTCAAAACAGAATTCTCAAGAAAAAGCAAGTCGGAATAAAAACCAAAATGGATTAAATGTTTGCTTCTTTTTTCCAATATATTAGTTTCTCTATATTCAAAATATTTACTCTAACTGTTAAAGTGTTTTTCCGTTTCCTTTCATTTGAAAAAGGACTTGTATTTTTAGAAAAGTACATCACACATTCTTCAATAACATCTTTGTTAGTCCATCAAGTGGATTCCTGTAACAAATATCACTTCTGTCTATCCTGAAACTTTAGGACATCTAGAATCATTTCACCCACTGATGTGAATAGAATTATGCATGTATACATTTATACAACTAGGCTATCTGTCCCTCAGTGATTTTAGTCATGAATTAATTTTCAACTTAAACATTTTTTTATATTTTAAGTAATTTATATTAATGTAAACAAACCTTAGATAAACATAATATTACCTTACTCATGGAGGAGGCTTTCTTTGCATAGATTTTTATGTGGTTTAAATGTATGATAAGACTTCAAGGAGGTTTATGCATCTGTATTTATCAGTTGAACAATTTAAAGCTTTTGTTATTTACTACTGAAAGTTCTGCTAAAGTAAACTAAGGCCAATAGTCCTCAATGTTCTCAGCATCTCTGTAAGAAAGATATGAAATTATGTGATTTTGAAATGAAATCTCACTTAGATTGCAATATACCATAAGCACTGGGGAAAAAAGGTTCAGATTAACCAAGACCAATTCTAAAACGCTTTTTGACTATTATTTTTTCATAAGTTACTGTACAGTGCCCTGACACTGGCAGGGGGCTTCAGGGCAGAGACTGTGAAGGGAAGCCAGACACAGCCAGACACAGCCGGTTTCAGCTGGTTCCAGCATTTTCCAGATGGCTCCAGCGGATGCACCACAGGGCACAGCTGAGGCCCTCAGCCAGGCTGGTGTTGCCTCTGTGATAATGCATCTAAGAGAGGGTAAAAATCACTGTGCAAAAGCTGTGAGAGAGAATGGACGAAATGTGAGGAACACCTCTGCAGACACCAAGGCCAGTGAAGAAGGATGGGGAAGAGATGCTCCAGGTGCCAGAGCAGAGATTCCCCTGCAGTCTGTGGTAAGGCAGGCTGTCCCCTGCTGCCCATGGTGGTCCATGGTGGAACAGAGATCTATCTGCAGTCTCCGTGTTGGAAATGACATAACTTTCCTAAAATCTTAATTAATGGTAGCAGTTAGCTTTTTTTTTTGCTTACAGACTCTTGTTAGTTTGCTCTTTAAATCATCAAAGCTTTGAGTTTCTTTGGACTAGCTCTGATAAGCTTCAATAAACAAAGCTTGAGGGAATTGAAGGTTAGAAATCTGGGATCTTAAATTTATGGTCCTTCAAGGACATGTTGGAGTAACCAGAAGATATAGAGGGGATTAACAAAGACATTACAGCCAACTACATTTGGAGGCTCTCTGTCTAAGGATGAATGATAAGAGAACCAAAGAATGTGGACCAAATTAGCCAATAGAGGATAGAATACTAACTAAATGAAGAGAGTTGTGTAGCTTTGAACCAATGAAAGTAAATTTCTTTGTTTGCTAAAATGTATAAATACATTATAATAAATGAAAAGTCTTGAAAGGGACATGTGTGGCTGGAATGATTCGCTACATATCTCTGGCCAGAATGAAGTAATGCTTTTCTCACTAACACTTAAAAGGTAGTGATGGAAGGTTGCATTTCTTCCTGACAATTTTCGGTAACAACAGGTGGAACCCATGCTGAAGCATGTGGATGTGCCCTGAAGGAAGCAGCAGTCCATGGAAAGCCCATGCAGGAGGAGCAGTGGTGGAGAGGAGCCCACACTGGAGCAGGTTTGCTGGTAGGATTTGTGATCCCATAGGAGATCCACACTGGAGCTCTCTTTGTCTGAAGGAGTGCACTCCGTGGAATGGACCCACACCGGAACAATTTGTGAAGAACTGCAGCCTGTGGGTAGGACCCATATTGAAGAAGTTGATGGAGAACTGCCTCCCATAGGAAGGAGCCCACACTATAGCAGGGAACGAGCATGAGGAAGAAGTAGTAACAGAGACAGACTGTTACAAACTGACTACAGACTCATTTCCCTATCCCTCTGTGCTGCTCATGAACAAGACAGTGAAGCTGACCCAGGAAAAAAGGAGGGTAAAGGTGTTTTTAGTTTTGTCTTTGTTTCTTACATCCTAGTTTAGTTTGAATTTGCAAATAATTAAATTATTTTTCCTCAAGTGGAGTATTTTTTCCATGTTGGTACTTAGGAAGCTATCTCCCTGTTATTATCTAGACCCATAAGCTTTTTAACCTTAGTTTGTCTCCAAAGAGGTGAAAGGGAAGAATCAAATTGAATGTGGTCCATCAAGTCTGGGAAAGTGGAGTTACGTAGTTCTCTTACTAATTAGTATTCTATCTTCTATTGGTTAATGATTCTTTTCCTTCCCATGCAAATTAGTCTGCACGCTCAGTTTTTCTCTTCTTTTGCATTTGTGGCCTGTGGGTCAGTGGCCACAGATCCCCCCTGCCAGAATTACCTTTTACCCCTTGTAGCTGATCTCAGCAAAACTGCTGAGTTGGTTTTATTAGTTTCTTCCTTATCTCAGAGTTCTGCCAAATGTCCTTGTGGCCCATAAACTCTGCATTTCTTCCCAAGCTATGCTAGCCTCCCACCAAGGTTTGAGTTCATTGAAGCATGTCAAGCCCTAAACTTTAGTTTGTTTTTTTCTAACACATGGACATCACTCAGAGCTTGCTTGTTAGCTGCTATCTGTTTCACGGATTAAATCTCCCTTCTTGCTGACTAAGCTTGAAAGTTACAGAGATCAAACATCAAAGAACTTTCTTAAGAAAGTTTTTACATATTCCACATTTTGCTATAATTAGGCAGGACCTTTTTTCCCAACCCACTTCTTATTCCCTGTAACTCTTTCAGTAAATTGTTAAGTATTTCTGGCTCTTGACATTTCAGCATCAGCAAGACTAAACACTATTGTTACAATTAAAGATTTTTCCAATACTGTGGCCTCAATAACATCATTGTTCTGCCTGTTTTTAAACTTCAGTAGCTCTTGCTATGTCATCTTACTTTGTGCTCTCTGTTTGGAGGGTACAAGATTCAAAACCGAAGCTGGACTCACCAGTGAGTCAGAGGAGACCCACATGAGCACAAACTGAGCTCTCATCCTAGGAGTGATGCAAAGATTGAGCCTAGGATCCAATTATGGGCATTTGACAGTCTTAGAACACATGCTAATATCAAAAAATGTTCAGATGTGGGTGTTCTTGTGAATGGAGGTGTTCCATGTGTGTATCAGTAGGGAACCTCCATCCCAATCAGGTGAGAACAGGGTTGGGATTAGGCCTCTCATGCTCACATGTTTGGGAGTGTTGTTGGTATTTACCCAGGTGCAGGCAAAGGCATCGCATCCTGCGGTACTGATCAGCATGTCTGGTCATCTCTGTGTACAGGTATGTGTGCACACAGACATCTGCACCTTTGGAGATCAGCCTTATTACTGGCTCAGCTGAAGTTTCCTGGGATCCAGGAAAACACAGGAAATCCCTTAACACTGATTAAAGACCTACTACAATAGACTTAGTTTAAGCTATTGTACTCTGAACTACATTTCATCTAGATGTCAATGTCAGGCTTTTTCAAAAATTTGATTTTGGTGTTCCCATCTCTACAAACCTCTGGAGCTACCATTTATATTAACCATATGCAGTGATTGGGGTTTTTATACTTAAGAAACTCAAAATTTTTTGGAGCTGTTAGAAGTTAAACCAATCCTATGAAACAGAGAAAAAAATATTTATAGCTTAAAATGTTCCACGGTAACTTTAGTTCAACAACAAGATATCTAAGTGAAAGAACAACAATAAAAAAATCCAGCTAACATTGTTGTAATTTAAAACTCATTTTCCATTATAAATATATGTTCCTCTGGTAAACTGTCATCAAGGGGGTCCTCTGATACCCCAAAGGGTCTTTTTGACAGCTTCTGACTAATACTAGTACACCACACCAAATGATTATGCTTTTCCAAATAATTAATAAAGAGTAAGGTCTCTGACATATATATTAAAAAAATTCTAGGGCGAATAAAAATCAAACTAATTGTTCATTAATTCAATTCTAACAGTAGTCAAAAACCATACAAACCCCGATCTGATCTAAGTTACCACATAGAAGCTCCAGCAGCTTCTTCAGAGATCATACCATGAGGGCTCTTGGCACCCCTGAAGTCCTGCTCACTCTGCACACAGCAGAACGAACCTCATCTTGCATCTCTTTGACAAGTTCTTACACTATTCCTCTTACCAGTGAAATTTGGCCTCAGATGGCTGGATCTGGCTGGCAGCAGCAGTTTCCTTGCTGCCATGTAGTTCTTTTACTTGTTTTCACTATTCTGATTTTCAACAGTCTTATTGTAAATGTTTAATCCTTTGTCTGTACTATCACAAATCGAGATAGGTAAAGTCTAGCAGTATGACAGCTCTTACCTTTTCAAAGATACTTAATCATAAAGGAGTAATGAGTAGCAGGATGGGCTCTCTTTTAAGATGCAGCACAGCATGAAACAATGCAGTATAATTTTTACTACTAAGGCTTGTGTACTTTTCAGATTCCCTCCTTAATGGAAACAATCATTACATATAAAGCATCTCTTAAAAAAAACTAAAACCAAAACAACAAAACAAAAAAATCCACACATACACACACAAAAAACAGATGTACATTTATTTTAAAAAAACAACAAACAGATGCTTTCAAATCATACCTTCAGGTTTCTTTTAAATGGTGACATTTGACTGTTAAATTATATAACAAAAATGACCCCCTTGCTTTTTGTCGAACACTTTTTGTGCTGAAAAATATTCATAGGGTAAATTTCCACTTTTTCCTTACCTTTTTGTTCCCTAAAATATAATTTTCCTGTTATTTCAAATAACTTGCTCTAGTCATTTTGTCAGTTTTGTAACTGCTTCTGTCCATTTTATAATTTCACGCATGACATTTTCCATTACCTTTAAGTAGCCAGTGGCTGTTATTTAGAGAGTTTTTTCCCTCAAAATATTTCCATGGAAACTAGAATTAAATAGTCATTAAAATGGGAGAGTCCTTTTATTCCTGTTAAATAGTTCTTGCAGAGCATTGGAGTTGCTGAAATTTACAATTACACAGAGTTATAGAATCATTTAGGTTGGAGAAGACTTTTAAGATCATTCAGTCCATACAGAAATCTAGAATCTGTGTGTGTATGTGTATGTGCATGTTTCTGCATGTGTGTGATGAGTTGTGATGGTGATACCCTTAAAATCATCAAGATTAGTGTTTGGATGATGACTAGACTAATACATAGACTGACATAGCTGGTCCTGAAGATTAAGGCACCAATGTACTCAAGAAATTGGTGTTTTGTAGCAGCAAATAGACCTCTCTTTATTTCTCCACTGTGTTAATCTACAACAGCCCCAAAGAACAATGAACATAGGTGTTTGTGTGAAAAAAGATAAGAATTAAATTTCAAATGAACTGTGGAACAAAACCATATAGTGAAGCAGAAAAGGATACTGGTGAAAAGAAACCTCAATACTGCTGAATATGAAAATAATTTTAAATTTAAATGCAATTTAAGTAATACAAGACTTGTAAGAGAAATGTTGTGTTTTTAAATACAGAAAACATGGCATAAAGTGTTTGTTTACCTTTCATTAGGCCAAGGCAATAGCAGCTGCCAGCTGTCTTTTGAGAGAAGGGAAAGACTGGTACATTTTCATGCTGAAGGAACTTGTGAAATGTGTCCTTAGAATGTATTGTGAGACTCTGAAATATTAACTGCACTCTCCAAAAATGCTTAGTACTTACTTAAGAGAGAAGATAGTAATGATACAGCAAACCAGCAGTTATAGTTGGTACCACAGATATTCCCAAAAGAAAAGTGACCAGGACTAATCATCAAATTAAAGCAACTGAATACAATTAACTACATTAATCCTGCCTGTAAGGTACATCTGATGGACATTAAAAGCTTGATAGCATCTGACATCACCATGTGCTACAATTAAAAAGGCTCCTAGAAATACCTTCTGAATAACAATCATATTTGTTAAAATTATCTGTTGGAGTGCAATCTGTAAACACCATACATTCAATTGATACCAAAATATTATGTGCTCCATAAACCAAGATTTTTCTTTTTATTTTGTAGATGTTCAAATAAAGTTCTGGACAAATCTCCCTTTGGACTGGATGACAGTGTTTTCCCTGTTTCTGCTGAAATATAGAAAACAATCGTCAGAATGAATAACATGTAAAACTAACTTAAGACAAGAAACTTTTATTTATTTAACTTTATTCAAATCTTAAATTTGCATATGTAAATGTAGATAGGTAAGCAGTCTGCAATACAAAAGACCTGCTTCATTTTTTGGTAGCTTTTCTAGATTTCTTCCATAACATAAAACTCTCAGTTTCTTACATAAAACACTCAGTATGTTGGAAAGAAAAATCCACAGCTGTGAAGACATAAATTCACATTACAGATTAAAATATTGAACAATCATAAAATATTAAACAGTAAAACAGTAAGACTATCTGAAGACTTCCACATAAAACTCTTTTTCAAGGCAAAAGTAGTTTCCCACAATTGCACTTTTTCACAGAAACATTTTACAATGATTATGCATTTAACTCAAAGCAAAAAGAAATTTGAGGAACAAGAAATGCAAACTGTAATAAAAAGCTATTTCAACTTTTTTCCATGGTCATCAGAGTTGCCTCACTGCCTTGTGAAAAATATAGTTTGAATTCCTCATGTTGTTTACTTCTGCTTATGAAAAGACTGTGCTCTTGTATCAGATATCAGATGTGAGATCAGTAAGTCTTGTGTGTTTAAAGAATATTTTATCTAAATATACCACCTGTTAAAAATCACAGAATCATAAAATCATGCAATCATTTAGGTTGGAAAAAACCTCTAAGATCATCAAGCCCATTAAACACTACCCCATCACTGCCAAGTCCACCACTAAACCATGTCCCTAAGCATCACATCCACACATTCATACCAGGCTTGGAGCCAGGTATTGATTAGCTATCTCGTCCTGTTTCTTCCCTCCTCATTCCCTGCAACTGGAAGGACATTACTTGTGCTCCTTAACCTGTTGTCCCAAGGCTCTGAAGTCTCTCTTGATTGTCCTCTGACTTCTTGTGGCAACTGCATCACTGACTACCTAAAATATCAGTAATAGATGATAATCTGGGGGTCATACTAGGGTGGGAAGCTTTTTTTTCCCGTCTTTAACCCAGGCCCCATGAAGACAGCAAACTTCCCTAAAAAGTGGGTATGGTATGCGTATTGGGCCTTTTTTCCCTTCAAAAGGGCATCTCATATGACGAAGACCCATTATTTTTTCTTTATGGAAGCAGTTAGTTTGATGCAAGGTTTAGGATGACTTAAATTCAGGGACACCTCCAACGTAAATGAACTTCATTATTGTTCGGTTCCACTTGCAGAGGGCAATGTTATGCAAGGGCAATGAGAAGGTGAAGCACTCACAGAGATGCTGCTCACAGTTGGTCAAAGATACAATAAAATTCCACAGTAACAGTCAAAGAATCTAAATAATTTCAAATTATTAACCTTGGCATAATTCCATGTTTAAATCAGAAGGTTTTTATCATGTTCAGAAAAGGTTGACTACATATCTAATTAAGTAAAGACTCACCAAATTTAGTAAATTATTAATAGGAATAAAGTTAGATGTTTGTTTATGAATTTGCAACATCAGATATACATTTCCAATACACTAGGAGGACTGAAGGTTCCCTATTGTGCCTTGTATGCCTCATACACACTATTCCCTTATTAAAAAGCAGAAAATTAAATCCCAGGGGGCATTTACCAGTTAATTGAAACCAGTGTTTTATTTTACTCAGATTACATAAAAGTATTCTTTTTTTTCCCTAGAAAATGTCAGAGTGCCTCAGATCTTTAAATTTAAAACAAATATGGAAATAAATTATGTAAAGGTATAATTCAAATGTTTTCATATTCTCAAGGAGAGGTATCTCTGCCTTTAATATGAAATGAAAATAAAATTATTGTTATTCCTTCCTAGGTAAAAAGTCTCTTTTCTTTGCATAGTAATCTTACCTCCAACTGTGACAAATCAGGTACTTCAATTTCAGAGAATATTATGCCTCCTCATGGACTGATATATCAGTAGAGATCATATTTAGAACTCAACTATATATTTCTGGTTTTGTAAAATAAAAAACAAGTTTTCTATTTATGTATTTAAATTATAAATAGATGAAGAAGACACAAATATAAAGATGAAACTTGATACATAGATGATACTACAAAATAACCTTGGTTATTGATATCTGACTCAAAATAACAAAAGGGTTTTGTCTTTTTTTAACATAATGTCCTGTGTTTAGTATTACCAATTCCTTTTACAGAAAACATTGCATTTCTATGTTATTTCTGGTTTTCAATCCTGTTTCTATGACAACTATTATAGCAATAGTTTTTTAAAATCTTTGACAATTATTCTATCAGTTTTTATAATCAGAAACATGTCAGAACATAAAGGAAAAAAACCTTGAACACTTAGTTGCATATCGAGTTATACAAAACTCCTGATACTGTTAAGAGGTGAGCTTTTACCCAAACTAAAATTCTGTAAATGTTGCAAAGGTAAGAAGAGTTTAACATGTTATAAAAACTTAAGTGAAGCCATATTATTTAAATGGATGATTGCAGTAGTATATTTAATAAGCACCCCAATTTAATTTGAATATTTCATGCATCATGCTTAATCTGACATTTCTTCTTCTAAAGCTGTAACAAGGAAAGTTTGGAAGGATGCTGAAACTGAAACCATCCACCATTGAAAACTCAACAAAAACAATATTTATTACCAAGAGATGTCCAACAAAACAAAAAAAAAAAAACAAGAGAGAGGAAGGAGAAGAAAAATAAGCCCTCAGTACAACTCCCCCAGTCACCCAGGTGTTGTTTATGAAGTTATCTTACTGACCTGGAATGCCGAGAATTACCCATAGCAGAAGCTGCATTCTCGGAGAGTCGGCAGGCTCACAAGATAGCACGTGTCCCGGCAAAAGGAAGTGTTGTCCTTTGATGTGAAGGTTGCATCCCCCAGCATGAGCTATCTGCTTTTTATACAATTAATTGGTGACATCTACCTGGGCAGGTGAGGCCAGCATCGCCCACCTAGAGGTCTTTAGTCCCTCCCCCTGTTATGCAAGTGTCATCTCTTCTGCACATGTGTGGGTACCCTGGAATTCCCTCCATGCTTGTGCGCTATACCCCAGGAGGTCTTTTCTAAATGTGTCTGGGGGCGTATGTCATCACCCTCCTCTTCACATTCTTCTTCAAATGCCCTTGGAAGGCCATCAGCCAATCGTAAGACACCAATTAACTATAGTTTATACAAGATACTCCCTTCAAGGACGATGTTCTAGTTTATCAGTACTTGTTTTCTCCTAACTTGACAGGAAAAGAATAAACTCTCAGAGGTGGCTGGGCCAACCACAGGCCAAAAGTATCAACATCTAATTAAGCCCAGATAGACAAAGCATAATTTTAACTCATAGGATCACTGTAGGATTGCATAATTTGCAAGGACAGGAAGTTTCAAAGGTGTTTCACAAAAATAAGTGTATATCCTGACAGACATAATTATACCAGCAAGTTATATCTTCATCTGGACTGCAGGCAGACTGAAGCTGCAAATTTCAAACTAAACACTACTGTTACCTAAAATAGAAAGAACTTTCTGGATAATATTAGTATAGATAAGGTAGAAAACAGTTCTTTTAATAAAGCACTCTATGGTACATCAAATACACAAGGTGCACATGAGTGTCCAGGGGTTCTACAATTTTATAGTACTAATCCATCCAATTTGAGAACTATCCACTCCCCGGACCTCCCTAGATCTGTCCCCCTGGCAAACCTCCCTGGAACTGAGTCAGAGGTCTCAAGACCCCTTGCTTCCTCATCTTCCTGCCCCTCACAGCATGCATGGCCTTTGGAGCTCCTCCAAGGTTCCTGGGCCTTCAAGATTGCTTTGGCTATATTGATATCTTGTTATGGTCTTCTAGGCATTGTCCCAAACAAGATGTGCTTGCTAGAGTCTTTTCCCTTGAAAAGAACATTAAACAAAACCTGAAGAATTTAGAAAATTCAATATGAATTGTGAGAATAGGATTTGGTAACTGTCAACTGCTATTCTAAAGTGTAGGAAACTTTACAATCATACTAAGAATCCATATTTGCAATAAATCTTAAGACTCCTAAGGCATCACTGCTACATCTTCTTTGATTGGTTGGATTTTTTTTTTTAATTTTAAATATTTTAACTTTAGTATTATGTTAAAGGTTTGGGGTCCTTTTTTCATTTTGTTTGTCCATAATTTGTCACTATATTTAAAAAACTGTCAATACAATATAATTGTAGCTTCTCCAGATAAGGGTGACTTCGGGCACTTTCAAAAGGCCTACAGTGTATAGTCATGCTCAGGTCTTCCATTTACAGAAAAAAAATGTTATAAGTTCTGAATCATAGAATTTATTTTATAATGCATTTTATTTATCATAAAGCATAGACCACTTAATGTACAGAAACACACCTGAATTCTTTTTCCTGCTGGCAGATTAAAGATATTTGATCTCAGAGAAACCTCATAGGAGGTTTTCATAGGAGAAAATTCATAGGAGGTCGACAATACGGTTTGCCCAATATACATTAGGATTTGTTTGCTGTGGGATCAGTTGGATTATACTCTTACTTATTTCTCTACAATAGTTAGGTCCAAACAAATTCTGATTATCTGGAGGAATATCAGTTACAGACAGCTTTATATATATTAAAAAGTAAGCAAGAAACCCACAACATATTAGCTCACTGAGATTAGAAATAGATGATAAGCCATAAACTCAGGCAGTAGTGTATTGAATGTTGATGTCAATATTTTAAGTCTAGGAATAACAGAGTTGGACTTATCCTCTGTCAAATGCAAATTCTAACCCCTGATCAATAAAAAGTAGCTGATCAATAAAAAGTACTTTTGTAGAAATAAACAAAAATTTGGAAACAAAATCAAGTCAAAATCTACTGCACTGATGTCTTGACTTTGAGGAGTTGTGCAGAGGATTTAGTTATATGAACCTTTCCTTGCAAATAACCACCAGTTTATCATTCAGCAGTGCACAACATGTTTCTTGGTCTCCCTGACATTACTTTCCAACCCTGATTTCCCTTATTCTCTTCTCATTTTCATTCATACAGTTTCCCCTGCTGCTAAATGATATGAGTGAGATTTTTCACTCAATTTAAACTTTGGAATCCATCTAGAAGGCTACTGTACTCATTCCCACCATCTTCACTCTTTTGAAGATTTCTCATTTTAAAAAAATTCATGGAAAAAAAGATGTTCCTCTGAGGCACTTCTTTCCTAAGATTTCTTTAACCTCATGTTAGGCATCAGTGAACAAATCCTGCTCAGAATTCGAGTTTGAATATCAAATATCATTAATATTTTCAGATAATCGAGATACTGAGACCGTACACCCTGCTAAATTCCTATGTAAATATCTACTGATTCAAGATGCACTACTATATTAACAATGCAATCACAAATTATTAATCCTGAAGACTTTGTGTTAAAATCAAGAAAAAAGAATATTTTTTGCACATTAGTTCATAAGCACTTAATACCACTAGCTGTTAAACCTGGTGGAGTCCATCCATTCCCATCCGTAGGAAAGCATTCATTTAAAAGGGTATAACTTGATGTTTCCTCCCAGGAAGTTAAAGTCCTAAGGCTCACTTTTCATCTCCCTTTGCAACTGTAAGGAGAAGACTATTCTGTATTTTTAAATCAGGATCTATCTTAGTGTTTATGAATGATAATCCCCTGCTTCAAAATCAACTTCTACCACGGCAGGGATTTTATATGTGGAAAGTTATTGAGCCTGTTCTGGTGTCGATCATGAACAGGATACTTTTTGCATTATAGTTCATTTATGTTTATAGGAAAAAAAAATGTGCATAGAATAAATTCCAATGACTGTGATGTAAAAAGTAAATTAAAATATTTTCTTTTAATAAAAAGTCAGTTTATTCTTCTCTCTAGAACAATAACAGTTTGAAATGGATATACACAATGAGGATGAAGATATTCAAATTAGGCAAAGAAATATTTAAAAAGTATACTATCAGAAATTACAGAGAAGTGATAAATAGCTATCTGAGGCAGCAAGAAATAACAATGAACACTCTAAAATAATTATCAGACTTAATTAATGCTAAAGGAGAATCCAACAGAAATATTCATAACATTCACAATAATAGTAAATGAGTTCATCATTGCCTTTATGAAGCCAACATTAAGCCAGTGAATTAGAAGTAAAAGCAATTATGTGCACTATGATATTTCTCTTCCTCATTTTGTATCTATTTTGTCTTCCCACAAGTTCAGTCCTCCAAACAAATCCATGAACAAATGAGTCCGTGAGTACGCATTATGCTTGTGAATAATTCCATGGAGTGAAATTTATGAAAATTCAGGAAGATTGTATTAGTGATGAGCCATTTGCAAATCAATACTGTGGTCATATTCTTTATCTTGTCTGTATTTGTAGTTCTAGTTTAGATATACCTCTAAACTAGGTATATCTTCCTTCCTTGCAGAAGGAAATGTCACATGACCAAAATGCAGTAAACTAGAATTAATACAGGTAGACTGAGTCAGACTAAGAAAAAAGTCTGCCAGAAAAGCTGTGGGTGTCGTTGTTCTTTCCTGGTGACTGTGTAGGTTATTAAAGGCTGTTTAATAAGGGAAAAGCAAAGATCACATGCACAAGCAAAGGAAAACAAACATTCTACTTCCCATCAGCAGGCAATGTCCAGCCACTGCCTGGAAAGCAGGGCCTCAGCTTAGCAGGTATGCTGTAAGGCAAATGCCTTAATGATGAATAACTCTCTTCCCTCTCCTTTCTCTCAGCTTTTATTACTGAGCTCAATTGTGTTTCATAGGATACACAATATTGCTTGGGTCAGCTCTACTGGCCGTGACCTCTCCCAAATACTGCTTTGGTATTAACTCCTTTCTAACTACAAACACAAAGCACAGCACTATGAGGGCTACTCTGGGGAAAGTTAATTCCATCCCAGCCAGACCCAATACAGTCCAAAAGAAAGGTTTACTTTCTAACCAATTACTTTTTATATACTATTGTATAGTTCTTAAATAGATTAAAGGGTACTCTGTCCATGTGATAAGGGATAGAGAAGACTTTTCTGTTAATGCAGAACAATGACTTTGTGGCAAGCCATGCATACTGGTCTCTCATTTCATTCGAAATCAGGAGAGGTGTGGGACATAATCCCAAATCAAGCCAGGACCTCCTTAATCCATTCCATTTGGTCATTAAATATATGGCAAATAATCCCATTCTTTTACATTCACAAAATGCTGCATGGAATGCAGATGTTTAACTACAAAACAAGTAGTTCTGTAAGTACCAAACTGAGAAACTTTTCTTCCTGCAGATCTACATACTAAATATTGGATGTCTGGGGAGAAGTAAAAAACATGCAGGAAGGTAGCAATTACAATGAATTTCTCCCATTTCCTGCCTGTTAGTTTAGGAAGGTGTGTTTTGATATTAGAGGTAATAGTTTCATTAGTGCTATTACAATCCAATTGTCTATTTTTATCAGACTTGTAGAAACGTACATCCTTTTAGAGGAAGGGGAAAGATGTTTAGTCAAATACTAAGATTAGAAGGTTTTTATGGGGATGTCCTCTCAAAATATGATCACAAAACCAGGACTAAAATTCTCTTCCACATTCTTATTTAAGGATTTTAATTAAAATATAGATATGATTATTTAAAAAAATCCAGGAAAAGAAGGCTAGAATAAACTAACATGGCATAAATTGTTTTCCTTCACTGAGACTTACCTTCCAATGAGAACCTTCTTTCTACAACTATGACTATGAAAAGATGGCAACTTTCAAGTTCACTTTTCATTCTGAACCTCAGAGGCAAATGGTAGGGAGTTTGCAAGCTTTTTCAAGCAAGCTTTAGAAGGTCTACTTGGTTTGACTCTCTGTGAAACAGCTTGCTGCATTTCAGTACTTTTCTAACAGATTTTGTGTTTACTTCTACATATCCTAATTTAATAAAAACTGAAAACCTAGGATAATTAGGTTTAATTTGGATATAATTTATCAGACAGCACAAACATTCCAACTTGTGATAGAAACACAGAGGTGGCTGATACCTTATTCTAGACTCTTTCCCCTTTCTTTATCCTTGAGTCTGAAGAAAGTGAAGAGTTTTCTTGTTCTATGGAAAGCTGGCACTTGCTTGGTGGAAAAAGAATTATATGGTGAATTTTACTTCCTAAATGTTTCACTTTCTGTTTGTATTAATATAGAGTTTATTTTATTGAAGTGATATCAGTCCCTCTGTTAATCAGTGTCTCATTTCAGATGCGTGAACTCACCTGTCATCACTTGCTCTGTTTCCCTGTGGTGCTGGATATGTGACACAGGATCTCTGAGAGATCTCTGTCACTACAGACCTACCTGTTCAGTGCCTCAGTATAATCTCAGATGGCACCTGGTGCCTATATTTAGGTAAGGTATAGGTGCCTTTGCTGTCAAATTAGCTGGTGTCCAAAAGTATAGCCTATAATAGAAGTTTCTGCAACTGAGGGCTGAGGGGAAATTAACACAACATTTCACTTCAGTTGAAGACAAGCTGACATTTGAGATTTGTTACATGCACTCATTTTATTACTTGTTCTACTGGGCATGCATTATAGCCTTGGGCAAATAAGAGCGCTAAAATACAAACCACTTCCTCAGAAATTGCATAAATTCTGTGCTGTTATGGCATTGAAAGTTTCAAAACTAAAACAAGAGCTCATATAAAGGGTATTTACCATATATCCTGTAGTCTGCATTTACCATATATCTTCTAGTCATACCAAAGATATGGACTCTGTACCTGGAATGTGACCATAGTCAGAAGTCACCTTGCTTGGTTTGCACCTTGCTTAATGATCATCATGATAATTTCTATTTTGTTACCATACTGATGACACTGCTATCTTAGGATGTAAAAAAAACTCTATCCCTCAAAGCTCATTCTCTACAAGTAATTATTTACTTTGTATATGATTGAAACATTAGGAAAAAACTATCTGATATATTGTTTCATCTTTTGTTGCTTAAAGATAATAATGGATTTAGTAAAACAATATCTTATGTATCTTAGGTAATATTTGGGGAATTAAATTTTAAATTCCTCACTGTTCTTTTAAGACTTCTCTGCCTATTTCTGTCTGGTATTCTCTTTGTAATAACCAGTCTACTGCTGAAATTCCAATTAGTGTTGCAATTTAAAAGCCAGGTTCAGATTAACATCATTCCAGGCCATCTGTTCTGGTTGAAATAAATTGAAGATATCATTCCAAATGCAAAACAATCTTAACATAATACTTTATTTAAGACTTGAAAGCAGAAAATCCACATTTCCACACAATTTATTCTTAAAGAGATAATAGTAATGCTTCAGTTTAAAAAACAGTTTATTCTTGCTATATTATCTTATATTTTTCATCTTTCCAAAAGGAAGAGAAGAATGTGCATCATGCTTATTATTATTAGAAATATATTTTTAATCTTTCTTTCCCAACAAAAATTTCCCATCACTAAGATAAAAATCTAGAAATTTTTTGAAAAAATGGGAGGCTTATTTCAAAGACTGACTTCTACTTAATACCATGTAAGAAAAAAAACACACCACGAAGAAACAACAAACAAAACCAAACACATACATTCCTTTTCTCCCATTTTAACTATTAGGAAGAAATACCATACCAGACTGCTTTCAAGAATTTTAATTGTGCCCACAGGTCGGATTATAAGGAAGCAGTAAATAGTAGAAAGTCATGAAAGTAAACAAAATTTTTAATAATTTCCATCATCTCCTCTGTGAAAATATCAGCTAAAAGTCACGTCCTTCAGTTTCTTGAAGAGTGAAGATATGTTCAACCAAAAGGGCAAGACTTTTTAACATATTCTCAGAGTAAATCTTCCTTTTTTATTTTTCTATTTACCAGTAGCTATTAATCATAATATTAAGACATCAGCACAAAGAATTAAAAGGAAATTGAATATATTTTTCTTTATTATTGGTCGTTTCTTTTGCCAGTTTTTCAAAATGGCAGACATTTTCAATTACTTCTAAAAAGTTATAAAATCCACTCAACTTCTGAAGTATTAAAAATTTCTTTCTTCATATATGAAGGGAAAGAAAAAAGCACAATTGAAACTTGCAATTTATAATTAAATATAATATTAAAATTGAGCTGATTAAGATTCTGAAAAAATTTTATCTTGACATCTAATTGGTGATCACTCTGCATGTCACTAGCCAGACTGTATTTGATTCTGATCATCACCCAGGAGGACAGAAAAGTTGAGGGAAAATAAAAAGAAAACTAAAAAAAAATAAAATAAAAAAAAGAGTGTTTAAGGAATTCAGATAGAACAAAGGGAAGGGGTAGAGCGGGAGGTAATCAAGAATAGCTCTTTTAAAATGCAGTACTAACCTTGTGGCTTGCATTCCTGGCAATGTTTTGTGCCTTTGAATATTTTCTTTTCAAGACTCAAGGGCAGAAATTTGTTTAAGATGAACAAATAGAAGGCAATATAAGCACGTTTCTATTTCTGACACAGAAAACTACTTTTGTAGGCTGTAGAAGAACCATTGCTTATGCTTTTAGAAGAGATTAAACACAGCACTTGAAAATGTATTGTTTGAAACAATCCTGTATTAGCAGAAAGATGATAATTATGTAGTATGCGTGCCTACAACTTGTGGGGAGAATATTCTTTATTTTCCAAATGAATAAGCTCACAGAGTTCTGCTCTTCTTATTCATGTTGAATCAGTTTTAATTACTCAGCATTGGTTTGATGGCAACCTCTGCTGAGGGACCAAAATAGTGTAAAATCAATCTCTTGACCAAAAGAACAAAAACCTTCCTTGCATCCTCACATGTACCCATGCATCAAGTGTCCATGTTTGTTCAGTTCCTCAGGCCAATGAGATTAAGCCCCTGCTGACTCTAGTGTAAATACTGGAAAATTCCATTACATCTTGCTTTTCTCCTGAAGCTTTGAAAAAAGTCTGCAGGGCTTTTCCTGATTTATGTTAGATTTGGCAAGCAAGGACCATGATTTTATCTTCATGGTTCTTAAGTGCTTAAGGGTGCATGTTATATAACCAGAGTGAATTTACTAAGTGTTAGGAAAGTAATTCAATAGTCCATTTTATGACCAACCCCTTCCTTTCTATCACTGAAAATGTCCTTTCCTGGGGTTTAACTTTAAACTGAAATATAAGACAGGGCATTCTTTCTAGTTAATCTTCTCAAATGGCACAGTTCCTAATCCTGGCTTCAAAGGTATCGGTTCTGAGCACAAATGCCTTCTGACAGACTTAAGTATGGAATTTCAATTTCTTTCATTTTACACTACCTGACACTGTGATGCAGTTTATGGTTCACATCAAGTTCCTTGGAAAGTGGCTTTTTCTTTCTTTAGTTTATTTGGGGTTTTTTGGTGTTGGTTTGTTTGTTGTTTGGGTTTTTTTTTTTCATGAGGTCAAGCCAAAGAAAACAAAGATATCACAGCAGAATTAAATTTGAGAGGATTTTGTAGCTCCCAGTAAAGGACTGCAGTATACTCCTCATTTTCAGAACTACATAAATGGCCATCAAAGGAAATTTGTTGACTCCGCTATTCCTTTCCACATCTTACAGTCTACTCAAATATTATATCATGTTGTCATGTATTATCACGTTGCTATTAGCAATGAAGTCTAAAGTAACGGTAAAATACTTATCAGGTGCTCATAGTACAATTCCAGTTTTCCTGAAAAATCAAGAAGTATTTTTTCTACATTGCAATACGCTGAGGAAGGTTTTCAGTACGTTATGTCTCTGTCTTCAAAAAATAGCAGCAAACCCATGAATACTCCTATAAGGTTTTTTAGATTGTGAACAGTCCTGATGGAAAGCAAAAGGGATGGTTATATAGGAAATCTTTCAGCAGTATTGGTACCTTTTCTTGGGCTAGTCACACCAGCAATTTCTGTAACAGTGACTTCAAGTTGGGCTGTGGTAATGAAGTACCTTAAACTGGCGTGTTTATGTGGGAAAAGGACTGTGCTATCTTAATTTCTAAAGAAATGGCCATTGTATCTACATTTCCTATCTGCCATAGCAAACATCTTGGTGCCTATTAGACCTCTTCTTCACCCTACACTGCACCATATATTCTTCTCTAGGACATCAATCAGCAAATACCTCTGTACACATTTTCTAATTGAAAGTCTACAGCGCTCTTTTCAGTTAACAGAAATTGTTTCCACCAATAAAAAATGGACCCACTACTCCATGTCTAAATCTGTTGAGCAGATGAGTATTAAATGCAAACACATCAGACTACAAAGCCGAATTTAATACTTTCATGCACTATTTTTACTTGCATTCCCAGGTGATTAGAATCACTAAAAATAAAAAAAATTAAGGGATGAAAGAAAATAAGAAGAAAAGTGAAATAATAGATGGACAGAGAAGAATAATAAATATTTTGAAGAATAAAGCATTAGGAGAGGAGAAAGGTGATCAGAGTAACAGTGAAAGTTAAAAATTGAATCAAATAATTTTTTTACAGCTTGGTCTATTTTATAATAAAAAACCCCAATACAACAAAGAAACAACAAAAAAACATTATTCTTAAGGGCTATCCTCATTCAGTGTAAAAATAAATTCTAGCAGGTTCCTACAGAAAAAGAAGATACAGGAAAGATCACTTAAAGTTCCAAGAAAGACCACCAAAACTGAACCAGTAAATACAGAAGAAAGATGGCAAAACAGTAAGACTAAGGGAAGGAGAGAGTAGAGAAACAAATAAAATCCACAAAAACTAGCAAAAACACCCAAATGAAACTAATGGGTACGAACTGAAAGAGGAGACATTTAGATTAGGTATTAAGAAGAAATTTTTCACTGTGAGGGTTGTGAGACACCGAAACAGATTGTCCAGGGAGATTGTGGATGCCTCAACCCTGTCAGTGTTCAAGGCCAGGTTGGATAAGGCCTTGAGCAACCTGGTCTAGTGGAAAGGGTCCCTGCCCATGGCAGGGGGGTTGGGACTAAATGATCTTTAAGGTCCGTTCCAAGCCCTTAACATTCTATGATTCGATGAAAAACTAAAACCGATCACACAATTGCAACTTCAGTTTAGTAAACCAAAACAGAATCTTAGTGTCCATAGTTCCACTGAAATTATATATCTTTAATATTTAAAATAATGACTGGAACAGCAATTTCTCACCATACCATAAGTTACCATAGTATCATAATATCTCAACTATCATAATCTCATTGCATCAAATGTGACCAGCAGGTTAAGAGAGGTGAGTGTGAAAACAAATTTCCTTTAGGGGAAAATGAGTACAGAGTAAGTTAATTCATTTTTGTATAGAGACTGGAAATATTGGAGGGAAATGAAAAAAAAGTCCATATATTTTACTAGTGGTTATTGCCTTGGGAAAATGACCCAAGTGACCTTCCCTTATTTAAATTAAGCCATGAAAAGTCCCTGCTATTCTGTGTAGTTTAAGACTTTCGAATTAGCTCAAAACTCTTTGGCATTCAAGAGGCTAAGTATTCGACATTTAGAAAGAAATTAGCAATGTCTGCTACTAAAGTATTTGTAGTTTAAAGTTACCATCTGATTTGCAGATTTTGGCTTACCTCCAAGCAATTACCTTTGACTTAGCTTTTCTCTCCTAAAGTAAACAGTGCATATAACTTCATATATTATTACCTTGTTCCTGCATGAAAAGTGGAAATTCAAGAGTGCTGCATTCAATCACTAATACCACAGTATTTTCAATCACTAATACCACTAGACATACACTAATACCACAGTATTTTCATTTAGTTAAATCTTTCCCTTTCTTCTTACCATGTTTTCATGGAGCAAAGCAGAACCCTGAATCAGGTTCTTTTCATTATGTGTTGTTATTAGCTACAAATTGGGTCATGTCCTGCACTTTCTTGATCAAGCATCTTGCTGGTATCCTGGTCTTTGTCATCCGCAACCTCTGCAGTCAGACAACTGATCATTTTTAAACTATGTTGAAACTTGAATTAAAAAAAAATCCCCTCATTTATGTGAAGATAGGCATATAATAAAATCAAGTGGCAAATGAGAACATGATTTTTGCTCTACACAGCGTCAATGAAGAATAAATTTTAAATTGCTCAGCAAGAATTTTTTCTTCAGATACGAAGCATTTGTGGACTTATGTCCCAGTTTCTCAGCTACTGACTTCTTTGGCATCTAGTTTATATTTTGTTCTTAACATCAATAAAATAAATGCCGTGTGTATTTCAAATATATATGTCCATCTGTTGGCATTGATAACAGTACTCTGGGCAAATAGAATATAACAGAACACTGTGTCTGTTAGGAAGGATCTCACTTCTCTACTGCACAGCTAAAGCAGGTATCTGAAAATAATTTCCTTTGCAAGTGCTGGACATGAGATGCTCCACTGTGATTTCGCTGACTAGTATCAGAGCAGATAGCATAGTTAATAGCAAGCTTGCTTCAATTTAACTCACGTGATGTGGTGTGGAAGTATATTCCAGAGAACTAGCTTTTATACCAACAAGGGAAAGTCCTGCTTTAAGGATCTTCTAAAGTTTAGCAAATGCATATAAAAAAAATAAAATGTAACTAGCACCAATTTTTGTAGTGGTTTATTCTAATGTATTAGAATTTTATTTAAAATTTAATGCACTATTACCATACAAGTGTTTTAATATTTATCATGATACAAATCATGTATTGCTGGAGAGACAAAGTCAACAAAGAACCACCAACTTCCTGGATTTCCACAGGGAAAATATTCATGTCTACAAGTTATATATGATGGAGATGTTACAAACTTCTCTAATAAAAACTGACAGCAGTAGTCTTTGGACAGAAATGTAGGAAAAATTAAAAAAAAAAAAGGAAAACCACAACAAAAAAATCATTTATCAAAAAAAGGATAATTACTTTTTTGTAAAAGACTCATATTTATAAGGGACTACAAAGGCAAAACATAAATTGAAGATGAAAAAATATGAAGAATAGGTCCATTTATATCAGTTAATAAGAAGCACTAACCAAGGATGGCCAAAATGGCACACTAGGGAGAACACTGTTCTTTCTGTATAAAATATATCCCACTTGTCACACAGTATCCTGGTCAGCTGCTTCTTGTCGTTAGTGTCATTGTAACACTGGATTTTTGGTCTGATTCAGTAAAGCAGGTCTCACATTCTCATAACAAAAAAAAAAAAATCTAACAAAAGCAGAACTAACTGTTGCTATATTTTAGTGAGATATATTTCAGAGAAATATCTTAAAGATATCTGTCCACCCAGTACATTTTATTTTCCAAGAGAGAAAAAAATTCTCATCCAGAAATGTGTAATAATCTTATGAATTTGGCATCTTTCTGTATCTAAGGTATTTAGAGGCAAGGCTGTATAAATTGATTAATAGTTCATCCATAATTTATATCTTTGAACAAAAAGAAGAAAAAAAAAGAAGAAAAACTTGTAAAGTGAACAATGCAGCATTTATGTTAATTTATAGCTCACAGTAAAGTTTCATATCTAAGCTGCAAACCAGGAACAAGAGAAGGCATATTATGGAAATTCGGATGGATACTCAGCACCACCATCATGCCCAATGTCTCTGCAATAGTGGTTTGTTGTTTGCAGTTAATAAGATACACAGAAACCTTCCCCTGTTACAGCAGATAAAGTGTAATGACAGATATTATCGATTTGCACTTCCACGCTCTAGCACACCCTGCTTTGTAGGCAGCTGGGTGATCCTGTGCAACTGTGGATGTCATGATTTTCACCTTTCTCCTGCTCAGGGTGGAAGAGCTAGAATGTCACTTTTTCTCAGTTAATCGTCACCATATGCCTTGTTCTGCTTCTGCTAGTAGAATTTGTATTAACTTTTCAAGTGAGCTACCTAAACAGTCAAAGGTAACAGTTGAATTGGAAGGAAAAAAAGTTACCTCTTAGTTCAGCATTTTAATTAAAATGGGGAAGAGGGGGGATGGTGTCCGCAGAGGAGGGTAAGGAAGGGTCTAGTTTAATTCCAGAGAACTCCATAGAGAATGCAGAGAAGCTGAAGCAATTTCAAGGGAACCAGAACATTATTTACCAGGAAACCAATAGAGTCAGCATAGACACAAACAGTTTCCAAATGAGGCCGCTGAGACAAGTTAGATCTTAAACCATTGTGCCTTGTTGCAGGAAGAGTTTCCAATTCCAAATGTGACTGGTGAGACAAGTTAGGTCTTAAACAACTGCTGTGCCTCTCTGCTTAGAAAATAAATCAGTGCTTTAACAAATCTCGGTGCGACAGAAATAGTTGTGGAAACATCAGCCTCTAATTCTAGTGGTATTTATTTTACACAGAAATCTACCACAGCCTGAAGGTTTCTAGAGCTCTAAAATGCTTTCCCCCCCTCCAAAGCTTTCAAAGCTTCCTTTTCTAACATCTATCTCTTGTATAAAGCAAATTATACTAGACTTCCCATCACTTAAAATAATGTTTTATTAGGAAATTAAATAAACCACAACAGGAAAACTTGTTTAAAACAACAACATGGGATGGATAATCCAGATAGAAGTAAACTAAAGTTTTGAAAATAAATCTGTAACATGACCCTAGACTCAATGCTAACTAAGGTCCTTTCCTTATTTCCACATTCTGTGAAGGAATACACACTGAAAGGATGAGTTTGTGGTGGGGTCTTTTACCCATCTATTTCCAGTATACTGCAGGAATATTTAATTCCCAGACAACTACTTTTTAAAAAACTATTTTTGGTCTCTTTTCTGAATCAGTTCATATGTAGAACTCCTCTAAATCACTGAAACCTGGAATAAGCATGAAGATATTCTAACAAAACCCAAAATTATACTTACATTAAGAATAAATAGAAAAGCTCTACAAATTTATATCTTGCTCAGACACTACATTATTTGCAATAATTACATCCAAATATTCCTCAATATACCTACCAGTTTGAAAATGAGCTAAGAATGGTTATAAAAGATACTACATGTCTACAGTTTGCCAAGATGTATCAAGACTATCAGTAATAAAAATATAAATAAATGAAGAACATTAATAAGTATGGAAAACATTTTTTTCTGTGGACCTGACCTCTTACGAAAAGAAATTGCAAACTGTTTCAGGAATATAATGCTAAGAATAAAGCACATTTCAACGGGTATAGAATTCTAATATTTTTCTAAGGACTAAAAGGTACTTTTCTAGAACTCAAACTGGTTTGAAATTTAGTTACCTAAAATAACGCATTCCCATGTGTCCATTAGGTCCAGTAGGTTATTGAATTTACTTCTGCATGTTCATTAACTTCTTTAAAAAACAAAATTAAATATTATTTTCCACTGACAAAAATAAAATAGAAAAAAATACCTTTTGCTACTTTAATTGAAGTTAAAATAAATGTTTTGTTGGGCGATAAGATTGTTTTCTGTAGGTGTTTTACTTATTTTCCTACCCTCTTTTTCATTGTTTATAATGCAATCTCCATCATAAAATAGTCCCTAAAGTCAAGTGCAAAAAAACAATTTTACAATTTTTTTTTAAATTATAAATTGCAAATCTGGAATTATAGCACACCATGAAAGACAAATAAATTCTTGCCATTATACTCAGTCTTTTTGTATTTAACTAGAAAATAAAAGGTGATTTTTAAACAAAAGAGAAAACACTTTTGCTTTCCCTTCTGTGAATATTGACGATAATGATTTATCCCTATATATTTTAAAGGGCCCCTTATAAAGGCAATATCTGAGTTACACTTTCAGTGAATTCCCTTTTCTGAAACAGTCTAACAAAAGGAAAAAATGAGGACACAGGACTGCAAGCAAAGCACAGATGAGGCTTACCTTTGCCTTTTCACCCATAAGTACATTTCAGCTACTTGGATGCAGAACAAAGAGAGGGGAATATCTTTTACCTTTCTTTTGCTGATCTGTGTTTTCTGGTTGATCCCTTTACCTAGTTCAGAAAAGCTGATTGTGCAGAGATCTGATGCAGGTTCCTCTCCTTTATTCCCTTTTTCACTCTCTCCCCTAAATCGACACAGAACACACACAGCCTTCAGTGGGATTCATGTGAGAGCCACAGTGGGAACCCTCAGTGTCTATTGGGCAGTTGTCTGCAAAGAGTGCAGAGGTATGAGATAGTCCATCACCTCTGGGAGGGCCCTAATGAAGAAGGTGAGGAAGTCTCTGTTCCAGAGGAGATTGATAAGCAGATACCTTTTTTGGCCTTTTTTGGGAGACAAATGTGTCTCTGAAGGAACTTGGTTCCATGTTTTGTTGGTTTTTTTTTTTGCTCTTAACTGTAATTAGTGTATATTTCTTCTGTTTATTTGCTGACTCGAAGAGCTTTGTGATACCAGGCACTGATAACAATGTCAAATAAGAATTATATTTTATAGCTGGATGTTACCTTTATTCAGTGTTAGGTCTTTGTTTCTCAGTTGTAGCTGTAATGGGTTTCTGTGGCTGGGTTTTGGTAGTGGGGGGGGGGGGGTGCTACAGGGGTGGCTTCTGTTAGAAGCTGCTAGAAGCTTCCTCTGTCCTATGGAGCCAATGCCAGCTGTCTCCAGGATGGGCTTCCTGCCACTGGCCAAGGCCGAGCCAATCAGGAATAATAGTAACGCTTCCATGATAACATATTTAGGAACAGAAGGTTGTGGTGCAGAAAGAATTCCAGCCAGGGAAGAGTGGAGTGAGAACATGGGAACAACAATGCAGACACCAAGGTCGCTGCAGAAGGAGGGGCAGGAGGTGCTCCAGGCACCAGAGATGAGGCCCCTGCAGCCCGTGGTGCAGACCATGGTGGAGCAGCTGTGCCCCTGCAGCCCATGGAGGACCATCGGGGTGCAGAGACCCACCTGCAGCCCATGGAGGAGCCCATGCTGGAGCAGGTGGATGCATGAAGGAGGCTGTGACCCCATGGGAGGCCCAAGATGGAGCAGGGTCCTGCTGGAGACCTGCAGCCTGTGGAGAGGGAAGCCCTCACTGGAGCAGGCTTTTTCCGGGCAGGACTTGTGGCCCCTGTGGGGGACCCATGTCGGTACAGCTCATTCATGAAGGACTGCACCCCATGGAGGAGTGACCAGCAGGACAGCAGTTTGGGAAGAGCTGCTGCCCGAGGGATGGACTCATGCTGGAGAGGTCCATCAAGGACTGTCTCCTGTGGGAGGGACCCCACGGGAGCAGGGGAAGGACTCGTTTCTCTGAGCAGCGGCAGAAACGACAAGTGACTGTAACCCCCATTCCCCATCTCCCTGCACTGCTGGGAGGGAGGAGAGAGAACATGGAAGGAAGGAAGGGTGGGGGGAAGGTGTTTTTAAGACTGTTTTATTTCTCACTCTTTGGCTCTTATCCTGTTAGTAATAAATTTAAGTACTATCCCCACTTTGAGCCTGTTTTGCCTGTGAAGGTAATCAGTAGGTGACCTCTCCCAGCTGTTATCTCAACTCATGAATCCTTAGCTGTTTCTTTTTCTCTCCTCTGTCCAGTTGCAGAGGGAGAGAGAGTGGCTTTAGTGGGTACCTGGCATCCAGCAAGGGTCAACCCACTACAGTAGCAAAGAAGACTTATCTTCTACATGTGTTGGAGGCTGGGTGCATGTGCTAGTGGGCTGATTATCTTATGCTATACCAGCCGAGGATATTAGGATTATTGACTTTCCTACCAAATTCAACTGCAGATAAATTTTAATGTTATTATTGCAAAGCTTGTTTACACTTAGTATTAAAATAATGCATGCTGACTTGCAAACAGTTTGGCTGAAGAATTAGTTCTCTAACTGAAGCAATGTGCCTTGGTTTAAAGACAAATATTGCTGTGGGAACCCCCAAGAAAGGAGCTTCCTCCCCTTTTCATTTCCCACGAATACAGGCAAAATGTGAGGTATAAGTGAAAAATAACAGTTTACTGACAAGGAAATAGCAGCAACCACAAGGATACGAAGTAAATGGCTTGCCCTCAAAACCCATGTGGGGCCCCGGGAACAAAAAGGAAAAATGATGGCAGAGGGTCCTCCCCACCAACCATCTCTCTCTGTCCAATCAAAGAAAAGAATCAATGGGAAAACAGGGGCAAAAGCGAAAACCTAGGAAAACTGACGAGGATTTATAGTATCAAACTGACCACCTGGTTAGGTTCAAGTCTTAACTGTGGCAGCAGTATTACTTTGGAGTCTTTGTTCCCGGCCACGTGCTGTCTGTAGTACTGGTGTTACCTCACTTGGCTTGGTGAGCTGCGGAGTGGCAGCAGAGGCTGTCCCAGCACAAATGAGTGGCGAGAGCAGCAGTGGTGCTGGTCCTGGGCAGTGGGTGAGCGCCAGTCCTGGCATGGGCGAACAGGGTCTGTTTCACTTTTGTCTTCTCCCTGACTGCTGCAGAGGGCAGGGGCAACCCTGGGCTGCTTCGATTCCAGCACTGAGCTGGTCCACTCAGCTCTGGTGTGAAACAGTGGCGATCTGGTGGTCTGGGCGGTGGGTCTGGGCTCAGTGGGAATGGCAAGAACAGTGGATCCAGCAGGTCCAGGATCACCAGCAGCAGTGGCTGGGGCCTCAGCAAAGGACGGCTCCATGTGGACTCTTTAGGCACCAGCCCATGTGGTCTGGGGAGAGAAGAAAGCTTCTGTTCTCTGCCCAGTCATTTTTTTTTTCTTCCCTTCCCCTCCAAACTCTTGTGGGGGGGAGGGTAGGATTCATTCTTAAAGACACTATCCCTCATTTCCCTGTTGGAAAAGGGAATAAAATACTAAAAACCTTCTCTAACTATGACACGATGAAAGTTCTTTCTCCTCAGGTAGATGAAAAGTTGTGTGGACTTACTCTGGTTATGATGCTTTCTTATTTCTATTTCAGTGAGATCCCTCATGTTTGTGAGTAAATTTTGCTCCCAGTAGTTGATTGGTTTATCAGTATTTTGTGGGACTATATATCCAATATTTATGGCAAAAAGGTAGCTAGTAGAGTACTTAATTATCTTTCTGAAAAAAAATATGTTTTATGTTGTAATCACATACCTATATATGTGTGTATGTACATGCACATATATATACATGAGTAAATACACATGTATATATATATATATATACACACATATGCATCATTCAATTATTTGGAGTAGTGGTCTCCAAAAGGATATATGTGATGGAGATGTACAAGACAGTCTAGTGGAGAGTGAGAAGAAAATATTCAAACTTTAGTAGCTCACGTTTATAATTTATGAATAAATATATATGAATATTTGGAGTGCTTGCTCAGAAATAATTTACTGATAGAATGTGGAGTAGAATGTATGATCAAAAAAATTTGGAGACCACTGATTTAGAGAATCAGAAATATCTGCAATGATATTGTTTTGAAATCAGAACAGTTTCACTCAGAAAATAGACCA
This sequence comes from Manacus candei, assembly GCF_025592945.1. NCBI lineage: Eukaryota > Metazoa > Chordata > Aves > Passeriformes > Pipridae > Manacus > Manacus candei. Next base: position 30,440,708 of record NW_026138056.1, on the reverse strand, counting down.
TTCTGTGGATGTTTAGGAGCACATGATGATGTTGCATTTATCATGTAAAATAATATTTAGTGAATGATGCAGACATCAACATTAGACAGTCTTCTCTTTCTGTGGTGGCATCTCATGGTGACAGATAAGAGATATTTTTATGCTGACATTTTTTAAGCTAAATAAATAAACTTAGATAACTAAAATAAGCCCTTGAATCAACATGTTACAAAATGCAGTAGTATAACTTCTCTCTTAAACAAGTTATTCTTGATAACATAATTACATGTAATTGACCGTTTTTCTAAAGAGGTGTTTAAGTGAAAGACACCTTATGCAATGAAGAACATAATAAAAGTATAGTGATAATAATAATTTGCTTTACATGCTAAAATATATATTTAATTGGTAGTTTAGTGGAGATTGCTTGGCATGTATTTACATCTACGTTGTCTTACTAGATTGGCATATGGTGAGTAAATTCTAACTGGTGTAAGTCCAAGGACACCCACAGCTGTTGCAAAGATCATCAGCTCTGAGAAAGATGCACAAAAAATCTAGATATGGCTAAAATAAATATCAAAGCAGATTTTAAAACTGAATAGAGATAATTTTTTTCTTAACCACATATTTTACACTTTTATCAACCTTTGAGTCAAGCTCTGAAGAGTGTCCACCTTTTTTGATAGAAAGAAGAGAGACTTGTTAAATTATAACATGAATGTCCTGTAGTTCCAAAGAATTAGGAGAAATGTGTTGGATTCGTCTTGAGCAAAGTTAAAATTCTGTTGTTCTTCCATGAAAACAGAATAGTACTGTCGTATATTTGCTTTAAAAAAAAAACTAAACATTTTTTTTTCAGTGGCTTTAGATTATGAGGGAGTTTTAGTAAGACAGAAAGCATGTTGCCATAAATCCACATAGCATGCATAACCTTTGAATAATACAGAATAACTGCTGTTTAAAGTCTTCATGGTCAGCTGAGGCAGTGTGAGAAGCTTAAAACTGACAATTTGAAGTCTTGAATTTTCATACTGCATAATGAAACTAGTCAAAAAGTCAAAAATGAGATACAGTGCAAGGTAATGGTTTGTGAAGAAATCATTTCATTGTCATTTCTATGATTTCATAACATCAGTGTAGTAATTCCGATGAGATATGGTGTGATTCAGTGTAAAATGATATTGTATTTCTCAATCAAGTGAATATGAGGATTTTAGACACAATGGGTTGTCACAGAATATTTCACAAAGATTTGAACGGTAAATCTCTGATATATTTTTCCTGTGGTTTTGCTGGTAAAAGAGGGCTTTGAACATCACCTGTTTCTGAGTGAAAGCAGGTGTTCAGTAAAGTTGAATACTTTATATCCTTCTGTTCTTCTGTCTTTTTCAGGTGATAAAGACAGTCAAAAAGGATCTTTTCTTACTGAAATTTTGAACAGAAACCAGAGGATTCTCTTAAGTCTAGCCAATATTGCTGTAGCTGGATTGCTTTGAGAGTGTGGAAGAAGATTCTTGGCCAAACGTCTGGTCTAACTGATATCCATAAGGGAACTGAAGTTAGGTACTCCACATCCCAAGTGAGTGTATTAATTATCTTGGTAAACATCTTTTATAATGAAAGAAACTGATTTTGATGTCTGGTGTATGTGTAAAAATAAACGCCAAGGTGAAATGAAGGAGAGCAGAAACCTGAACTACTCATCCTAAAATCATTATGACTGTTTTACTACAAATGAAAGAAATACCATCAATTCTCAAAGTATTTGGAAAACATTGGTTTCATCATGTCAGGTTTACTCAAAAAAAGAATTTAAATTTTTTTGGGGACAGAAAAGCTTTTTTAGGTCAAACATGCCACAGTTCTCTCATTGTCATCATGTAATCCCTTAAACAGAGTGTGTTATAATGGTGTTGATGACTGACCCCTAATGAAGAGTAATATATCTTTACTGTACTTTGCATCTGACTCTGCTTGTCTGAATCATTTATGTAAATGGTTAATTCATTTTCTTTTGTCAGATATGTTTACTTCCATCATCTACCATCCAAGACCATCTTTCGTGCCTAGTAAAACAAAAGTTATAACAGGTCTGGCAGACTGAAGTGGAACATTTGTACTGTCTGGTTTCGTAATGCCTTGGAAAAAAACATGCATACACACTGTCTTATTTTAAAGACAAATACTGGGGTGGAGACTACAACAAATGGGTCACCTCCCTTTTTTTTAAAACCTTTCCCCCTTTCACCAACATAGAGAGACAAAACGCAAGGAGATATAAGTGAAAAAATAAGAGTTTACTGACAAGAAATATAACAGTAACAACAACACAAACAAAATGGTTCAAACCAACAACAGACAGAGATCACCTCTAGTTTCCCCCTCCATTTCCCACCAAAATTCTAGGGAAAAAGCAAAACCTAGGGAAAATCATTTGTCCAAAAAAGTTATACTATTAAACTGTTCAGTTCATGTCACCCAGTTAGTTCATGTCACTCAGGTCCCATTCAGCTCGGCTGCAAACTTGTTCACTCTCTGGCTCCTGTGAAGGTGGCGGGGCAAGGGAAGGGAGGTGGTGTTCATTCTCTTAAAGAAATAGTTCCTCCAAAACAATGTTGGAAAAAAGGGAATAAAACACAAACTGTACTTTAATCATGGCACATATATTGTTCTTATCTCTTCTACCTCTATTCATCATCCAAGCTGAAATTCCTGAATTTGGGTTTAATATACTTATATATCATTTATTGCTTGTCCTAATTATTGTGCAAAAATATATAATCTGGTTCTTTGTGGAAAAGTTTCCTCTGTGCTGAGATCTTCTCAGAGAACTAATTACCATAATAATTAGTTAATGCTTCTTTAAAAGTAAAGATGCTTCTTTTATGGTGAGAGATATTCAATAAAATAAATGTTGTTTATATACAATACTCAGTGTAAACTGTACTGTCCGGGAATACTATCACCATTCCCTATACTCTTCTTTGTATTTCTTCAATACAAAAGTTAAGAGACAAAAAAAAATAGCCTGAAATAAACTACAAAAGGGAATTGTTTCATTTGTCAGTGAACCAGAGTGTCTAGAAAGAATAAAATAAAGAGCATAGGTGATCTGATGAACTTCATTATATTGTTCAACTTTTGCAATCAAATATGCTACACTATATAATGTTTGGAAATAAAGTTACTGCCTTAGTGAGAATAGAAATCAAATCTGATTTCTTTACTTCCCATCAAACATCATGATATCTCCAAAACCTATAAAAAATTGCTCTTATTCTGTAGATATCTTACATACTTGACATTGAAATCTCTCTATGCACCTCCACAGTTAACAAAAAAGCATTAAATAATAATAAAAAAATTAAAAATAAATTTTCTTTCATTTTACTTTTTTTCAATAATTATTTTACTTCAATAATGCACATGGAACTTAGATTCCTTATCACAATGAATAATACCGCTAGTAGAATGAAATAATATTTTAGTCCAATTTTTTTCTTAATAGTTTTCTGATACATTTTAATTAAAATCAAAATGGTCATATTCAAGATATTCCATCAATGTTTTGAAGTCTACAAAAGGTTTTGATTGTTCATGGTATTTTAATTTCCCAAAAGATATTGTGATACTTTCCAGATTATCATAAAGATTAAAATCCATTATTAAATCTTTTGTTTTTATTTGACAGGCAACTATCTATATTAGGAAGCTGAATTGAATACTTCATAATGTTTTGTTAATGAACCTATCTTTCCTTTGATCAGCATATGAGATATACATTAGCCAAATATGTGCATTTCTAAACAATATTTAAAATAAAACAAACAAGTCAGTTTAAGAGTGGCAGTGACATTACCACTACTTTTATACACAGACTCAAAGATGAAGCGAATACAATTTTCTATGCCTTCTCCTCCTGGTGCACACTCCCTCACACCCCAGTAAGCTTGACTGGGAGATAATGTCAACATTATAGACTTATTCTTATGACGAAATAAAATATTGAAGAATTTGGAAACATCAATTCTAATCTTGTGGAGCTAGACCTCAAGAAAATAAATTATTATTTTGAACTTAAATTCAAGTAGGTTTTTTTTAGGGCTGAAAATTCTGAAAAATTAAACAATCCATCACAGTCTTTATTTACCATAGTGCAAATTGTTCATTTGGGATTTGATCTTGGAAATGTTAAGTGCTGCTGTGATTCAGTTATACAGATATTCACCAAGAGCTGAATGCAATGCTTAGTAAATATCATAATTGCTTTCTTCCCCAGTGAATTCAAAGAGCTTTGCATCAGTCGCCTAGCCATAGCAAAGCCTTCTTTTCCCATGTGTTCTTTGACTAATTCTCTGTCTTCATTTTAAGCCAGAGCAGAGCTGTGTCTTTGTTCTCCTGGTGTTCTCGTGTTTGTCTATTCAAATCCTCCTTCTAAGGACAAAACAAGTGTGTACCATAACTCCACCTGATGCGGAGTGGTGCCAAAAGCAATTCAGGGACAGTCTGAAGCTGAATGTGGATGTTTTCTTGGATTTTTATCCACTTTCCTGTATTAATCATCGTCTCTTTGAGCATCTAGGTTTTACAATATATGCCAGTTTGCAGTGATCCCCAAATTAGCCATATATAAATCTAGAGAAATAGTTTTAATTGCATTTGTCTATCTCTACAGTTCTCCAGAACTACAATAAATGGATCATTCATATCAAATTCAAACCATATTTCTTTTGTAACTTACAGTGCAGTTACGGAACCGATAAATGAGAAAATACAAAATATATATCGTTACTATTCTCTTAAGAACTGGCTCCAGGAAATATTAGGTTATTATCTGGGAAAAAAACCCCACCTTTTTCAAAAGACTATGTCCTATAAGACTAACGTGAAAGCTGTAGTAGAATAGAACAAGGAAGTTAATTACCTTTCTCAGAATTCAAATAGTTTTCTTGGATATGTACGTGAACTTTACTCATATTGTAGTAGAAACTTGAGGCTTTGGAGGAATAATAAACCTGCCACCCAAAAGGACAGCAATAGTTTCAAGCTGAAGTGTCAGGAAACAATAATTTCCAATCTCAACAGGTTTGAGGAATCAATACACAAAAAGTGACCCTAAATGATGTGTAAGGCATATCAATGTTCTCTTGAAATATAGAAAGTAAGATTTCTTTTAAGAGGAGTAAAAACCTTCAAACAGTTCTGTGAATCTCCCTCCTTAACCTGCAAGAGATTCTGTTCTTTTCTAGGCATCCATTTGTGGAATTTGGTCTTCCTCTGGTAGGTACAGGACAGAAGGGGTATATTTAAAGTTATAAAGACTTAAACAGCATACTTGAAATTCATAATTACAAAGAACTGAATAACTGTCCTACTGGAGTTTCTTGGGCTCCAGTTTCCTCTTTTATTAGGGAATGATCACTTTGACGCTAAGTAAAGGTGTTAATGAGAAGATGGTACAGTGACATGTTTCCCCATGCAGTCAGTACTAATGTCTCTCTGGTTTTCTTACATTCCCAGTGTTGTAAACTAACCATATGGAAAAGTAATGTGCTACATTAGGAAGAATTATCTAACAACCCATATAATTCCATTATATATCTATTAATCAGAAATACAGAGATCAAACTTTTAAACTACTCTACATCTATCTTACTATGTTAAAATTTCTTCCATTGCCACAAAATGATTGCTAGAGTTTTTGTAAAAGCTCAAATTTGTGAACAGTTTGAAATTTGAAAATGAAACTTTACTTAAGAAGAAAGAAAGGTTCTAAATTCCTACCAGGTCTCATTCTGAAAAATATTTCAAATTTAAATGTTATTTTGAAGAGAATACTTTTTAGATTCCATATTCTAAATATTAATTATATAATTTATGCAGAAAAAAATTAAAATAATTATTTTGAAAATAAAATATTTTTTCCTAAAAATAGTAAACTATAGTTTTCTAGCATGTTGCAATTTTTCTACTTTTATGACAAAACAAGTATCTTCTGAAATGAAAAAACTGTTGAAATCTACTAGATCTTAACAACTGTTTCCAAAATCACTGCTTCTTTCACTGACATATGTCACTTGAAGTTTTTTCAACAAACTGTGCTGAAAATAGAACTATTCTATTACTATTTCACTGATGCCTATGTTGGTGCAACATTAATTCACCAGAGAAGAAAAGACTGGTTTACAGAAAATAAGCCATTGTGCTAAATGGAGTGAGTCATTGGTAGCCGTAAACCCTGAGGAGATTCAAAGCTGGATTGAGATTGACTAATGAGAAAATGAAAGGAATATGGCTCCCATCCTGACTAATTAATGAGTGAAAACCCCATGCCAGAGTTTTGAACAACAGGGGAAACCTACTGTATGTTCAAAGTCATACTTTTTAAAGCATATTTTTTTCTGTTTTGCTCTTTATTTAGTTACTCATGTATTGGCAAGCCATTCAAATAATTTCCTATAATATGGTGTAATAATCTCCTTTGTAAAATGCCCTGCATTTAGAAATTTAAAATGTATTTTTGTGGTATATCACAATTTCAGATCTACTTGTTGCAATGGGTTGCTGTACGTCATTATTCCACATGCAGGTTTCAAATTCTGACATTGTTACTTGGAATACTCTTACCGCATCATCATCATGGCTGGGCTTTGCGAACCAAGATTTGGGAAGGGCTCTACCCACGTTTGTTGCAAGTGCATTGGTGGCTAAAAAGGCCAATACTCTTACCACATAACAAACTACTAATTAATGTGGTTTCTGGTAGTAATCTAGCACCTATCTATGTGGCTATTTATTGTTTCCCTGAACATCTTGCATGATGTCTTCAAAAGCCATTGCACAAACATGAACTGTTTTTTAAATTAAATTCATACTCAATATGTTGCATCCAAATACTATTGCATTTATCAAAAATGTAATTTACAGTCCACCCACACCTCCATGGAGAACCTATGATGTGTAGGAAAGATTAAATTTTCTGAGTATGCACTTTTCTCAGTTTAATGAGACTGAAGTGTTTTGCTAAGGAGGATGAGTTATAAGGAAGACCAAGCTCCTCCCTCTAAGCAATTGTAAATACAAAATTAAGAGGCTCCAACTGAGGAAGTACTGAGAAACAAAATAATAACAGCCCTTTATTAAAGGATATATGTTTATTGGCAGAACAACAAAAGAACACAAAAACAACTAAACAATAATCCTGTACCCAAAAGTCCCCTTCAAAAAGGAAACAATTCAATGCTTTCCGCCTTTTGGCGCAATTCTAACCACAGTCAGCAGGGGGGGCTGTTGGGCTCTGGCGGTTACCGCGTGGGGGCCCCGGTACGAGGGAGAAGCCAAAAATGGAGATCTCTCCCCCCCACTGAGAAGGGGAAGAAGAAAAGGGGAAAAAGGGGTTCTTCCCGAGAACCCACATTGTCAGCGGCTGGCTCCAGCTGGGACTCCCCCAGAGGTTCCTTCACAGAAGGGCCAAGCCTCTCCAATAAAATCTGAACAAGTCTGGGCTGGGGGCAGAACAGGGCGCAGGAGAACGAAGGCAAACCGGGGCCAGAAGCAGCCAGATGACCCAGCCAAAACCAAAGTGAACTCAGAGCCTTTCCACACACACCCCCTACTTGAGTCAAGGCAAAAGTGAAGTGCCTGCCATTTCCAAGGAGAGGAAAAAAACTCATCACCTCCCCCCCACAGTCTTCTGAGGGCTATCAGCCTGGAGTGTGGATCTGCTAGCTAGTTCCTTTGTGTGTGTCAATCGCCCTAGGCAAACACCCTCCCTCTCTCTCATTCAACATCTTTCTTTTACAGCGCAGGGGAAAGAAAAAAAATTTCCCCCTTGGTTTTTTTAGAACATATAAACCTACGACAGCACTGATCACTGCAAATATGGACACAAAGTAGGTCTGGTATCCTGCAGGCACTTGTTGATGTTAATCATTCTTTTAATATCAGTCTTTGTGGACTACTTCTATTTAAAACATTGTTCAGAAGTTAAAAATCTTAAGCTGACAAAACTATAATGATGTATATTGTATCCAATGAGTAACCACACATATATTCCTTAAGAATTCAGCCCCACCCATGGTACGTCCCATCATTCATTTGAGGCAATGTACCATATTTTCAAGAAGGGTTTATGACTTCAGCAGGTGAGATTTCTATTTTAAATATGATATTCATTGCATCATTTCAAATTAATTTTCAAAACAACTTGACAGGACAGGGGCAATTAAAGAACCCACTTTTTTTCTTTCAATACCAGTATTCTTGACATAAGGCAGAGTGCTCTCCAAATATTTCTTCCAAGTGCATGGCTACTAAACAGCAGTGACAAGCACAAAGTCACATCAGCATAAATGAAGAGGAAAGCAAACAATTTGGTCGAATGGATGGAAAGCACTTCTCACTATTTTATTCACTTAACACTAGGGGCAACATTTACCCTTCATCACAGTTTAAGTATTATGCAGTACAGTTTCATCCAGATTGAATCTAAATTATGTGCAAGCTATGGTTTACCAAATAATAAATCTCTCAGCATCTCAGTTGTAAGATATCTACATTCACATAGATAAAAATAGACCAGAGTTTCCAAATTTTTGGGCTTTTTTTTTGTCCCTGTGGACTGGGGGTGATGTTGCCTATTCTTTGTGTCAGGTCACTTGAGCCATTATGCTTCTAAAAACAGACCATCAAAGAAGGAACTGCTACTGCTCTAATAATATTAACTACATATGTAGAATACTTATGTGGGAAGCAGCATAAATTTACTGTAGTGTTATCATCTCAATAGAGGTGTTCTCTTATTATAATAGGATTTCATTGTGTTAATGAGGTTTTCCTAACAAAAGTCACTAATACAATAGTTAAGAGTGAGTCATCTACTTCCCATGCAATTATTTCTCGATAAGAATTTTGCAGTGTATTTATGATTCATTTTCCTATTACCTTACCACCATGCATAATTCATAGCACAGTTATTATTTATTTAGAATAGTCTGAAACAAAATTATCAAGAATGAAAGAAAAAAACAAGTAGAAGTATATATATCTCTGGAAAGGTCGATAGACTACCAAAAGAAGTATTCCTAATTATTTCAAAACTAAATTTTAACTCTATTCAAACATCCAAATTTTACAATTTCCTTATCACTATAGAAAAATTTAAAGTCTTAGCATTGCCTTAAACCCTATACTGGGAGTAAATTTTCATAATTTCTTTTTGTTCATTAAACTTCTGAGTTTTAATCTAAGCAATATCATAAGTGTAATAGATGTGTCACACAGCACATGCCTTTAATCAGCATGGTTGTCTTAATGTCAACTCTGTTGACCCCAGAAATAAGTTCATTGAATATTGACTGAGTGCATCTAGCTGGAATAAGGAGTATTTCAGGGGATTACCAAAGGAGAAAAAGGTGAATGCTACAGCAAAGTATGTTACAAGTTATTACTCAATTTGACTTTCCCCAAAAACATGCAGAAAACTGTCAGAGAATTTCAGTGTGTAATTACCATTACCCTTACAGTCTAGAAAAAGAGATAATTTACAACAAACCCAAATACTTTATAGTGGGCAACTGAAGGACACTCATGTGCCACATATTTGTGATAGTCAAAGACATCCTACCTATAAGAAGCAATGGGCACATTAACAATGTCCGCAGGACAGTCTGCTATTACATTTCAAATCTGTCTCTATCACAGGAAGTTTTTCCACTGGTTTAACATTTTTCTCCCTCACCAGTTTTCTAAAAGCTAATGTGAGAGGCAAGTACAGGAAAAAGTTCTAGGGATTTCTTTATCTTGTCATGGGCAGGCTTATCACATACTCTAATAAGAAAGTGCAATGACTACATGTCAGTCTAAGCTTTTTCTCCTCCATCAAACAAAAGTGCATTCTTGGCTCCTTGGGGAGTTTTCTGTTTGCTGTTATGCTTCCAGATCAACACATCATTGTAGGTCAGGTTTTCTGTCAGTTGGAAACACAATATACAGACACCCGGAGGACTTGCTCTCTTATGCAATGGACTAAAATGATCCAATGCCTTTTCAATAAGCGCTGTATAAGTGTACTGGTTTGTCTGCCAAGAGAGTATCTTAAGGGTGAATTTAAAACTAAAACTTCATGCTTGCATTAAAAGTAGCCTTTAAAACAAATGCAGTGAGTATTAGTGTGCATTTCTGCTCAAGGTCAGAGCCATTTTTGCAAGATTTTTAGTGGTTTCTTTTTGTTGTTACATACATTAGTTTATTATCCAAGAAAATTTATTTTCAGAATATGCATATTTAGATGAGATATAACCCCAAAGACAATTATATAGTTGTAATAGAAATTATAGTCAAACTGTTGTGTCAGAGAATGAGTACGATTATTCACATGTTGAGGCCGAAGCCAAAGCACTTGCATCCATAAAGGCAAAGTGTATTAATCACCATGTAGTGACTATTTCCTTGTCTTGGACCAAGACAGTTGTTTGTGTAAATACTATAACTGTGGACAGTGTATAACCATTTTGTAAGACTGTACTACTAGTAATAGTGATAACCAACAGTAAACACAGCTTGTTTGTAGCACAGTGAACAAAAAAAATATAAAGATAACCCTGAAAAATGAGAAAGAAAGATGTCTAGTAACACAAAAACAAGTCCTTATCCCCAAAAAAGGATAAACTATGTTGTGAACAAATTTGAGCACTGCTTTTTTTGGAGGGTGGACATGTATAAGAAATGTAAAAAAATGTCAACAGTGAGAGAGGAAAGAAAAGTAAGCTAGAAAATATCTGTGCTGCTTCCAGCTCTCCTTGTGGAAGAGTTCAAACTTCATGACCTTGATATTGGACTGCAAAGATCAGACCCTGTAGCTGTCAGCATCAGTCTCAGGGTATTAGCTCAGTGGTATTGTAAACCCATAGCTAATCTAGAGTGCTAAGGATTAATTGTATGAATATTTAGTGATAACAGCTGATAATGAGTAAGTCAATACATAGCATTGGTAAGTTATATTTTAATGATTTAATGTCAATCAGCAAAGTGGATTTTCTTGAAGTTTGAAAAAGGCCCAATTTAACAGTCTTCCATGATGATATCTAGTTCCCTAATAGATATTGAGATATATATATATAAACAAAATATTTAGATTTTTTCAGTTGAAATATGATTGATCATAAATGAAAAAGATTTCTATTATTCAGAAATTACACGCAAAGGAAGAAAAGGAGATACATCATTTTACTCTGCAGATGTTAAGAAGGAAAATTTCTAGATGCTAACAAGTCACAGAGTAGGTTCCCTTTAAGATCTATGGGGATTAGTAAAGGAGGCCTGTGAATGTCTATATGTCATTTTCATGCTCAAATATATATTGACATCATGATTACATATTTACTATGCAAACTAAACAGTTAGTGATTATGATGGAAGTTTCACAGCTAGATCTGTGTAGCTAAGCATATGATAAACACCAAACTCTAGGTGAGTTAAACCAGTGCTGTTGGAAAAGAAATATATCAGAAAGCAGAACCCAGCAAGACTGTGAAATACAGATAGAATTATGAGCCTGAAGAAAACTTTGTCTAGATTTGCTTCTAAACACTAGGGAACAACTGGATGAGAATTCAGATACTGAAGGAAAACTGGCTGATGAGGGCCACCATGAATGGCCACATCCTTTGAAGATGGCTAACCATCAGAAAAGAAAGGAAGGAGAATAACAGGATGAAAATGAAAGAGAGCAGAAAAGGTAGACTTAATGAGCATAGAAAAGTGTTAGATGAGCCCTCTGAGAAAGATTAGGAAGTAATGACAGATAAAAGGGAGACATCTGATTATTACTGTGCCTTCGTTACAGGGGTCAGGACGAGTTTATCACTATGTAGGTATAACCAAAACTGTGTATTCTACTCCCTCTGTGTCATTTCTTACGGACCGTTAATAAATGGATCATTTGCAGCCGCTGCACAGGGCACACCTGATACCTCAGTCTTCAAGCTGGGTGTTAAAGAACCCTGCGAGGCAGGGGTATGTTCTTTTGTTTTCACACAAATGACTCAACTATGACAACTCCCCTCCAGGGAGGCATTAGCACCTTCACACCCAGCCTGGGGGGTCATCTCTGCTAATGGACCATCTCTGCTAATGGGCCATAATGGACTGGCATAATAGGTAGCTGCAATGACCTAGACCATCAAAGATTCCAAAAATATCTCATGACTCTCAACGTTAAATCACCCATTGTGAAACTCCCCAGCCTGGGAGAGGTACTGGGCATTCCCACCTGAACCTGAGCACGTATAGTCTTAGGGTTTGGGGACTTCTGGTACCACTCATCAGATCGAGAGGAGGACCAGAACTTCAATAGGACTGCGACTGGCACTCTCAGCAAGACTGCAATCAGACTTACTTCAGCAGAACTACAACCATCATCTGGAACAACAGGTTTTCCTTTCCTTTTACTTTGCAGCCAGGGGGGCCACATGGTGCTCAGCACAGAGGCTAATGAACACTGTTCTGTTCTTGTCCCAGGGTGCTGGGTTATGCATCTGTTTTTGTGGGTTAAAACCAGTTTTCTCTGTGTCATTGTATTTATTGTAATCTTTTTCAGTAAATTGTAACTCTGACTTGTAATCTCTCTTGAGCTAGGTTCATTTGTCCTGCTGGTTTACTTTTAAACCAGCACAAATTGTCTTCACAAATTCTGATCAGCAAATTGCAAGCTACTAAAAATGATACCATAAAGATAAAAGTTTGTAATACATTGTTTGTTTTATCTTTAGTAAAGAAGTAAACTTCTCTAGCTGCATGAGTATTTTTTGTAATAGAAAAATAGATAAGATCTCTTATTGCACTAAAAGAAGTCCTTTTAAAGCAGTGAGAAAACTTAGGTATTTGTTGGATAATCCAGGGTTGATGAAAATCACCTTTGCATACTCATTGAAATAATACCAGCAATATTAACAATTTTCTATGAGAAGCCACAGAGACAGGTGACAAGACAAGTGTCTGTTTTTTAAAAAGCAAGACATTAGAAGTCAGAATGTTACAGAACTTCAATTAACTTTTATATCTGTTTTGCTACAAGAAGAATTAACCCAAGTTGTTGTAAAGATATAGCAGAAAACAAGTGACATTAGTTATATAAAATGTATTGTTATTTAACAAGAAGTACAAGTGTCTACACTTAGGCAAGAATACTCAGCTTTATGAGCATGGTTTAAGGAAACAGAGCTAAGCAGTACTTCCACAGAAAAGGTTCAAGGATTATCTACCATGACTCTTGCAGAGGAAAAACAAGGTGATTTCTAAACAGCAGGATATTTTTAAGACAGACTGCTCCATGTAGGCAAGATGTCACTTGCAGATTTGTGGTCAGGATCTGATCATCAATGAAGTTTAGATGAAAAAAATTAAAATGCCTAGAGCTTTGGCAATGTCAGTCATGAGGAGAGGAAAAAAGAACAGAAGTTATTCAGAGGTGAGAAGGATGAGGGGATTATTCTATGGTAGTCTTCTGCTGCAAAGGTAAAGGAAATGAGATAATGTCTTGGTTTTTTTGTCCATAATAGATACTGTGGAACATAATGAGTTGAGTTCTGGAAAGAGAAATTAGGAGCACACATAAAATACCATGTTCCTCTGCTGGGATATGAGGCTGAACTATGTGACCTTGAAAGGTCCATCCAGCTTTGTTTTTTCATACAAAGATAAAAACAAAATGTTCAGCACATTACTTAAAGTAGGGAAATTGTTGGAATTGAAATTTAACAGTTTAGGATGTGGATTAATTTCCACAAAGGAATATTAACAGTGAATTGAGGAAATGTAGAGTACTCAGCATAGTAATGCAAATAAGTTTCCATATGCTTTTGTGTTTCTATAAAAATAATTACTTCTGTACATGTCTCTATGATGTGAACCACTTGAAACTGTATATCAGAAACTGGTGGCAGATTTATTCATATTTAGGGTAAAGGTCACAAATTTGATCAGTAGCACAGATTTTCAAAGCCAAAGATGAAAAGGTAAGTTGTAAGCCTTGCATGTATATGTTTAAAAATTCAGAGACAAACTAGTTCACTGTCAGACCAAGATACATGCTGACAAGAGTGAGTTGTGTGGGTGGGTCTTACATTGAAATGCAAAGCAATATTGCAGGTCAGAACGGAAGTCAAAATTATCATTGCTAAAATGCCTCTTCCTTGTAAAATCATCCTTCAAATAATTATTTTTCCTCTTTGTATACTTTCTTGGGGAAAAAATTGGATTTCCACCTGAAAAGAAAGAGTTGCGGTATAAAACAGGACTTTTTTTTTTTTTTTTAAGTGATAACAGTATTGCATGTGCTTTATAAACTATTATAAAAAATTATTGATCCTGAAGAAAATGGCTAACTCAGAGCTAGAAGTAGGTGAAAGAAGTTACATCTCATCCATTACTGTACAAAGTCTTGAGACAGTTTCACAGACCCTGAAAGAAATACATGTGAAGTGATGAGAGACATCAACTGCACAGGGTTACCAAAATAAATTGTATTTCTTTCTTATAATTATGTAATTTATGTCTTGTACACTATTCACTTTTCTCAAAAAATCATGCTTCGTATCTGTAATTATATTTTCAGATATATTTTCAAACTATAGTGCTAATGCAGTTGGGCAACTGCTCTGTTCCATGAAAACAGCCTTCAAAATCTGAGCAGATGGTATATGCATATAAAAGAAAATCCAGTACTCTTTGCTAGATCTATGATCTAACTGATTTACGTGTCCTATAGTGAGTGTGCTCCTTTGAATATGTGATCCAAATTAATAGGCTCCCTTTATACAACAAAGAATTTCTGGAATAAGTATTTTAGACTTGGTGTTCTCAGACATTTTTGTGCCTTCTTTTCCCATTTAGCATTGGGCTGCAAATACAAACCTAAGTGTGTGAGTTTCAAAGAAAGTATACTACTTCTAACAATTAAATATTCCAGCAAAACAAGGAAACAAACAAAAACCAAACAACCCCAAACATAAACAAACAAACAACCCCCCCCAAAAAACACAGAGTGCAGAAAGATTGTTCAAGCAATCGTTTAAATAAAAAAGAACATTGCCAAAAAATTTTTACAAAATGATGAGAGACTGACAGAGAGATTAAGAAAAATGAGACTGCATTCAGATGTAATCACATCAAAATATTAGGGCAGAAGAGTCAATAACAGGTTATTAAAGGTTATCAAGGTTAATAAAATCGCTTGACATAGAGCAGTTCCTGACCTTCTAACTGGATTCAAACAGTAGTGCTCAATGATTAAGAATAAATGAGCTCACACAAGTATTCCTTTTAATACTGAAAGATCCCATAATCTCCAAACAAAAGATCTAGTCATCCACGCCTTTACGAATGTATTACGGGAGAGAAAAAAAAAATCTCTACTTTTATTAATAAAAATGTTTAAAATAGAGGTGATCTAATAAAAGCAATACACTGTATTATATAAACCGTGGGAAGCTTATTCAAGTTGAATATAGATGAGAAAACCATGAAGCATGAAATTTAAACCATGAATCTCTAGTGTCTTTTTTTTTGTTCATCATTTTAATTAAAGTGATCAAACTTAGTCCTCTTCAGTGGTAAAATTCAGTGGTAAAATTAAAGAAAACTTAATTGTAAAGGAAAAACTGTGGAAAATCATTGTAGTCTTAATCTGACAATGTACTAGAGCCTAATAGCTATGAAAACCTGTGCTACGCTATGGGTGCAGATCCATTCAAGCAAAGAAACGCAACTTGAGCTAAAAAGTAAGCATATACACACTTGTTAAATACTGTTAAATCCATAATCCACTTTTTTTTCCCCTTAATTGAAATATTTCGTGATCTTTCTTTAAGTCAGTGATTATATTTTTGAAACTTTGTCATTAACTTGCACTATTTAGGTATTTTGCAAATAAATAATTTACAGAAACTTTGTTTTTAAAAAAAAGAGAAAAAGAATAGGGAAGAAATATAACTACAGTTACTAGAAACCATAGAGAATTTTCACAATTATATAGTTCAGTATCATGTCACTCTCAAACCATGCCTAAAGATGTGATGTTTATTGAGAAGCAATCCTATCTACTCTTACTCTGTGCCACCTGTTTGGTGGTGTGATTTTCAGCTATCCCTTGTGGATTGCAATGTGTTTCTGTACGGGTAAAAATTATCACTTTGCTTATTCTATGACTTCTTAATCACTTTATTCTAAGGGGGAAACATCTCTATTGCATATTTTTGCTCTGATGGAACCTGGATTTGCAGTAAGAAAGTTTTAAAATGGGCCACTGTCATAGGTTTGCTTGTCCTAAAAATCCAAGCAGGAATTTTCCTTTCCCCTGCCCTGCTGAGGGAAAGGGAGGCTGGACGAGGAGGGGGAAGGGGTAATTCACTTTACAAAAGAGTTAGCTGGCAAATCTGCATTCCCGGCTAATGGCCCATCTAGGACTGCAGGGAGGGAGGAGGAGTTAGGCTGTTCCCCTCCTCACAAATGGGGGAACAGTTGTGGTTTTGCTGCTCAAACGGAGGCAAGAGTTTTGCCCGTGAGCTGCCTCTGTCTCCAGCCCCAGCCTGCTGTGATTTCATCGAAGAGTTTGTGCTCGTTGGGAAGGAGAGGAGTCTCGAGCACTGCCAGCCGAGGACAGCAGTGAGTTCTGTGGGAGGTGGACTGCCCTTCTTTCCCCTTCTTCCCTTCCCCTCTTTTGGGGTAGGGTCCCCATTTTGGCTTCTCCTGTGGTCCAAGACCCCCACGCTGTGACTACCAGAGCCCAATAGCGCCCCCTGCAGGCCACCACAGAGCACTGCAGGCTCTGCACCTCCAGTGATCCAACAGCGTTCCTGCCAACCGGGATTAGAACTGCGCTAGAGGACAGACAGGTATCAGACTGTTTCCTTTTTGAAGGGGACTTTTGGGTACAGGATTATTGCCTAGTTGTTTTTGTGTTCTGTTACTGTTTTTGCCAATATACATATATCCTTTAATAAAGGGTTGTTATTTCTTCCTTTTTCCATACTTCCTCAATTGAAGCCTCTTAATTTTGGATTTAGAATTACTGAGAGAGAGGAGTTTGGTCTACTTCATAACTCATCCTCCTTAGCAAAACATTGCAGTCTCTTTAAACTGAGATAGCCAGTCACAGGTTCTCCAGTATGTATTACCTGTTGTGTATTAGTGGAACCACAGAGGTTTAAAATATAATTTAACTGTTAAATTTGTACTATTTTCTGTGCTTTTGGAAATAGTAATATAACTCGGGAAGACCATGGCTCTGATTTGTTTTTTATTTCTTTATGTACCCAATACTGTTATCAAAAGCAAAAAAAAAAAAACAAACAGAAAATAGTTTGCTAGGAGATGAAACTGAAATAAGAGAAAAATCCCCTTTGAAATTGTGTTAAAATCATTTAGGAGTATGTGTTATATTATTCATCACAGTTTTCATTGCATGTCTTTAGAGACCTTGGATGTTTTAGGCCCAAGTGCTGAACATTATGCAAACACTTTTTAAAATCTTGAAGGATAACTGATGAGATATGGCAGACACATCAGACATGGGCTTTGTCACAGTCTGATGAGACTGGAATGTTTACTAAAGAGGATAAGTTATGAGATAGACCAAACTTCTCTCTCTCAGCAATTGTAAATTCAAAATTAAGGGACTTTAATCGAGGAAGTGTGTAAAAAACCAGAAAAAATAACAACCCTTTATTAAAAGGTATACGTATGTTGGCAAAAACAGTAACAGAACACAAAAAACTAGACAGTAATCCTAGGAAAAAAAAAAAAACCACAAAAAAAAGTCTGAATGAACACTTCTCTGTCCTTTAGAGCATGCCTAATCGTGGCCTGCAGGGGGCGCTGTTGGTTCGCTGAAGGTGCAGAGCCTGCAGTACCCTGTGTTGGCCTGCAGGGGGCGCTGTCGGGCTCTGGCGGTCACTGCGCGAGAGGAGGGTCTGGGGGGGGTCTTGGGTTGCGGGAGAAGCTGAAAGGAAAAAGGAGACCCTTCCCCCAGTGGGAGAAAGGCAGAAGGAAAAGTAGTTCACCCCTACGGGACTGGCTGTTCCCAGATGACGGTGTTCCAAGGCTCTCCCCTTCTCCCCTAGCAAGCACAGACCTCTCCAATGAAAAAAAACCCAGTAGGTCCCGGCTGGAGTCACAAGGCAGTGGCAGTGCAAGGCCAGTGGTCAGGCCTCACCAGGACGAAAGAACCAGAAAGACTGGCTCCCAGGCTTTTCCTCCAGAAATGCCTGGACACAGTCCCTGTCTCCGTCCCGGTCAGAGAACTCCGTGGTCTGACCTGTCCCCTGTTCGGGGACCCAGCTCCCCCAAATGTCCAAAACCTTGCCCCCCTCACTCCAGCATTCGATGGGCCATTAGCATGGAATGCAGCGTGGCTAGCCATTTCTTTTGTAAGGCTAATTGATTCCCTTCCCCCTTCCCTATTCGAACTCTGTTTCTCTTACAGGGAAGCAGGGAAAGAAAAATTTCTCTCTCAGATTTATAACCTATAACAGGCTTAAAATGTGGAAAACTGAGGAACAAAAGAAATATTGTCAAATTAATTTTTTTGTAATTTCGTGTTTGTATGATATTTTTGGATTTGGCACTGGAATTTTACGTTTTCTTAATACAATTTCCCTTCGGATTTCCCCTCCGAAGGCCTTCTGTGACAGTAATTTTGTCAACTGTCTTACAGCTATCTACAGAATACCAACATTTTATGCAAGATAGGCACAGTGTCATAATGAATGATAGTTGAGGGTTATCTGACTCTAAGTAAGGTAGCATAAACTCCTCAGTCTTGTTCCCCATGATGATCCCCTCAGATAAAAAGTATAGTGTTCACCTGCC
This sequence comes from Manacus candei, assembly GCF_025592945.1. Lineage (NCBI taxonomy): Eukaryota > Metazoa > Chordata > Aves > Passeriformes > Pipridae > Manacus > Manacus candei. Next base: position 30,421,859 of record NW_026138056.1, on the reverse strand, counting down.
CAGAATAAGAAATGCTCTTTTGGATCGCAACATTGGTCACAGTATTAGCATGTCAGTGTCATTCATGATCAATTTTTTTCTTTTATCTCCTTTTATTTCAAAGGATCAACCCAGAAGTTGACTTTCTTGAACAGGAAGAACAGGTAATACTCTTATTTTTCACCTACTAAGGTCTGCAAATATCTCCTATGGAAAACTAAAGATAAATCCCATTATTTCTCCAGGAAGCAGCATTATAGAGATTTTTTAAAACTGTGTTGTTGTAGTGCTCATTATTTTTTGTATTAACAACAAGAACTAGAAAACTGAGAACAAAACTCACAATTTTCAATTTCTCTTGGAAAAACTTTTTGCACAATGTCAGCTGCCAGCACTGGAAACTCCTCTGCCCAGCCCCCTTTCCTTTTTTTAGTTTCATCAAGAGACACTCGCCTTTTTAAAATAACACAATGTAGATCATTATAAAATGAAGCATTCAAGTTTTGATGATCTGTTTCCTCTTAATTGACAACTGTGAAAAGCTGTAGTAGTGCAGCTGTCAGACTCCTTCCTGCTTGGCAGTTACCTTCTAGAAAAAGAAATCATTCCATGATTTCCTCCATACTAACTAAGTACTTTTCAGGGAACACAAATGGAGAAAAGGATACAGTCATGACTTCTTTCAACTTTATGTAAATAGCTTTTAATCAAGGGAAAAAATAGATGAAAAATAATTCATGAAGTTGAATTTCAATTGATGCTTCTTAAATACTGCAGGTGGAGCAGTTCTGCTGGAAAGTTCTATTTCTTATTGTGAGCAGCAATAAGTAATTGATTATTATTTTAATTAAATAATGACAATACATGTATTAGAAAAGTTAAAAGCTGAATGACTCCTGAAAACTATAAAATATTCATGTTTGTATGCATCCTCATTCAGTTTAATTGGTATATATAACTTTCCTGCATTTAATTCTAACTAAACGAATTAACACCCACATCCTTACTTTAAAAATCAAATAGCATAATGCAATTCTGTTGCTGTTTAGTGAAGAATACTGAAGACCAAAAGCAACCTTTGAATGAATAGGGGATCTACAAGGCACTAGTAAGAGAAGAATGTATCAGATAGTGTTTGAATGAAGGTTCATATTTTGAATTCATGAAAGAATGTAAGGGGTTCCAGATGTAAAAGCATTCAGTTCACATTATCTATTTGCCCTCTCAGGTTTTGCAATGGCTTTTTTTAGATTTATGTTATTTCCAAAAAGACTAGTCCTAAAAGCAAGCTTTCCAGATGTGAACTGAGTATAGAGAGACTGCGGAACACTGTAGGAAATCTGACAAAAAGGAATTTAATACCCATTCTACACCCCACTAATGTCATTGAACAGTCAAATTTACAGACCACAGAAGACATGTCTATGAAACCATAAAATTCAAATGATGATTATTTTAGCGATAAAGCAGAAAGGATTAAACACTTCCTTGATTCTTGAGAAAATCGGAGCAGAAAATCATCACAGCAACCAATATAAGTAAGGACTGCTAAATCTAAGAAAGAGAAAAACAAAACTGAAAATGTTTCTTTAAATCGACTAGGATATCTTTATGAAGTGTCTTTGCATAAACATCTGAAAAAATAGTAAATACACACATTTTCTGGTAGAAAGATGTCTGCATTTGTTCTACTATTACTAGTTGAATCTCTTAGATATATTTCTGGAAATCCTATCATGGAACAAAGAATATGAAATCTGAAATACATATTCTAGTTCATGGAGCTTAATTAAAAATAAATCCTGGATGATAGGTAAAAGTCTCAAAATAATAGGAGAGTTAAATTTCCTAATGTCATTATGCCATAAAATGGGTCAGAAAAGAATTATGAGCCAGGGTGAACAGCGCAGAATCACCTTCATTCAATAAAAGGTGTCTCTGCTTGGAAACAAGGGAAATGTTACAAGGGAAGACTCAGGGAGAGTAGTTCCTTCCCTTCCCAATTGGAGAAAGCCTGTATGTTACGTATCATGTATGTCTGAACAATGAAATTTAAACAAGGGAAATGCAGTGTACCAAATTTTATTTCCAGTTAAATAAGTTGGATATAGAATGCGGTAATGGTAATATAAACCAGACAAATTCTATTTGATTTTTATATACATGTGATGGCCACGTTTTTTCACATTTTCATGAGCTGCACTATTCTAAGCGCACTATCAGTTTAGTGGGTATACAGGTACAATTCAGTCTGGCAACTTGTCAATCCTTGAGATACATTCCACCATATTTAAATAATGGCTAAAAGTGGAAAAGAGAATTAAGTGCCTACAAGTTATGTGAAGACTAGCAGATATTGAGAGTAATTCAGGTGAGTTCACTGAGGAAAAGGAAATATAATTCATTAATTATAAAATCTGACTGAGCTGGCCAGTCATTAGGGCCCACACAGAAAATGCTCTTGCCTACTTCATGAGACCATCAAAGAGAACATAAGATCAACCAGGGTTAATTTGGTGGCAAATAAGGGAGAGCAGACATGAACTCAAAGGTAAACTGAATGAATTAATTTCCATTATTTACATAACAATGCAGTCTTCTGTGAAAGAATACAACCTGCTCCCTGAGAGCAAATCATGTTTGTAACTCCAAGTTTACACTGAAAAGCAATTTTACCTCCTATGCTGTGAACCTGAAAGTAGGATAGGGGATCTAGACCATTGTGTCTCATTTGGAGACATTATGAATCCTGATATCTGCAACCAGAGAAAGAAGCAGCCTAGATACTTCAGTGCCAGGCTCCAGAGTATTGTCATGTGTTGTCTTCTCCCTTCTCCATAGGTGGTAAATTCAGTTATCATGTGGGTCAGATAACCATGGCGATTTTATGTCTCTTTTACATTGCAAAAAACCCAAGGAGATGCCAAAAAAGAATGGGGAAAGTAGCACAGACACTAATGAAAGCATATTTCTGAACATTTCCCATTGTTTCTTGTAGTTTAGGATTGACTCAAAGACCAGAGAAAACAGCTGGAAAAGCCTCTTTGAACTTTACTGTAGTTTGGAGCAGCCCCACACACTTCTTCATATTAGATAATACATCTCTGGTTCTTGGATCATTGCGGGAGAACATTGTCCCTTTTCCCTCATAAAAGCATCCATCCCCGTGGAATACTTCCTGATCAGCGTAATTTTCATCTCAGAATATTCTTGTAATTTTCTACAGTTAGTATAAGTGGTTTATTGGAAATCTGTGATTTGATAAAACCATTTATTTATAAATTGAAAGTCCATGTGCTTCGTATAAACTATATATGAATATGTTGGTTGATGAACTGTCGTATATGAAGGGGATTCACCTATGCAGCATGGGTTAAAAGGAAGAAATCAAATTCCCTAAGATTATTATAAATTATTATAGATTATTATAGATTTATATTTTATTTATGGTCATTCTGAGACCACCACCTTAAATGCTATAGCAAAGCCACCTTAATTCCTGTCTTTCTATGTCAGTCTCACAATGTGTTAATTGTCCACTCGGTAATACTGTCTTTTGAAGAAGAATGTTTTCATATTCATTTTACATACAAGATTAAACATATTTTTAATTTTTAATTGAGGATTTGTTGGGGTTTTCTGGTTTTGGTTTGGGGTTTTGTTTGTTTGTTTGTCCTTTTTTCTTTTTTGCCTACAGATTTTTTACTGGAAGACTTTAGTACATTGTACAGAATCATTGTAGGAGAGTGTGATCAAAATGCCAAAGTCACTGTACTATTCAATAGTAACTACAATGAATAACTTGTTGGACTGATAAACAGATGTATACATTTGCATCCTCAAAGTCATCCACAGCAGTATTGGTGACCCCATTTCCGGAATTTTTCTGCTTAATAAGGTCTGCCAGTAATTCCTTCTGGGAGCTGATACCATATGGCTTAAGTACTCAATGTTTCGACACCTACTGGATGAATTAAAAAAATCTCCTAGGTATTAACTGACATGAAGAAACTACATGAAAACAAAACCTGAATGTGAGCACACCAATGTAAATTTTTAATAAATGGAGAAGCTAAAAACCAACTGCCATACACAAAAGAACTGAACTTTTCTTTTTGTTGTTCTGGGGAAAAGGAAACCAAAATTAAAAAACCAACCAAACCAAACCAAATCAAACCCACAAACTTCTCAAAACTTTTAATTAAAAAAATAAGAATTAAAAAAGGCTCACAATAAAATGGTAACAGTAAATAATTGGAAGAGAGACACATTGTATGACTATGAAAGATGCAAGTATTGTAATTTCCAGGTTTAATTGTCTCTCCTATTTCTCTCTCCCCTGAAACATTTTGCTTAACCTGAAAGCTTTCCTGAAAATATTTTAATTGAAATAGAGAATCATGGAATCATAGAACCATAGAATCAACCGTGTTGGAAAAGACCTCTGAAATCATCAAGTCCAACCCTTGATCGAACACCACCACAATTGCTAGACCATGGCACTAAGTGCCACATCCAGTCTTATCTTAAAAACCTCCAGGGACAGTGAATCCACCACCTCCCTGGGCAGCCCATTCCAATGTTTGATTACTCTCTCTGTAAAAAATTTCTTCCTAATATCTAACCTAAACCTCCCCTGGCACAGCTTAAGACCATACCCTCTTGTCCTACTACTGGTTGCCTGGGACAAGAGACCAACACCCTCCTGGTAGTTGTAGAGAGTGATGAGGTCTCCCCTGAACCCCCTCTTCTCCAGGCTAAACAGCCCCAGCTCCCTCAGCCTCTCCTTATAGGACTTATGCTCCAGTCCCTTCACCAGCCTCATTGCTCTTCTCTGGACCTGCTCCAACACCTCAGTATCCTTCCTGAACTGAGGGGCCCAGAGCTGGACACAGTACTAGAGGTGTGGCCTCACCAGCACTGAGTACAGAGGAAGAATCACTTCCCTGGTCCTACTGACCACACTGTTCCTGATCCAGGCCAGGGATGCCATTGGCCTTCTTGGCCACCTGGGCACACTGCTGGCTCATGTTCAGCTTCCTGTAAATCCAAACTCCCACTTTCTGCCTGGTTGCTCTCCAGCCACTCTGTCCCTAGTCTGTAGCGCTGCAGGGGGTTGTTGTGGCCAAGGTGCAGGACTCAGCACTTGGTCTTGTTGAACCTCATCCTGCTGGAATCAGCCCAGTCTGTTCAGGTCCCTCTGCAGAGCCCTCCTGCCCTTCCTAAACCTGTGCTGGTTGGGTCTGATCATTTGTCCATTCTGTAGGTGCTGTGTGATTGCACCTAGGAAAATGTGCTCCATAACCTTACCAGGCACTGAGGTCAAGTTGACCGGCCTGTAGTTTCCCAAGTCCTCCTTGCAGACCTTTTTGTGGATGGGTATGACATTCTCCAACTTCCAGTTATCTGGGACCTCCCCAGTGAGCCAGGACTGTTGCTAGATGATGGAAAGCAGCTTGGTGAGCTCTTCCTCCAGCTCCCTCATCACACTAGGATGGATCCCATCTGGTCCCATAGACTTTTGAGGATCCAATTGGCTCAGCATGTCACTAACTCTTTCCTCCTGGATTACAGGGGGGCTATTTGGCTTCCTATCTCTGGGGGTCAGTTGTCCTGAGGACAAATTCAAGATAAATTCTAATGTTAGGAAACTTTATAAATGTAGTATTTAAAATAACAAATGCACTTCACTTTTTTAAATTGAAAGACAAAGAAAAATGAAAATAAGTATATTTGAAAGAATATGAAAGAGGATGCACACAGAACTTGATCCTACTTTCATTACCTGTAAGGATTACGAACAACATAGCTGAAATCAATTGAATTATATCAGACTTTCCAGTCTTCGGATATCAGATATTTTGCAGAATCACAGAATAACAGAATATACTGAGTTGGAAGGGACCTGAAAGGATCATTGAGTCCAACCCTTAGCCCTGCACAGGACCAACCCCAACAGTCACACCACGTGCCTGAGAGTATTGTCCAAATGCTTCTTGATCTCTGTCAGGCTTGGTGCTGTGACCACTTCCCTGGGGAGCCTGTTCCAGTACCCAACCACCCTCTGGGTGAGGAAACCTTTTTCTACTATCCAGCCTAAGCCTCCCCTGACCCAACTTCAGGCCATTCCCTCTTAAACTTGATTCAGTATGGAACTCAAAATATTTGATGAGAAATACATGGTCAAGCACATCTCTATGAAATATTCATAGTTTCATATAGTATTAATTTTCTTCAAGGACTGATTGTTATGTGCTTCAAAAAAATTTATAAACTTCCATTAAAAAAAAGTTTCAATTTATGTGCAGAAAATAGAAATAGCACAGTTACATCTGAGCCTGGAGCCTATTTAGCCTAAAGACAAAAAGCCACTTGTTTCAGAAGAAAAAAAAAGCAAAACCAAACCAACACCACTACCAACCAACCAAAGAAAAATGAACAAAACCCATTCTAAAATACCTTAATATTAAAATGTACTGTAATATTTAAAGGTTTGTTGGAGGGCAAGTTGTAGGGTTTCTTTAGGGAAGCCAACATCAGTGTTGATTGTTTTTTGGGGGGAGGGTGGTAATGGTATTACTTTTCAAAAGATATCTGGCCTTTTAGGTCTAATATAATTCTGAGCAGCGTTTGTATTACAGATTTGTTTTTGCTTGTACAGTATGCAATTGATAAATATCCAATCTAATATAAACCTTTAACATAAATCAAACCTACTCAACTATATTTTTGTTAGTTTTTCTTTCCTGTTCTCTCATTTTTGTCATCTCTGCTATAATCTCAGACTGCACAACAGACAAGTAGATATGATGACAGCAAGTGCAGGGCAATTAGCAAGCTCTCTCTTTCCGCATCCTCTAAAGAAGTCCCACTTAAATGATTTTATTTTTTTTTAATAAATCTGTGCAGTGGAGAAGACTGGAAGAGGGTGATTATGTCATCATTTCTTTAAGTCTGAGCCCAGAGAACAGACTGAGAAATAAGTAAATTGGAAATGCAAACGGGGGAAAAACATACTCTAAGTATAAATGGTCATTCACTGAAACAGAAGAAAATCAGATAAAACCAGAAAAATATCTAAACCCTATAACTTGTTCAAGAATCTATGAAAATGATGAAGATTTATAGTTAAGACTTATCTTGATATCATGACGTTTTATAAAATACTTGCATAAAGTTTACAGAGAGATTAATGAAAGTCAGAGGTAAAAGATGACAGCAGACTCCAGTTAAACAGGATTCCACATATGTTTTCCTGCTCCTTCATCCTCTTCACTCTGTGCAACAGGGAAAAAAAAAAACCTTATTAGGAAAACATGTACTGTGTTTTGCTACGGTGTAAACCAATATACATATATACCAATGCAACATATATTTGCATATATATGCAACATGTATTTCTGAAGCTAACATCTTTATGGAATAAGACTTAGTGAATTTTCAGTGTTTTAGAAACGTTTCTGTACAATGCCTATAAAATCTTTGCCAAAATAATATAAATGAAAATGTATGAAATTGCAATTTAATGTACCAAAGGTAACAATAATAGCTCAAGAACTTATCAAGGTGACAGAGTTTTTTTCTTTTGCTAATAGAGAATCTATTTTCTGTAACTCCATAATATTTTGTGCAGGCTATTCACTGCTGAAATCTTTGTAATACATAATGTGTTTTGTTTTGCTGACTGTGTTGACTGTTCCCAAAGCATAATTAGAGATTTTCTTCTGCTGACTCAGTAGAAAAAAGTAGTATCTGGAATCACATATTGCTGTAAAGAGAAAGTCTAATCAGTACTCATGCAGAGACCAGCTACAAGACTGATGAAGTTCATGGTTAGTAAGTGCCGGAGGTCTTCTGATGTCATCTTTGTATGATGAGCTTACCAAATCAAAGATGTATCAAGGAGAAATCAAGAAAAATCTTATACTTTTTCTATTCCACTTCATTCTACCAAGAAGATCTTGCTGAAATGAGCATAAATGGACAGTAGCCACAGACTTATCAGTGTGAATCTGAGGAATTCCAAAGTGAGGATCTATTAATAGCAGTAAATTACAGCTATGAAATACAGTGACTTTTTTAAACTATAGTGGTTAGTAGAATTTCAATACACTAAGCAACAAAAGAGTAAATATAGGTGTAAGGTCCCACTGAAATTAAGCAAAAGCTTGTACATTTGGCCATGAAAAAATGTTAATGCACAGGAATGTACATATAAATGAATACATGTAATGCTGTTCATACGAAATTAATCTTTTAATTTGGAATGAGTTGAGCAGATGGGGCTCCTCATTTCATTAAATATATTAAAATATCAAATCCTTCTAAAGAAGAAGTCTTAATTAAAAGATTCCATTTTAGTTTATTTCATGAACTATGCACAACGGTGAGCAGTCATCAAAATTCTCATGATTATATATTTATAAATTTTTAATTCTAAGTTCAGATTTTGGAGAAAATAACTCCTGAGCTATCTAGAGTATAAACATACACTCAAAGGGCATTTTCAAGGGCAGGGTAGGGTTGAAAATTGTTTCTTCCCTAAGATAAATCATCCATTTCACCCTAAACTTGGCTCTAAGTGCATACTGGAGAGTGTTGTTAGTCACTGAATTGTACCGGAAGGTTGATTCCTGTTCACCACTTAAAATAAAGTACTGATTTTGCCATTCCAAAAATGTGGTTTTGGGAGGGAACAGGAGTGAAGTGGCAGGCAGAGCAGGCAAAGGAACATCCAGTCAGAGAGATGGATTGAGCAAGTTGATTTTAAGGGGTCCATCCTCATTCCCAGCCTGGTGGCATCAGCAGCTGGCCATTGCACCATAACATCCAGTCTAGATGCTTTCTGAAACACCGGGACCAAGGCTTGAGCGTGAATCAATGAGCAGCAATCCCAGGAACAGCAACCAGCAGGAGTTTCTTTCTCCTATGCCACCTGCTCCTCTGCCTGCTCACTGAGGAGGCAAAACACAAGATGGACTGCAGCTTTCCCCCAAGTCAAGGTCTTAGCTGAGCTGCAGCCCAGCATAACTCCAGTGCTGCTACCACCTCTGACCTGGAGACATCACCAGGCTAGTTGGACATACAGGAGGAGAGTGAGGAAGAGGAAGAGAATACCTTGGAAATGAGAGAGACAACGTAAAATTGAAAATTCTTTACTCTGAAGATATCTTCTCCTGTGGCATTAAGAGTTAAGGTCCATCTCTGTTCTCACTTGTCCTACAGACCTACCACAGCCACATTACCCAAGAATTTGAGTGACTTTTGAGGGAAAGCACTACTTCTACTAGAACAATTCAGGCCAAGCTACACTATTGGAATGTGTGCAGTTGCTACAGACCAGGCAAGACTTTCCATACAGAAGCCACAGAAGCCACTTTCCAAGGGCCTTTCTTCACACAGCCAGAACACTGTGAAAGAAACAGCCTGCTCCTGGCCATTCTACAGTTAGTCATGACTGATTTAAAGCAGAAGGATGAAGTGGGAGAGATTGTTTTACTGGATTCAATTGCCAGATACAGCCTCTTCTGTCAAACATTTTAAGATCATTCTATCAGCTGTTCTCAGGACATGTATCGTTGAGATTAAACTGGGGATACTGACCAAATTGTGACATCTTTATTTTTTTGTCAATTGTATTATCACCAGTACAAACCATGAGTGAACCTGCTTATGTGCAAAGTGCACGAGAACAGTCAACACAGTTGATGTATAATTTATTTTCTCAATTTTTTTTTCTGAAAATGGTTTCTATAAATAGGTGACTGAGAGGGCTCAATGAACTTCAGTTTTCATACGAGTCTTCAGTAATTTCAACTCAGGAATTCACTGATAGACAAAGCTTTCAAGAGTCTTAGTCCTAGTTAAGAGCTACCAATATTCTTAATTACAGTAGTAAAATGGAACAATGAAGGTGAAGTCTTAAGCTTATGAGCACAAGACACCGATTTTCTGTGAATCAAATTAGTACAATGCATTTAGACCACAAAAAAAGGTCATCCACATAATTCTTCATTTTTTTATAGACACTATTACTTTTTAAGCATGGGTCAAATAAAAAGACAGAAAATAGTCCTTTAACTTGCAAAAAACTTAGTCTTATAAAAAAGTCAAATACTGTATTTGTGTGGATGTGTAGAAAAACATACCTGCTCAATTCTCAGAATTTAAAATGAATACCATAAAAGTAAAGAAATTTGGACTGAATTTCATGGACTATTTCAATGTCAAACTTTTCTTATTCTGTTCTTACAATGACATCCTATTTTTAAAAAAACAACATATTAAATGATATAAAATTATTGCAGCAATTTCAAGATGACAAAATTTTAGAGTATTCCAAAATTTTAGAGTATTGAGATAAGATAATTTATATTCTTCCTTGCTGGCATATAAGAAACTTCATGTCATCACTGAGTAAATCTGAAATGTTTTTCTAATAGTCTTCATAGCTTTTTCTGACATTGACAAGAACTGTAATTTGGAAGAGTTGTCTGTTTACTTAATATGCCAAGTGTAAATTACTGATGATTGTTCTTTGGGACCATTCTACTTTCATCACATTCATATAATACTATGACATTTTTTATTTAGACTTTTTTTTTTATTTTACTCTCTCTTTTCCATTTTATTTTTAACTTCTCTTAGGAGAAAGAGACTAAGAAAAAATGTTAGGGGGGTTTGAAAAACAGATCTTTTCTGCTGCACACAGGAGCAGTAGCTTTGCCATTTTCAGCTTTCAGTTACACATGAGGAGGAGCTACTGTATACTTAGGTATGTTATGATCCATCTGCTTTCCGAGTCAAGATATATACTTAACAAAAATCTGTCAGAGATGCTATGGATACACAGGATCTAGTTCAAAGTAGACATGAAGATCTCTGGAAATCCATGCATTGTAATGAAATCTCTTTCTTATAGAAGTCCAGTCAAAATTGTTACACAAGATTGATTGGATCAAATTGACTGAATGTTGCACTTCCACAGAAAAGCTATTCATGCAACATCAGACTGAAGAAAAGAATGATAAAAAAGCATGTATATGGATCCAACAACCATTCAGAAATTTCAGGTTTAACAAACTCTAGCTAATCATTACACAGCTCCTTCAAAAGAAATAATGAATGAAGACAGTTGAGGATAGACTTTTGTAACTTCCCATCATTAGCCAGATGTTTTCACTCCACAAAAATTCCTCTGCTCAGGCCATGGTTCTGTGCAGAGGTGTAGGACCAAGTCAACACTTGGCCATTGTGGAACAGGGAGGAGAAAATAGAGAAGCAGGTTCTCATCTATAAGTTACAGATCTTGAATGTTTGGTATAGCTTCTGACTGAGATCTCAACTTTGAATTGGGTTTGAACATGGTAAGTGCACAGGTTCTTAATAACTTTACATAAGCCTTTGCCAGACAATCATGATGGAGAGTATACCTCATGATATTTATCAGTGGAGTGACATGAATGGAAAAGTAAAGTATTTGCAGTATGCAATGCAGAGAATTAGTAGTGCCCTGAGCAGTAATTCACAGTATGTTTGGCCAGTAGCTTACATGGTCAAACTGTGAACAAAACCTGATATTCATCTGTCCTTCTGACGGTAACAAAACCAAGCTGGCCCTGAAAGAAGCAGGAGGTCTCTACTGTGCCCTGGAAATCAGAACCACTAGACCTAAAACAGTTTCTCTTGTTTTAGTCTTGACCAGTCTTCTCACAAGCACCCCCAAAAATCCCATCCTCCACACTACTTGTACAGTATCTTTGACTGAGATCTGGAAAAGTATCCGGGTCCCTCAAGCATACAGTCCCTAAACTAGATATTGATGTCATCGTCATCCTTTTATTATGTGTGCTGAATCATTCATTTTGATATTTGTGGACAGATACTTTTTGACATGCTGATCTTTTGTTTTATTTTAAATTTAAGTCTGTAAGACATTCCTGCGTATTCCACCTGTTATTCCAAGGTGTACTTAAGCACTGATCTATCTAGAAAATATAACAAGCATTTGCTATTTCTTCCTGCATACAGACCATAGTTATTGAGCTACAGCCTTAGGATATGGTTTCTTTAGAATAATCCTATCCTATAAGTGTTGGAAAATGCATATGTTTCTTATTTTTCTTCTCAATGGATGAGAAAAGAACACAATAAAAAATTCAGTTGCTGAGGGTAGCTTTCAATTCTGTAACTTCAAGAAAGCTAGAAGTAAATATTTGTTTATATAAAGACCAACTATAAAGGTTGATTGACTGAAAAATAATTCTAGTAATAATAAACTTGTATGGAAAGTAGGATAGACTGAAATAGGGGCCAATTTTCAGAGCCCCATTTATTAGCAAAAGAATCTAATTAAGGTCTCCTAATCCTGGCTAGGAAACACAACACTAAATAGAAACACTAAAAATAAACTTTTAATTTCATGATAGTGAAAACCCAATTTAGTTTACTAGTTATTGTTAACATGTAATAAATTGTCTTCTGAGGCAACTCAGCATATAAAGATCAGACAGTATTACACACCACTTCTCAATTTATGTTGCTGTGTCTTATTTGAGCAAAATACTTTCTTTGCTATATTCAGTAACAACAAAACAGAAAAATTCAATTTTCTTTCTGTATTTGTCTATGGCTTACTTTCAACTGCTAATTATTTTTTGTTAACTCTTTATTTAATTTTTTTTAAGGACTGTTTTTTTCATATTGTTCTATACATCTGGTCTTTATTTCTTTATTCCATTCTGCCATACTTTAACTCTGCTATTTTGAAATCCTCTTATGCATAGAGTTTCATTTTTGTCTCCTATTTTTCTTACTTTTTCTTAATTTTCCTTTTTTCTCATTTTACAGATTATAGAAATATTTCTACTTTCTATTTATCTACATTTATATATATATATATGGATTTAAATTGCTTTAACTCAAAATTTCCTCTTCTCTCGTAATTTCCTCTTACTTCACCATCCCAACACATCTCTCTTCTGCTTCTATCAAAATTATTTGAAGTAAATGAGTTAAGGGACTCATTATTGTAGACTCTTTTAGTTCATTCATTTATCTGACAGTTGCCTCAACTAAGGTTCAGCTAATAGATTTTCAAGTGTTTTGTTCACTCTGACATAGAATTTCTCAAGTGGCTGAATCTCTTTCATTCCCTTCGGTACAATGATCCACAGCATGATAAATGTCCATTATTTTCATAGTCGTCATTAATTTCTTTCAATCTTTTGGTGATGCCCCACTACAATAAAGAAAAACCTTTACAGAATTTTTCTGAGACATTTTCTCTTGAAAGGCTGACTTTGCTCATACTTGCTCTTTCATTTAGTGTGCCTTGGATGAAAAAATTGATGTCCAAGCTCTTAGGAAGTTCAAACAAAGATTCACCTGACCACGCAAAATAACTTTCCTTGAACTTGACAATCTCTTCAAAGGGTAGAGCAGCCCAGTCAGAGGTATGCTTTTCACAGTGTCTTCCATCCAAAAAATAATCTATGGTCTCCCTGGTTTCGTCCCAATGTCCCAGCCTCACAAGTCCTATACACTGGTCCACTGATTTGCCTTGTAATCTTTGTACTTTGTCGCTTTGTCACCACATAATCCAAAATCTTGACATTGCCAATTCCCGCATCCTTCCACAACTTTCTTCTGCTTCAATAAGATTCCATGCATTAGGAGAGAAAGTAGCTTATTAATATGCCTAAAATTGGTGAGATGGAGACAACAGAGAGAACTCTTTGACAGTGATCTATAAAGTATATTAATATGCTACTACTTTAAGTGCTGGAGAAGCAGACAGTAGTCAACTGGAAAAGTGTATCTATTCATGAAAATGGGGTCTGTACTTACCTAAAGGGCAGCAAATGACACACAGTAAGGGAAAACAGTCTTCTGCAGCTATGTGTCAAAAACCTCTAATAGCTTAGGCTCTGAGCCAGAAATGTTCATAAGAGATATGGATGGTGAAGGAAATTAACAGCTTGCCCTCACATGTTCCTACCTCACATGTCCTGTTCATGGAGACTTCCATAGCATAAGTCACATTAGGGCACAGACAACGCTCATGATTTCTCTCATAGCCAAATTTCTATAAATTCCAGGCGTTTTGAAACTAACAGTAATAACATTGCGACAAAGTCTTTTGAAAAGAATGGGAATGGAGATGTGCAAGAACCCCAGCACATTACATTTTTATCACATCTCTCCTTGAAACTGCCAACAAAGATCAGATGAAAATAACACTGACTCCTAGAGATTACTCCATTAAAAACAAAATTAAAATAAAAAATATTTCAGTGATGAAATACTCTCCCAAAATGATCAAATTCTTTTTAAATAAAAGCTGATGATGATCTTTTCTGTCCTCTGCTACTAAAATATTCACCAAAACTACTTCTGATGACTCAGGAGTATATTATTGGGGTTCAGAACAAAAGCTTTTACTCTTTTCTAATAGACTTGTAACTGTCCATCACATACATTCGTCTATAAAATGTGCATATGGAGAAGAGCAACCTGACCTTCTTCATACCATAGAGTTACAAACCAAATTTTAAAACCCACCACTTTTTCCCACTCTACTAAAATCCTGTCCCCCTCCTTTAATCTCACAGATCCACTTTGCTGTTTTCTGACTGCTGACCATTGCTATGGCAAGCAGACACTCACAGAACACTGTTGATCCAAGTTACCCCATACAGGTGAAGATATCTTGGATTTTTTCAAGTCTGCATTGTTATTTTCACTTTAACTATTAGTATGACTTTCAGGTATTGGCAATCATTCACATAATTTCTTGGATTTGCTTGGGTCACCTCACAATACAATCACAGCTCTCACAAAATCCTTCAACTCATCTTTTATCATCTTTCAGAATATTTTTCCAGGCCATGCTAATACAAGTGGAGTGCATGAAGATAATTCTGTAAGATAAGACCTATGCAGCAATTTTGAGCCTCTGATTTTCTGGTTGTTGAGACATCTGATAATGAACAATTTAGAATAATCAAAAGTGAAAACAGGACTATAACTATTACAAGTGACAAAATATATCACTGTCCCCATATTCTCCCATAAGGTAGAATACATTGTTTTTGTAACGAAATCAGGGTCTGGAGAAGGACCTGAGCAGGAGAATAAAAATGGAACAAGTGTTGTCCTTAAACTAAGGAGTTCTGTATGTGTTTGATGGGACTGAATTTTTGCATTTCTCCTATTTTATTGTAAGCTTCTAAGAAAGAAATAAAAGAGAAGGCAATTGCCTTTCTTCACTGATCAGGAATTGTCTGAAGGATACAAAGACACTTTCATTATAATTTTGACTTTGTTTGAATGGGCTGTAGGTATCAACCACAGGCTTTAGAGATGGGATTGTATTCTCAACTCTGTGTAATACCCACCAGCAGCAGACAAACCTACTCTGACATGTTAGTTTTGACTAATTCTAATAGATTTTAATTTATTAATCAGCTTGTGATGCAGGGTTTTTTTCACATTCTTTCTACTTCACCAAAGGTACATCTTCTAGCACTACTACCAGGATCTCTTCCTTCATATTGCTTTGTTAACTTCAAAGGAGTGAAAAACATTATGTTTCAAGGCAAGTTCTACCCATGTGGGCAACGACTTATTTTTAAGACATTGGTCTTCCTTCATGATCTTTTGAATCTCATACAAGTGGGAGAAATAGAATTTGTCTGAGCTATGATATACTTTCTAATACTTACTACATATATTTCTCTCATAACCCTATTTATTCTTCCTAACTTTATTCTTTAATCTTCCATTCCATATCAGATGCACTATACCTCCCACACTCAAGTGCTTCTGATGATAGTTTATTTTTCAATTTCTTTAAACTCTTCTTGACATTTATTCAACCCACTTATTATTTGATGGCACACGTTTTTCTAACTGAACATTAACTGGAAGGTTTTAATTTCTTTTCTGGCATGAATATATATCGTTTATTTTAACTCATCAACTAGTCCCTGCATTCTTTACTAATTCAGTCTGTTTAAACAGTGTGTAGGGGGAACTAAATAAATGCTGAAAGTTTGGGATGAAATCAGATATGATAAATGAAGGAAGGGAAAGTACAATATTACACTTCGTGCAAATCAGATCAAAGTCAAATATTATTTATTGTCTAATTTCCCCTTGTACACATTGTGCCAAGAAGGAACAGTGTGCTGTGTCAATAAATGTACAGACTAATTTATGCCTGAAACTAGATGTGACCCTGTTTATTTTAAGGGAGCTTAACTGTTCTCCTTTGCCTAATGATAGCTAATCTCTAGAGGCTCAGCTTCATCCAATCAGTCTGAGCCTGATGAATCACCCCTTAACTTTCCTATTGTATTTTCTGAGAAACCTCTTCATTTTTTATTTAAGAAAACCATATGGAAAAGAATTTTTATTGCAGAATTTTTGATATAGGCAGAATCCCCACACACACCCCTCCCAAAAAGAGCTGTTTATGGCACAAGACATTTTCTTTCAACATCAGTTCTTGGACTAGAAAGCATGCAGTACCCCTTGAGTATTTTGTGTATATATCTTAAAATATATAAAAATATTTGAATGAGGCAGTTTTCACTTGCATGAAATCACCATACAGTGAAAGCACCACCAACATGCATAATTTTCAGGTTTACTTAAAATTTTCACAAAGTGATGTACCAGAGCAAACGGTCCAAACAAATATTTTATGAACCAACAACTACTATTTGCTCTGACAATAACAGCAGTCTAACAAGTACAGATTCACAGTTCACCTTGGAAATGAGAGAGACTGAATGTAAAATTGAAAATTCTTTACTCTAAACTCAGAATGGTTTTCTGAATCAGTAACAATCCATTGGTTATCCTAGGCTATTGATTATTGATAAAATTATGAAGCTTTGAAGAAATAGAAAAAAATCTGTGTTGAGCAAAAAAAATTTTGAAGTTTCCCAATTTTAAAACCTTCTAATAATCTGAGCGTTGCAGAAAAATACAGAGATAATACATCACCTTGATAGACTGATGTTTTGCAGGGACAGTTATGTATCAAATCTTCCTCAGACTGTAAAGCACTCAGATCTGTAGGAGGATTCTATCTGCACTAAGCAGTCTGCCACATGTCATGAAGCTCACAAAATGTGTCAGAGTGTAGGATGGCTGTGGAAGAGATGTGCTACAATATGCTCTAGCTTCAAGTAGACTTATTCTGGACTCATTAGTGCTGTGAAACACTGCTGTGTGCATACCATGTCATTTAAAATCAACCTTTCTAACTTTGTTACCTTGTGAGGTAACATCACAAGGACACACACACACAAGCTGTGAATCAAGGAGAACCCCTACACAGTGCTAACGTATTTTTCTAAACAATAAATCTTTGATTATTTTTTTCCCAAATGAATTTTTAATTCTAAATTGTGAAAGATAGACGTTTTCTTGAAATATTTCAATACCTTCACCAACAAAAAGGATAGTCGAGACTTTAGTTTCTTCTGTTTCTCTGTACTAACACCTTACGCTTTATGGCTACAGTATGTGAAATCACCGCTTCATGTCAGCTTAAAAGCATGGGTTCGAAGGAACTTTCCTATATCCTAAACTTCACTGGCTTTCTGAAAGCTACTTAAAGTTGATGTACTTTGGATGTTGGTTGAAGTGTTTGCTGTGAGGCATAAGCACACCTTACAGTCCTATCTTATAACTCTTCAAATGTCTTTGCAGGTCTCATGAGAAGTCTCTAGATTGATTGGCCCCAATCTATCCTGAATGAAAGGGCTCCTATCTGCTGTTGCCTAAGTACACACAAGAAAAAAACTTGGCACTATAGTCTTTTCTTTAAAGAATACTTTTCCCACTCTTTCACTGGCTATAGGTGAAATGTTACACACTAGGTGCAGGGCCATATTTCTGCACTAAGGTAGACACTTTTCAAACACTCAAGGCAAGCTTACAGATTTAGAGAAGTCTATTTGGATGACAGAGGAGACCTGAGACATTTTACTGTCTGTAGAATGTATCTATGACAGGTAGAGATTGAGACAACCTAAAGAACTAATTTTTAACTTCCTTAAATTGTATTGAAAGGTCATTTAAAAAAATAATCCGTCTGCATATTTGTCATGGTTTGAGAGCCCCAAAATCCAATTCCCTAGTCTAAGCCCCCTCTCACATCTCAACCCAATGTGAGATGGGTTTTCCAGACAACCACACGAGACTCAAAATGGGGGAAAGGGAATATATTACAATGACTATACAAATTAATACTACAATACAGTATATACAGCCTTAATTATCTCTACCATGACATAAGTATTTACAATGGATCAAATCTCTTCTCCCCTCCAAATAAAAGTCCAGGAGGGAAGAAGGAAAGATCCCTTCTTCAGAGCAGCAATGTCTCTAAGGCAGGAAGTTTATCTATTTCGCTCTTCTTCTCATGCAGCAGCTGGATCTCTGCCAGCACACACGAGGGGTATCCAAGCCCCTCGGCCACCTGTCTTCAAACAAGGGTCTTCCTCCGTGGGCTGCGTAGCAGGGACAAAACTCGCTTCACCACGGTCATATCACGAAGTGCAGGGGCATCTTCATGAAAGTCCCTTCCTCAGGGGGTTCATCTTGGGCATCTTTCAGTTGAAAGCCTTTGCCTCGAGAATTCTACCAGAGCTCCTGTGCTCTGTCTCAGGCTGCTAGGCTTGGTAGCAGCAGTGAGGGGGGCCAAGGTCACCCCCTCCGCATTCCGTCTGGTCGTCCCACTCCAGCTTCAGGACGCCTGAGCTTCTCAGCTCCTCTCTCTCTGGTGCTGCAGCACTCTACCACTCCTCTCAAGTCCACCTCCCTCCTTTCTCAGAGGTCTCAGAGGGGTATGGGGTTTTTATTTCAGTTCTTACCCCAACTTCCTCTCTCTCTGCTGCTCTCTCTCTCTCTCTTGGCTCTCTCAGACAACTCAGTGTCTTCCTTGGCTGCATACTGTTGCTTTCTTATCTTTTGGCTCTTAGCCACAGTCTCTGGACGCTGCTTCTGCCGCTACTCTGTCTCTACTCACTCACAGTGGAGAAAACTTTTTTGGCTTTGAGACACAGGTACTTAGCCCAGCATTACGCTGTTCCAAGTCCCTGCAGCCCCCCCCCCAGCCAGGGGCTGGGGGGCCCCAGAGGCCCCAAGGGGCTCCGAGCCCCTTCCTCGTGGTGTCAGAACATGGCTACCACTTCTACCACCAAACTACAACTAACCTTCTCCTCTTCCATTCTAAGTGTGATATGTTTATATTTCGCAGAAGCGCTCACTGGGTGAAATTTCAAAACTTCCAGGGTCACCACCCCCTGGGGTTTTACCATTTTATAACTTCAGGGGGAAAAACTGTTTCCCACCACCACAATATTATGGACACTTTAAGCAGAGAAAAAATGATATGTTTGATAAAAAATAAGACCAGTAATTCATCATATGCCAAAGTAAAGCAGAATACAAACCAAAATAAATAAAACTTAAAAGACAGAAAACCAAACCAAACCAACCAACCAAACCCTTAAAGAATGCTTTGGCATGGATCACTATTGGTAAAAAAACCCCAACACTGAAAAACAAGGAACCTCACCCTTCATACCTTATTATTCACTCAAAGGTATCCAAGGAAGACAATACTACTGCACAGACCAGGCAGAAGAGGAATATAATAAAACAATAGAAAACAAAATTTATCCAAGAGAAAGGTAAAATTTTTACAGATAATAGAGATTCATGCTGGTTACAGAACCATCAACCATTATGGAAGAAGCACTCTCTTTTGCCAGGTAGAATTACACAATTTTTTATCAGTTAATTTAAACACCAATGCCTCAAAAACATAAAAATTAAAGAGAATTATGAGAGTCTGTTCTGTAATATTGAGTTGAGATCCTAAGAATATGTATCTAGTCAACTTATTCAGGTAAAAAATTACCAAGGGAAATGCTAATAAATAGTGAAAAATATAGATATTATTAAAATAGATATTCTGTAGAGTTTTAGTCTCTCTTTATCAGCAGAAGATGGGCCTAGAGGGGAAACCTCTACATATTAGCAGAGAGAGGTCACTTAAATGAAAGTAGTGACTACAACATTGGCTTGTTTTCCCTGAAACTGCTAATTTTCAAAGATGTAAAATAGTCTTGTCAACATATGTCTTTTATTTTGAGACTTCCTAGAGAGGTGAAGAGCAGACAACTATTTTTTTAATATGAACACCAAGTTGATAACAACTGAACCTTATATGTCTGCAAAAAAAGCAGAGAGGGGAAATGTCTTCCATTAAGGGTAAGTTAAATCTTACTTAAAAAACAATAAACTGGTAAGTCATCAGATATTAAGGATAAATTTATAAGATTCAATATAGGACCACTTATTGAACAAACACCACAATTATATAACTTTGCCAGAGTCCACCTCTGTTCTGTGAACATGGTTAATTATGTCAGATCAGCAGCCACTTGAAGACTATAAAGGCATAATAAAGGAAATGTAAAAATGAAGGTTTTTAAATAATTTAATGGAGAACTACTTCTTAAAAAAAAAATTTCACTTCATGTTGTTATTATCGTTTGCCAGCAGATCATTCAAGATTTGATTATGCCAGTAGCACATCAGGAAATTCTAATTGGTATCTCTACCTTCATAACTTTGTGAATGGTATCCTAATATGTAGTAACTTCTGACACAGAGGTTGATTATTTTTTAAATGAAGGTTAAGGTTTTTCACAACCTTGTGAGTAAAATATGATGTCATAATGAACACAGATAGCAGTGTTCATGTGGTCCAAAGACAACAGCCCTTTACTTTCAGCTTGTAGGTGCTGAGCTGAAGAGGTAATGGAACATTGCAAAGAAAGGAAGACACCAAGCCATTCTGGCTGGTGTCCGGATGTGGAGGAGCAATGCCCTATCCTACATGGGACAGATGGCCACTTCCTCTGTGTCTCCAGCTGTCCTCAGATTCTGCAAGAATCAGATATGGTCAACTCTGGCATATTTATCAAGGCAGACTCCTGAAATTGTGATTTCATAGCAGGCTACTGAAATTTTTACAAGGCTCAATAAGTATAATCTGAAAAAAAAATAGGACAGGTCAGGGACATTTTTCTTAGTGCCAGTTGTTCCCAGAGGCTACATTTTTCAGAAAGGATATGGTGACTTATCGCCAGAGTTGATGAGGCCAGATAACTTGTCAGTTATTAGCAGCAGGAGGATTAATGGACATCCACCAAAAATATCATGTTCAATACATGGGTTATTCAGGGATGAGGATGATTGAATTTGGAAGGAAATTGTTAGGGTATCTGAAAAGTTAATTTGAAATGGGAGCAGGTACCAGGCACTAGATCTTATCTGAAAGCTTATTTGAAGGAAGAGTCCAAAACATTTGTCAGTTCTACAGATGCCCTCATTCGTGATTAATCAGAGTAAAGAATGGACAAAAATCAAGGGATGCCCCAAAGCTGAGAAATGAGTTTAATTATTCTGTTTGGAGTAACAAGAGTGCATTCAGCTTCCTATGTCTTTTATTGCTTCTGTAAAAGGGGCAGGCAGTTTGGTATGAGTAAAAAAAAATACAAATAGGAAACAGGAATAAGGGAGAAAGGACAGTTGATGATATACCTCTAGTATGTAAAAACAATTAAGGAAGGTGTTTTGATATGCACTGTAAAATTTATTGCCAGAGAGTTCCCACAAGAGCTAAGCTAATAAATTCATGCCCTAATTAAGCCACAGCCCTTTTATCTTGTTTTTAATTCTAGACACAGAGAGAAATCTCTTGTGGATGATAGCAAACATGATATTTGCATCCCATAGTTTGTAGGCCCTTGTCCTTCTGATGCTATGGTTTTGTCAGTATGTCCAAACGTTCATTTATGCACATTATTTCCTCATATGCAATGCTACATTACCATAAAATTCAGCTGGTGATAGTGATTCAGCAGTTTTGATAGAACTAAATTGTAGTTTCTCTTTCTCTTTCTCTTTCTCTTTCTCTTTCTCTTTCTCTTTCTCTTTCTCTTTCTCTTTCTCTTTCTCTTTCTCTTTCTCTTTCTCTTTCTCTTTCTCTTTCTCTTTCTCTTTCTCCTTTTCCCTTTCTTTCTATTTTTTATTTTGATTTTATATTTTTTTATTTTTCTCCTTCTCTTTTAAATTTTCTTTTCTTAGTCAGATCATCCACCAAATTCTTTAGAATCACCTTACCACTTCTAACCTATGCTTTTCTATACTACTGTACCCTATTCTTGTCCCCTCTTTCTTACACTGAATGAATTTTTATTATTACACTATTTCACTTATTTGTTAGCTTACCTCCAAATGCATCATCTTCATCCCTTCTCTTTCCTGTGTAGAACACATTGTGTAATCTTTTGAGGATTTTTGTCATGTTCCAGGTTTTCTCTAGCCAATGTCCTTTCTTCACAACTGAGTTCAAATGCTGATTTAGTCCTGCAGTTAGTGCTTAACAAAGTGTAAAAAGACTGATTTCTCTGACTATAAAACATATACAAAAATCAAAAATACTTTTACTATTGTATTCAATGCAATCTCTCAACTATGCACAGAGATACAGATATGGCTCATCACAATGTTGCTTTTGTTTATTAAGTTTTCCCATAGCATTTCCCCAAATCCTTTTAATCAATTGTGATGCAGTTAAACCATTCTTGACTCTCTGACTCCTCCTGCTATTCGGATTTGTTGTCTCCCATAAGTTCATTCCACTTTAATTTGCCCTGAATTTACAGAGTGATGACTTTTTATATGAACTGCTTAGTTCATTGATGAAGGGAAGAAATAGTATGAACTCATTATAAATTCTTAGGGCTCAGCCTATTTCTGAAAAGTGTCCTGTGTGGGATCTGCATTCATATTGGTATCAAGTAACTCTTGACTGCCTGTTACCTACATTACAGGAGTACCTGAAAGATCCAATTCAGAGTTGGTACAATACAGGCAAGCCAGGAAATGGCTGTCCATATAGCATAAAGCAGTATTTTTAATTCCTTATAGACCTCACACATAGATTTTTTTGTTGCCAGCATAGTAAATTCTAAATGGAGCAGGGAGCTCAGGTTGGGAGGTTCTAGTTTTTGAGGATGAGTTCATTTAGACACAAATACACAAATATGGAATGGTATGAAATACAAAAAGAAGTACCAGAAGGGTAGGAAATAAAACTAACATAGCTGACAGGCAAAACAGGGGATCCTCAAGAGGACAGATGAATAGGAAAAGGGTCTCAAAATCACAAGCGCATTAAAAGCATGAAGTGCTTTTAAAGAAAAAGACATTCTGCCTGACTTGTCTTATAATTTAGATATTCAGAAAAACAGTTTCACATTTGATGTCTGCAGGGCAGAATTTGACAGTTGTAGTCTGGTGTAGCAGGATCTCAATGCAGACAGCACAGTGAAAATGCAGAGGTTGTTCAAAGAACACGATGTTCAGTGTGGGTGAGGGTATCCACATGTCTCTCCAACTCTTTTGTTTCACTGATTCACCTTATTCTAACATGGAAAAATTCCACTGAAAGATAGAAATACTGAACTCTGCAACAATAAAGAAATGGAAATTTGTATTCAAAATGGTGAGTAAAGAAAAAACTCTCACTCTATCTTTCATAATTCTTGACAATCTCAATTTAGAAAGCAAGAAAAATTAAAGTAACTTAGAGACAGTCTATCTATATTCTGATAATATTTTTACTTTGGTGGCCAAGAATATTATCAGTTGGATGGTTCAATAAGCTTTGAAGTTTTTATTGTTGGGTTTTATATTTTTAATAAAAGATTAAATAGATAGTGCCTTTAAATAATCAAGGTGTGGTGGGATGCTGTGAACCAAAACTTCATTCAAAGGCATGAAGCTGCAATTCCAGTCTGATTTATGTTGGTCGGTAGAAGATAACTACTTCATGTCTGCTTTTATAGGAAACACCTTATACACTTGATGAATTTTACTAAAGCTTTAATTCCATCTTCGGACAATGGGACATTGTTCCTGTTCTTTTACTTGTGGGGTAGTTGTAATATATGAACACAGAATAGCATCCCTCTAGTTTCCATTCATCCGAATCATTTTGGTTCTCATCCATTATGAAATGAGGAGAAATGAAACAAGCATCTTTTCCCTATACAGTCTGTAAATTATGAAACATTGTACAGCTGGTCAAAATGAATGATTAACTGAGATCAAGAGGTATTTCACAAAAATGGTCCATTCTTCTCAATCAGAACTACGACTTGGTATACCAGATCAGAAAATAATGTTATATGTAAGTGTTCTTATTCTGATCCCTGGTAAGCTGTAATGTTATATCTTGTGTAACAACTTGCTATTGCAAGATCATAAAAATAATACTATTTTAAGGATATTCTTGTCTGTATAAAAGACATCTTTATACAAAGTCATGTTCTTTTTTATTAGCATATATATTGTGAATGAAAATCTAAAATAAGAAGCTTTCATAATGAAAGTACAACATTCTTTTGGTTTGAATTTGGGGGCAGACAAATTGCATCATTCTTTGAAATGGTAGATATCCTGCTTGATAATTGATATCGTTAATACTAACTTAATCAAATTTATTTATCATCTTGGATTTGAAAATATTAAGGTATAGGTCAAAAAATATTCAACAGATTTAGCTGGTTACCACTTTGCCTTTCAACTTTGTGAGCCTGAAAGAAAGTATATTTTTCAAACTGTTCAAACTCCCCTTTATCTAATGTTAGGTGTGAATGTGTCATTTTTTGCATTACTTCAGAGAATTTAATTTCAAATTATTGTCCACCATTCTCTGATCCATATTTGTCATGATTTTGGACTGAAATTATTGGTAATTTATATTGACTTTATTACAATTTCTCCCACTAAGGTTTTTTGAGTTTTGGATTTTTTTTGGTTGGTTGGTTGATTGTTTTTGGTTTTTTTTTTTTTTGTTTTAATCTAGTCTGCTACCTCTTATGTATACATGAGCTTCATATTGTGAATATTTACAATAAATATTAGTTTTACTAATATGGACTCTGTCACTGAAGGCAATAAAACTGCTCAGATATTAAAAGTCATTCACCTTTTCAAATTTTCCTGATTCAAGATTTCACAATATAAGCTTTCAGGAGCTGTAATGATCACTGCATGACACGGTTTTGTGCAGCCCTTGACACTTAGTTGCCTTGATCCCTGATTAAGTTCTGTTATCTCACTGGGAAACAAATTTTTTAAAAAAATGTTTCTCACCCAGAATTCAGTGTTTACAGTACCACATAAACTATCCTTGATTATGAAGGTCTTCTAATAGTTCAGGTAATATGTAATTTATGCAAATCTATACATGAAGGCTTTTCTTATCAATGTAGTTCCATTTTGCTTCTAAGCTGAATTGCATTTCATCATTTCTGTACTAAACCTCTCAAAGTGTGATGTCTTAACCAGTATAACTTTTTCCAGTCTGACTAATGTAAGTGTCCTTGAAGTTTGGTCTTATGTTAAAAAAATGTGGAAGTAAAACTTTTTTGGAATGTTCATTTTTGGCTTTGCTAGCAAAGAAGTGCCTTTTTTAAAAATTTTATTTTTTAAAAAACTCCACAACTTCATATAACTAAGATTTCAGTACAGTTGTAGCAATTATCTTTGAATGGGGCTCAATGGTGAATTAGAAATGTTTTTTCTCCTGTCATTTGCATTCATTTCATATAATCCTCACTGTCTTGCCTGATCACAGCATCTAATGCCCAAACTAAAGAATGTTTCTTAACAATAGAAAGCTGCACATGTTATCAAATAATATTTAGCAGTTAATTCTCATCAGCCTTTGAAAGACAGGAGGTGAAGGGCAAGAAATAGGAAAAAAAGGTGCAAATGAAGACTGCAAGATGTATGCATAGCAGAATAAATTAGAGAAAATCATAGAAATCATGAGCAACAGATCAAGCAAGGCCATAAGTGTTTTGTGCATGATCTCACTTGGGCAATAAAAATTAGTGGCATATTATATGGCTCATCATGCTTTATTATATTTACAAGTTTTAGACTGTTTTCCTATTTGAAGTCAGCACTGCAAAGATAAATTTTTTTAGGAAAAATAACCCTTTTACTAATTACTTTCCTATTCATAACACATCCCTGTCAAATATGTCCATATACCTACCTGTATATGAGACAGTTGACTAGGCACAGATGTTCTGAGTACATTTTTACTTGTCATGTTCCCATATTATCTACAAGCTATTTCTAAATGCATATGAAATATCTATATGTAGATATTCATATGCATCTGTACATATCAGTGTGTTGCTTAAAAGTAGGTGTTTTTTATAGTTCTCAAGAAAAAACAAATATACAACAAAACCCCAAAAACCAACCAGAAAGCCTACAAACCAGGGAAAAAATGGTGTCTTTAATGAGAATGACCATATAAATAACGATTTTTCCCTGAGGAAAATTATTACTTTGAGATTCCTGAAACCTAGGACAACCTACTCATCTATCATTGGAAACTGCCATTCTGTAGCATTTCTGTTTAAAATAACTTACACACTTATTGCACAGTAGCTCTGCTCAGAAAAAAAATGGTTTTATAGCCCATAGATATTTAATAGCTCAGCTGCAACTGATCTGTCTGATGGATAGGGCTTTTAACTACATTGTGATTTTTGGAAGACCAGAAGTGGAAGGAAACTAATTGAATTGGCTTTTGAATTGACTGGGGGGCTGTCGTTGTTTGACAGACAATGAAAACAATTTAAATCACCTTTAACAAGAGAATTCCTTTGACTCTGGGGGTATCACCATGGATTCACATACTATTCCCTGGGGTGCCAGTGCAAACCACACTTTTAATTGCCAGTGTTGCTCATACATAATCATATTGTCAGCAGGGTGTATAGCAACTGTGCAGGGTCTGCACAGTAGTGTAGAGGGGAGCTGTTAAATTGTGAATGTCTTTGATCCAAACTAGAACAAATAGATAGACTTCAGCGAAGAAAAGTTCATTCATCATTCTTGTTAACTAAAACAATATCTTTTTCAGATACATTGCATAGAATTTGGTGTTCAGTAGGGCAATGACCCCTTGAAATTTCTTGCTGTCTAAAAGCCACGAATTTCTTGCCAAAAATATGATCTCTAAGGTGGATTTCCTATTCTTCATGTTTGATAAGAATAAATCTTAATCAAAAACCCAGTTTGAAACAATTAATTTCACATCCAAGTTTGGTGGGAGATTGTCTTAATTGTTATCCATCTGTCTTTCTGGGGTTTTATGATGTTCACATCATCATATCTGAATCATTTTGTATTTTATAAGAAAACACAAGGGATCTATTTCTTTATTTCTTTCTTGCCTAAGATTCGTAGTATTTATGCAGAATAGCATCAATTTGGTGTGCTGTAATTAAAACCAGTGGTCAGCAACACAGAGAACTCTCACTCAATACAAGTTTTAGTTACACTGCTGTAATATTTAAAGCAGAGTTTTCTTTAAATGAAGCTACTACTTATGCATTTTTCAAAAAGAGTTTAATCTACAGCATTGGATCCTCAGATGTGGGGGCCCTTTTATATTATACTGTTCTAATGTATTTTTATGGGTTCCTCTCCACTTAACACATTTACACCTGACACATAGTGTCCAATCTTCATCTGTAGCATGGACTAGAATAAATACAGTTATAAGCACATCCTTAGTTACAGATCACTAAGACTGGTCTGAGAGGGAGTCAGTGTCCAATGCACTCTTTCAGTATCAAGTAAGACCAGAGCAAAATACAGAGCTGAAGCGTAATACAGGGTATAGATTAGTAGCAAGCTAAAGGGACAAAACATCTTCCTGGGGAAAGCTTGAAATTATTTTGGGCATGAGTGACTACCAAAAACAATGAAGAGCTATTGAGTATAAGAATTTTAAAACTTATCAGGTGACACAGGCATTATTAAGCATATAGCCTGAACCAGGAACATTATTTGATCTATTTTAAAACTTGGCTTAAATATCTATATTGTATTAAAATTGGGAACCACAAATTCTGAAAAGGTCAAAAGAAACCTCTAAGTTTTAGATGTTTGGAATAATCTGCAAAGAGAGTGTATTTTATTCTGTGTTGCAGATATGGGACATATTCTTAACTCATTCTGATACCCCTTAGCTGTTTCCCCTCACAGACGCAAGGCTTCCTTTTCTGTATTCATCTACGCCAGGAAAGGTAGTTGCCACAGAGGTGGCTTGCTGAAAATTCTCATATTACGTTCTGATTTCTGGAAATTCTCTCTGATCTAGGTGCAATTACTCAACATAAATACCCGTAGTTTATTTTTCCGTTTGTTTTTTCAGAACTTCCAGGACACTTCTTCCTAAATCATTGCACTGAACTCAGATGCTTACACACAAGTTTCTAGATCGTGGCTGTTCATGAAGAAAACAAAAAATTTAGTTCAACTTTTCACTTTATTCAGGTACCTGACTAGAAGTTGACCAATCTGCAATTTCTAAAGCATTATGGATGTTTTTTTATTTAAGCAAGAAACAGGAAGTGTTGATGTTGTGTCATCGTAGAAATCAAGAGAATACATTCACTGTGTTCTGCACAATTCACAGGAAGGAAATGTATACGCTAAAGCCAGAAGTTCAGATGCTGTTGTCTACAAATAAAAACAACAACTCTAGAAACAGTCACTTAAAGTTATACCTGATTGAATGACCTGAAGGATTAGTTCTGTACACTTACGACAAGCAGTTCACTTCTATCTGACCTGGATCTGACAGGTTTACATGTTGTAGACATCATTCTATTTATTATTCTTTTGACTGCGGAAGCAAGAACAAGTTATTCTTCCAGGAATTAACTTAACAGACATTTATCTATTCCCCAGAAGACGTGAATGAGAGGGGTAACCCTCCTCCTGATCCCAAGAAAAATATGCGTGTATTGAAAATTTTATAGTAGTAATATGACATAACACCATGCTGCTCTTACTGGCAAGTTTATTAAGAAAACCATGTATGTTAACTTTGCATGAAGGATAAAATATTTCTCTTCTCAATGCTGACTTTATGCTACTGGAGTGTCTGCAGAAGGACAGATAGTAAGAAATCAGGTTGAAACTTTGCAACATCTGGTATTTTCAATCCAGTAGGAATTACCACTAGGATATTACCTGACCCATTATCAAATTAGTGGCCTACCAACTGAGACTATAATGGACTTATCAAATGACTGGACAGAGTTTTACAGGGATAAATGTAAGAAAAATCTCTCTGGCAACTGTAGCAGACTCAACCCTGGTCATCAACATGATGAATACTGTTCACAACATGAAGCATAGGAAGGAAAATTATGCACCAATGTGATTCTCAAGCAAGAACATCTTAGTAGAGCGTGTTCAAGGACGCTCTTAGCGATATTGAAATTTGACTAAGAAAATAGGATTTTGCCATTATTAATTAACACCTACAGAGATTATGTTGACATAATAAAGGCTCAGAACTTGTCCAGACATATATTGATTGATCTGATTTTAGTTGTAAGAGCAACTGTCTAATGTGCAGATATTATTGCCTAGATTTACCTTTACTGTAGTTTGATTTAAGGTAGCTTTGTGTTATAACACCTACTGTTAGTTAATAGCCAGTTATTCTGTTTAGAGTGACCTATGATCCTAGACATGAAATTTAGTATAGAAGAAACCAGGCTTAAGCAGAAAACAAAAATCACACTGGTCACTTCAGGAGAGCATCTTTTGTGAATCATGTTAAACCATGAAAGTTTTAAGAGCGTGAAAAAGAACAGTAAAACAAATATCATCTGGAAGTGAGAACCTGTCCAGACAAAACATGTAAGAAAGCTGTCCTCATTAATCCATGACTGAGAAGGAAGAAAGCCTGGTCATGATCATCATACCCTCCCTGGTGAAGACCTCAGTATGCCAAAGTATAGTGCTACCCTAAAATCCTCCCATTTTTCTGCAAGGAGGACCCAAAGAGATGTTGAAATGTTAAATGTTACACCACGTGAAAGTGGTAGATACGCAGAAGTTAATGTACAGCAATTTTTGTTGTTATTAATTACAGATATCTGTAATAATTAGATCATTTGGATGGTCAGTGTTAGTATTACTGTAACCTGACAAACAATAAGTGTTTATTGTATTTTGATTGGACTGTCAGAACATTAATAATTTTAGTTACAGATTATTGTGTCTTTAAAAAAACAGGTTTTCTTCTTGTCCTTATAAACACTTTGAGCATAATAAAAATGATGGACCAGTGCAAACTTAATGAAACTGTTTTTTCTGAAAAAGTGTTTTCCCATTGCTTCTTTTTCATTTCAGGAAATAAAGGGTACATACAAGAACCATTTAGAATTCCCCATGCATCTGATCTTTCAGAATAGGATGAGTGTAGTTGGGAGATAAATACTTGTCACCTTGATAATATTTCTGGTCCATGACAATTCTAACAAGTGTTATCATTATCAGTCATAAAATTTCTGTATACTAATTTTGGGGTAATCTGCATTAGGAGAAGTCATTACCCACTTCCTGTACTGCATAACCAGTAAAGCTGTCAAGCCAGCAGAAAACATCAGTGAATATGGTCTGATTCTAATCTAATGGTATTTCTCTGAATGTTTATATTGGCCTTTTTAGCCACCAGCACGCTTGTGACAAACATGGGTAGAGACCTTTCCCAAATCTTCGTTCTTGAAGCCCAGCCATGAGGATGATGATATCTAAAATGTCTGCCTCTTTAGTGCAGTACCGATTACCACACTCCAACTCAAAACAGTAGTCACAGAGACCATCATGGAAAAAAGAAAATCAAGAAGATCCTTTCTTCTAGTGCACAGTGACCCGAAAATAAAGGTTTAGTCACATTTAGCTCAGAATATACTCCATACAGACTAAAGATTGGGTAGGTCATAAGCAAGACAGAGTGAGGTTGTGTAGGACTGGTTTTTTCTGGAACCATTAATGTGTGACAATTTCAATTTTTACTTGATGTTTTTTACTGCTCTTGTGCCACTTGTGTTGGTGACTGATCTATAACTTTTCCAGTCATAGCTTGAGTCATGAATAAATATCTGGAAACACACTATCAAGGCTAGGTCTGTGAAGAAACATCACACTTCAAATGCCATTTTGCCTTTTCAAATCATAAGGTGTGTGATAACCTTATATGTGATCACTACAGCTAGAGAATGCGTGAGCAAAATTCTGCCTTAAAAGGAGATAAACAAACAGGTCAGAGAGTAGTTGACAAGTTTTTCTCATCTAGTCAAGAAGGTCTTGACCCCTCTGGCTAGTTGTGCGTAATTGGTAACAGTGGGACTCTTTCAACAGGAAAAAAATAGACTGAAACAAAATAAATACCAAAGAACTGTCCCTGTAAAGCTATACTAGAATTACTGGAGTTACAGTTCTGTGTCAAGATCAGACCTACAGTCTGAAATTCTAAAACAGAGAAGGGCATCCCTACCCTCTAAATATCTTTATATGAAGATAAGTTACAACTGATTAATAACCAGTTCTGATAATAGCATCACAGAAAGGTTAAACATCAGCTTACCTGTAATATTTTGAGTCTCCTATGTTTTGATAGATTACCTCCACTGAACCAAATTAATGGCAATGTGCTACCTGTTGTCTTTCCATGCTCACTTTCTGGTAATTTAAGTGCTTTCAGGGTCATATTGTCAGTCATACCTACCACAATGCAGCCACAATACAGGGTATTGTACTAAAAGATCTTCGTATTTCCATGTTATTATGTCATTAGTTATATTCATAGCAAAATATATACAGAGATAGTAGAATATCCTATTAGAATTGTTTTTCTAACCAATCCAGTACACAACATACATTAAGTCTAGTATATCCACTTTCCTCTTTTACAGCAGCTACAGACATTTCAACTGTTGAAGTACTGCATCCCACATATTAGAAGATTTTCTGCAATTATGTTTCTAGGCATATTCTTAACAGCCTAATTTACTTTTGTAGATATTTTTTGTTGTTTTTATTAAGATCCATCTTAAGAAAAAAACATTCCCAGTGTAATGAGAACTTCAGATGCTCTACAAAGCTCTGAAGTCTATCCAAAAGATAAGGCACGGTTATTTTTTTGTAATAAATACAAGTGCATAGCTTACTATGCGCTAAGAAGAGTTAAGGAATTTTTTAGACAGTCTTTAAAAGGGAAGGTGGGGCAAGGAGTGGGAATTACTAAGGAAAGCTTTGTCCTTTAATGGTTGTTACAATATTGAAAAAGGCGTAACTTTAAAGATTTTAATCTCAGAAGAACAGCTGAATGAAACATGATTTTCATTATAAAATGGAAAATATTTGGCTGAGAAAAACAAATCTATGTTTTACAGAGAGTTTAAAAGTTTCATATTTCAGCACTTTTATTAAACAAGCTTCTGAATTCTTTGTTTTAAACACATTTTGCCATACTCTCAAAAATTACTGATGGATCTTCCATTTCTGTAGGTCATTCTGTAATATATTGAGTCACCCTTGGGAAGTATCTCTTTGGATATTTTAGAAAAGGTTTGGTTCTTCAAGAACTTTTTAAAGTACTCAGCTAAGGAGAGCAACTTAACACAAAAGCAAGTGAAGGTAGTTGATAATTACACAGACCTGAAGCTGTGCCTCCTAAAGTAATGTACTTTAGGGTGGCTGAACAACCAAGGCCATAATAGTAGGATATATGTATTTCCCTTGAGAAGACAGTTTAGGGAACTCCACCAAATTTTTGGAACTTCATTCATGAACTGAGTTTTCCTTCCTTCCTTTGTTTAGGGATCACGTTGTCTTGGTCCAGCTAACAGGACCACATGCATGTTATTGTATCCTCTTCTTTTTTGGCCATATATTCAAATTTGTATGTGGTATCTGGTTATTGCCCACCTTGGTTATTGTTAAACTCTTCTTTTCCAATCTGTTTTATGTTGGCATCCTAAATCTTCAAAATCATAGAAATAAAACTTCCAGCCTCTTTTTTAGAGTACTTTTTTTTCAACATTTTCTCTGATATATTTTTTCCAAAAAAATTTAGTTGGGTTTGTGCCTTTTCTTTACGTCTCTATACCAACACAACCAAAAAAAAAATATTTTTTTTAAGTTTTTTAAGTTTTTTAAGTTTTGAGGTACATTATTCCAATACAAGAAAGAAATATTTAAAAAAATACTCGCGTTCCATGACAAAATGTAAAAGTGGATTAGTAAAAATAGCCTACAATTCATTTTCTGAATGATAACCCCAGGGATGTATCTGAAAGGTCTGAACATGTATTTCCCACGTGTCAAATTCCTCCACTCCTGACTGATCTGGGGATTATCGTTGTTTACTTTCTTCTTCATCTTTAAAAACAAACAAACAAACAAACAAACAAACCCTCTAATACAGGAGGTTTGTTTCACCAAATTATTTTTTAAGGCCAAATTGAAAATCAAGTTTCTTAGTAGGAAGAATCCAAGTGATTTTAATGCGATATGGCTTAGGTTCTTAGGACAGAAGACAGCCTAGTGGTATATATTTTCCAGCTGCAATTGGTACAGCACAACTCAGGTCCTGTCTGAGAATGCTGCATGCTCTAGTAATATAAGAAATTAATAGCAGTAACAATGCAAGCATAGGCAGGATACATAAAAGAAGTTTAAGCATGAAAACTAGGTGTAAAGCTAGTAAACGTGACTAGGTGAAAGATTAACCTGTTGTCAAATAGCAGAAAGCATCCATATAAGTTCAAGGTTTTGTTGAAATACCAATCATAATGGTCTTGGCCTATTCTATTGTTAGAAACTTTGCTGCAAGAAACAAATCAAAAGTATTTCTATTTTAGAAAGAAAAGATTATTCCAACTTTGGGGAAGATGCCTAGAGCTAAGCACATATAAGAAACCTTGGTAGAACTGAAACTTTGTAAATCTAAGCACAATCTGTATTTTGACTTAAAGCAATATTTTTCCTAAATAAATTAAATATGTAGCATGTGTACTACTCGTTCTAAAGGAGCCAAACACAGGGTTTTTCTCTTTTCTTTAGGTACATATTGCTTTCAAAGTTATTCTGGTTCTTGAGTCAGTTATTCTGGCTGTCCAGATTACAACTTTTTTTTTTAGTAATCTTTCTTTTCATGCAATAAGAATCTATAATAATTATGATTCAAGCATATTCACCAAAATAATTTTTAATTTATATAAATATTTATATAAATATCCTTAGTAATAACTGAGATTACAATTAATGTTTTAGTAAAATTACTAAATTATAATGATGAGATTTGAGGCTATTGACTTCTCCTTCTATCCATCCCTTCTGTCTTAAGGACACAGGTATAAATTTTAAGTAGAAAATGAATTCTAGTGATATTTCTTTAATTTCATTTTCTTTCACTCTTATTAAAAAAATAATAAAAATAGTCAAAAGAACAAAAATCTATTTTACTACGGAAAAAAAAACAAACCAGTTGAAAATCTTTATGTTTAAATATACTGCATACTCTTCTAGAGTGAAAGAGTTTTTAATTTATTTGTCCTACTTTAGACCATTCCTTTTAAAAGAGTGGGCAGAGGATTAGTTCAATTTGTTTTTGGAGAACTACCACAACCATAACAAATACAGAGTAACACACCACAGTTTGACATTAAACCGTTTTCCTTTGAAATGTGAGAATATGTCCTGCTTGGAAAAAAATCTTATGACTCATCAATATAGGTGGTAGATATATGATAATATAATTAATAGATTTTGTGACTCAAAAATACTGCTACAGGAAGAAGATACCAATTGTCGAAGTAAGAAAATATGTAAACATGGAGAAATTTAGAGAAGTGGGAAAAAAGATAATGAGGAAATTGCAATCAGTCTTCTCATCATCAACCAGAAATAATTAGCACAGCATGCTTCCATTCAGCTGTTGATTAAAGGTATTTGCTTAATATATTTGAAATAATTATGCTAGCTCATAAGGCTCTGTCAGCACTCCTATTAGAAACTATGTCTCTCTGGGTTTTGTACCTTTAAAATTTGTTCAGGGATGCATACAAAATTTCATTAGTTTGAATTATAGCACTTTTAGTCAGATTTGATCAAAGTCATGTGTGTATGTACTTCAGTATGCTTAAAAACCCAAAGCTCGTCTCTTGCATCCTTTGCATATTCTTAGTCCCCAGTGAAGCAAAAAGAAATTACAGAAGCAAAAGAGAATGCAAGAATGCTCAGAAAATATGCCTGGGATTTACATATATGCAGTATATAAAATATCTAAGGCCCTCTGCATACAATTATCATTTATGAATTAATGATCATGAATTAATTTTTTTTTGTGCTTGAAGATGTTAGCTTTTGATTTATAGAATCCAAATGGTAGTATTGGAACTAACTTTTTGCACAGAAATATGATAAACCTCTTTGGGCAAAGTTGCATTCTTCATTAGAAGACTTAAAATCAACTAGAACTTACTTTAATTCCCAGTGCTGACATTTGTTAATACTCCATTTCATCCTGGAAAGGCTATTAAAATCTTCTTGGATTGTTTTTACAAGGTCTAGAGGTTTTTATTTAGTTTGTGGTTGTACTAATGATCTGCTCAACGCATAACTCACTCTACCAAAAAACTGTTTTGTACCTGCAGTGGGACAAATGTACAGGAATATTTTTTTGGAATTACAAAACACTGAGAAAAATTAATTAACAAGATTTTCATTCACTTCCTAAGATACTGGAAAGAAAAACAAACAAAAAAGCTAACAAAAATCCCCACCTCTTGAAGCTTATCTCTCCATTATTCCTCTTAAAGCCTCAGATTATTTGTGGGACCATTAGTTTTCCTTCATTACTGATATCAACACTTTATACTCAATCAATGTTACAGAAGTAATATTTAATAGGAATGCATGTTCAAAAGACCAAATTAAACCTTAGTGTCATATATTTAGTGTAACACATAATAGGAAAAATGTATAATAATTATCTTGCAGTCTTACTCTTGCTACAGTGCAACAAATATGGGCATTTTAGTTGCCTTTTGTGTAGAACAACTACAGGTACAATATACACATGGGGTGAGGATTTAAGCACATCCTTGTATCAGTTGGATCAACTATCCTGTCACCATACTCAAGATCTTCAGTCATCTTTATGCTAAATCACATAAGACTTAATACCTACAACTCTTTAGCGTTTACCAACATCCTTGTCTACGTCCTTTGCAAGCCTCTATGGATTCAAGTGATATATTAACTTCTTATGACAAGTATGACATTATTTAAATGTTTTTATTTTAGAGATTATTTTGAAGTTTATAAGATCAAGTTAAAGCTCAGACACTTGAACTCATGATCACAAAACAGAAATCTGCCTTCCTCCTGCCTGAGACATTATCTGAGCTACAAATTAATAGAAAATAAGATTCACATCCTCACCATTCCAAATTTACAAAGCCCTTACAGGGACCTGAACCTCAGATTCCCACATTTTGGATTAAAATCCTAAACGATTCAGCTATTGACAGTCAGAAGTAGTTTTTTAGTAATTGGTCCTTGTTGACTACTTAAATAATCAAATATTAAGTGGTTTATTTAAAAGGCAGGCTAATAATAAGATGTTCCCTTTTAACACTCTGCTAACATGAATCATATAATAAACATAACTTTTTATTTTCATGAATAGTCCAAAAGCAATATAGAAGTTTCTTTTTGTGAATCCTCTTCACATAAGCAGTTTAAAATCCACATTTCCAAACTTCAAATAAATTTGCCTTGCTGTCTCTCTCAATATTTATTTTTGACTAGCATCCCACAGGTTTCAAAGGCCTGTGCAGACATCTCCCCAGCCACAACTGTGATCATCTTGAAACAGGCAAAATAAAGTTGGCTTTATTTTCTGATCCTTTATTCTATCCTCATGTTGATGCAAAAGCAACTACACTGCATGATACTGAGGTAGCCTTGAGAAGTTTCAGAAAATCATTTTTGCTTTTCTTTAACATACCCAAGTGGCCAGCTTACAAATATTTGTAAAGTGTATTAGCCCATCATACTCATTTTTGCATACATTTAGAGATCCGCATGTTAATTTCGCAGAAATGAATACGGAAACTTCTGTAAGTCAGGAAAATATTCTTTCCTATTGCACAGACATGATCCTAGTGTTACTCTAAAAGGTTTTAGAATCTTTGGCCGTAGCTAAACTCTCCCCTCCTTCAAAGACAAAGCAAAAGAAGAGGCTGAATTTGTTTCATCAAGTTGCCTACTACATCCTACAGCATTTCATATCTATATAACAAACCGTGTCCTCCTTATATAACTATATGTTCCCAAAGAATCCTTTCATAGCCTTGGAAGGTTCTCCCATGTAATAATTAAAATTATAATTATCTTTTTTAAACGGGAGTTAAGTCTTGATGTTCATGATGCTCTGAGAATGCACTATATTGTTTATTCATGATCTTATGCAAAAATTCTCACTTTCACTCATTCTTGAGCTTTTTTGCCCATATTGGGCTGCCTGTGTTTATTTCTAGCTGGCTATAACTAACTTCCCATAAGAAACATACTTCTTCTGCTCATTGATGAATTCTTATGGAGTGTATTCAGGTAACTTGTATTATGTTATTGATAGAAATTATTTATTTCTTTTTAAGAATCTATAAAATTGCAGTCTTTCTTAAAGTGAAGGACTTCAGCTCCACTGTTTCTTGAACTATGAGCCTATTTATACAAGACAATATGATGATAAATCCACTGATCTTCATTCTTTTCTTCATGTAGTCTCATAGGGATTCCTTAGTAATCTTGCTAAATTGCAATTATTCATGTCTTTTCCTACCTAGAAGATAAGGAGGAATTTTCATTCATTCAGGTCTTGTCCATATATATGTCAAGTATGGCCTTGCAAAACTATATTAATTATAAGTGAAACAAGAACACATATTAAAATACACTGTAATGTTTGGATTTCAATCTGGTTATTCTATACAACACCATAACTTAGAGAATCAAGATATCCCATTTGCCAGTAGTTTGCTATGTCTTTCTCAATTAAGAGCAAAAGAGCATGTATTTGACTTCTGTCAATCTGTTCATGTTTCAATGAGAATTAAGTTACAGTGCCAGTAAAAATTTACCATTCCTATTTACATCAAAATACCAACTCCTGGCTTTACAAAGTCCACTGGAGAAGAGTTTTGTTAGAGACAGACCGGTCATTTTTCTCATACTACTACATCATATGTGCCAGTTTAAACATATATTCTGTAGGCTCACAACTACCATACTGTAAGTGATGATTTATCATTGTTTTGTTGTTGATATTGTTTGTCACTGTCTCACCTGTCTCATACTCTAAACTCTAAATATTTTACCCAAAATGAAGGTACAAAATGGAGAATGAACCAACTGTACATGTACATGTACAGCACAAACATGTACAGCACAAACTGAAGTCTTCTCATTTTCCTTTCTATGAAAGACAGCTTTACTTGCAACCTCCTCACATCTATTTCTAGCTGCCCCACTGAAATTTACTGTGATTTGGGCTGCTATGCCTGCAAAGATTATACCTTTATATACTGATAAATTATTTTCTATTTACTTTGTCAAACATATTTTGTCTTTAACATGCAAGCAGTTCTGAGAAGAGAAACTAGGTCGAGGACTTCTTGCTCCAGAATAGCTGAGAAATGATCCTATTTTCTGCTCGCACCCTCTGAACATCAGGAATGCAGAGTGTTCAGTGACAAAGCTTAAAGGAAGATTCAGTCTACACTACATCTCACTGTAAAGGGCACATTTCTCAGAAAGACAGTCAGAAGTTTAACATCCTTCTTCTATTTGACAAATTTTGATTACTATTTTATTCAATAAAAAGGTGGATAGCACCATCACAAGATATTGAGAGAAGTGTCTAGCTGGTCTAACTTGTCCTATGCAAATAGGTGATTTAGAAGTATCTGAGTTT
Organism: Manacus candei; assembly: GCF_025592945.1. Classification (NCBI taxonomy): domain Eukaryota; kingdom Metazoa; phylum Chordata; class Aves; order Passeriformes; family Pipridae; genus Manacus; species Manacus candei. The sequence continues at coordinate 30,382,900 of NW_026138056.1, read as the reverse complement.
CATCCATAGCAGAGAAACAATTCTAGTCATTTTTACTATTTCTCATTATTTGATTTTCCCCATGAATTGTATAGGAAGTGTAGATATATGAGATGCAAGGTTTAGGCCACAGATAGAAAAACTATCCACAAATTCTTCTGATATGAAACAGTAAATATACTTGTAACTTCTTTGAACAATCACAGCTCTGGAAAAGTTACTAGCAGAGTATTAGTATTTTATGGTGTATATGATGTAACATTTTTATATAGTTTCCATAATAATCAGAATATAAGTTAATCTTCAATAATTTGCATTTCATCACACTCAACATTATGGATGCCTAACTGCATCAAAAAAGAGATTCAAGAGAAGCACTTTCATATTTTATTATTTTACCTTCTAAATGAAGGTAAAATAATAAAAAGGTGTTATTTCTGTTAAATGGAAGATCTGAGAGATAAATATCTGTTTACTTAATCAGGCATCTAAGTTGCTTTCAGGGAATGTAAGCATCTAAATATCTGCCATCAGGTGCACTCATACTGCCAACATGTTGACAGAGCAGAGCATCATCAACATATAGCAAGAAAATTTTAAGTTGCAACTTTGGTTTTGTCTAATGCTTTGGACTTTATTTTGTAGAAATTTTAGTCATTTTGCTTCTGCATGTTTTTGAACAACTGTTTTTGTAAAACTGTCTCGTAGTATTGTGTTTATTAGATACTGGAACATGTATTAGTTGTATTTGCTTGTTAAAAATGTTTCTGTCTCAACTTCAGGTGAAATCAATTATCTGCAGTGATCTATTTACTAGCTGGTTATCTTTTATTAAAGTATCTCATTTTTTTCTACCACTGAAAGAATTACAATTTCTAGTTTTGGTTCGAGGTCTTTTATGAATTGCAATATCTCTTAAATCTGTGTCTATTTTTTTTTTAAATACACTATTTCCTTCTTTTCCTTACGTTTTTACAATTGTGTTGGTCTTTGAACCTGTATAAATGCCTTTCATGACCTGAATTGATTACAAGTCTGTCCTTCTTTGCTATAATTGAATTTTCTTAAAAAAGAAAGTCAATATGAAGAAATGTTTTGTAAAATGTTTTCATCATATTTATGGTTGTAAAGAATGTAATTGTGCTCCCTTAGGTCTTACACCTCTGCTCACACTGTTTTTCATGAGTTTTCAGCAATAAGATTTACTAGGAGGCCAGATGGGGAACTATTTTTAAGTGTGCCAGTGACAGTTCAATTTGAGTTTACTATCTGGATTCTAACAGGTACATGGCATTACTGAAGCCTTGTAATGGTCAAGATTGTCACTCCACAATTTGACTGTGGTCTGTGGTCACAGATTCTCAGCCAATGTAGTCCTGGTTAATATGAATGTTCTCTACTCAGAAGTCTTCTTAGAGAAATCAGTTTACTAAAGGGAGAGCTTTTATAAGTCTCTTGGTAAGTTTATGAGGACTCATATTGCAATAGCAAGCCTGCAAAAAGGCGAGGGATAAGCCATCACCACCTCACCTCATATCCAACTCGCATGAGTAAGGGATTGTCTGTTCTGACATCCATCAGAATTGCATGCTATTGGAATTACCAGAGCTCAGTATTTTACTTGGTATTTTACCCATCTGTACCTAAATACTACCTAAAGCAGTGTGTTTTTCTGCAATACAGGTCAACATGTTGCAACCATAAAAGATAATTAAGCTGTATCAAATATTTCCATTTTAACATTGTCATTGCAATAAACCACATATTTTTGGAAGCCTTAAATATTTAGGAAATTAAGTATGTTATTATTTTTCTTGCTCCTCTTTTCTACTCTCCACAAAAAAAGTTGTATTCCATATAGTTATTTTTTACTAAATAATTTTTGTTACCTCTTCAATTTTGCCATAATATTGAAACAAATATATTTGTTATTATTATTTTTTTTTCCATATGCATTTAGCCTGTATTTATTGAAGCAGGGAAGATTTTTTAATTATTTAAAATGAAAGTATTTTTATGTTTACCTTTGGGTTTTTTTCCTTTCAATGGTTTATAGTAGAATAAAGAAAGGAGACAAAATATGGAGAACATGTTTGACTGATAATGAAGAAGAAATGACTGATTCTGAAATCGACTTGCTAGAAACTAGCCATTAATGACTGTCTCACACCAGGATCTCACCCATGGCTCCTGTAGCACAGGTACAGAAGCATGATCACACAAACTATAAAAATCTGTGCGTTTGAGAGTTTTTCAGAATAACAAAGCACAGTGCCTTCTGATTTTAATTGTCATTTGTATCCTATAGGAAGTCTTTGTAAAGCTTATAAAGATTCCAGTTGAGATGAGATTAAATTCAAATTCTACCCTCTTATCTACCTTCTTTTATTACTCTAAATCTGATTGATTTACATAGGAGCAGCACTTGTGCATGTGTGTCAATGTCTGTGTAGAGTCACAAGAATAAGCATAATTTTCATATGACAGATTTCACTGTATTTTCCCATCAGCATTTTTCAATTAACTGCCCTGATGTTAGAGGATATCTGAACACTAGAGTCATTACAACTAATAAGAAAACAGTAGAGAGGTTCATTGATTCACATCTCAGAGGGGCACAGTCTCAGTTCACATGCTGTAGCTGCAGTGTATTTCTATGGGAATGCTGTTACAAGTGCTATTACCAAATAATAACTTAATAATCATTCTGAACTGTCATGTTCGCTAAAGCTGCAGAAAGGTTGACCTTTAATCAAGAAGAAGGAACATCACAAAACGTCATTTTATTGTAGAAATAAGGTACAATTCAGAGTAGTGCGTATTACAGCTTCAATTCTCTGATGATTGAAAATTTGTTTTTGATTCAGTTACCTCCAGTTGTAATATTTTCTATGTTACTAACATATTACTATCATATTTACAAAAAAAGAAAATAAGGTACACTTACCAAAACTGTGAATTTAAAGAATCGTTTAAAATATGTCTGCATGTGGAGGGGAATTTTTCAACTATTCAGTTTTAACCCTCTTACCTTATCTGTAAGAGTACTTAGAGATAACTTTGGCCTTTTCTATAGAGATCATCTAATCTGGTGGGTTTATTAATCTCTTAATTTACGACAAAAATATCTGCCACGCCCTGTCATCTTTTTATGTTCATTTTTGCCTATAATTCATGTATCTCAGCACTCAGTCTTCTATTCCATTTATAAATGTGTTCTTTTTTAGTTATGACGTGTCTTTACTTCTAGGTACATTAAAAAAAACTGAATGTCAAGTAGGACAAGGGACAGTTTGCTTAGAGGGTAAGAAATAAACTTGGTCCATTTCTTAATTTTTGTTTCTTTTCTGTGTCTGACCTTTGGGTAATTCTGATCCTGTGTTTTCTCAGTCACTGATAGCTACATGAATGTATGCCTAGCACAATAAGAGCCACAGACAACAATGTTGATAAACAAGAGACATTATTTTAATTAGCTATAAAATTGTTCTTTCCACTTTAATTTATAGTAGGGTTCATTTTGCTTTTTTCCAGTTTCTCAGGAGGAAAAAAAAGACACGTTTTTCTTGCTTTATGAATTAAAGAAGTCACATACATTGATAAGTTGAATTCACTTTTAAAGATATCTCTTTGTGTCTGTACATGGCTTAAGTCACTCTATTGATCAAAATCTAATTTTGATTTTCAACTGTCTTATCCTAAAAGACAAGCCAACATGATTAAACCTTCTCTGAAAAAGTTATTCTTTCCAGACATACCAAGGACACAAACAAGCAACAACACAGCAATCAGTAACATTAAGTTCTGTTTAGTGTTCCTCCAAGAGCTGGATTGATTCCACTGCATTTATGAAAGGAATCCAAGAAAGTTTTTCTGCATATATCAAATAATCTGTGCTCAAATCAATATTTAAAATATATGATTTTATAATCAAAATCTGTTGTTGAAATTATTTTAGTGTCATTTTCCTTCCTGTGGAGTTTATTCAGCATTACATGCAAAGATTACATGATGCTGTTCAAGACCTGAGCATACTGTTGGGATGTTGCTGGAGGGGGCTGCTCCAGTGAAGATAACAGTGAACTGGGAGCTGCCAGGGGAGAGCAGTGCTGAAAGGACACCATTCCACCATGTCCAACATGAAAAGCAGAGCAGGACTAGTGAGGGTGCAGGTGATCAGGGTCAGCTGCAGACCAAGTATAGCTAGATGGGTCTGTGGAGGTGAATCATGCCTGAGGTCAAGCCAGAAAGTCAATCCACAAGGTAAGGTTAGGATTAACCAGGTAAGGCACTGCATAACTGCATTCAAGTTCCAGTCCCTCATGTTGATAGTTTCCTGGAATTTGTAGCCCAAACCTGTTGCTGTCTGACAGAGTTTTTATTTCAGAAAATATTTTCTGCTGGTTTTTGTTCTTTGTATACTACTACTGATCCAAAAAATCAACAACCAAAAAAGAAATTAGGCTCTGGGACATTCAGAACAGAAGCACAAAGAAGTCAAGTTTTTCTTCCTACAAATGTGGCCTCACACTAGGTGACAATCATACTTAGTCTTGCAGAAGTTGTCTCCATCTGTCTTCTGCCTAATGAATATTTAATCACCTTTCCGTGAACCACTGAATGTTTAATTAAATTTTAGTATACACATTTCACCCGTTACTGCTGAAAGTTTAATATGGGAACAGTCCTCCTAACAGGAACTGTAGCTCACAAATCCTGCTCTCTGTCTCTTGAGTCCTCAAGGTGAGTGCTTTAACCTGAAGGTAACCCCATGACAGTTTGTGGGCTGCTGGATGGTACAAGTTTGAATTTCCTCAGGAAGTCAAATGGATTAAAACCACATAAATCAATTCTTGAATGAGTGCTCAAACTTAGACTGTTACATGAAATGTAGTTGTTATCACCATTCCTGGAGATGTTTTAAAAAATGTTCCGTCCACAGTAGCACTTTGGGAAAAGGCTAATTCTGCCCTGTACTCTGAGTGTTTTAAGAATGTCTGTGAACCAGAGATCCTGAGAGGTTTTTTGGTAGATATAAACCAAGTCTTTCTTATTAGATGTACAGACAAATGCATTACTTCTAGATACAGTGCATCTTGGAGAAGCGTAAAGCAGAATACAAGATTTTTAAGGACAAGGAAACAATATAACCCAAGGACATGAATTTCTGAAAGAATGGTCTGTCTCTTTCCCTTTTTGATTTTTCCCTCAGGCTTGCTAGTGATCCATGTGACTGCTACTCTTCTTTCCCCTGCCATAACACTGTTAAGAAAGGATATCACATGTCATAACTGTGGTCTGGTCTATGCAGGGTCTCCTAAACAGTTAATAAAAGGTAATATTCAACCCAGTGTGGTGACGCAAGGGAATATCTATTGTATTTGGTTGTCATGGACAGGAGATTTAAACTTCTTGATCCAATCCTATTCTGAATGTGGTAAGTCCTCATGTGTGATATGCATTTTTTTCAAAAGTAGTACTGTTTAATACATCTATCTTTTTCCAGTTTTTGTGCTATATCCAGTAGATTTGTGTTGAACACTTTTCTTGAAGGAAATAAGAAGGATTTGAGTAGCTGATGGCCTGTGCGTTGGTCTTTGGGCAACATTACAAGAAACAAGAAAATTTGCATCTTTCAGGCTGCTTATCGTGTGGAAATTCAGAACACAGCTCTTTTACCACCCATATTAACTCTAAGGATGGTAATGGATTATAATGTCCACAACCTTTATCAGTTAAGACCTTGAAAAAAACAACATAGTTTCTAATTTTGGATTAGTTGCCTTGATTTGAAAATGTTTTTTTTAATGAACATTTGTTCGTTAAATTAAGCTGCATTTTAATTTCACAAAGCAAAATGTTTCTAGAGTCCTTGTTCTAGTTTTTAAAAGCAACAAAATTCATAAACAAACAACCTGGTATCACCTTTCTCCTGTTATATTTTGGTGTATGAATTTCTTTTACTCTTTTTCTACTTTGACTATTACATCAATTTATGATCTCATTTCAGTTTTATCTCCTTCACCTGCCCTCAAAGAAAGTTTTTCAATTTAGTACTTCCAGTTATTGATATATTCATTCTCCTTCCCAGCAATACTTCATTTTAAAAGGGCAATATAGTGCTATTTTCCTCTTAATATTCTGCAGAAAATAAACATGTGAAATAAACAATACCGTAATATATGTATAGGTAACCTTAGGTTATTGTAAACTTGTGTTTATTGGATTTTAGGAATATTTAGAGTTGTCTTTCCAAATATAAAGCTGAGGAAAAAAAAATCTCATGTTCTGTTTGTTACTAAGGAAATATTCATTTTCATTAACTTGTACCTAATCTTTTGTTCAATGACAGACATTTAAAGTGTTGAAGAGAAGAATTCGACTTTATTTTGCCAACCATTTTCTAAATTAATAGTCTGGATTTTTTTATATTTCTAGGAATCTATCTTGTTTTAACATTCAGTACTTCATATCTTTGTTTTAACTAAAAGGTATTGAGATCACTTGCTCACAGAATATCCACCATGCTTCCCCATTATTTAATGATTCTCAGAACTCCTTTCTGTGCACCTACGGTTACTGCAACTTTTTTCTCAAATTTAATTGGACCAAATATTACTATATTATGCACATAGTCCCCCTTGTACTTATGAATAACTTGTTTAAATGGTCAGTGACTGCATCAGCTCTTGTAGCTTTATGCTTAAACTGCAGTTTAGACTAGGGTATCATAAATTAGACCTGCTGCCAAAGTAGTTCTTCCTAGACATGTTGACACAAATGTTTGTGCAGCTATGTTGTGATTTTTTTTTAGCAAAACAATCCTGCTAAAATCAAATCAGTTGTTCTAAAGTCCACAATTGGCATAAAATGTAATTTTCCAAGAAAGTCTACTGTGTGACTCTGCAGATCTTTGCTTAGACAGAAGGATGGAGATAGTGACAGAAAGGAGGGCTGAAACATCTCCTTGAAAGCAGCATCCGCTTGTGCTTACTTAAGCTGATTTTATTTTCCAAGGTGTCTGAACCAATAAAATAGCTGGCTTCTGCCAGAAGGCATAGCTTCTCCTCCTTTCTTTCTTGTGTTCTGCTGCTTGGCTAAACATTTTGTGGGCTTTTCAGGTCACTAAGTCAGCAAAAAACATTCTGACAGGGCCAGATTATTTTTGTGCTCCCTCAGTGGGTGACCCTGATGAGCAGACAGACACAGTTCAGGCAGTAGAAAGGAAGAGGCACAGATCTGCAGATGGGACCACGGCTGCCTGGAGCCTCTTCTAGCAGCCTGTGTATTTACATAAGTGCAGCCTTCACGGGAAACCTTACTCGCCCTGCTGTACTGCTGGTTAGCACATGGTCATTCTTCATAAACCAGCCCTCAGAGGGTTTTACAGAGTCATTACTTCTTGAAATAAAGCTTATCCCAGAAGATGTCCTAACGCTTCTTATGGGCAGCTATACAGTAATAGCACAAGTCAGAACAGAGGACTGTGAAGTGCTAAAAAATACATCCGTATGGATATGACTGTGTTTAACTTAACAAAGATGGCTTCATTTAAGGAAAAGAAATATTTTTCATTTTCCTCCTTTCAGATTACCGTGTCAGTGGGACTGGTCCTCTCAGTGATTTACCTCCTGCAATTTTATGAATAATGTTTTTATGGCACTATTAGCCACCTGAGAAAAACTACCAATAATGTAGACCCAAAAACTGATCCTCAAGTAGCAGAAGGGGAAACGTATTTCCCATCCAAAAGGAAGGTCGGAGAACACTTGCTGGACAACTTCCAGCAAAAAAGTCTTCCAGGGGAAATCTGTAAAAACTGAACTATTTCCCCACAAAAACATCCCTGTTTTAAAACTAGTCTGCTCAAATCTTCCTGGTGTTTTAGCTCTTTGCTGATCTGTACAGGTCTTCAGCTCAGAGGTAAGCAGCCTAGCAAGCCATTCTAAATAAGTGTAAATGATGGCTTTCATATTAAGAAGACATTTTGAAGGGTGATACTTCATCATAAAACATTTCAAACTATTGAAATCCACCAAGAGAAAGAATATATTTTCTCTTCTAGACTTCAATTTTGACATTTTCCAGTTGGTTAATTAATATGTGCTGTGTCCACTTCAATCAAAACAGAAAATTATAATACTAATAAGAACAATTTTATTTCTCTTTTCAAGAAAATACCCATGGCTACCACTGTTACATTATTTTCTTGTACAACACTTGTTTTGGCTTGTGCTGTTTATGTTTGTTTTTTCTTTCATGACACACAGCTTTGAAATAATACTGTTCTTGATGAAAAATAGAAAATTGCTGTTAGACAGATCTTTCTACAATATCAATCTCCTTCATCTTGATCTAGACAGATGTTATCAACAGTAAAGAACATGTATTTATTACCTAAATTCACAGGAGCTTCACAGGAACTATTTTGCAGACAAAATAGTTGCACGTGAGTAGAAAATATAAAGTGTGTCTGTATTTTCCCTGTGACAGATTTGGTCTACCTGCTTGTGTCATGCTAATATGATACAAATAATATTTATTAGAACTTCTGAATCAAACTAAACACCATTTGTCTTTTTAGGTACAGCTTTCTGTGAATAATTTGTGAATATTTTATTCTTCGTGAGTTAACTAAATAAGGAATGCTGTGTTTCCCACTTACAATTTATAACAAGAACAAAAAGCCCAAACTATTGAAAAAAGACATTTATATTTTTAAATATACTACTTCAGCAATTTCTAGGGAGTAAAAGTGTGAACAAATGCAATAATTTAAGTTCACAGTGTTTATTGCAGCATAATAACACAGACATTGAATGAATTTTGCAGGACAGACAAAGGAAATAGATTGCTGAAAATGCAATTAGAAATGTGACATAGTGTTTAGAATAAGAAGGAAAAAAATTCAGTGTGATGGTGAACATAGTGATTTTGTTTGTGACACCTTTTAACTTCAGAATGGATTATGTCATACTTGCAATTATGCAATATTTATGGGATTAATTTATTTTTTCAAAGATTCAGAAATTTCTGACTTGTAATTCAACAAACTGCATCCCATCCATGCACAATTGATGTAGGGCTTCTTTGCACAATAAACATGTGTCCCTAATACACATTTCTTTGATATGATACTAAAAGAGAATTGGTCAATTTAAAGACAGCTTGTAGACCCTTCACTTTTCATTTAAATATTCCCTTATTGGCACAAATATCAGTTCAGTATAAGATTTAACTCAAGAAGCATTACATTTCTCAAGTCATAATCTTTCACTTTTTTTCTTCACTTACTAGAACTGACAAGTATAATTTGTCTGCAGAAGAATGAAATCATGTATTGATCTACCATCAGTACAGGCAAGAAGACTGTAAAAATTGTTTCCAGTAAAAGTCTGCTTTTCCTTCAAAAGCTCTGCAAGTTTTACTCCTCAATTTAAAAAATTAAAAATTGTGTGTGTTTGTGTCTGTATGTATGTATCTTAGCTGGAGAAATCCCTAAGGAAGGGGAAACATAGTAACTCTGAACAAATCTCTGAGATGTAGAAATACCTGATTTTTGCATTAACAGATAATGTTTTGTGGAATGTGTCAAAATAAAGACCATCACTTTAGAACAATAGTTTAACTGGGGAAAAAGCAAAGCAGCAGATTGAAGGAAGTATACTTCTACATTGAGCGGACTATTTTGAGTAAAATTATACAGAATTTTCTTGTGAAAATTTCTTTTTCTCAGAATTAGATATTTTTGGTGAAAATTATTCATTTCCTTTAAGTTCTCATCAGAATATTCTTTTTGGTCCATAACTTTGACCAGGATTTACAACCATAGAAGCTCTAATAGCACAAGAGGTTTGTCCTGGGATTTGCTTTTTTCATTCCAGTCAAAAATTAAATGAATATTGAAATCTCAAAAGCTGCTGAGGAGTCATACCTGTAGAGATTTAATTTTTAATAATTACCACTATGTATTTCTAAATAGTAGATTTCACTATTAAATCGAACATCATCACAGAAGGGATATTATATAGGAGTTATTCAGAGTAGTTACAGGAGAAGGGAAGTTACCCTCTATTCACAGTCCTCATAACTGCCTTTATGCTTTAAAATGAGACAAAAGATGGTCCAGAAGATGTCAGAAGTGAATAATTCCAGGACACAATGGTGGTAGTGAACTAAAGAAGTGAGTGAACTCAGTTCAGGCTGAAGGAGTGCCTCTGATAAGCCGACACAGAGAACTAGGACTGATTTTATCACAGTCTCTGGTTTTATTTAAGACTCTTTACTGAGAGAAAGCAAGCTGAGGTTTAGCAATATGAATCAGATATGTCTTGATCCAAGCACCCCAAACAAGCAGAACTCTGTAACAACAGGGTTACAAAAATTCAAGATAGTATAGGTCAACATTTTTTTTCAGTGCTTTGAATGGTGAAAGAGATTATCTGCAATAGCTTTGGAATTAAATAAAAAATGATGAGATTTTGGGGACTTATAAAAGATAAAACAGAAGTGTTAAAGTATAACAGAGAAAGAATTTATTATAATTTTTTTTAATGGTGAATTAGACAAACCTTTCACTCTGGAGCCCTGCAGGAAGATAAATTACAATAATGACAATAAATAATGAAAAATTAGTTTTACTTTTTCTAATTCTGACCAGTCTTGGGCAAGATATTTCTTTCATACATCTTTCATAATTTGTAAATGCAGAACTGTGAGATGAACAAGTGCTGTCATATGCAGATAATGTTTCTTGAGTGCAAGGTGATGTTATATGTGATGAGTAGGTTTTTCCAGTGCATACTTAATAATAGAACTAAATGTTCTTTTCTCCCATTGCTTTAAGATTTAATGAGAAAGAATAATAATAACAAAATGACATATGTAAAGATATACAAAATGCAATGTGTCTTCAGTTCTTGCATTGAAAAAAACTGTGCTGAAGGAGCTTGTTGTATGATGACAACTTGTTGTATGACAAGAAACTCAACACGACCTGTCAATGCGCTCTCACAGCCAAGGAAACCAAGCCATCCTGGGCTTCATCAAAAGCAGCATGGTCAGCAGGCTGAGCAAGGTGACTCTGCCCCACTGCTCTCATGAGATCCCACCTGGAATACTGTGTCCGGCTCTGGGGCCCCCAATGTAGGAAAGACATGGATCTGTTGGAGTTAAATCAGAGGGGAGCCACAAAGATAATTAGAGGGCTGAAGCACCTCTCCTCTGAAGGCTGGGAGTTGGGGTTGTTCAGCCTGGAGAAGAGAAGGCTGTGGCGTGACCTTGTCACAGCCTTCCAGTACCTAAAGCAGAATTTTGACAAAGGGATGTAGTGATATGACAAAGGGGAATGGCTTTAAACTGAAAGAAGATAGATTCAGATATTAGGAAGAAATTCTTTAGTGTCAAAGGGATGAAACACTGGAACAAGCTACTCAGAGAAACTGTGGATGCCCCATCCTGGAAATGTTCTATTTCAGGGTAAATGGGGCTTTGAATACCCTGTCTGGTGGGTGTCCCTGCCCATGGCAGGGTGGATGGAGCTAGATGACCTTTAAGGTCATCTTTCAACCCAAACCTTTCTATGATTCTATGATAAATAACAGGTATGTCTAGCCAACGGCTCAAATTGAGATAATCTTAGAACCCTACTGTTAGGGATGGGCTTTTTGCTTGATTGCACTGACAGGTTAAATAGCTTCCTTTGAGTACAGAGGGTTTGAGATTGCTAAAGGATCCTCCAGTTGCTGATAACTGAGCATTTGATGCTATAAACATGAGGGGGTTTTTTTTGAATTGTAAGAGGATTTGTAACAAGGTAATAAATTACTGCGTTTGACATTGAGAAATATATATTGAGCAACCAGTGAATGGAAGTAAGATTATATAGAAGTTGGCTAATGCGTCTTAACTGTACTATAATAAACACAATGGAAATATTCTTTCCCCTGCTGATTTTTTTTCTGTCATCTGGTAAAAAGCAGAGCAGTGTGGCAATGTATAGCTCTCCCTTATGACCTTATTTTGCAGTTTAAAACCATTAAACTAGGATGATAATGATATCATAGATACAGAAGAGGAAAATGGGGAAAAATCATAAAGCAAAGTAGCAAATGTCAAACTGACAAGACTTTTATGTTTCACAAAGCCCACAGAGGAAAAATGTCTTGTCTTACTAAATTTGCCTCTTTCACTACAGAATATATCTTAAAAGAACATTGACTGCTGCTGCACACTGGACTAGCAAAGGAACTCAACTGTAACTGTACCATGTAACTGAAATTGCTCATCGCAAATGAAAATGACTTTTGGTCAGAAAGAGTGATAGGTGTGCTATCAAACAATCTAATAAAATCTATTCCTTTCCTTCACCAGCCAAGGTTTTCTGGGAAGTAGCTTCACAGAAAGCAAGAACAGTCCTCTCTCTCATATTCAACTAAGAAATCAATTATAGCTACTCAATATGCAAAACATGTTTTATTTTAACATGCCCTGTCAGAAACAAGGTAGTAATATTATTTGTTTCAAAAATACAATTCAACAGAAAGAAGTTTAGTTGAAGTAGCACTCCGTAAAGGACATATGATGTACTTTGATTCTGATGCGTCCTACAGCATCAACTTAACTTCAGATTTTAAAATTTACAGCTACATAAGGAACTATGCATGATGCTAAGTAGCATCAGATATAGCATTTTCTGCTGCAGATTTTTGTTGGAAAACTACCTTTACGGTAAACATTCTCCATATGTTCAGAGAAATATTTTGCTGCATTACTTCATCACTAATGTTCTGATTATCTTCCAAATGTGAGCATGAGATATATGAATAAGTTAAAAAGTACTGAGGCCACTATTGAATCCTGGAGGACACCACTAGTGACAGGCCTCCAGGTGGACCCTGTGCCACTGGTTACAACCCTATGGGATCTGCTGTTCAGCCAGTTCTCAATCCACCTCACTGTGTACTCATCTAGTCCACACTTACTAATTTTGCCTAAGAGAATATTGTTAGAGACAGTGTCAAACGGCTTGCTGAAGTTGAGGTAAACAATATCCACTGCTCTCCCCTCACCCATCCAGGTAGTTGTTTCATTGTAGGAGACAATCAGGTTGGTCAAGCACAATTTACTTTTAGTGAATCCTTGGTGACCATTCCTGATCACCTTCTTGTCATCCTTGAGGATAGAGAAGGCCTTCAGAATGAAGTACTCTATCATCTTTCAAGTAACTGAGGTGAGGTTGACTGGCCTATAGTTCCTTAGGTCCTCTTTATTGCTCTTTCGAAGACCAGGGTGTTGTTTGCTTTCTTCCAGCTCTTAGGCACCTATGCCAATCATACAACAACCTTTCAAATATGACTGTGAGTAGCTTGACTATGTCTGCCAGCTCTCTAAGCACTCGGGGATGCATCCCATCAGGGCCCATGGACCTGTGGTTTTCAAGTTTGCCTGTGTGTTCTCTAAGCCAATCCTCTTTTTACCAAAGGAAAGCCTTACAACATTCCTTTACCATGGTCTCCTGGGTCAGAGATTCCTGAGGGCTTGTCTTATCAATGAAGACTGATGCAAAGAAGGCATTTAGTAACACTGCCTTCTCTGCATCCTCTGTCACCAGGGTTTCCCCTCTCTTTCGTAACAAGCCCACATTATCCTTTGGTTTTCTTTTGTTATCGATGTATTTCAAATGCTTCAATTTTGTTCAAAGCTCTCCTTCCTGACTATTTACTGTCAGAAGTGGACAACTCAGATAATACCTACTTCTGCTAATAAGAAAATACTGCCTTTCAAACTTTACCTTGCAAGATGCTCAGTTACTACCAGTCGATACCAGGAAATTTCCTCTAGTAACAACCTTCCTTTTTGAAGCAGCGAAAAGGTCCCAACCCTCTATGTAATCCAATTATCCACAGAGAGATTGTATGCCTTTCACTGCTAGCAGATTCAGTAAAAAAAATGAAAGAACTTAGGAGGCATTTTTATGATTGCTGTAGCCAAGTACAGCTATTTTGTCGGACATCCTTTACAGTCATTGGATGTATTGTGGGTTTTGTGGGGGATTTTTGAGAGGGAAGGTTATTTTTGGAAATCTTGATTTAGGTGCTCTGAAAGGAACATCTATTTTTCTCTCTATTTACTGCAGAGTCTAAAGGCATTAGCATTTATAGCTCAAAAGTACTTAATAAAAAGTGTCTATCACTTCAGATTATCAAATCTGGCACTATTTTTTTCATGTTTGTTTATTTAGTTTTATGCAAATGGAAAAAAAACCAACTATAAGCGTGTCTTTGAACTAACAAAGTTTTCAAACACTTGCATATCTTCACTTGAACTTAAGCAGAAAAACAATAATTTTGATTACAGTTTATATTTTACTAAACTGCAACCTGCTTGAACTGTAATATGTAAAAATATTTACTGATATATTCTCATTCCATGCGCTGTCAAAAGAGGTATAAACTAGACTAGGTACAAGGGAAGTAATACAGTACTTGAGACATAAGGTGAGGCTTGTATATAAACTAGATTTAAAAGTGACATGGTCCAAGCTAAAAAAATATTTTGTCTTCAGTTCTGAATTTTCATATTTTCTCTCCTCATCAAATGCAAGCTACTCAGGCTCAGGGTTCAGGTTTAAGAGAAAAATGCACCCCCTAGCCCCACACCATGCATACACACCAACCCAGATGCTTAGATTTAGAGAAAGTTTCCCTTACCTTTAGAACCTCTCCTGAGTTCAGAGGCAAAGTGGACTACATCTGAGTCTTCTTCAGTTCAGATACGCTCAAGAGGTAAATGGTCAGTTTAGAAGATCAAGGGACAAATTCACGTGAATGTTAGCAGAAGTAACTCCATTGACTTTAACAAATTCAAACAACTTGTGGTAGACATGTATTTGGCCCAAAAGTCTTAATAGAAACAATAAAATTAATTCTTATCTAAAAATAATAATAAAAGACAATATATAGCCTAAAGTTCAAGTGTTATTATTTAATTGAGGAGTGGAGCTTATTACTCCACACTCTTTTATGGTGTGGCCCATTTAACAGCTACTTTGTAGCTGACTGTGTCTCATTTTAAAACATTCATGGTCTTCTATTCTTTCCTTTTAAGTATATTAGTTAAACAGGATAGTATGAGATGGATCTTGTATTTGTTATTTATTTTACTTCAGTCTATGTAGCAGGAGTACTGGTGTCCCTTCACAGCCGTTCCTTTATGCTTTTAACTGCAATTATCACGGTTTTCGTTTTCTACCTCACCTTCTGGCCAGCAGGTGCCATCTAAAAATATTGACTGTCATGCTGCAGAGATAACCTTTGCTGAAGACAGGGTGGGTCTGGAAGGCTACATCATTATCCTGAAAATACAGTGTAAGTATAATCACTCTGCCTGGGTATACCCATGTACTCCTGCTGCACACCTTCCCTCAAGACTTTCTGGACACAACCAACTTTGCCAGTTGTGGCAGTTGAATTTCCATTAGTGATATACTTAGCCAGGTTAAGGTTAATTCAAACATTTATAATGTTATTAGAGCTGTGGACATGTCTGAAACATGTCAGAGTCGCAAACATGTTTGAGGCATCTGGGGTAAGAAAATAGCATAGTCCCAAATTATCACAGATAGTTGCCACCTTTGTTAAACCTGAGAGATGAGTGCATAATTGTCTTTTGCCTTATGGGCAACCATGTTATAATGAATGTTGCACTAAAAAAAAAGTTCTCTAAATAGTGGGGTTTAAGTATAGATACATTAAAAAACAAAGATTGTAACTAATATAATTTGAAAATTCTATATTATCACTTATTACTAATAAGTATTTGTGAGTTTATTAGTAATAAATTTCATTATTTCTAGTGGTTATTTGTACTATCAATATGTATTTATGTATTTGTCAATATGTTCTGCCAAAACCAGATGATATTTTCTCTCCTTGCAGTTTTGACACAGCAGTACTTGATAGCAATAACAGGTCATTAAAATAATCCATTTTAGTTTTAAAACTTCTAGAAGTTCTAATATACATTCCTAGGTTTTTTTCATGTCAATAATTTCAAAACCCTATGCATATATTTTGATAAGATTGCTGGATCTCTCAATTTCATAAAATGTCCTAAGATTCTATTATCTCTTATGCATTCTTACTATAGCTAAAGCTTAAATTGTAATTAGATTAATGAGCAACTTTTTATATTAGAAGTTTGCAAGCAGAAATCTTGTTTATTTCTAAAGCAAAAGAAAAAGGTACATAGTATACTTTGACACAAAATTTCCTGTCCATTTCAATTTCCCAAACATTTCATTCTCAAAAGGAAAATCTCAATCTCAAGGCAAAGCAGTTCCTTGCAATGCCATATATGCAGTAATATCCTATTTATTATAAGTAGATACCTTCAACCATATTACAAGTTTTCTTATGGTGACAATTCTTTGATTTGTGGTTATTTTTCATATCGTAAGCCTTTAATATTTTTTTCAGAGTTTGATATTGAATAAAAATATTTTCAAATTAAGAGAGAAAGATCTGTTAGGATAGAATTATTGTGGAAATTACAGTAAAAGTACATCAGAAAATGACAATTCTGCATCTGACACTGGGTACAATACACCCAGACATTCAGAAATAAAGTTGAATTTAGGAGAAATCCAACACCTTGAACTACAGAAATGCATTGTTAGGCATCAAGCACTTTGAGTGAAGATCTGAAAAACATACCAAAGATAACCTTACTATCCTGATTAAGACATTTCTGCATTTACAGATCCATATTAGGAAAAAAAATATTTTGAAGTGCACATTCATTTTACCTTTGCTGCATATATTCCATTTTATCACTGTGTGCAAGTTCATGTTTGCATATTCCTATATCCATTTACTTGTTTTAAAAATGTTCAGATGTTTTTTCAGATTAACTCTAGCTTCCCCACAGTTTCAATAATAGATTGAGTATAATTACAAGGTTCATATTGCTTAAATTACTGTGTGCATTTATATATGTACCTAATAAATGCTCAACTTTATTTTAACAGTAACTTAAAGGCTTATAATAGTTTAGATTTTTTAATTATGATTATCGAACAATAACCCATCAGTGATCTTTAATTCCTCAATTAGTAAGTACCTTTAATTACATTTAATTAGCTTATATTACTAGTTTCATCTCATTCTGAAAAAAGCCAGTGAATTTTCAATCAGTGTTAGAATAGTGTTGCTTCTGAAACTTATTACTACCAGAAATTTTTCAAACAGGGAAAATATTGCTGAATTCCAGTAAATCTTTTCCAGAAATTGACTGAGTCACAGAATGGTGAGGTTGGAAGGGACCATATTGGGTCATCTGTTCCAACCTCCCCTCTTAAACAGGGTCATCCTAGAGCACATTGCACAGGATTGCATCCAGATGATTCTTGAATATCTCCAGTGATGGAGACTCCACAACCTCTAGGGACAATCTGTTGCAGCGTGTGGTCACCTGCAGAGTAAAGTTCTTCCTTATGTTCAGGAGGAATTTCCTGTGCTTCAATTTCTGCCCATTGCCTCTTGTCCTATTGCTTGGCACCACTGAGAAAAGCCTGGCTACATATTCTTGCCACCCTCCCTTCTGATACTTATATACAGTGATGAGGTCCCCCCTCAGTCATCTCTTCTTGAGGCTAAATGGCCCAGCTCTCTCAACCTTTCCTCGTAAGAGAGATGCTCCAGTCCCCTATTCATCTTTGTTTCTCTCCACTGGACCTGCTGCAGGAGCTCCATGTCTCTCCTGTGCTGAGGAGCTCAGAACTGGACACAACACTCCAGATTTGGCCTTGCTTGGTCAGAGCAGAGGGGCGGGATCACTGCTCTCGACCTGCTGCAATACTCACCACTGCAAAAAAAAGATAGCATAGAAAACTCCAGCAGAAATTGTTCCGTTCTGACACAGGTCTCCACAGAGCTAGTTTAAATTATCGTAAGCTAGTGTTCATATATACTTTTAGGTTATTAGTAAATTAAGTCAAGTTTAAAAGACTGTTTGGTCATGGAGAAAGGGTTGGAGACTTCTTAGAGAAGGGTGGCTGCTGGTCTGACTCCAACAGATACAAGAGGCTATCCTGTTCTGGGGCAGTAGATTAAAAACATACAATGGAAACATGCACATCAGCATCGAACATTTTGTTCTGGAAAATCTCACACAATAAACCATCATGTGCTGTCCTTCACATATGAAGAATAGTAGGTTTGTTTAACCTTTAGCACACTGAATTAGCCCAATAGCCTGTTTATACCACTACACTGAACAGAACCAGGACACTGACTCAATTGCCCACCTGCCTCAGTCCTACTAACTGCTGGCAAGTTTTCCTCTGTTTTTTTTGCCAAAAAACACTTTTGAGACAATGCCCAGGCACCAGATGAGAGTATTAGGGACCTTGAACCATTCCCAGAGCACAATATGAACAAATGCCAATCATGTTTGGTCCCTCCATTCTACAAATCCAGGAATAAAAACAGCACACAGAAAATGATAATTATATACTACAGTTCCAGGAATGTCATATGTAGCCCAGAAGGCCAAATGCAGTGCAGTCTGGACAGAGCCTGTCTCTTGGTCCCAGAAGCCATTGGTTGTTCCTGTTTTATTTAGCAGGCTATAAAGCAGTGTGGATAATCCCTTGCCCAATGCTCAGTCTCACTCTCTAGCATTGTTCTGTCTACCAGTAATGAATTTCTTTGAATTAGAAAGAATTTCTTCACAGAAGGGGTGATTAGGCATTGGAATGGGCTGCCAAGGGAGGAGGTGGAGTCACCGCCCCTGGAGGTGTGTAAGGAAAGACTGGACATGTCACTTAGTGCCATGGTCTAATTGACATGGTGGTGTTCAGTCATAGGCTGGACTCGATGATCTCAGAGATCTTTTCCAACTTAATTGATTCTGTGACTCTGTGATTCTGTAATGATATAGCACAGGTATCTTCATACAAACTACACATTGTGAGCAGGTATTTCATAAGTCTTCAAAGTTCTCCTACTCTCCAAACAAGGAAAATCTCATTTCCATTTTTAGACAGTAAAGAAAATGCCTTGTGGTCTATGCAGATATACATGGATTAATGAGGTGATTCATGAAGTGGTCAAACGGAACAGTTAATCCCTGTCTACACTGACTAGGGGTGTTACTAACATGTAATCGTTCTCCCATCTCCTATCTACATAACAATTTTCCTTTTCACTACAGTGTATAGTGAAGCAATATCCCTTGACAGTATTGTTTTAATGATTTTTTTTTTTTTAATGCCATGCAAGGCAAGCAAAAACCTTCTCTTTGAAGGGTGCTAGAAGGGGACAGACCAAGGAATAGAACTGTCATTTGCTAATGAAAAGAGGTCAAGACATAGTCCAGTTTTCCTAGTGGTTTGGTTTAATTTCATTTTGTTTTCTCCCCAACTATTATATAGGTTGAACCTGTTATTCTAGGCATCACTGGAGAACACAATAAGCAGGTGCCTAATAAACTGCCCTTTACTGACTCGGGTGCTACTCTGACAGGAAGTTTTACTGTTGCAGTTGAAAGTACAAATAAAGATTTAGCAGAATGAAAAGTCCTTGCTATTAAGAGGATATTTCAAATGTTTCATTTTAAAAATTTCAAATACTTCATATTAAAACCCTATTGAAGGGAAAAGCCAGAGCTTCATGAACCAACAGATAGCATATGAAATACCCTTTTCTAGTGCAAAGTTCTAAGATAGTGAATTTAGCCTGGGGATAACCAAAAAGATAGTGTTCATCTGCTTGTTCCAGTTCTTTTTGAGATCATGTATTGGGTTAGCCTATCAATTCAATTCAGAGAATAGGAAGTCAGTTCTAAATGATATTATCTCTGCCTCAGAAACTTGTTATTTTACAAAAGCTTGAGTGGCAGACTGAGACAAGTTTGGAAGATATTTATAAGTAGCTGAACCACCCAGGGAGACCACAAAAGACATAAAGAATATGGAATATTGACTGTGGTATAATTTAAATATTTTCTGAGGAGAAGATCTGCACTGGACAGAGCAATCATTTACTCTTTTTTTGGACTCTGCAATTGTATTTTTCTGCACTGTGTAGGATTCCTGTAAATTAGAAAGCATGAGAGTTGTCAACCTTATAAGTCACAAACATGATTTCAGAATATATCTTAAACTTAGTCTTGCTGCCAATGCATCACAGGTAAGTGCAACTGCAGATTACAGGTAAATATTTTAGATATGGATAAACATGTCTAGTATATGAAAATAGGTGAATTTTCAAAGAAAAGTGACTCCCATTAGACAGCATCATGTGGATGTTTCATGGATACCTAGATCTGCTTTTTTATAATAATATTTGTATGGATCTAGTAAGTTTGTAGTACTTAGTACTATAGCACTTAGTATATTTGTGTTTCTAAATAAAGATATTATTTGTTCACTTCAAAGAAATATTATTAATTATTTCTTCATTCACTGATACTTTTAAAATATCAGAAACCTAAAGAGAAAAGAATAAACCAGGAACATATAAATCTATATCACAGAAACATAGAATCATAGAATGGTTTGGGTTGTGTGCAAGTTTCGAGCTGGCTTCCTACCAAGTCCCCGAAACTCGACAACAAGGACCTGCCTCCCAGAGAGGGAAAAGAAAAAAACCAAGCAGCCAAAGCTATAGCAAATATATATATATATATATATATATTACATATGAGACAGATACACAAAAGGAGAATACCACACACAGAAGGGGGGGGGGGGGGGGAAAGGGGAAGGGAGAAGGACAAAAAGGGGCAAGGACCGAACAAGCCAACCAGCCGACCGAAGGCAAACTAGCAAAAATCTCACCACTTCCCTTCGAACAGGCAGGATGGCTAGACACGGCCCAAGGCTCTCCCCTCACGCGTGGCAGATAACGGTAGTCACTGTAGGCCTCAGCTCCAGATAAACCAGACCAAAACAGGGACCCGCCGTTCTCGAACCTCGCCGGAGAGGAAGAGAGCGAGATGCCTCCCGCTAGCCTTATTTATACCTCAAGTTACGTAAAGGAATAGCATGGAATACTTCCGTGATCACTTTTCTAGTTCCTTCCTGGTTACAAGTTGGTCTCCAGGAAGGCCTAGAGTGAAACCACCACATTCTCCACCCCTTATTCCATACTATTCCTTTACGCAACACCTATGTCTCACGTTCGTCTACATCCCACGCATATATATACACATTTGCATATATATATATATATAGTTCTTGTTGGTCTCTCGGCACAGTTGTCTCGTCGTTGGAAAATCAATACCGATGTCAGTTCAGTCCAGATCTTTGGTCTCCTCAGTCACCATTACAGTTCTGATTTATGGCTGTTTCATCACTGGACTGTCTCATCACCGGATACCAGCAACAGCTTAGTTCAGGTCTCTCTCTCATCTGGTGACTGGCTTCCTGTAAAAACACAACTTAGGACATACAATTAGTTTTTCCCCAAGGCTAAGTTTCCTTGAGGCACACACTGGATGACTCCATCCTTCCTCATTACCCACCACGTATGTCCTGGCCCTTGAGCAAAGACAATCCCACGAATGGGTTTGTCTTGGCCTGAGGCAGGGGTAACCCAAACAGCTTTCCCTAGCATTCCCCTCAAATGGATTGCTGGAACTTTATCTCCATCAACAATGTGAAGGGATTCTGCCTGTGCAGGGCCAGTTCGATTGACAGAACCCCTGGTGTTAACTAGCCAGGTAGCCTTGGCTAAGTTCTTGTCCCAGTTTTTATAAGTCCCCTCACCTAATAACTTTAGAGTGGTCTTCAATAATCCGTTATATCTCTCAACCTTCCCAGCAGCTGGTGCATGATATGGAATGTGGTATACCCATTCGATACCATGTTCCCTCGCCCAAGTGGTGACTAATCCATTTTTGAAATGAGTCCCGTTGTCCGACTCAATACGTTCTGGGGTCCCGTGTCGCCACAGGACTTGCTTTTCAAGGCCCAGAATGGTATTCCGGGCCGTTGCGTGGGGCACTGAAAAAGTCTCTAACCATCCCGTTGTTGCTTCCACCATGGTAAGTACATAGCACTTACCTTGGCGGGTCTGTGGCAGTTTGATATAATCAACCTGCCATGCCTCTCCATACTTATACTTATCCCATCGTCCACCATACCACAGGGGTTTCAGTCTTTTCGCCTGCTTAATAGCGGCACAAGTCTCACAATCATGGATAACTTCAGAAATGATATCCATGGTTAAATCCACCCCTCGGTCTCGTGCCCATCTGTGGGTGGCATCTCGGCCTTGATGACCGCAAGCATTATGGGCCCATCGAGCCAGAAACAGCTCTCCCTTCTGCTGCCAGTCTAGGTCTACTTGTGACACCCCTATCTGTGCAGCTCGGTCCGCTTCTCTGTTGTTATTATGTTCTTCATTAGCTTGCTTCTTGGGCATGTGGGCATCTACATGGTGGACTCTCACATTCAGACTCTTCGCTCTGGCAGCGATGTCCTGCCACAAGTCAGCAGCCCAGATGGGTTTTCCTCCACGCCTCCAGTTCATCTTCTTCCATCGCTCTAACCATCCCCATAGAGCATTGGCTATCATCCACGAGTCTGTGTAGAGGTAGAGTCTCGGCCAACCTTCTCGTTCAGCAATGTCCAGGGCCAATTGGACGGCTTTGAGTTCCGCAAATTGACTCGACTCGCCTTGACCCTCAGCGGCTTCTGCCACTCGTCGGGTGGGATTCCAAACGGCCGCTTTCCACTTCCGGTTCCTTCCTACAATTCGGCAAGAACCATCAGTGAAAAGGGCATAACACCTTTCTTCATCTGGCAGCTGATCAAATGGCGGAGCTTCCTCGGCTCGGCTCACTGGCTCTTCTTCTTCTTCTGCCAGACTGAAGTTCCCACCTTCAGGCCAATTGGTTATGATTTCCAAGATGCCGGGGCGATTCGAGTTCCCGATTCGGACACGTTGTGTAATCAAAGCCATCCACTTGCTCCACGTGGCATCGGTGGCATGATGCGCAGGGGGCACCTTCCCTTTGAACATCCAGCTCAAGACGGGTAATCGGGGTGCCAGGAAGAGCTGTGCTTCGGTACCAATTACCTCTGAAGCTGCTCGTATACCTTCATACGCCGCTAAGATTTCCTTTTCCACAGGGGTGTAATTGGCCTCAGAACCTCTGTAGCTTCGGCTCCAGAAACCCAGTGGTCGCCCTCGCGTCTCGCCAGGCACCTTTTGCCAGAGGCTCCAGGAGGGACCTTTATCTCCAGCTGCAGAGTAGAGCACATTCTTTACATCTGGTCCCATTCTAACTGGTCCAAGAGCCACGGCATGTGCAATTTCTTGCTTGATCTGCCTGAAAGCTTGTTGTTGCTCAGGACCCCACTGGAAATTGTTCTTTTTACGGGTCACAAAGTAAAGAGGGCTCACAATCTGACTGTATTCTGGGATATGCATCCTCCAGAAGCCTATGGCTCCCAGAAAAGCTTGGGTTTCTTTCTTGTTTGTGGGGGGAGCCATTGCTACAATCTTGTTGATTATGTCTGTTGGTATCTGGCGTCGTCCATCTTGCCATTTCACCCCTAGGAATTGGATCTCTCGGGCAGGTCCCTTGACTTTGCTCTTCTTGATAGCGAAACCGGCCTCGAGGAGAATCTGGATGATCGTCTGTCCTTTTTTGAAAACTTCTTCTGCTGTATCCCCCCATACAATGATGTCATCGATGTACTGGATGTGTTCGGGAGCCTTACCCTTCTCTAGTGTGACCTGGATCAGTCCATGACAGATGGTTGGACTGTGTTTCCACCCCTGGGGCAGTCGATTCCAGGTGTATTGAACGCCCCTCCAGGTGAAAGCAAACTGTGGCCTGCACTCTGCCGCTAAAGGAATGGAGAAAAACGCGTTGGCTATGTCGATGGTGGCGTACCACTTTGCTGTCTTGGACTCCAACTCATATTGGAGCTCCAACATATCTGGCACGGCAGCACTCAACGGTGGCGTAACTTCATTTAAGCCACGATAGTCCACAGTCAGTCTCCACTCTCCATCGGATTTACGCACAGGCCAGATGGGGCTGTTGAAGGGTGAATGGGTTCTGCTGACCACCCCTTGGCTCTCCAACTTTCGGATCATTTTGTGGATAGGGATCACAGCATCTCGGTTTGTCCGATACTGTCGTCTGTGTACAGTTGTTGTGGCTATTGGCACTTCTTGATCTTTAACTCGTAGTAATCCTACAATGGAAGGGTCTTCTGAAAGGCCAGGAAGGGCAGACAATTGCTTGGACCCCTCTTCAATCACCATGGCTACACCAAAAGCCCACCGGTACCCTTTCGGGTCCTTGAAGTATCCTCTTCTTAGGTAGTCCATACCAAGGATGCAAGGGGCTTCTGGCCCCGTCACAATGGGACGCTTTTCCCATTGGTCTCCCGTCAAGCTCATGTCCGCCTCTACTACTGACAATTCTTGAGACCCTCCTGTCACTCCAGAAATAGTAACAGTCTCGGTACTCTTATACTCCGAAGGCATTACAGTACACTGGGCTCCAGTATCTATCAAGGCCTGGTATCTCTGAGGATCCGATGTGCCAGGCCATCGGACCCACACAGCCCAGTAAACCCGGTTATCTTCTTGGTCCCTCTCCTTCTCCTGGCAGAAGGCAGGGCCCCTCTACTGGTCTTGATCAGAGCATTCGTCGTCAGAGTTTGACTTTGACTTCTTAGACTTTTTGCCATTGTCGAAGTGGACCTCCATCTTCTCGTGTTTCGGCGATCGCAGTTTCTCTTCTAAGAAATCTCCATCTACTACATAGACAACTTTCTTGTCAGTCTTCTTTCGCTTCAGCTCCCTCACTCTAGCTTCAAGCTTAGAAGTGGGTTCACCATCCCACTTCTTCATGTTTTCTCCTTTACTATGAAGGTATGCCCATAGTTGGTTACGTGACCCACGCTTAGAGTTCTCTTTCCTTCGACGTGTGAATGACAGGGATCGTGAGCAAGATCGAGACCAGGATCGAGGTCTAGGCCGAGGTCGTCTTTGTCGGTCCCGCCATGATCTTCCCATTGGCCTTTCTTGGTAATCTCTATACCTTCTGTCCTCTCTGTCTCTAAGGTCGTCCTCATATCTGGAATATTCATAATCTCTCTCCGTTCTTTCCCTATCGTAGGTGCGTCGGTACAGGGGATTGAAGGAGTCTTCCATATTTTCCTCGATGGTTCTTATCCAAGCACACATAGTGTCCACGCTTGGTTCATCCATCTTTGGATTATATACGGGTATCAAGCAGGAAATATATGGTTTAGGGGCACCTTGAATTACCTTTTTCCACATTGGTTGCGTGCAGGGAACATTCTCAGGAACTTGGATATCATAATAATCTGGATCAGAATAGATGATCTCCAGCATGGCCAATTCCCGTAGGTATTGGATGCCTTCTTCTGCAGTCCTCCACCTTCTTGAAGAACTCTTCAGGGACTCCTTAAATGGGTATTTCACTCTCACCGCGTGGAGTATTCGGAGCCAAAGACTGGACGCCATTTTCTCCCTCCCCATTTCTTGCTCTATCACAGGGTCTCGAGCAATGGATCCCAACTGTCGTGCTTCATCACCTTCAATTACATGACTATCAGCTCCCTTGTCCCAGCATCGCACCAGCCAGGTGAGGACTTCTTCACCAGGCAAGCGCATATAATCTCTCCGTAAATCTCGAAGCTCTCTTGTGGTCAGTGATTGTGTAATTTCGCTTTCTCGCATAATTTCTTGTCCATCTCTCCCACGTAGAATCTTTTCCACCTCTCTCTTTACTCTTCCACTCCTACGTGGGACTGCTCCCACTTCCTCCCTATATCTCTCATGTGGAGGTGGAGACTGAGCATGCCGTGGGGATAAGCTTCTATATTGTTCACGCCGCGGAGATGGTTTCCTATGCCGTTCATACCGTGGGGATGGACTCCTATGCCGTTCACGCCGCGGAGATGGACTTCTACGTCGTTCATACCGTGGGGATGGACTCCTACGCTGTTCGCGCTGCGGAGATGGACTTCTGCGTCGTTCACGCCGTGGAGATGGACTTCTATGCCATTCACGCCGTGGGGATGGACTCCTGCGTCGTTCGCGATACCCAGCGGGTGGAGGTAGTGAGTAATCTTTCACGTGGTGAGATAAGGGCCTCTTCCTCCAATCATTCACACCTCCAAGAGAAGGTTGGGTCTGGAGGGGTAGGGATAATTCCCCCTCCAATTGAGGGGGATGCTTTGGCTCCTTCTTTGCGTCTTTTGTAACACTGAATGTGTAGTCAGGATATAAATCATCAAGCGACAATATACCACCGGCCGTTTGTACTGTTGCTTTCTTTTCTCTTGATGCTGTTCTGTATTCCTTTGGGCGTGCCCCTAGTTCTCTTGGACGTGCTCCTTCCCGTGTAACCGTTTCTTCCTCTCTGGTACCTGCTTCTTCTCTTCCAATCGCTCCTTCCTCAGTCACAACCACTACTTCCTCTCTCGCAGTCGCACCTTCATCACTTGCTGTTGCTCCTTCTCCCATTGCTGCCGCTCCTTCGTCCACTACATCTTGAGTGAATTGGATAGGTTCTTCTGTTCCTTCTTCTTCTTCTTCTTCTTCTCTTTCTTCTGTGCGTTCTGGTTGGGGAGATGAGTCTGTAAGTTCCTTGATCTCTCTTACCCACGTCTTCTTCTTCTTCTTCACAGGGGCAATGATGACCTTCCGGTTCTTAGCTTGAGTCCCGGTTCTAGTGGGCTTAGTAGAAATGGCATTGACTTCAAGTTGTGTTTGGACTCCAACTTCTGTGGACCTAATAGGGACATCACTGGTTTCAAGTGGCGTGGTTTGGGTTTCTGTGTCGACCTTAACCCTTTGAAGGTGGTCTATGGCAGCTCGATAAGCATTAGCCAGGCCCCAGCACAAAGCAGAGAATTGCATATTCGGATCTTTGTAGGAAAAACACCCTTCTGCCAAACAGTGGGCCATCTCACCAGAATCAAACATTTGTTCTGGTGTGAACTCCCAATTAATGGGGGGTGACACATGTCCTACTAATCTACCGAAATCTTCCCAAGCTCCATGCCACCCGGGGACTGGCCTGTCTGCAGCCCTTTCCAAAGTTCCAGCGAGTCCCTTTGAGGTGTGATCTTTCCTACAAGAGGGAAGGCAACGGAACCCCATTCTTCCAAGTTTAAGTAGCACTTCCAGTACCTTTATCAATGACAGTACTGTTGCAATAAGATTTATATAGTAATTAGAGCCGATTTTAACCATGGGGATTTCCTTTACCAAACCTTCGATGTCAAAATTAAAGGATGGAAGCAATTTGTTCCATCCATCCTCAAGGTCTGGACGTCTCCCTATACGGTAGCCTAACACAGGTGTAAAGGTGGCTAGAATTATAAGACAAATTAATGAAATAGCCATTGTTTTTTGTTATTATTTCTTCTTGATCCCAAAACAAACCTTTGTTTATATAAACAAAGTTTCCTTGGCTGCTTTCCCAGACTCTGGTAGTGTTCCCAGACCTGTTCCCAAAACAATAGATTGGTTTTGCAAAACAACACCGAGCTTGGCTGTCTTCCTGGAAAAACGTTTATCAAAACAAGCCAAACTTAACCAAAATATCCCACTTCTGACACCAAAAATGTTGTGCAAGTTTCGAGCTGGCTTCCTGCCAAGTCCCCGAAACTCGACAACAAGGACCTGCCTCCCAGAGAGGGAAAAGAAAAAAACCAAGCAGCCAAAGCTATAGCAAATATATATATATATATATATATATATTACATATGAGACAGATACACAAAAGGAGAATACCACACACAGAAGGGGGGGGGGGGGGGGAAAGGGGAAGGGAGAAGGACAAAAAGGGGCAAGGACCGAACAAGCCAACCAGCCGACCGAAGGCAAACTAGCAAAAATCTCACCACTTCCCTTCGAACAGGCAGGATGGCTAGACACGGCCCAAGGCTCTCCCCTCACGCGTGGCAGATAACGGTAGTCACTGTAGGCCTCAGCTCCAGATAAACCAGACCAAAACAGGGACCCGCCGTTCTCGAACCTCGCCGGAGAGGAAGAGAGTGAGATGCCTCCCGCTAGCCTTATTTATACCTCAAGTTACGTAAAGGAATAGCATGGAATACTTCCGTGATCACTTTTCTAGTTCCTTCCTGGTTACAAGTTGGTCTCCAGGAAGGCCTAGAGTGAAACCACCACAGGTTGATAGAGGTTTTATAGATCTTTTAGTTCTAGCTCCCCTGCCATGAACAGGGACACCTTCCACCAGACCAGGTTGCTCAAAGCCCCATCCAACCTGACCTTTAGCACTTCCAGGGATGGGGCAGCCACAACTCTGGGCAGTCTGTTCCAGTGCCTCAACACCCTCAAGATAAAGAATTTCTTCCTAATATCTAATCTAAACCTACCTTCAGTTTAAATCCATTCCCCCTTATTCTACATAACCTTGTAAAAAATCCCTTTCTTTTAAGACCCCTTTAAGGTGTTGGAAGCCTGCTATAAGTTCAAGCTTGGAAAGGTCCCTCTGGGTGACATCCCTTCCCTCCAGTGTGTTGACTGCACCACACAGTTTGGTGTTGTCGGTAAACCTGTTGAGGGTGCACTCAATCCCTCTGTCCATTTCACCAACAAAGGGGTTAAACAGCGTTGGTCCCGCTAACAACCCCTAAGGATCACCTCTTGTCTGCAAGTGTCTGTAGAAATACATGGAGGGGGGGGTGCCTGGTGTGTGTGGTCCCAGAAACCTAATATAGAGTGTCTTGGGGAAGAATGTGAAGGACCAGGAATCAGAATGGGAACCATTTCAGAAGTGGAAAAATATGTACAGCGACTGAAAGGAATTTATGATACAGACTTTACAGTTATTATGTATATACACATTGTATGTTTCCCCAGAATTTGTGTCTCCTGGGCATACCCAGGTTTGTCCACTTCCCTGCTGATTGGCTGGAGAAGCTGCAGAGAGGAGACAGCCTCCATTCGCCCTTTCCTTCCTCGGTTCCTCCCACGTTCCTCCCTCTTTTGCCTGTTCTGCTATCCCGATTTGTTCCCCAGTTTGTCTGTCTCATGCTCCACCCCTTTCTGTTCTGGCCCTTTCCCCGCCTGAAACCCATAAAACCTCTGGACACCTCAATAAAGCATTCCATTCGCACCTCTACCTTGACTCCCAAACCCATCCGTGCTGTGTCACAGCCCCATCCCCCCTCAGACCGTGGCAGAAGAATGATTTTGGAAATATACTGGGCCACAGAAAACTTCATGCAATAAAACATCAAGTATACTGATCATCTTTTTCTAGCACCAAAACTAAATAAAAGGCAGCACAATAAACCATAATACACAACCTGGTACAGTGAAACCTAAGAGAGATTTTTTGTCCCTTCTTTCATACAACTAGGCTCTCTGGAAACTTTTTTGATTAAATGCTTTTCCCTTGATTTGTGGAAATTGTATTTCCACAAATTATATTTCCTTAAAAGTCAATTTTTTAATATATGATCAAAACATTTGAGGAGACTATTTCAGTTCTCTCTTTAAACTGATATTTTTAAAAACACTTCTAATAATGACCAAATTATAGTAATTTGGTCATTATTAGAAGTAAATTTCATTTAGTAATGAAGTTTATGTTATACTCTTTTGATCCAATCAGCTGTCATCATAGCAAGTTTTTTCTTATTTTTACATTTTAAAGTGAAAAGTCCAAGTTTTCCAGTTCAATGCAAATTTTGTGTTTAAATGGACCTGAATCAAGGCTGAAAACATTTGTGTTCTAGCCTCTTCATATTTTCTTAGCTTCTGTCCTTCATATAAAACTTGGACAAAAACAAACATAAAAACAGTACTACCCGTAGATTAAAAATACTACTTCTTTGCCTACTTGTCTTACACTCTCCACAGTACCTACCTTTGTGCTATGGCCCTGTGGAAGATAGCAAGCAGGGTAAGTTAATGCCACCTGAAGTTTCTGTCAGGAGGGACAGTCGTTTTCTTCCAGCATCAGGGGAACTCTGATTCTCATCAGTGTTCTCCTGTGTTCACACAGCAGATGTAGCACATTTTCACTCACTGTGCTCAATCCCACACTGATGAACAGAGATGTTGATGTCATGCAGATCTCCATGACAGAACCCAGTAAGGAGTCAGTTTTGGGATGGATAAGCAATAAAATCAGAATACCTGCACTAATTCTGTTGCCCCACCAAAGCAGATTTTATAGATGAAGTGATTTGTTTCCTGTCCTCTAGGTTAATTTCTGTATTTCCTCAGAGGAAAATGTTTAAGTTTTCATGAGTTCAGAATGTCATTCTATTCATGATTTTTCCATTACCTGAGATCTTACACCAAGACACTCCAAAGGTCTTACTTCTTTGTCTTGCTTCCAGCAAACAAATGTTTCTACACAGTAGCTAAAGAAAATTTTGAATTCATTTTGCTTTTTCCACTCTGTTCTCTGAAGTATTTTAGGCTATCTGTTTAAGAGACATGAAGAAAGCTGCTTTCTGTTAAGATTCTTGTAAAAGCTTTTCTATTCCCTTAGAAAACACAATCCAGTTTTTATTTACACAAGGTAATTACCAGACTTCTGCTTCCTCCTCAGTGGGATGGCATAGTAGGAAGACAGCAGAGTACTGTCAGGAGTGGGATAAGGAAATCCTCACACATAAATCACATATATATATATGTCATGTTTCAGGTCTTTAGACTTAAAGG
The DNA here is from genome assembly GCF_025592945.1 of Manacus candei. Lineage (NCBI taxonomy): Eukaryota > Metazoa > Chordata > Aves > Passeriformes > Pipridae > Manacus > Manacus candei. The sequence goes on along the minus strand of NW_026138056.1, from coordinate 30,352,208 downwards.
TCACTTCAAGGGAGCAGATCATCCCAGGCTTACTCACAGTGACAGTTCTTGTATTTCTCTTAGAAGTAACTTCTCTTGGTCAAAACTGGACATAAGACTCAGGACTCAATTAGGAATAGCAGTCATGCTATTCCTATTCATAATAATAATCCACCATTTAGAGAAAGAAATCTGCAACCTGAAAAAGAAAAATTTCATACAATTAAAGGGTGGCCTTGTAAGGATGTTCTGCAATTTATTCCACAGCTTTCTTAAGTTAGAATCACATTAATATTCAGAGAAGGATTGTAAAATACATAACATTTCAAGCCAAGTCATTCTAAATTTCCTCCTGTGACTGGCTGGGATGGGGGTGAATAAGAGCTATACTGCATAAACTTTCTTAATTGCCTCAGGATCCTTCAAAATGGAGTTCCAGAATTGGCATTATCTCCCTAACTACCCATTACCTGAACACAATTGCTTTGGAAGATATTTCAGTGCTGCTAGCTAGGAGGGGTGCTACATATGCTTACAGGATAAGCAAGCAAGAAATTAACTTCCTCAGAACTGTCCACCAGACTCCAAATACCTGTTATTAATGGGTGACAAGGAATAAACCCAGACTGCTCTCCAGCATGCAGATCCAAGATGAATAATAATGTCCATGTGGAAAAGAGTGGTGAGCAGCAAAGCAAAGAGTGAGCTGAGCAAGATGGCTTGTGAATTGAGCCCAGTAGACACTAAAACAGACATCAGAGTTCCTCTTTCCCTTCATTACCTTTTATTTTATAATAAAATAGATGGAGTTTTACATGTTTAATTACAGTTAATACATTGTACCTCATACCCCATTTTTTGCTTATATGGGAGTAAGGTTTTCATGAAGCTAGTTCAGCATTTTTAGTCTTTCTTGCTCATTCTTTGTTATTCATGTCAGACTAAGCCCCAACTTGCACTTTTAAGGACACTTGCAAATGAACTGTGTTTGTGTAGGACATATGCCAGACAGTAGATTTCTTATCTTTTCAAAAATAAAAGAAAAACAAAAGCAAATATATCATCCCTGCTAAGCCATTGGTTTTAATTAGACCTTTCTTTAATGGAAGATGATGTCTATGTTTTGAGTGGCTTGCTGGCTCTCAGTTTCCCCACTTATAACTTCACATTAGCAACATGATGTAAAAGAAGATAATGATAATATTAAAATCAATATTTATGTTGAAAAAAATACACGTGAAATTAGAAACTGGTGTTAACAGATGTGAACACACGACAAAAAAATATTTGCAGAAAATTTGAAAACAAGCAAAACCTTGCTATAAATAGGACAGGACAAAGATTTAGGTAACCAGAGTCACTTTTCAGGCACTAAATAATGTTCCACTTTTCTGGGAGCTTTGTAGCTAATTTCTTTTAGTTACACATAGTAGGTAAGTAATTTAATCAGTTACTCAGCAGTAGTACTATGCATCCGAAAGAAGGAAACTAAACAGTTGCACACTGATTGAAAAAGATTTGATTCCATTATCTTTCATTACTTTCCCATTTGTGTTGTTAGAAATTATTTGAAAAGTGAAATTGGTATTTTGTTAATGCAGCTAGCTGCTGATTTCCTGACCACTGCTTTATAAATTGCAGCCCATAACAGAGACCTGCAGGCAACCCTGAACAGAGCCATTTTCTTCATCTGCAAAAGAAGCTCCACATGTTTTTTCCCCTACAAAATAAATCTGAACTCTGTGTGTGTTGTAAAGAAGGACAGATCACTCTTCTGGAATGACAACATGTAAGGAAACATATCCCAGCATTTCCTCTAAAGAAAATATATAGAGAAAAGACTGCCAACCGTCAACAAATTTTGCCTAGCAAAAGCAATTGCTTAAACTATTTGATTGTTTATGTCAGAGACATCAGTGGTGGTATGAAAATATGTCTACCTAAGTAAATATTTGGGATTCTTTATACCAATAGTGATAATGCATTTGTATAAAATGTGACATTTGCCAAGATGCCAAGTATGTTCAGACAGACCATTGCAGTGTGAACTAAAATGTGTTTGATTTTTCTTTCCACTAATGTATATAGTTTTTAAATGTATGTATGTATGTATTTAAATCAATGTATGTATTCCTTATTGAAGTTTAAGAATAGGGAAAGGGGTCATAGCAGCTGATTTCAAGGATTATGAAAGTCTTTGCTGATTAGAAAGAAAATTACACTTTAAATGTCAATAAGTGTAGAGACAAACTGAGAATTCCTGAAATACAGCTGAGCTAGACTAACAGCAGGCATTTAAAAATATCGTTGGAGATTTTTCAGTTAAAGGTATATAAAAACAGAATAAAGAAGGGACAAAACAGTTGCTAAGAGGAAATAATAAGATTAAGTATAATCTTAACACTGACCTTCAATTAGGCAAGTTGTTTTATTTCAGATTTATACACTGTGTCACAAAAAAGAGACTGACAATAGCAAGGATCTAAAAAAGGAAAAAATCTCAACTGAAGGAAAAACATGACCCTCTGAGGATTCATGTTGGAATCCTTCAAAGTTAGGGACCCTGTAATGAGTATTTTTAATCATTCTTTTTGGAGAAGAAGAGTGCAATCAGACTGAAGCACAGTAATCTCTACATATTAGAGAGGGATGGAGTATCAGTCATTCCTGCATATCAGTAATGAGAGAATGTCTGTAATTGTCCTTAAAGAAAAATGTCATATAATAATATAATAGTAATATTATAATTATTATAATATTATAACATAATTAATATAATTAATTATACTAATATAATAGCAGCTGACCAAATATTGAACATGTTAAACTAATCTAATAACTCTTTTTTCACTGAAAGTTCTCTAAACAGAGGACATTCAAAAATTTCATCTCTGTGAACTCCTGTCAAGTTCTTGATATACTAGTGAAAGATATGTATGCATAAAGCTGAAGGAGATGGAGGTAGGTAAAACTACAAGGTCATATAAAGGGGATTTTGGCAATTCAATTTTAAAAATTGAATCATTATCAGATAGTGATGCTATTTTAATGGTTAGCCTAAAGACTTGATTTGGCATCAGTATCTTAAGTCAAAATTTTGATCAGCTTTATCCGAAATATTAGGAGTGTATTAATGAAATTTACTAGCACAACATTACGAAACATTCAAATGAAAGATGGCTCTGAATACTACAAAGAAAGAGATGAGTGATATGTAGGGTTGGACTTGGATCAATAGAAGTGGTATGAAATTCAGTTTTATGAACTGCAAGTTCATAGTTTTGGGAATCAACCCCCAAATATTTCTCTACAAACTGTGCCTAGTCAGTTTGGAATGGAGAGTAACCTTGCTGGGAACAGCCCACAGTGAGTGACAATATCTTTTATAACTTTAAAAAAGGCAAGCAATATACCAAAATAGCTTTTTCCCTACAGAGATAGAAAAGTGTGAGTGCCATTGTACATGAAAGGCACTAGATCTCTTTTGAAACTGAGTGTTTAATATCAGTTGCATATGTTCAAGAAAGATTTAATGAAAGCAGAAATAGAAGCACTTAAGATGACTGGGGGCATGAAAATGTTTTTAACTTAATACATTTATATATAGTATGTCTTGTTTACAGCAGCTGAAAAACAGACCTTGAGAATGCCTAGGGTCCCTAATCTCTTAAAATCAACTTTGTGAAACATTTCAGTGATGACAAGTTGAAAAGCTAATAAAAAAGAAAACTAGAAAACAAGTGTGCTGGCATCTCTTTGTAATAAAAATTTGAACAGTTATATAGCTGACAGCACATTTTCCTTGTAAAATTATTGGTAATTATTAATACTTTCAAGGTAGGACTCATCTGAAATATGCAAAATTTGACAATAACTTAATGAATATCTTGGCTTTTTCCTTATATGGGGATGTGTCTATTACAGAATCCCAGAATCAATTAGGTTGGAAAAGATCTCTGAAATCAAGTCCAGCCTATGACCAAACACTACCATGTCAACTAGACCATGGCACTAAGTGCCACATCCAGTCCTTTCCTAAACACCTTCAGGGATGGTGACTCCACCACCTCCATGGGCAGCCCACTCCAATGTCTAATCACCCTTTCTGTGAAGAAATTCTTCCTAACTTCCAACCTGAGCCTCTCCTGGTGCAGCTTAAGACTGTGCCCTCTTGTCCTATCACCAGTAGTCTGTGAGAAGAGGCAGACACCCACCTGGCTACAACCTGCTTTCAGGCAGTTGTAGAGAGGAATAAGGTCAATCCTGAGCCTTCTCTTCTCCAGGCTAAACAACCCCAGCTCCCTCAGCTGCTCCTCACAGGACTTGTGCTCTAGACCCTGCACCATCTTCATTGCTCTTCTCTGGACCTGCTCCAGCACTTCAATGTCCTTCCTGAACTGAGGGGCCCAGAACTGAACACAGTACTTGAAGTGTGGCCTACTAGTGCTGAGCACAGGGGAATAATCACTTCCCTAGTTCTGCTGACCACACTATTTCTGATACAGAAATTGATGCAGTTTTTATATATATGTGTATATGATACATTAATTTATTAACAGGGTTGTCTTTGGTGCTGTTCAGCATATAAACTATTAATTATTATTCATAAAAGTACTTAATAAATGAATACATATCTTAAGAACCAAAAAGCACACAAAGAGACCTCAAGAACAAATCACAGGCAAAACTGGGCTAATTATCAATTGCCCTATACGAATTGCATTTGTGCAGTGTGATGCACCAATAATGGATTAATTTAGTATGCCAGTTTTAAGATTTTCTGTTGTTGATGAAATTAACTAAAAAAAAAAAAATCCTGTTAATTAACTAAGAAACATAAATAGGAATTTGAGACAGGCACTGAGTTTGAGACTCAGCAAGAGAAATCTTTTCCTTCACGAGGTTTCCACAGAATACTGTGTCCAGTAACTCAGGACATAATGCAACACAGGACAGAAAAAAATAAAACCACTCATATACATTGTTTTCCAGCTCTCTGCTCTCTACTGATGTAGATGTCAAATTGAAATTTCTCCACTGAAAGATTTTAAAAATATCTTTATTATCCTTCTGGCTGGTTATCCCAGTGTGAGGGAGATGTTTTAGACAGTAGTCTAGATGTTCACATCACCATTGTAAATAGTTATATACACAGACTTCAACAAGTGTCACAGAATCATAGAATGGTTTGGTTAAGAAGGGGCCTTAAAGATCATCTAGTTCCAATGTCCCTGCCATGGGCAGGGACACCTTTCACAAGACCAGCTTGTTCAGAACTCCGTTCAACCTGGCCTTAAACATTTCCAAGAAATGGGACATCTACAACTTCTCTGGGCAACCTGTTCCAGTGCCTCACCACCCTCACAGTAAAGAATTTTTCCTAGTATCTAAACTGAACCTACCCTTTTTCAGTTTAAAGTCATTTTCCCTTGTCCTATCACTACACGCTCTTCTAAAAAATCTCTCTCCATTATTCTTGCAGGCTCCCTTCAGGTACTAGAAGGCCACAGTTAGGACACCCCAAAGCCTTCTCTTCTCCAGGCTGAAGAAACCCAGTTCTCTCAGCCCTCACTCATAGGAGGGGTTCTTCCCCCCTCTCATCATCTTGGTGGCCCTCCTCTGGACTCATTCTGACAGGTCCATGTGTTGGGGACCCCAGAACTGGATGCAGTACTCCAGGTGGGGTCTCACCAAACTGGAATCAGAACAACCTCCTCTACACTGGGTTGAGGGGTTTTTTATGTGCTATATATCTGAAAAAATAGGCATAATGGTGCTGTTCCAACAAGGCACAGATGTAAGGTCTATTGCTCCCAGTGGCAGCAGGTGTTGCTGCCTCTGGTACTCTCATTCCCCTGCAATCAGCAACACTTCTAAATCTGACTCTCCAGGGTTTTTGACAAGATGCTTTTATATCCCTCATTCGGCCTCTTCCCTTTTCCTCCCATTCCTCAGTGGGAATAGCCTAGATCAATTCTATTCTTCAGAAAGCAAAATTTAACTCTTCTTGTCATAGAATGATTTTGTTGGAACACAAAAGATTGCCTAATTTTAATCCCTCCCTTCCTCCCTCCATAAATAATGTCTTCCTGATATCTAGTTTAAACCTAACATCATCTTCCAGTTGAAAGCCATTAGCCCTTGCCCTATTACTACATGCACTTGTAAAAGATCCTTTCCTGCTCTTTTGTAAGGCCCCTTTAAGTGCTGGAAGGTGCTCGCAGGAGCCTTCTCTTATCCAGACTGAACAACCCCTATTTTCTTGGCCTGTCTTCATAGTAGAGATGCTCCAGTCCTCTGATCATCTCTGTGACCCTTCCATGGACTTGTTCCAAGGGCCCATGTCTTGCTTGTGTTGGAAACTCCAGAGCTGGATGCAGTACTCCAGGGGAAGTCTCATACAGCAGAGTAGAGGGACAGAATCACCTCCCTTCACCTGCTGATCATGCTGCTTTTGATGTAACCCAGGATACAGTTGTCTTTCTGGTCTGTGAGTGCATATTGCTGGGTTTTGTTGAGTTTTCCTTTAACAACACCCCCAATTCATTCTTCTCAGGGTTGTTCTTATTCCATTCAGTGCTAGAGCGTATTAGTGTTTGGGATTGACCTAACCCTTATGCAGGACCTTGCTCTTGGCCTTGTTGAACTCCATGAGGTTTTCATGGACTCAGGTCTCAAGACTCTCAAAGTCCCTCTGTATGGCATCCCTTCCATCCAGTGTGTTGACTGCAAAACTCAGCTTGATGTCGTTGGCAAACTTGCTGAGGATGCACTCTATCCCAGTGCCCATGTCACCAACAAAGATGTTAAATAATGTTGGTCCCACTACCAATCCCTGAGGAACGTCACTTGTCATTGGTCTCCTCCACTTGGACATCAAGCCATTGAGTCCAACCATTCAGCCAATTTGTTACCCACTGAGTGGTCCTCCATCCATCAAATCTGTGTCTTTCCAGTTTAGAGACAAGGATGCCATGCAGGACAGTGTCAAATGCTTTGCACAAATCCAGATAGATGATGTCAGTTGCTCTTCCCTTACTCACCAAGGCTGTAACCCCATCCTAGAAGGCCACCAAATTTTTTAGGCAAATTATATTGATGAGGTTATTAGAGATAAGCAAGAGAAAAAGAGAAACAATTTGATCCTAGAGAAATGTTTATATTAGGTGCTGAAATGCAGATACAGTTCGGAAACATAGCCTCTGTAGTGTAACCCTGACAAAGAACAAGTCAAGACTCAGTTCTTGGCTACTTCCCAATGCATTGATATCATGTATGGTCTGTACCTTTCAACTGATCTACTTAACATTTATCAATCTTTTTTTTTGTAGATTTTCTGCTGATTTATGTTTGTTGATAATAGGTAAGATATTGGTTGACCTCTGATGTAAAACAGTTATTCAGCATTAAACTCATCTCACATGCAGGTGTATCAATTTTTGTTATAAAATTAATTTGCATGTGGAGTTAACACTTAAAGCAATTTTATAGACTATCTATATAATTATCTGACTGTTTCAAATGCATTTTACATTACATTTATAAATATATATCAAGTAAACACTTAAGAACATAATTAGCATATGGTTATGAGACATTTCGCTTTGCACAACTGAAAAGCAGTTCAGCTTCAGAAGAATGAATGAGTCCCTTTTAAAAGGCAGCACTTAGAGAATTATGAGGTTCACTATAATGAGAATTTTGCACAGAGAAAAAAATATGAGTCAATATCACTGTATTCTACCTCAGTTATTTTGTACTGCACTGTTTATTCTATGTCTCTGTTTTTTCATATTTTGCCCATACTATGGATGAACTACATTAAAAAATGAACAAGGACTTTTCTTTCTCAGATACACATTCGGCATTCATACTGTAGTTACTCTGATTTCATTACACTAGGAGGATAAATGATAACTAAATTAATACAAAGATCTCTTCAGTATCAGTACTTTATTATTCTGTGCTATTATTTCTTCCTTTTACTGCATATCAGGAATATTTGCATCACTATTGTTGAAAGTGTCTTTGGCTGTGCAACTCTAAACTATGAGCAGGTGAGTTACAGCAATGGCAAACCTCTCAGGTTGAAAGAACTTCTTTGTATTCATGTTAATGGTTCTGCAATGTGCTGTGATCAAGCAAGGAAAAAAGATAGATATGGAAATACTGTCTTTTTTTATTCCCCTCTTTTCAGTTGGGGATGTCTAAAAATCTGTGTTCCAAAACACCAGCTGAAACAAGAGTCAGTAGACTGAATACTTACTACTCGGGGTTCTGTGAACATGTATGGGACAAAAGATGCGTAGTAAAGCCTTCTCCTAGTAGCAAATTATTGAAATGCCACATAATGAAACAGGCAAGACAAAGCTATTGCTGCATATAATAAAGGACTATCTGCCAACACTGACAGCATTTGTTATCTGTACCTTTCACTTGCGCAAGTGTTTCCCAGCAGGTTTGATAACATTTTTATTATTCTATTCTCACTACATTTTTCATAAGCAGTATTAATAGCTGTATTTTTTACAAGGAAAACATAGCCATTCTGCATAAACTTATTAAGCACATTTACATACATGTGTCTCGGGAAATCAGCATGTCAGATGGCATTTACAGAGGAGGCACATATGCCTATTCTGTCCCCTTTCTAAATGGTGGGCTTTCACTTAAAATGTCTGTCATTTTTCTTTGTGAGCATGCAAACTGCAGTACAATTTATACAAATACAAATAGTCAGGATGGTCACTATCTTTACACCACTATGTATGTATGAATGTTGAAACCAGCGCAAATGCTTTACTGCCTTGTTAATTAGTGCCCTGAGTAATCTCTCAGTTCCAGTCAAGTCTCAGATTCCACTGCATCTTGGGCAACCTATTCCAGTATCTAACCACCCTCATCTTTTGGATCCAATTTCTCTGTATTCTCTCTTCCAATACGTCAGTTCTGGTGGTCCAGACCCCTAATGATTTTGGCAGGTGGTCTCTGGAATCTCTCTTTCTTGTGCTGGGGGTGCCCAGACTGGACAGAACTCCGCAGATGAGGTCTTACAGGTGCAAAGCTGGAGTAAAAGATCACTCTTCTAGATTTGTTGTCTCTATTCTTATTATTGCAGCCCGGATGCAAGACTTGCAAGCCTTTCCATTTGTCTGCATCCATGATGTTTATGCCAATCTATTTCTTCAGTCTGTCCTGGTCCCTCCCGCATGCTGACTACCCCCACTCCACAATTTGGTACCAACAGCAAATTTCCTGAGAATGCTCACTCTCCCATCTCCTATGATCTTAATGAAGACATTAAACAGTATTGGTCTCAGTACTAACTTCTGACTGAGGGTTGCTGCTATTCTGTCTGTTGGATGAACTTTGCATCAGTGATAACAACAGCGACCAAGCCCAACTGTCAACTCTGTTTTCCAAACCACCTTTATCCTCCACTTAGACAGCCACTGTCTCACTAATTTGGTGATAAGAAGACTGAAGACAACTGCTAAAGCCAAGGCATGAAACATCCACTGGTCTTCCCTTGCCCACAGAGCCACACGCTCCATTAGGTTAGTCAGACTTGATTTGCCCTCAGTAAACAAGTGTCAGCTATTCCATATCACCTTCTTGTCCCTTGAGGTGTGTAGAGCAAGCTTGTAAGAGATTTTGCTCCATAATCTTCCCAGACACTGAAGTTAGGCTTACTGAAGTTACCTGGATTCCCTTTTATTTAGTATATTTAATAAAGTCAATATCCATAATATTTTGATATGGTTATCTTTCACTTTTGAGTAGTATTAAAATTAATACGTTCTCATCTGCAACTTTTGTGATAAAGATACATTCTATAGAAGAGAAAAATTGGTCATAATGAAAAACTTAATTTTATATCTCTAATACTTTCTTCAAGCACTGACTACATCTCTCTACACTATGATAGTCGTTTGCTTTAAGGAAAACCCTTAAAGAGGTTGAATTATATCCTGAATTCTAAATTCTGTTAGATAAATACCTGCATCAAAATATCAGTGAACAGTTTCACTTCAGATATAGAATCACAGAGTCGTAGAATGTTAAGGGTTGGAAAGGACCGTAAAGATCATCTAGTTCCAACCCCTCTGCTATAGACAGGGACACCTCCCACTAAACCAGGTTGCTCAAGGTCTTATCCAACCTGGCCTTGAACTGACAGTGTTGGAGCATCCATGACCTCCATGATCAACCTATTTCAGTATCTCACCACCCTCACCATAAAGAATTTCTTCCTAATATCTAGCCTAAATTTCCTCTCTTCCATTTCGTACCCAACACTCCTTGTCCTAATGAAAGGTCCCTCCTAGGCTTCCCTGTAGGCCCCCTTCAGATACTGGAAGGTTGCTATGAAGTCTCCACACAACCTTCTCTTCTCCAGTATGAACAGTCCCAATTTTCTCAACTTGTCTTCATAGGCGAGATGCTCCAGTCCTCTTATCAACTTTATGGCCCTCCTCCGGATTTACTCCAACAGTTCCACGTCTTTCTTATGGTGGGGGCACCAGGGCTGCTTGCAGTGCTCCAGGTGGAGTCTCACAAGAGCAAAGTAGAGGGGGACGATCACCTCCCTTGACCTGCTGGCCACACTGGACACTGCTGGACACAGCTGGCTTTCTGGGCTGTGAGTGCTCATTGATGGCTGATGTTGAGTTTTTCATCAACCATCACTCCCAACTCGTTCTCTGCAGGGCTGCTCTCAGACACTTCTCTGCCCAACCTGTAGGTGTGCATGGGATTGCCACAACCCAGGTGCAGGACCTTGCACTTGACTTTGTTGAACTTCATGCGGTTTGCATGAGTCCATTTGTCAAGTCTGTCAAGGTCCCTCTGGATGGCATCCCTTCCCTCCAACTATCATCATTTAATCAACCATATAACGGGAAAGGAGAAATATCAAAATTAAGTATTGTGAGCTATTCTCCTATTTACATCAACTGAGACAGATGATTCCTCTCTCTAGAAAAGTGAAGATAGGAAAGAAACTGTTCACATTTTACCTTCCTCCTGCCTTTGGAAAATTTTCTAAATATGTGTAGTTGGCTATTCATGCTGCATTTTTCCTGATCTTGTTTCTTGGTTATAAATTCATGTCAGAATTACATATTTTAATGAGATATATATAAAAACCTCATCAATATCTAACTATCTAAGATTAAGAGAAGTGGCTATGCAGTAGCTAAGAATTATTGTATTGTTCATAACCTTAATAGCTAAAGGGGAAAGAAAACATCTTTTCTTAAAAATCATATCCTGAATTTAAAAAAAACAAAACAACTGTGCTTTAACGGAACTAGATGATCTTTAAGGTCCTTTCCGAACTAAAATGTTCTATGATTCTACAGAATGCCTATCCAGCATAAAATAATTTCTTCCCACTCTCTCATTTCTCCACTGCTATGCTCTTAAAATCTCATATTCAAAATCGCTAGTTATGAGCAGTTTCTCAGAGAGCATGATAGTCTTCAGAAGGGATTCGAGAAAGTCTGTGATAATGGCAAATTTCCGGTTTCTCTAATCACCCTCCATGTATGTTTCTATTATAATAAAGTAAAATAAAAACACTGAAGATGTGAATTCATCACAGTAATATCCTGAAGATACAGAAAATATGTTGAATCTTTTGCTTTTATATTTCATCCCTCGTAAAAGTATAAAGTTATCATAAGTACTCATCAAACCAGATATAGCACCTGAAAAGCATCAGCAGAGCTTAGAAAAGTGAAGTTGTGGGTTTGAATCACTGAAGAATGCATAAGGATAGATGCTGGAGAGGTGGATGACTACAATTATATTTCTCTCTTTAAAAACTTGAAATTAAGCTTTTCAGCTTCTTTACTTTTGGAAAAATTTTTTTCTGGGGCCTCCTGTCCTGCTACCTCCACTCTCAATCTATCAGAGAGTTCTCTGAAGTGCAGTTCTTTTTAGGATATGCAACATTGCATAGCAACTCCAGATTACAAGAGAATTCCTGTTTAGAGCTTTAGTGATCTTCAAACAAGTGCTACTATCAAAGAACATAGAGAAAGAAAATATGAAAGTGTTCAAATAACTATGTTCTTGACAGTGGTTAGACCATGAGTGTACTTTTTAAGTGCCGTACACAGGAGATGATCCTCTTCTGAGCAAGATCTTCTTGCTCAGAAACTGGAAAAAAAACCGTTTGCTATACCTTCTCTTTTGTCCTGATCCAATTTCCCAGATGTGATATTTCAGTGTTATAGTTGCTACTGCTATTTCTTGCCAATCACTGAGTTGTTTTTTTTCTCTAAAATAATAAATGGGTGACAAATAGGATGTTTCTAAGAATAATATTAGGTGACCTTCAAACTCACTATTTAAAAAAAAAAAATTCTCCCCTTGCTTTACTAGAATGAGACATTATGAAAGTGTTTTGGAATTACAAGTAGGAGATGAGCATTTGCAAGTTGTCTTAACAACAACTTGAGGTATAATCCTCTGTGACAATTCCTTACCTTTCTTTTGTTCATAGTCTGCTGCCTGGTTTTCTTTCACTTTTCTGAATACAAGTATAATTAAAACCAAAATTTTATGCCAAGAGAATTTTGTAATACAATGAGAGATTTCGGGTTCAATAGGCTGAGTAAGGTTACATGTGAATATTCCAGAATTTTCAATATTTTAATGAAAAATAATCTATGTCAGACATTAAAAAGAAATTTAGTAAAGCCATTTCATTATTTCTCTTATTCTCCATAAGTAGTAAGGAGTTGTAATTTTAATTAAAGTAAGTACATGATAAAATTAAAGTTAGTGCATGATTTTTTTTTGAAACCTTCTATAAAGAAAAATTATCCAAATAAAAATTTAAAACATAGCCAGAATCTTTCAAAATTGTTCATGGGAGACCTAATTTCTTTATTATGATATTCATAAGTAAATAACTGATTTATTATTGTTATCCATTTGATTTAACAGTATGAAAATTATATGTAGGATTTTACTGAAAAATTTTAACTAGGAAAATTATTATACTCTTAGACAGAAAAAAAGTGTTAATCAAATTGATCAACTTACTGTATGCATAAGAAGCTATTTGATTCTTAAATGTACATGCTTTCTTAAGCCCATCTGAAAATTCTCCATCCAAGTTTTACTCACAGTGAAAATACCAACAAAGTGAATGAGTTTGCACAGAGCTGTAGCCATTAAGTTACTGTGAGCAGATCTAAATTGGTATTGCTAAAATGAACTACCAAGGGGTAGTCGCACATCGTTTTCTACAGAAATATCGTAGTCTCTTCAAATTATTTTCTGCATTGTCCCTAAGCATGAACATGTTGAAGTTCTGCTTAGTTACATGTAAGCATTTTCACCTGCTGCAATCCTCTTTTAATGTCAGTGGAAAAGGTTCAGTGATATCATGATCACACTGTGTTTGGGGTAGAAAGCCTAAAACAAAGGCTCTTCTGTCCTGCATTCTGAGAGATGGATATCTGAGGTCACAAGTAACTTTCACCCGGTTGGAAGCCATATTTTTTGACTACAACCATTGCTTGGATTGAAAAAGTCACAGTAATTAACTGTGGTCAATTCTTTAAGGTAAACAGGAGACAGATTCCCTCTTACCAGAGCAGATCTCCAGGCCATGGGTCCAATACTCTCTTTTCAATTGATATGTTGTCCTCAGCTAAGGCGGTAAATTTTTAAGCTAGTTGAGTTTTAGATGCTTGTGACTCAATTTCCAGGAAAACTTTTTCTTGGAAATGGTTGAGACATTAATTATAGTTTTATTAGTTTCAAATGCAGATGGTGCATGAGCCTACAGATAAGTCTGTTGAAAGAACAGAAGCAAACTACAGCCTTGGTTACGAGCTTTCTGTAGACAGTTAGTTAAGCTTGCACAGATTTCACCCTAGTGCCCAGGTGAGTTGTCTGAACAACTCTAAAGGCATGATCTTTCAAATTTTTGTGGCTACTCCATCAATTAAAATATTGCAAAGATATACCCTAATACATTCAAAACAAATCCATTGAGGAAATATTTTTTGGCTAATGTTGCAGATATTCAGTTAATGAGATAACTTATATGAAAAAATCTTTTATCTTTACTTGATAGGTGTTTGTTGTATATCATACTTCAAGTGATGATCTTACTTTTAGTTTTGAATTGTAGATAAAATGGTTAAATTTTTCAATGAAAGAGCTTTCAGCTTAAAATTATTTATTCTTTTTTTTTTTTACTGTACTGATATGGCATTTAGTTGACCGTTTGGTAAGTGGTTTAAATTCTAGGAATAGGATAGAAACATTTTTCCAGTTATTTTATTTTATTTTGTAGTTGCAGAATGTATTGGTATGTACTACATGTGGTATTGAGCTAATTACATTTCCTTTTGCCCTCATCAAACAGTATGATTAATAAAAAATTAGATCTGAGGAATATTTAGCAGAAATAACAGGAATGAATGATACTGTCCCTGCAGGTGTCTGAGATAGGTTAATGTAAAGGTTCAGAAAGGACAGACCTGCCTAAAAACTTGTGATATAATCCCAAGAATAATTTCCTAATTTTATGTGCTTTTATAAATAATACAATGTAGTATTACATTATTTATATTCTGTACAATGTTTAAAGTATCTATTACAGATATTCTTCCCTTCTGGTTATCAGCTTAGTTAAACTCCAGTTTTGGTTTGATGAAAGGGAGATTTTCAGAGAAGAAAGGCAATAATCTTTAGCAGGCCTTGGTGATTCATATAATACCTCCTTCCTGCATTATTCATTAATCAGTTAGATATGAATTTTGATTCCCACATGCATTTTTTATTTATTGTTTCTTCTCTCTAATATGGTGACTGAAAATTTTAATAAGATAATAATGCATAGTAGATGGAAAATACTGAATAATACACAACTGGTTAAAAAACAAAATCTCATAAAAATGCATGATAAAACATATAAAATTTTGGGAATCATAACTTTTTTGTCCTGCTGTAGAAGCTGTGTGAACACTCACTTTTGCTCCATTCAGTGAGTTCATCATAGTAAGAGGTCGAAGTGGGGGAAGGGTGTCGAAAGCAAGGTAAAAAAGGATAAGTTTTCTTTTAAAAAGTAAAATTAAAACATTTACAATCACTTCAAGTGGCTTTCAACACTTTCATATATAATATTTTTTTTTCCCCAGTGCTCCTATGGGATATCTTAATGTAGGTGGTATAAATGTAAAACATAGCTTTGTTTTTGTGGCAAATAGTTTCAAGGACACACTTAGAACTACAGGAAAAGTTATCTTCTGTTCCAGTCTTTAGTTTTGTACTTCTCCAGTGTAACATACCTTTAAGTAAAATTGTTTCTTCTGTAAGAACTAAGGCAGTCACAAAGTTAAAACAGTGAGACTCCAGCTTCTCCTTTCCTTTTGGAAAATTCTGCAGTGGTGAGCCATAGACACACAGGACAAGAGGGGGAAAAAGGTATCTTTGGAATACACGACTTTTGTGTTAATGTGGAAATTCAATTGCATAATAAAACCCATCTTCAAAAAAATTCAACCTTCAAGCAGACTTTAATCTGCTAAGAAAATATGAAAAAATGTCTCAAACGTGACATAGTGAGAGTAAAGAAGCAGAGAATCTTTAATTCCCATGCTTCCCATGAAAAAATGTATCAACATGTATCTAAAGTCTTAAAGTCAACTATAGCTGCCAATTATCCACAAGCAAGTGATACATGCGAGAGACATTAGAGAGGTACAGTGAGACCCTCTCTCTGTTTGCATACTTCTTATGATTAATAAAGAACATTGGAGAGATTGAAACCTACTTTCATTTTTAAGACAAATTATGTGTACAGAAAGTGTCTCCAACTGAGAGATTGCATTCTTTCTCATCCAAAAAATATAGTAACTCATAACTTATTTGTTTTCTGCCATGTGTCTTTACATACTAAAGTCACTTGTTCCACAAGGGTAGCACAGCTATTTCAGTGTATCATATAAACACTCTTGAGCTCAAGACAAAGTTGAGTAATATTGGATTAAATGCAAATAAATATAATAATAAATAAATAAATACTGTACTTTAATAAAGGTAGCATAATCACAGCTTCACAGACTCTTACTTGAAAATACTTTTGTTTTATATAAAACTGCCTGTTATGTCCAGTTAAAGCTAACATTTTAACTCATCTTCATTCTGCTTCAAATGCTAAAGATTTTTTTAATGACTAACACTGTAAGTTCTTCTGTTTCTGTCATTGAAACTCCATCTGTACTAATGCCTGTAGATATGACTCCTTTGTACTATGACAGAAACACTACTGTACATTGTTAAGCAAATACTCAACTTTCAAACAATGCTTGGCATCTTATTCATATGAGCCTGAACTTGCTGGTTTTATTTTGATTTCCCACAAAATTGTGGTCTGTATAATCTCACCACTTGATGTACATTCTTCCATCTTCACAGTACTTGAATGTACTGTCCAATTTTAATGTAACTAAGTGCTTGAATTTTTTTAACTTTCAACAGAATTGGTTAACATGAGGGGCTGGAGTACTGGAGTAAGGTTCAACTCAATACTACCACTGAATGAAATGCTACAGTATGAACAGGATAGTTCAGTTTTTTTGACTGGCTTGGCTGACAAAATTTCAACCTTCTTGAAGGACAGGAATATTATTTTATCAACAAATGGGAAGCCATTTAATTGATACCTTAGTACCTTAGTATTTCTCATTCCTTTCTCCCCAAAGGGAACTTTTCTGGGCAAATGTTATAGGTTATAAATCTGAGAGAGGAATTTTTTCTTTTCCTGCTTCCCTGTAAGAGAAACAGTTTCGAATAGGGAAGGGGGAAGGGAGGTAATTGGCCTTACAAAGGAATTAGCTCGCCAGACTGCATTCCTCGGTGATGGACCATTACAGAGGCTGGGGAGAGAGGAGGGGCTGGCTCTGTTCTGAGGGGAGAGGGGCAGGTGGCGGGGCTTGCTCTCGCTGGGATGGAGACAGGGACTGTATCCAGGCATTTCTGGAGGAAAAGCCTGGGAACCAGTTTTTTTTTCTGTTTTTTTCATCCTGGTGAGGCCTGACCACCGGCCCTGCCCCGCCACTGCCTTGTGACTCCCGCCGGGACCTACTGGTTGTTTTACTTCTTTTCGTCGGAGAGGTCTGTGCTTGCTGGGAGAAGAGGGGAGAGCCTTGGAACACTGTCATCTGGGAACAGTGAGTCCTGTTGGGGGGTGAACTGCTTTTCCTTACCCCTTCCTTCCATTGAGCTGACTAAAACTTTGAGGCCTCTCTTAGTCCTTCACAAGTTTGCTAGGACTTGTTGGCTTGCAACATCTGCAAGGATGTGTTAGCCCTCCAAAATATAAATTCTGCCCTATCCACATTTTCAAATAGAAGGGGAGGGAATGACTTACTGCATATTCTGTAAGATTAAATCTGCTATTTAAACAACAGAGGATCACAAATTTTAAGACACAATTTCTGATCCTTTGTGGTGATTTACTGGCAGCCCAGTCCTGTCCCACTACCCCAGCGAGGAGCAGGGTGGTTGGACGACACCGGGGGGCAGCCCCAGCCCTCAGTTTTGGGAAGCTCTCTGGTGGCTGTGCTGAGATGTCAGCCTGTGGGCGAGAGACAGGATCAGTGCTGCTGAGGGGAACCATGGTCAGATATGTCCCTGGAATGGCCATGTAGGTCCATGGGGATGGGAACTCAGTGTTCTGCCGGGTGGCCTCTTTCTTTGACATCACCTCTTGCTGCACAGAATCACAGAATCACTGGAAGTTTGAGGTTGGAAGGCACCTTTGGAAATCTCTGGTCCAACCCTCCTGCTCAAATAAGGCCACCTAGGGCCAGTAGCCCAAGACCATGTCCAGACATCTTTTGAATATCTCCAAGGATGAAGACTCTACAATCTTTCTGGGCAATCTATGCCAATGCTTAGCTACCTTCACAGTACCAAAATGTTTCCTGATGTACTGATTGAACTTCCTGTGTTTTGATTTTTATCCACTGCCTCTGATCCTGTCATCCTTCTTTACACCTTCCCTTCAAGTATTTCTACACATTGATGAGACACCCCCCCCCGGCCACCTCTTCTCTAGGTAGAGCAGAACCAACACAGCACTCTTAGACTTTCCACACATGAGAGGTGCTCCAGCCCCTATGTAATCTTTATGGCACTTCACTGGACTCTCTCCAGTATGTCCATGTCTCTCTTTTGCCAGAGACTCCAGAACTGGACCCAGCATTCCAGATGTGGCCTCACCAGATATGACTAGAAGGGAAGGATTACCTCCCTTAGCCTCCTAGCAATACTTTATCTAATGCAGTCCGGGATACCAGTAGTCCTTGCCACAAGGCCACATTACTGGCTCATGTTCAACATGGTGTCCACCAGGAGTTTTTTCCATCAAGCTGCTTCCCAAATTGGTGACAGCCTATATTGCCTCATATACAGCCTCTACAAGCTGGTTTGTGCTACATCAGCCTAGATATACAATTGAACCATTTCTTTGATATGCCACTCAGTCATTAAGTTATTAATAAAAGCAAAATTTTCTGATTATGTTGTTTAAAATCAGCTTTCAGCCATCAGTTCACCACAGAAAGACCCATGAAGCTCCACAGAAGGATACACACAGGTAGATACCAGGGTCCTTTGCTGCCTCAGCATGGATGGTACTTTGGACACCTCACTCTCTATTTGCCAACAACACAAAGAAGACAAATGAACAAGCCACAGAATTCAAGAGGATTTTCCTGTACACAGAGAATGCTTCTCACTGAGGACAGGCCTTTAGTGGAGTGACTCCCATTTCAGAAGACTAGATGATGTCATCCTGACATCCCATAGTTTGGTATGAAGCTGTTAACTGCTCACATCTAGAGTGAAAATGCTGAAAACCTAAAAATCGCAGAAACAACCCAAGAAACAATGTAACATCATACTTAGTTTTAAGAGTCTTCAGAGCTGCTTCTGGTCATTTGATAGCAATGTGCTCTGGACATAAAATTAGTGCAACATAAAATTAATTAAATCCTTAAACCACAACATTATAGACATTGCAATGAGATTATCTGCCCACTGTAATTCTGAACTTGGAGATCATGAAAAAAGGAATGGAAGTGATTTTTTTTCACAAGAACCCATAAAATGTTAAATTTATTGCAAAAAAAAATATTTTTCTTTTTAATTAAACAAACTGGTGAGTCTGAGAAATGCTGGAGTTTTTTTGAACATTTTACGTGTTCATTGAAGTCAGTTTCTGTTAAGGAGAAGCTGAATGAACTGTTCCGATTGGAAACTAAATCGCTCTTCCAAGAAAAAATATAACAACACCTATAGTTTCCATCTAATTCCAAAGCTCATAGCCTGCTATCAGTTATACTGATGTTAAACAAAATGACTTCCCTCAGTTAGCCCACATTTTTCACAACGTAGTTTAGTACGGAATGAGGCTGGATAGTTGTGGGCTTTGTGCTAATGTCAAAGTTCACAGTTCACTATGCACACACAAATAGTTTGTCACAAAAAAAATAAATATTATGTCACAGTCTGTGAAAATTCAGAAAATTATATACCCCACTAGCTATTTCTTCTGTTTTCAAATTGAAGTCAGATTTGATGATGTTGGAGTGAGGTATCACTGATTTCCTACACAATCATCTTAAATATTAATAGAAGGTGGACTGTGAATTCTGTATTATATGTTTTTAGAAGTGGAGATCTATGTAACTTTCCTTCTACATGTAGTGGACCACTTCAAGGATGGGAAAGACAAATACTAATTTTAAAATTCCCAGTTTAGGGTTTGTTTTCCTTTTTTTGACACAAAGAATTATTTTAGAGAAAATTTAAGCCACTATTTTCATTGAGGGGTAAGATTTTTCGGAAGATATTCCCCTTGATTCCTACTTAGCCTAATTTAATCAGATTCTTTTTCTCCAGACTGAATGTCAGAGATGAGAAGGAAGATGGAGAGGAAGGCAATCACACATGTGAAGCCTGACGTTCCTAAGACATTGGTTCACATCTTTGCAGCATGATTTTAGATGTTAAGACATAGCTATAAACATTACTCTTTACAAGTCAGTGCAATATGAAAACATTTGAATACCAATGAGGATATATCATATATATTCACTTCAGTTTTTAATTCTATTATGATTAATAGGAAGTGCACAGAAGCATGAATCAAACTCCAAGTGAGTATACAGAAGTAGCTCAGCAAAAAAGATGAGGATGTATTCATTCAAAACAATATGCAAAGCTGGGAATAGTGTTATATTAAGCTCTGGCCTGGACATTTCCTAATACAAGCAATAAATATTTGGGGACTGAGTCAGCTTTAGATTTGTGGGGACTTGGTCAGCACCTGCGGCAGAAGTTTCTCCTCATCACTCCACATACTGCATGACTTGCACTGTTGTCTGCCTCGGCCTGTGTCTCCTCCTGCTTCCTGATTGCCCTTACTGCTCAGTCCTTAAGCTGCTTTTATTTGGAAGATGCTGGAAAAGGATGTGAAGATTAGAAGGAAGGAGCATACTTTGGGAGAGACTGAACAGCTACCTACCTGTATTCAGCAGTCTAATAAGTCAAAATTTTTAAGGTACATATATAAATACCTTAAGACTTTTAAGATTTATATATATTTTTAAAACATATAAACTATTCTGCATCAAGTAAATAAGTCTAAGACAATGAACAGGAAAGAAGAGGGCTGCTACAGAATGTAAAGAAGGTGGTAACATGCCGCTTTCTTGAAGGAAAACCAAGTTGTTTACTAAATAGAGTGAAGGAATACACCTATGCAGAAAACAAAAAGCAAGAAAAGGTGCTCTGAAAGCAGTGATTTGATGCTTCAGAGTAACATTTTTGGGTTTTATGAGTAGATGAGTAAGGGAACATGAAGGTTGTCTTTTCAAACTTTTCTGGGGATTCTTTTTTCACTTCATGTAGATTTCAAAGGTTCAGAGATTTTCCTTTTTTTTTATTTTTCCTTAAAAAAAATGCTTTATACTTGTCATTACTTTATGGAAACAGAATTTAATCATTTCAGTATTTTGTAAGATCATATTAAAATATTTTGGAGGCCCCAGGTTGAGCATGATTTGCAGATCCAGACAGTTCAGTGATGTGTAGGCAATGAAACTTACTGCAGAAGCAGGCAGTGAGGCTTGTTAATTACTACTTAGGCTCAGAAGTTCCTTGTTACTGCCCATGGAGAATATTACTCTCATAGAGCCTCTTTTTGTGTTTTCCAGCTTTTATAGTTTGCCCTTTACATGAAAAAAAAATCTGGCACCAGGAGCTTGAAGACCTCATTGTCAATTTTAATGTTTTAGCAAAACCACCTGCACAGTACCTGATACCTTTACACAGTTTTTAAACTAAAAAGCTATTCCTGATCTCCCCTGTGGGGAACAATTTCTTCACAGTCAAAATTTTTATTTTGTCAGTATTATACAGACGTGTAATTTTCATATTATTTCCATATCTATTCTATGCAGAGGTTCATGTATTTACTCTGCTCAGAATATGTAGATCTGTTTTGTGTGATCACCAAGTATATGTATTATCATTTTTTCCAGAAGTAGCGTAACAATTTCCTTGTGAAATATAGAAACAACATTGAAATTAGAAATCTAAGAAGGAATTACATAATTAAAATGTCAGCAATGACGCATCTTTTAGAAAAAATAACATAAATCTTTGTTTTTGCAAACATATTGTTGCATTTCAAAGGTAGCTAGTTTTCCCAGGAGTAGCTGCATAATTAGAAATGTTTGCTGCGCACAAAGAAAAATAACTTTTGTAGGTAAATTCCCTAAACAGGATTTATTTTAATAAAAAAATCAGAGTGAAAATAAACACTTTCATTTTATGGCACAATTACTACCAATGACAAATTACCACAGTGAACCTCTGATTTCTTTTTAATCTATCATATTTCATTGCCTGCCCCTTCTGTTGAGTACACACAGTACTGTAATGCTGCTCAGTAAAAGAAAAATTGCTCATTGTTTGTTACTAATCATTAATTTGGACTTTTTAATTACACTTAGATGGTCTTAAATTATGAAAATGAGTAAAGCCAAGTTCAAGGAGAGATGCTTCATAAAGACAGAATGCAGGGGTAGCCTTATATGACCATGTATCTGCAGACATACTCCTGTTCTACCTGTTTTCCAGTTTGACCCTCTCTAAAGAAATTCTAGTCAGCAAGCCATACATTAGGACAATGCTGTGCTCAAGTCAATGTACCCCAAGAAGAGGTACCAGTATGAGCTTCTCAGTAACCAATACGATGACAGCACTACATCAGTTCTAGGGTTTCAACAGATCTCTTTCAGCTGGTGGAGAGGAACCATTATGTCCTTGTAACTGTGTTCATAGGGCACCACTACTGTCTTCAGTTCTAGCAGCATAGTCTTTTCCAACAGCATGTCCTTTATGTTTTCTTATTCAGATATAGCTTTTATATCTGAGAGTGTATTTTTTTTTATATGAGAATGTATTTGGGTTTTGTGTGGTTTTTTAATTCCAATAGCTACCTGATGACCAACTCTTAAAATTTTTACTTCAGGTGAAGTTGTCAGGGACCGTCACTAAGGCTCCCTACAGAAGGTATCATGCTGTGGCTGTGCTGGAAATTCCAGATAAGTTCAACTCTTCTACAGATCTTCCTGATAGAGCAGCCTGAATATCATTAGCGTCAAATGTTACCCTCTGCCCCTTCCCTCATCTTCTGAGCCATCCTCTTCCTTGAAGGCTTGTAAAAATTTATCTCTGGCAGATGGATGATCCAGGGTTTATCTTCAGATGCAGCTGTCATTGCTCTTGACTGCAGCTGCTTCCGGGTCAAATAGTGGGATTACCCAGGTAATCCCAGGTAATTATACAGGGATGTCAGGTAGATAAACTTGGTAGATAGACCTTAAAGTATTGAAACTTCTCGACTGAATTTGAAGCATTAACATCACTAAGTATAGTTTTAGAGTTGTCTAATATAGAAATAACTTATTTGTGCTAATTTTAGGGGTTAGAACCAATAAAGAGTGATATTGTTCTCTTACTGTTATAGAATCCAAAGCATCCTTTGATTAGTACCTGCATTGCCTACTTTCTCACTTCCCAATCTTTGACACCAATCAAGCATGAGAGATTTCCACCCATAGGAGAGTACTTGTTCTTGCTTAAAGTCCAGGAACAGTAGCCTGAGAGCACTGAAGAAATAAATCAACCTGACAGTGGTGATGATCCTGACTTTAGGTACAGGCACAGGCGTGATGGAGACTGAGAGCAGGAGGGGCAACTCCCCTTCATTCCTACTCCCCAGTGTATTATACAGGGGTTGTATGAGGAGAACAGATATAATGCAGACACACTCTTGACTATTACACACAACTCTGCAGCTCTGCCCTGGGTGATGTCATCTGTTTTCAATAAACTCTACTCTGTTGTTATGTGATAAAGACTGAAAGAAAACTACACTGACGGACAATTAAGTGCAACTTGAGCACATTCTCAGTGGATTCCCTGAACAGGGCTGCTGTACTTAGGGGACATTAGAAAACTCCTTTTTTTCATTTTTTCCTTCTTTATATTTTAAGGAAAAAAAATACAACTTGAATTTAATACAAAAATGTATTCTTTTATGTGGTTAAAACATTTGTGTTAGTGTATTCATTTAAAGAGTTATTTTAGCCACCGGGTATATTCCATAGAATGAAATGCATCTGGGGACCTTAGCAGTGAAGAAAGAATAATTTACAAGAGGGAATGGTTTGTAGCAGGTACACCTAGCATCATACTTTAGAGCCCTGGCCTGACTCTGAAAGTATTGACCGGAGAAGAATGAACTGATTACTGTGAGGAGAATCAAGTGGTACAGGGACAGAAAGAACAAGTCTGTAGAAGATTGTTATTAGTTTTGGAATGAAGAGCTAGAATTGCAGAAGAAATAGGCATCAATGTCAGAGTAATTGTCTGGGATAAAATAGTGTTTACACCAGCCTCTGTGAATTGAAGACTGACCTCCCCTTTCAAAACAAGGACAGTTATAAGTTTTAATTTTTCTGATTACAAGTGTTGTCTTAATAGATAGATACCTATGTAATACAGAAATTTTAAATTAAGAAATTGGAAGAATAATGAAAAGTAAAAAGTCAAATCCTAGGAAGCAAAAATAAATTAACTGTAATGAGAAAACTTTCAAAAATTCTCTAATCCTGGGAGAAGCATCAGGAATTGTCTGCAGCAACATTCAAATCTGAAAACCTTGACCAAAAAGGCTGTATGATGACCCAATTCTCTGTAATGAGCTATGGAATTCAGAAACATGGCATAGAGAATATTCTTCAGTACCACCTGAAGTGGTAATGCTGTTTAAAGAGAATAAAAAGTAACGGTGTCAGATAAACCCAGAACAGACATAAAAGAATCTCTGGAACATAGCTGGTAAATAAACACAGCACCTATTAAACTTGAAGTTCGTCCATGTAATAAATGTCAGGTGTCGAGATGCACATTTGAACTAGAAAACACAGCTTACACAGGCTACCTCAAGCAGTACTGGAGGTGGACAGTTGTAATTAGCCAGGGCTGTGCTATTCTTTCTAGGTTGTGTCATTCCTGTCTGCCTGGATTTGTACTGTAATATTTTCTCCCAGTTTCAGGTGATCTTGGTTATATAATTCTGCAGTGCAAATTAAGATTTCAGGGGTTGGTTGTACATCTTGACTATGTAGGTAATGCCTAAGTCTTGACAGATGATATGCTGTTGTTCGTATTTCTGAAGCTGAAATTGAGACCAGCTAAGTAAAATCAAAGGGAGTACAAAAGGTAATTTTCTTATCTGCCCTTTACTCCCACATTCTCCTTACTTTATCAAGTTAGTTGAAATTCTGCTTCAGTTCAAGTATACTTTTCATTTGTTTCTCAGTTTTTTAATAATTACTTAATATTAATACTGTGAAGAAATTAGTTTATGAATATTATTCTGCAAAAAACCTTCCCAGTTTTTCCTCATGTGAGTAAACTGGTAAATTTATTTTTATTTCTTTAAAAAAGCAAACTATAAGAATAAAGTAAAAATTAGCTTTTGCTAACTAACTCAGTTTGGTTTTCACCTAAAACCACCACACAGAGCAATTTGCATATGATTCACAACTACAGTAACAGATTAAATGAACATCACTTGATTCACGACCTCATTCAATCAAAGCTTTCCCAAGAGCTCCACAAGAAACTCAGTTTATTGTTTGGCCAAAGTCTCCAGATTGTAGGAAATTACAGAATCACAGAATATTCTGAGTTGGAAGGGACCACAAGGATCATCAAGTCCAACTCATAAGTGAATGGCCTATAGGGGGATCAAACCCACAAACCTTATTAGCACAGTACTCCAAACAACTGACCTAATCTCAGGGTCTAAATGTCTTTTACCTTACTAATTAAGACTCATATCATTAAAGTGGGATTGTCAAAAGTGCTCTGTAATGGTTTGGTTCTTCAGCTGAAATTATCTGTAAAGCTTACACTGATATCAGTGAAATCAAAGTTAGGTCACTAGTAAAGAGGTGTTTGCAAGTTCTACTGATGTGTCACTATAAGTTGGTTTGATTATCTTCCCTTGAAAATTATGCAGTAGAGTACACAGAAAAGGTGCAAACATCCAAGCAGCAGGGACAGCTTCAGGCAAAGTCATCTATTCCTTAGCAAGGCAGCTTGCCAAGGGCAGCTGCCAAAAGGGCCACAGCTTTTTTGCCTCATCTATGTCAGGGCCTGGGAGAGGCAGCTGACTCTTCTGTCAGATATGGGGAGAGTTCACTCTATCCCAGAGCTTCACTTCCCATTCCTCCTGCTTTTATCTTCCTACGGCAAAAATGTGCTGGTCACAGGCCCAGAATGTTGCCTTCAGGACAAGAAGAATTCAGCTATGATATGCAACAACAGCACATATCAAGTACCAAAAGAACCTTCTTCTAATTGATATTTTCATTTACAGTGCATTTCTTTCCTGTTCCTATGATTCCAAGTATTTTTTTGTTTTCCTTAATTGCTTCTGATTTTTAAATAACATTTATTTTTTATCAAAGTATTCACTTAAACTTCAGGCCAGTTTTACATAGCTGCAGCTTGGTATTGCCCAGGGCTATACGTTAACCCCCACAACCAGGTAGTCTTCCTTAAAGGTGACATGCTCACACAATTCCATATGTATAGTTAGAGGCTGCAAAAACAATTCTCTTAGGCATGGTCACGGGAAGAATGCTGTTGAACCTACTTGTAAACAGATAATTATTGAGCAAATCATTTTTGTTCTTGGGGTTTTAGTAATTCTGGGAAAAGATTCTGAAGGAAGGGACTCAAGTAATTTTAGCTAAGAAGACTAGATAGTAAACATTCAATAAAACAGACTGTGTTGTACTCATTCAAACAGCATTCTGGAACACACTCTGTTTTGGACTGTCAGATAACTTTAAATTCAAGTCCAGCAATGATAAAAATCTCAATTAGTAAATCAGAAAATCTATTAAAGATCTGTAACTTGCATTATTTCTCAAAATAAAGTTAAATATATACTTTGAAAAAATTGTTACAAACTACAAGAGGCAGCAATGTATATGTTGCTGTTTTCCTTGGTAAGTTTTATCACACCAGTCTTAAATATCACAATGCCTGAGATAAGTACATTTCTATATTATCCTTTAATTCCTCCATTCCAAGAGAAGTAATTTTGCAGATTTTTTCCCGACTTGGTAGCATGAGGAGTTCTTAAAAAAATGTAGAATTAAGAGAAAAATAGATACTAAGGCAAAAAGGAACTTCAAATATTTGGCTATCATCTGTTAAAACAGATTATTATTATTATTATTATTTTTCCACTCTTCTTTTAGGCTTCCTAAGATTAACACATTGTGAATACATTGATGGAAAATTATGCATTACAGGCTCTGGTAATGCTGAGACTCTGTTTTCAACAAGCTTCCATCACGGTAAACAATGTTTTTCTTAAAACAAATTGCACTTTTATCATAGAGGTTAGTCCTGAACCAAATGTTTCCATGTCTTAAAATGAATCTTTAATTCACGTCCTTGTAATAACTTATGCAGCTCAATTATGT
Organism: Manacus candei; assembly: GCF_025592945.1. Lineage (NCBI taxonomy): Eukaryota > Metazoa > Chordata > Aves > Passeriformes > Pipridae > Manacus > Manacus candei. Next base: position 30,325,110 of record NW_026138056.1, on the reverse strand, counting down.
TTTGTTAATTTTGTTTCTTCTTTCATACTTTGATCCTTGTTGAGAAATTCTCATATTATTACAAAATTTGTTTGTATTTGTAGTGTTGTCTGACCGTCTGTGAAGTCTTTATATTGATTTAAACAGAAACTGCTGACCAGATTCACAAGAGGCTACAGCATCTGACTTCTACCAGGTGAAGCATCTACACTCCTTCTTTCAGAAACATAGGTAGTGAGGCAGTGATCTAAAGAAATTGTATTCTAAGTCACAAGCTACAAAACTGGAAGATACGCTTTCATCTTTCTCAAAAATTGGAGCACTAAACTCAAGGCTAGAATGGTATCACTAAGAACTGCAGATCCACCCACACATCTTAAGAGACAAAACAGGCTCCACCTTCTTCCATCTTTCCACGTTTGGAATGGAGCACAAACATGACAGTGATTAACCTTTACAAAGGCCTATATGATTTGTGATGTGGATTGACCCTGAATATCACCCACACAGCTGCTCCCTCCCTCCTTTCCCCTGCTCAACTAGAAGAGAGAACATGAAGAAGTAGAAGTCAGAAAACGTGTTTAAAAGCATTTTAATAGGTGACAGGGACAGTTTAAAAGGTGAATGAAAGAGAAAAAAAATCCAGGTGATGGAAAAGCAATCGTAGCAGCTTCTACAAATAGACCAATGCCCATCCAGTCTACAAGCAAGGCACCCCTTTGAAGCCAGAAAGCTCCCACCTCTTTTTTCTTCTTCTACAGACTGACTCAATTTACCTTTTCCTTCAGAAGATTCTGTAACTTCTCGTGTTTGACTCCACACAGCAGCTTTACACCTCTGATGGTTTTGCATAATACAACAGGATTCATAAGTAAACAGAGCATAATGCTTCTAATTTTCTGGTAATGCATTGTATTGTGGGGCCTTTAGGGCGAGTCACCTCCTCAGGTGATGCTCTAAAACCCCTGCCTTCTGGCCAGTCCATGATCTCTTCCTTGGTTCCTGGGTAGTTGGAACTCTCCATTTTAAGCCTGCAGTAGGATCAGTGCTACGTACTCACTCTTTAGTGTTGGTTGTGTGGTGTGTAGAAGGAACCCTTTCTTTGACCATCCAGCATAGCAAAGGCAATCACAATGCCCAGAGATCTGCGCTTCTGTAGCAAGTACTCCTGAAGCACTTCAACTTTTTCTTATGCTGTCAGTATCTCCTTCGCATTCAGGATGAAGTTGACCTTGGATCCTTTACATCCCCAACTCCAAAACCCTAGGGGTCAATCCTGAGTCTCTCTGGATATTTTCTGCCACAGGCTCTAGGTGAGGCCGCGCTCCACAGCTGTGGAGCATGTTTCTCATGGTTGGTCCTGTATGGACCTGCCCCAATGCTACTGCACATACTCTCTACTGTTTGGCCTGTTCAAAGGCTTGTTTCTGTTTAAGATCTCAAGCAAAGTAGTTTGTCTCTTGGGTCACTAGACAGAGAGGCCTCACAAGCTGACTTTAATGTGAAATATGCATTCTCCAGGAACCCAAAAAGCTTAGGAGAGCCTGTGTTTCCTTTTTGATAGCTGATTAGAATGTGGTTGTTCTCTTATTCTTCACATCCACTGGAACTTAATTAGAGCCCTATTGCCATTTCATACCCGAAAGCTGGAATTCCTGTGCAGATTCTTTGACCCTGGTTTCTTTTTTTTTTAATGGCTAAATCAGCTGCAAGAAGAATTTGGATTTTTATTTTCCCAAACACTTCCTTCACTACATTGCCCACACAATGACATCAGTGTATTGCACATGATCTGGGCCTTCAAGCTGTTTCAATACAATCTGGATCAGTCCATGACAAATGGTAGGACTGTTCTGCTAATGGGGCAGCTGGTTGCAGGTGTATTGAACACTTGTGTACATGAAGGTAAACTGAATGAAAAAAACTGGAAAAAAAATGTACAATCAATATCAATTGAGGCATACCACTTAGCTGACTTAAACTTCACTTCACTTTGGAGTTCTCACTTGCTCAATATGTCAGCACTCAGTGGCCACATGGTTTAATTTACAGCATGATAATTCACTATTACCCTTTACCAGATTTTGCTCTCACCAGATGGGACTACTAAAGAGTAATCAAGTCTAGCTGTTCACTCCTTGGCTCTCCAGCTGACAAATCAGGTCATGGATGGGAACCAGGGAGCCTTAGTACCTGCAATATAGCCACCAGTAAACTGTCATGGTAGCAACTGGGATCTGCTGTTCTTCAGCAAGCATCACACCCGTATCCTTTTGGATCCTTGGAGTACCCTATTCTGAGCCAGTCATTGCAAAGGATACAGGAAGCCTTCAGGCCAGTTACAACAGTTTCTGCCACTTTTTCTTTCTTAAGCTCATCCCAGCCTCCAACATGTTGAGATTCTTCTGTCATTCCAGAAATTGAGATGGATTCTTCCCCATTGTACCCTGATGGCATTAGGGTACACAGTGATCCACTTACTCACTGAAGTCTTATATCCCAGTGTTTCTGATACCTAGGCTATCAAATCCAGAAGAAATTAGAAAAAACCGACTTCCTTATCACAGAGTAGAGGGTGATGATAAATTGCTCGGTTGTAACAAACTGAAATTGTTGCAGAATTAGAACTCACAAACCAGATTGGGAGTTTCAAAGTTCAGTGAGACTTCAAGTGTGGTTTAGGCAACATCATCAGCACCCACCATATCATTTCTCTCCAAGTCCTGCTATCAGTGCCTTCATTTTTTAATATTTCCTAACTGACAATGGAGGTTTTGTCTTTTGCTACAAGGAAAACTAGGACAATCCTTAAAGTGGTTTAAACAATACTCATATATTAGTGAAGCTTTAGTCAACATATTTTATGTTCTGTCCTTGGAATCTTCACAATTTTGTATATGCTGAACATGTCTCTATTCTCACCAAAGGTTGTTAGACTGTTCAGAAGAAGTTACATTTATTTTTAATTTTTAAAAATTAATAAAATATGTCTTCCTTTCATTCTTTCAACTCTACTGCACTATGTTGTTGTGTGTTCTAGTCCAGACTGCTTTTCAGGAAGAGTAGTAAGTGTCTGGATTACATGAAGGATGAGATTATTTAAAAGATCAAAAACAGAATTCATGTTCAGAGAAATTATTTTACTACTGGCAGTGAGGAAGCTGTGGAAGATAATCCTCATCTTCCTTCAGCTTTACCAATAAAAGCAAGAAAATCAAAGAACAGGCACAGTCTCTTAAAGTACGTGTAATTTCAGCTATACAAAACAAAAGCTGTGTTATTTCCTTCCCTGCTTCCTGCCCTGCCACCTTCCCTCTGTGCTACCAACCGTACTTCCTTCCTTCCTCTCCTCCTTCCTTCCTTCTCTCCCTCTTTTCCTCTCTGCCATTATATCCCTTTGGTTTATAGAGTTCACAACTTCTCACTGTTCCGTAAGTGCTTAATCTCCTGGCATGGAAATTCCTTATGCACTTTATGGAATTTATAGGCTCTTCGATCTTAAAGATAGAGAAGCAGAGTTTGTAAATTTTTATAAACTAGTGAGTATGTATCTCACTATCTATATTTAGATGTGCATTTATACAGTTCAGACATTTTCTGCAGTTGCAGAAGGCAGAGATGCAGAACTCTGTCTGAAGTCTTGCACAATTTGATTAGTTGATCACTCTAGGTAAGGTCAGGTTGTCCAGTCTTAAAATTTTTATTCTTTGTGACTATCTCAGTAATATTACCTCTGTGATGAGGTATTTCCATTTTTTGTGGGACAGTTCTTCCATACAGACACCTGCAAGAGATTTATACAGAGGAAAAACATACAATGCCTTTTCTTTGAAGTATAACACTGACTCCATTGTTAACGAGTCCTAAATGTGCCTCTACAGGGACTGATGGCTTTACCTGTAGTAATCAAAGCTGGGCTTCAGCAACTGAACAATATGAGTCTGACTCAGTTAATTTCCAAGTCTACAAGTCCAGCAGGGGAGAAAGATGAAGTCAAGCTTAATTGTTACCTATTAACCTTGACTAATACTTTACAGTAAAATCACAAATATATATTATAATAGCTTTTATTCTCCTTGTCCTTGCAGTCTGAAATATAGATGTAGTCTAAATCCCATTGACTTTCAGTACAATGTATTCTGAGTCCATTAGGTTTTGCTGATCTGAGCTACACACTTCTATAAGACAATTTATTTATTTTTTTTTAAATAACAACTTTGAAAACTACTGGGGAAGTAAGAATAAAATTTCATGTATTAAAACTCTACAATCAACTTTACAGGAGACAAACTAAATGGAGGATTGATGTATGGTGATACAGTTCAAATAGGTGAAAATTTCCTTTTTTTTACATAAATATCTTATATCCCAGATCAACCTGTTGTTAAATGGCAAAGTCGTTGGATACTTCTGCCCTACATTTCTTGAAAGAAAAACATGACACATTCAACATAAAATTAAATTAACTTAAATTAAATTAATCTTGCAAGGAGTAATGGGGAATAATCATGGTCAATGCTATTTTCACAAAATCACAAACCTGTGAGTCAATATGAAGAAAAAAAAGACTAACTACAATCCGTATTAGGCGTGGAAAACCAGATAGCCAGCTGACAGCCAGAAAGGATAAAAATCACCTCTCACTGCACTATTTTTAGAGCAATAATGTTGAACTGCTTATAAATACTTCCAGAGAAATCATACAGGGATTGACCAAATAATAACTTTGCCCCATTTAGAGGGGTCCTTAGTGGTACAAATCATTCTGTTATTTTAATAATCTAGTTAATTCTATCTCAGTTTTCTATTTCATACATCATCGTATACACACATCCCAATATTTCCATGAGTACCTATAGAGATCTTTGAAGCAAACATTCAACAAAATTGGAATGTACAAACTCGAGATGTTTTCATATCGTCTAATAAGATGTTTTGTAGTTCTTTCTGTGTTACAGCTAAATGATTCTCTACATCATACATCCCTGCTGTTTTGTAAGAATCCCAGTTTCTTACAAAAATATGATACATTTTATATGTTTAATTTTACTTTGTCCTCACTGTGTCAGGATAGACCCACACTGATAAGACCTACAATCCAATTAAGCTATCGATCAAGCTGTCATGCAAGATCAGCTGCTGGAGCCAGGGTGTTACCTTGGTGTTAATTATGCTAAAACCACCCTGGTTCATCAAACTTTGAATAAACACTGCTTTTTGAAGTCTGATTTGACAGATAAGATGATAGCTGGCCTGCAAATGTGTGATTAGCAGTCAGTCACTTTACGCTATAAAAGTCCAGTCCCCTCTCATGCAGTCGGGTTCTTCTGATATAACCCTTCTCGGGATGTATGTGCGGAGATTCCTCCCTCGGGCTGGGGACACCTCCCAAGGATACTTATTGAGGCTGAGAGAAAGAGATTTCTCTATGAGCACTGGTACAGGTGAGTTACGTCAGATCACTACTTAATAATTATTTCTTTTTGCTAGCTTTAATATAACTGCTTCAATAATTGCTTTGTTATAATGCACTGTACTACTTTATGCTATTTTATACTCTACTAGTAGATTTTTAGTGTTATTTTGGGTAGTAAAGAGTTCTGAATAAGATCCTTTGTCTGGTCATTTGTATAAAATAAATTATTAACTTTCTACAAATATTCTCATTTTGCCAATCATTAAAACCTGTGGGATGAAAGTTGTTCAATCATACCTCTATAATTCCTTAAATTTAATCCATTAACATAATCCATAAGATTGGGTTTAGCTGCACCTGGACTCCTCTCTGAGAAGGGGTTTAGAAAGCAAGGGAATCCTTTCTGTACCTCGAGACTCACCCACAAGGCTTTGCTTTTTAATAACTTTGTCTAAGCCTTCCACTCCTACCAGTGATACTCGTAATTTTATTCATTGCTATGTATACATTCTTATTCTTAAGTCAGCATTCTTAGGTTCTTAAAATACAGCAGTCATAATAGTTTTTGCTATGTTTAACCTAAGCCATCTTCTAGGATTCTACGATTCTAGGATTCTAGGATTCTACGCTGAAAATGTAGAAGCTTTAAAGTTTACTTTCTTATTAGAAAAAGTCAGTGCCTTATATAATTATTAAAAGCATTAAAAACCTGGACACAGGCAAGGTGCTAAACTTCCACAAATAATTTCTATGAACAAGTCTGGTCCATATTCCTTTAATTCACTAGCATTAATATTGTTTTAAAGCTAGGACCTATGCTTTCTGAAGCTTTAGGGCTACCTACACAGTACTAGCACATTTTAAAGAAATCATTTCTCTTTATGTAAATATTAAAGAGAAAATTAAAGCATAAACCTACATTACCCTCCCATACTGAAATAACATACTGGCTTTCAAGTTCAAGAAGAGGAGAAAAACATGCTAAATTTTAACCAAGTGTTTTAATTGCATATTGAAATAATTTGCCATGACAGAAAATCTATAATTAGAGTGGACACTTCCTCAGTGGAATTTTCAATTCCTTTACTTGGCCAAGAAACAAATTCCCTAAAATTTTTATAGTGAGATCTTTGAGGAGATGGTTTAATAGGTTTTGACAGCAATTCAATAACTATATCTGAAAGGCCTGTTGTTTGAAATTATTTCTTGGTGTGTGACAAGAGACTAATTTAAAATTCATTTGAGAGGACAAAACTCAGTCCCATCTCAGGAGCTGAATTACTTCTCCTACTGTAATTCCTCCATAATTGTAGGTAGTCAATCAACATCTGAATCAATGTCAAAAATAAGGTCAGAACAGTCACTGAAGTATTCCAGGAAGTCCCCAATGGAAAATACTGTAGAAAACATAAAATAGATATACAAAAATAGAAATAGATAATGTGAAAAGTTTCACATTTTCCAAGTCTTGCTTTAATATGGATACCCTGAAATGTTACAAAGGTATCATTGAAAGCTGAATAGTGTAGAATAGTGCATAGAACAAATGCATTTCTGAGAACTTTTTGCATTACTTACAGACGCCTGTTGACTTCCAATTTACTCACATGACTTAAAGATATGACAACTGTGCCCAGGTTCTTTTCCACTGGAATATGTTGACCCAATCATTGGGACAACACTGTTACATTGCTATTTATGGCTAGAAATCTTTCTGCCCCATGATGTAGGCAAGAGTTCTATCTTCAAAGCTATTGTGTTCCATTGTCTGTTTTGTTCTCATCTCCCCTTCCTCCATTCCAGTGTCTGCTGCACAGTGCAATTTGAAAGACCTTGTTATTACATTATGGATATACTCCCATATGACATAGAGATCAACTGTGGCACATAATATTCAGTTAATCAAACACACTCAGAAAGCAACATACTACCGTGCCATGGAAGCTGAAAGCCTTGGCTGTCACAGACACATATGTATGTAAGTACAAATACTTCAAAGAGAATAGAAAATCGTAGAGAAAAATATGTTGATTATTCAGTCTCAATTACATCATTGTTACTGTTGTGCACTTATTTGCAGTTGGGGGGTTACCCTGCGCATGTCTACAAAGTTTGTTCACTCTCTTTTGACTGGTTTTGGCTCTGAACTTTCAATCATAGGAAGAGAGTAAGGATGACTGAAGAATAGAAGTTGAGAGGACTGCAGTTCCCTGAACTCGGTGCTGTCTGGTAGGCTGTCTGGTAGGGATGCTCTAAGAGATGAAACGAGTGGAGATGAAATTGTTCAATTTCACTTTAGAATTTTGAGGAAAAGTATAATTACCCTGTAAAGCTACTAGCTGTAAGCTTGTCCAAAATTGTCAACAGAAGTAAAACACTGCAAATAAATACATCTCTTAGAGATTACTTAGTTTTGTGCATTTATTAGGTCCTTATATAACACACAGTTAATAAAAGTATGTCTCTTCTAAATATAAAAGAGTTTACTGTGATGTAGAAGGTGCACCTGCAATTTACTGTCACTGCAGTGACAGGAACAACTTAGGTTTGATTTGCAGGGCCCTGTGTTTGCAAAATAAGCAATATTCTTTATTTTAAAGAAATGAAAAGTGAGTAGCCATGTAAAGAGAAAGTGTCTCATTGATCTCTAGGTAAGTAAAGGAGGTACTGCCAGGATTGATCCAGTCTAACCCTCTTTCCTTGGAGAAGTGGAATAGAAAAAATGGGAGCATGATAAAGATAGAAAATTACTTTGCATGAATTACATGATGTTTTATTTATGTTTAGTGTGTGGGCCTGCTAAAACATGGTCACCTGTGATAAACAGCTGTTTGGAAAACTGACTGATACTGACCACCATATGCATGAGTTTAGCATCAAGAACAGCAGTTTGCATTTACCCTTAACAGATTCACAATATATTGTGAATATTCACAATATTAAAGCAATGTATTTTCTTTTACATCTAGGACAAAATGATTTCATTTGGTAATATTTTTTTTGGCCAGTTAAAGCAGAATCCTTTTCCAATGCTTCTGAGTTACATTAGCAGCATCCTTTCAGAGAGAAAAAGTATCCTGTCCCTGCTCCATTCCTTTTCGCCACTGCATCTTCAAAAAGGAGAGAATATGTCTCTCTTGAAAAAATATGCACCACCTGTGAGCAGTATTTAAAAATATGCAAGGACTTGTAGATACTGTAGCCCAACAGCAGGATTTTGTGCATAAATTTTTATATCTGCCTCCCTAGTCCTAAAACTTCTGATAGCTTCATCTTCTCCAATAAAAAGTTTTCTCCAGGACAGATGTGACAGAAATAGATGACAGACTATTTCTGAGGCTGTCTTTACAAATCCCATTTTATTTCCATGTAAGTTGCAGAATCAAAGAAAAGTGTGCAGCAAAACAGCAGGGTCTCTTTCAACAATACTGCTGTTGGGGTGGATTATATAGGATCTCCTGGATAGACTGAGAAAACCTGTGGCAACTCCTAGGCCTCTGTAAGTCATGACAGTTGTGGTCATCTACTGCCTCATCTGTTTGAACTGATGATTCATCAAGTAACCTCAAAAAAATGTGGTGAAATGTGTTGGAAATGCATAGATGTACTTCATGCTGAGGAACTGAGCAATATGAGGAAATGTTCATATCAGCACGTTCATCTGTATGCAAAATTATTAAGGTTAAGGTTTTAAATATTAAAAAAGTCATTACAAAGCTGCTTGATATGCAGATTTTTTACACTATTTTTAGTGTAAAATCTATATTTACCCATCAACAATTACTTCTGAAATAGTGTGAACACATGCACAGCCTTTTAAGATTCATAATAAATTACATATCCACTACTGTGATCTACATCCTCCTCAATTCTTTGATGATTTATTCACTGACCATGAATTCAGTACTGTACCCAGCCATTAAAATAATAGGACTTCTAATATGTTCTTGAGCAGATAAAATTATTTTGAATGAATGTAGAAACTTGAGTTAAGATATTTAATTTAAACCTCTTTGATGGAAAAGTGTATGAATGTAATCAGTGAGTTTAAATGAGATTTATTGATCATTAGAAAGCTTTTCTGCTACTTGATGTCATCTGTAAATATGGAAGGAAGCACTGGATATAGATTTCCCTGCTCACATAATTGAATCAGTTAAGATTATTTATACCAATCAACAATAACTACTCTCTGTGAATAATGAAGAAAGAGTCTGAGCTGACGTCAGAAGCTGCACTTATCTCTGGGCCTTATTTTCATCTGCTGAATTTGGCATTGATTTGTAGGTGAGTTTCCAGTAGATACTGTATTTTAAAGCACAAACCATCTCTATGTATTCAGAAATGACATTGAGCTAGGAATTAAAAGAGCATTCCTGATTCTGCCCACTCAGTTTCCTCTATCATCTCAGGTAAGCAAATGAGTTTCATTTTTTCTTGTTTTGTTTGTGTAAAATATGGAGATAAAAAACTTAGCTGTCTTAGTTGAGTGATTCCAGATAGATCTGTACATCTGTTTAATCACATAGTTCTTTCAGTTTAATCACATAATTCTTTCAGAATTATTAAATTAAGGATAGCTTTCTCTGGAAATAAATTGCTTTGGAATAGGAAAAAAATTGAATCTGAATGTGGAAAAGCTTGTTAAGTAAAGAGAAACCTCAGAGTTAGTACTGATCCCTAAAAAGCATAAGTCAGTTAAAGCCATCCAGGGCTTCAAGGGGTTCTGTATAAACACATGGTATTTCTGTAAAAACAAACTACAGATGAGAACAGGTTACAACCTTTCCACACTTGGCCCACAAATGTTTTGTGATGAAAGGAAACTCTCTGAGATACCTTTAAGGTTGTCTTTAGCTTGGCAGTGCCTGTATCAAAGAGTTATTCTCTCCATTTGGATGGTTCCCTTTTATGCACTTTACATTATTCAGTAGCTGGAACAAAAAGATGTATTCCACGGAGATCTGAGTGCAAAGTGGACCAGTACACTCTCAGATAGGCATTTTGGTTACTAGTCTGCTAATTAAGTTGTTTTTCCTTCATCCTAATTTTGGTCCCATAAATATTTCATCATCTGCTACATACAGGCCACTTCAGCAAGATAACCCTGATGCCTGGCAAGTAGAACCACTAAAACCTGGGTGTAATTTCCCTGAGGCTGCAGCAGCCTGGAATCCAGGTTTTCCATGTGAACATGGTCAATGCAGCTATTCTGCAAAAAAATAGGCAAAATCATCTGACTGATTTAAATAAGAAGCTCTGTTAAGCTCTTTCCTCAGGATTCCAAACTCTGGGTCTAAAGGAGAATGAAGGTATCTAATATATATTAGATGTTAAAACTTAAAAAAAGTATTCTGAACATCTGCCATGGGTAGGAGTTTTTTGCCCCTTTACCCCTTTCCTGCTGTAGGTACTTTCCACTCAAAATTTTGGTATTCTTTATGTAAATGTTAGAATAGTACATGGCTGTCTGTCTCAGCTAACTGTACACAGACCAGCATGAATCCCCTGTTTGAAACAGTTTTCCCCCTGGAGTTATAAAATGGTAAACCCCCAGGGGGTGGTGACCCTTGGGGTTTGAGCCAATGAGCGCTTCTGCAAAATATAAACATATCACAAGCAGACCGGAAGAGAAGGTAGTTGTAGTTGGAGTTGGAGAGGTGGCCATGTAGTTGTAGTTGGAGTTGGAGAGGTGGCCATGTTGTGAAAACCATGAGCTAAGGGGCAGGAGCCCCGGCTGGGGGGCTACAGGGACTTGGAACAGCGTAAGACTGGGCTAAGTGCCTGTAACTATGAACTGGGGGATGTTTCTCCTCTGTGAGCAGCAGCAGCAGCAGCGGCAGAACAGCACTGGCTGGAGACTGTGGCTGAGAGCCAAGAGATAAGGGAGAAGCAGCAGAAATGGCACGTATACAAGGAAGAGAGACAGAGTTGTCTGAAGAGAAAGAGAGTCAGCCACAGAGAGAGAGAGAGCAGAACTAAGCTCTACAGAGAGAAAGTTTGGGTAAGAACTGAAACCAAAACCCCCCAAACTCCTTGGAGACCCCTCCTAGAAAGGAGGAGGATGATGAGCTCTTACTTAAAAGAGTCTTGAAGTGCAGCATGCACTGCAGAGAGGAGCTGAAAAGCTCAGGCGTCCTGGAAAGCCAGACAGGGATGGCCAGAGGAATGCAGAGGAGGGCTTTTGCCCCCCCTGCTACTTTGAGACAGAGCACGGAGCTCTGCAAAGGGGGCTTGAATCCCCTGAAGATACAGACCGTCACGAAGGCTTCTGTGCTTTGTTGATATGACCGTGGTGAGGCGACCTTTGTCCAGGTGAACGCAGCCCACAGAAGAGAAGACCCTTGCTTGGCGTCGAAGGGCTACGACGGCTTGGATACCTCCCTCGTGTGTACTGGCAGAGATCCAGCTACAGCTGCTGCATGAAGTGAGATAGGCTGCTGCCCTGAAGACACTGCTGCTCTGAGAGTGGAAAGGATCTTTTCCTTCTTCCCTCCTGGACTTTTATTAGGAAGGAAGAAGAGATTTGATCCATTGTAAATACTGTTTTGTCATGGTAGAGATAGTTAAGATTATATACAATGTATTGTAGTATTTATTTTGTACAGTCATTGTAATATATAATCCCTTCCCCCCATTTTGAGTCTTGTGTGGTGTCTGGAAAACCCATCTCACACTGGGTTGAGATGTGAGAGGGGGGCTTGAACTCGAGAATTGGATTTTGGGGCTCTCAAACCATGATACTTGTCATGTTCTTTTCAGATCTCATAAACTCAAAGTTGTAAATATAAAAGATGAAATTGGAATTAGTAAGCAGCTACGTAGGGTTTAATTGATTTTAGCTTTAATGTTTTAATAATCAGAAAGCAGTATTAAAGTTCCTATCCGCTATCTCCTCCTTGGTTTCTGATATTTGTCAGGTACTTTTCAGCAATAGTCCTCAAGCTTTTTACTTTTTGTCTGCGTTCAGCTATTATCCTGGTAAAGAACTGAGCTGCAAGGACTCTAATTACCTTACCTACTGAACATCGATCTTTTAGATCCGTGAACACATTAGCTTCATGGACTGATTCAGAATATATGGGCCTCAGACTGCAAAAAAAGCACCAGTCTAAAGTTCAGTCCCTTTCTTGTAGGTATAAAGTAATGGAACACTAGGGTTACAATAGGTTTATGAAATTCATACTGAAATGACTCAGATGTACCACCTTCAGACTCCTGGTACTGCTGTGAACTTGAAGTATTAAAATATTATTTTTAAGATTTTATTACTATGGCTCAAACCTTAACTGAAAATTCAGCAGATTCTTTGGAACTTTATTAAAATAATAAATATACTTGGGGAGATTTTTTTGAAGGAAACTTCGTTTTATGGAAGAGTGAACTGAAACCATTTTAATATGCCTCAACATGTTAGATATAGTGGAAGGGTTAACTGATCTGGGTTTTGTGGCAAATCTGCATCATAGAGAGAGCTTTTATGAAAAGTAATAACCTTAGGTATCTTTCTTTTTTGTATTTTCTTTTTTTCCCTTCAACTCAAAAAGTTTGCAGTATGGTTCATTTTAAGTAGATTCCCTGTTAGCTTTTGAACTTCTGTGTCCTTTCACATGGTTGCTATCTTTTAATTTGAAACACAGACTGCAGATTTCTGGGCTGCTGTATCTTTCTGAATCAAGAACCATCACAACCATATTTAATGTGCATATTTTTGTGGATGTGTTCCGGATTTATACCTGGTAAAGGTAATGTTGTTGTTCTCCATCAGCCTTCCTGTACCATAGACATAATTTGCATGGCAAAAAACTTGAGAAAAATTTTCTGCTGACTTTTAAAATCTGTTGAGGAACGAGAAGTTCAACCCTGCATAAATGAGATTTTTACAACGATGAAGGTTCTTCAATTTTCTAATTCCTGTGAAGTCTGCTGTTTTTTTATGTTATTCTTCACATCTATTTTGTCTCAGAATCGATCCCCATCACACCACACTACAGGGCCTTCACTATGAATTTTAATAGTTTTTAATTCACTGCTGTAAACATACCTCCTTGCACTTCCTTTATTCAGTTTACTAAGGTGATTCTGGTGCTTCAGAAATTTTTATCTTTTGTCCTCTACCCATTGGTATCCATTTTTTCTAGCTTTCCCAGTAAACGTATACTCTCATTTTTGCTGTCACATTCATTGGCCAACAGTCAGCTTTAAGTTTCTCCAGTCCTTGGATCAGAGGAGTTGTTTGTCCTGTATCTTACTCTCATGAAATAAAACTATGACTATGGAACCAAATAAGGTACTCTGAATGGGGTGAAAGCACAAACAGTGCAGAGGATTAATCTGGTTTTCTGCTGTTTGCTCTCAGAGTGAAGTGGCTTTGTGCGTCAGCTCCAGTGGGATGGCCAAATGAGATAAAGTGAAAACTTATAAATAAAAGGAGAAAGAATGAAAATGTCGTACATGGAACCAAACTTGAACACTCTTTCCTTACAAATATGTGTGTACTGTTCTCGGATCAGAATCCGAAAAAATGAGACAATGAAGATTCTTCTACACCTACTGAAAGGAGCAAGTAACATGACATGAATATCATGTCATTAAAAGATATAACATATAAAACTAGAAGATTGATACAATACACTAGAACAATGGGAGAAACAACAATACACTAGAACCCTAAGCAGTAGGAAGCTACAGAGCCTTCTAACGGCATTTATCCAAATAGGAAAATTATTCCTCTAGACTACTTTAAATTTACCATAAAATCTGATGGGTGTAACCACTAGTTGGGAAATGTACTGCTGCTACCTATCTGAGTGCACAAGTCAAGGCTGCCACCATGAATCCAGCCTAGATGGGGTGTCCACAAAACTATTTCTCCCATTAAAAGAAATTACTCCTGCAGGTAGGAATAGCCTGAGGAAAACTAAACTATCCCAGTAACATACTGCATTTCTAATATTCACTTTATGGCCTATCAAATCTGTATTGTCCATCCTAATAATCTCATGAGCATGAACTACTGATAATTCACCATTATTTTCCCAGATGTTTGGATCAATGCTTTAATATGAATCTTTTTAGTATACTGGTGTTAAAACTCCTTACAAATTACTGAGATTTCTAAACTTCACAGATCTACAAGTTTCACACTTAGTTTCTAGGTTTGTTATTTTTGCAGAAAAATACCTTAATGGTACTTATAACCTCTTCCAAACACTTCAGAAACTAATAGATTTTTGGGTAAAGAATCAAAATAAATTTATTGTGTTCTCTGTCTGCAACACTCTACTAGAAAATGTCTACTTTTTTCTATTTTTTTCTGACAGGTTCAAACACTGCAACAGTGTATGGGAAGTAATGGGGCGTAGCTCAAATCTGGGATGAAAAGTAACAAATCAGAAGTGAATATTGCTTGAAGTCAGTTTCTGTTGTGCTCATTTTTCCTGGGTGTGTAAGGAAAGCTGACAGGCAGAATTGCTTGCCTCACAGATCACTGGGTGAACCTTGATGAGATGGACATATGATTGGCTTACCACATTTTATTTGTGCTAACACAGAAGGCACACAGTAGCTTTAAGGTCTCAGGCAAACAGCATTTTATCTAGCATTCCTCATTTAAGCAGATTCCCAAGGATAGATGAGTGACTGAGCAAAGCAGCATAAGACACTGACATTTTATGCCAGGTTATAAGACCACAGCAACCGTTCACTGATACGTGTTAGTGTAACACTTTATTATAGATCTTGTAGACGTTATAGTCTCCCCCTCCATTTTTAGTAAAGAAATATCGGCAGGCCCTCTCTTTTATGCAGCCTCAGTATTATTAACAATAGTTGCATGAAGCTGGAAAACAAATTACTTTCTTTCCCCTTGTGGCAACCCTTTGAGAGTAGAACTGCAACAGAGAACTATGACAACCTGTACAACATCTGCCTTATCTTGCACACAACTCAGGAAGGGTGTCAAATAGCTCCCTTTCCTTTGCAGTAGATGTATGTAGGAATAGGATGTTTGTATGTGAAGAAAGAAGAAATAAGAAGATTTCAGCAGCTAATTATCAAAAGGTGTTTGTGTGTTTGTTTTTTTAAATTATTAAATATTTGGATAGAAGAAATAATAGAAAACCAGCATTCAAACTTTTTTCTTCCTATTCAGTTGAATAATGCACTTTGAATGGGTAAGCATTGTAATTTCAGAACTACTGAGAAGTCAAACAATGCATGAAGCAAGTGTCAAGAGTTGTGTAAGCACTGGAACATCTGTGAGCTGATTTTGGGTAGTATAAATCAAACTCTAGCCTTTGGAATGCTAATTTATTAATAGAAAGAAGAAACTGAGTTATAACTGCTAAAAGTAATTATGAATTATAACCTCACATTATGCTTGAGCCATGCAGATCTGTTGTACACCCTTAGCTTTAATCCCCTGGTGTCAATGAGACTACTCAAATGCTTAATGTGAAGCATGAACAGGGTAATAAATCTATTTGTTTATTTTAGCATAACAAAACCCCAAGATATTTCACCAAACCTAGGCAAACATAAAGCAAATCTAAGACTGCCGATATGGCAGTTTACATGTCTTATATAACACTCCTTTTTCCTTATTTAGAAATGAAAGGCACAAACTGCTTATTAAAAATTACAAAATTTAGTCATTTCTATTGAGATTACATACCTTCCTTAGTATGCTGTTTGTTTTGATCATACCTGCATAATGCTTAGGTGCCTTTAAATTCAAACATGCCATAGACCTTGTCCAAAGAAGGGAAGGGGAGGGGAGGGGAGGGAGGGAAAAGGTAACCCTTTAATCCATGTTCATTCATTTGGTTGGCTTCCCCTCTTCTGCGCCATCACTACTGAGCATTGTATCATTACTCAACTTTCATTAAATACTTGAATTTTGGAATGTTCCTTTCAAACACCAACTTGATGAGCTGCTATGCAGTATCTATGTAGCAGGAAAAGTGCGATGCCGAGAATATGCGATGGTGATGGGAGAAAAGGAACAAAAGTAACTAAGGTAAATTTTACATTAGAGAAGAGATTCTGCAGTGAAACTGAATTATTTTAGCAGAGTAAAACCTAAAAAAAATAACAGAATTGAAGGTAAGAAAGATATATAGGGTGTATGTGTTTTATCAAAGTTTAATAATTGAAATTATTTACATGGGAGTGATGTTATTTTTATATCCCTTGGAGTCTGTATATCAAATTTAGATAGCTTCCTTAAATATGTATTGTATATGTTATATAGCTTAGAAAAAAAACTTTACAGGTTTGCTGTTATAATGACTATTTTGAACTTCCATAGTGAGAGGTCAGTCAAAATGGATATGGTAGTTTCTACTATTCATGTAAGACAAAGTAATGTGAATTTCTTTTGTACTAATAGAGGTGAAACTACCGTTTCAGTGAAATTGCACAAAAGAAAAAAAAAGACTTTTATGCTGTAGCACACACCTAATAAAAGAATCATAAGGTAATAATATTGGGGACCAGTTGTTAGATGTCTAAAATGAATAGATAGAAGAAAATAAATGAAACTCATTTTATTTGAATGATACTTTAAAGGAAAAAAAATATCAATGCTGTTGTAACAGATCAGCAACTAGGACCCATAATAGTAATAAAATTTTTATTGAAATATAAATATGATCTTTAACTTTTACCCTTTACTTGTTGCAATAAAACGTTATATTTTATATTCTCCAAGATAGATAGTCACTTTGTACTTCATAGATTGAAGAACTTTAGTACTTGCCAATGAAAGAGATTTAAAGTTTGACAGACAGGGACTTTTTATTTTTCAAGAGGACTTTGTATATTCTTACATCTTTAAGGCTTGTAGGGCCCACCATCCAGAAACATGGGTAATAAAGATTCACGTAGTCTCACTGCTATGTTATCTGTGTCTAATTAAAAATAAATAGAAATTTCAAAAAACATTGCAATGACAGCATAGATCTTTGGGATATACTTGCTCTAAATACACCTGGAATCCCATTTGGGATTTCAGATGGGTCTCTCTCTTACCTTTCAGTCAGAAGATTTAATATAAAACAGTTGTGAAAATACAATTAGAATTACAATTACTTTTCTATGCCATCTATTTTAGCAAGCAGGAGGTGGCAACTATTAACAGTACAAGTTGTTTTGGAAGTGACACACATGCACACTAAGAATGATAGAATCAGCAGCACTCACTTATTTGTATCGAGAGCAGAATCACATCTTAGACTTTGAAAATTAAAACAAAAAAAGTAAAAATTAGGCAAAGCAGGACTTCTCAGACTAGAAGTTCATTATTTTGTTTTCATGCCATTTATGTGAAAGGGATGATTGTGTGCTAAAGATCATATCAGGATTTATTATAAATTCAATTGTGAGTGTTTTTACAATCTTTATATTTTCTAGCTCTGCACAAACCTTATTCTATACTGATGAAATTTAACATTTTGATTATTTGAATTTAATATGTACAGACATTCAGTTCATACATGTTGTTCTGATTGCTTAATGGTTCAAGAAAATGCTGAAATCTCCCCAGTTCTTTCAACCTTGAAAGGAAAAAATTTAGGAAACATATTTAGTAGAAATTCTTTATCTCAGGCATGTCTACAAGACTACTTTTCATGTCAAATATAGCCATTTCTTTTTTACACCACAGTCATTAAGTTTTCTAAATTACTCATGAGTCCTGAATCTACTTTAAATCATGTACTTTTTAAATGTGTTTTTACTATGCACTTTATTCTGAATGCATATTCTAAACAAACTCATAAACTGCAGAGAGTAAACCTTTCAAAACTGCTCAGCTCACAGCTCTTCCATTAGTGTTACTGTCAAACATATAAAATGAAACCCACAGAAATCCTTTCTATTTCTATATCAGGTGTCAGATATTGTCCCGCTAGTTAATCTTTGAAAGTAAGAGGGAAGCTTAATAAAACTATAGCTAGAATTCTTTGACATGAATCCTGTTCTTACCTGTGGATTATAATGTAATCCCATTATGGCCTTTCAATATCCTTTATCTAACATGAAAAATGATGTCTTAAAAGCTGCCTTTTTTTGAACCATAGTATGCTTGGTTTTGTTCTTTTGGTAGAGAATGAAATTTATTTCTAAATACGTTGAAATAGAGGAGTTCCTGAGTTCAGGTATTTTATTAAAACTATTTACACTCTTCAGCTTTAAAAACATTTAGATTGTCATTTTGAAGCAAGTATGGCCACATCTGCTTGAAGGATCTCTTGCGTTTTGACAGTGTTTATCCCTCAGTGTTTGGTGACTATGGGCTGAGTAAAAGATTACTAAACAGCCTGTCTAGCTCAGGGTACAGAAACATCTCCTCTTCAGTACTGCTCACATGGCTCCATCATCCCTTTCCCCTTTTGCTGTCAGAATAATTCCCCTACTCTCTCTTGAGAACCATCTCCTTTCCTCTGTCTTTTTGCATGGGTAGAGACACTGTGGTATTTTGTTAGCTTTTTCTAGGGAAAAAACTTTGCAAATCCTTGGGGCTGTATACAGGCATAATAAATAATATTAAGGCATTATTTTTATTTAGTTCCAGTACATATTTGCACTAAACTCCTTTTGTACTAGTCACGAGTAGAAAAATGCAGACAGTAGCTCTAGAATTAATATTGACCTTTACATCAAGATTTTAAAATATTTATGAAAAAAGATAGTGATAGCAAGCCCCCAATGAAAATATGACATTCCCTAATAAAACCACCTCACAGCAAGGCCACTGAGCAGAATATATTATAGTAAGCTGTTTTATTTTTTTTCCCCTGTGTGTAACATATTTATGATATTAGAATTCAAAAAATTATGTATATTTCAAATACACAAAAAAAATAATATTAAGGAAGATATAATGTATGGTAAGAGCTAAATGAAATAGGTCTTATGCTCAAAGACCAAAGATGGGCTATATGGGGAATATAACATTTTGAAAAGCAGTTTAGTCTCAAGCAGTCTGAGAGAAATGCTAACTCTTTCCAAGTAATCCAGTAAAACCTCTAGGCTCAAATACCTAATTCCTTAAGAATACTTGGTGTCTGCTAAAAAATTGAGTTTCTGAACAGGTAGATTTTTTTTCTCAGTTATTGCATCTGATCTTTGACCCTAAATTTGGTTGCAGACACCCAGTTACACTTGTAAAGTACTCTGTCCAGATTTGAACAGAGGCTAGAATATTACCATCCATTTTTTAAATTATAGGACATGAAATGGAATAAGTGTGCAAATAAGACATACTTCATATGTATAGTACCGATTTCAATGATGATTCACTTTCTACACAAGCTTCATTTGTTTTATGCTGTCCATCAGCCTGCAGCAAGATCATGACAGTCAGTGTAGAAATATCACTGTTTAGTCAAGCAAAACAATTATTCTTTGCTTTTTCAAACTGATGAAGTTACAATAATAAGCTTGAGGGAATTGATAATGAGCTTTGTAAAGGATTTACTTTTGTTTTTCTTTATTGGGTTTTTATGGATTTTAGAAAGGGCTTTGCTTTTTTTCTACTATAGCCTGGACACTCAAACATATATACACCCTCCCTCTGCCCAGAGAGAGGTCCTTGAAAAAGAAGTCAAAAAAATGAGAAAGAAGGAAGAGAGGTAAGGAGTCTTTTTAATTCCCTGCTCTTCATCTAAGGAAGAAAAGAAAGGAGATAAATGGGAAAATGGAATGACCTTAGCCACCCTGCAACAATGATTTGCATGGTTCCAGCTGTTGATCCTTACAGGAGCTGGAACTAATTAATGTACCACTCTAGCTACTACTCCTCTGCCTTTCTATCCCAGGAGTGAAACGGTCTGAACTAGACTTCCAGGAAGCGTATCACATATGTTCTCCTTCCTGAGACAAAGAGAAGGAGAGAGAAGGAGAAGAAGGAGAAAAAAAAGTTACCAGACTGGAAGTATTACAGGCTTGTACATGACCTTGGGAGGTGGAACCAGTGGGACACTCGTATACAGATCCTCCTACTGTCTTCTGCCTGGCACAGACATAAAGCTAAACAAAGCACTTAGTTTCTGTTGTCTCACTTGTCATGGAGTAATTGGGTCAGCAGTTGTGGGTTCAGCTTCCAAGCTAGGCTGAGAGCATTAACAAGCATAGTGACAGCTCCATCAGCTGCTGCCCTTCTTTCCCAGATAGCATGAAGCTGCTCCAAGGCTTCACCTTTTGCCAGCCCTCAAAATATACCGAGTTCCCAAGTTCTCTCTTCAGCTTGAGGAGGGCTGCCACATGTTGGAATAAATCTTGATTTAATCTAGAACAGAATAGGCAAAATTCAGGTTGCATTGTTCAGTGAATGAGCCAGGTGAAAACAGCAATATTTACAGGTATGTGTTCCAACAAAAGTCATTACCAAATTCTCTTTCCATTAAAAAACAAACAAACAAACAAACAAAAACAGAGAAAATGAGAAATTAGTCAAAGAATGATAGTTTTATAGTTTTCAAATAAAAGTGACATCTTTGACTCATGTCATTGCTTCCAGTGGCAAGACAGATGTGTCAAATGTTAAAGAAGTGAAATAAACTTTCTTGTTTCAAATGCTTTCCTTTTTCTTTTGGTGTTGCCGTAGTATAGCTTCTCATGGTAACTGTAAACTTTTACTACTCTTACGAGAACAGAATAAAATAAATGCCAGATAAAAATATGTTGTGGAATCATTATCACTGTGTAACAGGTTACTTCATGTGAAAAGGAGAAAATATCTTAGACGGAATCTGCTGGGGATTACTCCTGCTTGTAACTGCAAACGGGAGAAAATGTACATCTAATATCGGGTAATTACCTTTGAGTGGATGACTGAACTAATCCCACTGTCTTCTGAGTTTCCAATTAAAAAAATAAGCTTACCATGTCCTCAAGATATTATTTCAGAAAATGTGGCTCATTGGAGGGTCTATAAAATATGACCTATCAAAGATACCGAAACAGTTGGGTTCCTATACTCTAGAGAAGCCTGAAAGGACATTTGTTAACAACCTTCAAACGTGTAAAAAGTTTCTGCAAAGAGGAAAGTAATAAACTGCTTCCCTGTGGTTTTTTGGGATAGCACAACTAATTAGATAAATTGCAGCAGGGGAGATTTGGCTTTGATATTGGAAACAACAGTTTAATGATATTCAAATACTGAAATACATCACATAAGAAAGCAACAAAATCTTCATCATTGAACATTTTCAAGAACAGGTCTCATATATCAGGAAATGTTTGATTATATTTGACGCTTGATCAGCAATCAAGATTAATCAAGATTAATCAAAATCTAAACCTATCTGTCATGCTATAAATAATGTAGAATTCTGTAGATTCCTTAGCTTTCTGCATCTTTCACTTGCAATTTCATTAAAAACCAAAGAACCCCAATTTGGAACAATATCAATAACTAAAATGGCATCCAACAATATTTCTATTTTAATCTGAGTAAATCTAAATAATTACTAATTCTCCTAGTGCTGTCCATTGTGGGATTCAGGCTATGTTTAGAGCGTGAATTTAGTGTCTGGATGTCTTGATACATCTATGACTATGTCAGTGACAGAGTTAGTAGACTGGAGCTTTCTGCCCCTTCCCCCACAGATTCAGAATTAGGGAGATTATATTTGATCAGGTCTTGTTTCAAAATTTATCAGGATGAAAGCAAAGGCTGCGTTTTAACCTGGAAAAGCTCAAATTTTTGCAGTTCTAATCCGTCATACAAAACCGGGCTGAGTAAAAAGAACAAAAATGTTCCAAAAGCATTTTAAAACTGGGATCCAGATTACTTTTATATTTAAAATGGAGAGGTATGTACAGGCAAATAGTAAAAATTAATATAGCACACTGCAAAAAATATTGCATTCAGTAAGAATTCTGCAACATTTTACTTCTCTACTGCACTCTCTATCCTGTTTTTTCCTAGATGCTGTCTATTTAGACTGTTTTCCAAGAATACATTCTAAGATGTTAAAATATATTATGTGCATACAAATACATGTAACAACAATTTATATTTGGATGGCAGTGACATAATTCTGACTTTTCTGAGAAAACTGGATCAAATTTTTTTGTGTTCTGATGTGCACTGAATGTATTATTTTCCTATTTCACCGCTTAATATCAAGCTGCTACTACAACAAGACCCTGACTTTCAATTGAAATTGTACACCAAGTCAATACCCCCAGTAGCCCAATTTTCTTTATATTGTGTATTAAATATGATTTGTTTGTTGACATAGTGTTCAGTTCTGAAATATATCATCGTATAATCTATATATCTGTTAGATTACAAAAACTGGGTAACACAAGACAAATATTTCTCTTCTCAAGATATATTTCACTTCAGTGCTCTTTTGTGATTTGAAGCAGAAACCTGAGCTAGGTATTTCTTTTGCTTGAGGTACTTATTTACAGAGCCCATCTTTATACAACAGCAGATATAGTTCCATGAGCAGCCTTTACATTAATAACTTTCTTTCCAAGTAAAAGCAAAGCAAGCACTCTTATCCTACTTTACAAAGCAGTTGCTGGATTGTTTCTTTCCTGGTTCTTTTAGAAATCTAAATTGCGCACAGAACAAGCGTTGAATACTCTGCCTTAATTCTTGAAATAATGTTGACTTTTTCCTCATTTTTTGGATGTGACCCTTGAGGTATTTCTCTGTTTCAAAACTCCCTGAGGCACAGTCTTCAAATATTTACCTGGATGTCTGCTCTGTTTTGAGCAGTTCGAAGGAACTTCTCAGGTGTGCCTGGCAGGTACTAAAAGGTCTGAGTGACACGTTAAAGATTTCTTAATGAACTACACAATTGCACATTTCCCATTTCAGGGTAGTTATGTATGCATTTGTGTGGCTAGAATGTGGAAGATTAAGGACTCTTAATATAAATGTCATTTATATTTATACTACAGGACTGTATCAACAGGAGCACCACAGACATGGTATTTGTTCTCAGACAACTGCAAGAGAAACGCAGGGCACAGAACAAAGGTCTCTATGTAACCTTTGTTGACCTCACCAAGGTCTATGGCAGATTTTGGAACATTTAGGATGCCCCCCCAAGTCCCTTAAAATTATCATCTCACTCCATGAGAATCAGCACAGCCAAGTCAGATACGGCAATGCACTTTCTGAGCCATTTCTAACAACTAATGGTGTGAAACAACGCTGCGTTCTCGCACCAACCCTTTTCACAATCTTTTTCAGCACGATGCTTCAAAGGGCCATGGCAGACCTAGAGGATCAGAACAGTATCTACATTCGATATCGTACTGATGGAAGCCTATTCAACCTAAGGCGAAGGAAGTCTTCCATCATCCCCATATCACCATCGGCCAATCAGAGCTCAAATCAGTCCAGCAGTTTAATTACCTAGGTAGCCTCATCTCCTCGGATGGTAAGATTGATGGAGAGATAGACAACAGGTTAGCAAAGGCATATAGTGCCTTCAGAAAGCTTCATAAAAGAGTTTGGCGAAATAAACACCTGAAGAAAAGTACAAAGATCAGTGTTTACAGAGTCATAGTGCTGTCTACTCTCTTATATGGATCTGAGTCATGGGTCATCTACCGCCACCACCTGTGTCTCCTAGAACGCTTCCATCAACCCTGTCCCTGTACAATCCTAAATATTCACTGGTCAGATGATGTGACCAATACATCTGTTCTAGAACAAGCAGCAGTCACAAGTATTGAGGCCATGTAGCTGAGAACACAGTTGCGATGGGCAGGGCACGTCTCCAGGATGGAGGACCACCACCTCCCTAAGATCTTACTCTATGGTGAACTTGCCACCGGCTGCCTCATGAGAGGAGCCCCGAAGAGAAGATACAAGGACTCCCTGAAACAACATCTCAGCCTTGACCGTATTGATCAACATAACTGGTCTACTCTGGCCTGCAGTCGGGAGGCCTGGAGACACACCATCTATAACGCTGCTGATGCTTTTAAGAACGCACGCAGGATCACTCTTGATGAGA
This sequence comes from Manacus candei, assembly GCF_025592945.1. NCBI lineage: Eukaryota > Metazoa > Chordata > Aves > Passeriformes > Pipridae > Manacus > Manacus candei. The sequence goes on along the minus strand of NW_026138056.1, from coordinate 30,300,723 downwards.
AAAGGCAATGCAGAAAGAATCGTGCCTTGCAGAATATATCACCTAAGGAGTCTTTCTGCTGTGCCTTTTGCAACCAGATGTGCCTATCTCGTATTGGCCTTTTTAGCCACCAGCGCACTTGTAACAAACGTGTGTAGAGCCCTTCCTAAATCTTCATTAGCGAAGCCTAGCTATGATGATGATGATGATGATGATACAGGACTGTATCAAAAAATAATTGAGGGACAGAGCAAGAGTGAGAAGAAATTGTCTTTATTGAGTCTAAATTCTCTATTTAATAGCTCCTCCATTAAACACCTGAATACTTGATTCACTTCATACCTAAAAACTTCACTCTCTCCAATAAAAGGGATGCACTTTCATAGTAAATTTAAAACAAACTTACCTAAACACAGCACCTCTCAAAGGCCTATCCTTTCTCTGGTCTCAAAATGCTACCGCATAAATTAATGAACCCTGGACAGTCAAAAGCATCTGTGAAAGAGCAAGCAGTCTTTTGTTCCAGACAGCACAGAATAGCATGAATGTTACAGTACATTTTGGTTGTATCATTCATCTCCAGCTTTCACATTGCTAAGTATCTCATCTTCAGAAGAAGTGGGAGATTGAGATATCTTTGTAGTTTCCATGCCAGCTAAAAATTTACCCAGAAAACTTCAATCTGCCTTCTTTATTTCGTATTGTCAAAGGCTCTTACAGCACATGCTGCTACCTGACTGAAACAGCCACAGAAAAGCAATTGTTTCTACACCAAAGATGAAGGAACAAGTCAGCAAAGCAACCAGATATTTGTTCCCCGTGTTTCTCTCTCACATATACATGCACACACCTATTTACTTAATTTTTCTTCTTTTAATTCATAGCATTTTAGGCATTGTCCGTGACCTCTTGAATCATTTCATCTTAGAAGGGGATCTGTTTTCAGTAATATTTCAGACCAGTTCAGTATGAGCCTGTATTATGCTAATATATCAGCAGACTCTTGTCAGACTAATGATGTTATAACTCAGTATTATAACAGCTGCTGACATCAGTGCTTTTGACTGACTTGTTCTTTCCTGATATAGTCATATTAAATTAGTGTCGATAGTAACTACATAATCTAGCTATATGGACAAAGATGTAAAAGAAATATTGTGCAAGCCTCTGCATCTTCTGATATATTTAGTTGAACATTTATTTCTCTCTTATCCCTCACAGTAACTACCACAGAAGAAGAAGTTTCATTTTTTCAAACGCAAGTCATTTCTATTGACAAAATATTCTTCAGGGTTAAAAAGAAAAAAATGGAGGAAATACTCATTAGAGAAGCCATATTTTTATTTATTTATTTTTTAGTTACTATGTAAAGAAGTAATTTCCCACATGTAATTTGCAATAAAATACTGTGGTGTTTCACAAATAAAAGATTTTTCCTTTTTTCCCCCTTTTCGTGCTTCAAGAAAAAAAATCAAAACAACCCAAAACTTAGCTTCTCAATACATCTTCTTTATATGTTATTATAGATACAGTTGAAAACAATCTGTAATGAGTTAGAGAAGAAATAATGATCTATATCTATTTTTTTCTCTCTTCCCTTCTTCACAAATTTGTTCAAATATGAAATAAAAATGAAAATCCTTTTGACTTGCACACAAACAATCTGAAGTCTTTTTCCCAAAGCGTGCCTCACATTAAACATCTATGTAAATTGCTGTTTCTGACATGGCTGGATAAGGCATCTACAGATGGTAATATCCTTACTGAAAGCATATATATAGGAATACTTCAGGAAAAGTTTGAATTGTGGGTTTTCTTATTCCACTTGGAATTCAGAAGTAATAGAAATTTCAGTATTCCTGTTAGCTTTGACCTCAAGCTATTTCTGACCAGAGAGAATTAGATGAGTTTGAGTAATCTCTACATGCAAGCACATTATTAATATTTAGCTTGTTTTTCTCTTTTAAGGTTCAAACATCAGTAATCTGGTATTACAGATTTCAGAATGATCTAGCCTTGTATGACATGTCAAGGCAAAGATTGACAACACTTTTCCGTTAGATAAAAGTTAGCACTGAAAACATGAGGATACTTCTATATTAGCAATTACTGTGGTGTGATAGAAGCAGGTTAGTAGAGTAGAAGGCTCAGTGCTCAGGGCCTGAAATCCACATTGGACATGTTTCATTACCCCTCGCTCATAGCGGCTGTGCTGGAGTAGCTCCGAGCCATTCTCAAAGACAGACTTCAAGTAACAGCTAGAGACCACCTTGATGCAGTTCTTGGGTGAAATTTCATCCAAAAGGAATCCATACCTCAAGAACACTCTGTGATGAAAGTTAAATGGGCAAAGTGGAAAGAACGGGGAGCTTCACTTCCAAACTGTTTGCTGATCCAAACTAAATTTCTAATGCAGATGCAATCTCCACACAGCTGGCATTTTTTCTATATTTTACTCCCTTTGATTCCTCATTTGAAATTCTAGCAGGATAAAAAGACATTGTAAACACTTTCTTTTTAGTGGATCTGTGTTTCAATGTTTATTTAATTTATTTTTCTATTAAGAATTTGAGTGCTTCAATCCTGAAGGAATAGATTAAAGAATATAAATGCAAATAGATCACTTTGAAAGAGTACCAGGTTTGTGCACATAGTAGGTTGCATCAGTATTTTCACAGGGTTACTTAGTGGGTGATTTCTCTGCGAATGTTGGACAATGAAATAATCTCTCAAGAGATCCAACAGCAGAAACTTCTGAGAGCTAAATCAGCACATCATATCAATGATCAGTGACCTACAAAGGTTAAAAATATACTGTAACTGTCTATTCTGTCCAAAATCTGCTTACTAAAGGATATACCTTAGCCATAGACTGCAGCAAAGAAGTCCATAAATATCAGTTTCTATTATATATGGTGACTCCTTGGAATCAGTTGTTATCTTCATTAGGACAGTAATCTGCATTTTTAACATTCACAACATCCACTAGGCTAAATTTTCTTGAATACCAGGATGAGAATGTATTTCAAAATCTTGTAACTTTTCCATTTTTTTATTGTCATTTGTTTTTCACAAACTCTTACCAATTATATTCCTTTGAAATTTCACATTGGATTTTATAAAAACTTTCTGTAGGACATTTGTATTTAATTGTCAAATCATAACTTTGGTGTCATAATTATTATTGGTTTGCTCATATTTTAAAGACCAAGAAATAGCCATGACAACCCTATAATTACTGTATTAGTTCTGGGATACCATGTGGAACTTGTCCAAACTTCCAAGGTATGCTAACATTTTCAAGTTTCAGTTGAAAAAGTCCTGCTGATTGCCCAAGGATATTACTATCCGGTATCCCCTTAACTGGGGAACTGCTATTAAGATCCTTGCATACATACCTAAAGATGAGTCAAGTGAAGAAAGTTTCTAGAGAAAAGGTAGAAAAACATGAATGAGACAACGTAAGTTCCTTCTTTTTTTCAGCTCCTTATCTTGCCAGAATGAGAAAGGGGAAAATGATTCATAGAAATCATACTTCCTCTCAGCCTTCCTCCCTTCAGCCTTAATTATTTACATAGATTAATGCCAGTAACAATTTCTCATCTAACTCCACTGGAATCAAGAGGGACCAAGGCAAAATAAAGAGTGTAGAAAGCTGGTGTTTAGACATGGATTTATGTAGACTAATTTCCACATATTCTAAAATATATATAACTCTTATTTATTTCTTTATACAGTATACACTAGGTCATTAACATATCAGCAAGAATTATAACCTTTAGGAGCTTCAGTACTTTACTGATGAAATGAAGCCTCCTTCTCCTTTGTTAATTCCAGATGTATAATAAATGAAATTTTAACTATTCTTCTATGATATTGATATTTATGCTGCTTATGCAATGTACTGACTCTTTGGGCCACAATCAGATGGCAAAAGCCATATACTACTCAAAGCCAGTACTTGGTCTCTTCTTTCACAGAAAGATTGTAAGACCTACTACATGTCAACTCACAGTAACCAGAACTCACTTAGGCCAAGTGGGACTCTGACAAGTCAGAAAGATTTCATACAGTGGATCTTTATGTTGTGTAGCTGTGATTTCCCCTCTGCTTTTCAGTTTTAGACATGACTTCTCCCTTACTGTAAATCTTACAGGCAAACAATATTGATCCTAAAAATTTCTAAGAGGCTTGTCTAATCATTCTTTAATCTCTACTGAACCATTCTCTGCTGCTCAGGAAATGATCGAATTTTAAGAGCGAGAGTGAAAGGTTGTGCCAAAATAAGGCAGTTCTAGAAGAATCACTATGACACCCTGGACAAAAAAAGAAAAAGCAAGTATGGTTCCTTTCTCCCTTAGATAGGATTATATTCTTATTAGTAGCACTTCTTATTCTGTTGCATTGAACCAAAAGGGGTTCAGTTGTGTTAGAACAGGAATGAAACTTGATGCAGCAATGATTTTTCATTAAATTGAATTTACAGTAGCTTATGGTGGTGTCCAACAAGGCATAAAGAGAATTAACTGAGGCCTTACTGTCATCACATTGTTTGAGCCAAGTATTCACTGGAGCTCACTCAGGAGAAAACAAATAACATATTGGAATGATTTTATCCTAGCCTGTCAAGCAGAAATAAATGCAGACATTGAATCTCAGGGAACCTTAGATAAAATATAGAGAGGAGTAAGCTCTACTACAGAGTAACTTTCAGAAAAAAAATATTGCCGGAAAACTAATATATTTTAGAAAGCAAGGCCTGTTACAGTTCCTCCCTTAGTAAAAGATAAATATTTGTATCCACAACAATTTAGGACAGTCGTAAAACCTAAATGCTGGTAACAGCTTCCTGTCCAACTGTTAGGGCTGCTGAAAGTTGTGCCAGTTTAAAAGACCCAGATAAATCAGACTTCTTTATTTCATTTTATGATTCTCAAGCTATCCTCCTCTTTTTTAATGAGGCTATCTTCTTCTCATTTCATTACTTATGAGATAACCTCACTTGTCAGTGTGGACAGAACAAGCTACAATGGGAATTCGAGTGAGCTATAAGTTAAAATTATAAACTAGAAAGTATAAGCAGGGATCAGATTTAGTGTAACAGAAATATACAAATGGAAAAAAACCTTTTACTACTTTTCTAGTAATAGAGAGATAAGAGTCAAACAGGCCCATTGTGTGATGTACAATCACCAGGCAGCAGAGCTACTGAGAAGAATAGAAAAGACAGAAACAACAGGAGCACTAAGTGTATTCACTCAACATGTTTTCAATTATTTCTGTTGTAGTTTTGGGAACAGTAGAATTTATTTAGGCAGGAGTGAATAGTGTAAGGGAGGATACTTGAAGAAAAGTCACAGTGGTTAGAGCAGAGGATGTGGTAGTGAAGCTAAAGTTATACTTAAATAACTTGAAGAAACAGAAGGGGGTACAGTTAAGCAATCTCAACAGAGCAGGTTTAGTACAAATTTATAAAATGTAAAGTAATGCTTTGTTGAGATTGCCAACCTCTGACAAGGCATGAGCAGAAACATCAAGCTAAAACTTGTGCTGCACATTTCATCTTAACTCCACCAGAATTCTGGTAGCATATGGAGAGGCATCTCAACCACTAGTTAGCAGCACTAATGTGAATGGCAGTGTTAACACAAACACCACTGAGCTGGCACAGGGGACATCATCTGTTGTCTACTTTAAAAATATATGGAAAGCCTAGTCTATTTGTCGTAGTTAGAGAGTTACTCAAGAAATTAAAGACTAGATGTCGTTTTTAGCATGAAAATATTCAAGGGCAGTCAAGTTTATTCTGCAGGAAGGAAATTAAGGCCATAATTCTCTGTAAAATGACATAGTCATAAGCTATGGAGATGAAGGAATGGGAATACTCACTGTCCTTGCTGAAGCAGTACACTAATTTGTACTTGAAGTTAAGTAAGGGAAAGAGTTCTTGATTCTGTAGATTATTGTAAGGCTATTAAGAAAAAATTATTAATCTGAAAAGATTATTAAGCACTGGAACAGGCTGCTCAGGGAAGTGGTTGAGTCACCATCCCTGGAGGTATTTAAAAGATGTATAGATGTGGCACTCATGTACATGGTTTAGAGGAGGACTTGGCAGTGTTAGGTTAATGGTTCGACTTGATGTTCTTAGAGATCTTCTCCAACCTAAATGATTCTATGATTCAATTGGTCTGAATCAGTAGACTGAACTAATTCAGAAACCTCTTCAGAAATTTCTTTCCAAAACCAGATTATTTTATAACTTCAGAAAATGTATCAACCTTTTGTAACAGCATTATGTTAATTGATCTTTTTTATTCTAATCAACCGGGGGGGGGGCGGGGAAGAGTAAAGATATTTCATGCAACAAAAGCATGTTTGTATTGTGTAACTGTTTTCCTCTAAGGTTTCACTCAGCAAGCTCCAGGTTTAGGACTACAAAGTAGCAATACAAAACGAACAAAGCTAAATCAAAACCAAATGCACACAACAAAATAGATCCACAAAATCATTGTCCTTTTTAATTTTTTGTATGACAATTGTAATCAAGAGGTAGTTAACCTGGACTGCAAGCTTATCTGATCACAGGGTATGTGTATCCTTCTCTTGTCCTACTGCTGAATGCAGCTCCTAGGCAGTATTGTATAGGACTGTAAACCACCTTTGTATACAAGCTGAAAGAAGAGGCAAAAAGTCATGAAGAAATAAATACCAGAGAAAAATATAGGGTCTGCTCATGGTACCGAACTGCAGCTTCCTTAAATCTAACTCATAGTTTGTGAGTTGAAGAAAACACAAAAGGAAAAAAATAACATCTCAGCCAGTCTGGTAATAACATTTCAAAGAACTGGAAAATACTCAGTAATTTGAAATATATTTAATGGCAGTTGGGGCAGAAAAGTAAAAGTGAAGTCATCAATCTTTCCACATGTTGTAGGAAAAGACACATTTAACATTTACAACTATAGTTTTCAAGAGAAAATGTAAACTGCAATGTAGTACTAGATATCTTGTACTTCAAAACAAATTAATTTTGAATAGATCAGTTTTTCTGTGTGTAAAAACAGACCGAGTAAACCACGGATCAGATTTGAAATGAGGACATAGTCAAACATGTACTACTGAGTAATCTGTGGAATTACAGACATATTTAGAGGGAGACTGCCTTTTGTGAAATAAACTGTAATAAGTAAAGTCTTGCAGATAATATAGGAGAAATTATTAAACAAACAAAACCAGATCTATAATAAAGTGTAGAGATGTATCATTGCTCATTAAATGTACAAAAACTGCATTACAATTAGCACCTAAAATGTCATATTTCTTAAATCCTTCCATTACTGAGATTGCTTATAGTTTACTATCTGGAAACAGTGATGTCAACAAATTTAGGTGCTTGTGTTCTAGACAAAGACAGCTAAATGAAAAAGATGCCTGGGTCCTGTACTTTTATACTCTATTAAATTAAAAACTATTAAATTTTGTTATTATGCTGTCAGTCACACAGATAATAGTAGTTACTTACAATTATTATAGAATCATACTATTGTCTGGGATCATTATTATCGAATATCCCTGAATAGCCTTTTAACAGGCTTCATAACAAGTGGAAACCAAAGGACAATAAAATGACTCCACTGTGCTGATCCCAGTGAAAAGAACTAAAAACATCCTATAGCTTCCTAATTAAGAGGCTTCTGTGGTATTTGTAGAAGAATTATTTTCAAAGCAAAGGACACACTAGGTAGTTTGATAGAGTAAACACTTTGCCACTGCTAGTCTCTCTCTAGAGGTATGCCCCCACAGGGTAGCTCCAAATCTGGTTATTTCTCCTCTTCCTACCTGGTCCAGGTTGGACTGGAGCTTCTCCATTTTTCCATCCTGGGGGAGGGAAGTGGAGGAAATCCAAGCTCCTAGACCAAAGTTTACATCCTGCCACCACATGCTTTGGCCTTACCCCAAGCAGTTGATGCAGCTTCTCTGTCAGTCTACCCCGTCTGAATAACCAGGACACTAAATGTTGCTCACTGAAGAAATTGTCCTAAGCTGGAAAAAAAAAAAGATGTCAACAATAACTTAGCTCTATTAAATAATTTATTCTTTATCAGTTATTACTGGTTATCATACAAACCTTATTCAGTTTGTCAATTATGTGTAATCCTTCCATGTATGAGATAAATTTATCAGCATCTGTGATAATAATGATGAACGTTGATGACCCCAACCTTTCTGCACAAAGAATTAGATGCCTACCATGCAAGGAAGAGAAAATTGACTCTTGCAACTCCATTTTTTGCCATCATTCTAATTTGAAGTATCATTTCCATTTCCCTGAACTGTTGTTACCATTTAATATAGAGTAAATTTGTAAGCTTAAACTTTTTTTTTGAGTTACAAGATATTTTTAGAATCAAGATTAATAACTTCTCTGATTCACATCTGAAACGCTCTATGATACAAAGATGTAATGTAAAGATTAAGTAGATATATTAATATTCCAGAGTTCTTTCTGTAAAGACATTAAAATAAATGTGCATTAATAACATTTTAATAAAAACTGACATTATTCTACCCATGACATTAATGCTTTGACATAATGGTTATAATATCTTCTACATAATGTGATCAAATTATATTAAAAGGAAATAGACAAGCAAATGCATTACAAAGAAGGACCCATATATATTAAATCATGCCATCATTAAAACAGTAATAAAAAGCACTCACACATTAAATTATGTAAAATATAAAAACTGATGTTCTTATTGACTAGAGGTGTTTGCCATGAACTTTAAAAACATTATGATGACTGAAAACAAATATGACATATTTGCTTTTTCAAATTACGCATTTCATAGTTTCTTAATGAAAAGTAACTTGTCCTTTCTGACATATTTCTGAATTATATTATTAATAACAATATTTTCTACTTTTTTTTTAAATGTATAACATTTAATATGTGGATTCTGAGAGTAAGTAACAAAGACAATAAATGATCACTCTGTATTTTCCAGATGCTTTTGTAAGAAGGCAAAAGACAAGATCTTTTCTAGGAAAAACCGATTTGCTCATGAAGTTTTCAAGAAAAAGTGAATGACACCAACACTGATTAATGTAAGATTTAGGCTAATTTTATGTTGGTCATCTGATCATCTTTGTCATCTGTGACAACTTGATCTTGCTAAGCCTTTTCTATGTTATGTGACCTCCATAAATATCTTCAACCTTTTTTTATTACATTTGTACAGTTATGACACTCATTTTAAAGATCTGAATTTCTCATTATAACCTTCCCTTCTTTCTGTTTTAATATCAAGCATTAACTGTACAGCCTTTACTATGCCACAAGCCACCAAAAATAGTGGGATTTTCATATCAAAATTGTTAGGTGCTAATAAGATCCATAAGACTCTCTGCAGAGAGGGTGTATCCTAAAAAGGAAACTGAATAAGAGCAGTCATAGGCTCTGTTTTCTTGAGAATCTCTGCCAGAAACCTATTAAAATGGAATGAAGATATAGAGAAATAATTGTGGTGATTAACCATATCCCTGATAACTTCTCTCTTTGTAGGTAGCATTAGTCATTCTCACATATTAATCCACACAGTACTTCACACATAGTTGATTGTTTGGTTTTTTTTTTTTTATTCTACAGCAATGAAGGAGTATATCAATTGCAGTGCCTCATGTAATTGCTCTACAGTTTCCAGAGCAATGAAAACATCTACCTGGTTTTGGCCTTTGCTTTTGGGAGAGGTCACATTCCAGCATGTATGAGTCATGGGTTTATTGGTCTTATTTGGCAATATGGCGTGTTCTTCTGAAAATTTGTGTCCAATCTTCCTCATCTGTGTTGATGTCCAGTCTGGTAGTAAACTTTTTTGATGATTCCAAAGCCTCAGTATAACTTTATGAATTTCTTCAGAATGAAAAAAGCGCAAATCTGTTTCTCCTCAACATTAAAAATCCAATACATATTTTGGATTTGAATAAAAACATGGATTTTTAGTCAAAATGTGTTTTCTCAAAATTTTGAAGCATTCTTTAAAAAGTATTATTAATTAAAATAGGCCACTCAGAAAAAAAAAAAAAAGTAATGAAACTTTATACTTTTCTTAGTGGAGTTTTTTAGTGGGGAAATTGTCAAAGCCAGTAGTTCTAGAAGTTTTTACTACTCTATCTTCTGAGGAAGAAACAATTGTTTCAAACAAACAAGTCATAGACAATAGGTTTTCTGAGTGAGCTAAAACATGGAGTTGTAGGAGAACAACCGAAACAGAACAAACATATTTGTATGTGATCATGAAGTAATTTAATAGTATTTCAAAGTACTTCACCCAGTGCTTATAACCTCTCTGCCTCCTCTAGGGAAGACAAGCCCTCGTAACATTTTAGCTTTAATGTTGGTTGCACTACTGTAAGATTTACAGATTGCCCACTTGATGTTGCGATCACCTCGTTTTCTTTGGAGTCTCTTTTGAGAGGATAGTGACCTACTGCCATTCTATTGTACTGTGTACAATTTACGTGACAACAAAATGCCTCCAGGTTCAATGTGCACTATTGAGAGGAAAATAAATTATTACTGTGGGTTCCCTTTTGACTGTTTAATAGCAAAAAATAAGTTCAAAAGGAGAAAAAAAAATGCCCAGAACAGGAAAGTAGAATCAATTCTATCATATTTCATTTGTAGTTCAGTTTGAAGAATATATATTTGGATGGAAATTTCCATACTTTGACTAGTGAAAAAGTGGTTTATCAAAACAAATACAGACACTATAAACATAAATCAAAGAAAATATTAATTAAAATATCAAAGTATGTTTACCTGAATATTTTTTCCATTATAAATAGTTTCAGTAAAGATTTTAATTAAATACACACTTGATTATATAAATCTTTTTAAAAGGCTGCAGAGAAATGCTTTTCTGTATTTTGTTAATGATTAAATGGTGAAAATGAAATTTCAGAGAATGATTGGGGTTGGAACAGAACTCTGGAGACCATCTAGTCCAAGTTCTAAATTTGATTGTTATCAAATTTGTAACAGAAGTTGTAAAAGGCTTTTACCACTACTTAACAGCATCAAAAATAAATGAAAGCAAAATAGTACATCACAACAATGTCCAAAGCGTAAAGAAGTTCAGTATTAGAAACCTTCAAAATTTTGACAAAACCGTCCTTGAGAGTAAACTGGTGCTACACACACTTCATTGGGATTGTAATGGAAAAGATAAGCACCATTATCAAACTGTAGGGTTTTAGTTGTAGGATTTTTTCATTTCTGATTTAGAGGGTTTGGGTAGTTTGTTTTTTTTTAATTTACTGTGGAGAGATACAACATTATACTCCTGCAATATGTGATTCCTTGGGGATCAATTAGATGTGCATGTGGTAGGTAGGTAGAAAGCACATAATGTATTAAAAAGAATGGGAGTGTTTAGATTGGCTAAGGACACATGTAAGGCCAACATAATCTACAGCAACCCTGCATAGTCACAGGGCAAACATTCATTTGACTTTTAACCAATGTAGTTTTTACACTACCCCTCAAACCACAGCTACAGGTGAGCCTATGCTTACATTTCAACTTTAGTGATTGAAGTGAGGGGTGAAATTCACTTCTCTTTCATTTGTTTTAGACAGCCAGAACATACTGCTTGAGGAAGTAATTTTTTTGATTGTCACAACTGTTTGCATCAGTTTTGTGTGAGTAATTCCTGTGGGTACAACTGAGACAATAGCAAACAATCAACCAAGTAATTTTAAGTTAATTGTGGTTAGCAAAAAGCACTACCTATGTACTTGATATTTACGTTTTTCCTTAAGATTGACTTATAAAGCAGTTGAGAAAAAGAATAAAAAATCCTCAGCCTTTATTTTGTATGCTGTTGAAAACCCAGTCTTCCTGTGAAGTTGAATTGCACGCTTCTCTATCATAGTCTCAAGCTACATATGATTCTTTTATCCAGGTTTTCTTAATGAATTCAAATCAGACCTTAACATGTTCAAACATTGGTAAAAAAACCCCACCTTTCTTTTGACTTGTTCCTAGGGTGTGCTCTATGGAACAGATTTTGTTGCAGGGCACATGGAATTCGGTGGGTTCATTACATACTGAGCTTAAACAAACTTTAAAGAGTCTTATGACCAGGTTTATGAAATTACATCCAAATTCCCTGAAAGTCTGTTAACTTTCACTTTTAGGTGTCATAGTTTAATTAACATATGACTTAAAGGATTTAAGCACAAAAATTTGTCAGCACAAAAATTCCTTTAAATACTTGCTCTTTATTAACAAAAAGTGTTTTAAAAGAATTTTTATTTATTTATTTTATACAAAATTGTGTCTTCTGACTTAGAGTGTGCATTCTGTCTGGCTATAATTATTCTGTGAACCCAAGAATATTAAAATCTTTCTTCATTTTCCTGTTGGTTTAATTAAAAATCTAATACAGTTTTAAGATGTAGTACATTCAGAAATTAACATTTTCATGGAAATTGGCGTCAAAAAAGGAATCTGGTTGCAATGACTTAATGATCAGCATAACTTCAAGACTGAGTTGTGGTCAAATCCAGGTATACTCGGAAATTGCTCAGTAATCTTCTGTGCTAATTGAACTGTAGAATCACAAAATCGTTTAGATTAGAAAAGATCTTTAAGATCACAGAGCCCAGACATTAACTTAGCACTGCCAAGTACACCACTAAACCATGTCCCTACTTTCCTGAAACCCCCAGGTTTATAAAGGTCGCCCCAGAACACCTAAGTGGATGCAAATTGCCAGTTGCAGATTTGGAGAAACATTGTTTCTTTCAACAATTTAAGGAAACTCTGGAAGTCTGAAAATAGCTCTCAGTAAACACTGCTGTCATTTGCTCCCAGCTTTCATTGTGACTGCACTTGGCATTTAATTGCTGAGTTTATGATAAAATTTCAGAAAGCACCTGCTAAAAACCAAAAAAACTTACAAATTATCTAGCTTTTCTTTTTTTTTTTTTTTCCCTGAGCTTTAGACTTATGGCTATTAAAGCCTTACACACATTACTTAGCAATATAATCTGTAGACAAACATTAAAATGAAACAAGACATACGAAATCTTTCTATGCACTTTGGAAAGAATTCTGACACACAGGTAGCTGGAAGGATGGAGAGGATATAATTTTACCATTAGCTTTCTGTCCTGAGCCCTGGTTACAGAACTGGTAATGCACTTAGCATGGTATTGCACTCCAGGGGAGAGTTGCTCCCCAGTTATCAAAAGGCAGAGAGGACTTCAGATGCTTCTCCATCACTGCAAGAGAACACGCACTCTGTGCTCTCTTCCAAGCATACTTCTTGACTAGTCTCTCCCCACTGTGCTTGCAAGGGCACAGCCCAGCAGAAGAGCTGAGCGAGAGGTTTACAGGGGCTGAAGCTTGACCTTCCACCATCGTCGGGGGAGCTGGTAGTTAAAACTGGAACACAGCCCTTCACAAGAACAGTTGTAGACAAGATACACAAGTTTGTTTCTGCCTGAAGGCACTTGACTCATGAATTCTATGTTTCTCAGTTCTTTCCTGTTGTTTGCACTAGTAAGTTATGTTTTGGACATATCCTGAAAAGCAAAGTATTACAATGGGGTAAATTAAGCATGAGTATCCATTTTTTTCAGCCAAGTATAAACACAACATTGCATATTTAAAAATATAAAAACATTGGGGTATGTTAGTTTTCACAAATATTGACATTATTTAACTATTATCCTTAGGGAAATTCCAGTCCCACATTTTAAAATGTGTTCTCTGAATTCTTCCCTATAAAATCAAGATCAATGGCTGTTCTGGGAAAATTCTCTTTTTTGTTGTTTTTCTGGCAGAAGAAAAGGGAGACAGCACAAAGGTATAAGGATTAGTAGATTATGTATTTTAATGACTGTGTACTCAGATGGAAAATGTTCTTTTTGGAATGAACTGCTTCCTGGTGGATCACTCAAAGTTCATGCAGCAATTAACATTAATTATTTCAAACATATGCTGAAAACTTTTTAATAGCAAGGTTAATTATTGAACGTGAAAGCAGTGCACTGATGTAATAAATACAAGGAAACTCAAATCTAAGGGGAACAGTGCCAGCAATAAGAAGAAACCACGATCCATTCCCATAAGAACAAGTGCTAATGCAACACAGCACTTTCAGACATCCTTGCCTGCCTCCAGAATCTGACAAGACAAATTTGGTATAATATGCCTGTGGAGAAAATACCTAACTTTCCATGTGTGTCCCACTCCTGAGAGTAATACATGACACAAAAGACATCAGAAAACTTTTTCAGATTCCTCCTTGGTCTTCACATTAAGTTAGAAGAAATAGATTTCAGGTAATGGGTTGTGCTTCAAAATCAAGACTAACTGATTCATAATAATTGCTTTCCTAAAATTCCTGCTGCTTCTTTTCTGCTGAGACACTATGCTGCTGAGAAAAATTTTGACTCTTTCCTTCATAGGAGTAGTTCCAAACTAAAGTATTTGATTACAGATAAATTATAGACAAACTTTCAGTATCTACCATTAAAATTATTAGACTTCAGTGATGCCATCTTTCTTTTCTCTACTCTTATTGGGTTAGCTGAAATTATTGAGTAAAAAATGTAATTCTTAAAATAGGAGGGAAAATATTAAACAGAGATTTCTCACAACAGCCTCTGACCTGTGGTAACTATATTTCCCTCATGTTTTACAGTTTAACCTAGTAGGAGCAATTGATTCTTTGTGATTTCCTCAATTGCATGTCATGTAGCTGTTTCAACTGTTTTCCAATAGTCATATTGATTAAACTTTACCAATACTTGGGAGTTTATTACTACACAAACAATTGAATGTTAACATTTAAAATTATTGATTCATTTCCAAGAAGGCTCAGAAAAGTTTTTATTTTCTGTTTTAACATGTTATAATAAATTTATTACTTTTAAGAAAAAAGTATAATTAATTTTGCAATAATATTTTATTTTTTACAAAATGACTGCAAGGTAGATGCTTTGCCTTTCTTTTTTTATTTGATTCACTCTCTTAAATAAGAATTAACTAACAAAGCACTGATTTTCAAAGAAATTCTATCTGCTCAGCTGCTCATTGGCCTATGCCCTTTCGGTATGCACAAAAATTAATACCAAAAGAAATCTGAAACAAATCTCATAAAATTAGGTTCTGTCTCGGATTCAAAGACATTAAAACGTAGGGGTTTTAACACAAAGATTTAATATAGTAGATTTCATCCTTTCAGCTGTAACTTTTCAAGTGCAGTAGAATTTTCTCCTGTTCTTTTAATAAAAAGTCTTATAAAAGTTAATGAAGGTAACATTTGGCTTGAACTACAGGGAGAAAGTGACTGTATATTTATCTAGATGTTAAGAGGAGCAAAGTTAAACTGGAAGTCATGGCATCACGTTCCAACACAAATTGATGTAAAAAGTTCTGTAGAAAGCAGTTAAAAAGAAAGAGGGGAGGAGGAGCAGAAACACAATCAGCAATGAAAAAGAAATAAATTCTCCTATCACTTTGATTTAAAACAAACTGAATTCATAAGGTCTGTCAGAGGCACTGTTATGACCAGCGCTGCAGAAGCCATGTCATAGCCCGTGTTGCTTGACAGCAAATGCAGGTAGACCCTGTGCTGATATAGGGAGAGCTCATAGTGCAAGGAACTCCTTGCAGAGCATGGAGAGGAATGAGACTTTCCGAAAAGATTTAAAAAATTTGATATTCTGTCTTTTTTTTCTAGAACTCTGACATAGAGTTTTAGACGTGATTAGGAGGAAATAGGCCAAAAGCAGCTCAGACTGGCACATTATTTTACAGGACTAGTTTTAACACTGTCATAATTACTTCCTTCTGAGTTGGATTCCACAGAACAGGCTTCTTTACAGGTTCCATTTCGGAAATGTCAGTATCTTGTCAGGACAACTTGTGAGAGGTACTGTTACAGAAACTGGGTTTGACTTGAAATACAAATGCTAGCATAACCCTCAGCAGGATCCAAATAATTTGCTTAGTTAATATCTAATGAAATAATTGTTCTTAGTTATCTACTCAGTTCATACAACTGAAGCCTTCTTCACCTCCTAATGTTCAGAGGGTATCTAATAGAGGACAGTAACATAGGGATAAGTTAGTGGAGCTGTGCTAGCTGAAATTAATCACGAATCTGGCCAATACACAGCAGATTGTTTAAGATATGATGAATATGGCTTTAATTTTATTGATCTTACATGTAATGTTGATTTAATTTTCTGCTTTAAAATAATAACATAATTTGCACTGATAGCATTCTATTATCTCAGCAATTTAACATAATCTCCAAATCCCTACATTGAAAACCACTAGACTGACATATTAGTGGATTTCCATAGCTTTTTTTACTGACATGTTTTTACCATTGTCTTGACACAGTAATGTCTCATAGCATAGTTGCGTTGAAATAATTTTCCATCTGTTTGACATGACATTTTCTCCATGGACTTGTACTGACACTTAAAATAAATGGAGAATTACTGCTGCTATTTTGCAGAGAAAAAAGTCTGCTGCCCTCACAAAGTAATTTTGTTTTTACAATACAATGATCCATTTTAATAACAGTTTTCAATTTTAGATTACTTTATTTTTTCTCTTTTTTTCCCTAGAGCTCATTACCGTAAAAACTCTATAAAATTAAAGCAGAACTTCATCTCTGCTCATCTAAAATATTTTCATGTCTTTAATTTTAAATAAAAGAAAAATAAATAAAAAGTACACAGTTAGTTACAAGAGAGATGTGAAACTGCTCACATAAAATACTGAAATTTTGAGTCTGACTGATCTGAAATTTTGTTCATATCTTCTAAACGTTCTTTTGTATATCCATAAAGTTCTATAAAAATTTTGTGGCTATGTATCTTCCTTTGTTTTGATATTTGACTGAATACAGACAAGAAAATCTTTTCTGAAATGCTGTGTTCATGAATTTCTGCACTGTTTCTTCCATCTTTTTTTAAGAACTGTCAAGATAAGGTAACATCCAGTCATTTAGAAAAAAGTCTATGAAGAACTATATCAAAATATTGCAGTTCCAGTTTTCATGATTTGTCATAATGACCACATTTCTGTTACTTTCATATTCCAAGCTAAGACCAATATCATGAAACATGGTCTAAAAGGAAGATAATTGGAGTGAGATTATTTTCATATCTCAGTGTTCGTCTTTAAATTCCTTTTCATTAGTGATTCTAACATAAAAACTAATAACAAAATTTGTCAATGGCTCATAGTTTGAAAGTACTGTCTGAAAGTATAAGGGTCAGACTATCAGCAAGCACTAGGTGACATTAAAAACTGGGAATGAAGTGACATTTAATAGTGCAAAATAAAAGCTCTGTCTATGTAAAGGTCAAGTAGGATGTGTGTTATAAACCTCGAGCTTAATACTGAAATGTAAGATCTGTCTATGTGATGTGATCATGAAAAAAACCCAATAGGGCAACTATTCCAAATAAAAAAAAAAAATGAATACCATTATTCAGGATACTGGAACACAGGTCTGTAATTTTGTCACTAATGTCCAAAGAGATTAATTCAAACTGGAAGGCCATCAAGCAAATATTACCAGGAATCTTCCCAGGAGAGAGATGAAGTGACTGTCATACAAGGAGAGGAAACAATTGGGCCCTTCAAAGTGTTGGTTTTCTCATCAAGATTCAGCAAAAATGAGAATATCTGCTTTAAGGGAGAAGAAATGTTTCAGTTACAGGACAATGATAATATAAGAACAAAGAGGTGTTTTACGATTGTTAACATGGTTAAACTGCTCCTAGAAACTGTCTTCCTAACAAAACTTATGTTCTTCCTAAAAAAAATAAGAACTTTCTCCCTGTGAAGCAGGTTTAAGTGTGGATAAATGGGTTTGTATACTAAAACACTTACACCACAGACGTGCAGTTTCACTAATTGTGTGACTTTTCCAGCCTGTGTGAAAGACAGTGAAGCCAGTAGGAAGGTCATGTTGGTCAGTTCGGTGGTGTCAGTGCTGCAGTGCATGACCCAGGTCTGTGAGGACCCCTGAATTCTTTTTTTGTTTCCCAGAGGTTAGGGACACAATCCTAGATCCTGGGGAATGTCATGGGGCTCCTCAACAAAATCTTTTCTGTGGTTTCCTCCAGTATTCTTAACTGTCCTTAGTTATAGATTTGGGTACAGAATAGCTTGCCAAGGATTCTTACCTTCTCAAATCGTGCTGTCATTTTCTGATTTGTTGCTGCCATTGTTGGTGCTCCCAAATCTTTCTGTTAAGGTCGCTTTTGGACATGTTTATGTCCATCAGGCTGTGTGTGATCTTTGTATATTTCCTTAAGCACACCAAAACTACTCTGTTTGCAACAGATTTGTATTGTTTTCATCTATTACTGTTACAGAAAAATGTCAGTTAAAGTTCATCAGTTCATGCCAAAAGTTTTGCTAACTTCAACTAACTCATGCTGGCTGGTACTGCAGTGGGGCCAAGAAACGCAGCTGGTTTTAGTCTTGAGATTACAATTACTGTTATATGGTTTTCTCAGAGACCTTCTTCTCAACACAGGTGATTAGACAAAGGTCTCTTTACAGTAGTAAAAACCTCTTCTCCCAAGAGGGAGCAACTTTTCTTAGTTCTCTGACATTTTTAGTGTGAATGCTCATGAACTGTCACTAATCATAGAATCATCATTATAGAATAATAGAGTGTTTGGGGTTGGAAGGGGACCTTGAGGATCATCTAGTTCCAACCCCCATTCCATGGGCAGGGCCATTTTCAACTAGACCAGATCGCTCACAGCTCATCCAACTGTCCTTGAACACTTCCAGGGATAGGGCAGCCACAACTTCTCTGAGTAACCTGTTCCAGTGCCTCACCACCCTCACAGTAAAGAATTTTTTCCTAATATCTAATATCTAATCTAAACCTATTCTGTTTCAATTTGAACCCATTTTCCCTGGTACTGTCTCTATATGCCCTTGTACATAGTCTTGCCCCATCCTTCCCATAAGCTCCCTTCAGGTACTGGAAGGTCACAATTCAGTCATCCCTAAGCTTTCTCATTTCCAGACTGAACAATTCCAATTTTCTCTGCTTTTCTTCATAGGAGAGGTGGTCCATCCCTCTGATCAGCTTGGTGGCCCTCCTCTGGACTCATTCCAACAAGTCAATGTCTTTCCTATGTTGGGGACCCCAGGGTTGGATGCAGTATTCCAGGTGGGATCTCACAAGAATGGAGTAGATGGGCAGATTCACCTCCCTTGACCTGCTACCCACACTGTTTCTGATTAGCCCAGGATACACTTGGCTTTCTGGGATGCAAACACACATTGCCTGCTCATGTTCAGCCTCTCATCCAGCCCAAGTCCCTCTCAGAAGGATTGCTCTCAATCTGTTAATCCCCCAGCCTGTATTGATATGGGAGGCTTCCCCAACCCAGGTGCAGCACCTTGTACTTGGTCTTGCTAAACTGCATGAGATTCCCATGGGCCCAGTTCTTGAGCTTCCAGGTCCCTCTAAATGGCATCCCATCCTTCAGGTGTGTCAACAGCACCACTCATCTTGATGTCATCTGCAAATTTGCTGAGGGTACACCTAATCCCTCTGTCTATGTCATTAGTGAGGCTATAAAGTAACACTGGTCCCAATATGGATCCCTGAGGGACACCATTTGTCACTGATTCCTTTTGGGACCCTGGGCAATTTACCACTACACTCTGGGTGCGACTGTCCAGCCAATTCCTAATCCACCTAACAGTCCACCCATCAAATCCATAATTCTCCAATTTGGAGAGAAGGATGTTGTGGGGGACTATGTTAAAGACTTTATGTAAGTCCAGATAAATGACATCTGTCCCCTCCCTTATCCACTGATGTAGTCACTCCATCATAGAAGGACACTAGGTTGATCAGACAGTATTTTCCCTTAGTGAAACCATGATGTCTTGTCTTGAATCACCTCACTGTTCTTCATGTGCTTTGGTATATCTTCTGGAAAGATCTGTTCCATGAAGCCAGATTTGTTTCATAAACCAGAATAAAGCTTTGTGTTTTCTAGTGTTGGTCAAATTCCATCAAAAGAGAATAAAAATGCTAGCAATTATGAAAAGTGAAGAGTATTTATTGAAAAATGCATGACATGGTAGTAGATCTCTTAATTTATGAACACTACAAGTTTGGTCAAGGACAATGCCTGTGTGACTGCCTGTTGCTTATGCATTAATGAGTAAAAACTTCAGAAGAAACTCCCTTTGAACACCAGCTGATGTATGTGCTTTAGTAAAAACTGATGAGAAATACCTCTGTAGTATTACTGAGTCATAGTCCACACTTAATGCCAGTCTGCTTCTGTTCGTCAGGAACATGAGACTGTATTTTAAGGATGACGAGGTCCAGGAACACTTTTTCAGTATTATAAATTTAAACTTAAGTAGACAGGTTAAGGTGACAGCTGATGAAACCTAAACAGTTGGCATCTTTTTCACAAGTAATATACCCAGTGAAGTGCATCTACAAGTTATAAAAACATTTTAAGCACTCAAGCCAAAGGGAAAAAAAAAGGGTATATTTAAATGCAAACCTGAACAATTCAGTACTTTAAAGCATCAGTCAAATCTCCTTGAGCCATGATGTTGTAACTGATCGAAGTAGCTTCAGAACTTCAAAATGAAGTGAGCTAACACTTCAGGTTAGCATTGATTTAACACATATTGGCCTGGGCGAACTAATATTGAACATCACAGAATGACAGCACGTTACATATATCTGAAAGAAAGCTCTCAGAAAGTAGTTTCTCAAAAAAGCAAGTCCAATTTTTTTTCCAGAATTTTGGCATATATTACAATCACTCCTCTGCAAAGTTTTAATTACAGTATCAGCAATTTGTCATTCCAAGGACTATATCATTACAAAAAAAGTGAGTCTGTAGAGGTCATAGCATTCACTAAGAATATGAATGGCAAATACCATGCTTGGTTTCCTCTGGATATTATTTTCTTAGCTTAACTGAATCAATACATTTATGAAATTTCTGACAGCTGAAGGAGTCCTTATTATTATAAGGATATAATTAAAATAATTATATAAATTTAATTATAAGCCATATAATTATGGTTTCCTTATTTATGCTTCCCAACAAAATAGATAGTAGAAACTCCAAGCAGGAGGGCTTTTCAGAATTATTGACTTTGTCTGTCATTGGGATCAGAGAACTCTAAAAAAGAATGTCTGGCAATGGTGAAAAATGTGATAAGAATGTGAAGTTGTCAAAAGGAAATAAAATATATCAAAATTTCATACTTGAAACAAGAATACTTTCTTTTTTATGAAGGATAACTATTGAAATGGGGGAACATGCTGGATATATCCAGGGCAAGGTAAAGAACTTTTTATCAAAATACTTGTCAATTTTTTTGATGTAAGAGGAGACTTCCAACAAATCTACCGAATATTTTACCAAATCTTCATTGTTTATTAGGTAGATTATTAAGGCACACAAATTTCCAGAGCCACCAACAGACTAAAAAGCAAGTTTGACTCCCCTAAGTACATGCTGCAGTAGGCCTTCTTGTCTTGGTGTCCCAGGTACCCACTTTCAATGAGAATCCTCATTAAAATTTAACCTCACTCTTCTTATTTACCTTGCTACTGTGTTCTGAGAAAGAGGGATTGGGTCATAATTCTCCCTTTGACCTTTACATCTCTGAGTATAAGTATGTAATAGGATATGTCAGCTTCACCGTGAGGATGAAGAAATCCTTTTTGGCAGAGGAGGGAAAGACTTTAGTTTCACTAGAGATATAGCCCAAAGCAGTGAACTTTTTGTACTTCAGTATAAAGAACATTTTTAGATTCTTCTCTAATTCTATGGAACAATGCATTTCAAACCATTTTGCAGAGATGAAGAATAGTCTGAAACAGCAAATAATATTTTATAAAGCCCTGCCATGCATACAGGAATATTTGATCACTCTGACCCAGATTATGTTAGGAATGTTTCAATTTCCTGTCAGTGCAACTTCAAGTCAAACCTTTAGAATTGATAGAGGGTCTACAGACCCATTACCTTTCAAATATGGCCCTGCATGTATGTATATCTAAACACATACACCAAAGACTGAAAAAAAGTGTACAACTGTGAAAAATTTTGGTCCCACTTCTCTGATCAAATATTTATGAAAGGGATACTGTGCAACTATTTATTGTCTGACACACTGTTTGTCTGCATACACCTTAATGGTCTGTAAGTCTTCTGCTAGTTGGAATCAAGTTCATCTACATATTCAAATATTTGCTCTGAATAAAGCTATTGCGTATGGAGACTTTGTTGTTTTAAAGGGGGCTTATTTTTTTACAAATTGTCTAAAATAGTGACTGGACTACTGAATAAGCTTGCAGTCAGTATTTTTTCACGCTTGCAAATTAACAAACAGTAAGGTGGGCAGGAAGGCTAAGGGGATTAATTGATTACAGTGTCACAGGGAGCAGGTTAGCCCACACTGCAGTGGACTTAGTCTGTCGTTGTAAATGGGAAAGGGGATAGCAACAAACAAGCAAAGATCAAAGCCAATCTGCTATAAAATGTTCTCTTGATACTAACTTTTTTCATAAAAAAATTTTTACCCTAAGCAAAATTTATTTTTTTTTTTCTCCCCATCTAATCTTTCTGCTGAGGGTAGAAAATTCTCTGTGTAGGACACAACAGAGGTCAGATGATCTCCCCAGTCATTTTGTGATAACAAAATAACCAAGCACACACATGATTTTACAGCTAATCCTTACTTTCTATTGAAATCAGATTATGTCTAAATAAAGACATCTAGATTCAGAGTTGGACTTGATGATCCTTGTGAGTCCCTTCCAACTCTTCATATTCTGTGATTCTGTGACTCTGTGATTTCATGAGGGTGTTTTTCTAACTGCACAATGAACACACTAGTCAATAAGACATTTTGAAGTGAAAAGCAGCAAAAAACCCTACCAAATTTTAACAGTACTTTTTTTCTGAGCATGTTTTAGTGACCACGGAATTTAAAAGATGGAGACAGAGCAAAGAGAAAACAACGAACTACTGAAGTTAATGAAAAGACAAAAATCACATGAAGTCCCACGTCTAGTTCACACTGCTTGATCAGCAGATGTCATGAGGTACAATCACCACCACAGAAAATAAAGCAATGCTCCAGGTAGTGTAGTTAGACAAATTGAGAGAGGACTCATACTTGGTTAGTATCTACATTTTGCTTAGCATTACCCCATTATCAAGAGACCAGATTCCTACTCTACACTCTCTTTTAAAACTGATGCTGACCTTAGTTGTCCTACATTATTGGAATAAATCTGGTGTCAGAGAGCTGATCGAACTCATTCTTTACTATCATTCTCAGCATACATCCATGTTATAATTCTATAATATAAACAGTAAATTATTCATTCCTATTATAAATGTATTATAATGGCATCAGAATTTTATAATTATTAATTAAGACACAGTTATATATTTAATAAAGGGCACATTTTCATCTATTAATTGAATGTGAAGTGTTGATTTGCAGATAAGAGTGGAGAATCCCTTGCCAAAGCCCAGTAGCTGGCACAAACTCTAATTCTCATTCCTTTCAAACATCAAATTCTCTTATATACTCCTTTCTCTAATGTCAGGAAAGGGACCCTACCTACATCAATTTTTCTTATTACCAATATTTTTTTCTGAATTCAGTAGCTGAAATGGTAGATGGGGATGGTCCTGTGCAGGGCCAGGAGTTGGACTCAAGGAACCTTGTGGGCCCGTTCCAACTTGGCATGTTCTGTGATTCTGTGAATCAAAAGCACATTTCTCTGACAATTTTTCTTAGGAGTTTTGTAGCTAATTGAGTTTCTGCAATGTTACACTTTCTTCACAGGTACTTAAAAACAGCTTCCTATAAATTAGGGTCATTGTAGTAGCAATAGGTTACATATTGCAAGAACATGAATGTTCTAAAACATAACTTTCCAAAAAACATAAACAATTTATGTTAAAGGATGAAAAATGAAGTATAGCATAATGACACTCAATGCCAATAAAAGCACCAGGGCACCAAAAACATTTTAAAGAGTATTAAGGAGCAACAAAACCAGAGTAGTATTTTCATTCAATTTCTTTTTGTAATATTAATGGCATGATGACTCTACTCAAAATAAAAAATGCAAGCAACAAAAAAACCCTATTTTCTTGTATATTTAAAACGTTAAGAAAACAATAAGAGACTGTTTTTACTAAACCAGGGTATTCTATCCAGGTTTATATTTCTGTTGACAGTATGAAAATACATTAAATCCCTTGCCTATGTCTAGAACATACATAGATTTTCTTAAAATTGTGAGTGTTTCTTTTACAAAGTAGATTAAACTATGACATTATGTGAAAAGAAGGTAAAGGGGTAAGGGCAGGAAAGAATATTTTATCAGTCAGGTGTTCCATTAAGAAGGGATATAATTTTTTTTCTTTAAGGGGAAGGTTTTGAAAAGGCTTTGTACACCAGATGTTTTGATTCCTTGTTGAAATATGAAGAATACTTGAAGACTATCTTATGATGAGGCTGCTTTGAGTACTTCCAGAAAAAGAACTCATGCTGAATCATAATTGACTGTAACAGGCTTATTTAATTTTCAAAGCTACATATATATACATCAAAAATGAAAGATGAACTGTAACATTTCATTTGCTTCATCATGTCTGCTTTGATTTAAGATGATGGGTACTTAAATATCTGGATTACTGGATTAATTATTTTTGTTGTCTATTTAAGTGATGTGTATGTGTATGCATTTGTGTGCATTTAAAAATATAAATATAGTAACTGATAACATCTGGTTGGGGAAGGAGAAAGGGTGTCTATGGGTTTTTTTACCACTTTGTTACCCTGAATTATGCTATCAGCATACATAATTGGAAAATATGTAAAATATGATTTTATATCTTAACAGGTGCCATGGGGACTTCTATTCCTTCCCTAAATCTGATTCTGAAACAGATAAGTTACTCTCAAAATGTTTCAGTTTGTATCACTTTTTCTCTATGTAGAAAGGCAATTTATTATGTAAGCAAGACTTTAAACGTAACAGGATTCCTCATCTCTAATTTGCTAATATTTATCAAATGTCTTTTGCAACTCATATCTTGTCGTTGCTTATGTAACAGTATGAGGTGGCCAAAGGCTAGTTGTAAGTTAACAAACATTGACTTTCTTGAAAATCACATGACAGTAACAAAACATGAACACAGTTCTATTGTCATGGTTCCAGGTCAGCTCATAAGTGGAAAGATTCTGTGCTCCCCTGATCAGCCTTCACAAAAATGTGGGAAACTATGAAGACATAAAATTTGAAAGCAGTCCAAAATCCCTGAACTCAAAACTTTTGCCTTAAATACTATACTAGCAATTGAGAGGCCAGTTATTTGACTTCTTCTGGATTGCAAAAATAGCAAAAACATGGAGGAGCTGTTTTCTTCCCTTTTTTAATATGCACTCTCTTCACTGGAATATATTTTTTCATATATTTTATGCCTACTAAACCTTTTTTTTTCTGTAGGGATTACTTCATGCCATATATACAGACCTCACAGAAGACAGTGATTACACCTGCTGTGTTCTGCAGCAGAATGGTTGTGTCAAGGGAGGGGGCTGTTATTTTTACACAGTACCAGCTGTTCCATCCTATAACTCATATTAAAAACCAACATGTTTTACCATTCTCTCGGACTCTTTATTGTGCTTACAAATAAAACTGAAGTCATGTGCTGCTTTTACCTTTTAAGTTCCCCCAAGAAGTACTTCCTGCTTAACAGAATTCTTCATATGGTAATATCCCAAAATTATTTTTGCAATGTTTTAAGACTCTTTTTACACTGGTACCTTTGCATATATAAGTATATTTAGTAATGTAGATTTAATATTAGTGTTTTTTAATAACAGATCTCACAACTTAACTATAAACAAATTATGACATCTATCTGCCAAATCATAACTTCATTGACATCTGATCTGTCCATTGGATGGTAGTAATGCATTGACGAAAATCAACACTATCCAGGAAAAAACAACCTTGCCTTTTTCCTGTTAAAAACTAAGTCAGGGCAACTTCGGGTAGCAATACAGGCTTGGGGGACGAAGGGCTTGAAAACTACCTACAGAGAAGGATTTGGGGGTGCTGGAGGGTGAGAGACTGGACATGAGTCAGCAGTGTGCACTGGCAGCCCAGAAAGCCGAGTGTATCCTGGGCTTCATCAAAAGCAGTGTGGGCAGCAGGTCAAGGGAGGTGATTCTGCCCCTCTGTTTCACTCCACCTGGAGTACTGCATCCAGGTCTGGGGTTCCCAGCACAAGAAAGTCACGGACCTGCTAGAGTTTGTCCAGAGGAGGGCCATAAAAATGTTCGGGGGGATGGAACATCTCTCCTATGAAGACAGGCTGAGAGAGGTGAGGTTGTTCAGCCCAGAGAAGAGAAAGCTCTGACAAAACCTGATTGTGGCCTTTCCATACTGAATGATAAAGAGAGATTTTTTACCAGGGCCTGTAGTGATAGGATGAGGGACAATAGCTTTAAATTGGAAGAGTGTAGGTTTAGATTGAAGTGTAGGAAGAAATATTTCACAATGAGAGTGGTGAGACACTGGAACAGGTTACCGGGAGAAGTTCTGGGTGCCCCTATAAGAAAACATCTTTATACCCAACCAGAATTTCTGATGTACTAATTTGTGTCTTTTTCTTTTCATCCTATGGTTGTATATCTCTTAGAGTTTATAGTAACATTATGTTTATCATATAAAAATCCTCCACAGGTAAAAAAAATATTTTTATATAGAAACATATCCAACAAAATAAATAACTTGTAATCAGAAAAAATTTAATCTGATTTATAGTGCATGAATTTTTGCTCTTGTTCAGCTACATGTAATTAGTGATCAGAAAAAAGTATTCATCATCTTGATTGCGATAATCTACTCTTCTTTTAATTATGTGACTGCAAAATTGTGGATAAAGTGATCTATTTCAGAGGCTGTGAAAATTTTCTTATTGCATCCTTTTCTCCCTTGATCCTTTGATATGCCTCAAATTTAGTTAGTTCCATGTTGTTTTTTGTGAATTTCTATTTGCATTAATTCTGGTTTTCTGTTGAACCATTAAAATGTATCAAAGTAAAGCAATTTTTAAAAATATCCCTGAACATTACAGGTAATGGAGACGATAACACACAATCTAAAATTAACTTACAAGTTAAGGAGAAATGCAAGGTTGAGTTAACTACACAATAAGGAAATGTTCTTACTAAAAATAGAATTATCTTCCAGGGTGATGTTATTGGTCAGGGATAGACATAGTCAGATGTTTAGGAGAATGTATTTAGGGAAACAGATTCATGCATTTGCATATGAGTAGGTGGCCTTCTTATTCTAGGGTTTTGGGGTGCTGCGTTTTTTAAATAATTTTACTTAGTAGGGGTTTTTTTATAAGAAACTACAACTCCTCCATGCTTTGAATCATGGGTTTAATTAGTTCTATACTCATCAACTCAAATAAGTTTTACCAAGTTTTGAGCCTTTAAAATTTCTGTGTATACAATTTATAATCAAATTTACAATAATTTCTTCATGTTTATAACAGTGAGATATGGTTACACTATTCATTTTAACTCATACAACTGGCATATAACTTTTATATAAAAGATAATTGATTCTCTGTAAAGTGCTAAATTTTTTGAATCATACTGTTGTGTTTCAGTCATAAGGATATTCTTCCATTTGTTGCACTGTCTAAACCACATAAGGTATAGCATTTATTTTTCTATAACCATTTGGGTTGCTTAGGGTTTACCGTTTGTAGTCTTCCAGTTTAAACAAGGTGTTAAGCATACAGTTCACGTAGCAGTTGTTAATTCCAGCAATTGATATATCATATCACATTTTTTTCTTCTATTTTTGAAATTTACGAAAACATCTTTAAAGTCAGTAGTAATTTTTTTTTATTTCAGAAGAATGCAGTATATTTCAAAGCTTTTTTCTTTGAAATGTATCTTAAAATATGTTGAAAATCTTTATAACAAAGTTACAAAAATTGGTTTATTTTTACTTGGCAATCTATAACAGAAGAACTGGTGACAACTCTAAAATTTTTATTGCTTCCAGAATAATTCTGAAAGGTTTAATTTATAAGCATAATTTTAAAATCAATAGACTGTGTCCAATTTTTTTTCACTTGATTGGAAGATAGTAAAGCCAAAGTTGCTTAACTATCTTAAATATAACTGTAGATTAATAAACATAATGTCACTATATAGGTAAAATTACCTTTAAGATCAATATCTTATCTGTCCATGAAAGGTTTACCGGGTTAAAACTTGGTAAAAGAAGAAAGAAAATCTAGTTCAAACTCATTGGCATTTTGTGAACTATAGCCTAAGTATTTTGAAAATACTGAAAAAAACAACATCACAATACAGAAGAAAATGTCATAAAAACTGGGGGGCTCATATAGTGACACAGTACATCCTATTTTGATGGATTTGTCTTTTAGTTGTTCAGAGGTGTCTTTAATAAAGAACTTGTGTTACATTCACAGTGGCATGTATCTGTTTCATCTAGCAGAATAAAAATATACTTTCCATTCTTACTGATTCATTTGAGTACTACTTTCTCCATAACAAAGGATTATCTTTCTCAAGTCTTCCATTTTATCTCGTAGCTCGAAATCATGTTTTGAAAAATGTCGTATTCAGTATAATTTACATAGGTACATTCTTATCCATGTTTCTGGTCCATGGAAAGGACTTTTTCAAGTCCTTTCAACACATTTTGTATACATCTTAACAATATTCTTCCAGTTTTTCTGAAAGACATGGAGGCAACTTCTCAGTGATAGATCTGACAAAGACATCTTACCCAACAAGGCTGCTCTTTGAGTTGTGGTGGTCACTGATACTATTGGCTTTACGATGATAACATCTGATTTCAGAAAATGTTTACATCTTGTAGTATGCATTCTTAAGTCTTTTCCAAAGTATTTATAGCAGCAAGTAGTCTGATATACATGAATCAGTTAAAAAGCCATGTCTTTCTTTTTTATCTGCTTCATTTACAACTTCAGGTTCTTGGTTTTTTTTTTTTAAATATATCTTAAGGGGGTTTTCTCATTTTTAAGTATCATGTAGCTATTTTTCTCTGCTGCAGTTCTCTGTCCACCTTCTATAACCAAATCTCAGTCACTCATAGCATATAGATTTTCGTAAAATCAAGTATCAGTTGAACAGATTTGTTTACAGGAGTGAGAAAACAACCTGTTTGTTTGAGCTTCTCTTGTGAACTGGGACATGGTATATTTTAGTTCATTTGTCTGTTTCTTTAGAGAAGCACAACTGACATATTTCAGCTTAAAGGTCTGCTTGCTCTACTGGCAGCCTTTATGATTTTTATGCATTCAGTCTTACAAAAATCTGTCCCATAAATCATCCACTTATAGTAGTAGAAAATAGAAATGTTTCTCCATCCTACCAGAATCTATATCAAATTAACTCCTTTTTGTCTTTTCTTCCCTGTTAAATCTTAATTCTTCCAGTAATTATAAATGGGTTTTTTCAGTGAAATATTTTCTTATCAATGATTTGCTAAGGCTAGATTACTGAGAGGAGGCATCGGGCATATTGTGTTTCATACTAGCTTCTTCAAGAAATCTACAGCAAACCAGGAGGTTTTCAATCTACAGTTAAGATTTCGTGTGGGTTTTGTGCTTTCACTGAGTATCTCCTGTCCTGAGAAAAATCTAGGTGCCTAGTGTTAAAAGTAAGAAGAGATATTGAGAAATTTGAAGGTTATCCAGTAAATTCTGCTGGGACATTTAGCTTGGGCTATCAAGGAGGGTAGTCAAGGAGAGGAAGAGTTTAAGAGCATAGGTAAAAAGAGGCAGTGGTTTACAGGTCTGCAGGTAGAGCCAGGAAACAGCAGTCCTAAGGACGACTAAGGAAGAAGCATCATCAGCCCTAGGAGAGAGAAAAAGAGAGGAAGCAGAAACTTGGGAAGACAGCTAGGAGGAGAAGGTTGCGGAAACCTGGTTTGGCTAAGCTACAATAGAACTGAAAGCATTTCTTTATATTACCCTGTATCTCATGGTTCTATAGGAAAACAGATATATGAAACTCTTGTCAAGCCCTATGGACAAACATATTGATTTGGTAACTACAATATGCTTACTACTGCCTTCTCCCCACATCCCTGATAAATGTGGCAAGAAGAAAAAAAGATTGACCAAAAATGATGTAGGTTAAATTTTCCACTCCTAAATTATCAGATTTAGAAAAAAGATAGAGAGAAAGAGAAAAACAAAACCCAAAAAAAAAAGAAAGAAAAACAAACAAAAAAAACCCCCAAAAGATTAGGGTAGCTGTTTAAGCTGAGATCAAAAGTCTCTTTGATAATTTGAGAGGGCATGTGCTCAAGGTTTATAAAATCAGGAAGATAATGAATAAGAGGAATAAGAAATAGTGGTTCTCCAAATTTTGTCATACTTGCAAGGATATGTAGAAGGAGAAAGTGTCTGCCCTTTCAAGGGTATCTGATCAAGGGCCTGTTTAAAGCAAAAGGGAATAACAAGAAGAGGAAGAAGACAGAAACAAGAAAAAGAACAAACCTGGCTGACAGACAATAAGGAAGGCAGTAGTGAGAATCAAACGTGGTCAGTCACACTAATTGATAAGGGTATATGAACTGTTGGAATGCTTGTTTCAGTGAGATTATCTGATCATGGACTTTATCAGATGGAGTATTAAGGAAAAGGGAAAAAATACACAGAAACACAGATTTAAAACTTGACAGACAAAAGTAACGGAGACAAAGACAAGTAACAAACTTTGCCAGTCACATTAATTTTGGTGGGTTGTCAAGAAACTGCAGACAAACCAGAGCTTTGCAACTGATAAGGATGTAAACCTGAGGGTTGTTGGAGGTCAGTGGAACTATGCAAACTGATGAGGTAGCATGCATGGGAAGGAAACTGGGAGTAACAAATTGGAGAATAAGAATAACAGAGGGGGACAGTTGTGTGTGAAATGTTGCTGGTCAGTATGATCACCTCTTTGAGCCCTACCCCTGACAAGCTCAGTCAGTACCTCTCTGAGTAATCTCACTCTATCCCATGTGTACATGTACTACAAGGACAAAGTGCCAGCTACTGCTGGAATGGACTAGATGCCAGCTATCAGAGAAGGACCACAGTTATAAACAGGTCTCACTTATACCAGTGGCACAGTGGAGCAGATAGGGGTCTTGGCCCCAGGCACTAGGGCTGGAGCAGTGTGTGTCCCAAAAACAGCTACCAGGAGGGAGTGGCATGAAGAAAGTGAAAGGCTCAGTGTTGGTGCCTGGAGAGGAACCATGGGTCACAACTTGTCTGCCTGGTACAAATTGCTATGGGGGACAAGTTTCTGTATCTTCCCTAAATTGAGGGGTGTGCATGTGCCCTTTGCTAGCAAACCTCAGCCTGGGCTAGGCAGAAAGAAGGAGATCCTGGGGCCAGGCAGGAGTATCAAGTGGGTGGAGGGTGTGGGCATGGGATGCCTGTGGGATGAGTATCTGTGAACTATTTGTTAGTGAGCACCAGTTAGTGAACAGCAGACCCATAGAGCAGGTGAGGAGGCCTGGGATCCACAGAGGGGTACAGGGCAGACAGGGTCACTGTGCTGGCACTGAGGGGATCCAAGAACGTGCATGTGCTTGGGAATCTAGGGAGTGCTGTGTGTGCACCTGCTCTAGTGCCCTTCTACCTCTCCCATCATGGAGGACAGAGACTTGGCTCTCTTTTATGCTGGTTCTATACGTAGGTGCTGTTGGAGGAAACACCATTTCTTGGCAGTCTGTGGCCATACCAGTATCCTCTGGGGTAGGGGAGACCACACAGAGGGTATTAAATTTCTCCACCTTATTACCACAATGCATAGTGAAATCTGACAGTTCAGGGAGTCTCAGCAGTGTCACAACCAAAATAGAGAAAATGATGAGAAACAGTCCATAAGAAAAAGTAAAAGACTGGGAAGGGATGTGCCCACTATCCATAATACAAGAACTGTGAATGCTGGAGGAGCTGGAACAGAAGGAAACACAGAGACTAGACCCATGTACTCCCCTAAATTACGTCTCTTACCAGTACTGTTTGAGACAGAATTTTGGCTTAAATGGACTTTTTCTTTCTATTTCTCTGCTGTAATTACTGTAAGAAGAGTTCTGAACAAACATTGCCTTTTGTTCTTGGAGCAAAGGTGGGAAATAATTTCCTCCAGCAATTCTTGTTGGGCATATTTATTTTTGAAAATGGTCCAGATTTAGAACAGTACTGCTCAAAAGAAACACATACACTTCCATCAAGCTAGCTACTTGAGACTATGTAGTACAAAGACACTTTAAATCACCTCAAGAATTTAATTCCCTTATCCCTAATTCCGATTTGAGTAGTATATGAATATGATCAGTTTTTAGTATAAGAAAAAATAATCTGTGCAGAAAATACTTGATAGAGTAGGGTTTTTTAAATGTCAATCCAAACCCCCTACCTCCGTTTTTGGCTATGTAACAAAATTTTTTTTCTGAACAAATTGTACAATTCCCACCATTGCTTTCTTTCCAGTAACATTGTAAAAGTTTATTTAAGTACAGCAAAGGTAACTCTTATCAACAGTTTTCTTTTCATTAAATTACTTGTTCTGTTTTTATAGGTTCAGCATATGAGTGCACAGTATATCATAACCATTGTCAATAAATGTTAACACCAGAAAATGCATAAGTAAAAAATATTTCACCAGACACTAAAACAAGACAATAAGGTAAGTTAATATCAGTGTAAGTATGACAATTTACCCACTTAAGGATATTATACTATGTCTAAAATATATTTCTGTTTTCTATTCAATTATCTTCAGTTAACTCCCTCAGCAGCCAGCCACATTTATCATTTTCCCCTGATTCCCTCCCTATATTTCTAATTTCCGAACTCACTGTAAGATGCTCTCTGTTGTAATTCATACTCAGCACTTCTCTGCTTCAGTATCTCCCATAAATGCTATTAAAAACCTTGTTCCTTCATCTTCTGAGTTATTAATGGTGACATGCATCCATTCATGATTTGCAGATTTTGCATGCAAGGACTCTTCATAAATGCTTAAGCAACTCCACAAACTCTGTTAGTAATTTTAATCTCACTTGTTCAACAAACCTCAGGATCCTTTTATCCACTGGTAAAACTCAGAGAGAAATCAAAATACTTATTCAGTGAAACATATTATCAGATTTTTAGAGATTTTATTTAACTACTTGTCCTAACTTTAAGGCATGACTATGGCAAATACATATAAAACAAACCTGCACATACTCTTTAAAACATGGGGGTATTAGCAATAATGAAAATGTAAAGATACTCCTTTTTTTCTGATCTTTATTTTCCCATCTATTTTTTAACTCTATTTAAACTTGTGCTATTGTTCGAAAGTTTTACTATTCACTCCAAAATTTTCTATGTATCTCTCTTAATACCATGAAAAATTATGTGGACTGAGTTAGTCATACTGTGTCAATAAAATCTTGGGACACTGTTAATACACAATATTTCTTTGTCTGATATCGTCTTTCTTCTGAGTTCTCATTAAATCACTTATCCTGCTACCAAAGAAAGAGGAAATATCTTTAAAATTTTAACAGTAACAGGAGAATCAAAAGACCTTTTTTGTGTGGATCCAGTTTACCCATAGTATGGTATACTAAAATGGTTTTCCAACTATTGTAGATAGTATACAAAGATGGAGTATAAGGTTGACTTATAGAAATAGAGAAAAAGTTTTTAAAGATGTAATGGTAATATTTCTAATCTTACATATCGTAGCTAGTTCTTAAGAGCAGGTTACTGTAACAAGACTATCGGCTGTTTCAGAACTTTGCTCTGGCCTTTAAAGACATAAGATACATACATTTCCTAAGGAAAGTTCTGTAAGTGAGTAGCATATAAATTATTTTCCTAGCTGACAGTAAAAGTCAAGAGTAAAATAGTGCAGCATATATGAATAAGAACAGCACATACAAAAGACCTGGACAATAAATGTGATTTTTTAAATTTTTTTTTCTATTGAATGTCAACAGCCTTAATGAATATAAGCACATGACTTTAAAAAAAGGCTTCAAAGATTTTCTCAAGGAGAAGTAAGAAACATCTTTCCTTTAACCAAAATCAAAGTTCTCCTTTTTTTGCTTTAATCATTAAATGAAAGACAGTCTATATATACTGCTGCAATATAGTCTAGAAAATTTTTATTCTTGCTATGAAATCAACCACTACCACACCCAATAAACTTCAGTGTTAAACCAAAATTGCAAATCATATCACTTTCAATGAGTTAATCCCACGGCCAATTGGTAAAATTAAACATTCATCATGAAATAGTACAAGTATGCCTTTATTTTTTACAGGTGGATTTTCATTTAATAGAAAGCCATGCTTTTTCTCACTCTTTTCAGAATCTTTAGGTAAAAGTATTAGAGATTAAATCAGTGAATGGATCATGTATTCTAGGTAAACCAGCAAAGTTGCATCAAAGTCTCGAGTGGCCCAACAGACAGACAGACAGCAAAGTTTTCAGGTAGTATCTCATTTGAGGTGTAATCAGGAGCCTAATTCTAAATAGACCTTCTTAAATGATTTGAGCAATGCTATTATGTATGACCAAAAGTGTTGTTGATATATTTATTATCCTGGTTATCAAGAATCACAGAATCATAGAATCAGCTGGGTTGGAAAAGACCACCAAGATGATCAAGTCGAACCCTTGATCCACTACCACCGTGGTTACTAGAAACCAAAGTCTTATCTATAGACCTTGATGCAAAAAAGACACACTAGAAATGTCATCAAAAGATCTTAAGTTCCTAAGAACATGCAAACTAACTTGCTCATATTGAATCTAGCTTAACTGTAAAACACAGCAGTGACAATCTGAGGACATTGAAAAGCAGCCAGTTCAACTCCCAGGTTGGGTAGAGCTTAGAGGGTCTCTTCCTACTTCCCAGAGAACCTTTCTGCCATTCTACTGATAAGAAAGAGATACACACATCCCAAGTTCAGCTGTGAATTCCCTTTGGCCACAGAATTTCAAACATATCCTTCTCTCAGATATTTCCAGCTACCTGTCATAGGTATTCCAAACATTACTATGATATTGTCACTCCAGCATCAGAAACGTTCTAGTTTTCTCTTAGTCCAAAATAAACTTAGGACATCTAAGGTCAGGTTCATGAATCTCTCTGCTGAAGTTGCCCATTTTTCTCCCAGAGTTAGGTGATAAAACAATGACATTTAAAAAATTTTATTTAATACCTCTCTGTTTACTAATATTTTCTAAATTTAGGTTTTTAATATACTCAGAACACCACAAACAGACTACTTTGACATTTGTTCCATCCTTCACAGGTTGAAAATGTGGTTTCTAACCTGCTTTATCACTGACCTAGTTAAGAAATATATTTAGTGCATCTTGACATCTGGATTTCTTCTCTTGGTACTTCTACTGGAGCAGTATTTGGAAGTTGCTCCAGAATCAACCAATTTAAAATATTTTTTTTCCATCTACATATACTTCTAAATACTAAAAGTCTATGCCAAGACCACATCAGGTGTCTTTTCTGTTTATATCCACAATGTGTTTAAATACTGCAATTATAATCATTATTTTAGAAGACAAAGAAAATTCAGAAGCTCTGCCTTGGAAAAATTCTAACAATCACCCTCCAGATAGTTATTTTCAATTTGTCAAAGCCTACCAAATCTGACTGCATCTTCCTGTTCTCTCTGGGGCTCCCCCACCCTGTTCACAGCCTAGGAGTCCATTTCAGCTCCACCTGGGGGAGCCCCTGCCACTCTTGACCCCTGGGCTCCAGGAAGCTTCTGGCCTCCACAACTCCTTGACACCATTAAAGCACAATTCATTCTAATTTTATCCTTTATTCACTTCCATGTCATTTTGTACAGCTTTTATTAATTTCCTTTCTTTGACAGTGTAAGATAAAATTTCATTAGTGACAATTTATCAAATCTTTTAAGAAAGCAGAGAGAACCTAAAGTTACTGCTATTGTTTTGCAAAAAAAAAATAAAAAAAAAAATAAAAGAAAAAATTATGTTACTAAGGAAATCACACAATGACTTTATTTTTCTGTCTGCTCATAGGTTTTCTTACTTTTTTTTCCTTCTACTTAATGGGCAAGTAATAAAATCAATCACTCTTTCTTTCCCAAATTTAAGAGGTTTTTTTCCTATTCTTATTGTGTGTTTTTCTAGATTTCAATTTAAAAACCTGGCTACTGGAAATGCAATTTCCTTAACTATTTCTTTTCAAAGACCAAGATAGCAATTACCTGGTCCTTCTAAATCTTTTTTTTCCTGGTTCAGCTTCCAGCTTACATGTCATGTGTGTGAGATACATTCAGTATTTTGTTTGGGATATATAGTAGGGTTTTGTTTTCAGAGTCACTGAATATCATTACACTGTACTCAAGAACATATCCAAGATGTAGGGCTAGAAAAAGTTTTCAGCTCGTTATAGCTTACTCTTATCATTGAGTAATCAATGGATAGAGAGAGAATCTTCAAATGGATAGTTCTCCTGTTTTTATTAACATTTCTTCCACTGAAATTGGTGAGGTTTAGACTCAGCACTAAGTCAGAATGTCTGACTCTTAGGATAGATTTTTTTGTTTGGTTGGGTGTTTTTTTACTTAGTCATAAAAAATAGCTGTATATTTAATTAATGGACCTTTTTAATTTGACTGACAGGCTCTACCTGTGTATTTCAACTTGGTTTTCTGGTAATCTCACACAAACCCTATAATTTAGGACTGAAAGGGAACACTTCCATTTAATGAAGAGAAATAAAGTTGACTTTACTTTTTTTGAAGAACATTTCTCTTCATAATTCTTTAGTAGAACTTGAGTCCAGGCAAAAGACATTTTTATTCAAACACTAAATGCTATACAAACCTGAAAAGATAATTTTGTAATCCTTTTATCAATTTAAAACAAAGACTGCAATGGTTGAGTTTAATTAAGGAAAAGTAAATTGCTTTCTGTTACCCAAATTAATATGTATCTGTGAACCATGATCCTTTTCTTTCATTTACACTGGAAAATTACTCAAAATGATAGTCCTTTTCAAACTATTTGTATGAAAAAGGAAAGTGAATATCATCATATTAATTGAAGCTGGGAAGGCAAATCATATTTTTTCTATTATTTTCCACAGAAAGTAATCTGAGAAAGGGTGAAAATTAATTTGAGAAATACCTTCATTTTATTCCTTCTATTTATCTTTTGAGTATTTTTGCTTTGGTGTAAATTGATGTATCAAGATTTATTTTTTTTAAAATTCACTCTGCTACAGCATTCTCAATCAGAAAATCTAGAGTAATGTCATTGCCTTGATTTAACAAATGGGGTAAATAAGGCACAGTGAAATAATTGTGGCTTCTCCTCTACCATTTTGTGAACAGTAATCAGTCACAGATATAAGAACACAAGACAGATTACCCAAAAGACGATTACACCTCTATCCCCTGAAACTCCTTAGCAGAAGTGTTACTTTACATCAGGTAAAATTTTAAGGAACATTTGCTCTAGTAAAATTGGGTTTATGTTTCAAACCAAACCACATGAATATCAT
This sequence comes from Manacus candei, assembly GCF_025592945.1. Lineage (NCBI taxonomy): Eukaryota > Metazoa > Chordata > Aves > Passeriformes > Pipridae > Manacus > Manacus candei. The sequence continues at coordinate 30,263,002 of NW_026138056.1, read as the reverse complement.
TGTATAAAACATTAACTTTGCAAAATAGAATCCAATTTCATCTGTGTTACCCTCAGTTGAAGTACTCTGCCCTCAGTATCAGTGCTACAACTAAGAACTTACCATGCGAAAAATGAACTATATTTTCTGATATTCAGATTATAATTGTAACACTGGAATCAGAGCTGTAATTGCAGGTCTAACTGTTTGGATCTACATTACTCTAGTGTACAGTCTTGAGGTAAGGCTGGAAATCAGATTTGCCATACTTCTAGATAATTTTTAAGCTTTAGTGCCTTTATGGCCAGATCTGGAGCAACTCCTTTAGTGCCATGGAACAGTAACACTTCAAAGGACACTCTAGAAGACTGTCCGTTTGCTGTTCAGAGGGTTTCACCAGTCTGCAGCAGACTTGGCTTTCTATTTGACATTAGTCCATCCAAAAGTTTGCATTACCTCTTTGCTGCAGCACCACATCATCAAAAACAGGCAGTCAAATCAGATTCCAGAAGAACCTTCAGTGTCAACTTTTGCAAAGACAAAAAGGTTTCCTAAACAGGCTGACGTGATTCTAGGAGCAAAATCCACACAGGTTCCAGTTGGCTGGAAGCTGGTGAACACTGTCTCAATTTTTAAGGGCAAGGAGGACTCTGTAAACTACAGGCCTGTTATTCTCACTACAGTGCCTGGTAAAACCATGGATGAGATTATTCTAGAAGGTATTAAGAAACACCTGAAAGGCAATGCTGTCATGGGTCACAGCCATCACGACTTCATGAGAGGAAATTCCTGCTTATACAATCTGATTTCCTTCTATGACAAGGTAACCCACCTAGCTGACCAAGGGAAGCCAGTAGTGTTTTTGGATTTCAGTAAAGTTTTCAATACTCTCACAAGATCCTTCTGGACAAAATGTCTAGCCCACAGCTGGATAAACACATAGTGCCATGGGTGAGCAATTGGCTCATGTGTTGAGCGTAGAGCGTAATAGTGAATGGGAGAACATCAGACTGGCCACCTGTCACTAGTTAGGTTCTGCAGGGCTCCATCTTGGGCCCTGTGCTCTTGAACATCTTCATAAATGACTTAGATGCAGGACTGGAAGGGATAATAAGCACGTTTACAGATGCCAAAACACTCAGAGGAGCTGTCGAATATCTTGAAGGCAGGGAGGCCCTGCAGAGAGACCTTGATAAATTAGAGGGCTGGGCAATCACCAACTATATGAAGTTCAACAAGGGGAAGTCCTGGATTCTGCACCCGGGATGGGACAACCCTGGATGTTTGTACAGGCTGAGGAATGAGATGTTGGAAGCAGTGCCATGGAAAGGGACCTGGGGATTATGGACGACAGTAAGTTGAATATGAGTCATCAGTGCCCTGGCAGCCAGGAGGGCCAACCATGTCCTGGGGTACATCAGGCAAAGCAGCCCCAGCTCTGCTCTGCACTGGTGCAGCCTCACCTTGAATATTGTCTGGAGTATTGGGCACCACAATACAAGAAAGAAATTAAGCTATTGGAGACCATCCAAAGGAGGACAATGAAGATGGTGAAGGATCCTGAGCAGAAGCTGTATGAGGAGCAGCTGAGGTCACTTGGTCTGTTTAGCCTGGAGAAGAGGAGAATGAAGGGAGACCTGATTGAAGTTTACAATTTCCTCGTGAGGGGAAGAGGAAGGGCAGGAACTCATCTCTTCTCTGTGGTGACCAGTGACAGGACCTGAGGGAATGGCCTGAAGTTTTGTCAAGGGGGTTAGGTTGGATATTAGGTTATTCATGGCAACAGACTTCCCAGAGAACTGGTTGTAGCTCCAAGCCTGACAGAGTTCAAGAAGCATTTGGACAATGCTCTCAGGCACATGGTGTGACCCTTGGGGATGGTCCTGTGCAAGGATAAGAGCTGGACTCAATGATACCTGTGGGTCCCTTCTAACTGAACATATTCTGTGATTTTGTGAAATGTCACAAGCTTTAGCATGTTGGGTAAGATTGTGTGTAAGGTTTTATGCCAGACTGAGAAGCAAACTTTGTGCAGAAAGGTAGTAAGAATAGGCTTGTTATTAAGGTGAGGACAGATTAAAAGAAGGTACAGTTGATTCTGCCAAAATCATGATACACCTAGGAGTTTCCATAAGGAGGGAGACAGATTTTTCCCTCTGTCTCTTCAGACATGGAGACAAAGAATTTTTCAGAATATTTCTTGGGTGACATCACTCAGCTTTGCTGTTATTATGAAAACTTGGAAAGAAACAGAATGTTTTTCGACTGACACAAAAGCAGAGTATATCTGACTGCCTTTTCTCAAGGCAGTTGTGTAATTACATTTGTTTAAGACTCAACTGTTTAAAATTTTATAATCAATTTATCATTCCACAGACTTAAAAAATTAAATCTTTTTGTGCATAACAAGTGTATCTGGGCACTAGTAATTCCAGCAGTCTTAATGTAATGAGAATAATAGGTATGCATTCATGTAAAAAATGAATATAATTCCATGAAGAGGTCCTTGAAGCATTATAAACTATGCACATGGTAGTTAAGTGTTTTGCCATTGGAATCCTCAAATGGGTAATTTCCTTCTTTTAGGCATATTCTTACATACTTGTATTTGTTTATATATCAGACTAACTAAAATAATCTTTCTCGAGTGACCTTAGTTTCATTTCATGTCATCTTGTGATTTCTCACTACTTGAATGCAGTCTGTGAGATGATATGTAATTGTAGGTGAAATTTAAATTTACTCTCTTTCAGTTTTTTACCATACTAACATCCACCTTTCTTTGGAATCTAATCCCTTATCCTCACCTCTAAGCCTGGATGAGGTTATTATTCATGCAGCTATGCTTGAAGAGTCTATTCCCTTCCTCTACCCCCTTCTTCCATCAACGGAAACAATCCCCCCTTTTTCTTCCCCTAATCATCATCTTTTTGCATGGAATCCAGTGCTCAGCAGCAGAGGTCATGCGTGCAGAAGCAAAACTGTGTTCCCTCCCAAGATCTTGTGCACTCCCAACCTACTGAGTTGGGCCAATGAGGGGCCCATGTTGGATGGAGAGCACTGATAATGTTCTGGCTCTGCTCAGCAGTTGCCAAAGCACCAGTGTGCTATAAATACCTTTCTAACTACCAATGCAGAGCACAGCACAATGAGGGCTGCTATGGGGGATATTCACTCCATCTCAGACCCTAAATATCCAGAAATACTCTAGATGTTTGCTGATAACTCTAACAGGATGAAGAAAGGAAGAGCACTATTAAACAAAGTTTTTACAGCTAAGGAAGATTGAGACCAAACTGTTAAAATAGTCAGTAAATGTCTGTCAGAAAAGTGAAGGTTGTTTCATTCTAGATGATATCACAGTGCACTTCATTGCATGCAGCACTTACCTAAGAGACCATGTCCTTAAAACTTAAACTATTTTTAAATCCTAGATAAAATTATGCATTCTAAATCTATAGTTTTATCAATTTTCAGGCTCAGGACATGAATAAACATTTCATATATCAACTGTTTTCACTTGTTTTAAGTGCTCTTTTAGTGAATATTTAACACTGCAGTGTGTCAAAATAAATTATTTTACCAGCAGGTAAAAGTCACTGCTCTCTCAACAGCAAGTAAATTCTGTACACTAACTCCAAACTGTGCATACTATAAAAGCTAAACATTAGCAAAACATATATTTCTTGGATCTCATGGGCATTGTATTAGCTAATAAACTCTGCATTAAATTAAAGGCATTGCTGGATCAACCAGACGATGTGAGAAGAATAATATTAAGGAAATTTGTAACCAAAGATTAAATCTATTCCTGGTACTTATTAAGAAATAAGGAAGTGTTAAATTCAGCCTGGTAAACACAGAAAGATGTTGAAGAAGTATATCGATTTCTAAAAAGCAGATTTACCATAACTGCTGTTTCATAACTGCAACAAAGTGTGGTTTTGTGTCCTTTTTTCTTTTTCATAGAAGAACAAATATAATTGTTAATTTATAAAATATCTAATGCTTCAGGAGAGAAATCTTACAGTGAGACTTTGGATGAAGGAATTGTTTATTTGATTACTCCCAGCATAATACAAAGCACAGTTTTCCATTAATATTTGCTGAATATTAAAGAAATACTGGTTTGGGTCTTTTAAAGAAATGTGAGGTTTATTCTTTTAACTGGGAACTGAATTCAAATTATCTACTTCTTAAGAGAACATTTCAAAATATATCTTGCTGTAAGACTCGTCTTCCTAGATATCTGGGGGACAGATCAAAGTAGTCATCTTCCTTTAAACTAATGGTGAAACAGAGGTGTTCCTGAAGGACAACACAGATCTTCTATTTAAGAAATTATTCTCTGTAGGTGAAACACTCTTTTTTTTATTGTCTTTTTTACTATAATGGAACTTACATGACTAAATTGGATTAAGTGGATAAGTAAGTCCTCGTTATTTTAGGATGCAGTTCAGCTGCCCTTGCATTGGCAGTGCATACTATACAAGCACCCTAAGTTGTTCAGTCACTCACATGGGGCTGGTAGACAAGGTTCAGAAGATCTGTGCTTTTACAAAGCAAGAGAAACTTTAGGCATCTCAAAAAGTGCTAGACATCCGTCTTGACATCAGAATAATTCGTTTGATGTCCTAGTCAATATGAACACTGCTCAGCATACTCTACCTGTACAGTGACCCACACAGTGATACCTATTGTTACATCGGTGTTATATGAATGATTTAGGAAAAAAAAATTAATCATTACATTTTGTAATATTGAATCAAACTAGATGTCCCAGGAAAAGTGTTTGGTGTCCCACAACTGACTGAAACACAATGTTATTTCTCATGCTTTATTTACACAATCAGAAGCTATGTACAGAACAAAGTGGAAACACAACCTTCTTTTCTCCTTTAAATCTTTAAAGGAAAGAATGTGAGGAGACATAGATAAGAGATGTGGACTTCATAAAATACATCAAATCTTTTTTCTCTTCTCTTGTTCCTTCAGATGAATGCCTGTTTCAGCAACATACTGCATGCAATACTGATGAGTTCCCTGGTGAAGTTCTGACTGCCATCAAGAAGTGTTGAGAGTTCTGCTGAACAGGATGTAAAAGACAAATTTTTAATGTAAGGTCCTAGCGTTAGAACAATGAAAAATATTTTTCCAATGAAAAATATTTCCTTTTCCATTAAACCTGTTCTATTTCATTTACATAGCATGTTATTCCTTTAAGTCAGTAGGGTGAATTTCACTGCTCCTATGAAAATTCATTCTTTCTCCATTTACCATTACATATCTTCCAGGCATAATAGGATTCATGTAGATTTGTAAGCTAAAGAATGTGTCCTGGTCCAGTTATAAACAGGATTTCTCATGCATAAATAGAAGGCATAACTTTATTTGCAGTACATTTCATTGCATTTCTGAGTTATGCTTCTATCTTATTCACAGTAAAACCTGTTCCTTTTGAAGTGCCTAAACTCACTTTATTTTGAATAATAAGTAATTTTTTTTAATGAAAAAAGTAAGCTACATATATTCTGAAATGAGCATGTTAGGAAACCCTCTAACCTGTGTTAGAAAGTTTATTTATGTTCATTTAAGCAATAATTATTTTATTGTGATTTGAATAAAATTGTACCATTGTTAGGACCACTTGGAAAAAGCTGTCTCCTCTGGTTAATATTGCGTTGCTACTCAGCAAATTACCCATTGCTTTTTTGGTTGGAAAAAAAACCAAAAAGGCACATATTGAACTTATGTGTACAGAGATATCCAGAAAAATACTGACTACTCCAGAAAGAAAAGAACAAAAGTTTTCAAAAGTGTTTCACTTTCTGGTTGACTTTTTAAAAATAATTTTAATAGAATATTACGTATATATTTAGACTACAAAAGTTGAAAACTAAATAGTAGAAAATTTCAGTACATCCCTTAAAGTACAGTTTATCAACCAAGGTACAACAATTGGAAAAATTAAAATCTGAATTAAATTTTTAAATTTTTGCTTATGATTATTTCTATTTAAAAGTCATATGTTCAAATGCAGTGTCTGTCTTGCTGTAATACATTTATGCTTGGGAGAAATCTTGGGTCTCAATTTTCTAGATTATGTTTCGTTTCTGAGTTTTCTTGATGTTTATCTAAAGATCCTTCTATGAAAAAAGCTGTAAAAGGATTTTTCCAGTGTAATTTTGTTCCAGCTGTTACCGGAGGAATTAGTATTCCACAGAATTTCTCAGCTCCATCTTTATTTCCTTATGCATTATAAAAGGCTCTAGTATTGGTGTTTTTTTTACAGAGCTTCTGCACAAAAGTAATTTTTCCTGGGCTGGGCACAATTGTTTAAAAATAACAAGTTCTGCAGCAATGTAACATAAAAGCATTTGCACAGTAGAACAACCTCAGATTTTGCTGTCATTTTATTAAACTGGTATAATAATATTATTAGATTTCTTTTGTCATTGCAAAACTATAGTAGCACTGTTTAACATTTATCTAGGATGTCTGCAATTAGTTACTTTCCAAAGGACTCCATAAGCTTTAAATAATTAATGTCACTTATAGAAGGTAAAAAAGATTTTTATTTTTTTTTACTACATGAGATTTACAAATCAACACAGCAATTGTAACATAGAGATACCTCAAGCCTTTAAAAAAAATCTTCTTATGGTGCACCTATTTAGATGTTTTTCAGACATAGAATATTACACATTTTTTCTCTTTAATCATTTCCATAATAATTTTTAAAATCTTTTAAAGCCTGTTGGTATTTTTTTAAATACTACATGTATAAAAGCGATATATATATCTCTCTATAGGTAATTCAGCCTTTTGGTTTATGGATAAATGTCCTAGTTAGGACAGCTGAGATCAGTTCATCATGGTGGGTGTAACCCAAAACTGTATTCTATAGCCTTCCATGTCATTTCCCAGAAACTAGACTATTGTTGTCAATAGACTATTCGCACCCTCTGCCCATAGAGCCTGACTCCTCAGGCTATAAACTAGGTGTTAAGAGGCCTGTGAGATAGGAGGATGTTTCTGTCCTCACACCCTTTGTGGAACTCCCCGCCCTGAGGGGAGCACTGAACATTCCTGCCTGAACTGGAGGATATATAATCTTGGAGTTTTGGAACATTTTTCAACCCACTCGTGGGATCCAGAAGACGGCTGCATCTCATCGCTCTCAACCAGACTTAGACCACCACTGGACTGCGATCACCAGTTCTGGCCAGACTGCAGCAGCTCTCCCACCAGCAGGTTTTTCCTCTCTCCCTTTACTTTGGACTCAAACAGGGCCCAAGGAACACCACTTTGTTCAGGCCCCAGGGTACTGGGTTATACATTTGGGGTTTTGTGGGTTGAGACCAATTGTTGTTTGTATTATTGTACTTACTGTATTATTTTAATAAATTGTTATTCTGACTTATAATCTCTCCTTTGAGTTGAGTTCATTCCCCCTGCTGGTTAACTTTTAAACCAGCACAATAAATCAGTGAATATTGGGGTCTTCTTTACTATTTGTATCATGTTTGTATGTTTTTCTGGGTAGTATATTCTGGTATTAACATGCAACTGCATTCAACTATCATATAAATATTACTGCTTTTGACTACTTCTCTGATGTCTGCAACTCCCATCATTCAGGGATTTTGATCTTTCTGATCATCATCATGGTTGGGCTTCACAAATGAAGATTTGGGGAAGGCTCTACCCACGTTTGTTACAAGTGCGCTGGTGGCTAAAAAGGCCAATAAGAGATAGACACGTCCGGTTGCAAAAGGCACAACAGAAAGACTCCTTAGGTGGTATATTCTGCAAGGCACGGTTCTTTCTGTGTTGTCTTTTCTCCTCAAGAGTGTTCCCCCGTGCTTTCTCAAAAGCATCAGCAGCGTTATAGATGGTGTGTCTCCAGGCCTCCCGATTGGAGGCCAGAGTAGACCAGTTATGGTGATCAATATGGCCAAGTCCAGGGTCTCTGCAACTACGGACAAGAACATTTCTTACTTAATATCACTTTTACAAAGACCTTGGTACATTGCTTTACTTATTAGATGAACAGTCTGCTCAGGCATAGCTAAACATACTGTCAGTCAGTCATGGCTAGGCTTCACGAACGAAGATTTAGGAAGGACTCTACACACGTTTGTTGCAAGCGTGTTGGTGGCTGAAAAGGCCAATACAAGACAGGCACATCCGGTTGCAAAAGGCACAACAGAAAGACTCCTTAGATGGTATATTCTGCAAGGCACGATTCTTTCTGCGTTGCCTTTTCTCCTCAAGAGTGATCCTGCGTGTGTTCTCAAGGGAGACAACTGCGTTATAGATGGTGTGTCTCCAGGCCTCCCGACTGCAGCCCAGAGTAGACCAGTTATGTTGATCAATATGGCCAAGGCTGAGATGTTGTTTCAGGGAGTCCTTGTATCTCTTCTTCGGGGCTCCTCTCTTGCAGCAGCCGGTGGCAAGTTCACCATAAAGCAAGATCTTAGGGAGGCAGTGGTCCTTCATCCTGGAGACGTGCCCTGCCCAACACAACTGTGTTCTCAGTAACATGGCCTCTATACTTGTGACTGCTGCTTGTTCTAGAACAGATGTATTGGTCACATAATCTGCCCAGTGGATATTTAGGATTGAACGGAGACAGGGTTGATGGAAGCGTTCTAGGAGTCGCAGGTGGTGGTGGTAGATGACCCTTGATTCAGATCCGTATAAGAGAGTAGACAGCACTATGGCTCTGTAAACACTGATCTTTGTACTTTCCTTCAGGTATTTGTTTCGCCAAACTCTTTTATGAAGCTTTCCGAAAGCACTACATGCCTTTGCCAACCTGTTGTCTATCTCCCTGTCAATCTTACCATCCGAGGAGATGAGGCTACCTAGGTAATTAAACTGCTGGACTGATTTGAGTTCTAATTGGCCAATGGTGATGTGGGGATGATGGGGGACTTCCTGAGGTGCAGGTTGATGGAGAACTTCTGTCTTCTTTAGACTGACTTCCAGCCCAAAGAGCTCAGCAGCGTCTGCAAAACAGTATGTTAAATGCTGCAGAGCTGCTTCTGTGTGGGCAACAAGGGCGGCGTCATCAGCATAAAGCAGCTCCCGGGCAAGATGGTTTAAGGAAACATACTGTACTTACCCAATAATTTTACCATTTTGCAAGATGAAATTTAAATCAGCTTATTAATATTAATTTGTTTTCCAAATGCTTGTGGTTGTTTTTCATTACACTGTGTCAGAAGAGATTCTTTGCATTTGGCTATTCAAGTAAATTTATAATTAATGAAGCTTAAATACACATAATCAGGTCCAGTGAACTGCCAGAATTTTGAACTGCTTTATCACTAGGGCTAGCATGCTAGTTTTGGCACGGAAAAGCACCTTACCAAGAGCAGCAAGATAGCCTTCATCTGGAACAGATACATTTTTGTTGTTAAGAAACACGCTATTGTCTTTAGGTAGCTTTCCTAAAGACAATTATCCTCAGGATGTGTGTTTGATCACATGAAACAGTTGGAATCATTGTGGATCAGTATGATATTCAGACTAGAAAGAAATCTTCTGGAATATCCCATGGGGCGAGATGTTTAGAATTTAACAGTAGTAAATAGATATTTATCAGATTCTCTTGTTTTATATAATTTAAAAGAGAATAATCATTTCCCGTACACTCTTTGGTTCATTTTCAGTTTTTGTAATAATAGAAAGCATTTGAATTTGAGGAGATATTTCTGATATGTATGTAATTGCATTCATATTTTTTATTTCTAGATCACTGTTTTGTAGCATAATATATTTTGATAGCTATGACAATAGTGAAACACAGTCTTAAACAGCACTTTTACTCATCTAATAAAGTACCGGTTCAGAAAAACATCTGCCAGTGATCAACTTCCTGAGTAATAAACAATGCAGTAAATCTGTCTTCCTGTTAATAAGACTAGCATATGAGTGGATTAAAATAAATTATCAACTTCACATTAGGCTTCAGCCTGAAGACAGTGTTCCACTGGCTTGAAGGTTTGAGTCTAGCTACATTTTTCATTTTTTAACAAGCAGTCAAGGCTGAATGCAAAGACTCAGGAAATGCCTCAAGGTCTTAACCCACCTGATCATTATGCATCAGAAACTAGCCAAGCCAGAAACCATTATTACTCAAACAAAATTAGTTGCTGAAAAGTTATTTGTTGGTTTTACATTTTGCCTAGAGACAAAGTAGATGTATTTCCTTGGCAAGCATGGAAAAATAGCCTGGCGTGTTCTTTGACGTTTGAAGCCTCTCCACCTGCTGGAAACAAGAAGTTAATATGCCAGCAACAACAAATCATGTCTCCTGTTGTACGGGCTCTGGTGTGTGACTCTCGCATACTCCACGGATTCTCGTGTCTCAGACAAGGAAGTGGGGACCTGCCCTGAAGGAATGTGCAGCGCTGTCCGTAGTGCTGAACACCAGGAGCACCCGTGGTCCCAGACACTTCTGGCTGGGTCTGAGACAAGGAATTGTTTGCCTGTCTTCATGTCTGAAACAGCAGGGATGTTGTGCTCTATGTGGACTTCTGTAAGACAGGCACAAATAACGTACAGAACTGTTACTGCATTTTTTTAATTCACAGAATCACAAAACATACTGAGTTGGAAGGGACCCACAGGCATCATTGAGTCCAACTCTTACCCTTGCACAGGACCATCCCCAAGGGTCACACCATGTGCCTGAGTGCACTGTCCAAATGCTTCTTGAATTCTGTCAGGCTTGGAGCTCCACCACTTCCCTGGGGAGCCTGTCCCAGTGCCCAACCACCCTCTGGGTGAAGAACATTTTTCTAATATCCAACCTAAACCTCCCCCGACACAACTTCAGGCCATTCCCTCAGGTCCTGTCACTGGTCACCACAGAGAAGAGATCAGTTCCTGCCCCTCCTTTTCCCCTCATGAGGAAGCTGTAGACTGTCACATGTTTGTCTTTGCCAAGGCAGAAATACAAACTCTTTGTCTCCTAGATGAGATCAGCCATTTACTTCCTTTTACACATAGATGCAACTTTTTATTTTATTTTTATATATATTTAAAGATGTAAATTTATAATATATAAATATATATTTTATAAATAAAATGTTTGTGTATATAATATTTGTATATATAATATTTCTATATTTACATAATTAGTTTTTAATATCTAAAAATGTCTTTCTTGATGCAATACTTCAGTACATTTTATATATGATTTTTATCCTTATTTTATTATTATCCCATGGAAATACATTAAATAGAACATAAAATTACTGAATTCTGTAGATGGTTTGAAGCTCTAGTCTTCACTGAAATCTCTGTGTTACTAAGAAGTTATGGATCACATGATGCAGTCAATTAATCTTACTACCTTCTTTGTGGCCAAAATAACACAACATTGTCTTTTAATACCAAATGTATGTTAAAAAAAAAATAAATAAAAAGTACAATCTCAGCGCTGAAAAATACTTTGATTCAGGGATAATGTGATCTAAATGGTAGCTGTATGGACCATCCCTGATGTTACTGCTTCTATTTGGTGTCAACTTTACAGGCATGAACATATAACTAGGCTACTATCACAGCAAGAAAAATTTCCAATGCAGTTCCATTTTCATTTTGTATAGTTCTGTTCTGTTGCTTCAAACCATCACTTTCTCTCCAAGTTCACTGTGAATTTAGAAAAAAAAAAGAGATTTGCATTAGTATTTGCTGTTTAATTTTAAAAAGAAGTTCCTTGTCTTCATAAATATATCATAAACACATTTCTAAGAAAAAAAAAATCGATTATTTTTAAACTGATTATTAGAAATGGCAGAATCTATTTAACTTAAACTTCTATAAATGCACAGGAGTATTAATTAAAACAAACCAAAACAGACCAAAACATACCAAAACAAAAAAATTTGTTGAACATTACCTATAAAAATAGAATTACAAAGAAATTATCATCTGACCTAAAACTGAGCCTTAAATTACTTGTTGATACATTTCTCCTATGCGCTTGCTTTTTTCTTTAATGTGTGCTAGCACTTGTACATGTTACTACAATAATATTAATAAATATTATCAACATTATTAAATATACTTCTCATAGGTCTGATATCGACTTCATGGAATTTAAATGGAGTCAGTTTCATCCTCTTAGTTTATATTCACCACAGATCATTTCAATAATATCAGATACTCACATAAAAAGAAAATGCAACTATTTATTTATTTGTTCATTCATCTTATATGCATCATTAATTAAAGCATTATGAATAAGTTCCTACACTTATTTCAGGATTTACTTTTTCACTCATACATATGTGTATTTATATGATATATAAATGTAGGTAATAAAGTACATATAATCACATCAGCTTATTCTATGTACTTAAACTATCACATAGTATTAATTTTTACGATCATGCATTTCTTATAATCAACAACTGATATTATCTAAATTTCCCTTTCTGAATATACTAAATTTCAAGCACTACAATCAGTTTACACAAAAATTCGCAGGTTTCCTCTGAGTCTAAACTGCCACAGCAAAAGAGAAGCAATACAGTGTGTTTCCACAATGTTGTCAAAATGAAAGACAGGAGTACTGTTGTTTTTTTTTATTTCCAGGACTTATTTTATATGACTTCAGTTCTGACTTTAATGTTAATCAGTAATAAAGTGAATTCCTTTTGACAGCTCTTTAAAATTCTCAGGAATGTTTTTACAAAATGAAACCATATAGCTCTCATAAAATGAACTCTGACAGCTTGCTGACTTTCTGTCAAGGAACATACACTCACTTCTGGGAAGCTGAAGTTTAAAAAAATGAAAAAAGAACCAAACTAAATTTTGCAAAATGTACTTACCAACCTCAGTTTGCCCAAGAAGAAGATGCTGAATTGGCATGTATGCACACATATGGAATTTGAGTGCATCTTTGTGTGAATTTTCAAACATTCGGATGTTCAAAGGCTAGACTCTTTATGAGACTTTAGAACCTTTTTAACATCTATTTTCATAAATGTCATCCACCTTGACCCACAAAATATTTTAAACTAAATGTATTGGACTGGATGCACAACATTCATATTGTGGATTTTTATTTTACAGTGAGAATATAAGCTGCTCAGGCAGCTAATACTACTCTTGGGAAGAGCATAAGAGCCAAAGCACCTCATGGTCTCCTTCCAGACTATCTACTCATAAATCTGGGTTGCACCTAACAGTAAAGTCCATCCAATTGTCTGCTCTTCTGTTTTCATTTCACTATAAATACATTTTAGTTGAAGCTGTTTCACACTCCTACACAAACCATTATAGTAGCAAAACTATTCATTATTCAAAACTCCAGAGGAAGGCACAAACATAAAATTATGCAGTGATTCCAAGATTCCATTCTGAAACGAACAAAGCAGTTGTGTCTGGATAACTTATACTGAGCAATGTGATAACTTGTTATGTCTCTGTCCCCTCCTGTAATAAAAAGGTGGATTGCTATGCACTGAGTAACATGACTGTCTTTTCAGTTGTCTGGGGCACAGTGTCCTAAGCTGAAGCCTTCCATGTCAATCATAACTATTTTTTCCCCTGCACTCCATTTCAGTGCTGTAAGCTTAGGCTTACTATGAAAGAATATATAGAGCATTATTCCCCCCCGTAGCATAGATATGATTAAACATTCCACATTCTCCCAGTTCATGGTTTTCAAAATTTATTCATATCTTTGCTTACCTGACACAGTAGCTACTGCTGTATTTTAATAGGCAGAGTAATTTTGAGTACTATAAGTACTGGCACTAGCAAACAATCCATTTGCATTTGAATTTTACCCTCAAAGAAAACTGATAGTCCTTAGCAATACTCAATGCCATCAGATACTTTAACAGATAGACATACAGATAGATAGGGAGAGCGTGAGAGAGAGAGAGAGAGAGAGAGCGAGTGCAACATCTCAGGCGACTGTTAAGAATCACAATTTGTAGTAAAACCAATCATAAATCAATGAGTCAGTTGATAGTGAAATATGAAACAGTAGAATAAATTTAATTTTAAAAGACTGATAATGTCCTTTTATTTAAAGAAGGTTCTTGTTTCCTTATCCTTAGTGGTGTTTGGCTATTGAGGGCAGGTGCATCAGATCAAATGAAGCAAAGCAAAGTGTGAAATATCTGTAGTTACAACTTTTTAAGGGATCCTCTTGGATACCTCTCTTACAATACCAAAAAAATGACTCCTTACAACTGCAATTGTAAATAATACTCCACAGATCTACATTCCATATGTAGTGAAGAGACCAAAGGAAGGAAAAACTTTCAACTCTGTAAAATACAGGTCCTTTTTCTAAAAAGAAACAATATATAAGATTTACTGCAACCGCTGGACTTTCACAAAGAGAAACATAATAATTTTCTCCTTTTCTTATTTAATTTACAAAGTTACCCTTGTCAAGCACTGGGAAATGAGTAAGAAAAAAATGTCAGAAGTGGTGTTATACTAATGCCTATTGGGTTCCTATAAAACAAATTCAAAACCATGAGTATTTTGAAAAGAATCATTGATTCTCAGCTGTCATAGCTCCCTGCCAGTGAACCTTCAGCCAGTGGAAAGATTGTTAAGCAAGTCAGAAGAATCCTACACAGCTATTTCTGGAGCAAAATTTGCCATATACTTCAAACAAGTGTTAAATCTTGAATTTATATGTCAGTTCACAGAAATAGCTAGATGAGACATTTTTAAATAAATTTTACATTTTATCTTTTCATAAATAGTTTTTTTGACTTAAATTAATTTTAATATTTGGGGTTTTTTAATTTAAAACCAAATACTGAAACAGATGTTTTAATTTTATCTTGGTTGAGTGAAATAAACATCGGTTTGTGATCATATCATGCAGTCTTTCAAAATTCTCTATGTTGGGCTATATGGCAGAACAGGAAAATTTCCTGTCTGTGGAAATCCCCAGTAGGAAAAAAAAAAAAAGCCAAACCTATTTCGTATTCAGCCTAACTAAGCAATTTCACTCTCTCTTTTCTGAAGGTGAGAGGAAAGGGAAGTGAAGAATGGGAGATTTCAAAAGTGGTGGTTGGTACAAAACACCCCAGTAAAACTCTTCAGTCCTTATAAAGAACTCTGGGCTTTCTAATTCTAAAAGGTGCAAGGATGTGTTAAAATTATTCTGCTTTCCTCACAGAACCAGTTTTGCTGCATATTAGGAAGATTATTAAAATCTTCCAGTACAAGATTAAGATATTTTTTTTCCATACAAGTCTGAAGTTTGCTCTGTTGTAGGATGTAAGTCAAACAAACATTTTCAGCTTAGGCTTTTCACCTTGGCTTTAAATACTGTACAAAAGGCTTTTTTTCTTGTCTTTGTGTAGTCAGGAGAGGCATTGCCTTTAGAAAAAGTATTCAGTCTCTTTGAAACACTCTTTCAATCTTTTTAGCCCTCAATGTACAGTGGTTCATCTTCTAGGCATTGGTTCTTATTATAGTTTAATTTGCAACCACATTCTTTGATAAATCTATTAGCTGACTGTTCTTAGATGTTAACATGTCTCCCAGAGTAGACTACAGATTATTCCACTAACTCTCCTCTGAACAGTTTCCAATCTTTGTCCTTTTAAAACAGACTGCAAAATAGGCAGAGGAGTCTGATCACAATCTCAGATACAGTAAACAGAAAAAAAATAATTCCTGCACATCATGATTTAACAAATTGCACACAGTGCATCAAAATGTAAGCATTTCTAGTGGAACAAGAGCTATGGTATGATGGTTATGTAGCAGCAGTGGTCTTGCAGTTCTTCTGCCAGATATAGTGTAGAGATTCGCAAATCTGAAAATGTCACTCTTTTCTATGTGCACCTTATGCCTGGTATTTCCACCAAGTTTAGCACACATCTGGAAGAAAGGAATGCCTGCAGTACAAAGTATCATTCCATTTTTGCAAATATGTCAAGGTACATCAGGGGAATTTCTCTAGACTTTGTAATTTTGCATAAAAATAACATCTCCTGAGATTTTGTTGATTTTCATTTTCTGAAAGGACCTCACAAATTACTCCTGTGCATTCTGTGTTTCTGTCAACAATGTACTGCCTTGGTAGGCTTTACCATAAGATTTGAATGTGAAATGGATTCTTGTAGAAACCTAATTAGGCTAGGATGGAAACCAGTTACTTCTGAGTTCCAGGACAGTCTTGCTTTTTACAGCCTTATAGTGATGCAGTCTCAGTAGTCTTCTTCTCTGTTTAAACATCAAAAAATGTAGGAACTGCCCGAGTTTGGGATTATTTTCTCATAGAATCAGTTACAAAATGAAGATCTAGACCTCTAATAAGATTTTAAATATCCCTAAAGCAAGTTGCCTTCATTTCTAGAGATATGTAATTTGCTTTACTTAGCTGTAGACAATAGCAAGTGTTTTGCTAAAATTTCTTTGCATTGCTGAAAATACAGATCTGATTTTTTGTGGTTTATTTTATTTTATTTTATTTTTTTTTGCCCATTTGGTTGGTTAATTTATCATATTCCAGTTTCTTTAGAATGAAGTCACCTGCAGAGACAGTCCTGACTTTTATATTTATCCAGCTTCTACATTTTTGCTGTGTGTTTAAAATCGCTTCAAGAGAATTTGTAAATAAACCCAGACATAACACCATTTTTCGTGATTCTCTTGTGACACAGCTAACTGTTCCTTAATGTCACTTCTGAAATAGAAATTCTTAAAAAATTAAATTGGTTTACACAAAAAAAGTCATCAGTGTTGTGGGAAATATTGTGAGTTCTTAAGACTATAACACTTTATTTTTTTAAAGAATTCTCTTAACCTCTGTAAAGTATTTGATCAGGTAAGACATTTATTTATGTCTGAATTGGCAAATGCAGTCAACCAGATAATTAAGTAGCTGAAAAATATTGATCTGTTAGGCATAATGCAGTCAATACCAGAAATGTTTACCAGAGTAACACTAACATTAATACATTCTATTACCTTGTAAAATTATTGGGTTAGGTCTTAAGTCCACATCTCTTTCCAATAATCTTCAAAGATTCATTAGAATCTTAGTTCCTACTATTTGTGAGGAGTGAGGCAACATAAAAATGTTCAATACAACTCTGAAACCTGTAAAAATATCCATTAAGATATACTCACCATGATGCTGTAATGCCAACCATGTTCACTCTGGTCATAAATTTCACCAGAAGACTTCAAAAAGTATAGTAGTACAAATTAAGATTCTGTGGACACAATAGACATGTAGAACCACTAATAAATACAAATCAAAATACTGGTGTGAAATTTTTTTGCACAATGTGCCAACGAAGGCACTTGTAGTGCTAGTTTGTCACATCATCATAATTGTAGCACATTTTTATCATTAGAAATAAATTTGAAAATCCATGGTGAAACAAGACACTGAAAGCAACAGCAAGTATTCGTTGCTCTCAATGGGGTATTACTTGTGATGTTTCATTGTAATATTAGATTATTAGTTATTTATAAAACCATTATTTAAAAACTGCTAATTTATTTAAACCAGGTAGACCAACTAGTTTTTCCAATCGACTTCTCTTGCACATACTTTCTCTCTATATTTCTGCATTATCATGAAGTGTTTGACATCAAGACCCATTGCTCTATAGGCTGGCATCCGAATTGTTCTAGTCATGTAAAGTAAGTATTATATTTTCACCTGCTGGACTTTATCTATAAATATCCCAAGTGATATAAAGAATGTAAATAATTGATAATGGTTCACAGGCTTATTAAGTACAAGAATGTTCACAGTCTTATTAAGTACAAGAACTAAGGGGTGGGAAAATAAGCTTAAGGTTCTGTTTCAAAAGAAAGAGAAGAAAGCTATTCTTCATGAAATTATGCTGTGGAGCTCCTTGCCAAAGAGTGCATGTTAAAAATCCACAGAGGCTAAAGAAGTGCCCTACTTAAATCATGGAAGAAGATCTATGGTGGTCTATTAACTATGAAAAGATCCCCATTGAGTAAGAAAGTCCCAGAACTGCATTTTCTTTTAGACTAGACAGATAGTCTCAGGAGCTATTACAGCTATTACTGTGCTTGTATTTTTTTCCTAAACCTCTGCTGTGGACCATTGTCAGAGAGTCATGATACTGAACTAAATAAAGTTTTAGTGTAGATAAGAGCCCATTTTGGGTTTCTTATGTATCAACAATACCACCTGGCACCTATAGTTTTAGTTTTACTTCTATTTACTTAAGACTACAGAAAAACAGAATAAGTCAACGTTATCTAAATGCAAAATTTTTTTTACGTTACTTGAAGTCAAGATGTCAGATACATGAATGTCCTTTAAATACATTGTCACTAAGTTTTCATTTACACGTAGATGGCTGAGGAATTATTTTTGCCCATTTGATTTTTGTCCATCCATTTTCACTTTCTTGTTTTCTCACTTCAGATGTGTCTTTCTATTTTTGTCACAGCAATGGAACTGTAGGTTTGCTTCTCTTCTAACTGTATCATTCTACAGAACATTCATGTCTGTGCAAAAGACATTAACACATTTAACAAGTAACAATAACAGTCACAACAAAGTTACCAGAACAAAAACATCATTAGAGCCTTCGTCTGCAAAGTTTCTGTAACTGGAATGTCTGTCTTCTATGTAAACGACTGCATTAAGACATGATTTTTCAATGACTTTATTGTTTTAGTTATAGGTTAAGAATTCATATAAATTTTATTGAAATTCTTGGGATGCATCAAAAGAAGGGTGAAAAGCAGATCAGGGAAGGTGATTCTTCCCCTCTACTCCACTCTTGTAAGACCCCACCTTGAGTATTGTGTCCAGCTCTGGGGTCCTCAGCACAGGAAAGACATATTGGAGTGGGTCCAGAGGAGGGCCATGAAGATGATTAGAGGACTGGAGCACCTATCCTGTGAGGAAAAGCAGAGAGACAACTGGGATTGTTCAGCCTGGTGAAAAGAAGGTTCTGGGAAGAACTTACTGTGGCCTTTCAGTACCTAAAGAAGGCTTGTAAGAAAGATGGGGACAAACGTTTTAGCTGGGCCTGTTGTGATAAGATAAGGAGTAACAGTTTTGAGAGTCAGTTCAGATTAGATTTAAGGAAGTTTTTTACAATGAGGGTGGTAAAACAATAGGTTTTACCTGCCCAGAGAGGTGGTATATATATCCCACCCCTGGAAACAATCATGTTGGATGAGGCTCCAGCAATCATGTTGTTGAGGATGTCCCTGTTCATTGCAGGGGAGCTAGACTAGATGACCTTTGGAGGTGCCTTCTAACCCAAACTATTCTACGATTCTATGAAATATTTGTGTCTCCAACTGCATTACAGGCTTGTACACGCTAAGTGTAGACACTAGAAATGGTCATATCCTCATTGATATGTTTAACGTTATAAGCTTCTGATTTCACTATTACCTACATTTCCACTAGATCCCTCCTCTCAATTGTGTGATGCTTCTTCCTAAGCCTGAAAAATTCAGCACCCAACACATCTATCAATCCTGTCTGTCAAACTCACTTCTAATATCTGAACTAAGAAGTAAACAAGTAAACTCTGAGCATACCTGCTTCCACATAGACATAGACAAGAAGAAAATCTGTGACAGCGACTGATTTTTATATCCTACTACAGCCTGCGATATAGGAGACTTCGGTTTAGATTTCTGTTTTGGAAAACAGTCTCTCAGACTAGAGATCCCCAAATAAGTGATCTCCATTCCATTACACAAGGTAAAGAGAAGTGTCAGCACCCCACAAAATTCTAAGATCACCACAACCATTTCTTCCTCCTCCAGTCTTTTGTGACAAAGTTATGCTCCAAATATTGTTTCAACCAAGATATGTATGTCTGTCCCCTCACTTCAGCATTTCCCAGGGGTTATCAGCCACCCACTGACATGTATCAGGTCAGCACTTACCTGAATTCTGTTCATTTTCTTGTCTCTCCTCATGGACGCGAGTTTAAATTCTACCTTCCGAAACAGCATCTCTAAGTTAGGCATGGTGATGCTTAAGTCCTCTTCAGATACACAAAACTTACTGTCAAATACTATTTTCAGTCATGTCAAGATCATGAACTTTATTTCCTATTAAAAATTACATCCCAGGTCAAAATTTTTACATTGATTTTCACCCCTGAGTGTGTCTGTTAGTTTTCCTGGGCCTGATTCCTGTTTTACCACATAAAATGGAAAAATGGTTAAATGCAGACACCTCTCAATGAAGCCACACCTATATATCACAGAAGAGTATCAAGGAAGAGCAGACATACAATCATTCGCAATAAACTTTTTAATTTTAATAATCTAACATTAGGATACCTCAAGTACTCTGTAGTTGAGATGAGTCATATTCAAAGCTCAATTTATTAGTAAAGGGAACCTTTGACATAAAATGCAATCAGGGCTATACTATGAGAAGAATTAAAAACTGGACTATCTAAAATAAAGTAAAAGATTGAATCTTCTGAGCTGGCATAGTCTGTCTTTCTGGAAGGTTTCACTTTCAGTACCCAAGCTGAACCAGGTGTCATGCAGAAACTTTGATTACCATCAGTCCAGACAAAATGCAGAAAGAACCATGTCTCTGGTGAATTTTCTGGTCTCCAAGTTCTGTATATCATAGTAATACTCATTTTTAATTTGTTCCTCTCTGTTGGGGCTTTTTTGGTGATGGGTTTTGGGGTATATTGTTTTGGAGTTTTCTTCTGGACCAGATCCATTCTGAGATCTCAGTCTGGTACTAAGCTTGATCATGATTGATGAAGACTGCAACAGAACATTACAACTTATACTGAAGAGGAAAAAGCATGAAAGTTGAGAATCTAAAATTTAGACATAGCCTGATTTATCAAATTTAGTTAATAAGCTGATTTTCGTAATCAGTTGATTTTTGTCTACTCAGAATCTCTGTCCCAATATTTTTCACCTATCACAAAGAATGTAAAAGCCAAACAACTCAAGCTTTTATACTCTTTAGGCTACTAGTGTTTGCATCAAATTCTCCCACAGAGTTAAGACAGAACTTTATTACGCTTTCAGATATTTGCTCTTTTGTACTCCCAGATATGAGAGAGAAGTCCAAGGATGGGCTTTCTCCAGCAGGCTGCTTTATCTTTGCTATGCTATTGTCAAGAAGAAATACCCTGTTCTTGTTTTAAGTTAGCACTTGTAACACAATATTGCAGTGTATTCAACTTCCATCTTATCTTCTTCCTCAGTGAATATAATTCTGATCAATATCCAGGCTTAAAAAAGAGACAAAGAAACAAGACAGATTAGGAAACTTTCCAGGAATGGATTTGATAAAAAAGAAACAAAGGAGAATTTTGCACTGACTTTTCAACAGGGATTGGTTTCATTAATACTGTAAACCACTACTAAGGCAATTTTCTCTGTCAGGTTGAACTCATTCAAAATTCTTAGTCTTCCCAAGTAATTGTACCTGACCAGTGAAAAAGAATTTCTTATAGTATTTTCAGCATTTTAGAATAAATTTTAGAATCATTTAAGATAATTCTAAAAATAGAATAGCAAAAAAGTATTTGTGCCTGGGCAATTTTTAATTCAGGTTGTTCAAGAAAATTTCAGGTAAATTCATATTTATATTACTATTATCAAATTACAGTATAATTTGTCTGTTAATGGGCTCTGAGAGGGAAAATATATTTTCGCCCTATATTTCTAATGTCTATTTTTATATTTCAGTCCATAAATAATTTTTTCTTCTAAGTACGAGTCTTTTCTAGAAAACAAGGTAGAAGAAATAACAATGGGGAAAAGAATATAAGAAACATTCTTGGGTTGTAAATTTCTTAAAGAGTTGGGTTTTGATTTGAGAGACAATTTTTAATCAGCTTTTTTTTGGGGACTGAGATTGTCTCATGCTATTTTTAAATGTCAACTCTTGACTGCAATTAAGAAACTGTGGAGAAGGGGAGGGAGATTAATTCTTAGATAAAGGAAAGGAGACCATTTGCCTCCTTGAACTTCTGCTTGGAATTAGAAAGTATTTCATTTTCTGGTTAGTTTGATTTTGGGAGTTGACTGACAGGAGTAATATCCTGAATTCTTTTTCCTTCTCTTTATTTCAATTTTATTGTGTTAAATAAGCTATCCAAATGCTTAGTCTATCCATTTCTCTACACAGATAGCTTTGGGGATTTATGTGTATTTAATCCAGAAGAACTTTGGCAATACAAATTATTAGTTGTAGCATTAGTCACACCATTTATTTTCAAAAGAGTTCCTTGATATTTAAATAACTTTTTAACTTTAATATTTCCTTTGAAATACCTGGAAGTTTAATATTTCAACCCTGAAAAAAATTCAGTTGTTTTGGTGAAAAATGAAATTAATAAAAAGTTCAAACCAAGACTTAAAACTTCAGAATATTAGATAATACCAAACTTTCTAGTTTTTCATTGACACTTTTTTCTTTTATCATTTTTGTCAATATTTCCAGATTAATAACTGCAACTGGTTGACCTGAAAAATTGAGTATTGCTAGCAGTACATACTGTGGTTTCAGTGCCAAAGAGTATAACTCTAAATATTTACAACAGTTTCCTATCATGCTGCCAGATGACTGCTAGGCAACACGCTGGGTTCGTTTTTTGCTTTTGCTATTTGTTTGCTGTGTAAAGAATGATTCATGTCATGCCAGTCGACATTCATACTCAGCTTGGTGACAGATTCTTCTGCGCCAAGTAACATCACTCTGTTTTCTGTCAGCTCTATAACTGGTCTGAGCTAGCACACCTAGAGACAACCTCTTCAGCCAATCAAATATACGGCACCCTTTGAAGGATGAAGGTAGAAGTGATTCTCTGACCCCAGCACTATCTGTGATACATTCCTAATTCAGAACACCAAAGACCACAGTACCATATGTCTCATTAAGGTATCTCTCCTCACTCTCACTTCTCTGTCTGCAAACATGACAGTTGTAGGAGACTGTTATATACCCAACAGATAATTGGTACAAGATTCCAAGTCGCCTTGATCTTGCACAGACTTGGAGCTTGTCAGGACACTGTCACTGCATTCCAGTAGAGCTCTTATTAGCTAACTGTACTTGACAGCACCTCAGAAACTATGTTTTAAGTTTAAGCAGATTGACATAATAAAGGTCATAACTTTTTTTTTCTGGATAATTGCTGTCAACATTGATAAACATGTATTTCTTCTCCAGTCCATCAGAAGACGGGTGTGAATATGTCTCTTTATAGTTTAAATTTTAAAGTTTCTGGCATTTTGCAGAATCATTTATTGTTGAAACCCTTGGCTGATGTATGTAATTATGGGCCTCTATAAACATAGATGTATATATTTATATGTATCTTTTCCCATTTGACAATTATCTCTCATGTTTCACAACATTAATGAAGACATATTTAATCTGAAGAGCAGAGGGAATTTCAAGGACCAGGACTGGAATATTTTTTAATATCCTATGATTTTATTTATCTTTCTATCTATCTATCTATCTATCTACCTATCTATGTAGTGGTTTGAACTTCAGACAGTACAACTCTTTCTCATCAGAAACAATCACACTACTGTAGGAATTTGTTTCTTTAATGACTGAAGCAAAATAGAAGAGACAACTAGGCTTATCAGAGTCATCAACAACCTTATTTTTTCAATTGTCCTGCTGTTTTCTATGTGCATTGTTCTGTACCTTGTAAGTACTGGTACCTGAAAATGGTCATAGTCAGTGCAATTAAACTCAGCAGAAAACTGCTGCACAGGATTGTTAAAATCTTTTTGGGATTCAGCTGCAGCTGTTCAGCAACTAAAGCACAGAGGTACTCCCTAAAGCAGTATGTGGAAAAATACAAGAATTCAACTAGTATAACGTCTTGATAGAAGATTCCTAGCAGTGTGTGGCTGTCACAGCTATGTTCCATTTTTTTGTGCTCATTATCACAGAGTAGTAGATATCTGCTTTGCAGTGAACTCTTTCCAGGGAGGTAATAATTAGCTATCTTTGCATTTTCTGATGTGATATTCTAGAGACTCCAGTCTACGTTTTCAGAAGTGGTGGTGGTTTGAAGTACTTGAAGTGAAACAGTTTAGAGTGAAATACTAAGTATCTGCTCTCTGAAAACCAGACCTTTAGAGCTTCCTCAAAGTCTGCATTTGAAAAATGAAGGAACACATTACTCAAAGGTTACCTGTGAAAATTCAGGAACGTTACTTGCCACTACCAGGGAAGATATTTTACTTTCATGATAGGAATAGATGATTTTGATAGAAGTCGTCAAAGTGTTGGACTGCCAAAAGATTGGTCATGTTACTTGAGAAGAAGAGAATAAATCATTCTGCTCCAGGAAGAGCATTCTGCTCTCATGGAGAGTTGCATAAGAATAAAAAGCAATTGACATGATATTGGGGCGTTTGATGCATGCTTCCTGGGAAAGTTGAAGCTGAGAAAAATAGTTGTCTTTAAGAATCACACTTCCAAAGAAGAGATGAAATGGAGATCGATGCAGGATATTTCACTTGACTCTTTGTCCTCTGCAGTCAGTTCCTGGGACTTTTAGTCATATATTCTAGCACGTGCATTGCATAGACCTAAGCTATGATGTGAAAAATCAAATTTATACCATGGCATCACAACCAGCCACAAATCCATTTAGACAACTTTAAATTAAAGATGTTATGTCTGCAGAACTACTAAGAAAGGTTTTAATAGCTCAGTCACTCAGTTCCTTTATGATAAATAGCCTTTAAAGACACCAGAACAGAACCTCAGGAACCTGTAGAATACTAGACAAAATAGGGATAAAGGGGAAATCTCTTCTTGAACTTATTTTATTGAGAAAAAAAGTGAGACAGATACACAGGTAGAGGAGAAAGAGAATGACACACACATCATGGTGGTGACTGATTTAGGAAGGATGGGATCTGATGAGAAGTCTGATAGATTGAGGTTTTAGTATTTTAATAGTGTGTAGGAAACTTCCACAACTTGGCATATGTGGGAGAGTGTTAACATTATTGCAGATACACTTTTATTTTGTATAGAGTAGTTTATAACAAGAAATAAAGACCAGATTGTGCAACTTCTAGGAAATTATTTTATTATTTATGTTTTATACAATCTGTTAGTTTTATCTACTGTGCTTACATAATAAGCACTGAGTAGTAAAGTAAGAACTATTGTCTTTGTTCAGAAATACTTTCTACAGTTACAGAAGAATTAAAAAGGAGGAAAGAATGCTGAGTCTAGAATTTGATTCTTAAAGATGGCAAATTCATGCTACTGTGCATGCATCAAATATTTCACAGCATATTAGGTATTTCTCATCTTCTACCATGAAAAAGCTTGTTCATAGCATATTTGACATTGAAGAAGGCCAAATTAAGTGCCATCAGGGGCTTCCTGAGGGAATTCTTCCATCAAATTGGCTACATTCATAATAAGTTTAAAATCCAGAGACCTGATGCAAATCATCTAGCAAAATGATTTAACCAATTCATTGCTCTGACATGTACTAAAGACTGTGAAGCTTTCTTTGTAAAATAATTTAAATATCTCTGAAAGTAGTTGACTACACATTTCAACTACTTGAATACACAGTTCTCTCTCAATTTACGTAACACAGTATTTTAATGGAAACTGAAATTAACTATTCTCCCTCTACTTCCTCTGTAAGCCTCACTTTGTACATTGGTGTGATAAGGGTTCAGCTGAGACACTTGACTATTTTGGAGAAAGATTTTCCTAGTATTTTTGCGATATCAAAATAGCTTTGGGTATGCAATGTCTTAGGACATTTGATGAAATTATCCCAGTGGATGTTCCAATGCCTATTCACCCTGTGGATTACAAGAACTGAGAGGGAAAAGAGGATAATCAAGCAAAAGAGAAACACATATGAATATTTGAAAATTACCTGTTAACTCATGTCTTTACAGTTGGCATTATCATTAATAACCTTTGAAATTTATCTCAGTTCAACCACCACAATATATGTGCAATTTCATAGACCAAAAGAAAAATTTGATATGAAATATGAAGATTATTCCAAATTTTTTTTCTCTGTATAATTCTTTTGCTCTCTTTACCAATAATGTCTTACTCTGTCCTGGCAAAAGTTTGACATTTGTTCCTTTATATCCCTCTCATGGGCAACTTGCTATAAATGATTAATTCAATTACATCATCTAAACAGACACTAGGGAGTTTTATGTCAGCTTTATGAAGTGTAATGGACTATGTCATATGTGACAATGCCTATCAGGAAGAAATTCTCAGAGGTGTTGAATGTACTTATATTTTCAGTGACAATAAAAAAATTACAAAGGAGCTAAAAATAGCATGAAATAAATGATCTAGCAATTCAAATGGAAAGAGAAAAGAAGGAGATCTGGTCACAAACAGCTGACCTGCACAGTTATGTTTCCTGATGTTCTCAGAAAACACTACAGTTGAAACAACAACAAAGGAAAAAAGTAGTTGCTCTATATGGCTGGGGGGTTGAAACTAGATGATCTTTAACCCAAATCATTCTATGATTCTATGATTCTATATGCTTCTTTTAGAGAGCTAAATGTTGTATTCCCCGTTTAATACATCGTTTGCTTTAACACTTACTTTTTTTTAAATCCAGCCTTCTTTACACTTAGTTTAAATCTATTTTGTCCTGCTCTTTAAAGCACGTCTTTGACATTATACACTTTCCTATATCTGGCTCTTTTATTTAAAATAAGATGTCTGATAGGACAAGTCCAAATTATCTACATATTAGACTGACAAATGGACAGTGGCATCAGATGTAAAATTTCAATGTGTGCAGGAGCTCTCCAAAGGAAGTAGGTCTGTTAAGAAATGCATTAGGGAGTTGGGTCAATACTATGAAGGTCAAAGTTAGAAGGCTATTACAGACTGGGACAGGGAGAAATTTGCTTAATAAAGTAGTAGGAGAGACAAAGGAGTTACTGGTAAAATTCACTTGTTGGCTGTTCTACTGAAAAGTGGATCTAGAGAGCATGCAAAGAAATGACTGACCAAGGGAAATGTTTCCATGAGAGATATCGGTGTGATTACTGGACAACGTTTGCAAAGATGGTTTTCACAAAAGTAACCAAAATTAAAATCGAAACTAAAAAATTTATAGAAACTTTAATTTTGAACTCTGATTATGTGGTAAAATGCCTTGCTGGACTTCATTTTGCTTTCTTCAACTGAAGAAAGTATTGCTTGATGAGGAACCCTTCAGTGCTGCCTTTTTCTCAGTCTAAGGTGCTCATTTTAGATTCTCATGCACTGTGCTCTATATGCCAATTCTGATCAGCTAATAGTCCATCCTGTAGTCAGGTGATTTACACCTAAACATATCTGTCAAAAGCTTTACGATCCTCAGAGTGTTGCGTAAAGGATTATGAATGATAGTTAGTAAAAAAGTAAATTCAGGATTTGAAGATTTTCCTTTAAAGCTGATTTGAATGCATGTCCAGAAGCATGCTGAATTGAGTGAAGTTTAAGCAGTTTAAGGAAATTGCTTTGAAAGTCAAGATATTTCATTTTTTTAGTCTAAAACATCTGATTGTCCTGGTTTCAGATGGGATAGTATTCATTTTCTTTTAATAGTTGCCACAGTGCTATGTTTTGGATTGAGTATGAGAATAATGTTGATAACACATTGATGTTCTATTTGTCACAAAATAGTGCTTACCCTAAGTCAAGGACTTTTCAGCATCTCATGATCTGCCAGTGAGGAGATGCACAAAGGGCTGTGAGGGGGCGCAGCCATTACAGCTGATCCAAACTACTCAATTCCAATTCTCCTCCCCGAGGATGAAAATTTCATGCTTTGTGCAGAGCTTAAATTCATGATCTTGCATCTTGTGGGCCATTTCTGTATAGCAGGCTTGGAAAACCTTGTGACTTGATCATAATCATATCTGGAAAAAAAGAAAATATTTCAGCATAGAATCATATTTGGCCTAGCACACTATTTTTTCCTAAGAAAAATGTTTTGAATTTACTTATAGAGGACTACAAAATGGAAAGTGATTTTTAAAGTGAAATAAATTAAAAGGGAGATATGCTTTCTTTCTTATATTCTTGTTCTCCCCAAAAGACAAAAATTTAAGGACAGACACCTAAATATGGTTTCTGTTGTTATTTCTCCCTAGGAAAGTCCAAGGCTGCTTCACATTTAAATTTTTATATTTGATCACAAGACAGCATAATAACAATATGCTAAGATCAGAAAGTCATCTATTTATTGTTTTCTTCTGAATGAGAATATATAAAAACTTGCTGTTAGTGGCCTGCAGTAGGAAGGCAAATGCTGAAATACTGCTAAGTGACATTAAAAAAGACTGTATTAATATCTTTCTCATTTTCTCAGCGCAGACATAAATAATATATAAATGCTACAATAGAAAAAGGGGGTGCATGGTTTGTGCACATTCATCCTTGAGTTCAGTGCAATTTTGCTCTGCACTGACATATCACATCTTTCTTCAGTAATCTCTTTCTTCATAAAGAACTGGATATTGAATAAGCAAAGCCAAAGAAAACTAGTTTCCTCCATTTGTACTGTGAAAATACCCACATTTCTGGGAAGCACTGAAAGAAAGTCTGAAAAGACTCAGAAATACTCAGTCTCACTGTCATGCTTTTTCTGCCCTGTGGTGTTAGTAGAAGTTTGAATTTGGGTTGTGGGAATTGCTTTCAAGTTCTCTGTTATTTATTGTTCCATGCCAGGGTTCACAAGGACAGTAAAACTGGACAGGCAAAACATAAAGCCCTAAATCACCTCGATCAAGTTAATCAAATGACAAAATCTTGAATAATGGGCTGTAGGTTGAACAAAGACAGGCCAAATTCGAGCAACACTCTTCCCTATTTAAGTGAAATTCATGTGCTACTAAGAAAGGAAAGCAATTGTTATAAAGACAACAATTTCCTAAATGGATGCCAAGGACCTGATTGGATCTTATGATTCCTATCTGACTTGAAAAATAGATCCTGAATTCTATGTGGTCTGGGGGTAAAAATAGGGCAAAAAATGTAAGCAGAAAGAGTAGCCTTTATTAAAATTAAGTGAAATATGTTACTTTTATCCATAAACTTTTCCTGTTAATTCCACGGATAGCGCGTTCATTCTCTGGAATTTGGATAGTTTCTTTCTGCTGAAACTTTAGTTCGTGCTATTGATAAAGACTGTAAATGGTCAGATTCTTGAACTGCAGAATTTTGCGAACGTCAATGGATGCTTAACAGAGTCTACATCAAGTTCAAGAAGTATGATGCCCAGGGGACTGCACTAGCTTAGGGCAAGCAGAAAGGTTGTGTTCTGTTGTGAGTCCGTCTTATCTTCTGTGACCTGTAGCAAACTCAGGGTAAGAAAGTGGCATCATATTGAAGCAATTATGCCTAATCCATGTTGATAGTTGCTGTTGCAGGCCACGGAGAACACTTGCACAGATATGGCAAGTAGGAGGCAGAAAGTTAGAAGGCAGGAGTTAGAAGGTGCCTGAAGGAAAGGAGAGAGTTAAAAATGCCTCAGAGAGTTAAAAATGTCTCCCTGACATTCTAGCAACATTATCTAACATATGACAAATATCCATATGTACAAGTCGTCTTTTGTATCATTCAGTTACCACAGGATGCTCATCAAAGTTCTACTGTAAACCCTGCTTTCACATTTCCTCACCTTTTGTCCCTATTTGTTTTGCATCCTTGCCATTGCAATAATGTAGATGTGGGCTGGACTGGGCATTCAGCTGCATACAGAAGAGAAGTCCTTTAAAAGGTTTTAAACTGTCACAAAAACAGTGCTGAAGTGATCGGTCAATCCTCCTTTTCTTGGTTGAATAAATATTTTGAAGCTGATTTGTAAGGAGATTGAGTTCACATTAGGGAGAAGATCTTTGCTTACAGAATCTTTACTAAATCCTTTTTCCTGCATGTCATTCAACATCAAACCCCCTCATTTCTTTGTGTCTATTAACTATGACCCGTCCTTGTGACAACTAGGTGTATGCTATTAAACGAAATTAGAAAAATGTAATAGATGGTAATAGCTTTGAAATTTAATAATAAACTTTGAAATTTAACATTTCCTGAAAATACTAATTTATCTAGATTCCTTTTTAAAAAGCATACATGAGATGGATAAGAAACAGCATGCCATAGGAGGTTAACTAAAACTCCACAGGAAGAATCTATATGTCTGGACTCTATGCTAATCTTCTCAGGACTGCAATGATTTTTGAAAATTTAGCAAATAAGCAGTGATTGCATCTTCCCTGAACTGATGGATAGGTATCAGAGAACTAAAGCAAGATATTGAGACCTTTTATTTACTCTCCTCGAGGCCTTGTTCTGATCTTATGTTCTGGTTGTTAATGCATAGCTGTCAAATCTACAGTGACAAAGATCATGCACAAGAAAAAGAAACTACAAAATTTTTTTCCTTAACTTTATTATTCCTGAGTTAAATGATAAATATTGAGTCTGTTTAATTTCTTTCTGACCTTTGATATTTTTCCTATGTCTTTCTTCAGAGTATCTTGCAAGGAGATTTCTACTTTAAGCCTTTTATTACTTACAAAACCAAGTAATGCGGAAAAAAATACAGCACGAGCAATACATTATTATATTTTAGTAAAAGAAATCTATGCTAAAATTAGAATTCTGAAAAAAATGGGTCTTCAAATTAATACTCATTCTCATGTTCAAGACACCAGGCTTCCAACTGTCTCATTGCAAAGCAAGTAGTGTATGATTTGTTCTGGAAAGATGTGCTTGGTATGTTTATAAATGGAACCATATAATGCAGTAAGTGATAAGTCATTCACATTGATTGTCCAGGGAATCCTTCCAGTTCTGAGAGAAGAAAGTCTGCTGTTTCAGTATGATGATAAAATACATGATTACAACAGAATTTAATATGACAGTTTGCTACCATTTTAAATGCACTAATACTGAAAAAAATATTGTAAAAGTGGAATATACCACTAAAGAAAAACATTACAAATTCAAATTTCTTTAAGACATCTTATGCAAACTTTTCCTTTGGTATCTTTTCATTTTTTAAAAAAAATAATGATTTTTTGCAGAATTTTAATTTAAGCCAACATAGAAATAAATATCAAAGTCCATATTTACTAACATTTGAAAACCCCAATATACTACCAGACCTAAATGTGTGCTTTGTTCTTTCTGTAATAGTTTATAGAGCCACACTTCTATTTTCAAGGAAATAATTTAAGATAAGGATTTGGCCAGGAAAGTAATTCACTTAAGTCATAAGTTTTTGCTGTAGGTAAACAAAATGATCTAACAGGAGACCTACTAAACAACTCAGTCAAGTTATCACTGAGCAATATTAACATGCTTGAGATAAATTTATTAGAACTGAAGGATCAGAAACTATTGATATCCAGAGCCAAAGGAGTGGTAACAGGTGAGTCCAGATGGCTGGGATCTTAAACAACAGAAGAAAGGTGATTAGAGAAAGACAAGCTTTCAACAAATGTTATCGCTAAAATGTAAGGATTCTTTTTCTTAACTTCAACAGAACAAATTGCATCAGTAACCTAAGCATGATTCATTACAACTGGAAATGGGTACATAATTAGTCCTTTACAGGACTGAAAAATTTGTGGTATTTTTAATTCCTTTTTCTTTCCTCCGTTTTAATAAATATTTTTATTTCATATACACAGACGTTTGCATATATATTTGATAGATACAATTTGTAATTTAGCGACATTGAACTGTTGGAGCAAGTCCAGAGGAGGGTCACGAAGTTGATAAGATGACTGAAACAACTCCTCTATGAAGGCTGAGAAAGTTGGGGCTGTTCAGCCCAGAGAAGGGAACATTGTGTGGAGACCCTATAGCAACATTGCAGTATCTGATGGAAGCATGCAGGGAAGTCTGAGGGTTCCTAAATATCTATTTAGGCTAGATATTAGGAAGAAATGTTTTACTGTGAGGGTGGTCAGACACTGAAACAAGTTGCCCAGGGAGGTTGTGGGTGTCCCAGCCCTGGCAGTGTTCAAAGCCATGTTGGATAAGGCCTTGAGCAATCTGTTCCAGTGGGAGGTGTCCTTGCACATGGCAGGGGTTATTGGGACTAGATGATCTTCAAGGTCCATTCCAACCATTGATATAGGTTAGTCCCTTCTAAACACACAGAGATTAAAGAGAGGAAGAAAGGAAGAGAGGAAGAAAGGAAGAGAGGAAAGAAGAAAGGAAGAAAGGAAGAAAGGAAGAAAGGAAGAAAGGAAGAAAGGAAGAAAGAAAGGAAGAAAGGAAGAAAGGAAGAAAGGAAGAAAGGAAGAAAGGAAGAAAGGAAGAAAGGAAGAAAGGAAGAAAAGAAGATCATCAGTCCTGCCACCACATAGGCTTTGTGGATGTACCTTTTTACGAATAAGTCTTCCCCGCCCCGGGGTTAAGTTTCTCACTTTCTATGCTAATTAATTGTCATGTGTAGTTTGTTTTTCTAGACCTTTCTGGAAATCAGTTGAAGGGCTTCAGGGTTCTTTGGTGGTCTTGACCTCTCCCTCCTGGACCAACCTTTTGTCATCAGTCCATGTTTGCTTCTTTACCTCATTCCTGCAACTGTACTGCACCATGTTGTGCTTATCTCCAAGAGTCCAAATTGTTTGCCTAGAAAAGTGCTGCCCTACTTTCTGGAATGCTCCCCCACCTCTGGTCATATTCTTACTTGTTTGCACAGCATGTACTTACCAAGAGACCTCAGTTGGTGCCATGGCTATCTGCCTATCGGTATTTGAGACATACACATTAGCCCCTTATCTTTTGGGCTTCTGCAATAGTTACTTGTTTAAATAGACCCTTCTAGTTGTGTGAAACTATTTCAGCCAATTGAAGATACCAAAGACTTGGCAAATTGTGAAGAAAATCTGATGCACTATAACTGTCAGGATTTATGCTTTTGTTTGTTTAAGATGTGATGATGAATTTGGACAGAACCATAAGTTCCATCTTAAACTTGCTCAGCTTAATAGTAGAGCTCCTAGACCTTGTCAACTTGCTTCTATTATATTAAAACTAAATAAAGGCAGAAACTCTGACCTTTTAATTCTGATGTGAAATTAGAATTCTTATATAGCAAAAGAGAAATAAAATGCCTTTGGGTCTTCCCAGTCCTCCATGGAGGCTTTAGCTGCTGCTAGGTGCTCTCATGCTTCAGTGGGTACTGGGCATATGTTTCCTACAGGCTTTTTTTGAAAACTCAAGTTACTGCAACTCTTAACCCATATGACAACCTGAGGTTCTGGAAGAGAAAAAAAATGGTGGTTACAATTGGGTTGTCTAACTTCTGATATTCTTTCCCATATAAAATTAAATGCAACAAGTCACAATGTTTTGTTGGGATTTTTAATCACAGTGCAAAAAGAGTTGGCTACTTAGATTTCCACAGTAGCATTAGATACTTTTAACTGTTCATAAACTTTGCCTAAATACAGAGGCCTGTGTGCATCCTCCAAGATATCATCATAGCCAACTTATGTACCCAAAGTTTACAAAGCGAAAAAAGACCAAGGCACGAGTACTGACATTGCAATAATTAAATATAGAAACAACTTGCTTCTGCCTTTTTTTAGAAACACTAACATCCCTTTAAATCCATACCATCACACCAAAGCTGCAATCATTGTGGTCTGTGTCTCTAGTGGCATCTATTTGAATATGTTCAGAATCAGTGAAAAATTAACTGCAGTGAACAAGAGGAGTCAAAGAAAAAGTTGTAGGATACAGCAAAAGTTGAAAAGAGTGGTTGCCTTCTGTTCTCTCTGATTCCTTTTGTAAAAAGATCCCTCTCTCTTTTGTCTTGACAGAGAAATAAGATCTGAAATGTTCAGGCTCTAGTTAAACTCAATCTTATTAGAATTTCTTGAGCAACAGAAAGGAAATTGAATTTGTGCAGAAGTAGAAAACATCCTTATGAAAACCTCTAGGCACCCTGTAAATTGCTTAAACAAATTATGTAATTAAATGTGCAAAATACATTTTCAATCTCAGTTTGCTATATTAGGTTTAAAAACTCAACTCTGAAAAATAGCCACACAATTTTTATATTGTCTCATTAAGCTCTATTACTACTTTAATTATCAATAAAATTTTACAGTGCAGCATGCCCTAGATGTTTATACAGCATCAGCCCCTTCATTTCTTCTTACCTGACAGCCTCCCAGCACAGAGTAGCCAGGATGTCGCAGTGAGAAGTGCCCTTCTTGTGTAACTTGACATTCAGTACCAGGTTAATCATGGAATTATACTAGCAAACAAAGAATGCCATAGGTTGCATCTGCGTGTTTTGATTATAAATATCCTTGTTTGGTTTTTTTCTACAAACTTCATAAAATTAGGAAGTAATGCATCACAAACCTATATCAGAGATTGAGCAACTCTGCTTGTGTCAGCAACCAAAGCCTTCGAAGCCACAAAGCCACTGAAGCAGTTGAAGTCATGGTGATGAGACAATTAGGTAATGTTTCAACACGCAGTGAACACAGGAGGTTGTCACAGGATGCTCCTAAAGCTTCCTTTCCACTAGCTGGTCCAGAAAGACTTGGAAAAGAAAATAAAAACAAATAAAACAACCAGAACTCAAAGAGCATATTGCTCTGAATATTCCTGCAAGATTTAACTGAAGAGCTTCCAAAGGGAAAGTTTTTCCTCTGTTGTTTTTAATAATTCTTGTTAGGGTTGTTTTGTTTTGATTTTAACCAACAGATGTAGGATCAGAAATGTGTGTACATCTGCAGATGCCAATTTTGTGCCTCATGCATATTTCATAAAAAACTAGCATTGAAATGAAGAAAAATTGCTTTTTTGGAGTCGCTGTAAGGCCATATATTTGTTTAATTTTAGTATATTTCTCCCACGCAAGAAAAGACTCTCAAGGAAAGCAAACAAGGATTTGAGAACATAAGTGATGTGTTTAGATACTTAAAAGTATTCTAAACAGATAACAAACTAACTGGCTCATTCCTAATAAATTGAACAGACAGTAGTGATTTGAACGAACAAAACTGTTGTGCCACCTTATATTGGCTCTCATTTTAAATATAGCATTTTGTCATAGATCTAGATTCCTGTACTCTCATTCTCATGGCCTCAGTTCAATCCTGAAATACACAGGTAATCTATATTGTCATCTGGAGGTTAATAAAATAATGAAGCAACCTGTGGATATCAGTCAAGATATTTCTAAATATCAGAGTCACCATCCCGGGAAATATTTTAAAGACATGTTGATGTGATGATTAGGTTTAGTGGTGGACTTGGCAGTACTGGGTTAATGCTTGGACTTGATGGTGTTAGAGGTCTTTTCTGACCTAAATGATTCTGTAATTCTATGATAAAAAAGTTCCTGAGAAAAAGGGCCACTGCTATGAGGATCTTGAAATGGTCACATTATCACACACTGGCAGCCCCTGTATTTCTTTCTTATGAGTCTTTAAAGCAAATATTTATGTAAATGGTTTAACAAAGAATGTTCACAGATAATTCAATTACTATATAAAATCTATGTAAAAATATAAGAAATATATTTTCTTATATAAATATAGAAACTATATTTAGAGCTGTTCAAAAGCTGAAATCCTAACTTGATTCTTTCACTTTTCTATCATAGAATACTTGCTATACTACATTAGGTAAATACGTTGATGGATAGATGTGCTATGGGAATTTTAAAAAATGAATTATTGGAGAAAAAGTACCCCACTTGAAATCACAAAAGTAAAAGCAGGAGAACTAAATTATTTTTAATTACGGATGGTTCAGTGTAGTTCAGTATGGTTTCCATGTCTGAGAACTTTTCTCTGACAGACAACTAAAAAGTCTCCTATCTGAATTCTCCTCTTTACATAAAAATTGTTTTACTGTACTTTAAAGGGTAAACAATATATCTGATGTGAATTTACTGTCCTGGTTCTAACTGAGGAACAATGTGAGGAGACAAGATGTACAAATTCTGGAAAAAGACGTTGCTAATTAGTCAGAACTGTTTTCAAAATCTTTCTCTTTGGGATATATAGGATCCCTTGCTCTTCCACAGCTATGGAAGAGAAGCACCTCTTGCCATTTTTGTATGTGATTCCCACTCCAAGCCCAGTCCCAATGTCACACCTGTCTCCACTGTGTTCTGCTGCTCTACCTGTTCCAGAGAGACTCCCATAGCCTCTGCTGGCCTTGTCCATACTCTGTCTGCCTACTGTGAAGTCTCAGGCATTGACCCAGATCAGTGAACCCCAGATTGCCCCATGCCAGAGACAGAGTTTGAGCTACCCAGTAGGTAATGTGGAAAGTCAGGAAGTTTGAGCTTAAATGCCTAATATGAGCTCCAAGATGACTTGACAGTGCAGATAATATCATAATTTCTATGCACACTAAACTACCCAAGATAGTAAATAAAGATAAGGCATGCTAATATGAGCAGAAGAAAAATTATTTCACTCTCCCCTTGTGGAGTCAAGTCAAGATAGAACAGGACAGTTGCTACATTTCCAGATATTCTAAAGACCGTACAAGACAAACACAAGAAATAGTTTTATCAGGAATGAGTTTTACAGTATTTGATTTTTCTGCTTCAGTTCTCAGCCCAGGAAATGTAAGGTTAGACAAAACTAGGAACAATATATTTTCATCAGCTTGATGTTTATCTGCACAAAATCTTGTATGCTATCTTAAATAATATAGAATACTTTGACAGATACAAAACTAAACTAACAGTAAGCTTCAGAGATGTATGAAATTTTTTCATTATATACATCTGAAAGGTTCTGATATGTTTAGTAATCATGTTTCCTTTTTCATTGGCTAACACTACATTGATGTCATATTATAAACAGGCCACATTAGTTTTTTAGTTCCAGCTCAGCAATCAAGGTTTCTAGTAACTTGTTATCTTTTTCTTGCTCCATATGGCAATATTTTTATTTGTATTTTTTTGTTTTGTTTTCTCTAAAAAAAATTCCATTGAAATGAAAAAAAAATCAAGAAAAATTCACTGTCTGGAATTATGTTTAGAGTAATCATATTGAAATACAAACTGAACAGAAGAGATTAATACCTATGTTGTGCAACCAAGACCTGAAAATTCTCATGATGTACTTAAGGAACTTCAAGAATATATAGAATAAGATTTAAAGGGAAAAAAATGAAAATTCAATATTTAAATATTTTATTTTTTAGTGTTTCCTTGCAAGTTTTGGTTAAAAAGTAAAGGATTGGTGAAATAGAATATCAGTAGCTTGTGTATCGGGCAGGATAACTGAAACTAATTACGGATCTACTTGGTATAATACCACATGTGCTTTTCTAATCCCCAGGATTGCTAATTGATTTAGAAAATTATGAGATTCCAAGAAAGCTAACCAATTTGTTTATATTTGCTTAATTGATAAATAATATGAGTTTAAGGTTAAAATTGGCATTTTACTCACTGTTTCTCCATTTGGGATGAAGAAACTAACCTATAGAACAGAAAAAAGTGAACTTTATGATAGTTACCCAGGTATGGAGAGTATGTCAGCTTTAAACTGACTCTTGACTTTAGCAGTCCTTAATCATTGCTGTCCCACATTAACACAGTCCCTTCGTTTGACTTTATGCCCTAGCCCCAGACATAAGGGTATGTAGTGATAGGACAAGGGTTAATGGATTTAAATTGAAACAAAATAGGTTTAGGTTAGTTATTAGAAAGAAATTCTTTTCTGTGATGGTGTTGAGGCACTGGCACAGGATACCCAGAGAACTTGTGGAATACACCCTATTCCTGGAACTGTTCAAGGCCAGTTTGGATGGAACTTTGAGCAACCTGGTCTAGTGGAAGTTGTCTGTGCCCATGATAGCGGGTTTGAAACTAGATGATCTTTAACGTCCTATCCACACCCACACCATTCTATGATTCTATGATGTGGCATAGATATGGCATATTCTTCCTTTACTGAAGGAAACTATACAGCTGCTTGGCAGACTCAGAGTAACAGTTGCAAAATAAATAGATCAGTCACCAAAGTCAGATTCTTTGTGGAAACTGGCCATCAACAACATCATGAGAAATTGCTGAATTTCAGATAAATTCTGAAAGGTCTCTCAAAGGACACACTGAAATGCAGAGGAACTCATCACAATTTCCTTCAGAAAAGTGAGATCTTCAAACGGTTGAAAACACTGAAGTAAAAGTTCTAACAAATGGCTCTTTTTAATAAAAGCTAAAAATTCATATCCTGTATTCAGATGAATACACAGAATCTAAGACAATGACAATGAAAAGACAGGTGCAAATTTTTGACATATTTTAGTAAAGACAGGAAATCCTGTGAATTTCCTTAAAGAATATCTGTAGTTCAACATATTACTTGCATTTAACAAGGAGGTGATGCCTACATCTTTGCATAAATCAACATCACTCTGTGATTTCACCTTCCATTGTTAGATGTTTAATAATTTAAAATAATTTTTTGGAGGGTGCTTTTTCCTGTATTCTCTTATTATCACTAGTTTTAAATTACTTTTTTTTAGTTGAAGATATGTCTCAGATTTACAAACAGAAGGTTTGATAATATCTACTAATCTCATCTACCAATCATATAGTCTCCCAGATATATCTTCTTTAGTCTGACGAAGGGAGTAATACATATTTCTGCAACTTCAAGCTTCTAACATTGAGTATCATTTCCAGAGTTCCCAATCAGTTTTGGTGCCATTAATATTTTTTTTTGTGAAAGTTTCTTCATTTAGTGAAAACAGTTTCTAAATTCTTCAACTGGGATAAAGCACTACTTATGCTATTCCATTTTAAAGTATTATGTGGTATTTTAACCTTCGGGGAAAAAAAACAAACACAACAACTCAAAATCTGTTTAATATTTACTGTCATATTTTCAAATGCTAACAAAGTGATACTCAGTCTCCCATGTTTCAATTTTTTATAATAAAAACATTATGGTCTTGCCATATTGCTTCAGCAGCATTTTTATATTTAAAAAGAACACTTTTCCCAAAAGTTCCTTTGAAACAAAATTGAAATAATAAAACAATTACGCATGCCAAGTCTCCACTTCCCTGAACAGTGTTTTCAAGTATTGAAAGGAATTCCACAGTTAATTATTTCTTCTATTCCCTTGTTAATCTCTCTTTTTCCAACATCAAACCTATTAATTTAGTCATTAAAAATACCATGGATAGGATCCAATTCACCTGACTTTAGACATCTATACTGAAGAACTTCATGTGAAGTACTTAGTTCAATTACATTAAGCAAAGACAAAGCAGCATAATAAAATCACAGAAATGTTTGGATTGGATAGGACCTTTAAAGATCGTCTAGTTCAGCCCCCATTGTAATGCATGGAAACCTCTTCCACTAAATCAGGCTGTTCAAAGTCCTATCCAATCTGGCTTTGAACACGTCCAAAGATGGGGAAGCTGTAGTTGCACAACTTCTCTGGGCAACCTGTTCCATTGTTTCACTACCCTCATAATTAAAAAAATTCTTCTATATATCCAATATAAACCTACCCTCTTTCAGTTTAAAACCATTGCTACTTTTCCTGTCACTGAAGGCCCTGGTAAAAAGGCTCTCTTCATCTTTCTTATAAGTCCACTTCAAGTACTAAAAAGCCACAATAAGGTCTCCCTGGAGCCTTCTCTTCTCCAAGCTGAACAACCTGGAGAACAACCGCCTCGGCCTTTCATCATAGCAGTAGTATTTCAGACCTCTGATCATTTTCATGGCCCTCCCCTGGACCCACTCTGACAGTTCCATGTCTTTCTTATGCCAGCCAGCCCCAGAGCTGGATTCAGTCCTCCAGGTGGACTCTCAAGAGAGTGAAATAAAGTGGAAGAATCACCTCTTTTGACATGTTGGCCACACTTCTTTGTACACAGCCCAAGATAGGGTTGTCTCTCTGGGCAGTAAGTGCACATTCCTAATTCAAGTCCAATTTTTCATTCAGCCATATCCCCAAGTCCTTCTCTTCAGGACTGCTCTATATCCATTCATCCCACCATCAGTGCTGATACTGGGGATTGTCTCAAGCCAAGTGCAGGACTCATCTTGTAGAACATCAAAAGGTTCTCATGGGACCACTTCTTAAACCTGTCCAGGACCCTCCGGATGGCATCCCTTCCCTCAAGTGTATCAACTGCACCACTCAGCTTGGTGTTATCCGTAAACTTGTTGCAGGTGCACTCAGCCCCACTGTCTATGTCATTAACAAAGATATTGAACAGTATTGATTCCAGTATGGACCTCTGAAGGTTACCGGTTTCCGCTTGAACACTGAGTTACTGACTGCAACTTTAGATGTGGTCATCCAGTCAATTCCTTATCCATCAAACCCATATCTCTCCAATTCACAAGTAATAATGTTGTATGGGACCATGTCAAACACCTTACAGAAGTCAAAGCATATGGCATCAGTTGCTCTGCTCTTATCCACCAACACAGTCACTCTATTGCAGGATTAGTCAGGCATGACTTGCCCTTGATGAAGACAGTGAAAATGTCTCTAAACTCTATCTTCCATTTACCTTGAAATAATTTCAAGTAGTAGGGTCCATGATCTCACAGAGTGCAGAGGAGAGGCAGACCATTTCATAGTTTACAGAATCCTCCTTTTTAAAATGTATATGATTTTTCCCTTTTTCCAGTCACTAGGGCCCTCACCTGCATGCCATGGCTTTTAAAATGATGTAGTATAGCATAATAATTATATCTGCCAATCTGGGGTGCAGTCCATCTGATTTGGTTTAAACGTCTGCCATAGAGTACAAGTAATCTCTCCTATATGAAACAATTTCTCGCAAAGAATAACTAGGGACTGTAGGGTGACAATTCAGATATAGATATTATAACATAAACATAAATTAACTGGTTTTTTCCTTGTCCTTACCACTATCTTTCACGGTCAAAAAGTAGCAAGTTTTATTTTTTTATTATTTCTTTCCTTTTATTGGCATTCAAATTTTGAGAACTAGTCAAACAGTCCAGTTATCATTCCACAGCAGAAACAAGAACATTTTTACTTCTATCCCCTTCACTGGACAGAACTGACTAACCTAAAAAAATTTCTAATGTTTTGCAGACAGATTCATCTAGTGAGTACACACAGAAGAAGTAAAATGATATAGGAGGAGCAGATGTTGATATTTTCATTTTGACATGTATCATTTCTATGTCCTGCATGGAACAAAAAATAAAAATCATACAAAGGAAATAACATCTTTTATCAAATTTTTATTCATCCATTTATCAAATTTTTATTCATCCATCTATTATTTAGATTACACTTATTATAAAATATTATGTAGATATTTGTCTGGAGTTTTGCCAGGCTCACTGCAAGACAGTGAATTTAGGATCAGGGAGCTGGAAAGGTACTAAGATAATTTCAGGAATATATATGTATCTTTACATGCAACTACATATGCATATTTACAGATGGACCTTTGCACACAAGCTTGATCAAGTATACCAGATAGGTAAGGAAAAATTTATAATACACTGTAACCCATGGCCAAGAGATTCATCTCTCTGTGATCAAAAGCCCAGTTTGTATAGCACAGTTGGGCAGCTTTATGTCAGAGAAAATTGCTGCTGAGGTGTGACAAAGTACAAAAGTTAAATCCAGGTAAAATAAGAAAAACAAAAACACAGACAGAAGTAAAATTATTGAGACAATAATAGCCACCAATTCAAAGATTCAAGGAAAATTAAAGAAAAAATAAAACACACAAAACAAAAACAAACAAACAAACAAAAAACCCAAACACAAAACCAGAAAAACAACTGACAAGGTTTCTTGAGGAATACAGCCCTAAGACAAAAA
Source organism: Manacus candei (assembly GCF_025592945.1). Taxonomy (NCBI): domain Eukaryota; kingdom Metazoa; phylum Chordata; class Aves; order Passeriformes; family Pipridae; genus Manacus; species Manacus candei. Next base: position 30,221,179 of record NW_026138056.1, on the reverse strand, counting down.
CACAGAGAATCAGTGAATGGGTATTTAGTAAGATTAAGGATCAGCCCTCTGCAAGGAGCAGAAGCAGCACTTCTACAGCTGACTGATGACTGCCTGGCCAGCAGAGACTCATCTGGTGTCTCCTCAGGGCTGGTGAGCAAATTAATACTAATCATAGCAGCATGACTTTGCTATCAGCTGCATATATGAGACAATAAATAATTGCTTTGAACATTTAAGCTGTATATCCTGCTTGTAGAATCTCTGTGAATGGTAAAAGATACCTGAACATAAGTCACCCAATTAAGGAGGTTGCAGTTCCCCATTTTACACTGGGGAACTGCTTCTGCATGTGGAATATAATTCTCCTGAGCTTTTGATTTACTTGCACACTTTGATACAGTCTGTGAATTAACTCAGTGTATGGTAGATTATTGTTCTGACCATGACCACATCAAGAGTCTATTTGTTCTAAGAAGAAATAGAATAGATATTTCTGGAACTCTGAAAATCAGATAAAAACAAACCCAAGGAAATTCACAACACGTTTGTACACTTGCACCAGAACTATTTTTTCTTCCTGGTTGATTCTACAAAGTCAACATTCATTTCTGAGGTAATTGCTGTGCTTTCTGGAAGTTCAATTATGTTTTGTAATCCCAACAGTATTTTACCAAAGAGTGTGCAATGTTATTATAATTAGTTCTTTACATGGTGAAGATTTATTTTTTTATGCCTTCTTCCTATTTTAGTCATTTTCTCTTTAATATTACCAACATTTCAGCAATTTCTACTGTGTCATTAATTAGTTCAATCTATACTTCTCCCCCCATGAAGAATCTAACTGTGAAACAGATTTCTCAGGTAACAGACATTTCAATATCCTTTCTTTCAGCAAACCTGAATGAGTTTGTACTACTAAAGCAATGCCTTTGCCAGCAGTTCTTAAGTATTTTAGGTATGTGTATGTATGTGTTTATACATATACTCCATTGCATGCACCTAATTAAAGGCTTTTTTTTGAGCTTTAGGAAAAGTACTGCAGCTTTGACATCTAAAACATTTTGCCAGTAGCCTTAATCAATGTAGTGTGTTTTATCATCTACTAAATAGCCACAGGCACTGATCAATACAATAGCAGAACCACTTGTCATTAATCTCAATCTGTTCTAGGTCAGTACCTTGTTACCTTTTACTGAGAGTTTTTAATCTATATGTAAGATATCCTTTTCTTCTTCTTTGTCATTGTACTTTTCCCACTCATCCCCTAACAAAGGAGCTAAGCTTTTTTCTGGTGAGTTCTACTTGAACCCCAAAATAAAATTCGAGATTGTCAAGGTTTTGTCTCCTTTCTTTTAAAAAATCCATTTTCAACACTGCAGTAATGGTATTTTCTTGGCACAATAGCAGTAAAATGCGGAGGGTCTGTCATTGATTTGAATTATGTTTCCAGTAGTTATTATCATTCCATGTATTAGAGAGTTGTCAAAATTCTTAATATTAAAATACAGAAAATCATAAATGGAAATCATAAACTTTAAAGTCATATCTTAAAAAATACAGGTTCACGAATCTGCTTTTGCTCTTAGTTGTTTTCTACCAATAAGGAATTGCCTTGAACACAAAACCAACAGTAATACCTAAATAACCATCAGACTTGCTAGACCTTGTGAATGGCATTTATTTAACCTAAGCTATGTTAAAGTCAGACATCAAAACTAAAAAGTCCTGGGTGTATTTAGAGTCAACAGGGAGAGATCTGCCTGCAGAGGATAGGGCCTCCCTTACTAGGCTGAATATCCAAAAAACTACCATTTAAAACCAGTTTGACAGAATACCAGATTTCTTATCCAACCTTAAGAGATCTGCTCAGCAGATGGTAGTCTTTCTTTTTTCTTCTTTGTTACCAGCAGTAAGTGCTTGGATTCATCTTGCACAACTTTAGCCACTAAGAATAATTAATTAATGCAATCGCAGTACAGATTTCTGTGTGGAATTGATCATCCTTTGACAATGCCTCTCTCGTTTCCTTTCCAGTAATCACAGAATCAGATAACCAGAATAATTTATAAGCTTAACGTTTGGATGGCTAAAATGAAGGTGACGTCAAAGCTTGGGCGACTGTAAGTGCCCTTTCTATAGAGCAAACTTTGCATGGATTAAAGCAAATAGGTAATGGATGTCTCATGTGTTAGCAATACACAGAAACTGCTTTCCTGACTGTCCAAAAAATTCATGTGAAATCTTGTCACCAGAGGTTTGAAATTGAATCATAAACCAGTTTGGATTTGAGGGTGCCTATAAAGGTAATCTAGTACAAAGTTCCCTGCAATGAGCAGGAGTATTTTTAACTAGATCAGATTGCTCAGAGTCCAACCTCACCTTGAATGTTTCCAGAGCTGGGGTATCCACCATCTCTCTGGGCAACCTGCTGCAGTTTTCACCACCCTCTTTATAAAAAATTTCTTCCTTATGTTATATAACATCATAATGTATTTAAATTCTTGAACTGCCTCTACAAATGGAGTCCTAGCCTTTGTGACAAAGTGCATTCAGTACAATTGTCAGACTGTTTTGCTCAGAGTGGCATTCCATACCGTGGACTTTCAGAAAGAAACTAAGTGACATCAGAATAATCACAGAATCATATAGTGGTTTGAGTTGGAAGGGACTGTAAAGATCATGGGCAGGGGCACCTCCCACTAGACCAGTGTGCTCAAAGCCCCATCCAACCTAGCCTTGAACACTTGCAGGTTTAATAATTTGGTTGGTATAAGCACAGCCAAATATCGACCATATAAAATGTAGTTAAAACCACCTTATTTTTAAAGGTTAATTAAAAGTATAATTGATTATAATAAATATTTACAATCTTTTAATATAAAGAGCAATGATTTACTAGAACAGGAGAGCTACTTAGGTATTTCTGCTGGTAAAACAAATCCTAATGCAGGAATAGATACCAGCAATTAATCTGTCATGATTTAGCTACCCTGAAAGTGATTAATTTTGACTAATTGTGCTCATCTAGTAGGCTTTTACTTAATTATCCTAGAAAGGGAAACAAAGAACAGTTTACACAGATGTGTGTATCTGTATTGGGCTCCACTTGAATTGACTGTGACAGAAAGCTGAAGTATCAACATTTCACATTAAGGGCTGAGAGAGATGGCTCCTTCTACCAGATCAGCATCAGGCACAATAATCTTGCGGGACAAGGACTCTCACTTCCCAAAAAATCTGAACAATGCCTAGTGTATTGATGCCTTGCAATTCTTTTGTTGTTTTGTTTTGAATTATACTGTAATTGAAAAAAAATCTGCTTCAAAACATATGGGATTCTGAGGCTTAAAATGTTTCTAGAAACAAAGAGCCCCTGAAGCTGATGCCATTTCTTCCATTTATCTCCAGTAATGGAGTGGGAGACGATTCTGTAAGTATAGGAACCATCTCTGAGAATTGTCCATAATGATATGTACAAGCATCCTCTCAATTTCTTAAGGTTTATCTAATGTGTAATATAGAATTTGTGTATAATACCAGCAAACGGACATCACTGGTTGCAAGAAGCAGAGCCAGAGGGAGGAAAGCAAAGACATTCTGGAGATGCTACAGAGCACATAACTGCAGAACCTGTCTAGTGACCCAAAACAACCTGTAAAGGATATGCATTTGTCATCATCCACGCCTCAGGACTTCCAGTGTTCTTCCACACTAGGCATGCAGCATAAGTCTATTCTGCAAGTGGAAAAATTTATTTTTTTTAAGAGAGTGCTCAAAAAATATACATAGAATATATGTATATAGAGTATGTCTGTATCACGCACAGATTCCTCAGAGAGCTCCAAAACTTGAATTACTGGAGTCTCCTGAACAGTTGTCTATCAAAGCTAATTAATTGCTACTGAAAAGAGGAGGTAATTAGCTTGGGAGCAACTCTTCACTGTCATAGCCTTATCTTTTCAGGTATTGAAACTTCTGAACCCTGTTACTATTATCATTATAATAGCACCACATAACAAGCTAAGGTGTCTTTTATGGGCTGGTATTGACTACAACACACAGGGCTGCTCAGCTGCTGTACTGGGCCTGCAGTGCTGCCAGTTATTAAATAAATGTAGGGTGCAGAAAGATGAGAGCAATGCCACATGTCAGTAGTGTGGTACTAAGAAGCTGAATAGAGGAGAAAGTCATGGTCACTCCAGGCCTCAGGTCTTGTATCATTTTCTGAAACAAACAGTGCCATATGCCTGTGGAGTTACAGGAAAGGCATGAGTGATAGAAGTGATAGAGGTGGAAGTAAATGAGGGAGGAAAAGGCAGAGCCATGAGGTCCATATAACAAGTCTCAGTTTTAAAATGGAAATATCTTCTGCTTTAGCTATCAATACTTCCAAGGTGTTGTTTGTGTAAGTGAATGTGTATTGTAGGCAAGACACTTGTAAATTAAATATTTTATTTACTGTATGGAACATTATTTATCTTGTTCCTCTGTTCAGTCAATTGCACAACCACTTGATTTTCACCATATAAAAAAATGGAGAAGGCACAGGGGAGATTTTATCAATGTCTACAAAAAAAGCAGGTGCAAAGGAGTCTAGAAGACAGAGACGAACTCTTCTCAGTGGTACTCAATGACAGGGTAAGTGGCAACAGGCACAAATTGAATTACAGGAAATTCCATTTTAAAATAAGAGATTTTTCAGTGTGATGGTAGTTAAACTCTGCAAGAGGCTGCCCAGTCCAATAGTAGACTCTCCATCCTTGGAGATAGTTAAACTCCAGCAGGACACAGTCCTAGACAACCTGCTCTAGCTGATCCTGCTCTAAATAGAGGTTAGACAAGATCATCCTCAGATGCCATTCAACCTCAGTTTCTCTGCGACTCCATAGTGGGTCAAACACATCCTCCATTGAGTACAGGAAGCACTATTCATAAGGCACGCCTTATCTTATTGATGACATAACTCAATTATGAGTCAGGGTGTTCCCAAATAGTTTATTAGATTCCATATTAGATCAAATTCTGTTCATGTTTCAAATTAAGCTAAGGGGTTAAGAAAAAAAAAGATTTTGTGAAATACTTATTAATAAAGCCAGTATTTGAGTGCCATCATTTAAGGATAACATAGAGAAATATAATAATCAAGTAATACAGTTGATTTGGAATAGTAAGAATAAAATGCCAACAGGGAATGCCAAAAATTTGATTTATATGTTTGATTTTGAGTTTTAACTGAAATACAAAATGTAAGAACCTAGAGGGGCATAATATGGGACAAAAGAACATATGTGATTACATCCTGAGCTCCACTGATCAGCATATGGTGCTGTACTAAAGTGCGTAGTTGGTATTCACTCCTATCTTGTTTTAAAGAGAACAATCTGTCCTCAGAGGAAACCCCAGAAGAACTGGTTTCTTACCACATCCCTGGGGAAACATTCAGCTCAGGAACAGATATGATTTTACATGAGAAATATACATTTTACAAAAGGACTAAATGTTAAATAATAAACCTTTTCTTTTCATCAAATTTTAAGGATTTCCAGAAAAGTGCTTTCGCTGATTTCAGTGGCCCTCTTCTAGGGGTTGGATCCATAAAAGTATTGTGAATAGCAATGCTCCAAGTTGCAGAAGAAGACTTCTAAGTACTCTTTATGCTGTCAGAATATACAGTACAGTCATTTATAAGGTACAATATATATATGTATATATATACAATATACATATATATATATACAATGGATGTGCATGTAAATTATGGAAAATAAAGTATCTTAAGTCCTTCCCAGAGTTTGCTGCCATAAAACTCTTTATTTTACTTCAGATTTGCTGCACTTCCATTTATCATAGGTTCAAGGCATAAAGTTACTTGTTTTCTAGATACTTCTTTCTAAATGCATTAAACTGATACAGCAAAGGGGTGTTGGACTAGGTGATCTTTAAAGGTTCCTTCCAACCCGTTGGCATTGGTCTGGGAAAACTCTCTGCTTTTCACACTGCTGCTCAGTTTGGGAAACCTTTTAATTATCCATAAAATGTGAAAATACTCTGAGATGTACTGATAGTGGAAACTTTATTCATTCCCACCAAGGACTAGTGAACATGTGAGAAGCTGAGAGAATGTTCATAAAATTTAGACATCAGACAAAGGTAGGTGAAAAACACATGGAAAAAAGTCACTGTTTTGGGTGACCAGAAGTGAGCATGTCAATTACTCTGGATCTGACTTTGTTGTTACTTTATGGACTGGAAGTAAAAATTATAATGATTACAATTAGTTGAAAGAAATCAGAAGTGTGAGCACAGGCCATGCTGTATGTGCACTTTTTTCTGTTGATGGTCTAGAAATGAGGCAGAGTGCACTCACAAAATTTGCCTGTGATACTAAATTGAAAGGAGTGGTTGACATGCAATTTGACAGAGCTACAGTTCAGAGGCTTAAGTTGAAAAAGACTTAGACTTAAGACTTAGTAGAAGCTCTGCAGAACTCAGGAATCACAGCTGACATTAAGTGGAGTTTAAGCCAGCAGTGCTTGCTTATTGTAAGATATATGTCATATATGGGATCATAGTGTGACCAAAGTCTGGGTAGAAGTCTACTTAGCATTAGTGAGACTGAACCTGGAATTTTTGTCTATCTTCATAGTATCAGGAGGAATAATAAGGGCAGCAGTAACAAATTCCAGCTTGGGAGCTTCTATATGGATATTAGGAAAATTTTTTGAGATTTGCTTAGACAAAACCACTGCTAAACTGATCTAGAGTGAGCAACAGTCCTGCTTAAAATAGGAGGCAGCAATATGTGACCTACATAAGTCCCTTCCAACTCATATTTTGATGACTGTAAAATACCAATTCAGAATATTTTGTTCTATTTGGTTTTAGTTGGCCAAACAACAGAATAACAGAGAAGACAGAAGAGTTAGGTCATACATGTAATGTAATATATAGCATATTCCTGACATAGTATGCTAGGTAAAAAAGGTAGTGTCTGCATATTCAGAATCTCTGAATTTAGATTTACCTTTTCTTTCACTTTAATTCTCCAGTATAAAAGAGAAAAATTCAAAGGCATAATGAAACTCATAAAAGAAAGCCAGAGAAGTGATCAGATATACTGCAAGATGTTTTCAAACTTTTTTGTAAAAAGTGGACTGAATAAATCAATTTTTACCATTATCAGTAAAAAATCATTAATTATCATATAAGTAATATAAACTAAATTCTTCTGTATTAGTTTCAATTAAAAAAAAGATGTACAAATTTATTTCAAAGAAACCTGAAGGATAAGGGATTAAATAGATTAATACTTCCTAGACATAAAAAAAAACCTTTAAAAAAGTTAATTTTCATGTCATTGAAGAAAAAAATAAAGAGAATTTGCAGGTAAATTTGCAGTGGGTGTGGATATATTTCAATATTTTAAATTACTTTTATTTAACACAACTATCAAAACTTAAAATAGACCTTAATTTCATGACATTTAACCCAAAGAAAATACCATGTACACTCACATATAAAATGAAATATGGGAACTTCTTGTGCACCCCAGCCCCCTCACCAGTGGGATGGGGTGAGGAGAAGAAAAGGTGCTGTGTAAGCACTGCTCAGTAATAACTAAAACATCTCTGTGTTATCAACAATTTCCAGCACAAATTCAAAAAATAGCCCCATAAAAGCTACTGTGAAGAAAACTAACTCTATTCCAGCCAAAACCAGCACAGGCAGACAGCCTGTGTTCACCATTATCATGTAAAAAAGACGCATAATAAGCTTATCATTTGCAAAAATAAGTACATGTAAAGTGAAAAGAAGAACAAGCATTAGTAACAGTAGGGCAGTAGATACAGCAAAATAGTTATCTCCTTCTGTCCGAATTTATCACTCTGCATCTGGAACATCCTGTCCAGTTTGGAGCCATTCCAACACAAAGCAGACAAACAGGAGATTACCCTGTGGAGGTAGTTGGGTTTGTTTAGCAAGAGAAAAGAAGGTCAATAATCTTACTGCTGTCTTTAACTATATATTGGATAATTACAGAGAAAATAAAGTCAAACTCCATTTGGAGAGACAACGATCATAAAATAAATTCCTACTAGATATTAAGAAATTAAAGTCATCATGAAGGCAGTCAAATACTATAGCAGATTGTCTAGAGAGATGGCAGAACCTTCATTCTTGGAGATGTAGAAAAGGCAGCCACCCAAGCAGCCTGACCAAATACTGAAGATCCCCTGCTTTGAGTCACGGGTTGGACCAGGTGATATCAGGAGTCCATTCTAACCAAATTTTCTGTTACTCATCCTTTTATTAAGGAGTGTGTCCTCCGGATATGTCTCAGTATTCTTGGGACTACAACTCCACTCCTGCCCTTGAGTCTTTCTCTGTGTATACATGAAGACTGTCAGCATTCTGACAGCATTCTGAAACATTTGTCTCAGCTAACAAAAAGCAATATTTGTTCTCTTTGAGAAATGTATCTCTTATTTCAGTGTGACCCAGTGCAACGAATGCACAGGAAACAATAATCCACAAACAATTAGACTGGTCATTTATCTCTTTCTAATGTATGTTGGTAATCAATAAAAATTACCAACTAAGCCATTATTTCCAATAACAGTGTGCCCACTTTAATTACAAAAAACCTGATAGTGAATAAGATTCATTTAAGGCTGACAAATTAGGATAGGCATTCACCGTATATGTTTATTCTCATACATTTTATCACAATGAAGAGTTGTCAAAGGAGATAAGTAGACACTGTGTAACTGAAGATATTGAATGATTCAGCAACTGTTGCCCATAAAAGCTTATTACAGGCTATAACACATTTCAGGAAACCTACAAAGTATTCTCTTTGAGAAAATAAAGGAGAATTAGGGCTTGATAATGAAATCATTACTGTAATTTCCCAGTTATAGACACTAGGACAGTACTAAGTATTCTATTAAAAATGAAACACTCTTGGATCTATCTGTCTGTAAGACAGCAATTTACGAGACTGGTAACTGTCACTGTTGAACCAAAAGAAATTTCTCGTGTTGCCATTGGATAAAAAAGAGTTGTTATTACTCAGTTTTTCTGAATTAAAGTGATATTACTCTTGTTAAGGTGACTATGCTGCTGTGAAATCTCAAAAAAACCCAAAACACAAGAGCTTACCATAGAAACCATACGTTTCCATACTTCAGTACTCATTCCATACCTAAAGATATTGTCCCAAATTGTTTATCTTTGCTTTCCAATTACTTTTTTGCATTTGGAAATTATTTTTGACACAGCTATATTTTGGTTAAAATGGAATAAGAATTCTGCATCTTTACAACATCCCATTCAAAAGAATATGCTTTGAACATGGCTGCTGAGAATCTCCCGTGTTATGAATTAGAGAAGAATAAAAAGATAAAAACAAACTTTTAAGAAATAGTCATTTTGTGGGGGAGTGCAAAAACCATATATGAATTCTGGATATAGACTTTATTTTGGTGGGCATGTCTGGAGAGCGAATTTCTCTCTCTCAAGGTGGAATTCCCCTAAAGACTGGTGAGAAACAAAATGTTTATGGCACAGACTAAAATTCAATAATATATTGCTGTAAAAAAATTATTCAGCCTGCAGTCCTTATATAGCCATCTAACAAAGGGATTGACTGTATAAAATACTTGTTTGAGTAACCAGAACAATGACAAGTAATTTTTAGTCAATTAATGTTTAATGAGAAAGTCAACTAACTCAGAATAGAGCATTTCATTTTAACCCAAAACAGTTGCCTTTTCTGATACAAACTCCTTACCTCACTTACTTTTTTTCTCCTGATTTCCTCTTTTCACAAAAATAATGATGTGATAGCAGGACTCAGCATGGCACCTGGTAGATTGGAGGCTAAAAGAATGAGTCATGAAAGCAGAGATTTTGTATGGTTGATGTCAGTGATTACTCATGCCAGACTAATTGGCCAGATCTGTGAATTTCTCTGAATCCTCAGCTCACATCCAGGACTGACTTTTGCAATGCAGGAGCCTTGACACTGGGAAGCATTCAGTTTGTCTTGTGGAGCTGAAGGAAGCCTTCATTATACATTCTGATTAAAAGTGACTATAAAGGCCTTTTCCTTGATCTAACCAAATGCTGCAGTGATCAGCATGTCATCTTTTGATATGGAAAGGAAGGTAACTTTGTGCAGAAGGTCAATTAGAATTGAATACTTATACGTTATTCCAAGCAAGCTCAGCTAAGAAAGTTACCAGTTGGGAAAGTTCATAACTTTTAAAAACAGCTCACAGCAACTCTGGTTCTAATTTTTATTAGAAACAGAAATGCAGAAACAATACATAACATATTGGTCTAGCAATCAAGAAAAAAATTAATTAATGGACAGAAAAATTTGGCATGGATCAGTGCTTTCTGTCTTAGTAATGTAATTGACTTTCACTTACAGACCATCTTTGCAAAAGTCAGGTCCGGGTAACAAGTCTGACTTTTATGCAGAAAAGTTACAAATAACAAATGTTTTGCTCAGAAAAACATTTGTTTACCAGAGCTAGGCAAAGAAGTAGTTTTGCAGGGATTAAAATAAGGCTGAAATAAAGTTAAGAAAATTACCAAAGAAGTAAGAAGTATTCAGCCTTCTTAAATATTTATAATGGCACTAATGGTAAATAAAGTACATTTGTTTCCTCCCCCTACCACAGATCATCCATTAGTGTGGACCTGAGCTACTCCATAAAATCCTTAGCATACCAGAGAATCCAATGAATATACAGGACTGACAGGTAAATAAACATTATCTGGCCTTAAATGTATTTCTTATTCTAATTCCTACAGGTTCATGCCATTTGTATTGATTTTTTTTCCAGACAAAGTAATAACCACTGCATAATATCATTCTCCAGTATACTACCTTTATTCATTTACAAGAGTCTGAAATATTTTTCCCAGCAACTTAAATATTTACACTAAAAAAGTTAGTCCATTTTGACAGATGGTTACTAATGTAGAATTTTATATACATAGGGCTGGCAATAGGGGGTCTTTTGTCCATAAAAATCTGAAAACTAGCTCAGTCAGTGGAATTCAAACTCACACTTAAATCTTGGGAAAAACAGGAGTGGTTTAGAAGGTCTGAGAAAGATATGCATTTTAAAAATTGTAGAACTGAGCAGATCATTTCACTAGCTACTTCCTATACTAGCTATCCTCTAAAAGTAGCCAAACTTTCGGCTCTTGAAGGATCACAATTGATATTACTGGAAAAGTATCTCTATGAAAACAATTTTTTTTTAATCTTTAAAATAAATGGGTTTAAAAAAAGTTTAGAAAAACGTAAAAAATTTATAATAATTTAAATTAATTTTAAATGGACAAAAATGGTCTATTTAACTTAATGGTCCATTAAAATAGTTTAAATATCTATGTCCCTACAGGGACCAAAATAGTTGTACATTATATCCAGCATTAATATACTGCTGTTCACAAGCCTGCATACAACCATTACTACTGCAACAAACTCATTTGGTTAGTTACCTAAGTATCTTTTCCTGCGTATTCCTCTTTTCCAAAGGACACACAACTGTATATGCAATACACACATATAGCAAATCTGAAGTTTCTTCCTCTACTAAATCCACTGAAGCAATTGATCTGTAGCAAAAGGGGTGTGAGTAAATCTTCTGTGATCTGCGATAGCCAGATGCTGCGTATCAATATGGCTCAAAGTCCAGAAATCATAGAGAAAGGATATTGATTTCATGTCATCTTTGCAGGCATACCTTTATAGCAGACATGAAAAGACCAGATAGCAGGTCCGAATTCTCCACTCTTCCAGGAGTTTAGACTTTTTAATAGCAAATAGAACTGTTAATCACTTACAACATCAACCACTTAATGGTAGATATTAAAAAAAAAAGGTTACTTATTTAATTCCTAATCCTCTAAGATACTCAAATAATTTCAGTTTATAGAATTTGTGGTTTTGGTATAAAACAAGGCACAGAAGAAGTGATATACAAATAATGAATAAAAAAATGCACTGCCACCAAAGGATATGCATTCATCCTGCGAGACAGGCATCACGTTATGGGTATTGTCTGTCCTTCCCTTTAACCACATTACAGTTAAAATAAGTAACAGAGACTGAGCTTCAGGGTCTTGGTTTGTTGTGCTTTTTTAAAAGAACATCAAATTCAACATTATCTTGTTAATGTGAAAGGTGCCCCAAAGAGCTCAAATCCTGGTAGAAGTGTCCTGGAAGCAGACCCACCCATGCGCCTGCATTACTGCTGCTAAGCAACAGGAACAATACAAGTCAAGAACCGATGCTAATTTCATTCTTGCTTTGGAAAGAGAAAGGAAATTAATACAAATTGAAAAAAAAAAACCACACTAAAAACCCAACAGGATTTTTTTTACTACCTTTCTGATAAGAAGGAGGGGTTTTTATTAACAACTTGTCTAAATGAAAGGGAATAAAGATTTGTTGCTATTATTACCCACATGAAACAGAAGTTCACATGATGATAATTATAAAGAAGTCTAAATCAGTGATCAGACTGAAATATTCCTATATCCAGTGAACTAAGCCTTTATACTCAAGCCTTGGCTGTTTCTTGATAAGATGAGATCTGTTCACTGCAGAAATGCAAGTGTGAACCTCCAACAAAGAGTTTAATGACACTTTCAAGAAAATCAAAGCTTATCTAGAAGTTTAAATGCAAAGAAAAAGAGAATGCAAATGACTGATATAAAATATAAGTAGACAACAAACACCACATTTACTCTAAGGTGGTTTTCTCCCATAACCAGTTTATAATATAAGCAAAATACTTTTTGTTTTCTGAGTGCTTTAATCACAAATTGTGTCTTAGCCCTTAAGCAATGCCTGCTTTGGGTTATAGCCTTTCTGCCCTATCTATTTTTGAAACCGATTGCCACAGATTCAATATTTGGAGTTCTAATATCTGCTTGATTTCTGTCATAAAAGGATTACCTTTAAAACAAATGCATACAGTATCCCACAGCACTGGCTTAGTACACAAAGGCTATGAGAGCTGCTTTGCTGTTCGGATGCAGAAAAACAAAAGTTACAAAATGCTACATGCCCTGAAGATAAATGCCTGTTTCACCTCATGATATAAGATGGTATAAGATGTTGCTTTTTACAATATAAACAATTAATTATCTTATTTGCATATGTAGCTCCCATTGCCATAAGAATCTGAAAACACCTAAAAATTAGTGTCACTGCCTCCAGAAACTTTTCTATATGAGAAAGCAATGCCTTCACCACACTTAACAGATGGAGGACTGAGATTCAAATCCCTGGAGATGAAAGGAGCTGAATTCCTGTTAAAACCAGAGGAATACTGCTTTGATAGTTTGAAAATCTTCACCAGAACACAAGATCTGTGACAAGAAGACAATCTGACAAGATTCACAAATGATTATATACATGATGACATTCAATATCCAAAGTGTTAATTACCTGACTAAAGAGGCATCTGAACAATTAAAGGTTGCAATAGCAATTTTTCCCAAAGTTTGTTCTTTGATTTTTGTGAAGTTAAGGCAAAAACAAACAAACGAAACTCCCACAAAAAACAAACAAACAAACAAAACTCCCACAAAAAGCAAAACAAAGTAAAAAAAAATGAGACCAGCTTGCAAGACTTTTGTATATCTGGAAGGAAGTAAATATCTGAAAATAATTTTAGTATATTTGTGGGCCTTTTGTCAAGTCACATTGTGGGTGTTGTACAGGCAGCACATGCAGTTAATAAGATAACTGTGTTGGTCTGACAAATTCAAATGAATAAAAGAGAATCTCATGACATCTGAGACGAACTGAGAGTCTCTGAAATTTTCTTCCTATAAAATTATCTTCTTTTCAAGAAGTTATGATAGCAAAGGAAAATATGTGATTATCAAAATATTATTTAGAACCTCAGTGGAGAAGAGTGCACTTCTATAAATTTATTTGCAATTACTCTACCAGCGCTTTTTCAGAAAATCAGTTTTATTCCCATGAGCTAAACAAATCTAATGAAAATATAAGATTTCTTTTTTCTTGGGAACACTGAGAAAGAAACATAAGGTAATATTCTGCTGTGGGGATTTTTCCTCCTTATTTCTAGTTCATCGAGAAGTTAATGTACAGGTGACCTTTCTACGATCTGAAAGAAAACAAACATGAGTGATATAAGGTGTCTCAACCCTACCTCAGGCCACAGTTTAAAAGAGCCTGATGGTCTGACCCATGTAGACTTCCTCCTGAGATACCTGCCAAATATGCCAAGTGTAGATGAAGTAATTAGGAAAAGAACAGAAGAAAAATGAGCTGACAAAGACTGGTGCTGACCCAAGGTAAGACTCTGCTATGCTTAGGAGAAATGGCTTTCAGTACTTTGAGAACTACTGTGCTTCTGAAAGGGAGGGAAGGTTCATCAAAACCTCTCAGCAGGCTGAAAATCTCAATCTCAAATTCACCATCTCATGAGTTCAATTCAACCTCTTTGCCTGAGAAGAGATTGCTCAGATGTCACACTAAGGGACCCAAAGATCACCTGGTGACAGATCTGTGAAACTCTTTAATGGTAAAGAACTAGGGAATGGTTCATCAGGTTCCTTGAAGAGTAAGAAAGATGTAGAATGGGATTGGGTATACATGTCTTTGTCCCTTTAAATCTGATTCACTTCAAATCAAAGTTTCTATAAACCAATTGCCTCACCAGGATTGCTGACCAGAAAGAAAACCATAGCTGGTTAGCAAAAACAACTTTAATATTACTGTTGTGTAGACAAATAAATCTTTGTTTTCACCAGAGGCTTGCTTTGTTTCGTCCTCCTACCAATTTTTCCTCCTTGGACACAATTCTCACAATAGCATACACTGAGAAATACTTCCTTAAGATTTGCAAACAGTCCAGTATCAGTAATATTCACTCTTATGGACAGACACTGCCATGAAAAAAGTGAATGAGGACAGTAAACACTACAGAATTGTCTGCTCTAACAAGTGTCACTTTCATTCAGAACTTCAGTATCAACACAATTGCGTAGTCTAAAAAGACTTACATCTGTTATTTGAATAATTGTTTTACATACCTAAGAAACTGAGACTCAGAAAAATATTCCTCTATTTTCAAATTATGGTGACAATAGTGATATAAAGCAAACAAATAAACATCAGTCATTGCATATGAGGAACAAAGTTTTGCTTCAGTTTCATACTTCAAGTAGCAGCACATGAAGAATTAGACAATCTTGGGTAATCCCAGAACTGCTTATTTGGAGTCATGGGAGATAAAGAGAGCTTTGACAGTACTCTTGAAGCACCAAAGCACTTGGTTTAGCATTATGCTTCCCACTTGCATAGATACTCAAGAAAGAGAAGGGAATATCTGTGACCTATTCCTATATGAATTTTTGGCTCATTATCTATGTCTAATCTAGTGGTGGAGCTTGTATGTGTAGTTACAAATTTGTTAAAACGATTCGTCTACTGCATGTTCTGTTTATATGCTCCTGTCCTGTACAGATCAGTCCTGGTAGCTGATTTAATAAAATATGCTGCACATCATTCTGGGTGATTAGAAGGCTTGATTGAGTTATCAAAAATAAAAGTATAGTAACAAGGAAATATTTCCATTAAAATGTTACAACAGAATGTATATATTTTTGTTGTATAAAAATCCTTTTGACCTAAATCTACAAGTGGATATGCTTGAAGTAGAAGCTCTGGAAAGACATCCTTCTGTTTAGAAGAAATGATATCTCCTTAAGTAATCAAGTTAAGAAGAGACATATATACTGGTACATAAAAATTTAAACAGGTCTCTGCAGTTGCATCTATTTGCCCTATTTTCCCATTTACAGCACTTTAATTATCATAGACTGGAATCTTTGAAAAGTCTACTTTATAGATTTTAGGGGAAATCTCAAGGAATTTCAAAAAAGATTTGTTATTCTTGCTTTCTGAAGAAGAAAAAATAATCTGAAAATTCAACAGAAATGTTTTAAACGTCTGTCTGGAATTATCGAGATAATTCAGTTTTGAAACATTGGTTCAATTCATATTTTCAACAGTGATGTGCTCCAGCAGCAAAGCCTATCTGTGTATTAGCAAGAGTGTAGCTATCAGTCCAAGGAAACTGTTTATTCCTCTCTATTTAGCTCTCATGAGACCTCATCAAGTACTGTGTTCATTCTTGGGCTCCACGGTACAAGAGGGGTATGGATAGATGGGAGAAAGTCTAGCAGAAGGGCATTAAGAGGGTTAGAGGGCTGGAGCTTGTGGCATACAAACACAACTGAGAGAACAGAATCTGTTCAGTGCAGTCTTAAAAATAGAAGAGTCAGGGAATATATATATATATTTATATATATACATATACATAAAAATATAATAGATTATATTATTAACAGTTCCCCGAGAGAATGTATGGAAAAGATAGAGGTCAGAAGTGTACTTTAGAAGTATGTGAGACAATGGGCACAGTTTGGAATATGGAATATGGGAGACTCAGACTTGATAAGGAAACAAAGCATTCACAATGAGCATAGTAAAACACTGGACTAGTTGTTCGGAAACATGGGAAACCTCCATTCTTGGAGACATGAAATATTTCACTGTGCAATTTGTCACAACTAGAATTTTTTGTGAGCAGAAGGTTGAACTAGATGACCTCTGGAAGTCCCTTCGAAACTACTTGATTCAATGGTCCTAGAATTACATAGAATACATTGTATAAATATTTGTAACCGATTATTGATAATATTTTAACAAAGCTGGTGGAAAAAAAAAGGTTAAACAGGCAATTTCTATTTGTAAATAAAACCTTCAAATATAATTGTTCAGCTTTCTCACCTTATTTCAGCAGTATTTTGGCTATCAAAATTCCTCCTCAAAACAACACAGTAGAATTAAATGCTTTTGATTTAACAGCTCCATGATGTTTTTAAGGAGAGTTTTGCAATACTCATTGTAAGTGAGCTTTTTTTGTGTGTCTATAAACACTGAAGGATAGTTTTAACTTACTGGACATGACCTTGAATCTGGGCAGTGCAGAATCCCTCTGTTCCTGGAAGAATGCCAGCTCAGCCAGCCAGGTCTGCTGGCCAGCACATGGGCAAGGTCAAAGCCTCATCTCCTTTGAAGCCTCTTGGGTACAGGATCAGAGACAGAGCAGCTCCTCTGTGTTCTCATAGTGCAGTCAGGGACTAGCCACAGGTTTAAGCACAGCAGACCACACCATCCACTTTGAATTGCTGTTGAGGAAGGTGAACCCTCTAGCTCATCAGGGGAGGTATGGAAAAGAGAAAGGAATGACTACCCTAGCAACAGAAAGTTGTTGTTTGGACTTTGCTGGAAAGCATAGCTTTAGAGAAAAGTTCTTCTAACTCACATACTTGGATTTGGACTCCAGAAACCTTGGTTTCTGGTAGTCCTTGGTTTCTTGGATCTAGGTAAAATTTTCTGGAAGTTTGGTAAAATTCTGTCCTGTTAAAGATATCTAAGCTCTAAATTACCTTTTCCACGTATCTAACAGCAGACAGTTTTCACTTTGCAAACTAGCTTTCTCTAATGAAATATATTTCTTTAGCAATGCATTCCCATCTGCATAAAGACAGACATAGAAGGTGGTGGAGCAAAGGAAAATCTATGAATTTGACTGTACCACAGAACGGTATAGTCCTGTGCTGGGACTAGGGATGGAGGGCTCATATCTGCTTTAATTTAATAGTTAGTCATGAAAAAATATTCACACCTAACTAGGTAAACTTTATACAGCAGAAAATTTTAGGAGTGCAGGATGAAGAGTAGCACTCCTTTGAGTGACACATAAAAAATTTTCAGAGTACCAACTCTCCAGTAGGATCACATGCCAGCATTTGCAGCCAGCCTGATGTTGGTTGAACCGGTTGTAGTGATATAGCCAACAGCGTCAATCTGTTCCTATCCCTTTTCATAGTATGAATTCACTAGGGAAGCTTTTCAGAATGTTTTAGGGCAAAAGATAATTAATATATGTAATTATCTTTGACATTTTCATCTCTGGGTGTCTAAACTTGCTCCCTGACCTGACTGTATGATAGTTCTTTCGTACTGCTTACAAATTCTCTCTCAAGCAAGATGCCTTTAAGACAACATACATTGGGTTTTTTTCATTCAGTTTTTACTAAGAAATTTCTCTGAATTTTTACACTTGCCAGAAACTCAACAATGTTATTTTACTGTTGTTTGGTTTTAAGTCCTAACACATTTGATATTTTCAGAAGTATTTTAAAACTAGTTTGGTACTCAAGCTGCCATGCAGATAAATCAGTAGTTGCAGTGCACGGGTCATAGCACTTTCCTTGAACTGTAAAAATGGGATTTTAACCAAGAGTGCTAAACATCACAAGTCATTTATTCTATGTTCACAGCACAGTTGAAAGAAATGTGACTGTGCTACCTAATAACTAAATGCCAAAGAGCAAGTTTTGTGCTAGACTGTTGACAATAAAATCATGTCTTGATAATGTTGGTTTTAGAGGCCATTAAAGTGTTTTTGAGGGAGCAAAAAGAAAAGTGCAATGTCATAATACGTCTTGAATTTCAACATGCTAAGACCATTAATGTCAGACTATGAAAAAGAATCAGGTTTGTTAATATTATTTTCATTTAAAGGCATTGCAAATTTGATTTCTGCCTTGTCCTGTTTAAACAGGGTTCTGTATTCAGAATTTCTACTATACTGGACAGACAGACATCACATGTTCGTGTTATTGCTGATGCAATGTTGTAATGATATCTAAAGTAGATGTTTACCTCTAGAGGACTAAGTAGTTTAAGGCTGTGGTTTCTTGTCTCTAACTATCCAGGACACCAAGATCTGCCTGCCTGCCTTGGCTGGGCTATGGTTCAAGCCTTTGCCTCCTTTGAAGCCTAAACCAAACTGTCACGAGTTTGGTTAAGGGGTTGAGTGTGTCCGTCACACCCCTCCTATAAGTAGCTAAAGGGAAATTAATTTAATAGCAGATAGGCTGCTGATAATGAATAGCTGGATGGCCTCCATATGTTATACTCTCTCATAGTGCTGTCCCAAGACCAAAGGCAGGTGTATAGGTCATCTGTGGGATGCTTTCCAGAATGGTCCAACTTTCACATGCTGCATCAGTTTTGGAAGCAGTCTGTGACTGCTCTTTGCATTGGGCAATGCAACCGAAGGAAGATGACTCAGGACCAAGCTGACTTTTCCCTCTGGTTTGACCTTAGAGTGCACAGGACAGATGTTGTCCATGTAGTGT
This sequence comes from Manacus candei, assembly GCF_025592945.1. Lineage (NCBI taxonomy): Eukaryota > Metazoa > Chordata > Aves > Passeriformes > Pipridae > Manacus > Manacus candei. The sequence goes on along the minus strand of NW_026138056.1, from coordinate 30,201,913 downwards.
AGTGGTGAGAGCAGGATGGCACTAAAACCCATCTGCTAAGGCTTCCACTGAGACTGCCTGCCACTGGCACCTTGTTTAATCAGCGCAGCTACTCTTGCATCTGTTTCATCCCTCTGTCTGCTCTCCACAGCATTAATAAATGCTGTGGGAAGAGCCTGGCCATGACCACAGGTTCAGGCCCAGGATTAACATGGTGCCTCTCCTTCTCCCAGGGGCTGTGTGGAAATACACTCTATTACAAGTTTTCTGCTGACTTCTGTCTATATTTCAAGTTGAGCTAGTATAGTAGCTTTTCTATGTTCATACAATTGGACCATGATTTGGCCACTATGATCCCAATAATTTAGTTGGACCTGAAGATCACAGAATCGCTGAATGGAAGGAAACACAGTGGGTCATCTGATCCAACCTCCCTGCTCAAGCAGAATCATCCTAGAGCACATAGCACAGGCTTGCATCCAGATAGTTCTTGAATATCTCCAGTGACGGAGACTCCACAACCTCTCTGGGCAATCTGTTCCAGTGTGAGATTATTCACACAGTAAAGAAGTTCTTCCTCGTGTTCAGGTGGAACTTCCTGTGCAGTTTCTGCCCATGCCCAGGGTTATTCCATCCCAGGTGCAGGACCCTGAATTTGCCCTTGTTGAATTTCAGACAGTTCTTCTCTGTCTATCTCTCCTTCCTGAAAGGCCTGACAGCCACTCCTCCCAGTTTTGTATCATCAGTGAACTTGTTGAGGAGGCACTCCATCCCCTCATCCAATTCAGACCCCTTGAATAAGTATTTTTAGTAATCAACATACCAACCGAGCCTAAAAACCTGTATTTGGAAGATTGCTGTTAACATAGTATCAAGAAACAGTTACAGAGATTACCTGCTTGAGGGCCATCAGAAATATCACCCAAGTTGTGGCAAGCTGTCCCCAGATGGTGTGTTACTTCTCCTCCTCCTGCTATGGTTACCTACCTCCCCTCCCCAACCTATCTTTACAATTTGATCCATTAATTATCTGTAAAGAATCCAGGAATTCAGATGACTGTGTATTTCCTGTGCAAGCAAAGTACCTGCCAAGACATATTTTTCACAGAATTATTTAGAAGACAGGGGAAAGAAAAATAGAAAAGAAAAAGGTAATCAATGAAAAAAAATGAAGCAAACACACATACTGCAAAAAAAAACCAATTTAGGTAAGATGTGTTTTATAACAACAACAAAAACTACACTGTAATAACACATGGAGATTACATAAAATAAAAAAAAAAATAAAAAAATGAAAATTGGTGGGTAGCTGAATGACTGTAGTACTTATCACACTGAACTAAACTGGTCTGAGTCAAGACAACTTCAGTGTGAAAAAAAGGAAGGCACAGATTCCAGATATTAAAATAAAGGGATGGATGGGAGAAATTCTTCAATGTCATCCCACTTATCATCCTGCATAGAAAAATTTCACCCAGTTTTTCTGTCTGAAGTTTCTGTGTTTACATGTGTGATTACACTGTACATGCTCTGAAGTCAGAGAAGAGCCATTAAATAAACACAGCATGGATGCATAACATCTGAGTGAAAGGCCTCAGATGTGGGGTTGCAGAAATAGGGGGACAAGAGAAACAGAGGCAATAGGGAACAGACCGAGGAGGAAGCTGAGGAATTTTCATTTCTTGGGGATGAAGCTCAGTGCCAAGCCAACTCACACACTGCAACTGTCTTTCTACTCCATATCACTCTACTCCACCTGCTTCTGCTCTCTGGTTTATGACCAGTTTTCCATTTTTTTTCCCATATCCTTTATAAACTTGGAACTTTAGGGAACTTGGTTTTTTCTGTTTTTTTAAATGTTACTCTCTAGTTCGAGGTTTTTTGTGAGGCTGTGTCTCAGAAAAAGTTCCAAAGATTCTTCTCAAACTATACATGTGTAACATATATCTGTGTAGATGATATGCGGGATCATGAATTCTGGGTCACAGCCACATGTGATGAAAAGAAGGCTTCACTTCAGAAGAATAACTCTACTTTGGAGATCAGCCTGAGAAAATCCAGTTTCTAAGCCCTCCATAAGGTATCTCCATGAATCTACCTGCTCTGTAAAACAGCAGAATGGTAGGTGTCCATGGGATACTGAGTAACTGAACTGTGCAAAAAGTCAAATACCGAGAAAAAGGCACTGAGAAGTGCTTCAGATTGCCACTGCCCTCCCTACATACAGCAGTGAGGACACATTAATTATAAGGGTAGGTTGCAGCAATGATCTTGCTTGTAATAAACAGTATTAGGCAAGATCATCCACTTCTCCTAGGTCTTCATTTCAGCATATTTTGGCAATTATGAATTACAGAAGAGATTCATTGTGGTTCAATCTTTTTTGTTTCTCTGATCTGTGTCAGTAAAGAACTTATATTTGCTTTTATCTCCTATATCCTCAAGTTAGGACAAGAGGCAATGGCCACAAGTTGGATGAGGGGAGGTTTAGCTTGGCTGGTAGGAAAATGTTTCTCACCAAAGGGGTCATCAAGCATTGGAACAGGCTACCCAGGGAAGTGGTTGAGTCACCAGCCCTGGAGGAATTCAGGAGACATGAAGATGTGATGCTTAGGGAAACGGTTTAGTGGTGAACTTGCTAGTGCCAAATTAATGATTAGACTTTTATAGGTTTTTTAAAACTTAAATTATTCCATGATTCTAAGTTCATCTCTGTGCCACACAGTCTTTGATCTGGATCTGTGTCGGTGTAACTTCGTTGCCAAAACCTGGACCTCTCTACCTTGTAAAAGAAGTGAAATAAGGTCCAGAATATGGTAACACACAGGTGCAGGCTCATGTGTATATGCATACACAAACAAAACTTGCATCAGCAGCTCTCAGTTGTAGAACATTAGGCTAAATTGACTGGGTGATTAACCAATTTTTTTCTCCATGACACCTGGAAAATAATCAGTCACCTATGGTAGTGCAGAAGCATAAACACCAGATGTGTACACCCATTGAAAACCTTAGCATTGCTTTATGAATTGCTTAATAAAATAAGTAGGAGTGCAATTTCCCTTAAAACATTCTGTTAATTGCATTTACCATTGTTTCAGAAAATAGGTTTTTGTTTTCATAACTGTAGGATTGCTTGGAATTAATATGCACAGATGCATTGGCTGATTTGCATCATTAAGTCTTGAAAAGACTATTAAATTTTTATATCTTCCTATCTATCCTTATTATCTTTCTCAGTAAGAAAAATTTACTGTTGATGGATGAAGTATTTCAGCAAGATCATGAAAGCAGCTTTGAAACTGTAGAATAAAATTAAAATATATAAATAATAATAGTTAACAGAATATCAGGAAATAATTCCAGTGAGGCTACTATATAACATATGAAGGCAAATTTTACAAGTGAAGTGAAAACTGTACTTATAAATACATTTAGTATAATTTCCAGCTGACCAGTAATTATATAGATTAACTCATCATGATGAATATGAGAGTTTGGTTCAAAATATTGATAGATTAAGTTTAAAAATTCAGTCCTGAATCAAAAACTAAATTCTGATTTTTTTCTTGAATTCCACAGAATCACAGAATCATAGAATCAATTGGGTTGAAAAAGACCTCTGAGATCATCAAGTCCAACCCTTAGTCCACTACCACCGTGGTTACTAGACCGTGGTACTAAGTGCCACATCCAGTCTCACCTTAAAAACCTCCAGTGACAGTGAATCCACCACCTCCCTGGGCAGCCCATTCCAATGTCTGATTACTCTCCCTGAAGAAAATTTTTTCCTAATATAATGTGCAATGTGACAGTACAGAGAATCACATTCACTGTTTTGTGAGGACAGTCTCTCCTCATCCTCAGTTATAGCACAAGGTGGGAGAAAAGCAACATATTCCAAGGTCAGTCCTAAAATTGGTATGTATTACTGGAAATGTTTAACCCAAACTTGTTTTAAAATGAGCATCATGTTTTCTCAAGAGTAGAATTAAGAAAGTATAGTTTAAAAAGAAAATGTATTTTGTCAACACCTTCAAATTGTTTAGGAGATCCTCATATTTTTAAAACTTTTTGACACTTTCAATTTCAGTGCAGCCAAAGATTTTTTCTGTCTTGTCTGTTGGAATCGTTATGCAATCAAAACAATGCTCTCAACATTAACCTCACTGGAAGTTTTGTTTTGGCTCAAGGACATGTTGAGTGGCTAAACCTTGATCCTGTTCCCATTAAAATCAAAGCTTCCTTTGATTTCAATGGCAAAGGCAGAGATCTTAGCAAAACGGCAGGATTTGTCTCATAAATTACAACAATAACAAGTAGGGACACATTTGTGAGACTACAAATATCTACTGTGCTGTGCTCTGAATGTTTTGAAAGTATATTATTCACAAAATATAATGACCTTACACAGCTAAATTGACCCACCGTTTTGTTTAAACAGTAGAAAAATTCTTTTCTGAATTATTTTTTCTAAATAGAATTATATTGCTCATTCATTCAATAGTTTGTATTCACTGTTTCTGTCTGTATTCAATCTACAAACAGAAGTAGTCACTTCACCTTTTATAAACATTGCCTTCCCATTGCAATCAATAACATAATAATTCATAGCAATTATCTTTTTTCTGTATGTGTTGGGGAATAAGGACATTGAAATTTTCACAGGTTTCTTGAAGAACTAAAAAACTAAAGCTCTTGTTTTGTAGATTGTGAATATTCACAATTTGCACAGTGATAGTTAGCTTGCCTTAAATTTTTTCTCTCCACCGAGTTAGGAGACTAACTAACACAGCATGAACTCCACATTGTGCAATCAAATGCCCCATTAAATTAAAAAAAAAAAATCTTATAGTAATTATTCAGGCTTTTAAGTTTTAAATCTGTTTTCCAGGAAGTATTCATGTGAGCAAAGCATGATTGTGCTAATGTTTAGAGCCAAAATAGAAAGAACATGAATACAGATAAGTCAGGAAAGAAGGAAGAAGAAATAACACTTTTCTCACACAAAAAAAAAAATAAAAAGGAGAGATCATTTTAGAAAATGTTCTCCTTAGTCAGAATAGCACTCACTGTTCACTCCCAGGTAACCCTTCTCCTTTCTCTTAAACTTTCAGCTCAGCTGGTGCCCCACCCATGCTGTGCTGCTTTCCCTCCCTGCAAGAGTAAAACCAGCTGGAGTTCCCTTTCTCTTCACTGCTCACCAGTTACTGCTTGCCACTCCTGAAAAAGAGGCAAGAAATGGAAATACAATTTTTCCGCTACACTGACAGCCCAAAATTCAGGGATTGACCAGAGGGAATCACTTCACTTTTGGGGAAGCACCTGTTCCTGCAAACAGGGCCTTAGGGGATGCTTATAGCTGCTGACAATATCACCCTAATTCTCCACATAGACAAAGAACTAAATGACTCTGTCGATGAAATATCTAACAGACACATGAACTTCACCTTCAGTTTGGTACTTAGGTTCTCTTTAGGTTTCAAACAAACATGATTCATTTGTTCAGACTGCTTAGGTTTCTGAGGATTGGACCCTCAGTAAATGTAAGGTAATTGTAATTATAATATAATGAACACAATAAATGTTTCTGTAATACAGTGTTAAGTGACAGATAATTGCTAAGTACTATAGATACATTTTGCCTTTAATTAGAGAGAAGCAACCATCTCATTTATTCTAGTTAAATAAGAGATGTAATTTTTGAAGTTAGCATCAAAGACCTCATGATTTAACCTTACCAAGCACACTAGTAATGATAATTTCAAGTGTACTTACATTAAGCAATAATAGTGGCTTTTCATTTCATTACAAGGTAATAATTTGGTCTTAGGGTAGATAAACCAGGAGAAGGAAGGCCAAACCAGTGAACTGCAGAGTAACACGAGATTATTATTAACCCTCTGCTACTGCAACCATCATTGAAACTGATGCTATTGAGCAGAAAAAGCTTGCACCTGAAGAGTTTTAAAACAAACATTTTTGAGGCTTAAAAGAGTGGGATCTGAGGTCATAGGGAAGATTTCAATAACCAGGACTAAATCATCCTGGTCTGTTAATACAAGCCACTCCTACTGCAATTAGTAGGCACTTGAATTAATGGAATCATTTCCTGAAGACAGAGCAAGTTTCTAAGCAAACAAAGCACTCCTTATTTTATTTTTTCTGATGATGCAATTATGATTCTTATGTGGGTAAGAAAAGGAGAATGTGAACTTTTTCCACTTTCTTTTCTATGGTGTTTTGAAAATAATAGCATTGTTTCTTTGGTTACTCATTAGAAAGGCAATAGAGATATAGAAATCTGTGTAATATTATCTCTTACTTGTTACTTCAGTGTTACAGTATGATATTTCTTCTCCCTGTAAATCTGATTTAAAATCACTGAAGGAATGGAGATTCCATTAAATAAATCATGTCTCAATGTATTAGACCTCACTCTTCTCCATTATTAATGATGAGTTTCCATTTTTTCATATGATATTGCTCTTCTTAGAAATACCCTTATTCCCACCCCACCATCACCCTGAAAATATTTATTCTAATTGTATCAGAATTCTTCTTGCATCTTTTAATTAAAGCTTTATCCCAGACTACAAATGAATTAAAAATTTACAACAAATTGTGATTATTGCCAAGGTCACTACAGATGATTAAGAACCTCAAATGTACATTTAACAACTTTCTTGCCAAAGAGCTTCACAGTACAGTACTTGGATGCGTGTTCCTTTGGGGAATTCTTATCACAAACTTACTACAAGCACCTACACCTTACTATTTCAGAAACCCAAAAACTTTTCCAGAAGACAACAGACACTTGAAAAACATCACCACTCACAGCATTCATTGCCATTTTGTGAATCAGAGGTAAAGAATGCTCATCCAAAGTTTTGGAAAATAAGGAGGAAATTTACCACCAAATATACTTATTTTGATTGTTTTTTTCTTCAAAGTGGATGCTTCAATCCAGTAAGCATCCTTCATTCCATCCTAAAACCAGAAGATTCTTTTAAAAAATCCCATTGTTTTCTAAGAAGTAAAGGTGCAGGAAGACAAAAAGCTGAACTTCACAGTATTAGAACCTCTGGAAATAATGAAGAAACAAAGTCATCTGGGCGAGAGAAAAGTACTTGTATAAAATAAGCACATCTAGTTTCCAGAAACACTGAAACAAAAAAGAAGTGTTACAAGACAGACATCAACCAAGCCTGAGTCTTTTCTCCCCAAGACAAAATGGAGATGGCATATACCTCTGTTATCATCGAGTCATTTAGGTTGGAAAAGACCTTTCAGACCCTTGAGTCCAACCATAAAAAAAACGAAAACAAAAACAAAAGACCTGCAAGAAGGCACAGACAATTCAGGTGAGCCGGCCACGTAGTTATGCAGAGCCAGCTTGGTCACCTCACTGTGCACTGTTGCAAGGTGCTTCTCTGTACTTGTTTGCCCTACATTCGTTCATACTCTTTAAAAATCACTTCACCTAGTTTTAAATTCAGAAGGAGATGGATGCCAGCTGTATATTTCTTCAGAAACAGTACATAAGGAGCTACATTGCTTGTGTGAATTGATGCCATCTATCCTAGTGTGCAGGATTTTGAAATCCAAGCATCAGAAACCAGCAAAATACCGTTTTCATGCTATTTATATTCCTTTTAAAAGAAGATACAATATATATTGAATTCCACTCCATTACTTTGAAGGCAGTCAGTCTATGAAGTCTGCACTGGTGAACTGGTAAATTAGAAAATCAGAACACAACTTTTTTTCTCATATTCCTACTGCATTAAATGAACATGAGGATTGAAAAGCAAAAATAGCAAGAATGGCTGAAATAATGATATCCAACACTGTCATACAAATTCTCAGGTGCTAAAGGACTTTATTTTTTTATTTTAAACTACAAGCCTCATTAAATTTCTTTTTCTTTTTGTAGTAAAATACAAGTCACAAATACATGGAAGAAAAATGTAGCTTTTTTATGAAAATCATTTCATAATGAATTAAGAGCTGAAATTGCATTTAAAATCAGTAGCAATGCAATTTAAATTTTCACATACCTCAGACAGTTTTGAAACTTTTATGAAAAAATTCTCATTCAGAAGGGACAAGAGGATGAATTGCTAGACAGAAAAGTAATGTGAAGTTTGAAAGTAATCTCTGCTATGTATATTTATATATATTTCATATAATATATTTAATGAGTTCCAGTCCAATATTGGGATTTCTGTGTGGTTTGGTCTCTTCAGACTCACATTACAAATACAGTGGGAAATTGAATATGATAAAAATTGAATAATGGAATGATATATTATGAATTGAATAAAATAATATTTTAATAATTGAACAATCTACATATTGAATAAAATGGGCTATCACAGTCTTGATACTCTTTCTGTGGGCAGAGTGAGAGGGATAAGTTGTTGCTAGTCTTCCTCTTATATATTGCTGAGGAAGAACTCAGATGTAATCTGCCAGGAACACAATGAAATAACAATTTCTTCCAGCAGAAATAAATTAACCATCTCTTGTTCAACTAAGATTACCAGAGCATATCTATCTAAGAGTGTGAGTTGGTAATAACTGTCTTCTCTTCAAAGCATACACAATCAGTTAAATTCATAAATGCCAGATAGTATAACTATAGCTATAATATGAAGGGGTTTTTTTTCTAGTTACCTGGACTTGTACTAAATTCCACCCCGACCATGAGCACATACAAGCCAATACTTCAACTTTGTAGAGACTGGAATGGAGCAAATGGAAAGGATAGTATGTAGTCTCATTATAAAAATGGGATAGTTTGTTGAATAGAAATTCACATGGGGGATAAAAAAGTTCAAAGCCTCTGCTTGATGCAGGACCAGAATTTGAACGTATGCACTTAACTTTTTGCATGAATATCTTAATTGCTAACTACTTAGCTATTCTGATGCAGAGCTTTCACAGTTTCTGCTTGCAGGTTTCCTCTTTGATAAAAATACTTGAATAGTCATTATGACAGACTGCAAAAATGATTCCAGCCTGGCAGTTAGGCCATTTACCTTGTTGATGGATTCCAGCCGATGCACTAGCAAATATCTAACAATTTATCTGGAGTCTGACAGACTCTGTAGGAGGGACTGAAAGCACTTTCCCAGGATGTCCCTACAGATAGAGCCCTCTCTCAGGAGAGTAATTTTCTCACAATCCTTGTTTTCTTTTCAGAAGTGTTTTATTGTGTCAGATGGAACATTTCTGAAGAGAAAAAAAAATTTTGATTCAATTTCGCAATGCAGAAAATAATAAAGCATTTTAAAATTTTTTTGGTTATATAATTACAGCTGTTTTATTTTCTGCATGCTGTTCAAAGAAAGCAAACAGAGACTTGCACAGCCATGCCCAGAACCCTGGTATCCTAGCTTCCATCTGCAAGGACATATGGTGCAAATAAAAATAGGTGGGGAAAGAGAAGAGAGAGACATTTGCTAGAAAAGATGTCTTCACAGGAAAGAGTTAATTTCAAACAGAAAAATTTGAAAAGTCTAAATGCATGTTCTGAAAGAGAAAAAACCAAAAGACTAATAAAATGCCTTGGTTGAGGTAAGATTTTAGAAACATGTAGCATTTTCCAGAATTATTAAATGTTTTAAGAATTTGAAAAGCCTAGGTTTATAAAGGCTTTGCACTTATCTGCAGCAACAGCAACTTTATGCATGCATGGACTTAATGAACCAACCCACAAAAACAAAGAAGATTATTAATGAGACATTTGCTCAAGGCAGGCTAAATGAGTTGCTTCTGAGAACATCAGAGAGAGCTTTCTAATGATAGGCAGGGAAGCACAGCAGTTGATTTGTTTTTGTACAAAGACAGTGGTCAGTGGATTTATTGCTGGGTGACAAAAGAAAGATATTTGGTAAGACTTTGGGTATAAATATTAAAATACATATTTCATCTCCTATCTTTTTACTTTTTTAATGCTCTTTTCCCTCTTCTTTCATTGTTCATGATTTTTCTTGGGTTTTGTTCCATAGAATTAATTTTATTCACTCTTTCTGAAATGTTTGAACTTAATTCTTAACAACTACTGGTCCAGTGTAATCAGAAGTGAGTTTTTGAAACTTAGTAATCATCTCAAGTCCCTTTTTTCCAATGTTGCACTTGGTTTTACTGTGCTTATGGGGCCATTAGTCCTCCAGGTGAAGTTACTTTCCTTAGAGATATGCAGAAAAAGACCAAAATTTAACATTTGGGTCAAGGTGTTTCACAAACACCATCTTCTTCTATGAGCCACTGTTTCTCTGCAAGGGCTGGGTGATTGTGAACTTTTTGCTTTTGAAGGCTACCAGCAGTCTTTCATGATTGGTCTACACAGGTCTCATGTCACTAGTTAGATCTAAGGAGTCATTTGTCCTCTCTCTCTCTCAAAAGCTTAATCCTATAAAGCAGTACTCATTCAGTACTGTACAACAAATCTCATAGTGCAGCATAAACAGATTATTGATGACGTACATCCCACAGCTGTATCTTGAAACAGAAATATTCTTCATTACATGTCAAAATTACTCATGTAAAATGTAAAATTTTACTACTCTCTCATTTTAATCCAACTCTCTCTACTACCTTGCCCCATCCCCCCCAAAAAATCATCAAATCTCTTACATACTTTGTCTGAAGTGAATATTTGGAAGGTGTTATGTGCAAAGGCTTTTTATATGATGTTTATGATAATGATGTTTACTTTATTTTCACCATCTAAAACCACACATGTGTCAAGGATAGACTCTTCCACAAACAGATGATTTCTAGAAGGCACATCTAAAGTGGAAAGAAAACTGAGTAAATCCAAAACAAGAAATTAAGGTGGATACTTTATGTATATGTGTACAGAAAAGATTATGTTAAGAAGAAAAATCATAATGAAATTCATGCAAATGATATCCACAGAATCAGTATCCAATTAGAAACTTGAAGTTTACTGTGGAATGTGCATTATTGTAGAATCTCATGTAAATATAAGCAAACAGGAGACTCATCTCAAGAGCTTAGTTGCATATATTGGAAATCTAAGCCTATTCTGCTTCATCATAAGCCTAATCTTCTGATCGTGAGTAAAATACAGAGCAAATATTGCCATGAAATCAAAATCTATAACTGTTTCAAAACCAGAGAATAAAATACTTCTGTTTTCAGCTGACAGAACTAGTTGAGCTTGAAAGAAATCATAATAACTATACTTCTGGACTGTTACTGGAGAAATTGTCTCTCAGCCTTTTTAGTCATTGAATGGAGCTCACTGATGAAGCTCTGCAGTCTCTCTCCAGGTGGGTTAAGCAGGTGGTTTCATGGCTGTTATTTATGTGTTTCTTTAAGACAATAAGCTTTTATTTTTTCCACAATTCTTTATACCTCAGTTGTGTTTTTCACTACACTAAAGCTTGGCTTCTCAGAGCAAGATCTGGCTCTGTACTTTACTGCTTCATCAACCCAATAGCACACTCTCTGTGACACGATCCCACCTGTGATTTACATCACCAGCCCTAAAACTTAACAGTCCATGAAATTTATTGCATATTGTTTGATTCATTTGTATTGAGCCATACAGAACACAAGCTAAATTGTAAATTTATCTCATATTGTTTTCAGAGTGAATGATTGGTCATAGTTCACAGGCAAATCTGGAGCTGCAGTGAGAATTTTAACTGCTTCATAAAAGTTAATGTCAGAGTTTTTCTGATGACTGCACCCATCTTCTTTAATGGTCTTATTTATTTATTTTTCTAGAACAAGCTTGATTCAAGTCATTCTTTCTTACAAATTTTTTATAGTTTATTTTTAGATCTCTTCCTCTTCTTCTGTTAAGTAGCATGAGGAACTGACAATAAAACCAAAATATTTCCTTCCACTCAGTGTCATCAAATTTCATGCTTCATTTTTCTGTCCATTTTCCCATCTGTTGAAAACTGTATGCAATTCAGAAGTGTGTTTCTTGATGCATACTTTCTCTGTTTTTCTTATTTCAAATTGTTGACACTGTTTAGGTCCAGATAAATTTAAAACTGCCTCAGTCAAAATTCCGGGATGTTCCTAGGAATGTGCATATATACATCAGGGAGAGGGGCAAGAAAAGCATGGATAAGAGCGATAAGAGTGAAAGTGTTGCAAAGAGAAGGCATATAGGGTTACTAATGAAAATTTATGCTTGCTGAAGCCATATATGTTTGATACTGAGATATTAGAGGATGGAGCTCTATTTACTAATGGCATGCATCCAGTAGTCAGCAAACATTAGTCTTTCCATCTCAACATAGATGAGTTTAACTGGTACAGTCATTCTCAGTCTTTTGAACTAATACAAAGAACAGAGGGGGGGAAAGAGATAAAGATATTTGCATCAGTGCAAACATCCTCCAGCAGGCAATTACTGTTGCATTAACACTGGAAACATGAAGAAAGGATCTGGCCTGAGGAGGAGGAATTAGCTGAGCTGGGTTGAGCTTTCCCTCACCACATGTTCTTCACAGCCTTGGGAATGTCACTAAGGGCAAGATGCACAAAATCTCTTTTAATGCCTAAAAAGAGAATTCTGTGTAATTTGTAGGTTCAAGCATAAGGAGTAGCTTATTCAGTCACTCACAGCCCTTCTTCCCTGTCTGCTGCTACTAAATAGTAGAGGCTCCAAATCTCACTAGATCTGAAAGATCCCTAAGAAATGATACTCATTGAGAGATTTATAAATAATACCTTAATAAATCTGTAGCAATTCATATGCAGAAAGGAGACAAGGCTCGACCCTGCTCAAAGTCCAAGTGCTATCTGTTGAGTGTGTTCTCAGCAAACTGTAGGCTCCTTTACAGTGCAGAGATGTCACTGGTATTTTCATGCTAAAATCAAAGAATCACCATAATCCATCTTCTGCATGACCAATTTTGTTAAATATAATTTAAATAAGACACAGAAACTGAGGCTATAGAGGAGATTGAACAGGAATACTAACCATATACTGCCCAAAATCAAAAATCTATTAGTCATGGATCTGGAAGAAAATCAAATAGTCTGAGTCTGTAAACTGTTGTTAAGAATGTAGTTCAGACAGTTCAGAACATAATGATCACAAAGAGTATTTTTCTACTGTGCTAAGTCCAAACTGGCAAGACTGCCAATTTTAATGTTTGTCAGAATGATGCAGGAAGAAAGCTTCAAAGTAGGCAGAACAGATTACTGCAATCTATTGCATATTTATAATACTTTCAGACAGGTAATATCTGATTTCTTACCGAAAAGAAAATCACATCTTAAAGAAAGTGTTCAAAATATATGACTCTCATTCTTTATATATCTGTTTGCACAAGGGTAGTTCTTGGCATGAGTGTTGAACCTTCTTTCTAAATTAAGTGGTGGATACCACTAAATTATCTACTAGCTTCCTCTTTTATATTGATACAAAATCAGGATAAACAAGAGATTCCAATATTTCATTTTGAAAATAGTTTTTCTGAAATTAATAATATACTTTAGCAATATCATGTGACTAATTTACAGTTTCTCAATGCTTTTAATCCATTTATTGCAAGAAGTGGGAGGACTGAGTAATACTAAAGCTATTTCTTCTCTGTGAGGTGCAGTAGAATTTTAACTAGCCTCACTACTTCTCAGCACAATCACTAAAATATGTGTGAAATGTATGTGATACATTTATTAGTTAAGTTAGCACTTGAAATAACACATCACCTCTCAAGAGAACAACTCACCAACCATGATGAATATGCAGAAACTTTTTAATCTTTGTGTGCTGAACAATTTTTTTTCGAAATTTTGATTCCTAAACTTCACATACACTTTCTGTGAAGAATGGGAAAATGCTTCATCTTACAGGCCCTTGAAGTGCATAATAAGCCTGTTCAATTTGCTACAGGTAGAGACTTTGAAAAATAATTAGACCAGAAAAACTTCACTAAATTTATTTAGTGCTTTCACTGTTATTTCTTCAAAAGTAAAATTTTTCAGCATTTAACAAGACTGGAATGTATTGGAAAAATAATACAATTCACCAAAATTTCCTCTATAAAGTCACTTGCCTACTTCCATATACCATTTTAGTCAATTATTCATAAAATGTGATTTATAATTTCAAAGACAAAAAATACTAGATAGATCATTCCAGATGAAAAACATTATTTTAATTTACAAATTAGAATCTTTCTGAATTACAAGAAGTGGTCATCTACTGACATTTTATACAGAAACCCTAGATAATTATAATGTCTGTGGCAGCATGTGAAATTCTTTTCAGTACTTTGCTAAATGTCTTTGAATGATAAGATTTAAATAAAATTTTATAACTTTTGTAATATAATCTTTAAATTTTGATTATTTGGTACTAGATAAAACTACAGAGACTTAGCTATATTTTGACATTTTATTTAGGGGTAGCGGAGACTAAAAGTCAGCAGGGTGCCAATAAGGAAAACATTTAATTTAAAATTATTGATGTCTAAGGGAATCATATATGTGTGTATGTGTTCATGAAACAAGTGGATTGAAAAAACTGAATTCTCAAATACGGTTCCTCCCAGACTTCATATGCAACATTAATTTCTCAACTGAAATCAAAGTGGCAACTAATGCCTGCAGTATTATTCGGTGCAAATTGCCATTATTATTTTATTTAAAGTAATTAAAGCAGATTAATACATTCAAAATAAACATAAACTCATTTACTTTTGTTACCATGGAAGAAAGGTCTAAGACAAAGCAGCTCATAAATCAAATAACTGCAATAGTGTGCTATGTCTCATATGAAAACTGCTTTTTTATGTCTAACAGAAGGCAGAATTGTGTTAAATGGTTTTAAACGCTTCCTTTCACAATTTCACTGTTGTGTGTTGTTTGAGTAAAGAAGGATGAATGCATATGTATAATAAGGTGATTATAAATCTCTGTTTTGAAATACATACAATTCAAAATATCATTTCTTTTCACTAAATTAGTTAGAAATTCTGAGAAAATTCATGTGCACAAACACACAGTTCAGATATATGAAACATTCTACTGAGATAAAACAAAAACACTGGGGAAGGAGTAGACCTGCAATGTGAGGCAGTTCAAGACAAGAAGAAGTATATCTATAAAACCAGTAATTTTATTTAAGAATCTTTTAAGAAAAGGAGCAGTAAATACCTATACACCTACAGTTTTCCAGAGTAATGGAACCCTATGAACAAGAGACATCTCTGTACACTAAATAAGTTAAAAGAATTTTAGTGATTCCAGCAGAGATGAAAGAAAGAGTATTCTTTGCTCTGTCTAGTAGACAGAGTGGAGGAGTCAGCTGAGACCATTTTAGAGGAGAAAAGATTCCATTTTATCTAAAGAGTTGTACCAGCCAAATATAAAAAGGTAACTTCAACCCTGGACCACTGTGGACACAACAATTTACAGAAACACATTGTTTCCTGCTTCTGAAAACTACATAAGGAAAGATAAATACCAATCTTCTGCTTTAGTTTGGACAAAGTAATTAGGCATAACTCTTCTGCAGTACCTATAATGAAACAAGATAGATAGATAGGTAGGTAGGTAGATAGATAGATAAAGAGATAGAGACATGTACATACATGTGTATTTATACAGACAAAGAGACACCAGAATTATCTGGTTTTGACAATATATTGGTACCACTTACCTTTATAGCTATCACAACATGCCTGATCTGTAATTATGTTTGTCATTTGAACAACTGACAATGGAAACTGAGAAGAGAAGGCTTCAGGTAGACCTCAATGAGGCCTTCCAGTACCTTAAGGACACCTATAGAAAGAATGGAAAGGTATGTTTTATACAGGCAGAGAGTGACAGGACAAGGGACAATGGTTTTAAATTTAAAGGGGGCAGATTTTGATTAGATGATGTTAGGAAGACATCCTTTACTCAGAGGGTGGTGAGGCAATGCAATAGGTTGCCCAGAGAAGCAGTGAATGCCCCATCCCTGGAAGTGTTCAAGGCCAGGTTGGATGAGGCCCTGAACAACCTGATCATGGCCTCCCTGGAAGGCAAATTGTAACTAGATGATCTTTAAGGTCCCTTCCAACCCGGGCCATTCTATTATTCTATGAAATAAAAAATCTAGTATTTTTTTAGAGGAACATTCAAGAAGCTCAAACAGTGCAGTTGTCATTTCTCTGCTTCCACAAAATTCCCAACATTTACAACCAGAGAGGTATCATTTTTTCAAACAAGCAGAGGATAAAATGACATACAAGCTGTATGTTTTGTTTTTCTCTTTTTCTAAACATCTTTGCAATATACACGTAGTCACGAGCCATTTCTACAGAGTAGGTTGATTTTCTTTTTGGCCAGAATACTTCACATTTTGACCTCCTCAAAAGCTGAATCTGTCCATAATATGCTTCAAGCAATGCTGTAAGCCCATTAATTTTTTAAGTCAACACAGGCACACACATTTCATGCCTTGTTGGAGGTCTGCCACTGTTTGTTGTGTGCCTGCTTCTTAAAAACTATTTGGAAAGTATTCATTCATTAAAAAATGTTATCCCCAGAAACAAATTCAAATTTTCTGAAGCTTGAGTTTTGCACTAATGTCTATGGAATTTGTGTTTTTTCTTACTTAGAACAATTATCTTCATTTGTAACATCAGCTTCCAAAAATACTTTATTATTCATTCAAATTCTTCTGCATTTTAAATACCCTTCAAACAGCCATGACCTAATATGACCCTAATGCCCATTCTATGCCCATTCTATGTCATGATGCAGTTTTGTATTTCATCCCCTTTGTTATTCAAACGAACTTCTGATAAGTGAAAAATATGAGCCAGTATTTAGTTTTAATTAATTGCATGGGGTAATCAGATATGGTCAAATGACCGTGTGGTGTCTACAAAGCTTATATATGTCTCTGTTCTTTTTTGCATTTTTCAGACTAAAATATGCATAAAATACACAGAAGATAATTCAAATATACAGAATAGCTTAAAGATGTCAGTAATGACCTGGTACAGAAAATGAGGCATTTATTATTCTACAAACATCCACAGCTGTTGGATTTTTTTTACTTCTGAATGCAGCATTCTGTAGTCAACTTAAAAGTTAATATAACAAATTGACATAGATCTACTCTCATTTATTACATTTCAGTAAGTGAGAACAGATCTATAGGAATTCTTCACATAGCTAATTAGATTTGCCTTTGGCAACGTCTGTGGTGTGTATCTAGAACATTAAATGAATTGTTGCCATCAAACTTCGTTAACAGGACAGCAGTGCTTTATCCGATACATTTTCATGTTCACATTTCAGCTTCAGATTAGATTGAGTTCTTGTATAAACAGGTTCAGCTAAATTTAGTTTAGCAGAATTGTACCCAAAATAAGATCAGCTTTGAATGTGGTCTGTTGTGTCGTTTGAGGTTACATACTACCTAAAAGTCCCAGTACAATTTTCACAAAATGATCTTTGTAATGAATACTTCGAGATTTTAATTCTTTTTTATAACAAATCCTCAACATTTGATCTAAATCTAAAGAGATGGGATTGCTGATGGATTGATTGAAGTTCCATGAGAGAAGAAATTAGTCTCAAAGCAATGAGCAGTATGAAATAGTAATAAGATCTCTCAGTACCATTTGATTACATACCAATGGAAGAGCAAAAATTTGGAGATAAGTGTCTTTACTATTCTCAACTATATGTGGGGTAACAAAGAGACCTAAAGAATGAAGGGATAATAGGAAAAGAAAATGAGGGAGCTTGAAAAGAACTGAAAAATACATAGATGTGAAATACAGTAAAATCAATTAAAAAGATGTAACTCTTAGAAGAATAACCTTTTCAGTGATAACATTCAAAGTTTAGCTGAGATGGAGGTGTCCTGAGCTGGATAGTGATAGACTTAGAACATATTTCTTTTATCTTAGGTGGTTCAAAAAAATGTGTGGAATGTTTCATTTGGCTTCAAAGTGATAAAATGTCTCAGTAGAACGGCTTATAAAAGCAGCCTTCTAATTAATGAGGGCTGATATACCAAGCTAAAGGATTTTAGATTTACCTATTCCTGATCTCCTCTATTCTCTCCTTTATACCACAGAAAGAGAAAGGCATAAGCAAGTCTCCACAAGTAATACCTAAAGATGTCTTCGGAAAGATTGTGCACATTTAAGAGATAACAAAATTCTTATCTGGGTATCTGATGTCACTTTAACTTGTATTATCATAGAATCACAGAATGTCTTACATTGGAAGGGACCTTAAATATCATCTAGTTCCAACCCCTTGCTATGGGCACAGACACCTTCCACTAGACCAGGTTGGTCCAAGCCCCGTCCACCCTGGCCTTGAATGATTTCAGGGATACAACATCCACAACTTCTCTGGCATCCTGTTTCAGCGCCCCACTACTCTCACAGTAATGAATTTCTTCCTAATATATAATCAAAACCTACCCTCTCTCAGTTTAGATCTAAGACCTCAATGAGGCCTTCAGCTTTTAATACTGTGTAATTTTAAGAGATGTGTCCAATACAATGAGATGGGCACACAGGAAATAGAATCTTTGGCCCATTGCTAGAGTTAGCCGGTACATTTGTACAAGAAGCAGGTAAAAACCTCTCCTGTTTGTGATTAAAGGTAGCTACAGCTGATTGTCACTTTGGGAATAACGGGTATCTCCTCACTGTGGAAGTTTAACCATCCTGTTATAATTAACATTTATTATACGCATTTCCCAGGATGAGTTGGGATTGGATAGAGACTTTACAATTGAGATACATGTATAATGGAGATCTCCTTAAAGTGGTTTCTCAACTGCTTTACTCATTCAAATTAAGTACATCTCATGATATGTTATTTCAGTTTCATCTTTAATGAACAAATGTGCACATGGACAGCAAATACATCCTCCAGAGCTTATAACACTGTCTTTTTTGCCAGCAGTCTAAACACAGAGTATTAAAAGCTGTAAGCTACAGAGAAGAAATATTTTTCTCCTTTTTTTCCCCCCTCTCTTTTTAACAATGCATTTTTAGAGTTCTACTGCTGAAAAAATGATGGAGGAAGTTCAACTGGAGGTTGCCTTTGATGAGAGTTGTCATGGTTTAAGATTGGGCCCCCCTGAGAGTTGGGGGCTCAGAGGTGATTGGGTGCCAGGGCAGTGTTCCCTGGAGAGCCAGTCACCACTCGTCTTGTTCGCTTCTGCTGAAAAATCATATATACACAACACCAGAAGCTGTTGGCAGTTTCTGTTGGTGTCTGCTGCGTGTGGGTGTAGGAGGCCAGGGGGTGGCTGGGCTCCTTCTTCCCCTGTCCGGGGGGGAGAGGGGAGCCCTGCGGCCCCCCTAACTCTGCCTAGGCCAGAGTTAGAGATAGCCTTGGAGTGAGTGCATGTTTGTGAGGGATGACTCACAAACAACTGGTAAGAGAAAAGCAGGCAGACCCTGTGGCCAGGCCTTCTTCTTCCCCCCAACTTTGCAGCCAGTCTGCAGAAGGGGGCTGTTTTTCCCTCTCGCTGTTTAGTGGGAGTAGATGCAAGGCTCAGCATTGAAGCAAAGCCAAGTGGACAGGCTGATAACAAAACAGCTCGGAGCCAGGGAAAGGAATCCCAGGCGAAATTGGAGACGGGCCACAAGAGAAGGGCTCAGGAGTTGCCCTGCCAAGGTATGACCGGGGGCAGCCGAAAACTGACTTGGAGGACGCGCACGTTGATAAGCTACACTACAGCAGCCGACAGAACCAAGGTATGAGAGAGAACCAAGAGAGAGATCACACAGCAGAAATGACACAGGACAAAGGAGAAAAGGACTCAGAGATACCTTCTCGGACTTTGTGAGGAAGGAAGGACTTCCACAAACAGCTGAAGGTTGGTAGGGAGTGTTCAGGGGCCCCGAAAACTCCCACGAGAGAGAGAGACTGGTTATTTATCAGCCTAAAAAGGCTTTTCCTGGACTAAAGTTAAAAGGAGAAGCTTCAAAGGGACTGATAGAAGTGTAATATATAATAATATATATATTTTATATATATATATATATATTTTCTTTACCTAAAACTTTAAACTTGATACCAACATTCTATTTAAACTGAAATTAAAAAAAAAATATTTGAAACTAATAATAAATTATAGAATTGTTTGAATGTTTTGCATGAGGGAAAAGCATGTTTGAAACTAACAGCAGTCCCTTCTCTGGGGCAAGGAAGAGCAAAAGGATCATTTGGAATTAAATACTTCTGTACAATTAATAGGTAAAGTACATTTAAATACTGTTGTACTATTAATAGGTAAAGTACATTTAAATACTTCTGTACTATTAATAGGTAAAGTACATTTTAAAAGCATTAGGGTATCTACCGAGAAATGTATCTTCAAGGGTAAATCATTATGGATGGTTATTTCATGTTCGGAGACTATGTTGCTTCATAGCAGATTTAAATAGTGGAGAGTTGTTTGGGTTTTTTTTATTTGAGTGGTCATGCATTAACCAAACAATGGAATACTTTTTAACTGAAAGCAAGTGAAAAAACACAATTATACCTAGACTGAATTTTACAGTAGGTTGTTAAATGATTGATGTTGAGTAACTTAGCTACAGAACAAGATGTGTTGTTGGGGTTAGCTGCGGCAGCTTTTTTCGTTTCCTTGTAAGGCAAGCCTGTTATTTAAGGAAATAAATGGACAAAGGAACAGTGAGGTTATACACCTCAATTAATAGTATCTTGCAGGTCCCTTGGCTCTTTGTGTTGCACGCTTTTAGCTTGCAGAAATTTGTAAGAAAGAGAGAACATTTATAGTTGCAAGGCATGCTACGGGAAAAGACTGGTTTTTTTATTATTGAGTGTGTTTCTCTATTGCTATGAATAGTTTTCTGAGACATAGCTAAAACTCCTTGTTAGCTAAAAATACTGGAAAAAAACCCCTAACAAGTACCAGAAAATATGAAATTCTGAAGGCTATCACAATATCAATAACAATCTTCAGAGTATTTGGTGTTGGAACTCGATCTTGACTTGACCGGTACTTTGACAGTTGGAACTTACCTTGACTCCATTGTTCTGATATTTGAATATCATCCAGATTTGTATGTGTTTATCTTCAGAATCAAACTGGGATTCCAGTATGTCTTCTCATAATTCTTTTCTAAACTGAGAACTCTGATTATTGAAGACTAATTCAATATTCCAAGATCACTGAGGAAAGCAGAATTAGACCTTAGGTTCTACTTGTCCAGACAGTGTCCAGTCCTTGAATTCCTTCTTCTTTCTGCTATCCATCCAAATGACTAAACAAAAACACTTTTATGGGTATACTCATGGTATAAAATGAGATGGTGAGGTGATAAAAGCTCATCTGCACATTCACAAATGAGCACAAAGAGACAGTGGGAAAGATGGGGAGACCCTAAACAATATCCTGCCCCAGCTACTTCCAGGCCCACCACAGCAGCCATCAACCCAGAAACAATCCATCTCAACAAACCAAGACAAGCGCAGGGGAACAATGGTAGGTGGGAATCCTCAACAAGGAATTAACACCCTGCTGGGCCCTTTCAGGGGTCCCCCAGGAGATCTTCAGCCCTGGTCTGCCAGATACTGGGGATGAAATACTAGATACAAACCAGCAATGTGCACTTGCAGCCTAGAAAGCCAACCAGATCATGGGCTGCATGAAAAGAAACACAAATAGCAGGTCAAGGGGGGTGATTCTGCCCCTCTACTCTGTCCTCATGAGACCTCAGCTGGGGTACTGAATCCAGCTCTGGGGCCCCCAACAGAAGAAAGACATTGATCTGTTAGACCAGGTCCAGGGAAAAGCCACAAAAATGATCAGAGGGATGGAACACCCTCTGACTAGAAAGACTGAGAGTCACTGTGGCTTTTCAATACTTAAAGGAAGCTGTGGTGGTTGGTTTGACCCTGCCCAGCTGACAGGTGCCTCACCAAGCCACTCTATCACTCCAGTCCTCAATCAGTCATGGGGAGAAAATATGACAAAAAACCCATAGGTCAAGATTAGGATAGAGAGATCACTCAACAATTACTGTCATGGTCAAAAAAGACTCACCTTGGGAAAATTAATTTAATTTGTTGCCAATCAAATTAGAGTAGGATAAGAAATGCTAAAACATCTTCCCCTGACCTCTCCCTTCTTCCTGGGCTCAACTTCACTCCAGATTTCTCTGCCTCCTCCCCCAGGCAACAGAGGGGGATGGAGAATGGGGTCAGTCAGTTCATCACAGGTTGTCTCTGCTGCTCCTTACTCCTCATGCACTTCCCCTGCTCCACTTTGGTGTACCACCTACAGGAGACAGTCCTCCACTAATTTTTCCAATGTGAGTCCTTCCCCTGAGCTGCAGTTCATAAAATTATAGAGTCATAAAATCGTTTGAGTTGGAAGAGACCTTTTAAAGGTCATCTAGTCCAACCCCCCTGCAACGAGCAGGGACGTCATCAACTAGAAAAGATTGCTTAAGAACTCTGTCCAACCTAACCTTTAATGTTTCCAGCAATGGGGCTCTTCAGAGTTCTTCAAGAACTACTTCAGTGTGGGTCCTTTCCATGGGCCACAGTCCTTCAGGAACAGACTGCCCCAGACTGGGTTCCTTGTAAAGCCACATGTTCTGCTGGAAAGACCTGCTGAAGTGTGGGCTCTTCTCTCCTTGGTCCACAGATCCTGCCAGGAGCCTGCTGCAGCATAGACTCTCTGTAGCATTACAAGTTCCTTCAGGACAGATCCACCTGCTTTGATGTGAGGTTCTCCACAAGCAACAGTTGCTGTTGTGCAGAAGTATTGCCCCCTTTGTAAAATACATTGTCTCAGAGATGCTACCACTGTCAGTGATGGGCTCAGCCTTGGCCAGGGGCTGGTCCATCTTAGAGATGCCTGGAACCATCCCAATCTAACACCGAAGGCAGAAAAATAAAATGTTTTTTCTGTATTACAATGGACAGACTTGAATGACAAACACAACTGCATAGGGTTGCAGAGATGCTGCGGTAAATCAAGGTATCTTGATGTTGTAAAAACTAAGGTACATTTATAGTCTTGCTCAAAGTTTCTCTTTTTACAAGGTAAATTTCATGAATCTTGTAAGATTGTTTAATTTAAAATAATAGATATTTGAGATAGGAGAAAAAAAGAAGCCCTACATTAAATCAGGTAGTCAATGCCAATGTCAGCACAAGATGGCTTTCTGCAATATATTCTTCAATGCTGGGATTCATACCCTTTCCCTGTAAAGATTACTGCTCAGAATAATAGATGTTATATTAGAAAAATATTTCCTGGAATTCTTTTGACTGTTTTCTTTCTGTTGCTTCAGGTATGGTTCTCTTAAAAAAAAAAAAAAAAAAAGAAAAAAAAAAAAACCCAACAAACAACAACAACAACAAAAACTAAATTCAACCTGAATTGTCTAAAGATGTGCTGA
Source organism: Manacus candei (assembly GCF_025592945.1). Classification (NCBI taxonomy): domain Eukaryota; kingdom Metazoa; phylum Chordata; class Aves; order Passeriformes; family Pipridae; genus Manacus; species Manacus candei. Next base: position 30,178,517 of record NW_026138056.1, on the reverse strand, counting down.
ATGATCTTAAATAACTCTGGAATTGCATGTAACTTTTTAAGCTGCCCTCACACAGAAAGAGGGGCATCTTTCTTTTTTTGCTTCTCGTGTTGATATCATAAGATTTAATTCATTAGGAAGGTGTTTGTGTACAAAATGCAGTGCTATTGTCTACTGTCTGTCATGGTGATTTTGATATCCTTTTTGTCAGCCTTAATAATCCCTTGCATATTTTCATGTCGATCTTGTTCAAGTACTCGAAGACTGTTACTTTATCCTGCAAAGTTGTCAGGCTAAGTTATCAACATTCTCCTTGAACAAATCCCTCTAAGTCAATCACTCTACCTCTCTATATTCTTTCCAGCTCCCACTCTTTGTTAGGCATCTGAGAGCACAGAGTAGGAATTCAAAGGTTGGCTTTTATACATGCTTGAAAACATGTTCCGTCTTTATATTCAATCTTTATTCAACCATGAATTTCAGAGTTAACAACAAATCTGTCTTTAACTGTCAAATCACATTATAATTCAGGAGGGAAGAAAGACTCACACTAATTCTCTGGTAATCTATGACTTCATGTTTTAATTGCTGTTGACCTTACCAAACTATGCAAGTGATGCTTACTAGCATGCTCTTTTCTTTAATCTGAGATGCTAAGGAAAAAACAGAATTCCAAGAAGCACAAAAGCAGAGGTTTATGTTTCCTTTCCAAGGAAACATACTGTCTGCTTCAGCTACTCACTAAAAGCAAAAATTCTTTTTTTTTCTGTTTCTTTTGGTAAAAGCGATGAGCTAATGTACTAGGTGATTTCTTTGGGTATATGTCAAGTTACACCAGCAAAGGATGTGTCCTTCCTGCTACTGACACAACCCCTTGACAGATATCAAAGGAAGAGCTCTCACACTATTGCCAAAATGCATTCATAACTGATTGACCATTATGTGGGCCCTGCAAGAGAAAGAAAAGGTAATTTGGGTTAGAGAATGAATGTCAAGAGAGCAAGTGTATCCCCTCTGAGTTTGCACCATAAGGTGGTTCAAACATCTTGTCATTTAGTACTAGAAGAGTCAGACTCATGAACTTTAGAATTTGCTCACTTCGGAAGAGTGATGGTAAAAGCAGATGGATCCATCACCACCAAGTGCTTAGAGCAGTACTTTGCCTTGCACATTTCCTTGTGAACAAAATTAACTCCTCACTAATTTCTGTGACTTAAGCAGCACTCAACCTTAGCAGAGGAAGAAGACTGGAAGTACCTGGTCAGAAAATCTGAGATGAAACATTTGCCCAAATATAGCCATCCAGTGTCATTTGAACTGCCCTAGGGCAAAAAACCTGGCCAGCTTTTGCCAGTTCAGGAGGCACTACTCCCACTAAGTCCTGTAACATATGTATGAGCTTTGTTTGGTTGCCTCAGATACCACACATGATTTTAAATGTCACTAGATGACAATGTGTAGGCAATTGAATCATCAAATTGATGGGAAACAGAGCTGCAAATGAGCTTCAAGCCTGAAAATATTCATGTTGCATAGAGAAATACACATTGTATTCATTTAGGCAAAAGTGTTCCTATTGGAGACAATGGTAATGTTCCCATTGATTAAACCAGTGGAAAATATTGCCCTCAGCTGGGCTATGAATATTTAATCAAACAAATTGGACCACAGTGAGCGCCTTTGTGCCCTCACATCCACTCAGGAAAGATCTTCAGTTAAAGGTAGCTTCCATTTTCTGTGAACTAGCAAAAGGAGTTTCCTATCAAATCTATTTATTTTTATTGTCTTTCTCTTCAGCTCATGTCATTTCCTACTCTTACCCTTTTCATCAGTTTTACTGGCCCTTAAGCTAAAAGCACATACTGTAGATGTTCTGTCTCATTTTCCTTAGTTGCCTGCCAGGAAAATGGCAAAAAAACTTTATAAACTTTCCAATTCTAACCTTTGCTGATGGTTCCAGTTAAGAAAAACCTAGTATTTGGGAGCAATGGTCTTTTGGATTCCCTGTTATTTTCCTCACCTCTGTTGTGGTTTATCTGATGAATCTGGTGTATTTGGTGAATTAAAAATTCAGAAACAGTAGTAATAGTAATATCAAAAATAATAACAGCCATAGTAGTAGTAGTAATGCTAGTGAAGTTTTGTCTGTTTTTTGGAAAGCTGAAAAGTAAATTTGGTCAAGGTATTTGGAGGAAGCAAAAGACGGTGAACAAAGTGAAGGGAAGAAATTATTGTCTTCCCTTTTAAGGACTGCAGTGGAACAAATTAGAAACAATTTGAAAATACAGAGATTGTTTCAGTGGCTAACACTGATAAATGAGACTCAGAGTCAAACCCAATCAAAGATGACTACCGATGTTCAAACTGGGGTTGTGCTGACCTTTATTTTGATATGTTATGCTCTGCTGACTTTGTGGAGGAAGGACATTTCAGACAGAATTTTCAGCTGGTTCACTGATTCATATTTGTTTACTGGGATGATATATTACTGGCTATATAACTAGTTTAGTGCCACAAGTATGATTATTAGCAGTAGGAACAAGGGGGTGACCACACACAAATTGGCTAATCATTATTTTTCTTGAAGCTTAGCAAAATAAAATGCTAGACAATTTATTTCACCTTTCACTTAGACCATCCTTATTTTGACCCGTGTCTCCTGTTATTCTGAAGACACAAAGCAGAGAGAATATTTGTTTTTTGTACAACAAAATTATTGCTCATGCCTCAGACCAAAATGACAGCATATAGCATTAGGAGCAATGCCATTATGGAGATAGTCTGATGGAACTGGCAGCACTCACCACGTTTTGAGCATGCATCAGCTGCCAGTGCCTGACAGTGGATATTCAGTGGGTTACTTTGTTGTCATTACTCAAATTTGCATTAACCGCTTTCCAATCTCTTGTTATTGGAAACTCATTCTGTAATTTTTTTTTAACCTTCCAAGCCTTTAAAACATAGCACAGAAACCTTGTCTAAAACTCTAGAAGTAAATCAAACCTAAATCTTTTGGGGTTACAGTTTGGCTAATGGTATCACAGAGGAAAAAGTTAAGAGGGATCAGAAAAGGAAAAGAGATATAAATTTGACAGAAATCTTTAATCCTTTTTGTGGAGTACCATTCCTAAACAGATTTAAACCACAGAATTAAGATTCTTTCGGCTTCAAGTTCTTTTTTTTTTTTGGGGGGGGGAGTTTATACTTAGGATGTTCACAAGCTGGGATGTGAACCAAGCACTAAAGATCCTATTTCAAAGCTAGGAGATACATAAACTGCAGCAGGATTATTTGTGATCAGCCTATAAAAGATCTATCTCCAAATGCAGTAACTCTAACCAAAGTATTTGTAGTCTGAACATGGATATTGCCTCAATGTAAAACTAATGTTCAAAGAGTAAATTACACTCTGTAAATTGCTTATCCACTTTCACTCTGTAACCAGTGTCACAGGGATTTTTAAAGAGCTGGTTCATCTGACCTATTCTTCTATTAGCTGACAACAATTTTATGATGAGAAAATTCCCTTCTCAGGAGTACCTTCACCTTTCTTATCTTTCCTGTCTTTTTTGTGTTGTTTTTTCTTTTAGCAAAAGGATGGTTTAAAATAATAAGCAGATAAAGCTATTTTTCTTGTTTCCTTATTGTCCTAGAAGGCATTTTAATTTGATCAACTGTTTATGCCAGCAACCTAGTTTCAGATATGAAAGCTTATACAAGCAAATTAAATTAGGGCACCTAACCCAACAGCCTGAGCTGCAAGCAGCATTCCATCCCAAACAATTCTCATCCTACATCACAAACAGAGCAATAGAGCAGCAGCAAGTTTTCTAAAGAGGAAAAAGTTACCTGTAAAAATATTCTTATAATATTGAGCACATATATTTTCATATTGTCTGCATTTTCTTATCTCATCACACCATAAATGTACTTCATTCTTTCTCTTGTAGGAGATACATGGAATGAAAAGTAATATTTAAAAAAAATAGAAAATGCTTTGTCTCCCTATCTAGAAAGAAATACTAAAACTTCCTTATAGATAAAATTTTGATATAAAGAAGGAAGATAGAAAAAAATTAAAAATCTGTCATTTTTCATTAACATATTATATAATATTTTAATATGCTACTTAGAGAACAGCAGATAAGGGACCATTGTAGTTTAAATCAAAGACTGTATAGGTCATCAGTCCTGAATTTCATTTTTCTTTATTTTTTCCCACAAATCTATTTATTTTTGGAATTAGCATTGGAAAATTAAACCCAGAGTAGCTTCTCCTATCCCTCGCTATCTTAGTCTGCAACACAGGACATTCCTTTCATGCCCAATATTAAGATGGCCCTACTTAATCTGTAGGTCAGGTCTTTAATCGTGTTCTAAAAGGCTCTTTGCTATATTTGCATAATGCAAGCTGCTAAGCCATAGCTAATGTGGCAGGCTGAGCTAGAGACCCCAGGGTTTTTTTGGATCCCAAACTTTTCCCATTTTTACCCTCTGTGCAGTTTTAAAAATCCACTCATTTACAACTGCTTTTTAAAGAAAAATGAAACTTGCAGACCTGACAAAATAACTATATTTTGATGCTTTTACTTTTAAATAATGTATTCCTAATGCATTTTTGTAGATTTTGCTGTTGAAGGAATCAACTTTCTACAGAAATGGCAATACCTTTCAATAAGAAATGAAACCTCTACATCTTTTTGCTCAGCAGTTGCTTCATATTACTTTATTTTGCACAGTTTGCTGTGACAGTCTTGGCCATCACTGCTACAAGTATGCACAATTCATAATACAATAGAGATTAGCCTTAGAGCATTACCACCACACAGAAAAACAAATCAAAAAATCATCCTACTCATTTTACCTTAAAAGTCCTGTCTCACTGTTTGCCCCAGCAGAGCTGGAAGGCATGAGGCTTTCCTTTTCTCTTGAAACCTTCTCCATAGGGGACAGTGCAGACTGGTTTATGGCTTGCTGCTGGATAGATGGAAGGACAGCACCACAGGCAAGAAGGTTGCAGTCTCTAATCTAAATCCAGATCCCAATTGCAGAGATGAAGCAGTGGGGGAGGATGGGGGGGAGAGGGGAAACAAACAAGCAGATTTGAAGAGGCAAAGGACATCCTCAGGCTGAGAGGAAGTGAAGCTATGCCCCCTCCTTTCCCTGTCTCTATTACGCAAAAGGCAAGTAGTGGCATCACCACATGACACTGGTTGCTCTTAAACATGTGCTCATCATTGAGCAGGGCTTCCTCCCTGCAGTGGACAGCAAGTTACCTTGATGCTCAGTGTCAGAGTTTGAGGTTCAATCCCCGGGATAAGCATGTCCTCTCAGTAGCTGCTGTAATTGTGTCACCATTTGGAGGAGCTCAGACCACCCTGTGATGAGCACAGGGCACACAGGCTCCTTGCCTAGGTTTCTGGATTGCAGTGTGATAGCCATGTAAAACAGTGACCATTTCTGCAGCTCTCAAAGTATTTTCTGAGCAACAGTGTAAATGTCCCCAGTCCCCATTTCCTCACTGCAAAATTGAAAGCATAATTTCCAGTATATTTGGATTACTTCCAACAGCACTTAGGAAAAGAAAGAAATAGTTCTTCTGGGTGAGTTGCTGTGATAGTTTTTATAAGGAAATAATTACTCTTTTATTTGTTTTTGGAGGGTCTAGTTGTAATATATGGTAAAATTCTATAAGAAATTCCACTGCTACTGCCCATGAAATTAAATGTTTATGATGTTACCTGGGAAAAGATGAAATACAGACAATAATACTTCCAAAAACAGGGATTATATTACATCCTTCATTTCAGCCACTGGTCTTGAACATGCAGGGAGTCTTTGCAAGCACATCCCAGGGGAACTTTGTCAGCCTGCATTTCAAGTGATGTAATTGTTCTCTTGAACACAGGCAATAAGAATTCAGGTCACCCTTCTGGCCCTGAGACAGCTAATGTAGAGTTTGGCTCACAGTCAGACCAAGCAAGGAGCTATAAGAATTTGCTGCCTCCATCTGACCACTGATCCTATTGTCAGGTATCACAGTTCCCTTTGCAGAGCTGGCTGAATAAACCTCCTATTCAACCCTGACTTGCCACAATCATAACTTTCTGTATTTATAGAGCCCATCAAGCAGTTCAGTTTGTTTGCAAGCACCTCTAAGTTTAGCACAGGGAGGGAAGGACCCTGATTCACAGTTCCATGATGGAGTTATATGAGGAAGTTGAAGGGATTACTTCCCACCAAGATGGGGACAGCAAAAACTGAAGTGCATTGCAAGTAAACTCAGTAGAGATTATAAATCCAACCTACTTCTCCATACTATGTGGTATTTAGCCTGAAATATTTTAAATTAGCAAAATGAGCAAAAGGATTAAATAGGTCACTGAAAGTTTGGCCCCTGGAATACCAGCAACTGTTACATCCAAAAGAAGATTTCATTTTTAATTCAGTTTGGCACTGATTTACCCCAAGTATATAAACCAGATTAGGACTCTAGCAATGGTCCAAGTGCACTATGAAACCTATACATCTTGTTGCTTGAATGTTTACAGAAAACTAGTCACAAAAATCACAGAATCACAGAACTGTTTAAGTTGGAAAAGACCTCTAAGGTCATCAAATCCAACCGTTAACACAACACTGCCAAGTCTGCCACTAAACTATGTCACTAAGGTCACATATAAACATCTTTTATATAGCTCCAGAGATGGTGACTCAACCACTTCCCTGGGCAGCCTGTTTCAATTCTTGATAGTCTAGTTATTTCAAAATTCCCAAGTACAGAGGTGTTTGTGACAGAGCTCATCTGGTATTGAAGCCAACACATGACAACTGTGGTGTTTAGAAAAGATACTTGCAATAGTATGCACAAATTGGCCTGCATATGGGCAACATTACTGTGGAACTTCGTGTGTCTAGATGCAAGAGGTTTGTGAACTTTGCCGTGAATGCAGTTTCTCTGTGTAGCTATGCTCTGTTAGCTGTGATAATTGCCTCTGATTAATCAAAGCTAACACACCAAGGTACTTTATAGAAAAACAATTTCTATCAATTTGGTACCTCTGCAAATTGCACTCCAGGGTCCACATTCAGCTGAAGTGGTTTGAGAGCCATCTAATTGAAAGGATTCTGTTGAAACTCAGTGTACTTCAGTAGATTGATCTTTCAGGGTTTCTCTTCACCTTGGTTCTTATTACTTATCCTATTCAATCTCTCCTTTTCCAACTTTTTATTAAGTTATTTTCAAGCTATCAGCAGATTCCATTGGAGCTTTTGAGTGAAACCAGCCAGAAAATTATTTACTTTAGTGTCCTCCTTTCCTCATTTCAAGGAACACACTGTGAAAAAAAAACTTCTCCCTTTGGTTGCCATTCAGTACAAGAATGCCATATTGCAAAATGCATACATACTGCCTGGAAAAATGTGAAGGATGCTATATTATGCACAGACCATAACCTATTTATTTAAATTGTTATGATCATGGAGTATAAATAATTATTGATAATTTCTGCCATTCTAACTAAATCCTATCTGAAAAACAATAGATATATTCCAAAATTGGTCCCCTTTTCTGACTACAATTGTGAATATTATTAATTTCATACTTCCAATTAGTGACCAATTAGTACATCATCTGAGACCTGCAGTATCTAATTTTCAGCTGTGAGGCAAAATGAATGCATGGAAGCTAAAAACACATAGAGGGAAAATGCATCATAGTAGAAAACAGGTGAGTGCACCTAGTGTTAACCACGAGAAGCTGATACTTTTCCTTATACCATGTCTATTCATCATATATAAAAGAGACTCCTGCCATGTAGGACCCTACTGCTCCAGAAAAACTTGGATCATAGAATATTGGTAGTCCTATAAATTAACACTAACAAAATAATTCTTTTTTACCATGGATGGTTATCCACATTAGGGAAAATGTGCTCAGCAACAGAAGTGATGTGTGGTCACACAAAACCTCAAAATAGCTGAAGACAACACTATAGCTGCAGTACAAATATACCATCAGAAGACCTTTTGAGGGTGGAAACAGATTGTGGCTAAGGACTGAGGTAATTATTGTGCTCATGTAATTTAAAAAAAACTTGTGAGTTTAAAAGCAGGTGACAGGTATAAAAAGTTTTACTCAAATATGCTTAGGATAGCGATTTCTTGGATAAAACATGGATTAGATATGGCAGAGAGCTTCAATCTCTTTTGAGAGAGCTATTTTATTAGTCAAAATAATGTAAAAAGTACTAAAGAAGTTGTGAATTTGAAATCTATGCTTGCTCTTTATGCATATGCTTGACTATCTCTAAAGATTGTTGTTTTTCATGTTTTTGTAGAGCGTCATGATTCAAGCAGCAATCTTCACTTTCAGGTTGATAAAACAGAAAACTCTTTTCCCAAAGTGCTCACATTTCACTTTTTAAACACCGTACCATCTTCCAAATACTTTGTCATCGAGACTACACAAGTATTTGTGTTTCTATGTGCAAGGAAGTAGAATCTTGTAGAGTAGTAATGCACAAGAAAAGGAAAGAAATGTAGCTGAAAAGAAAGTACAGCATTTTTCCCAGTAAATTTTACTTAAAAATATTGAATGTTTGCTAAGAAAATACAAAACTTAGGAAAATATCGTACCATAAAAATAATCAGGAAAAAAAAATTAAAATTGCACAAATTATTGCATATTTTACTGCCTCGGAAGAAGGGGCAGATCAGAAGAATTGAGAAGCTGAGCGGACCCAGAACATCATCTGACAAGCAGTCAGTTGTACAGATCTTCAGAATGAGAAGTTGAGGTTTCTTTCGCTTGATTTTGTACCCAATATCAAACTGCAAGGAAACATCACTTCAAGACTTGCCCAGCTGTGACAATAGGGAAATTTACTTAAAGCAATAGATCCTGCAGGTAAACGTGAGCATCTCTGTGGCTTGACTTCACGAGATGGATTACATCCATGGGTTCAGCTCAGCATCTCCACTTGTGTGTGGAGATTTTCCTCTGAGTTTCTAGATACCCTCTGGATCATACCTGCAGGTGAGTGAAGGGGGCACCTACCTTTCTCTGTTAGTTGAGTAAGGACATAAAGTTCTCAAATACATGATGCCAAAGGAGTTGGTGCCTCATCTATGTCTTCCTGACTGGAAAGAGTGAGATTAGCTCAGTTGGTTAGAGCTCATAATGGTGCTAATAATGCCAAGGTTATGGGTTTGATCCCCATACAGGCCATTCACTTAAGAGCTGGATTTGATGATCCTTGTGTGTCCCAGAATACTTTGTGAGTAAATAAGATGTGGCATCCCGTCCTATGGGATGTTGCAGGTCATGATGCAACATCCTTGTCACCTTTCCTTTTTGATGTCGTAGAAATCAGAGTGAGCTAGCTATCTGGAAAGGGATAAATATCTGGATACATATGAGGGGAATACCTGAAGCTCAGCTTTAGTTTCATTGAGATCTCATAGAATCAATTATAGTTCCTGGATATAGTTCCTGATACCCTAAAATGTGGAGTTCATGTCCTGACTTCCTATTCCTCCCCCGGGTAATGCACAAATCAAGTCAACAGATCAGATAGATTTATGAAGAAAATATATTAAATAATCATTTATGTAAGTTTAAATCTTATACTAGAAAGACCAGATCTAAGGTTTTGATACTGTCATATATATTGTATAAACAAATATAAAGTTTTAATTGAATTTTTCAGCTGTCTGGAAATTTTTAAAAACCATAAGGGCCTTCGTTTTGGTAATCTGTCAATGTTTCCAGGAAAACATTTCATTTCTGTTGCCAAAGCAAGTAATAACACAACTTAAATATGAAGACCCAACTAAACAATTTCATTACAATATTTTGGTTTTTTTAAAGGAAAGTAGTTTAGCGGTATTAAAGATTTAAAAGGAGATAACAATGTTAAATTCTTGCAGATCTGCATACAATTATCCTGCTGCACTGAGATAACCGGAATTTAATCATGTGGAAAGAGCTAAGGAACTGTTTTATGAAGTACTAATACCCAAGAAGTTTGGGAATAGGAAAGCAGAAGCAATTTCTCTTATCTTCATTCTGCTGGTTTTCTGGGGGAGTGTGTGCTTTACGGTTGCTTTCATTTTGTGTCAGTAACCTGTCCTTGTAGAGTCCATTTTGATGATTATTATTCAGTGCTTGCAAAAGGATGCGCTTTCTTGTTTTTGTAGTTTTTTGTGTATATTCTTGTAGTGCATGCCCTCTACACTATTACTGACGCTGAGCTGATTTACCTGCTCAGATTAACATTGCACATCGCGTCTGAGATGCCAAACATTTAATTACATCCCTACTCAGATGCTTCTCTTTATGGAGCAGCAGAAGCTATAAAGTATCTATTTTTCCAGTGTGGATTCTGACAGCAATAAACCGTTGCTTATGATACGCTGTGATAGCTATTTCAAAATGTCAGAAATCATTCCAGAGCTGGGAAGGCACTTTTGAGTCAAGCCTGCTATGCATTCTGTTCCAGGAAACAGTCACAATCCAACCCCCATCTCAAGAAACAGATCTGAGGCAGTAAGTGTCATGTTCAGTTCCTTTGTTTTTATTCCATTTGTTGCTAAGTAGGTAGTATTGGTTTTTGTCAAGTAGATTTTTTTTTGTTCAATTAGCTTTTGTTCAAATAGTGAGATTAAGTATTTTTATTATGCAATAAATATATTAAGTATTTTTTATGTAATTCAAGTAGTTTATGTAGGAGACTAAAGGAGGGAGATAACTCTTCTTGTTCTCACATTCCTCTGTTTATAGGTTATGAGGCATTCAAAGTCTGGGTCACTGTGAAATCTGAAGAGCCCTTGTGAAGCTCATGCTGTCTTTTGATTTCCTAGCTCATTTGGTTCTTGCCAACTCTCAGTCTCTCCTTTTTTGTGTATGTGTGTGTGTGTGTGTGTGCATGAGTGTGTATGTGTGTGATTTAAGGGCAGTTCTCACCTTCATTCACCTCACGTACAAACTTGTTTCCTACTCTGAGTTTTATTTCAGTGAAATTGCCCAAGTCAGTGAGAAAGTAGCTAATCAATATATAAACTATTTTTCATATGAAAGAACTCGGCTTTGACAATATTTTTAAAGTGATGGTTTTTGAGAATTGTTTTAATTAACTTATCCAATCTGTAATTTTGAATATCACAGAATCACAGAACATTCTGAGTTGGAAAGGACCCACTAAGATCATCAAAGTCCACCTCCTGGCCCTGCACATGACAGCCCAGGAATCACCATGTGCCTGAGAGTATTGTCCTAATGCTTCTTGAATTCTGTCAGGCTTGTTGTTGTGACCATTTCCCTGGGGAAACTGTTCCAGTGCCCAACCACCCTCTGGGTGAACAACATTTTTCTAATATCCAAACTAAACCTCCCCTGACACAACTTCATGCCATTCCCTTGGGGGGGCCTCACAATGAAAACCCTTTAAAAAAAACCCAACCCCCAATATATTTGATCTAAAACAAACAAACAAACAAACAAACAAACAAACTGAGGTCCCTTGTGCTTTATAAAGAATTTAGATTTCTTTTCTGATTCATAAAGACCACACATGAAGTCATCGATATGGTGGGGGAAATTAAATACCTTTTACATGAATTTATTTTTGGTGATATTGTTGACAATATATTTTCTGATGCTGACACAAAACAGCAAGAATTAATAAGAATGAGGTGCCCATGGGTAAAAGGTTTCTTCCATTTCAGTTTTGTCAGGAAGAAAATATAAGTGACTGCTCCTGAACTAAATGAGAAATTCCATGTTCCTATCAGACAGATATAAGAGAGGTATAGGAATGACAAGGTCACGTTATCTCCCAAAATCCAAAATGGTTGCAACAATTTCTTTATTTTTTTACTTCAACTTAGCAAGCTTTCCTTCTAGACTCCATATATTACTTCTAAGCATTCACAGAATCAATTTTTATTTCCATATTGTAAAATCCACATTGTCTAGCACAAGGCTAGTCTATAGCCTCTTTGTGGATTGCTACCAATATATCTGTATCATATTTCTCCAGACTTAATATGCCTGAAAGTCTGCATAATAATATGCCCTTTACTACTCTTTTAAATGCCTGCATCTTAGAAATAAACAGCCTCCAAATAGACTCTGCATGGCTTTCTGTACTTCATGATATGCAGTACCCAGCCTAGGCCCATGGCATGCATCACTAATAAATTCAGTGACAAACTGTACATTTCCTTGGGTATCATCAGCTACAAAATCATTCTGAAGCATATCACTTTAATAGGAAAATGTATAATTCAACCAGCTAACCTTTGCCATGGGAAAGTATTAAACAGAACCATTTTCACAAAGTTTTCACATCCTTCTGATTGCAAAGACTTTCACCTGCTTCATGTGGTGTACAAAAAGATTATTTTTTCTTTACCTTCCAGGCAGAGCAGCAGGGTATGCAGAAAGTCTTTGTCAACTCACTCCTGGCATCTGAAATGAAAATGATAGGTTTTTTACAATCCATTTACCAAAGAAGGAGTAATGCCAAAGAAAAAAAAAAAAGAAACATTGTTGCACACCTCACAACAGGAAAAAATATGTTATTGCCAGAGCAGAAACGTAGAAAATAAAGAACAATCAGATTTATGAGATCACAGCAAAGCAGTAAAAATCAGGCAATGTTTCTGGGAGAAATTGTAATAAAGGGAGGAAGAACAAAAGACAAACTGAAAGGCTAATGGTTGTAAGCAAATGTTTTTACAGGTCTAAACACATAAAGGAATTAATATTCTCCAATTTTTCTTATATGTGTCTGCAGTTGTAAACTCACAGGAGATAGCAAGGGAAAGTATAACAAATGTTCTGGATATACAGGGTGATATAACAGTGAAAGATTTCCAGTTTAATCAGATTTTGCTAACCTAAGACACTCAGATCATAGATTATTTGAAAAATCCTTCTCACAAGTCCTTCCTTAATTGCTTTCTCTTGAAGGGTTGTCCTCAATATTCTACCTCCTTGCCATGGTTTTGCTGCAATGCCATTTTCCCACCACCTGTAGAGCCTAAGGAAGGCAGGCTGTTGCTTTACAGCACTAGATTTAAGATTCCCAATCTCATTACCAACTTCTTCAGGATCTTCCTATCTCTTCCCATTCCCAGGAATCAGACTCCCATGGAAAGAATATTTCTATGCAACAGCTGTCATTGGAAAGGGAATGCTGTCTTCCCACCATCACTAATAGCCACATACCCACGCCTTTGATATTTTCTAACTCCACTGAAATCTATATCCAAATTCCAACCCCCAAAACCTTTCAATTTAGTTCTCCTTCCATTTGTTCCTTTATGAGCCATGCCACTCTGCCCTTCAATATAATATGTACACTTCAGAATAAAATGTAAGTGAAGTCATCCCTGTTCTCAGGCGAGGCCAGGTAAGATTCTTTGCAGTTCATCAGCTGCTACGTGCGTGCTGATCTGCCTGAGCTACAATAGGCAAAGCTTGTCTCACCCATCTTTACTCTCTGATACTCGAAAAACTGGTGGTGTTTAGCAAGGACACTTAGTAGCAAGTACTAAGTTATAGAACTGGGATGGCAAGAAGTCCTCTAGGATGTGTCCTATATGCACTAAGTATGACCTCAGTAAAGCTGAACTGCTGCACTTCCTAATACATATCAGTGTGCTTTTAGTTTCAGTCATCTTTCAGTTCCAGCTTTGGCATAGCAAGTATGACAAAGATTAATTTTTTTCAGGAATTTGGCATGTTTTCATTGCATCTCATCTGGAGAACAACTCCATGACTTCATGAATTTCAAATGAAGAAGTTAGTGAACTATCATTCATTCCTTTTCTTGTTGAATATTTGTCTTTAGGTATGACCTATATTCCGGTGATATACTTAGAAATTGTTAGATATACTTCCATGGATTTCCATTTCTGTTGAAAGTATCTGCCTAAAAGCTAAGAAACTAATGTAATCATTGCTTAGGCTTATTCTGTAGTCAACCAAAATGTCTAACATGTATAGAGAGTGGTTCTCTAATATTGCCACCAAACTCAAGTTTGGCTCAATATTCCAAGCCTCCTGTCTCTCTCCCTTAGTCCAGGGACAATGATTCATTTTGCTTTATTTTGACTTAGTTAAGACTGCAGCACGTAACCCATGTCCACCTGTGTCACACTTTTTAGCTGAACATACTACAAAGGAAACTTTGGAGGAAATTTCTTAGCCTTGTACAGAACAATGTACGACCCACAGCCATCATTCAAATAATAATGGGAATTTGGAGTTAGATTCCTGCCAGTATTTACTCTCTGAGGAAGTAATTCATGGAACAACATAGAAAAGAATAGAGCAATAAAATACGTGAAGCATTTCCTATCTCTCAGTGTAAATTCAAAGGATCCTTCTGATGACACAGAATTTACATTTGTTCAATCTCAAGTCAATCCCAAACACCTTTTTCAGGAGATGTGTGTGTCACCAGGGTCTTCTCTGACCACAGTGGAGCATTTTGCACACAGGAAGTGTAGTTAACAGAAATTGCTCTAAAGTGTAAGTACAGTTTAAGGTTACTGTACCTTAAAAGATAATATGCAATTGTCATAAACAGCCTATCTGCTATCCTTTCAAATTCAAGGAGTCTTCTCAGAAGAGTGATTTCCAGAGATATAGACACTCTTGACGGTTGGAGAGGAAACTTGAATTACTTTTGCACTTACTGTTTTATATTAGCAGGAGCAGTTTAGGAAATGATGGACTCAGTTTCTAGCCCACTAGAGATGTCCATTTAATAGGTAATCGCATTGCAAAAAGGTGAGTTCTCAGACAAATGGAGTAGATAGAAAACATTGCAGGCAAAGTCACAGTACCAGGAGGTGTTTCAGAGTTGCAGTATCTGAAACACCTTGCTCTTACCTTGTCCAAAAAGATGGAATAATATGAAATAAAACTAGACTCAGAGAGGAATTATACTAATGAGCACAAAAACAATAAGCAACTTCTCAGAAGAAGAGTTGAAAAGACCGGAATTTTTTTTCATTCTTTGAAAATAGGAGTATAAGTAATGAATAGAAATACCTAAAATAGTAAAAGCGTGTTGGAAGGTCTCTGTCTCTAATTCTTTTCCCCATCACTAAAATAGAGTAAATATACTCTAGACCATTTGTCTGGAGTTTCAGAACAAGAAATAGAGCACGATTGAAAACTTGGAAGCCTTCACAGATAACGTCTTTTTTCTAAAAAAGATTAGGGATTCAGCAGAACACTTACATTCACGATGAAGTTTTGATAACCTTTGAAATAGCCCATTGATACTGAACTTCAGTATATGTCTGAGTGACATAATAATCAGAAGCTGGGATGATATATCCATTTTTATTCACAGCATTTACTTGCATTACTGTTAATGCAGCCATTTGCCCTGATCACCTTTTTGCAGATTATTCTCAGCCAGTGAGGTGATTGTCCTTCAGAATTACACTCATACGCCACATTAGTTCCAAAGGATTTCATGATTATTGATGTTGTTATCATGGGAATGAGGAAAAAGCTGTTGTCAGTGGAGTCTGGCACACATGCAGTGGTTGTACTGGCATTATTTCTGTTATGAATGCAATTTTCTACTGAAATATTTATGCTACTACTTTTCTCAGTGTGATACAGCTTTAATACATCTGTGAATGTACGTGTATTGGAGAACAGTACAATCCTCTTCCCTGTGGGGAAATAGATACACTAAGATAAGACCTTTATCCCTTTGTATCTACACCCCCACAAGAATGTAATTAAGGAGTGCAATCTTTTTGCGATGAATTGTGCATCAATATCTGAACTTATTAACTATTGCAGAACTGAAAAAGTGCTACTATTATACAAAACATGTTCATAGGCACAAATACATTTCAACTAGAAAATAGCATTTGCATATGACATTCATTTTCATTGTCCAGAATAGCAAAAAAAAAAAAAATGTATATATGAATCTTTAAGTCAATTTGTTTCTCTAAGCTGTCGAAGTTGTTCATTTACTCATAGGTATTTCCAGGTTTTCCCTTGCTGCTGTCAACAATAGGCAAATATGCTGCTCAGCATCTGAGTTTACACCATTTGTTTTGTTCAAGGTGTGCTGGCATTGCTGCTGCCCCACGTCTCATTTTAATACAGGCACTTATTTTGTATAGAGTTATCTACATCAAATGCATAGGTGCCCTTAACTAATAATTAGCCGTAAAATCTGATAGAGACACAGAAAAAAAAAAAGAAGAACAAATAATTATCAAATTGTCAATTCAGCTGAAAATTTCAAGAAAAAGAAGAAATGGTCTTATCTGGACACACTGAGGCTTGAGACATTGGAGATCAGTTTCCAAGTTTGTTTCTTTTGTTTCCCACAACCTTCAGAAAACCATCAGACCAATTTTGTGGGTTAGTGGTGAACCTTAGTACAATGTCCCCATTCGTTACATGGTTCAGTCATCTACTGCACACATAGAATCAGAATATCCTGAGCTGGAAGGGACCTACAAGGATCATCACATCCAACCTCTTGACATCTGGGATTAATCACAGGTCAGGCTGGTTGCCAGGAAGTGTCTCAGTCCTCAAGGCCTGAAACAGGTTTTACCTATTCTGTCTGGGGGATGTGATGGTTATTTTCCACTAGTTTAATCTCCCACCTCTAAAATAGGACAAAAATACTTTTTTCTCCCAACACTTTCTTGCCTTCATTAGGTCCTGTTTACAAGTTCAGGATTGAACTTGTAAACAGGATTACAGTTTACGATTAATGTACTGGTATGAGAGTTAATCCAAGCTAATGGGAGTCAAAATTGTCTATATATCACATTGCTTCAAATTTTTATTTTCATGTAGTTTTCAGTGTAACTAGTTTTGTGCTAGTTAATACATTTGGTAAAACGCAGAGTGCCCACCTGCAAAGGGATTTGGATTGTCTGTACTAAGGCAACAGAGCTATTCAGCTCTCACCTCTTCTAGAATCCCGTTTGCCTTTTTTGCTGCTTCCAGAAATGGAGAAAAAAAATCAAAATTTTAATGTTTGAAGTATTCTGAGTTAGGGAAACAAGATGAATCTGCTCAGCCCTGACTATTTAGCTTTCATCCTCCAGCCAGTTGTGCTCTGCTGCTGACTAGTCAAGTCAAGACTTACAGAAATAAGTATTATATCTGCTGTTACACTTTTATCTGATTGTGCAGGATTGACCACTCATTGGTCTTCAATCTGCTTAAATTTAAAGGTGGAAGTACAGACTTTGACATGTGAGGCTTTCCAAGAAAAATAATGATGGAACAATACCAGTGTAGCATTTTCCATTTCTTATTTCATAGAATACACCAAAAAAACTCAAAAAAAACCCAAAAACCAAAAAACAAACACAAAACCAAAAAAAAAAAAACAAAAAAAAGGAACCAAAAAACACCAAAAAAATACCAAAAAACCCCCAAACACAATAACAACAACAACAAAAACACACAAAAAACCCAAAAAAACCAAAACCCCCCAAAACCAAAAAAGAAAAAAAAAAAAAAAAAGAAAAAGCAACCCCCCTAAAAAAAACAAAAAAAAAACAAACAAAAAAAACCAAAAAATAAACAAAAAACAACAACAAAAAAACCAAAACAAACAAACAAACCCCCCCCAAAAAACAAAAAAGAACCAAAAAATTAACAAAACAAACACAAAAACAAAAAAAGAAAAACAAAAAACACACAAAAAAAAAAAAAACAAAAAACCACAAAAAACCCAAAAAAAAACCAAAAAACACAAAAAACCCCCAAAGAAACCCACAAAAACCCCTCACAAATAACAAAAAAAACCACAAAAAACCCAAAACAAACCAACCAAACAAAAAAAGCAAACAAGCAAACAAACAAACAAAAACAAAAAAAAGAAAAACAAACAAAAAAAAAACCCAAAAATACAAAAAAAACCCAAAAAAAACCAAAAAACCAAAACCAAAAAAAACAAACAAAACCAAAAAAACACAAAAAACAATAAAAAAAAAACCAACAAAAAAAGCAAAACAACAACAACAAACAAAAAAAACAAAAAACAAAAAACCACAAAAAATAAACAAAACCAAACAAGTAAATACAAAAAAGGCAAAAAAGAACGCAAAAAACCAACAAAACCCACAAAAAAACAAAAAAAAACAAAAAAAAACAAAAAAACCCACCAAAAAACACAAAAAACACAAAGAAACAACCAAAAAACAAAACAAAGAAACAAAAAAACCAAAAAACCAACAAAAACCAAAAAAGAACTAAAAAAACCCAAAAAAACACAAAAACCCCCAAAAATACCCACACAAACACCCAAAAAAATACAAAAAACACACAACACCCCCCAAAAAACAAACAAAGAAATAAACAAACAAACAGAAAAACCCACAAAAACCTCAACAAAAAAAACCAATAATACCAAGCAAAAAAGAAAAAAAACAACAAAACCCCCAAAAAACCAAACAAAAAAATCAAAACCAAAAACAAACAAACAAAAAACCAAACAAAAAACAAAATACATTAAAAAAACAACAAAAAAGGCAAAATCAACAACAAAAACCCAAAAAAACCACAAGAAAAAACAAAAAAATAAAAAACCGCGAAAAATAAAAAAAACCAAACAAACAGAATAAAAGACCAAAACAAAAAAAAAAACAAAACACGCACAAAAAAATGAAAAAAAAAATAAATAAAAAAAACCAAAAGAAAACCAACAAAAAAAACCAAACCAACAAAAAAACCAAACCAACCAAAAAACCAAACCAACCAACAAACAAACAAAACCAACAAACAAACAAAACCAACCAACAAGCAAACAAAAACAAAAATAAACAAAAGCAAAAAAACCAAAAAATAATTTTTCAAAAACAACAAAAAATAGAAAACACACAAAAAACCAAAAAGAACCAAAAACAAACAAAGAAAGAAATAAAAACAAAAACAAAGAAAGAAAGAAAGAAAAACAAAAAAAGAACACAAACAACCAAAAAAAACACCAAAAAAACACAAAAAAGCAAAAAATCCCAACAAAACCAAAAAAAAAACAACAAAAGAACAAACAAAAAACCTAAAGAAAAACAAAAACAAACAAACAAAAAACAAACAAAAACAGAATACATTAAAAAAACAACAAAAAAGTCAAAAAACAACAACAAAACCGAGAAAAAAAGTAGAAAAAAAAATCAAAAAAAATGGAAAATAAACAAAGGCAAACAAACACAAAAAAAAAGGTCAAAAACAAAACCAAAAACAAAACACGCACAAAAAACCAAGAATTAAAAACCAAAAAACAAAAACAAAAAACCGAAACCAACAAACAAACAAAACCAACAAACAAAACCAACAAACAAAACCAACAAACAAAAAAAAGCAAAAAAAACAACAAAAAAAACACAAACAAAAAAATAATTAAAAAAACAACAACAAAAACCACAAAAAAACCAAAACCAAAAACAAACAAAGAAAGAAACAAACAAAGAAAGACACAAAAACAAAAAAGAACACAAACAGACAAAAACAAAAAACAAAAAAAAAAAAAACAAAAACAAAACAGAAAAAAAAAGACCAAAAAAAAACACAAAAAAAACAAAAAAGCAAAAAATCCCCACAAAACCCCCAAAAAACAACAACAAAAGAACAAACTAAAAACCCAAAGAAAAACAAAAACAAACAAAACCAAAAAACAAACAAAAACCCAAAACCCAACAGAAAACCAAAAACCGACCAAAAAAAACACAAAATAAACAAAAAAAACAAAACCAAAAACAAACAAACAAAAACAAAGCAAACAAAAAACCCACAAAAAAATCCCAAAAGAAACCTAAAATAAAAACCAAAACCAAACCAAACAAACAAAAACAAAACCGAAAGCAAACAAAATAACCCAAAACAAAACAACAAAAAAAGAAATACAAAACAATTGGTATAAATTTTCCATTTTCATTAAAAGAAAAAAAAAAAAAAAGGTGTTTTCTGGGAGCCAGAGCTGCTGGCTGCTATTAGCATTGGAGTACTAAATTTAGAAGCACTGAACTGCAGGGATGTATTGCTCAGTGCAGTTGTGTTGCCCCCTGGCCCAAGACAGACCTGCCCCTCACATGAGCTGTGGCTCATTGGGTTATGAACCCCCCTATCCTGTAACAGTTAACAGCATTTCATTATGTACCCTTAATGTTTCATTGGCACTGCCTTTTGTGTTTAAGGCCAGTATTTTCTATTTAAGGCATTCTTAAAATATAAACAAAAATGCAGTTATTAGAACAATACCTTGAAAATCCTTAGTTACCTAATAGAAATATAATTGTGTGGGGAAAATAAAACCCGATTTAACATTACAGTTAAAACATTACCATAACAATAAGAGTCAGGATCTAAGATATCTGCTGGGCAATTAGAAGTTTGGTTACATTAACTAAATTTTCCAGCTGGTTATAAGACCATAAATCCTAAGTTGTGATTTCTTCTTTTCCACAGGAAATGTCTTTGACTGATTTTCAATACAAAGAGTAAAACAAAAAATTGTCTGAAGACTGTGTCCACCACATTGCTTTGTGGCTTTGATTTCTCATGGGTTGTAACATAAGGTAAGCATTAAACTGCCTCACTTTGTTTGAGATGACTGTGTGGCTAAGGATGAAAATCTGTTTGCCATGTTTGCCAAGGGATTATACAGTTGCATATGGTCTTAATAAATTTTTGCTACATTTTAATAACTGTTTGGAATCCTCAAAAAAATCAGGTATCTTATTAACCAAATTGCAAGTTAAGACCTAAGCCCTGATATATTTTACATCTGAATGTACCAACTGATAATAAATGACAAATTTCTCATCCTAGAGTTACCAGTAATTGTATATGTACAGTCTGGTTGTACTGTACAGAATTTTGAGTGGAAGAGCTAAAAATATAGTCTCTTGTTGAGTGACAGAGATTTTCCTGTCACTGCCAGCTAGTTAGTAAAGCCATTGATGAATCGCAGATGTAGCAGAACACTAAAAAATTCCTGAGTAACAGAAATGGGAGAGATTAAAAACACAACAGACAGCAAAAGTAAGTAAAATAAAAATTTGGCTTATACCTTATTTGGAGTATGATTTGTGACATTTTGTTTTTAATTTAAAAAAACTAAACAATCAAAACACCAGAAAGTCTGTCCATAAGAACAAACTTAATAATACTTACAAAAATTTTTAAACGGTAGGGTATACTCATAGCAAAATAAAGATAAATGAAGAGGTTGGAGTTTTGTAAACTAAGGAGACAAGTCCATCAAAACAGAAGTGGGAATTAGTCAATAGTTCTAAATAGAAGATATTAGAAACTTTTTACAACAATTATTGAGAAATCAATTCAACTGGCTGGAGAAGAAGAATGAAAAAGATGAATGTAAAAAGTTCCTTGCTCTGCAAATAATTACACATAGCCCAGCTTTAAGCAGGACAATATTCAACTGGTTGAAAGTTCAACAAGTGCTTAACTATTGGTCAAATCTGGAGCAAAATAGCAAAAATAAATTAATAAGGGACTACTTACACAACTAAAATATATTCAAAGAACTAATAAAAGGAATGGAAGAAACCAGCTTGGAAGCATTTCTTGCATTTGGACATCAGGACGTGGTTATCAAAAAAAGTCTATTTTTTTTAGTATTGTCCCCCTGTATGCATGGTGGGTTCAGGCCACAGCCCTTCAGGCAGGTGACCTATCTTCTCACTTGTAAGGCAACAAATGTAATTTAGGTTGCTGTGTAAATAACATCTGAAGGATTACCCAGCAGAGAAAAAGATAAATAAGTTGATGGTGGTTTCCTCAGATTCACAGGGAAATTAAGCTATTTCAAATAGAAAAATCTTCGGTATTGAACTGTCTACGGAAGACTGCTATTATTATTAAAATTAGTAAACATTTCTCTTTCACTTTTTTGTTCTACCATATTTGCATATTTTTTCTGTTCTTTCTTTTTTTTTTTTTAAAGGAAAAAAACTCTAGTCTGCTACCGTATGGCACATAGACCCCAATCACTAACAGAGGGCATTCACACAGCTTTAGTAGGGTGTGTGACAATGGATTTACAGAAAGTACTACACTTAAATACCATTTCAAGGAGGGACAAAGTTCACATCACAGTTACAGTGTCTCTTTTTCCTTACCTTCCTTTCAAGCCACTGACTTAGTTTCTCATGTGTCTCTTGTTTTTTTATTACTTCTTCTGCTATCACAGGATATTCTGAATAGAGATGAGAATAAACTATTTTTAGATAGTAAGCAGATCTGTGCAAGAACTCTGTTATTTCATGTTGCAGGGTTTCATGCAGTCTTTTGGCTTTTGATTTATTTGATCTCACACACCGAGTTTTGCTTTGAAATTTATGTTCAGATAAATTCAAAAATTCAAAGCAAAATTCATCTGAAAGTGCCAATACCCTCTTGCCATTGCAGACAGGTCACATGAAAGAGGTATCTGTAACTGATTTCAGTATTTGAACAGAAAAACATAGTCTAGAGCTGGTTCACTACAAAATTTCACCAAGTGTTACCTTAGTTTAAAGTAGAATTTGAGGGTTTGGCCCCAGGACATATTGACAATTGGACTTCAGAGACAATGTGTAATATTTTTTGCTTACTTTAAAACTTAATGAATTTTATAATGGAAATCCTACATAATTTTTAATTAAGTGAAACACGTCAAAGTTTGCACTTTTTAAGGTTAAGCATACACTAAGCAGCACACTTGGTCTTGAACTACAACCTGGCCTTGAACACTTCCAGGGATGGGACATCCACAACTTTTCCAGGCAACGTGTTCCAGTGCCTCACCATAGTCACAGTAACAAATTTCTTCCTAATATCTAAACTAAATCTCTTTCAGTTTATTCGAGGAATGATGAAAATGTTATCCTCGGGGAATCCTGAAGATTTCCTATGTGGAAACCTTCCCTTTCCCCTTGTTGCTCTCTCCTTATTTTGTCAGATCTATTGTTATATTTTGTCTTCAATCTGTAAGCTTTTAAAGAAGGGACCAGATTTTTGCTAGTTTATCTGTTCAGCATAATGCAATTGATGTGAAGGCAGCCTTTAGCTTTTGCACCATAACACAAACAACAGAAATACGTGGTGGGGCTGGACCCATTGAATGTGCCACATTCAGAAGGAAAGTAGTCAAAACTAAAAAGAATTTTCCATTTTCCTCTAGAGTTTTGCACTTACCTAAGATGTGGGAGAACTTGTCTCTCTCTCTTCTGTAGCTGGCATTTCCAGTTGTTGTTCCTGACACTGCATTAAATTCAAACTCTGTCCGTCACTATTCAGCCCTAAGGAAAAGCCTGAAACAGCAAAATTACTCTGCTTGATTTCTTTAAGCTGCATTTTTAACTCAGTGCCACATTTCCCTTCCAGACACCACAATTACTCTTTGTCCTCTCGTAAAGTACTTATGGATTCTTCTCATGCATGATTGCAAACGGGTCAGCTCCATCTAGTCTAATGCCTTTCCATGTCTTCTGCAGGGCTGCAGCTCTTGTTTTGCTCTTCCCCATGCTGTATGCTGTCTCCTCAGACCTGTAGCAACTAAATGTATCCTACTTTGCCAGCTGTTTGGAACACTGACAACTGCACACGCTCTGAATCGTCCTGCACAAATTCAGTGGCAGACTGATGCCAAGGGTCTCAAGTGCTTCTGGAATTTACTGTTGGCTCCAGGGCCGTGTTTCTAACATGTAAGTCTGAGTATGCTGTCACAGTAGGTCACTCATTCAGTACAGAGTATGGTGAATAACGGCAGCAGTTATTAAGTATAGTTTTTAGAGTAACCTCCATTTACCAGGTCAGGGCACCAACAAATGAATGAAAATAACAGTTACAGAATAAATGGAGGTTTTTTGAAAGGTTGAGCTAATGCTCACCCCAGCTTTCTTCTTTACAGTAGATACTGTCATTTAAGAGCATAATCCAATTTTACTTTGGAAGGATGCTATTTCTCCTTTCTGTTTCTGACAAGAAATGTTCTCTAGCTGCTGCATAGCAAACTACAGCATGATACATGGTGACTCTCACCCACTCAAGCCTGTACAAATTTTCTGCAAATTAGAAGAAATTCTTCTAGGATAAGGATTGATATTATTACACTTTTTCATAGAAAACATTAAGTTTACAGAGAAAATCTATGCATTTGAGAAGTCAAAACTTCAAGACAATACTTATAACCACTCAGTCTTCAGAAAGAAAAAGCCAGAATTATGCACACTCCTCAGAAACTGTGTAATATATTTCAACCAGTAAAGATGCACTGGTCATCTGCTTCATTTATTCTGCTGTAAATTCTTTCTGCTCAACAAACAATGCCATATGGAGGCCTATAAAAATATGGAAAATTCTAAGCTAATATCAAAGCTGTGAACCTCTATTACTTTCCAAAAATTTAGAAATAGCATGCTAGATTCTTTAAAGATAAAATTAAAAATAAAGTAACCAAGCCTTTGAAAATATACGTGCTTACAGATAATGCATTTCTTTAACCTCACACTTAGTGAAATATCGGTCTTTTGGCTTCTACTCTTTGCATAGGGAAAACACAGCAAAAGAAGTCCATTCTCTTACACATGACAGCAGTCTGCTTGGCTTGCAAAGAAATTTCAGGGAAAAGCACCTCCAATAAAGTCTAAACCTCATGTGTCAGGTAATAAATAATACTATTATATCTATCATATTCTATGCATATATATTTAGGATTCTGGTTTTTTTCTGTGTTTTGACTGCCAGTGGTCAAAGTAAAACCCATCTGCTGAAGCCTCTGTATTCTGCATCTAACTGGAGATAACCATGGTTACAATGCCAAGTGCTAAGCATGAAATTGCAGGCTTTAGATGCAACAAAAATGATATATTGGTGCTCTGGCATACACAGACACATCTGCACCAGATCCCATATTTGTGTACTAAGAACAGACTGTTTACATGATAAGGTGACTGACATTCTTAATTACAGATGCAGTCCTCTAGATAAAAGAAGATTATTATTTGTATAACCTGATTGCTTACTTGAATATTACACAGTGCTAGAGCTAATAAAAAAGCTTTAATAACTTTGAGACCAAGAGGGGTTTTTTCTTTTTTTTTTTTTTTTGTGGAAGGCACATGATATAGTTTCTTGCAAAAGAGATCTCTCCCAGTCTCTCTATACCTATATAGTTTTAAAGTAAGTGAATATACATATTCATACATACATACTACACTCCACAAAAGGAGAGCATGCAAGACATACTTGGGTATGAGACTTGAAGCAGAAAGGATTCTCATAATTTTTCACATCACTTGACAGAGAGATTGTCAAGCTGTAATTGAACACAAGCTCGTTATGCTATCACTTATAAATTAATTCTTTAGATATGACAAATCTAGAGGGGGAAAAATGAGTAGAGAGATAGGACAAGGATTGCTTTAGGTTCTTTTCCCTAATTCTTTCCTGCAGCATTTTGCTAATGAGATACACAGTTAAATGACATTACTTATGAATTATTTAACAATATGCCCCCTGGAATTTCTACAACTTGAGCTTAGATGACTCATGAACTTGAAATCAGGGCAGCTCTAGGCATTTTATATTTCAGAATATATAGAAACCATGTACGTGTTTTTCTAAATCCACTACTTTTCAATAACTAGATTATTTTTTAACTTCAACTAGCTGGGGAAATTAACATGGCTTTGGAATGACAGTTGCAGAAAAGCAATCTGAACATGATGACTGATTTTCCACTAAGTTGTGGTGTTCAGGTAAATTCCTGAACATGAGATTCAGAAATCCTCGCATTGGAAAAAAACAATTTAATGATTTAATGAATAAAAAAATCTGACAATTTAAGACACAAAATTTGCCCAGCTAAACTAGAAAATAGCACTGTTGAATATGTATGTAGTTGTATTTAAAGAGTCAAAAGTTCACTCACTGAATCCCATCCTCCAAAAATGTAGACATGTATCAATATTACGTTACTAACAGCTAACATTCAAGAAGCAGCAAGTTTGCTATCACCAGCAGCCTCTAAGCTGTTGTTTTCTCCTTAGGTGTGTTCGTTCTCCAGGGCAAGCTTGGCTGCTTTATCAACTAAACTAACTATGAAGGGCACATCTGAAGTAAATGGCAAATTGAGATTCCCCAGCTGGCAGTCCTAAAGTTTGGAATCTAACAAAACTGGTGGGAAAATGCAGTGTAATATTCAGTGAGGGCTCTGCCTCATAACTACATCTAAGATGATTCAGCCACAAGCAGTAGGGCAGCTTGATAAAGATTAGTAACACATGTAGAAAGCAAAAAACATTTAAAAAATGAAATACTGCAGGTTACTCTTGCACAGCACAGTTCCAGAGTACATTTTAAGGCCATGCTTTCCATCCACAAAGTAGCCTGAAAAGTTGGCTGATCCACTATGAGGAAATTTCCTTCTTGTAGTTCTGATCATCAGGAAAGACTCCTCAAGAAAGTGTCCAAATGCAGGGTGCCATTAACTTCCAAGGGCAAACACCCTCACAAAAGCAGAGCCAGTTTCTTCAGGACACAGCTTCTTTCGGCTGTCTGAAGTCTGAGTGTGTGGTGGGCACTGACTACCCTCTGCTCTTGACACTGGTGAGGCCACACCTCGAATCCTGTTTTCACTTTTGGGCCTCTCGCTGCAAGAAGGACATTGAGAAGGTGGAGCGAGTCCAGAGAAAGGCAAAGAAGCTGGTGAAGGGTCAAAAGCACTAGCTTTATGAACAGTGTCTGGGGGAACTAGGGGTATTTAGGTTGGAGTGAAGGAGGCTTACGGGGGACCTTATCATTCTCTACAACTACCTGACAAGGGGGTGTAGTGAGGTGGGTGTCAGTTTCTTTTTCCAAGTAACAAGTGATGATCAAAGGAAAATGGCCTCAAGTTGTGACATGGGAGGTTTAGGTTGCATATTAGGAAAAAATTTTCACCATGAGGGTTGTCAAGCATTGGAACAGGCTGCCCAGGGAACTACTTGAGTTACCATCCCTGAAGGTATTTAAAAGATGTGCAGACATGGCACTTAGGGGCATGGTTTAGTGTTGGACTTGACAGTGACAGGGTAGCAGTTGGACTCAATGATCTTAGAGATCTTTTCCAACCTCAGTGATTCTATGATTCAATTAATTCTGTAGCCTTATTGCCTCCATTAGCTGTTATTCATGTTCTCGAGCTGTCTTGTGGGAGCTGTAGCGGGCAACAATGAAAATTATCATGAACCAGTTAGACAGTTTATTCATCCTTCTGATCAGCTGAGACTGCAAATGTGTCCTTTGGCTGTGCCCTGAATTGAGGCATTATAATAAATATATACATGTACGCATTTCTTTATTGGTGAGTACATGCACATCCACACAGCAACACTATTTATGGCATCAGAATCTGAGTACAGTCCCTGGCTTTCAGGCACACTGATGTGATGTGGAATGCACTTGGTCAACAGAGGAAGCCGGGGTGATTTGGCACTGGAATGGGCTGCCCAGGGAGATGGTGGAGTCATGTAAGAAAACACTGGATGTGGCACTTAGTGCCATGATCTAGTTGAAAAGATAGTATTAGGTCATAGGTTGGACTCAATGATCTCAGAGGTCTTTTCCAAGGTAGTAGATTCTGTAATTCTGTGAAAGAAAGGTACCTCACATAGTCAAAGGGGCTACAGTGCCACAGCTCACTTGACTGGAGAAACAGGAAGACATTAACAGGGACAAGTCTCAGTGATACAGCCAATCCCTTGTAGTTCTTTGCTCCTTTATTGAGGTGAAGTTAAAATCTAACTTATTTTCTTTCCTAAAATTCATTAAAATCCTCATCTTCTCAGCCTCTCGGCACTTCACTGTGTTAGCACTGACTTTGTCTTTATTATAATAAAACCAATGGGACTTTATCCTGCAATTTGTTTCTGTGGGATAGTTCATCCTATTTACCTGTTCTGACTGTTGCTTTTCTGGTAGACTGTTCTTTCAGGGTTTATCCATCCAGTTGGACATTTGTAGAGGGTCCAGCTCTCTGACTGAATTGTCATTGCTATGAGGCATTACTGCAATGTAAACAATACACAATCATTCATCCTGCTCAAGGCCAATGGGAGACTGCAAATACAAAATCAATATGACAAACAAAGAAAGAGCAGTGGAGGATAAAGCTGCAAAGATATAGGTAAATGATTGCTAGGCTCTTAAACCTCAGCAAGATGCTTCTTTATGACACACTGAAGTTGTGTGTATATAGGATGACAGAAGGCTGGAGACTCCAGAGCAATAGAAACTCCAGAGTACTGGCAGATCAACAAGAAATAATTAGAGAGAAATATGCAAGTTAAATGAAAAAAATTCTCATATTACTCCAAGCTGTGCTTATGGAGAGAAATACATATGCTTTAAAATTTTTAAATAGACACATGAAAAGATGTGTTTTCCTATAGTAAGTTGCAAAAACATTGAAGTAGCTTCTATCTTCTCATGCTGCTGGACTCTGACAGAGTCAGTGACAGACTAGTGACACAACTGAATGGATACAAATACTGGAACTGCTGCCATTCTAGCCTAGCCTAGTCTAACTCCAAACCTAAATATTGGTCAGGATTCATGCTATACCACAACCTTTCCCAAAGGCAAGATCACAGAGCAGAATAGATGAGCTTTCCACATAATTGTTACTAAGGAAGGCAAATTTCTGACAGAGGCAGAACCAGCACTGCCAGTTCTGCAGTCCCTCTCACAGAGCACTGCCTTAGGCATGTCAGATGCAAGCTGCAGGCAGGAACACGTTCAGGAATTAACACATTACCATTTCAGTCCTTCTCCTGCAACAGTTTCTGTTCTGGTGATTCACCGAAGTATTTCTTGACTTCTCGAGCCATTTTACAATGACATAATAGCTAGTTGGACTCTCAGTAACCCAGGAGAAAGGGTTCTTTTTCATAAGGATTACATTTCATAGATTTTCTATTAGAACAGAAGAAAGTACTTTTATTATTCAGCATGATGCATGTATAGACAAGTAGAAGTTTACTTCGAATTTTTCATTTGCTGAATACCTCATTATCTGAGCTCCACCACCGCCTGCTCTTATCATTCCATGATCCCCACATCACTGACAAGGGCCCAGGAACACAACCACAGGAATTTGTGCATTCAGAGGCACCTTGGAAGAAAAGCCACACACCAGGATTATCTGTGATTGCTTCTTAGAAGTAGTATTATAAAGGGGCAGATATAATACAAAGGTCTCACAGGTAACTCAGTACTTAGCAACTCTTTGGTACCAAAATATTCTCTCCTCAGTACAATTAAAGTGAGATAAACACACAGTCTTTTGGATCACAACATTGTCATTCATTTTTCTCTTACACTACCTTATTTTACCACCTGTACATCCTCTGCCTACTCTTTTGGATAACTTGAGTCCAAGTAGTCCACAAATCTGTCTCTGTTGTATCTTCTGACTTCTTTTTTTTCCCCTCTCTTTTTTCTTCTCCTACTCCATCCTCAAAACTCACTGTTGTTTTTTGGGGTTTTTTTTAATATTATTTTTTAATTCCCTTTTCACCAAATACTACACATGGAACAAAACACTGCTGGACAAACACATCACAAAATTATAGTGCCTATCTTCAGAAGCTTGTCATCTTCTGCAAGTTTTAAAGAAAAAAAGTCAACAGACACCAAAAAGCCAAGACATCTGCTGTCAACATTGCAAAGCAAAAGTCCCAGCACAGAAGCAGGAATATTTTTTTGCAATGTTTTCCCGGACATCACTGTCAGCTAACATTTAAAGAGAAATTTAAAAGTGAACTTCTTAACCTAAGTTTATAAGGAATTCTTTCAAATGGCAAGTAAACTAGAGGAAGCAGAAAAATGCTTGCCTGAAAATGTCACTAATCAATGACAGTAGCTTATATCCTAGGTCAATGAAAGGTAGGGGCTGACCTCCCAGTACTGCCCAGAAAATGATAGATTGGATGTGGATAGGCCACAAAGGCTTTTTGATTTGAGGATTCATGTCACATCCATCAGCTAATATTTCAGCATCTTCTCCATAAGCCCTGCCTGTATACTTGTTCACTTATACTGTTGTGTCTTCTTAAATTAGTTTGTTAGCTTCTACAGATCCTTCCACATGTTTGTACAACTTTATGGACATCTTTGATGCCATATAAGTTATAAATACTAATAAAATACCAATCTGTTTAAATTTTTTATCACTTCAGGTCATATTTAAAGTACCTCTATTCCACAATACTTAATCACAATTGCATAGAAAATCAATAAATAAAAATATTACCTGGAATAATTTTCAGTTGAGAAAGTTATCAGCATGATTAAAAGCGGTAAGCTGAAATTTCCTGGTTTCCATGGTACTGAGATATGTTTCTTAAAAATGGACCTATTTTTCTAATAGTAAAAAGAATAAAAAAAAACAAGCACACTACTCCCAAATTAATTTCTTTATTCCACATATATATGCATGTTTGGGGTTTTTTTTTAATAACTAGATGGAAAAATAACCTTTCCTTCATTGAAGGAGTGAACTCTTTGTCTTGTTTTTAATATTTCCATTATTTAAGGGACAACTGTTGTCACTGACTTTCCAACAAAGTTCAGAATTCGTTTTAACAGATTTTGTTTTGACAGTGGTAAACTATGGCAAAAAGCCAGATACAGATTTTGTCAGAAAGCAGCTGAGCCAATTTTTTGCTTCCTCATGGTCAGCTCTGTTCTGTTGAAATTCACAACCTCTGTTGTTAAACCAGTTCATCCTGCAAGAAGGATTTCTCCTCCTTCAGTAAATGAACCATTACCATTTGGAGTAAATGACTACAATCTCTCAAATGAAATCTCAGCTTTAAGAGAGCAGGAAAAATAGGCTTGTTGTAGTCTGAGCCTTGATATATATATATATATATATATATGATTATCCATCTTTCCTCTTCTATTTTCCCCAGAAAAATATGTATCATGCCCAAGTGAGTATGGAGCCTTCTTCTACAGTTCAAGGAATTAGAGAAACACTGGAAAATATTGTCTCTTATGTATTCAGTCTTCTTGCACCACACAACTTCTTCAAATACACTAAGCAAAATGAAAAGGAGCTATGAGAATGTAAGTATTTTGCACCCCTAAAAAAAAGACAAAAGAAGCCCTCCACATACAGTTATCTGGTTAAGCAGAATAAAATCAGGAAATCTAGCTGGCCAAATTTCCATTGGATGTGCAAAATAGACAGGAAAATAAAAGAAAAAATGTTTTGTCCAAGAGTTTATTTCCCATTCCCAAGTAACTGATTGTTCATCATAAAATATTATTCAGAATTCCACTATAGAGTTGAGAGACTTTTTGTACCTTAAAATAGTGGAGAGAGCTTTTTTCTCTTTTCTTCTCAGTATGCCCTAGTGGGCCCTATAGCTAACATATACCTACATGGATTATAAACACTTGAAAAGACTTGCAGTTTTTATGGGGAAATGTTTGCTAACCAATCAATACAGGTGTTTGGATTTATGAGTCTGTTTTACACAGTAATAGAATCTTTATTTTTGGGTTACATAGATTCCTCTATTGGTTCTCCATATTGCACATTAAAGTCAACTAACAGGACAGATGTTTTTTCAGATACATAGATAAAAAGACTCATGATTTTGTTTCCTTTGATCTGCTCTGATTTGAAGACTACTGCGAATAGCATTAAACAAGAGACTGGGTAAAACATGTCAACATATCATTCAAGTTGGTTTGTAGCTAAGCCCAAATTAGTTAAACACAAATTGTTATAACAAATCAAAACTCGTGGACTTTCAGTAATTCATTTTAAAGTAATTCTATCTACTGGGAATATTTTTTTAAATTTTATTCACCAATTACATAAGATTATTACACATATATGATAGAGTGAATTCTATACGGCATGTGTGAATATTTTGAACAGTGACACAAATGCATTTTAATCCTCAGTAAGCTGATGTTTGATTTTCATCTCACTGTGGATGAGTGAAGAGAAAATCAAGAATACTCAGAATGAAATTACATGGAAAACTACATTATGTGTCACTTACAAAAAACCCGAAATCTCAAACTGACAGTACAAAATTTTTGTGAAAAATTAATAGAAATATTTCAAAGAAAGGTATTTGAGAATGTTGTCTCTGTTCTTGTTTAAGTTACTCAGACCAAAGAAGACTGTCAGGCAGTCTAGCTTGTCTCAGCTAAGCCATGGACTGCAAACATGAAACACTGCACACAGACCAAATCGTGCATGGACTTTTTTGAGGTACAAATATGTAGGTTTCTGACGAGCATCCCACAGTGCGTTGTCTCAGTGGGGCAGCATTGTGTGGTGGGACGTTCTGTTGGCACACTGCTGGCATTTGCAGCACAGTCTTCTTGAAACCACTAGAATGAAGTGATTTATTTCCAAGATCCATCTCTTTCTGAGCATCAGATAGGTCTGATACATCCTATAATGCTGGCAGACATTGATCCAAGCAACACTTGCCACTCTTCTAGTGGTGGCACCTTCTACCAGGTATGAAGGAACCCCGGAAAGCAGAGCCCAACACAATGAGGTTAAACGAAAAGATTGGCATAAAGCAAGAGACCTTACAAAGGACAGATTAGCAAATGTCTTTATGCCTCTGCAGCAAAATCAGTTCTTCAGTTGCAGAACATCAGGCTGAGAGAGGACTCCAGGAAACAAGGATTCAGAAAGGCTAAAAACAGGCCAGAAATTATCTGAAAATGAGCACTGCAATAAGTTGAAAGAACAGACAAACTGTAATGCCTGTGTATTCATCATTCTGTTTTAGAAAACCAACTCCTACCAAGCACTATGAGCATAACTTTTATTTATGCCTCCCTGTTTGTTATAAATACACCTGGCCAGAACTACAGCTGGCATAAATCAGTTTGACTTCAGTGGAGCAATACCAAATTTCAGCAAGTGAGGATCTGGCCCCATGAAAATATTATATGTCCCTTTTGTGGCATTCTGCTGGTTCTGAAATCAATACTTCATTTATCTTCTGTCCCTGGTACAATACCATTGCTGCTCTTATTGTGTTGCTTTGAGCCTGCTAGACATAGCAGTATTATGCAACTGAGGCAAACTTTCATTTGCCAGAGAGCACTCATTTTTCAAAGCAGTTATCCAAAACACTTTTATTTGTTCCATGAGCCACTTAATGTTCCTCCAGTTTCCTCCCACAAGCAAGTTGGCCCCAGTAAAGGGAGCAGAGGTCTGAGACCTGACCGTGCTCTATTCCCTAGCTGACATATCTCCATTTTCACATGCAGAGTGTCTAATTTCAAACAGCTGTTTATCCATTCCTGTGTCCTACCCTGTGTCACTTTTTCAATAGGCAAAGTCAAATGCTGTCACTTATCTTTGCCATTTATTCTGTACTAATCAGAAAGAGGACACGCACAGGATTCAGATTACCATTAAATAAAAACCAATCACCTACAAAAATAACAAATAATGTTTAAGGCCAGAAGTACACTTACTGTTTGAGCTACACTGATATCACTGATGATGATACTGAGAACAGAATCCAGTAAAGAGAACTGGGAAGATAAAAGACCTTAGTAAATATTAGTACAGTTTAAAGCATAGGAACAAATTAATACTAACAAAGGAACTGATGGTGTATGTTAATGAAGTAACTGATAATGTATGATTTATGTCAGGAAAAGTGTCCCAACTACCCCCTTTTGAAGATACTCTAACACTGCGTAAAGAATAACCTCTAATATTTCACTTACAGGCTCTGACTCACCTTCCATAATGCATCTATGGCCATCCATCATTTTTTAAGGGATTTTAGGATTCTATCTTTTTTCTCATATCTGTACATAAGTTTAGGTGCCATGTGAATATCCCATTTTAGTGCTGGACTTTTAGCCATTGAAAACTTTGTATAGTCTTGTTTCTCATTCAGATTTTCTAATTATTCTTCTTACCGTGAATGTAAATGGTAGGAGACATAAAAAAGTCACAAAATAAGGCTAGTGGATTGATACAACTAAAACCAAAAAAGGACCATTATTTAGGCAAATAAGGAAAGAATAACAGTCTAGTCCAACTGTATATCAACCAAAGTACTAAATCTTGTATAGATATATGAAATAAATTTAACCATTAAATACAGTTTTTCTAACTACTAGTTATACAAAAACCCTATCACAGATACAATTGTCCAAGAGATCTTGATGTCCAATTAACAGCTAAAGTTACAGTGATGATCTATTTTGTGCAAATGTCTGTAACTGTGGTGACACAGAATTACAGATTAATAAATCCAAAGTATTCAATGCAGTTTTCCTGAGCTATAATACTCTTAACAAAAGTTCCATGAAATACCTAGAGGGAGGTCCTCTTAGTGCTCTGCAAGTGCTGTTATTGAGCCTCAGACATCCATTCAGCAGCATTCCTGCTGGGACCTGTTTGCTTACATGCCATCCCAGAGCACTCACTGATATACTTTGCCTCTCAAAAAAAGAAATCAAATCACTTTAACTACCTGAGTCATGCTCAGAGTAAGAAAGGGAATTTCATTCTTCTACTTTGTGTCATTTCATTCTGAGTAATTTCCTTTTGTCATCCTTGGGAAATTCATGTCCTATCTGGAACAAGATGACACAAGGTTGTATGCTCCATCCAAGACTTAGCTGGACAAGGCCCTGAACAACCTCTTCCCCCATTGAAACTGGTCCTGTTTTGAGAAGGTGATTGTACTAGAGGACAGCTATGCACCAAAACTCCCTTCCAAACAATCTTTTTGAACCTGTGTATTTTCCATATCAACGTTATCAGTTTGTGAGTCACCAGTGGGGACGAACATACTATGCAAAAAATAGTTTTTCAGAGGATTTTGTTCACTTTATGCAAGCATGTCCTTTCTCTTCAAATCTGATAGAATTGTTAAGCTTGGAAAAGACCTCTAACATCATTGAGTATTTCGGACAATTTTAGACCGAATTATCATAGCTTCAAGTACTCTACATTTTTGCCATAATGACTTCCACCATTGATTCATTTTTCAGTTAATAATTTCAAACATGTATTTGTTGCAGACAACAGACTCTATATGCCCTACTGCATGAGTATCTATATTAGTCAGCTTTTTCTATGGTCCAGAATTTCTGTTCAAGTAAGTCTTTGTTTAATAATGTTTTGACTTTTTGTTAAAGTAAGGCAGAGATATGTTAAAATTCTGCAGATGCTACGAATTTACACATTTTTACTGGCCAAAACAAATAACATCCTTTATCGTTACTAAACATCTTGGGTATTCCATGAAAAAAAATCCCCTAATTTTTCAGCAATCACTTACAAAATCTACTTTTTGTGTTATATCTACTTCCCTACAGTCCATATAGCAACAATTATTAAAAAATATTTTACTTCTTTGTAATTCCTCATTAGTCTATGCCTGCCTTTTTCCAAAGTCAAGCACCATTAATTAATTGGAAAGTTGCTCTTAATTCTGTCCTAGCTTATGGACTTTCACACATGCTAGAGAATGCTTAAATCTGGACCATGCTTTAGCCTGTATTTGGTTTGGATATATATTGCAGGATCTGTAGGTATTGTTGGGGGGGTTATATTTCTTTATTAAAGCAGTTTTAAATATTCATTCTTTGCCTATGCACACAATATTCATAAGCAGAGCTGTTCAAAGTGTACTCTGAAGAAAAAAAATGCTGATGACATAGTTTTGGAGCAATAAAACCGTGGTTGATTTTATTTGATTAATAGTCTCAGGCAGAAAATAGAGGGATTAGAAGTGGAAAAAACAAAATATCTCATTTCAGTTTTGTCAAACAGAAATATATAAGTGCATTTTAAAAAGAAAACAGGGATTGAGTATGTTCAGTAGACCTCAAGAAATGTTATGTATATACATTTCTGAAAGGCCACTGAACCAAAATATCTATTATTTGCACAAGTCTACTCATGAATACTGAGTGCTAAACCTTCCTTTTTATTTTACCCTTTTTTTTCCCTTCAAATGCTTGAAGTAAGACATCTTCTCGGGAGTGTCTGTCAGTCACAGATTTCTATATCGGAATTCGTCTGATATATTCAAGTACCTGGTTTTCTGGTTGCTGTGCACTGAGGATTTCATAAACGGGTCTTTCATCAGGCACTGCTGCTCTAAACAAAGAGACTGACATGGACATCACATATCCTCATCTGTATTATGCAGCCAAGTCACGATTTTGGATTTTCAGCATCATACAGTCTTTTTGAAACTCAGAACAAACACATTTTGAAACCAGATTTGATAGACTTGTTGTCCATGTGAGCTGTAAGTCAAACCTGGTGGTATTCAAAAAGGCTACATAAACACAGATTGACTATACTGAAATGCCTAAAGGCAAATGCTTAAGGCTCAGTAGGTGGTAGAATGTTGCTCCCACTTTGTATTCACCAGTTTTGCAGCTTCCTCATCTCAGTTGTGTTCAGTATTTCAGAACAAGGTAGCCAGACTCTAATTAGATTTCATGGAATTGTACACATTTGAGGACAAATCCAGGTAATCCCTTGAGGGGCTCCATTGCCCAGAAAAAGTACAACGCTCGGCTATGTATAACTGATGATTGATTCTGTTTATTCCAAAGAAAGAAAATGTCTAAAATCCCTAAATTCTCTTAACATCTCATCAAAGTACTCATTTGCTAGAAGCTAACTCCTACAAATCATCATATAGAGACAATGCCTTCTTTTGCTTTTTGACATTGAGAGATCTACTGAGCAGTAACATTGTATTTGATGCAAGTCACTTTTTGATGTGGTTAGAACCAAGACGTTCAAAGGAATCTCCAATATTAAGATGGAGATTCTGCAACTATCCTAGTAACTTCAAATACTTTGGATTGCTAATATTCTCCTGACTGGGAAAAAAAATACCCAAACCAACCTATACCTTCTCTTTTTATGTTCTATTGCAGTAACAAGGTTTATTTCTTCAAATTTTACCTACCAGATATGTTTTTGTCCTTAGATAATGCCAAACTTGGAGAGGTTGTTGACTCTCTTGAGGGACAGGAGGCAATACAGAGGGATCTAGATAGACTAGACCATTGGACAATGATTAATGGGATAAAATTTAACAAGACAAAATGCCGGATCCTGTACCTAACACAGAGTAACACTGGGCACATGTAGAGAATCAGTTGGAGTGATCTGGAGGTGCTGGCTGACAGCAGGCTCAGTAGAAGTCAGCAGTGTGTGCCTGAGCAGCCCAAAGGGCAAATCTCATCCTGGGGTGCATCAAACAGGGATCATCCCACTGTATTCACTATTGGTGTGGCCTCACCTTGAGCACTCTGTGCAGTTTAAGAAGGATGTGAAGGTCCTTGAATATTTCCAGCTGAGAACAAAGCTGGTCATAGGGTTGGAAGGAATGTCCTATAAGGAGCACCTAAGAACTTTGGGTTTTCTAGTTTGGAGAAAGAGAGGTTGAGGGGTGACCTCATTCCTCTCTACAACTTCTTGAGGAGGGGTCATAGGGACAGAAGTGCTGAGCTCTTCTCCCTGATATCCAGCAACCGGACTTATGGCAGTGGTTCAAAGCTGTGCCAGGGGAGACTTATTCTGAACAGTAGGAAGCATTTTTTTACCAAGAGGTTGGTCAAACACTGGAACATGCTTCCTAGAGAGGTGGTCGATGTCCCAAGTTTGTCAGTTTTTAACAGGCATTTGGACAATATCCTTAACAACGTTTGAACTTTTAGTCAGTCCTAAATTAATCTAGCAGTTGGATGAGATGATCATTGTAGGTCCTTTCCAACTGACATAGTCTATTCTATTATACTTAGTGAAAAACTACCAATTCATAAAATATTTTACCAAAAACCATCTCTTCAGTTTATCTTTTTTTTTTTTCTTGCTTGCACACTGATTAAAAACAACACTCTTAATATTTGTGGTAAGTCCATCATAGTCAAGCAAAAAGCATGGAGTTCAAACGTAAAGTATCAAGCACTTCAAGTGTTCCATTCCATGCTCAGAATAACACAATATATTGCAAATATCTGTTTGGAGGAAATCCAAACAACTTATGGTTAGCTCCCTGACAGCTGGCAGAGAGGCAAGTTGAATGTTTAAATTTCCTCATATTTAACAGGTTTGCCTGCGAGTTTCAGTTCAGTGAGTTGGAGGAAAATCTGAGACCTATCACCTAAGAATAAAACTAAAAATATTTCTGGGCTGCCTAATGCTTTAAGGTTGCCTGCAATTTGAATGTTTTCTATCTCCCTAGTGAATATGAATTTTCTCAACCCTCCTTCAGGACAGCACTTACTATCCAGAGGAGCTTTGTTGCATGCTATAGAAGTCTTCACAATTCTGTGTCAGAACTTCAGGGGAAAACTTGTTAAAGGATGTTAGGTTAAGCAGATCCTTTAAATTATTTGCTCAGGAAGAAAATTTCAGTTGAAGCAAAGGTTCAATCAGAAATGCATATGAACATAGTGAAATGGAAATGGAAAACAGAACCATTTTAAATTGCCAGTTAATTAGTGAAGTCAAAATTATCCTAGTATTCTTTAAAAAACATCTGTTGTCCCTGGTTAGTTTAGGTATGCCAGTGTAACAATGTGGTTTTGCTGCACTCAATCACAATCCAGGTGACATTTGTGGACTGCTTACCACAGAGAAAAAGTAACCATTTTGGCAAGGACTGGACATGTGAAGGTTTGGAGACTTAAAATACAGGATTGGAGTAGTCTTTTGACTTTGAGATATGAAATACAAAGCAGGGAAGGTAGACTGAATACTACAAGAGATTTCCATTCAGGTTTTTGTGCTAGCTGAGGCATTTGGGGATTATGTTTTGCTGAAAATGGGCATCTCATTCCTTATGGCTAATTCTAGTTCTGAACAGTCTTACAGTACTGCTTGTGCAGTCTGGTTTAGGACTGAGGCAAAGTTGCACTGTATACAGCAGAGAAACAAGTGTGCACAGGGCATATATGAACCTGTCCACTCTTGACACCATTAGGAAAGAGAACAGAGTAGAGTGACTAATTTTATTATCTTCAGACAGCTGGGGCTTATTGTAAGGGCACATGTGGAAGTGTGACTGGATACAGACAAGAAATTTTGGTGAACAATTCCAGCTGAGACACAGGAGACTGTCCTTTCCATTTCTACAATCTGACACCTGAGGACAGTCCAATGCACTGCATTTTGTGTAACTTGTTAGGCTGAGACTTTGGAACAGGTTAGCATAACACTGAGGAGACTGCCATATTTTAAAGTCCTATGCCTTTCCCCAAAGCATAAAGAGAATCTGAAACTGAATTTTTAAGGTTGCAGCAAACAGCATGATGAGATGACTGACAAAAGTAAAAGGTGTGAACTAAGAGGCCACTTAACTTGCTTGCAATTGCAATCAGCCAGTACCAGTGGGGATGAGGCTGAAGACAATCCCCTTTAAAAAGGTCATAAAGAGTGAAAAGGGCGCAATAACCTATACTGCACAAGTGACTGCCAGATAACTCCCAGATGAATGAAGTTAATAAAGTTTTAGGCTAATTAAACCATATCCCCTGTGCTTTGTCATTCTTTCTGCATGTCCAGCACAATGAATAATTTAAAATGAGACTGCAAAATAGAGCTGTTTAACTAGCCTTTCAATTCTTACTCAAATTAGCAGCACCAATAGCTCTTTTATTTCTTTTTATTTTCCTTCTAGCATTATTCACAGCACATTTGTGGTTTCCAGGTAGGTTGCAGTTGACGCCCAAACAGGACTGTCACTTCAACTAATAGGGTATTAGGATCTCTTCCTAGTAGTCTATCTCTTGATATGTGTAATCCACAGGACAGTCATTGGGGACCATATCTGGATGAATGCTGTTCCACCATCAAGCTATATTTATCATGTTGATTTTTTATACTGTGTAGAATTCCTACGATTCGTTTTACATACTTCTCTTTCTAATGGGATAACCAGATGCGCTAAATGAACATAAAAAGTAATCCATCTTACTGAAAATGTGGTTTAAAGATGGAGATATTTAAGCAGGTTGAATGTCCAGGAGGATGAGCTCTACATATAAATCTCCTTTTTGTCTCCAGAATTTGTACAATGCAGATAACAGCAGTGAAAACCTCGTGTCTGCAGAGCGCTGAGTCAGAAAGTTTGGTGTCTATAAAATTGTTTTAACCTGTGGCCCAGAGACCTCTGCAAGATTGTGAACTATTTTTAATGAGTCCATGAAGGGTAAGCAAAGAAGAGAGAGTTCCTCTTGTCAAAAGGCTTTGGTTCAGTCCACATACCTCTACTTCTGCTGGAAAATGATTGGGTATCTGCAAATCCAGAAAATAAAAGATCTGCTGTAGACCAATTTAACGTGTCACTTGCCTGCCAGGATGATCAAGAAAGGTGATACTTATGACTGTTATTGAAAAAAGGACACATCCTCTGAGAAAAAGACAGAGCCCACTGATCCATCTCGCCTGCTGCACAAGATTACAATTGCCTCTGAATAACTACTGTCTTCGTTACCGGTCATTACCAGTATTAATGAATCTGAGACAGAGGAAATAATATTAGCTTCATTCCTGCAAATGAAAAAACATAGAACAGAAGAGAATGCAAACTGTGAACTAGGTCATGATTTTTCAAAGCAATTTAATATTACATAGGATGTTTAAATGTTCAAACTGCAGTTCATGTTACTTTCAATTGCACTGGAGATACTGAGTCCTTGTGCAGATCAGCCCTTGGGATATACAGTCAAACATTCAGAAACCAAAGACTACAAAATAAATGAAGTTTTTTTTAGTCTGTTGATTAATTTAAAGTGTCAATTGACAAAGCTAGGAACAAAACCTCCAATTTTTAGAGCACTAAAATGATTTGAGTGCTATTCTTTCCTGTGTTTCTTTGAAGGACTAAATGGCCCTAAAAGGACAAAGGTGTCAAAGGACCATATGACAGGACAGCATTAGATTACTGAATAATGCCCAAGTAATGAATACAGAGGCTTTGGAGTACTTGTTTACCAAGGGTTTTCTTTTTAATAATATCTTTATTCCCTTATTTTCACTGTAAAGAGTATTTAGAAAGAAAATTTTCTGCTTGATAAATTTACAGAAATATTATTCTTTATTGAGGAACAAAACTAAAATAATTCTGTAATTTCTAGAAGGAAGGACAAGAAAAATGTACACTGAAGAGGAAAGAAGAGAGGAAAAAATGTTTTTAATTGGACCTGCAGATTCTTACTTGCAAACTCACTTCTAAAGAAAGACAAACACATCACACATTCTTATCAGCCCCTTCAAGACCTGGCAGAAGCCAGAATCAAGTTCTTTAAGTCAGTGCTGTTAGCTGCCCTTCTGGTCATGGGTCACAGTACTGTTACAAAAGATGAAATCTTAGCTAGTTAAATCAATCTCTTTATTTAAATAAGAGGCAAAAGAACAACATAGGAAAGTAGAAAACATCCCTGAGAAGGCAAAGGAAGGATGAGAGGATTGTGAAGAGAAAAAAAATTTTCTTTTTTGTTCTTGTTGTTCATAATGAATTCTAATCAGAATCTCACAATTGCTTTAGATTGATTTCTAGCACCACCTTCATTTTGAACACCAGTTATAATGCTGCCTCAGGTTCTGGATGACATTGGGAGGCAGAGTTTGTTTTCACTTTTTGTTACATTAACTTGTTTATACTGCAGAAAATTTGGATTGTAAGATTCTGCACAGTTTGTGTGGCATTTGTGACTATTTCCAGCTTATGC
Organism: Manacus candei; assembly: GCF_025592945.1. Classification (NCBI taxonomy): domain Eukaryota; kingdom Metazoa; phylum Chordata; class Aves; order Passeriformes; family Pipridae; genus Manacus; species Manacus candei. The sequence continues at coordinate 30,136,756 of NW_026138056.1, read as the reverse complement.
AAAATAAATTCATAAACAAAGTAGGAAGATTAGCATCCTACAAATAAGACTCAACTTAACAGAATGTAAAATTGCATAGGGAGATACCTTCTGCACAATGAATGGCACTAGGATGCCATGGAAAATTAGTAGGTGATCATGCAGTGAAACCCCACAAGATAGTGTGTCCTGAACCCCAGTTGCCATGATCCCAGCCCCATAATAAGTCTCCCAGGACTCCAGAGGCTGTTCAAATCTCAGTGTCCTTGCCTAAACACCCTACTTCTCCCAGGTGCCTGGCTATGAATACTCCCTTGGGCAACAGATCTATTTGCTCCAGGTCTCTCCCTGATCTGTCACATTTTACACCTTCTCATTCCTGGGTCAGGATTCACACACACTCCTTGGTCATTTTCCTGACAGCCCTATACACCTTCCCAAGATTCTACCTAGTCTCTATCCTTAATTTTTGGTCCAGCAGATTTTTGGAAAGCAAAAGTTATATCTTATATTTTGCAGTCTTTCTGCTTCTTCCTCATCTCTTCCCATTTCTCCAAATAAAAGATATTTGAGTACTTCAAAGCAAAGCTTCTGAATCATATGGACAAAATAACCTATTTTCCCCTAGTATTATTCTCAGAAAAGCTTGAAACATTATGATGCAAAGATTCAGCTAGAGGCAGAAATTGGCATGGAAAAATTCATCACAAACAGCTAGAGTCTGGTTGAGTTATAAGTAACTGAAAAAAGGTATGTATGAACGAGATTGCTTGGCAACCTTAGGAACAGGCAATGCTACTTAGTTTTGCCTGAAATACAAATGGTCCTGACAAAAAAAGAAAAAAAAATGTAAAAGACAAACAAGAAATTCTAAGGATGATTTCATATAAATACAGAGGGGAAACTGCTGTACATTAATATGCAAAAGCCACTTTTAAAATATTAGATATGCAAAAGAAAAGCCCCACCTGTTGTGATTGTAGTGAGTGTGTTCTAACGCAGATGGCATGGGGCCTGCAGGTCAATGGGTGTCAGTTGTGACATCCTATATCCAGCTCTAGATAATGCCCCCTAAACTGTCTCCAGTTTCAATAATAGGTTCTATCACAAGCAAATTTCAAGGGCAGGTGGCAGGAAGGAAGATCAGAACTGTCACCTGCCGATGACCTGGGGGTTTGCATGGCAATTTCCTCCTTTCTAGCATTCACCTCTCTGTCATACAAGGCCTGTTTTGGTGTGGCCTTGCTTGCAGCCTTGGTTCTGCCCTCTGAGGAGACTGCTAAGTTGTGAGGGACAACTGTGGAGATGCCTGATGCCTGGGGTTGCCCTGGAAGCCCCACAGTTGCCTTTCTCTTCACTGGGGCTGTGAGACCCCCACAATAGCATGACAAGCCCAAGGGAACAAGAGGTAAAAAAGAGATGTGAAAATGAAAAAAAAAAAATAAAGTAAAAATCAGGGAATTGTAGATGATGACTCAAAACATATTTCAGGGACCAGTAGGCAGGGTCCTGTCTGCCATCTGACCGATGACCTGTCCAGCAAAACCACGTCATGCCCTTTATGCAAGGTGGTGATGCACAGCCTAACAGCTCACTAACTCCAGTTCTCCATTATGTGCATCTGCAATATCTGTTCTAGTCTTAGAAACTGCACAGAATTTCTGCATAAATTACAAAAGTTCCTAGATAAAGCAGTCCAAGGAGGAGCAGTGATAGCACAAGTATGAAAGCAGTCATAGTCACATCAACATAAAATGTTTTGATGGTGTAGGAAAAACTTAAAATTTTCATCTAAAAATGGTAAAAAGACCAGAATTTTGGTTACTCTTCTTTTCTCTCCTTTTTTTCTATCATGACTTATGAACTTGGTCCTCAAGAAAAGTCATTCCAAAGAAACATTGACAAAACTACATTGTAGTATTAGAGTTGAAAGAAACAGAAAGAGTACAACGCAATGTATAAGTCCAGAAAATTGCAGAGCTAGTCATTGCAGCTGCATGATTTTTCCAGGTTAAATTATATCAACAGCCAGTTCATAGTACTGAAAACAGTAGCAAGGTCCAACAGTGTATGATTATTTCCGGTCCTAATTGTGTTTGTACAGAAGTCATTAGACATTTTGATGCATAAAAAAATTGGGATTACGTCTTCCACAAACTCCATAGGAGCCAGAGTAATTAAAATTTATGGCTTCACAGTCTGGCCATCCAGTCAGCTGATCCAGAGACTCATATTTCAAGCAGAAACTTTTTGTTCAATCTCTGAACCAATTAAGCTTGCCAATTCCTCTGTATTTCTGCAACAGCAATGGTATATTTAGGGAATCAAAAACTTTAATTGGATCCTCTGCATGTATTTAATTCCCTATTCAATTTATGTTAACTTAGACATATCCTCCAAAACTCCTCACCTGTCTGTTAATACTTGCCCACAAGCACAGTAGGTACACAATGTATTACTCAAAAGCGTGAAAACATGCCCTAAGTGACAAGTCTCTTTTCCCCTGAAAAAACCCCTAAGGGTTTAAACTTTTCTGAGCCTGTCTTCATCTTGATCTGCATTAAGCTCTATCTAAAGTATTCCTATCATAATATCTAGGCCAGATTAATTGCCAGATCTTTTTCACTGGTAGAGCAATTGTTGCACCTTCCATTCCAACCTGTGGCAAAACTCTGTGAAGTTGTGTTGTTCAAACAACAGCTGTGATAAGAAGCCTCTGAATGCCTCACTTGCAAATATTCATCACTGCTCTCTTACTAGACATGCCTGAATATGGGAGTATCCCTGAATAAATCTTCACACTTCATACAAAGACAACCAGGACTGCCATGAAATGTATTGCATTCTCAGGGTGACTGACACCATTGCACGGGGTACAGCACTTCTTATATTCCACACTTTTAGGTTATACACTTTTCATTTATTCACTCCCCAAATGCTTATATTCCCAGTATTGATCCAGAAGCACATACACAATGGCAACATAAAGCCTTAAGAATGAAACTAAAACCTCTCTGAACTATAACTTCACATTGTACAAAGGAAACCCTTTCAAACGACATCAGTAAAGACATTTCACAGTAACTGAAATTTCAATTATTTTCATTTTTCTTTTTTTTTGTATGGATAAAAGTATCTTTCATTAGTGATACTCTTATTTTATGTACTATCCATGCAGCAATTTGTCTGCATTTGTAGCATGTCCAAATTACCTACAATTTCTCTATATACTTTGACACAAAACTTACCTTCAGAATTCACTGCCTTTGTCTCCGATTCAGAGGTACTGCCCCCTGAACAGCAAACTTGAATTTTACTTCTTTTATTAACACACTGCATTCTGACTGGTGTTACATAGCAGGCATCCTAATTCACAACAGAATATCAGTGACAGATTACAATACAAACAGAACAGAGCAAAGGAAATCTAAGCTTCTGCCTCATATGAGGCAGAACATAAAAATAAAGCAGTCTCCCAGAGATAATTCCATAGGAATGTTGATGAGGCTTTTATAGTTTTTGAAATCAGCCCCTTTATGACAGAGAAGAAATATTTCAAGTGCACTGCATTTGTCAGCAGACAATACAGGTATATATCCATTTATCACAGACATTCCATGATACATCATTACACAAGTGCAGATGAGATGCAAGATAAAGCTTGTCCAAAGGCGAGTGTTGGTAACTATAATAATAACAGTGACATTTCTTTAGATAAATTCCTTTATTACAACTCTAAAAACTGAACATAAAACAAGGAAGTAGCAGAACATACGGTATTTGTGGTGTGGGATTAAACACTTCATTTAATTTTAAGGAAGTTTTAAATTATGGTTTTCAATTGACTTAATTAGAATGCATTTAAATACAAATGGGAATGTCTTTAAAATATGGCTGGAAGCTAAATACTGAACTAAGTGTAAACCTTTCTTTAACAAACCGATCTTGAGATCGTTTATAGAAAATCTTATATTCTTTTATATTTGGTTACAGGAAAAGGTACATTAATGTCAGAAATAGATTACAATAGGGCAAATCTTTACATAGATTGAAATATCTAGAACTTGGTTGATAACCATTTTGAGGTTTTGGCTAAGGACAGTTCCGCAACAGTATGGAGGTACCTGAAAAGTGCTCGTTGTCACATCAGCTGTGGATTTGCTTTTCCTCCTGACCTCACCGTGAAAATAACCCAAATGATAACAGACATGAGTGTAAATCCATCATCAGCACTGAAAGAGTTGCAATATATGTGGTTTTCCACCAAACCTCCAATGAATTTTCTATGGTAGGATTGAAAGTGGTCTATTCCAGTTTCCACTAGAGCAAAATTAGTTTCAGTACTAGCTGACTTGGCTGCAAAAACAGTTCTGACAAACATCATCATCACTCAGTCATATTTTTAGTATAGTGTTCCAACATTTTCCACCAGTTCTTTATATTTCCAGCATCCTGGTACTAAGACCTCTACAATCAATCAGATTTGTCTTCGTCAATCCTGTTTTCTCCCTGCTTTGTTAAGGTCAGATGCCATTTGAAGATCCTTACTGTCCCAGACTTGCTTGGAAAGTGAGAGTATTAACAGGATGCAATAAAAGGAAATCAGCTGCCAAAAATTTAGCTCAAATAAAGAATCAGAAAGAAACAAGGAGAAAAAAGTAGAGAGCAAAAGAAATCTAAAAAGATGAGGATGATAGTTTGCAGATAAAACCTGGAACCTGAATATGCAAAGAATATGAATCTTAAGTCTTTCTGTTGCAGGAGTGAAACCTGACAGGATTTTCAGCACTGCTGAAAGCGTAGCACCGAGTTCTGGGAATGAGAAAAGACAATGGGGGAGATGCTATGAGGCCAACAAGGACTGGAGTCCTCTATTTGGGAAGTATGGGCTTCTAAAGTAAAGTCTAAACAAATATGGAAGGGAGGAAGAGTTATGCCCAAGGACGCTCCAGGGAGTAACTCATAAAGTGCATAATTCCCAAAAGATGTCCACGATCACAGGTAATAAGACCTTCTGCTGGCAACTTTTAATGGTCAAAGAAGTGGCTGCAAAGTAAACAACAAACTTGATTAAATGGCTTCACCTAAGAAGGACGGAGAGCAGAGCAGAAACAGAAGGAAAAGAAATACCTGGTATCCTTGAGAAGACAAATGTTAAGAAATGAATAGTGAATTAAAATGAGGGGCGGAATCAACTTTGGCGAGCCTATCTGATCTCACAACCTTCTGGTACATCATCTTTTTTTTAAAGAGGTCTGTCTGCTGCTTATTCCTTGATGCTGACCAATAATACTTATTGCAAATGTCAACTGAATATTATTTTGATTATTTCTGAAAGAGTGAATATACATTTCCCTCCACATATCTTACTTATAGCTAAATTAAAGAGCTCCTGTAGGCATACTGCATAATCACCATTTATAGATGAACTTTCCAATTTTCTGTGGAACCTTTATTTCCCTTTTAAGACTGAGATTTGAAATGCTACTATTAGTTTTGCCACTTAATCTCTTTGATAAATTTCTGTTTGGCTTTGGACCAGACTACAGTAAAATTACTTTGAGAAACTACTCCAACAACCTACTTAATGTGTTTTGCCCTTGCTATTAATATTTGTGGACATATCTATAGGGATCAACAGCTTAGATTTTAAAATTACGCAAACTCAATTTTTGCCAAAATTCCTTATTTATGCAAGCCTATTTCTTGGTAGAATATATTTTCTGATATCATGGAATAAAAAAAGAAACCTAGAAAACCTAATAAATTTTATATGTATTCTTTTCAGGCTTAACAGCCCATTTTTTACTTCTAAAATATTTACTTTAAGAAAATATCGTAAATAGCAGCGTCATATAAAGTTTCATTTCTTGACAATTCCAAATGAAAGGAAACACAATATCAATATTTTACTGTATCAGTGTTTTACTAGTACAGTTCCAGACAAATTTTCCTAAGTTTTTCTTTTTTTTAATGGAAAATATTCAGGTATCTTACAATTAGATATGACCATGAGACACAATTTAGTTCAGTACCACTTGTTTTCTGTAGCCAAAAACTCACTTCTGCTGCTTCCTTTTCTTAGCTCAAGCCTATCTCCGTTGTTGTACCACACTGCCAGTCTCTACCTGTCCTTTAAGGTCATCATGTTCTCTGTGCTCCCTCTCCCTCCCCATACATTACTGCAGAATCACTTAATTTCAAACTTTAGGATCACTTAAAAGCCCAACCAGACAAAGCTGCATCTGTTGAAATTTGACCTGCCACAAAATCACACAGCTTTTCAGCTCGAGGTCTACTTCTTAACCTATATGTAATTTTTGGGGAATGAATTAGTATTTCATAATAATTTAATCTCCATGGGGTTACAATGAAAGTCTCATTTTCTGAATTTCTGCCTACAATGTAGATTTTCATCATGTCGGAACATAAATGTGAGGAACAGAATAACTTGAGTTATCCTGTCTGAATATTCACTGTTATTCACAGTCTGAATACTATGGTCAGTATAGACCATTTGCATCATCATGACAGATAATTACAATAACTTTTTCCATCTGTTACAAAAGTTATCATTTTCTCTATGCTGAGCACAATGAAAACCATTTCATAATTCCATTTCTATTTCTGTTTTACTTTATTCACAATATCTACTATACTTTGCCTTAAACACTGACACAGGTCTCACATGGTCTCCTGAAAATATCAGCTCTTACTTAAAAATATTTTTAATATTATCCTAAGCCTATTGAATTTTGCTAGTTACATCAGCCTTAGGGTTCACTGTTGCTGAACATTGAATCCAGCCTCAGATGACTGCGATGATCAGGAAGTGTCTTTCCTCAGCTATCTAAGGCAGAGGTTCTGAAAGGCCCTAATCAAAATGGATAAAACAAAGTACATACTAATCCTCAACTCTGAGAAACATCTACATGAAACGTTGTCTTCCAGCCTTAAAGTCATGGTTTCTTCTAACATTGATTTCCTCCCTGAATACTGCAAAGTACCTGAGGAAGACAATAAGGACAGAGCAGAGCCCTGTCCCATCTGGAGGGATGGTGGCTGGTGTACTTCTTCACAGATTCCACGAGGCCGCAGAAACCAAAGGGTTTCCATCTAGTCAGTGATCTACTATTCATTAGGAATGTGGAAGTACAGTCTGTCAAAAAGAAAAGAAATAAAAAACTTTTAAGGATAATGTGCTCTTGCTTTTAACACTGAAGTTCAAAAAGTTGTCTTGGTATATATCTTGTTCCTGAGAAGCTCTAAAAAAAGCTGTGGTGGCCAGCTCTTTCCTCTGTATACTGAGTTACGTAGTCTCTGTGGGATCAGAAATATTCGTATTACAAAAAAATTACTTTTCTCCAATACTTCAGAAAAAGACCACAGTGATCTGGCGAAGTTCTGTGTGTCTCCACAGAGTAAGGATGAAAACTTCTCAATCATAGCCTCAATCTATTCACCAGTCTCTAAAAAGTATCCTCAGGTTGGTCAGAACTGGAGGGGGGAAAAAGGTGAAATATGAGGTCTGTTGTTTTTATTTAAAATGTTCTTTAAAATTCTGTGAAGCATGAGGTAGAAAAATCTTTAAAAGTGCTTTAGAAAACATAAACAAGAATTTCCTATGTAGCATCAAAAAAACTATAGTAAGGTATAAGAAGCCCAATAAAAGTTGATGTATACTGTACAGTAAATGTAGTGTGCATATTTTACATTTTATGTAACAAAGTCTTCCAGAGGAAGAAAAAGAAGAAAGAAAAGGAAAAAATAAAGTTTGAAGTTAGAAAGAATACAAAATAAAAATGCTAGAGTTGATTGTTGTACCAAAAATTCTGATACCTGAGAAAAACAACATGTCTGTTTTAATAAATATGAAACACTACAAAAAGATTTTATGCAGTTTCTGATAATGCTTTCAGTATCAGTAACATAAATATAACAGAAAGAGTAAAGGCTAAGATGGAATAAGGTCTATGCACTCCTGTAAGCTAAATACCGGAAAAGGTAGATCTATACTAAAAGTAGAAATAATTCAAAATCCAGTCTAGTTGTGTTTAATGTCTTTAATTATCTAGAGCACATACTGGTATCTGCCTGATCTTCAAGGTTGACTCCCTGGTGCAGTTACATATCTTCACCAGGTATACTGAGCCTTTATTTTCAAGAAGGTGATATGTTCTCACTTTCCACAATGATAAAGGATTTATCTCTAAAATCAATCAGAAAAATTGATATGGGAAAGTTTTTTGATGAGGGGTTCTTATTGTATACCTAATGGTGGAAACTTATGGCATGTAGCCACCACAAATTCGTATGACACAAATACACAGAGAAGGGTTTGCTGCAAGATACTGAGAAAGAATTAACGTCCAGTCATGATAAGACACATTTAAATTTAATAAACTAACTAAAGCTATCATACTATGCAAATTTTAAATTACTAAATATTACAGGTCAGGAGAGGTTCAGAGGCACTGATCCTGAGGGCATTTTAGTTTTCCCTTCAACACATGTTGCCATGTTCCCAGGTTTTACCCTTTTCTATCAGCTCAGCAATCTTCATGCATATCTGAGCTGCAGAGTTCTCAAACTGATGTGTACAAGAGGAAGCATTACAACAGGAGAACTAAAACGTAAAATAAGACTGTTCAAGAGCTAATATTATGACATAGATGCTGTTGGAATGCATTAATAACATGATGTTTCCTAACATATTATATAATAAAATATACAAATATATATATGTATATATATAAAAATATAAAATAATGAAACAATAAAACCCACTAAACCAAACAGAAAAAATAACCAACATAGCCCTTGTAAAAAAAATAAAATACAAAAATAAAGAGCATTGTGAAACAAAAAATTCATGGTAAAACAAACCTTTGGATTTAGACATTTTTGTCAGTAGCAACTGAAACCTTGAACTGCTGTTTCATTTTGAATGCAGTTTTGTCCATTGACGGGTATTGGATCAGAATTTCTTGTTTACCAGGGCAAAATAGTGTCCTTACAGAAAATTAATGACCAAAATCCCATTAACTTCATGGGGACTGAGACTGTCAGCATTCTTTATGTTTACTATTAAATTCACTTCTGAAAACTCTGTTTGGTGTGTCTTTTGAGAGATAGATTCAATACTACAAAGCTCTTTGAAGAAGCAGAGCAGATATAGTGAATTCATCATCAGGAAAATAGTTTGGTTTGTTTTTTTTTTTTTGTAGACCAGCAAAGAAAATTGAGATAGGGTAGAAAGTCCAACATCGAAGAAAAATATCCTGATATTCATTTTAGAAAGAAGCGACATTGATTGACTTTTAAAAATCTTATCAAAAAACAACAAAGTGAAAAAGCAGTCAGAAACATCATGTATAAATTTTGTGTGCTATATATTAGTACCAAATAGCCAGATGAAAACCTAGTATTAAAGGATATGAGTAACATAATATGTGAAGACGGAAATGCGAGTGGTTTCAGTCATAGTAACTGTTCAGTGACATACAAGACACTCCACCTGTGGTAGCAACACCATCTCTTTCTCTGATAAGAATGTTCCTGGGAATCTCATCTTAAGGACAGATCAAAACACGTCCTTGTTCCATTTCCTTAGTCCTTATTTGGTGTTATATCTGGTGTCACTCTATTGAGTGACAATTGACAATGACCCTTGACAAAGGGTGAAGGAAACAGGATGAGTGTAGAGGAAGAAAAATTCCCAGGGAATGAGATGGGTAGTCATGATTTAGGAATGGTATTCTCAAATTTAGTACTCCCACTAAAACCATGTGTTGTTCCCCCTCACCCCTACAACTGGAGGCACAAAAGACAAAGATCACGGGTCAAAACAAGAACAATTTAGTGAAAACAGCAATGAGACAAGAAAATGAACAGTAACAGCAACAGTATTAATAATGAAAGGTATAAGAAAAGAAATGGTTCAAACAGAAAAACTCCCTGATAATAGATGACACTGGACAGCTCCATGTTTTCTCAACTGGAAGGAACTGCTTCTTCCCAGAAGAGAATCCCAACCCCACCCCAAGCAATGATGTAAGGTGGTATAGCATAATCTCCATGTCTTGGCCATGCCCCCTCTCAGCTACTATAAAAAATTCACCCTACCCTGGTCGGAACCAGGACATGAGAGTAGATCATTAGCTGACACAAAGTAGTATATGATTATCCCTTATAAATAATGAGGCCCTTAGGAATCCTCAGCATTTAGCATATTAATTTATGTCAGACAGGTATACAGAGAGGGAGACACAACCCTCAAAGGCTGACAAAGCCTTGCCATGTAAAGAGCTACCTACCACAGCCAATATGTAATACCCCTTCTCTCTCAAACAGGTTTTCCTTTCTCCAAGGGACAGTAGAACCTAATAAACATTTCTTAAGATGTATATGTTTAAACCCTTTGATTCCAGCTCATCATATAGCAGTTTCACAAGGCTACAAACGTGCTGCTGTGGCTGAAGTGGTTCAGCATTCACAGTTAGCTGCAAAGCTGACAAAAGGTGTGGTAAATCCTCTGTAAGCTGGTCATCTTCCATGGCTCACCAGGTGTCAGAGCTGAAGACTGCAGTCAGAGAGTGTCAGGAAGGGAGGTGAAATCCAAGTTAGATGTACATCACCTAGGAATTATGTCATATATGTTTTTGTAAACTCTGATTATGGAAATAATAAACCTGCTATATTTTTTGAACTTACAGTCACACAAAGTGTTTTGGTGTTCTCAGAAAAAAAAAAAAAAAAAGAGATAAAGATAAAAAACTCATTTAAAATTACTACATTTGTTCCCATGACTTCACCGGAAATTGTTAGAGTATCTCTAAATCTCCAACTACTCTGAAGTTATCAAAAAGGCTGATCAATTCTACCTTATGTTCATTCTGCCCATAGGGTATTTCTATAGCACTAACCAAAGCAGAGCACTTTTCCACATAGCCAGAATTTCAGTACAGTTTATTTGAAACTTTTGAAAAGAATAAGGATTGAAACTCAAAGTATGCTTATTGAATTATAATTTATGAGTAGTATATTACCCAGGTGTTTTGGACAAGATAGTGAAAGGGTAAATCAGGAAATATGACACACTGCTTTCTATTAACCCCCTGGCACTTGCAATTTGAAACTCCCCTTACTAAAGGCTAATCCATTTTGCTGTAGTGCTTAGCATTTCAAAAATCTCAGCTCCTCGTGTCAAAATATTTATACACATTTAGATATTAGAAAGGCAGGTAGCAATTTTGATCCCCTTACTGTTTTGCACATTGTCATAGCGAATCAAAACAAACAGCAATGCAAAGCATACCTACTGAAAAATACTGTTCCATAGTATATAAGCGAACTACTTCAACATCTATGTCCAGACAAATGCTTTTGTCCAACTTCCAAAATTCTGTAACAAATCATAGATACTCACAGCAAAGCTGAAGTTTAATACATCAAGGTTCTAGAAAATACTAACAATGATGTTACTTGTGACAATCTCTTTCCATTGCTCTTTAGAAATTAGATTTGGTTGTAGCAGAAGCAGCCTATCCTTTGGTGCTGAAACTGGGATAGGAAATATTTTGCTTTTGTCATTTTGAAATATGCATTCTTTTCCTGGATGCAATCTAAGTGCTTCAAGAAATGAATTATTCTGTTAGGAAAATGCCTATTAACTCAGTCAGATCAACAGGTTTTATGTTTCATATCCATAACAGATTATTTTGAGAGGAACAAAGAAAGATAAGAGTTTGAGTGTCATTTGGATTTTTGTTTCCATTTACTCCCCAATGAACAGAATAAGGGAACCCTACTGTCATTACCAGTAGGAAAACAAAGACTATAAAAAATATGTTTCATAATTTGGACAATTATTGCCCATGCTTCCAAAATATCATCACTCTTTCCCATACAAGCAAGAAGAAGATAAGCATCTGGAGTTGATATAAGTTTTCTCTAGAGTGATTAGTTTAGCAATCTATACCATGATGACATGCATTTGTTTCCCTTGATTTGAAAGCTTTGACATCTCTCATTTAAGTTTTAGAAAATCTCATATCACTGAAAATTCTCCAGTCAATATGGATGACTATCACTTGCTTAAGATGGAGCTGTTCTTATGATGAATTTAGACTCTATTCTACAGAAATAACATTAATTATTAGAAAATGAAGTGTCATTTTAGTCACTGATACAGGGAGCAGATGGTGTCTTCAAGTGACTGCACTTGTGCTTGGAGCTGAAAAAAAATGTACTGGTATTTGTCTCTTTCCTCTTGAAGGAGCCTTTCATGCCTAATGCTGCAGAATTCCCTTCTGTCAATTAACATCTGTATGACCTCCAGGTACAGCAGAGGGAAACAGGAGCTTCTGTGATTTTGTCTATGTAAAGCATACAGCTTCCAAACTCATTTTTGGCAGGAGAAATGCTGTATTGGTATCAGCACTGAGAATACTGCATGTGGAGCAGGTCTACATGCCTGGTCATTGTATAGCACTGTCACCAGTCCCGTGTCTAATTAACACATTGTCCTATAAAATATAATCAATACTTCCTGAGAAGCATTAAAAATTTTGCATATTTATTGTATGTAAGTTTTCTTAAAGACTAAACAATTCGAATTTTGGAGAAGTATACGTGACATACACCTACTCCTTTATATTTGGGGCTGGTTTTTACATCATGTTCCCAGAGAACACTGGCACCATTGGAAAGCAGCAGAAATACTGGGTAGCAACTGACAGCTTCAAGGTGCACTCAAAGGATCTCACTTTTGCCTGGTCTATGCTAACAAATTTACAGAACCACACATAGAGAACGAAAAACAAAATATAGCCAAGTGTCAGACTTTACAAAACCTCTCTGCCAAAAGAACACAGTGAAAACAGGTGATGTTTTTACCTTCATCTATCTGTTTGAGAAGACTATTGAGAAATTCTTGAAGTTGGCAGCTCAAAAATAAGAACGAAAACTATTTGTTTGAGAAAATAGTTGGGAGTCGACACATCAGGAGCCCCACAACAAGATTTGCAACACCTTCTATGTGACACAAACAGCAGGTCTAATGCTCTTTAACATCACATTGCAAATATAGCACAGTATGAAGTTCTCATAGAGTACTTTCTATTGAATTTCCAAAAAAAGAAAATTTAATGAAGACTGAGGGGACAACCGGAAAAGTGGAACAAATCAAAGAACCAAACCAGCAATGAGCACATGATAAAAGGGGTCTCTCAAACCTTTATGACAGACCAGAATAAAAATAGAAATCTATGCACAGAGAGTATATATATGGATTATTATACCTAAATATACAAGCCAATCTGATCATGGCTGCAATGTTATAGAACCCAAAAATAAAATGCAACATATACTGAGCAGCTGTGTTAAAAAATATGCTGCTACTGTGTATGTGTGTTTGGCTTCTTTTTACATTGTGTGTCCTCATACATTACATTAAAGCAATTGGGAGACAATAATGTGCCTACTAAACTCAAAGGAAATAAAGATAGGCCAAATACAATTGCTCAAGCTAGAATACACATTTTTCTTTACATAAACAAAAGAGAAGTATTGTATAATTCAAAAATACCATTTACTCACTGTGTAAGAAGTGACACAGTTAAATTCAAGAAGCATCAAAAAATTGATTAACAGAATATTAAGAAAATATTTCAGAGCAGAAGAAAATTTCACAATTGGACACAGTTTTCACAATAATTTAAATAATTTAAATTCAATCACAGATTTTATTTGGATACATAACTTTGACCCTGTAGGAACTTTGAAGAAAGAAAAGAAAAGAAAGAAAAGACAGAAAAGAAAGAGAGAAAAAGAGAGAAAAAAAGAGAAAGAAAGAAAGAAAGAAAGAAAGAAAGAAAGAAAGAAAGAAAGAAAGAAAGAAAGAAAGAAAGAAAGAAAGAAAGAAAGAAAGAAAGAGAGAAAAGAGAGAAAAGAGAAAAAAGAAAGAAATGACAGAAAAGAAAGAAAGGAAAGGAAAGAAAGAAAAGAAAGAGAAGAAAGTCTCTCTCCATCTGGAAAGGGGAGTGATAGGATGGTTGGATGAGCACCTGACGTCCAGCTAAGGTCAACCCACCATAGCTTCTAGTGTAATATGTCCCTTTCTATGAGTCAAATGTTCAAAAACTTTTTGAATGCATTTCTTTTTCTTTGTATGCAGGTTTGGGCTTTTAAAATATTTTTAAACTCGCTATGTTTTTAGGTCATTTCTCTTTTCACTGTTACCTTAATATTTTAATATGAATGTAAAGGCAAACATAAGTGTAAAGAGAGTGCACTTGAGAGAGAAAGAGAGATTTGTGGAAGTCAATGGGACAGCAAAATTTTTCAGAAAGACCTTTTAGGTCATAGAATATTTTTTCAAGAGAAACAGTTTGCATTCTATCAATGGGAAACTGCAGAATTACATTCAGAAAAACCCTTGTAACTGTCAGCTTAAAAATATTATCTTACTCTAAGGAAGAGATAGAATAGATCACTCAAAGGCATTTTTCTCCTTTGATGCCTATATTTTGTAATTATGCAGAGACTGAATATTTCACTCCATGTTCAAAATGTTAATCAGAAACTCCGTCAGGGATTCTGGTCCTTAATCAGCTTCTGAACCTTAGTTTTAAAACCACATCTAGAATTCAAGAGCTCTCTGCAGTGGGTGACATTATTAGCTAAAGCTTTTTTTGCCTCTCAGCTTCACTGAGAAATACTTGGCTACATTTTCTCAGGAAAAATAAACCCACTTAAATTATCTCAGAAGACTTTTTTTAAATTTTTTTTACAAAACAGGGGTTTGATCCCTTTTCAAAGGAATTTAGTTTGTATTATTTAAGCAAACTGGCCCATCATTTTCTTTTGGCTGTATTTTCAGTTTTTAATCATGCATGCATCTGTACATTTATACATAGGTATGCATATGTCAATTAAATATAAATCAGTCCTTAAAAGTTACTGAAACTGAGAAGGTTCATTTGCAAGCATTTAACAGTAGCTAGTCTAAATCCTTACAATCCAATCTTGTTTTCCTCAAGTACTTTGCAAAATTAGCTATTGTCAGACAAAAGTAATTGCAAGCATGATCTAATCCTCTCTCCATTTTATTTCACTGCTTTTACTCACATTAAGTATGTGTTTTATTCCTTGTTGCAGATGACATCCCATTAATATAAATCCCCTACAATAAGGTCTCTAGTACTAGCACTTATAAAGAGGTCGCATATAAATAATTTCCCTATCCTTCCCCGACTCTTACCATGAATCTACCATTAATTCCAGCAGAAAATAACATTTTTCCCCAAACAAATAAACAAACAAAACCCTTTAGCTTATATTCTACTTAAATAGAATGTGATATGGTAAAGATATGATAAGCCTTATTTAAAATGTTATTAAATCCCAAATTTCCTTCTAAAAAATACATTATTTCCAAAGGCAGAGCTAGTATCTTTGAGGTTTTTTAAAGAATATTTTTTTAACATTAATTCAAAAACCAAAGCTTAGACAGTAAAATCCTTGTAAATAAGTTTATTATTAGATTGATTTTTTTTTCCCATTAGGAAACCAAGTACTTCTTACAAACCATCATTTTTCAGTTGGTGTTTACTCAGAATGGGAAATTTACTCTTCCCTTCATGTGAAAGTTCTACAGAATTTAGAAGAACTCATTAGCCTTTCTGTGACAGAGTGATGCAATAGAAATATTAGTCTGATTGAATTTAAAAATATTTGAATGCCCCGCACTTCATTAAGCTTTCCTTAATTACAAAGTTCCTTGGAAATTGGTTGTCTTGTTTCAGACCTGTCAAAAATCAGTTCAGCTTTACAATTTAGTGAATATTTACAAAATATTCACTTTAGGAAAACTAGAAGTAAACTGGTCAGACCTGAGTGTTCTCTTTACGGACTTTCCTTTCATTCATTGATTGTTGACTTACATGACTGAGAAAAGCTCTGACTTATCCAGCTCTGTAAACAAATATGTATTAAAGAGAGTCATCAAAATATGTGCTTGAAACAGCAAAGTACTTTTGCAATGATAGAAGCCAGATTAGTTCCTGGAGATCAGAAACATGGTCCTCTAAGATCCCTGCAGCTCTTGAAGCAGGGGAGAGCAGAGGAGAGGAACAGGCAGAATCACAAAGAATTGGAAAAGGGAAAGAACAAACAGATTTGCTGAGCGGGAAGTCAGTCTGGGATTTTGAGATTTGAATTGACAGAGGACAAACCACGTGTCTCATTTAGCTTTCTGGAAAAGAAGAGATAGGTGTTATTCCCAGTATAGGCATTGTTACCACCTGTGTAACTAAGACATAAAAACAGGCAGGAAGAGCAGCCAAGAAATGACACACTCAGGATCCCAAAGACATTGAATAGCAGGATTCACCACAGATCTTAGGTTTTGCAAGTTCTTACTCAATGCCCAGTTTACCAAACAGACCATCTCTCCAATGAGAACATGTTAACAGGAATCACCACTTGCTGCACTGTTGTCTTGCGTTAAGGTGTTATTATTTTTAACATTATGATGAGTTATGCTTTTGCCAGCTTGATCATAGAATTCAGAATAAACTCTCCTTTTCCTAAGGAAAGTAATACCCAGTTTTGGCAACAGTCCATTTAGCTCAAGCTTGCTATGTACTATATCAAATCTGCTTCAGTACATTTTAATTTTAGACTTTGCTGCACTTTTTTTTTCTTGGAGGATATCAATTTTTCTCCCCTTGAGTTCCAGTACTTTTCAGTTACACCATCTTTTGGAAACAATGAAAAAGAGATTATTCCTCCACTGAGGCTGGGTTTAGCAACTTCAAAGACTAGAGACAAAGGAAAATTAGGATAGGACTTCTAGGTAGTATCAGATGTATGATGACAAGCAATGATTTTTAAATTACCATAGACCAAAGAAATCCCATGGTTTCTTTAAAAGGTAAAGAGAGAGGCATTGGATTTCACTTGTTTACAATTGGCATTGGATTCCACTTGGTTACAACTTCAAATGTTGGAGTTATTCAACAGAAAAGGGGTATAAGGCAATTTAAATAATCTCTATTCTGCTGCAAACACATTATGGAATTTGCCCCTTAATATTTTCTTAAATTCTTTACTAAGTACAACAGTCTGCATTAGGTATACTCTGCAATGCAGCTGCATGTGGATTTACCCAAGCTGACTCTAAGAGCTTTACACTAGCACAGCCAATCCACCTGGCCGTGGTGTAATGCTAATGTGAGTGCATCACCTCTAGAACCTCCAGTTACAGGGTGCAAGGAGATATTACAGCATGCCAAACTCTCTCTCAGATACCTTTGCATGGTGCTGTGTCTTAAACATACATATTCCATGAGATCCCCAGCTCAGGTAACAGAACCTTAAAATACAGCTTTGTTTTTAGTATCATATCATGCTCTGAAAGTGTGTGCAGACATAAGGAAGGTTACTTCTTCCTCTCTTCACGGTTTGATATTGCTTACAGGCAAATATAGTCTGTCTGAATAATCATCCCCTTTAGCATGTATCTGATGTTTAGTACCTAGCTCATTTCATGTATTCTTCATGGGCTGGAAATAAGCTATCAAAGTCCTTGCATGTAGCACGATGGGTGCCTCAGTTCTGATTGGCAGCTCAGGTTCTCTTACCATACCAAAACCAATTAATAATAGCAATAGACCACAGGATTTTTGCAGTTACGTTGAGTTGCAGTGTCAGATTTTCTAAGAAAAAACAAAATGCGATGGGACTTTCCGAAGTAGTGATTTTAAAGTGAATTTACATTCTTCCTGTCAAACACTTTGAATAGGTTTTTAGTTTAACTATTTGTTCAGAATTTTAAAACACAGTCATTTTAAACAAAGAGAAAT
Organism: Manacus candei; assembly: GCF_025592945.1. Lineage (NCBI taxonomy): Eukaryota > Metazoa > Chordata > Aves > Passeriformes > Pipridae > Manacus > Manacus candei. The sequence goes on along the minus strand of NW_026138056.1, from coordinate 30,118,910 downwards.
CACATTTTTACCAACAAAGGACCAGAGATTAACACAAAAGCAAAGTGTGGTGGTAGAGAGAGTAATTCAAATGGAAAACAAATTCAAAATTTTTAATTCAAAACACATTAACGAGAGAGGGAAGATATAAAATTCAAAATGTGGTGTGTATTTAAGCTGACAGGGTCCTTTAATCTAAAAAAATGACACAGTATTTCAAGATAGTAATGTAAATTCCACAGCATGCAATCCCCATGACAGCTTCTCGAAGAAATAACCAGCTGACAACTCAGAGTAACAACTAGTCCCAGGCTTAAACACTGACTAAGGATATATGCCTGTGCTGTGTACTGTCATGCAGCATGTACATCCTCAGGCCAGCCATAAATAGAGGAGCAGAAGTGCCAAAAGCTGCCAAGTAGCCTGAAAGCAGGATAAATTAATTCACATAGTGTTCAATTCTGCTGCAGTTAGACTCCTAAGGGAGAGCAAACAAGTTCACTTACAGCTAGCCTCATCTGCCTCTTCATGGGCAGAATAGGTGTTGCCATATATATAGATTTTTAATACCTACTTGCATAAGCTAAAGGCTGTGCCTTCTCTTCTGTTTGTGGATGTTAAACATTTATAGTGTTTTCCAAAACAATTAAGGGGGACATTGGGTATTTAACTTGAAGGTAAAAAGGAAATGGGTATGAGAAGTCTAGACTTAATCATTGTCATTTCATATCAACATTTTGACGTAAATATTGCTTTGGGTTTGCTTAATTTTTAGATAAAATTAAGCAAAGGTCCATGCAAAACTAAATGAAGATTACCATTTAATTTCCAAGTGTCAGTTTAAAACCAAACTTTAAATTTCTTACATTTTCATTGGATTTGACATATTCCTTCAAGACTTTTCATTTCAGCAAAATACTACTCTTCAGCAGAAAAATCTTCAACACACAAAGTCAACCAAACAGCTACAGTAACACCCATGGGACCACTTCTATTCTGAGGAATCGCTAATGTGATGCTCTACTAAATAGCACCAGAGTTGAATTAGGCCATATCAATATCTAAGGTCATTATAAAGCCTTTATACTTCCATTAATTATCCAGTCAAAGTTATATACAGAAAAATATATGAAACACATTCTGTTCATAACTTCATGTGATGGTTTCTCCCCATGTTTTTTTGCCACATTGATTCTGCCTTGAGTAATATAATGGGATAACATTTAATGTGAATGCTGAGAACAACAGTCTAAATGTGTTTGCAAATATCATTACATCTGGAATACCATTTTACTAGCGGATGTAATGATGGCTAATATGTATGAAAGAGAAATCCTACTGCTTCATTTTCTAACTACCAAATACATAGAAAAATGAGGAATGTAGCTGATACATTAACATTCAGAAAACCATTTAGGGATATAATTGGTACTTACTAAACCAATTAGTATAAAGTAATCAAGTGTCAGTGAACATAAACGATTCTATGAATCTACAATATATAATTTACTGTTGCTACTTAAAGTGGCCAAATTTTTTGTTATTCTCAGTAAATGAGTACAAACAACTGAAAGCAAACACTGATATTTAGGACAGAGTTTCCTTGGAAAGGTTTATTACTGGATGAAGTTCTGTCTGCACAATCTGTCAGAGGTACACAAACCCATGTTGAATCTCAAATTAGCTTAGCCTTTAACCTACACCTTTCTTTTCTTTTCCTTTTTTTTTTCATTACCAATCATACATATACTCTTCAAGGAGATGCTTATTTCACTGCCAGATGTGAAGTTTAAAGGAGAAGCTGTTTCCCTCAGGTTCAAAATCACCCTCTTTCCAAGGAACACATTGAGACCCATGAATGCAGAACACAGCAGGAAGCTTGGGCATCTGTACATAACAGAGCATGAGAAAACCTTTTGCTGATCCCCAGAAAAAGAGTGGATTTTACTTGGCATGGTACAAACCTCTGTGGAGTTCCAGACCTTCAAATGAATGAACATGAGCTGCTTTTGTCACAGAAATGCTATGCATGGCATGTTGGTTCATTTTTAGGACTCTTTCAGTTAAGGAGGGATAAATGCTTCAAACACAGTTCAAATGGAAAATACCAATTCCTTATCTGTTTATCCAAGCAAAAAATTGTTTGTGGGTTTAGTGACCCAAAAGAAAGCAAAACTTACTATTCCTAATAATTTTTTTAGAGCCTCACATATCTTTTGCACAGCAGTCAGGAGTCTAGATATGTCTTAGATTAATGGAGACACAAAGTTCAAAACCTGTGATGAAAAGTATTTTACTAGACAATGGGATAGGTAACCCACCTTGTAGGGGTAGCAAGCAACAAGACCCTCTTGCTCAGAGAGAACAGATACATATTGCTTCTGTAGAAGGCTTCCTGGTCTGGTCTGCTATCAGAATGTAAAACACAGATGCAATCCTAAAAATAGACCAAAGCTCAGAATCCTCTTTTCCTAGAAGACAGAAAAACAGCACAGTGATCTCCACACTTCACTCATGTCTTCCTCCCTGTTCTTATTCTTTTGAGTCCCATTTGACCCATTACAGCTCTCACAGCTCAATGAAATGGCTACAAGCATCAGGAAAGGGGCACAGCCTCCACACAGACACTGGTTAATGACCTCATGAAGCCTGCAGGAGGCTCCAGAAACTGTTCCAGGTGTTTGAGCTGTTGAGGTGTTTTGAGCTGTTCATGGAGCTTTTTTTTACTTCTTTGGTGTTAAAGGAATAAACAACTCAGAAAGCATAGGTTTAAATTATGCATTCACTTCTCTCTTGAAAGACTCAAATGTTTAATTCTTTCCCTTTTACTGAACTCTGGGCATCCATGAAATGTAGGAAGCCCATATCTCTCCAATTCATCGTGATGATAATCTTCACGAGATCCAGTGGTTTGAGGAAATTCTAAATCGTGCAGAACTATAAATCCTGACTTCTTTCATTAAATCTTTTGAGACATTTCTATTCAAGCAAGACTTATAGTAGAAGAGCCTGGTTTATTACTTTAACTAAGTACTGAAGTTTTCCCTGGCAAAGTGGCACATCTTCCTTCTCATATGCCATCTTACTCTTCATACTCTCTCTCAGGCAACCCTGGAGCACTCCACAGGTTGGAGGAAAGCAGTAAAATCAGTTTTTTTGAATTATTCCTTCCTTTAAAAAAGAGTAAGGATAGTTTATGCTTAAGTAAAACACAGAATAGATTAGAAGTATATCATATTTAGTCTGAAATTGCTTGCTTACCACAGGCATTCTGGGCAATTAAATGTCTGCTTTTTGGGATCACTGCCAAAAGAACAGATTCAATTAAATGAATTGCAATGACTCCTAACAATAGTTAACTGGCCCACCTAATCCATTTAAATAGCACATCTGGTCTTGTCTGCTCACCTATTTATGGTTCACTCATACAGAATTTGCTAACATAAATGGCCTGAAGTGATTTTTTTTTTTCTGGTTTATTGCTGAATTTTAGTCACTGAATTACTAGATCTAACTTGGTTTGGAGCCTCCACCTTTGTCATTTACTGTTGGGCCATTTTGAGGAAATATGTGGAGGAATCAAAAACCATTAGCTAAAAAAAATTATATTTCATATACTAGAATTTATGGAATATGCCTAGAATTTTTCCTTCTGTGCAACCAGACCATGCTTACATAGGATCTTGAAAATTCCTGGTGGCTCCAGGGCTGTACTGGGAGCCTCAAGATGTCCTGGCAACACAAATCATGCAGAATACTCACTACCAAAATTACCTGGATGGAACAAGGTTACAGCAAGGCTCTCTTGGGAGCAGCAAACTGGAGCAGAAGGGTGCCTGATGTCCACCCCACAACCGAAGTCCCTGCCACTGGATGGTATCCAGGAAAATGCCTGCCTGGCCACTGCGGCTCCCCATGGCTCTGCCCTTATGCTGTGTTTGTGCCTTGAAAAAAATGTCAATGGAACCTGATTACATTGTAAAATTTGATGTCATTAGCTAGAGTGCATATGGGAATTTGCCCAGAGGAACCAGCAGAAAGATTGTGAAAGTTCTCAAAGCTACTGAGTCATACTGCCATTACCAGCCTTTCTCAAGCACCTTTTCCTTGCAGAATAAATTGAAGGGGAAGGTTATAAATTATTAAAGTACTCACCTTTATAATTCACAAATATAATTTTCAGTCTAATATATATTGGTTTCTGTGAATTGCTTGTTAGTAAGTACAATTTGGGTAAAAGTAACACTAAAAATTCCATCAAAGGTTCAATCAGACAACTGCCATTAAAAATTACTGCATAAAACCCTCATAGATACGATCACAAACAATTAACATGCAATTACAACATGAAAACCTACCAAGTACAGATACAATCACAAAGACAAGTACAGCTGATGGCAAATCTAGAAGCAATTACACAAAGCTTTTGAAGAATTGCACACATTTATCTAAGCTTGATAAATGTATATGTTTAGCAGTAACATAACTGAGTAGGATTATTATAGCCAGTGAGATGGGGTAATTTCATTTGCATCAGTAGTTTTGCAATTTAAGAATATTTAAAATTTGATTAAAAAATGAAGATGCAGTTACTACCATTCAGGTTATTCACTTTTCTATCCTACAATCATTAGTTATTGTAGAGTCAACAGAATTTTGAAAAAATACTTCACATACATGAGAAATTATAATCCTTCATAAAAGCTCTTGATATGTAATCTTGGCCATAATTTGCAACCAAGAAGTAACAAGTAAGGCAACAAAAAGGCACTAAGTTGTAGTAACTGTTGGGTTCTTGACTCTGCACACTTACACCATGATACAAAATTCTGCAAGTCAAAAGACACATTGCAGTAACTTGCAGGGATGCTGGATCAAGCCTTTGCCTAAGGAATTATTCTTTTATTTTGCTGCTCACAGTCACCATTCAAAAGCTGAGTGTTATTTTGTCTTGCAGTGCTTGGTGTGGAAATAAATCTGAGACTGATTTGAATGACAAGAGGATAATCATGAAGTTTATTCCTCAGCAAGCTGCTAAAACAAATAAACCTAAGTTTGCTCAAAGTGATACTCTGAGAAATTCAGTCACTAGCAGCTCAACTTGAAATATATAATTACCAATAAGACATCTTTGAAATCACAATGATAAGCATTTTAAATTTCTAGAAACAGAATCTAATACATAGAAGAAAGGTAAACCAAGATAATGATATGTCAGTATTGGCAAAGGGGCACACTGAAACACGTGATTTTACTTTTACTTGACAAGGACTTAACAGGCTTTGTGATAAATACCAGAACAAAGATTGTCTCTGTCCTCAAAATTCAATCAAAGACTCATGGATAATGTTAGTCTGACGACTTCGAACTGTACTTGACATACTCTTTCATGGATTCTGCTCCTGGATCAAGGACATTGCTCAGTGCAAGCCTCTGTACAAGCAACATTTTTCAAGACAAGAGTCATCCACAAGTTATTAAGTTGCTAAATATTAGATTGCTTAAATCAAAACCAAGCATGCCAAATTATTCCTTAACCTTATGTATACTCCAGCAGCCGTTCTGCTGCCAGATCTTGCTTTTGATGAATCAGTGACAGTAGCATTTTGCTACTGTATAATAAAAGGTATTAAAACACATTTAGCAGTGTTACTAGTGAACTACTAACTTTTAAAGTCACACACTTTCATATCTTCACTGCAATTTATGATCTAAGAATCAGTTTTCCATGCCAGGTAATACATGAAAAAAATATGTGCATCTTTATTTTTGAACCATCAAAAGATTTTAATTCTATTCTAAATACCCACCTAAAACATTTCATTTCGGTGCACTACTTTGTAATTTCAATTTTTAAATAAAAGAAGTCTGAAGGGTCACATTCCTTTATCCTTGACCAAAGCTAAGTTTATAATTGATGGTTCACTATGTTTGTGAGGACCTGCTCAGTCTGATTCCTGCCTAATGTTTGTGAAAATTCATACAGAACTTAATGCTGACTGATGGGATCAAGATTTAAAGATGCTTCATCTCTGTTCCTGCTCAGAAATAAAACAAGAGGTGTAGAAAATTGATCAGATGGAAAGTGAGGCAGGAATATTTGCATTTTAGCATTGTCTTTGGTTACTCGGCACTAAGAACAAAATTTTGAGGTGCTTAGTTGAGCCAAATTCTAATTGACAAGTCATATTTCCTGGGAAACACACATTTTGATCCACAGAGATACACTGTTATTCATACTGTAAGATATTAGTAGTTTAATCATGCAACTAGGAACCTTGTTGAGTCATTTGTTCTCATCTCAGTCTTTTCATTACAGCTTAGTTGCCACTGCAAGATTGAATTCTGATAAATTAATTTATTCTCTCATTGCTACAGAAGATGACCTTAACTTTATGGAATTAGCAAATATCAGGTTTCCTCTGTGTAATTGTAGTTCTTCCACTCTCAGTATGGATTACAAAATAAACAACATAATGAAACAAATCACAGAACTCAAGAGTTGGTAAATCTACATAATGCACTCTACTTGGTATGCACACTACAGCAGGAGAATGAACAGAAAAGGAAATGCAACCAAATTGCTTGACCTATTTTAATATTTGATGAAGAAATACTAAGCCTAGAAATATCATGTCTTCAGGGACCTTGTAGTTGATATTATTAAAAAATATCTTAAAAAGAGGCTCCTATAGTCTATCATAATAAGCTTTGGGTAATACTTTAAGAGTCCATTAACTTATGCTCAACTAATCTTGAATAACAATAGAAATCCTTTGAAAGCATGTATGATAGTTACACAAATACCACACAAATTCATTCTCATCCTTTTGTTAATGTTTTCCCCTAGACACACCAGAGTTTTTAATCCCTTTGAGTAACAGTCCAGAACTTTTTATTTTAACATTAATGAAAGGAAGTCAGACCAGTTCCAACCCTAAAAGAAATCAGACTCTATGTACTTTTGAGGATTCCAAATCAAAACTGTTTGTGAAACAAATTTAAGGAATTTTTTTAAAGTTACTTATCCATAACTTTGAAACTACAGTAGACTAAAAACATGTTTTTCTCATATAAGTAGTATAATTGTAATATTTATTTTTTCTAATTAATATTATCTTTGTGGTTTAAATCAGCTGAGTTACCAATACAAGCTAAAATTTTTCCAGAGAATCAAAATACAATTTTTCATCAAAATTACACATTTTCTTAAAGTCCAAATATTTTTATTGGCATCTTGCTATTGACCATGTCCAGTCATTTCAAAGGAAAGACAGAGCTGAGAAGTCAGATGGTTTAAAGATCAGAAAATTAATAGTTCTAAATAATTCCACCTGTAAGTGTCTTTGAATACATTTGAATGCAAACAAATGCTAAAGTCACAGACATTACAAGACAGAACTTTTTCTTCCGTGGCTCTACTCTAACCACTTTCTTTTTGTTACTTCTGAGATTTTAAGTTTCTTGAAGGGAGAGATTCCTACAGTGGGTTAGTTCCTTAGCAAGAGCCAAGCTTAACTCATGTCCTGCTGAGTTCCCATATACTACAGTAATATAAATATCTGTGATGTTTCTTTGCACTGGGACCTTTCATTGTTTTGCCCAGTTAGTCGGCACAGATACTAGATCTGGGGGAACAACAGATGAGAAACGGAGATTCACACCAGCCTCGTGCAGTGACCTCTCAAAACACACTCTGCACAGGATCTTGAACTGAGCAACTGGAAGTAGTGGAAATGTCCCTGGGTGCCCAGGGCATACAGCCACAGGCACCAGCAGAGACTGGCCGAGGCACATAGACACTCTCCCCAGTAAGCACATTCATTAATATTCCTAACTGCCATCACTACTTTTAAAATTGACTGTTTTGTCCTTTTTTCAAGTGTTTGAGAATTCCATCACCACAACATCAAGGAACGGAGATCATCCCACTCACTCATCAGCCTGTAATTTACAGCCAGCACCGACCTGTTTGAGCTATCCTCTATGTACCTGGCAGGCCAGAAACTATCTGTGTGGTAAAAGGTCATGATGACATTGCTAATTTGAAAATAAATAGCTTCCTGTAATGTTACAGAATTACTGTAGCGATCAGGCACATAAAGATAAAAGCTCATATAGATAAAAGCATATTAATTAGCTCATAAAACCTTATTAATCAGCCTTGTAATGGTAGCAGTTTAAAACCATAAAAGAAATGTGTAAGATATTTGTCTGCAGGCTCAAAATAGAGAAAAGAATGAAAACCCACCCTCACAGCATGATGTGACATTCGCACCCTGCTACTGGGAAAAGGAATTTACAGTCTAAAAGTAGCAACTTCTTTACAGTAAATGAGTGATTTAATACATTTGCTCTGGTCTGGTTGAGGTTTTATAGCAAAGAGTACTTTGGATCTACCAAGGCACATTAATATACTTCTAAAGTAGCTTGACAACTTTAATTCATTGCTGTCCTGGTTTTGGCTAGGATAGAGTTAATTTTCTTCCTAATATCTGGTACAGTGCTGTGTTTTGGATTTAGGATGAAAATAATGTTGATAATACCCTGATGTTTTAGTTGATGCTGAGCAGTGCTTACTCTAAGTCCAGGACTTTTCAGTTTCCTGTGCTCTGACAGTGAGCTGGGGCACAAGAAGCCAGGAGAGAGCACAGGCAGAACAGGTGAGCTGAACTGACCAAAGAAATATTCCATACCATAGAATGTCTTGTTCAGTATATAAACTGGAGGGGAGTTGAATGGGAGCCACTGATTGCAACCTGGGGACGGGCTGGGCATTGGTCAGCAGGTGTTGACCAACTGTATTGAGCATCACTTGTGTTTCTTGGGTTTTATTCTTCTCTCTCTTTTCCTTACTATTATTATTATTATCATTAATAATATTATCAGTATTATTATTATATTTCATTTGTTTCAGTTCTATCTCAATCCACACGTTTTACCTTTTTTTCCAATTTTCCTCTCTATCATGGGGGCCAGGGCAGGGGGAAGTGAGTAAGTAGGTGCTTTGAACTTAATTGCCAGATGGGGTTAAAACACAATTACTCATGGAAGTCACTGTGACTCTGAATGAGAGAAGGATCCTATGAGATCCATTTGTAAAGAAGAAATACTATGCAAAATGAACTCTGACTTCAAAATAGAGGATGCCAATGTGTCCTAGTTAGGACAGCTGAGATCAGTTCATCATGGTGGGTGTAACCCAAAACTGTATTCTATAGCCTTCCATGTCATTTCCCAGAAACTAGACTATTGTTGTCAATAGACTATTCGCACCCTCTGCCCATAGAGCCTGACTCCTCAGGCTATAAACTAGGTGTTAAGAGGCCTGTGAGATAGGAGGATGTTTCTGTCCTCACACCCTTTGTGGAACTCCCCGCCCTGAGGGGAGCACTGAACATTCCTGCCTGAACTGGAGGATATATAATCTTGGAGTTTTGGAACATTTTTCAACCCACTTGTGGGATCCAGAGGAAGGCTGCATCTCATCACTCTCAACCAGACTTAGACCACCACTGGACTGCAATCACCAGTTCTGGCCAGACTGCAGCAGCTCTCCCACCAGCAGGTTCTTCCCCTCTCCCTTTACTTTGGACTCAAACAGGGCCCAAGGAACACCACTTTGTTCAGGCCCCAGGGCACTGGGTTATACATTTGGGTTTTTGTGGGTTGAGACCAATTGTTTGTTTGTATTATTGTACTTACTGTATTATTTTAATAAATTGTTATTCTGACTTATAATCTCTCCTTTGAGTTGAGTTCATTCCCCCTGTTGGTTAACTTTTAAACCAGCACACAATGTGTTTCCTGATCTATGTCCTAGACCTCTTTCAGGCAAAATTTACTATTCAGATTTAGATCAAATTAAATTCAAGAATTCTAAAAAAAAAAAAAATAAATATGTCTTGCTTTCTCATGGAAGTGATCTATTCCCATCTTTATTTAATATTTTGTATTTCTGAGTAAAGGCATCCACTCTCATCCATTGAATTGTCAACAAAAACTAAAGATCAGAGATTTTTAAAAAATTGTACACCCTTTTATTTATTTCCTTGTCACACTCCACTTGCCCTACAGGTTTCTGACAAATCTGCCTTATTCCAAGGAAGACTTTTTGCACATAGTGCAACCCATTTCATTGTAAATAACTGAGGCAATTGCAGCAATTTATGAATTGGAAAAATACCCTTCTTAATCACTAAATCTCCATTAATTTTATATATGTTTCCAGAAGGTAGAACTGTCTGCTGTGCAAGAGACTATAAAAGAAGAAAGGCATGATTTTTCCCTTCCTTCCTTCCCTTTTGTCCCATTTGCATAGCAGATTTACTTGGGAAAAGTGAGCTCCACTAGTCTCTGGAGCAGCCATGAGCAGCAATGGTGGTACATGGTCCTTGACACTTACCCACCTCCTGCTCCTCCTCGAACATATCACCATTGCTTCTGACTTGCATAAACCAACAGTTATCCTGAACACATTCTGACAGGACCACATCAGGGTAATGAAGGTTAATGTTCCACTCTAAGTCCTTCCAAAGAAATGCATTTTGGGACATCAGAGGAGTCAGTAGGGTTTTTTTCCTATTCACCAAATATGAAACTGAAGTTAAGCACTATTTTACATATTCAGCAGTTCATCTCTTACAGTGAATTAATGGTAGAACTTATATTGCCAGTGTGATCAGCCTTGTAGTTTCTAACATAATATGGTGAAGATTATACCATTTTCACTTGTTGCTTTGTCATATAAAATTGTTTATATTATAGCAAAACAACAGTGACATCCAGAGGTACAAAAACCTAATCAGAAGTGTTCATTATCCATGACAAAGTTTCCAAAATCTGAGTTACTCAGGATTTCAACTTTGATTGTTTGAAACTCTATGAATTTTACAAGCATGTAGGGTATATAAGCAACACATGTAAACTTTTTATTTTAAATCTCCCCCAACAGAGCCTTACACTGGCCAATATTCACTGGAATATGGTTGGATGAGACAATATTGGGACAGTGGCATAGAGAACCATTATGTCCTGTCATTAATAGTTGTCACTGATAAGGCTCTGTGTGAAACCTTTTGGCCCAGATACTTTTCTGTACACTTTTTCTTGAAAAGAAGTAAGATCAAAAAAAATTCAGGTATAATACTGAAAAAAAAATCAGATATAAGAATACTTTTAAATTACACACAGCTACACACTTTCCTGGAGAACCGAAGCTGTTAATGTACAGCAGGTTGCTAAAAGCACACCTACTAGGTCAACATGTGATAGGGTATTAGGCAGACTGCAGTGCACTGTTTCACTTCTGAGACATGAAAATGAAATTGTGAACTCAGTCCAACCCAATAGCGGGAGTGACCAGCTTCAGGGTGCATTTATATGCACAGTAAATTACTCCTTTCCACACAGAGTGTTTGGGCTTGCAATGAGGCTGAAAATTCACTGAAATACAAGTGCTGAGAGCTTTGCCTGAAAAAAGGACTGACAGATTAGAAGCTTTAAGATTTTTTCCTATTTTTTTATATTGTAAGATTCCAAGTGGTTTGCAGAAGAAATAAATATATATGTAGTCTAGAGGAAGAAATAAAGTATCCACAGCACTTACAATTATCATAATCTTAGAAAAGTTCAAGTCTCAAAGGAATGCACTTATTGACCAGTTCCTCTGCTGGCCTGAATCATAATAGCTCTGCTTATTTCAATGGATCTCTGTCATGTTACATCAGCAGAGGACTCCTATCAGTCTCCTTCTTAACATTCCTGTCATTTCCAAATGGATGTAAGTGTTATATCATTTTTGAGCTTTTTAGCTCCCCACTTATGCTGAACCAGTGCTTGCAATATGAAGATAATAGCATATATTCACCATTTCTGTCTACAACATTGGAGGAAAATGCAGGTCTGTTTAACTCTACACACTCATTTCTTTGTCCAGGAAGAGTATTTTAGAAGATGCCTTTTAACCAATCCTTTTATATACTGAGGGAAATGGCTATTGTAATAACCACAGTATCGTTTTGTCTTTCAACAGAAATTTCTCCTAGAGTAGTTTTTGGTTGTAAATAATGCCTGGAAGTAGCTTATTTTAGGAGGTTATCTTCCTTCCTACCAATACAGTTCCCAGATAATGTTTTTCCCAGGATTTCATTCAAGGGAATAAAGTTTTTTGAGGAAAATGCTATTCATCTCCCTTGATGTCAGACTAGCAGTTAGCATACAGGTGAACTGTTTACAAAACTAGAATGCTACTTCCTGCATCCAGCTGACAGATTGGTAATTTATTACTTATTCTTGCTATGAAAGAATTTGTACAGAATCTCTTCATTGCATTCATTTTTTTGCATAAAAGGCAGAATAATTACAATTCTTCTCTTTGTGATCATGCAACTGTGAGTTCTAGTCATGTAATCTAAAAACAATTTACTGATAACCAAGTGTGAAATGATACTGTATAAATAAGAATCTTTCCCTTTGACAACTAAATGATGATCAGTTGGACTAAATGAATCCTTCTCTTTTTTTCCTATTTATGACAATATGTCTGTTTCTGAATTCAGAAATTTCAAATTTCTGAAACTTGCAGATAATAATTTATAAAACTAAATAAGGATGTACAGTATTATATATATATATATATATTGGTTGAAGAGGAAGAAAAAACTGGAGTAGAAAAATCCTTGAATACATTTAGCAGTGATTAAGAAAGTTGTTTTTATGGATAAATATTTTCTACCTCAGGAAATAGAAGTTTAGCTAGCATACATCATCAATAGCACATTCCTTATTTTCCTGAGCTAAGGATCTAGCCCATAAGTTCCACTATGACATAAAAATGTTTTTCATCCTGATACAAGAAAGAAACAATATCTGAACACATATTATAAATAGAAATAATGGTGAGTTGTAGCGGGACAGATGTTAAATAATATGGCCAAGGTTCCACAAAAAATATGTATCCAGATCAAGGCTATCTGTACAGTTTGCTTGTCTTTAAAATATTATAGGCCTTGCCAAAGTCCCTGTATTTAAAAGTTTAAAGTAGGATGACCTTGAATTTGGCACCAAGGATTAATGTCTTATTATAACCAGTAAATACCTGTGTCCCACTAATTATTTCATATTTACAGCAAGTAAAAATGAAAGAAATCCATCTCACCATATTTGGGGATATGAACCACAGAATCACAGAATATGTCAAGTTGGAAGGGACCCACAAGGATTATTGAGTCCAAGAACCATAGACTCATAGAATGGTTTGTGTTGAAAAGGACCTTAAATTTCATCTAGTTCCAACCCCCCTGCCCTGGGCAGAGTCACCCTTCACTAGATCAGGTTGCTCAGGGTCCCATCCAGCCTGGCCTTGAACACTTCCAGGGATGTGGCAGGTACATCTTCTCTGGGCAGCCTGTTCAAGTGCCTCACCACCCTCACAGTAAAGAATGTCTTCCTAATATCTAATCTAAATCTCTTTCAGCCTAAGGTCATTTCCCCTTGTCCTATAACTACAGGTCCTTATGAAAAGTCCCTCTCCCACTCTCCTGTAGACCCCCCTCAGGTAGTGGAAGGCTGCTAGGTCGTCACATTGGACCCTTCTCTTCTCCAGGCTGAACAATCACAATTCTCTTAGCTTTTTCCTCATAGGAGAGGTGCTTCAGCCCTGTGATCATATTACTGGCCTCCTCTGTAATAGCTCCAGCAGGTTTCCTTGAAAAATGTAAGTTGAACTTAGCCTCTGATTACCACGATGTCACAGACGAGCAAAGAGGGTACAAAGAAGTGAAGCATTTTCTTGAAAATTTTAAGACAGATCATTTATCAGCACGGTTCTTTCTGGTTAAAGGTCGGTATCCCTGTGAATCCATGGCAGAGATAACATTATAAAGGAGAGTCCACATGATGCTGTGCACATCTGCAGTCCATACTTTTACTAGTAATCATCAACTGTCTTCCGTGCATGTTAATCATAAAATAAAGGAAGTGGATTTCTTGCAAATACAATATTTTATTTTTACTTCTGTCCCTAAATAGGTATCAGGCTAGAGAGGCACAGCTCATCACTAAAGGTGATGAGTGCTTGGCAAGGGCATGATCATCAGTCCCAGACAGAGCAAGTGTATCAGTTTCATACCTGGGCAGCTGGAGAAACAGCACATCCCACTTCAATCACAGCCCCCAAAGTCTTGTAAGGTCTTCTAGACCCTACTGTGCAAGTCACCTTTGGAAATACATTTTAACTTCCTACAGAACACCTCCTCTAAGTGGAAGATGTGTACGTAACAAAATCCCCAACTTTGTAAATGGTTCTACTGATCTTGGTAGCAGAGAAGTTGAGGTTTCTTTGGTTTATTTTCCCAATTCTGAAGCCTTTTTTTTAAGAATGATTCACCCTAAGAAATTAATGTGGAATTAAAATTGAAGATACAGGAAGGCATTACATCATATTCCTCATGTGCACTGAAGACAGTTGTAATCTCCTAATCTCCAATTTGCATGTGATTAAGCATCAAGAGTGTTCCTGTCTGTCTATGCTATATTTTCTGCTTCGGTGCCTATTGCCAGGCATTTTTCAGAACTGATAGTGGCTTATCACTATCAAAAGCAGCTCAAAGTCCTTAGGAAAATCTTCAGTTTAGAAACCATCCTTTTAGAGTTGTAAATGGTACCTGTTTTTCTTCATCTTTATAGCTATTAATAGGCATACTTCTCATGACAACTGGATTGTTTGTGGGGTTATGAGATATCATCTGCTCCTTCTCTTTCCTCCTCTCTTAAGCTATAATTTTCTGTCATATCATAATGGGTTGTCCTGGAAATAGCTTGCCACAAAATGAAAGATTTGTTGCTACTAAAAGAGTAGAAACAGCTGTAAAAGAGTAAAAGTTAGATTTCAGCCACATGTTCTTTAAACAAATGAATAGGATAAAAGGAGACCCTAAACAATGCTTACTTAAGATATTTTGTTCCTCCAGCCTTTGCAAAGTCTGGGAAGATAAGGAGAGTCCTACAAATGGTTGTAGCTTCAAATAGATTGTGTGGGTGGATAAATGTAAGAGAGCAGAGTGAGTGATGGAAATAGAATGGGTTTGGATCTGTACTCAGAAGGAAAACAAATTTATTTTCTAGCAGAAAGCAATAAATAAATAGGATGACTCGTCATTACCTGCTTTAAGGTTGATTAGGCTAAATATACTTCCAGCAATCAGTACTTCAGATCAAGAGAACTAAGTTTTACTTTTTTCTGATGAGGCTCTGCTGCCCTCAATTGGTGTCAGGCATGAGGACAGGAAGGAGCCAGAGTCCTTGTACTGCTCTCAGACATTCACTCTGTCTTTGGTCTTCCCTTGGGAAGAGAGATGTGATAGCTATTTCCAAGAGTGCTCTAAGCCCAAGGGTTAGAACATGCCAGAAGGTTCCATGTTATAACTGTGGTGTGTGATTAAACATCCCAATGTGTGCCTTTTATTGGTCCCTGTAGGAGGAGCCTGCAGACCCACAGCCCACCTACTCTGCAGTAGTGTGTGTGTGTGTGTGTGTGTGTGTGTGTGTGTGTGTGTGTGCCATACTCCCATGTGCCAGGAACATCTCCATAACAGTGTGTGTGTGTGCCATACTCCCATGTGCCAGGAACATCTCCATAACAGTAGCAACAGACAGACCCTCTTTCTTTTCTATATCAGCAGAGCACTGGGCCAAAACTAGAACTTGGTGTGTACAGCACACAGACTTTAAATCTGTTCAGACTTTTGCAACTGAGCACCCAAGGGAACAAACCAACACATCTTCCTTAGTTTCCCAAAAGCTGAGTAATTATAGCCAGTGAAATTAAAGCATAGTCAAATCCTTCTAGAAGAAAGACAACTGAAGCCCATAAATATTCCCAAGATGGTACGTTTTTAATCAATGTCCTTTGTCAGGCAGTATTTGGTATCTACTCAACTTTACATAGAAAAGGCAACTTAATCAACACCAAAAAAAAAAAAAATTGACTGCAACTGCAACCTGCAGGGTCAGGTTGGATGGAGCTCTGAGCTACCTGGCCTAGTTAAAGGTTCCCTGCCCACAGTAGGCAAGTTGGAACTGATCTTTAAAGTCCCTTCCAATCCACTCCAAAACATTCTATGATTCTATGATGTTTCAGTTATGTTTAGTGTGTACAAACAGAAATAAGCTTCTTATACTGCCTCCAGACTTAAAACATAATCTTATTCATTACCTTCAGTATGAGGCTATATTTTTAAATCCTCTGAATAATTATTATTATTGTGGCTATGCTGATAATGTCTGGTAGTCCCACCCATAAAAGCCATTGTTAGGTGCTGCATATGTATGCTAAAATATTCTACTAGATGATGAGAAGAAAATTATTATAATTTTGATTTACTTGTTCTAAAGTAAACATCAGTAAACTAATTACAAGATACACCTATTTTACAGATTCTGTGAATGGAAAAATTTACTGATTACCAGTTTTGTCTTCAGTTCTGTTTGATGAATCACATTTAATTACAACATAATTAGGTAGCACCTCTGGAAAAATATGCCATGTGATGGTTATAAAGAATGAAAAGAAGTGATCATACTGTAATTTTGAAATACATCATAGCAATTCTTTTCATTAAATTTCTAGGCAAAGGATGCCCCTTATCTTAATTGTCAGTGTCAATACCATAGTCCTAATACTATAGTCTCTAAAAAACTAATTTCAATCCCAAAGTAAAGTCTGTGTTTACTTAAGAAATCATCCCAGACCCATTTAACTTCAAACACTCGAGAAATCCCATTAGACTACTAAATATAAGAAAATACAGAATTCTGTGCTTTCTAGAAGCTTTAGACAACATTGGATTCTTCTAATATAATTCTGACTTAAAACAATACATTATGTGGGTTTACAGATATGTTTTAGTCTCCAGTGAATAGAAGTACTACTAAAAACATCTGCATTTATGTTATTGCAGTTTTCAGTGACTTGAGGCACAATCAGGACCCCATGTGATTGAAATGTATCAGCATTAAAGCAAAGCAAAAAAAGTCCTTCCTGGATTTACATAGAAAGGCAACAAGCAGAGAGGATTTATGAGGCAGAAATCTCAACACAGCTCTTCTTTCTTGGCTTGACGACTACATAGTGCAAGCAGCAACAATACTTGTGGATAGTTCAGTAGCCCCATCCCCACAGGAGCAACCTTCTCTGGAACAGCTAGGTCCACCACTAGCTATAAAATATCTTCCCTATTGGCAGTGCATGTGTTTTGCTAATAGGTGATCTGCCTTTTCATTTGGGATGCATTAGGCAGTTGTAGTTTGAGACCCCTAAAATCCAATTCTCGAGTCCAAGTCCCCCTCCCACATCCCAACCCAATGTGAGATGGGTTTTCCAGACACTACACAAGACTCAATATGGGGGAAAAGGGAATTATATTACAATCACTGTACAAATAAATATTACAATACATCATATACATAATCTTAACTATCTCTCCTATGATAAATCAGTATTGACAATGGATCAATCTCTTCTCCCTCCAATAAAAGTCCAGAAGGGAAAAGGAAAGATCCTTTCCACTTTCAGAGGAGTAGCCTCTCTTCTTCCATGCAGCAGCTGTAGCTGGATTGTTGTAGCTGGACCTCTTTCCAATACACACAAGGGGGTCTCCTCTCACCCCTCTTGGCCCTTCGACTCCAAGCGAAGGTCTCACCCGTGGATTGCCAGCAGGGACAAAACTCGCTTCACCACTGGCATATCACGAAGTGCAGGGGCATCTTCGTGAAAGTCCCTTCCTCAGGGGATTTACCTCTGAGTCAGAACATCTCAGGCAGCTTTCAGTTAAAGGCCTTTGCCTCAAGAGTTCTACCAGAGCTCCTGTGCTCTGTCTCAAAACTGCCAGCCTGGCAGTAGCACCAGGGGGGTCAAGGTCACCCCCTCCGCATTCCATCTGGCCATCCCGGTCCAGTTCCAGGACGCCTGAGCTTCTTAGCTCCGTTCTCTCCGGTGCATGCTGCATTTTAGGACTTCCATCCAGTAGGAGTCCACCGCCCCTCCTCTCTAGGAGGTGTCTAAGAGGGGTTTGGGGAGTTTGCTTCACTTCTTACCCCAAAACTCTCTTTGTAGAACTTAGTCCTGCTCTGTAGTCAGCTCTCTTTCAGACAATTCTGTGTCTTCCTGCTTGGTTGCATGCTTGTTTTGCTGCTCCTTATCTTCTTCTGGCTCTCTGCCACTGTTCTCCATCCACTGCTGCTCTGCTGCCACTTTTAGTATCTCCTGCTGCTGCTTACAGTGGAGAAACTCCTCCAGCTCTCAGCTACAGAACTCGGCCCAGTTTAACACTGTTCCAAGTTCTTGTAGCCCCCCAGCTGGGGGGGGGGGGGGGGGCTAGCTTCCAACAGGGCTCCTGCCCCTTCTCCTCGTGGCTTTAGAACATGGCTACTCTCTGCAACAACTACAACTACATCCTTCTTTTCTGTTTTGGTTGCGATATGTTTATATTTTGCAGGAGCACTCATTGGCTCAAGCCCAAGGGACACCACCCCCTCGGGGTTACCATTTTTTTAACTCCAAGGGGAAAACTTTTTTTTTCCCCCAACCACCCTCAGCATGCTGAAAGATCTGCTGCAGGGACTCACATTACACAGGTTATCTGGAGTGCTGCAGTCAATCCGAACAGTCTAGATATGGGCCTGAGTCATCACTTTTTTACTCAGACTTCACCTGTTTTTATTTTACAAAACCTTATTGGGAACCAAGGCTCTCTATAAGTTTCTTGTGTCCTGCTGTATCTTTCAGCAACATCCAAGATGCTGGATTAGGTTGAGGAAGTCATCAAGAAAACATTCTCAGTGGCCAGAAGAGACTGCATGTTTCTCTTCCTCAAAAGGCTAAACATATGGTAAGTTTTGTTGTCTTTTTCTTCTGATTTCTGGGATTCTTTAGCAGAAACTTGATTTCTTCCATAGGTACCATGAGGTACAATTCCAGGCAAAAATGGTAAGTATTTTAAAGTGCAGTAGAAGTCATGAAGGTTACCAGTGTTGCAGACTGAACAGTAAGGAAGAAAAGCAAGCTGGCTAAATACTCACCCTACCTGGCAAGAAAATCTTTTTCTGTGATGTCTTCTGTACAGGGAGCAGTTAGAATACTAGAGGAGACTGCACTGCATTGTTGCCAGTGCAATTATGGGACACCCAAGAACCTCCCAGACAGGTCCTGCGAAAAGCTCCTGTACCAAAAACGTGCTGTCTTGTCTATGCATTTACTGCTCTAGAGAAGAAAGAGTCACAAGCAAATCTTTTTGAGCTAAGGGGTGCTTCCAGGTTTCTGGGATACTTTGGATTGCTGCAGTGAAGACATTTTTTTAAGCCTAGGGGGCTCTCAGAGGAGGGAGCAGCTGTGCACCTGCACCAAGCCTGCAGTACACTTACTCAAAGAAATAAACCAAGGCCAGATATTCCATCTAAATGTGAAGTTTCTCTTCAAGCTGTAACCTAAAGGAAAACTAACTTAAGAAGTCCAAGGATTATTTTTTTCTTTCCTTTTCTCACTGCACAGTTCACAGCATGAGCCAGTGCCAGGAGGTCACCCAGTGCCAAGGCCCTCTGCAAACCAAGCTATGCATCTCTCGCAAGAGCTGGTGCACAGCATTATTTTCAATAAACTCACGGGTGCTGAAAAAAGGTCTAAACATTGCCTAAATGTCACAAGGAGCATAAAGTAAAGAAATGTTTTCATGGACGTTTGTATAATTTTAAACAGATTAAAATTGTAAAGATTCTTAGACATAAAAACAGTAAGAAGAAAATCAGGCTTGTGTAATACTAAAATTTTTATTGCATTACAAGAAACTCAGTAGTAGATTTGCTTTAAGTATCTTCAGCTCAAGGGAACATAAATGTGTTCTTTGTCTCTTGCAATTGCCTGGGTTTACTACTACTTTGTTTAAAATGTCTAATTGTTAAACTCCTGCCTGAAAAATGCTATACAAAAATTCAAAAATGTTAAAGTTAGGTATGATAGTCAACTGAGATCATAACAAAATCAGTTATGAGTATGAAATTGTACTTTTCAAAATTTTAAGACAGACAAATAATGTCAACAGGAAAGGGAAAATATAGAATTGTTTAGAAAATAATTAAAATTCTTTTTTCTTTTTTTTTAATTTTTGAAATGAATGTAAATTTTCTGACATGATCATAGAAGTACTTCTGGAAAAGAGTTATTGAGAATTTTATTCTAGAAAATAACTCCAAGATAAAATGCTGAGATCTATATAGTGTGGAATATAATTACAGTAGAGGAAGGAAATGATCACAGCCATGAAAAAGAAATATAAGCTGCTTTGGAGAATTAAGTAACTTCATCCTCAGTAAGTTCAGTATATTTCTCATCAACATTAACAGGAGCTATACCCAGAGTATGAGTAAATTTAAACAAGTTAATTTCATACCTCTCAGTGCAGGAAGATGATTTTAGGATGAAGGATAAAGATTGCTATATCTGTCTTTGGATGAAGAGAGCTACCTTGTCAGTGTGTAAAACCATCTAGTTCCTTCCCTTTGTAACCTTTCTTTCAAGTCAAATATTTGTGAATGGTTACTCCTTGTTCCAGCATAATACTACAAATAATATTATATAGATTTGGATCTACATAAGAAGAAGGTAGTAAGCTTCCAAATCTGTCTTCAAAAGATTTTGGTCTGAAACAAAACAAGATTTGAATGCAAAAAGTTATTTTAGAAGGTAATATGCCACCATTTTGGAAAGACCAGCCCCACTGATCTTACAGGAAAGACCTGAAGCATCATCTTGCGCCACCTCCAGATCTGTAGATTCAATAGGCCTCTGCCCTTCACTAGCAGCTCTTCAGTGTCTTGAGTTGAGTTCCTCTGTCTTTGTTACCACAGCACACGTAATTCTAGTCAGGTTTACTGCAGTTCATGGTTCATAATCATGCTAGTGACACATAACTCTTTAATTCTGTTTAAATGGCATATGCCTTTCTCATGATTACTTCTGCCAATAGCTTAAAAAAATTCCTTTAACTGGAAAAAGCTCCACAAATCATAAAAGTTTCAAACTACATTACAACAGGCTCCTATTCTCTCTTCAATTTTAGCAATTTCAACACAATAGATATACCATACCCAAGAACTCAGAAATAAATTCAGAATTCTGGGCTAGTTTTCTCCCAGGTGGAAGAAAAGCAGTGCCAGTGTTTAACTTTGTGCCTGAGTTTTTCAAAAGCCTTCTTTTCTGAAATGTTAGCTCTTTATGAGTCATGGAAATCCCTGCTGAAACTTGTGTCAAGACAAAGGAAAACCCTGCCTTACATCATGCAAAAATCACGTTCAATCAGATTATATTCTGCAGGTGTTAAACATACAATATGACATAAATCAGTGGTGATCACAAGGTAAGAATTTAAAATAAAAATATCCTGGTTTAGGTTCAGATAGGTAGCAAGTATATCAGGAAATAAAATTACCAGATAGTGCTTAACAGCATGTACTCTAAAGAACTGCTTAAAACTTACAATGAAATTTTAATGAGGTAAAGGTTAATTTGAAAACATACCTTTCCTATCTAACCTTCCAAATTTAATTAAATATCACAAAACTAGCAAAGAGTCAGTATGCTTTGTTAAAGCAACACTGGTCTGATTAAAATGAATCATTCTTGAGCTCAGTTCTGCTTTCACTTTTCTGAAGTAACTCTTCTGTAGCCAGCTGTCTTTCACTACCAATAAAATCTCTTCCTTTTTCTGAAAGCTCCCAGATATATCACCCAACCAGTCTTTACAAGAAAGGACCTGAGCCTGCTCCAAGCTGGGAGTTCAAACCTGCTTACTTGCATCTGCATGTCAAATGGAACAGGATAGCCTTTGCAGTATGCCTTGGGTCTTAAGGGGAAGAAATAAGAACAGTATTTTTCACCAAAAAAGCTTCACTGTTCCTAGTCTTTGTATGATGAGGGAAATGAAAGAACTTGCAGCATCTAGGAGAAAAATCTTTCTTTCAGTCTTCCTTTGGGGTTTAATTATGCCCCACTGAAGACTGAAGTTCTGTGGCTTGGGGAATTTAGATATTTCAATCTGTCTGGTTTAAATTACCACATTTAAGTGCATAATAATAAAACATAGAAAGAATTCGCAATAAAAGTCACATCAAAATTTTAAAAAAAATTAATTCTCTAAAGAGTGAATAGAGATTGTTACAACACTGCATGAATATTTGTTTGTTTGAATTTTCCCAAACCAAAAATCTGGTATTCTGATGTATTTCACAAAGATTTTAATTTGCCAGAGCTTTGTTTTCCCACAAATGTGTTTCCATCAAAGTATTTACCACCCAGCTTTAGTACCATCTTGGAGATAAATTATGATTTTTCTATGACCAAATAAACCACATCAGAATTTGTTCTTGCCTCTAATATTAACCTTGAAAATACCTCTGTACATCTTTTACAGTCACATTCTAATTTCCATCTCTTTCCTTTTCAAAGGCCTGGAGAAGAAGTAACTTACAGGAACCATTCACACCAGGGCAGAGCGATGTCCATATTACTGTGATCACTGTGAAGTTAGACGAAGGACTGAGCCAAAGGTCCATTCCAATCCTCAGTAAGTTTTAAATGCTTCTAAACTACCAGATTGTGAGAGAAACTGTGCAGAAGAAACTATCATCACTTGCACTATAGATAATTGTGAAATGTGGCCTATATCTTGTATTTCTCTTCTCTGTTCCTCTGAATTGGGAACAAGGGTCACACTTTGATCCCCAAAGCTGAGGAGAAGCAACTGAAGGAGTCAGAGCAGCCACTTAGCAGTAGGTTTAGAAAAACTTGATATCAACATAAAAGTAAATTAAATATATACCAATGACATATGACACCAAAACTGAATGCCATGGACCAGCCCATGTCCATACTACTAAATTCCTTTCCGTTCCCAAACAGGATAGCTGTATCGAGACTCCTATTAGGACTGGTCCCTTTTGCTAACACCTGAACAGGACCCCAGCATGGGCTGAGAGATGGTTGGTAAGGGCAAAATCACCCCATGAAACACCACGAGATGTCACCAGCATAGTTGTTTACCTTCCAGGTCCCATGAATATTCCCTGATACCACTTGATTTACTCCTATGGATACAGTGATAGCAGCATCCAACAAGCCAGGAAGAGTTTCAAACAGGCAAGAAGGCAGACAGGTATCTGTTTTGATAAAATGTTAAGCAAAATGCAGTAGCATTTTGGAAGGAAGCTTTGGAACCACCAGACTGTTGCAGGTACACAGCTGAGTCACACCACAGGACGAATTTGCCACAAGTTGTCCACAAAAGGAAGTTTAGCTGATTTCATTCTGGTTTAGTTTTCCCCATGTTCAGTATATATTACATAGATACACATGCATCCTTTAAATGATTCAGGAACTATGTTTTTAACTTTAAAAAGGAAATGTTACTCTTAGCTATATCCAGTACAAGGAGTTTTTGTAAGTATGTCAGAGCCTTTTTCTCTGTCATCCCATCTCTATTCATGATTTTAACCATACACCTAATGAGATTGATATTCACCTCGAAAATTCTCCTGGCAGCTGTCAAGCGTTCCTTGCTCCTTTTCCTTAAACTCATCTGAATTCTCCAAGCTGCACCATTCCTGCAGTGAAGTTCCCTCATGACATGCTGACTCTGTGATTGACAGGCAGCATACACACACCAAGTAGAATGTCAAAGAACACGACACGATAAAACCAAACATAGCTTAATACAGTTATGATAATGCCAAACTGCTTAAAATTCTCTGTACCTTTGACAGACTAGCCATGTACTGCATGTCTTTCAAAGCTGCGTATCTGCCTAGAAAAAGCTAGTTTATCTGGCCCTTGAAGGAGAAAAACATCATTTGCATTTTAGACTAGGTCTAAACTAAAGCTGAGTAGATTGATTTTTGTTGATGAGAGTTAAATGTTTATTGTGATCTTTCAGACTTACAAGATTGCATTTCATTGCATTTCTAATACATGATGTGAAGGCTACACAACTTAAATAGCAGAGGTTTTAGAGCTTGTTAAATGATAAAGACCTGATTTATATTTTCACAGTTGAAATCTGCAAGAAAAGGTTATCTGTGGTCATGTTTGCAGACAATAACTGAGAAAAAAAAAACAATTCATTATTTTCTACAAGATTATTCTTCAAAACTTAATTGTAGAAGTAATTATTCCAGATTTTCTTATTCTTCAACAAAGAGAAGGTAACTAAAAGATTACTTCATCATGGAACACAAAACACTGAAAAAGAATAACTAAGCAAACAACAATTTGTAAACAACTCATAGACTAAAAATTATCCACTCTAGCAAATACATTTGTTTCCAAAAACAGGTATGATAGGAAGGCTTGGGGTTCATTTATAGCCACAACTTTCAATGCTGCTATATAAGTGGGTTTCCTACATAGAAAGCCATCATGCATCACAAAGGACATGAATTTACAGCATGTTTGCTATTCCTGCCACTCTTCTGTGGACACATCTGGGTTGACACCATAGGGCCACAGCCCTATTTAGCACCCTTATGGCCCAGAGATGCACCTGTTGTGGGGGTAGGGGAGCTTTCTCATTCCAAAGTGTCTGAAATAAGGCTGTGTTACAGCCTGTCACAGACATGCTTTGCAGCGTGGGACTACGGGACGTGTCTGGCAATGTGCCACACAGACACCTGAGAGATTTGGGAAGGCAAAGCCTACTGAGGGAGCCATGGAGGAATATATGGTGGCAGTCAAACCCAATACTACTCTTAGGCATGGTATCTTCTGTCCTCTGAGCCATACCAAAAGACATCTCAGAAAGAGCCAGCCAGCATAGAACAAAACATTTAGGGGTGCATGTAGGAAGCATAACCAGTCTGAATCACAAGTAGAACAGTATTTGAAGTAACTCTCTCTTTTATTTAGCAGCACAGATAGAGGCTGAGAATTCAAAAGTTCACTGGCCTTTGCATAAAAAGTGAGCACAAAGGCCACTTTCTGCTACCCATGCACAATAGCAGCAGAAGCAACCAGCCTACTATGAGCACCTTCACGAAGTTTGAGCTTTAGCTGCTTCTGTCTTTTAAAATAGCCCATCATCACCTTCATTGTTTACCAACATCCTCTTTTCTGGCAAAATTACCCTTGCATCCTCTCTCTGCTTTCCTTTGAAGATCTGAGAAAGCATTAGTGTGCCCAAAGCTTTTTAAATCTTACTGGTTACACGAGTTACTAATAAACTGTTACCTCCATCTACATTCTGGCTCTGGCTTTTGTTCATAGACTATCATGGTTAGAGCAAATTATCAAGTCCAGCTAAGATTATGCCTTTGTGTTATAGGTTAGAAATTCAGGAGAATTTTTCTTTCCCCTGCCCGCCCCCACTGTAGGAAAGGAGTTTGAATGGAAAGGGGGAAGGGAGTTAATTAGCCTTACAAAAGAACTAGCTAGCCAGGCTGCATTCCTTGCTGATGGCCCATCAGAGGCTGGGGGGGGAGAGGGGAGGAGTTTTGGGAGGGGGTAGCTGGCTCTGCTCAGAGGGGAGAGAGGGTCAGACTGCTGGGTTCTCTTTCGGGGACGGAGACAGGGTCTGTGTTTCGGTGCATTTGGAGACAAGGCCTGGAAGCCTGTTTGTCTGGCGTCCTGTCCTGGTCAGCCCTGACTGTTGGCTTCCACTTGCCTGCGAGCTGTCTTTTGTCTCCAGTCCGGACCTGCTGCGTTTTCATCGGAGAGTCTCTGTGCTTGCTGGGAGAAAAGGAGGAGCTTTTGGGGCGCCATCAACTGAGAACCACAGTGAGTCCTGTTGGGGGTGAACTGCTTTTCCCTTCCTTCCACTGGTGGAAGGGTCCCCATTTTCTTTTCGGCTTCTCCCACGACCCGAGACCAACCCTCCCAGACCCCTCTCCCCGCGCGGTGACCTCCAGCGACCCAACAGCGCCCCCTGCAGGTCACCACAGAGCACTGCAGGCCCTGCACCTCCAGTGACCCAACAGCGCCCCCTGCCGACCGGGGTTAGAACTGCACTAAAGACAGAGAAGTATTCAGACTTTTTCTTTTGTTTGAAGGGAACTTCTGGGTACAGGACTATTGTTTAGCTGGTTTTATGTTCTGTTACTGTTCTTGCCAATATACATATATCTTTTAATAAAGGGTTGTTATTTCTTCTTTTCTTCTGCACTTCCTTGATTAAAGTCCCTTAATTTTTGAATTTACAGTTGCTGAGAGAGAGGAGTTTGGTCTGTCTCATAAGTCATCCTCTTTAACAAAAATTCCAGTCTCTTCAAACCGAGACACTTTGTTCATGAACTCTCTTGCACTTGTAATAAATGCAGAATTTTGAGCTGTTGACAGTGGAAAAACAGCACCTCTGAAAAAAATTTAAAAAAAAAAAAAAAAAAACCTCATAGCCTACTACTTAAAGATTAATTTTTCATCCAAAATCAGAATCTTTTCCCTTGAAAAGCTGAACACGGTACTTTTCAATCAAGCCAAGCTGAACTTATATTATTCAGCAAAATATAAACTTTCCGTTACAAGACAATTCACAGTTCCACTATTTTTTCATGATGTCTCAAGGGAAGTCTCCAAAGTTTTCTGTCATCCAAGCTGCCTGGCAGGACAACCTCATCTACATGGAAGCACAGCACAGATCTTCACTGCCTTCTCACATCATCTCATCCAACATTTAGTCTGAGCTAGTCACTCCCCAAAAAGCAACTGAGTAAGAGGATTTGTACAAGTTTAAGTAAACCATTAGAGGACTGTTTGAATACTGAGACAAGCCAAAAGGAGATAGTGTACTTGGGAATTAAAAAATGTAATTTTTTTTATATATAAAAACACTTGTTAATCTAGACTTTTCTAGATGAAATACATCTCCTAAAAGCAAATCACACATGCATTTTTTAACTTGATGGGATTTCTTTGCTTGTTTTACTAAACATGACTTTTACTAAATGTGATATTACTAAGCATGACTTTTAAAATTAATAAATTCCACTGGATGAAAAAAGAACAAGTTTTTGTTGCTGACATTGTATGAAAAATTGGTCACACCAATTCACAGCAGTCTGCAGTATTGCTTAGATATCATCCATCTCCCTACCTCTGAGTCTATGCTTAGTTTCTCATTCCTCCCATCATAGTTGTTCATTACTGCTGCTTTTATGTTAGAAACATTTAGAAGATTCATCTTTATTCTTTACCACGCTGAGCCAGTTACTTAGAGCACAGCAGTTTCTAGAGCTATTCCTTAATTACGTTCATTGCAAAAATAATGGCTTAATTTGATAAATACCTTTAATTTGAAATTTTCATGTCTCAATATCTGCACCAAGAGGAAAATGTTGAAATCCCACTGACAACCAGGGAAGGAACACATCTAACAATACACCTCTGCAATTACTTTTTTTTTCTTTGTTCATTACTGTGCCTTAATTTCTCCTTTGAGATTTGGTGGAAGAAAAGAAAAATAATGCCAAGAGAGGTGCAATACACAGGCACGGCATGAAGACATAGACTGTGCCTGCTATATAACAGGAAATTTTCAAGATAAAGAAGTAAAACTAAAAAAGCTGCCTAAGAGACCTAGAAAAGACTAAAGCAGATTAGCTAATACCAGCTGAAATGGCCATATTTTTACTTCAGTTTGGTTATTCTTGACTTTTGTCTTTAATGGGTAATGTTCATATTTGTTCTTTCTTACAATCTGAGTTACACAAATTGTTATGCAAGTACAAGATAATGTTTTCAAATAGACTCATCGGCACATTAATCTATAGCAATATAATCAGCCTGAACATCAGATTTTTATTTTTTTCATTAAGCAGTGAGTGTCAGCTCCTTTGGGCATACAAGGTGTCATCAACTTTATGACAGTTTTGCTGACTCATATAAACATTTACGTTTGTAAGCATTCATTTTCTTAGAGCTACAGCACGTTATGTGCTAAAGGAGATCAGAAGTAGGCAAAATCATTTGGAAAATACATTCTAAATTTATATTGCATCTGCTGAGAGGATTAATTTAACTGTCTGGAGATAGAATATATATTAAACCAATAATGTTTATAATTCTGGAGACACAAAATAACTCATTTTACACCAAGGATCATTACCACACTTGTTTTGTTTGTATGTGCTCAAAACATTCTGTTACCTGAGTGCTGAGAGGACCCCAAAGTTATTAAGCAGCTTTATGTTCAAGGGCAAAAGCATTTTGTGGGCTTGAACTTGTGGAACATTTGATAAAATCTGATGTTTTGTTTATTAGTTGAACAGTACAGATTTACTGGAAACAAACAGCAGCTTCCTTTTCTAAGGACATGTGCATTTACCTGTTTTGATGGCAAGGTATATAGATAGTACTATCTGAACTTAAGCTACTCTTTCAAAGTCTCAGCTGCTCAAGCATCATTTCATCAAATCTGAAGCAGCTCCCTTATTTACTGAATGACTCCCGAGGCTATCGCAGGAGGACAACTTCCCTTTTGCTGCCATGTAACACCAGGGCAGAGAGTATGGGTCATTTTGGTAGCCCATCTCTTCTTTCTAAGACATGTGGGCAGTAAAGAAACATGGTAAGAGAGAAAAACTGCACCATAGTGGAAAGATCAGGAAAAAACATTGGATTCAATATGGAGAGAGCTTTAAAATACTGAAATAGAATATTTTATAGAGTGACTTATCCTTTGATAAATAATTATTCTAATTCTTTTTCCTTGGAACTGGACATAGACAAAATTTACCTCTCTGTGGGAGAGAAGATAGGCTGAATTCCATGTAAATTGATAGATGGATGCATTTAGCATGTATGTGTAGATTTATTATGTTGGTTTATGATGCTTCCACTACTTCTGAAATCAATTTTCACTAAGTCTTGAAAGTAAAGCTTTTGAATTACATTCTGTCTCCTCCTGCACAAAAGCTGAACAGTGGTTCTGGCTAGTTAAGGACTGAAGACTAGGAGTTACTCAGCTCACCCTGTCAGAGGCAGAATAGGTCCTGATTTTATTTATCTTTTTTATTGTATTGACCTCATTCATATTTATCATTTTAAAGTATGTTAGAAAAACTTTAAGTACATTTAGGTGGTTCAGAGAAATGGTAATGGAATACTGAGCCATCTCCTTTTAAGGTTATCAGAACAAAATTGGTATGGGTGAGTCTTTATTCCTCACAGCTACACAAATTAAGCTGACAGCCTCCATCTTTTACAAGTGGATTCCCCTCTGTGAGCATTGGTAGTGAATAGAAACATCTGGTAACTATGAACGCTGTCTCACCTGAATTCCAGCTTTTATGGTATTATTTCAATAGTTCTTGATTTGATAGTACACTGTAATTTTTTATATTTTTTAAGCTTTATGATTATATTAGAATAAAAATATCTGGATTCTTGCTGCCAAGAATATTTAAACTAACATTAACATTTGCTCTTTGTACACTCCCATAAGCTCACTCCCATAAGCTCCCATAAGAGCAACAAGGACATGTAGGCCTTTTTAAAAAACAGTTATTTTAGCAGCAAACAAGTACCTATTAAACTGGTTAAATTCAATTTTAAACATTTTCTGAGGAAGAGATCTTAATATTACACAAGTTCTGTAAACTGTCATAAAGTATGAGCAGCACATTTTAACCTTTCAGCAATACTTTCACTGCATCTTCACACCAGGCAAATAAAATGAAATTATAAACACTGCAGAAACAACTTCCCAATTTTCTCATTTGAACTGTAACTTTAATAATTTTGCTTGTATCAATTTTATTCCAGTGTAAGTAAGTGTACACAGTAAGGAAGATACTAGAACGACATTAGAATCCCAGTGTTTGCTTTGAGAAAAATCAACCCAGCCTTGGAAACTTTCTGTTAGGAACTTGACAAAACAATATGCTGGGATTCAGTGAATAACATGAGTTATTCATCTTGAAACTGAGGTGTTATGTCCGTGCTGTTACTGATTACAAATTTATTGGTCTAAATAAAGTGGAGACCGAAAGGAAATCTGAGCTACACAAAAAACAGAGCTTAAACAATTGTCTTCCAGTCTCAGTTCTGTAAGTAAGCAAGGGTGAATATTGTCTTGAGGCCCAATACCACCCTACAGCTGTCTTATGATCTAAGTAAACCTTTTAAAAGTCAGAGGAGGTGGACTCAAAGTAAATTTCTGTGACCACATTAAAAGTTTCCATCTTAAGACAAGACACACACAGAAACCTGAGTGCCACAAACTCAGCCTTGTAATATTCTCAGCTGAGTTGCTTTGCCCATGTGGGGCACCTGAGCAGCCTGTTCAACACAAGCCTGCAAGATGGGGAGAAAAAGGCTGATGCCCACAATTTATTAATATTTTCATCAAGGGATGGATCTCAGTTGTTGGAAGATCCAAGTCTCCACATACCAGATAGCATTTTTTCAATGTAATGCATTCCATGAAGTTTCTCAAAGTGTGAGGCTATGGGGTGAGGGAAGGAAAACACCACTTCTTCTTTAGGCTGAAAAGACATGCTGCAAACTGTCAGCTTGTCAGGGCACACCAACAGGTCAAGAAAGGAGATGCACAGTTAATGAACTTCAGTACAGAGCCACCAGGGTACAAACTCCTATGATTTAGGTTGCCAGGGAACAGTGCCAGCAGGAATGCAGCCAGAGCCCCTAGATTCTCTGAGGATTAGGCAGTGACTGACCAAGGCTTTTAAAGGCCTAGCTATGAGACTACAATGACCATTGTAGCACTTAAACACTAAATGTCTGTTTATCCCTCTTTAGATCTGTCATTGGTGGTAGACCAATCAGGAAGTTTATGGACTGCAAATCCCAAAGACATGGTAATGATGACTACCTGGATGAACATGATGGAAAATAATCTTTCATAGTCACAAGCAAATATAGCAGAGATGTGCCTATTTTTATTTCATACACGCATTTCATTGAGGAATATTATCCAATGTGCAACAGTCTGAAAATCAGGGACCATATCAGAGACCAGTAGAAGGCACTAAATCTATCTGAGCTAAATTTAGGGATAAACTGAGTTCTCTCTAATTTCAACAGTACCCTCAAAGGAGGGTTAAATGTCCACAATATCTCTGTTAACCTCAAATACACATTATCTATAGGAAGTAGAACACTGTAATAAGTAATATTGAATGAAAAAAGAGAACATTTCTCCAGGCAGTTTGCTGATGGTCTGTGATTTTTTTCTGACTTTGAAAAGGACTGATCATTTTCAGAAAAAAAAAATATTTCTGATGGGACAAATGTGTACAATGGGCAGGAGCTGATGACACAGGATTAAAAATGAAATTTTCCCCTTATGGAAACCCCCATACTGTTGGTAATATATGTTATGTCTGTCCTCTCCCTTCTGCTGAAGCATTAGACAAAGCAACCACTGGAAGTAGAATAATGGACCTGAAGGACCAAAAACCCAATCTGATGGAGTAGATTGTGGTTTTGTATTCAGAGCTATTTAACAAACCACATTGTGTCTGCAAAATCAGTACCTCGTTAACCTTTGAACAGAATTTTATATAGGCCAGATGGATCACGGCAGAGCCGAGTCAAGACTGCGATCTTGTTCGGTTAGGTAATCAATAAACATGAGAAATTAAGGCTTGGAGGGAAGACAAACATGGCACTTATAGTGTGCCATTAAACACAGTGCAGATACACCTGAACAAACAAGAGAAATTATCCCTACAACTTGAACCAGAGCAGCCAACTCTGTAACCTACTGAGAACCTATGCCTACAGATTTCAGCCCATAAGGCCCAGGGCCCCCCGGGCTCTCGGGCCACTATTACAATACAGAAAAAAGCTATGGGACACAAGAAGTTGACAAAGCTCATATATTTGCTTAGCTGGCTACTGAGCATCTATCACAAACAATTCTTCTTAATGTTTTCATGCCCTTGCTTCCTTCTCCATCAGGCATCTTCCAGGGCTTTTCTAGAGCAGGTTCCTGGAGCAGCCAGCCAGGTGCACTATTAGCCCTGCCTAACAACTTGCAGCTCCATTTGTAATGCATTTGGTCTTTGTTCATTTGGATGGAGACATTACTATGGGCCCTGTCTAGTTGCTTGCTATGGTCAGCACATCTCAACAAAAAATACTAAATGGAATATCAGAAGGATTTGCCATTGAAAATATAAAAAAAATCATCATAATAAAATACAAATAGCATTTTGAACCAGAGTCTGAGGAAGAAACTTTAGCAATAAAAATTAACAGCGTATCATCTTACTGCCTTACGGTCCATTGCTTATTGAGTTAGCTCAGTTTCCTCTTCAATGGAATCATAAAGGCTTCCAGTGGAGAAACAATTTGAAAGACATATTTGTTTATGATCTTTCACTACCAAGAGAGATATCAAACTCATGGTTCTGAAACCATCTTTCAGAGAGAAGTGCAGTGCAGGAGACAAGCTGCCTTCACTCAGCAGGGAGTGCTGATTGTACTGGAGCACTGAGAAGAAACTCCTCAGAACACGCGGTTTTTCAAGGTGAAAGAAAATCCTTGTCAAATCCTGGCAGTGAAAGAAAATGAGAAAGTATGATTAATAGCACCGTTAAAAGTAACAAAATAAACCATGGAAACTAAACAATCTAATGTCGTGTAGGGAGCCTATGAATATGAAGAATCCATTTAATTTATTTATGTTTTAGTGGTTTACTACATTTCTAGACTCTAAAGGGTATGCAAATGTATTCCCCTTTTGACAGAGCTTATGTGTGTAATCCAAGTTTCCAACACTGGATTACACAAATATCTGCTATCTCCCTGTACAGTCCCCCACTGGTACAAATAACACATTCCGTGGCTATTCAAAAGTTGTCAATCCCTTTTTCTTTTTTTTCCCTGAAAGGGTAGACTGACACAGGAATAAGTTGACCGGGAGGGGGTGGAGTCACTGTCTCTGAAACTGTCCAAAAGGTGGCTGATTATGGCATTTGGGGATAAGGTTTGGGGTAATTATGATGCAACTAGGTTGACTGTTGGACTAGATGATCTTGAAGATCTCTTCAATCTTGATGATTGCGTGATTCTGTGAAATATGTGGGGATTTCGGCTCCAGTTTGCACAAGTGAACAATGCTGATTTCAGGTTCCTGAAGGAAATATACATCATTCAAAGAAGAGAAAACCTACAAACTTTCTACATAGAAACTTCTTTTGCCTTGTTTAAATCAAACCAGCTGTTTCATCCAGCACGTTCTTTTAGAAACAATAACATAGGTTTACAAAGAAAATAAAAATAAAGCCCTTAAGTAATAGGTTTATTCCCTAATCCAAAAATTTGATAAAACCTCTTAAGAATGTGACCTTTTTTTGCTGAAACATTGAACAAAACCATATTTTTTATTATTAAATATTCATTTCATATAGATAAATCTGTTTGAATTGCAATTTATTAAAGAGAGACAAACAGGACTCACTGGTACTTGTGCATTACATTGATACATTCTCCTGTAAAGATACATCATAAAGGATGCTCAGTTTATTTGCTTTTATCACAAAAAAGCAATAAGTCTGGATAAACATCTTAGCAAGAATATTCCATAGAGCTACATAACTGCTAGATCAATGCAACTTTGTTCTGCAACTACAACCAGTATTTCCAAATTTCTAGCTGAAACACTATATATCTGTAACTAGGCTCCTGCAAACACACATTCGTCTAGATCTGACTCAGACCCATTTTCCCACCATATAATTCTTATTCTAATTTTTTTTTGATTTACACAAAATAAGAAGGGACCCAAAGCACTCTCTTATAAATTATCTCTGTCCAGGGAGGATAGTTCCATAGAATGGAGAAAGAGGTAGGGTCAGGCAATCAAATCAGTCAAATTAAGACCCTGTTGTTCTCTTAAAATTCATTTCCTGACACACAAATTCTTGCCCATTTTTACTCTCAACTGCTCAACCACTCCTGAGGAGGGAATGCTTGACAAAACATTGGCTGTACTGCACGATAGTTCTTCTCACTTGAAGAAGACCAGACATCCCACCCCCTCTCATTTAAATTTCACACCTTTTTCATTTCCTGATTCTGACAGTATCACAGATTTCTCTTACTACTAATAAGTTACTTGTTTCTGCCATCATGCTGTCATGACCAATTTCACTTTACCTAAAAACTGTGTGCAGTGCTTTCCCTCTCCATCACCCATTCTTTTTCACCTTTATTAGTGGTTTCTCCACTAATGCCCCTGAATTTATTGCTTCCTTTCAGCATCCCTTCTTCTCACTTATGAAAAGACTGAAATTACTGGAACTCAAAAATGTCAATTTTATAATTTGTGATAAAATAGACCAAAAAAACAAAAAAAACCACAAATCCCAGATTTTAATAAAGCAATCTCACAACCTTACTGTTACAGAATGGAAAGGTTTAATTTTTATGATGTTGTTTTTATTCCTGAGGTTGATTGCATTTCTGCCATCTACATGCTGGCTATTGAAGATGATCAGGTCATGTCCCCCGCTAGATCAGCACATCAGGAAGCTTCAAAGTATGTCTGACCTGAACAATGAAGTCAGCATTTTAGCAACAGAATGGGACCTTTTTGATAATTCAAAGTATTATCACAATGAAACTTCTTTTATAGCTAGGTTTTAACTTGATGTAAATTAGCAATAATTAACTAATATGACTTAAAGCACTTTGAGTGTAAAGAAACAGATCTTGTCCCAACTAGAGGTTTATCTAATTGCCAGAATTAAGGAGCTAATCATGAGGCATGATTTCTTCGGGGGTTTATTGTTGCTTTTATCTTATTACTATAAGGACCTCAGAAGAAAATAGATCTTCTAACCATATAACTTTGGCTTGTACTGCCTCTCAAGAGAAATGTATTTGAAAGACTGGTGCATTTTTCAGTCTACAAACTATCCTCACACTCGTAGGTTAACCAGCTACAGTGTTTCCCTCGTGTACCCTATTGAGTGTTTATCTCTAAATTTTTTAAAGTACATAATTTTATAGATAGCTATCATATCTGAAACAAACCTTGCAAAAGCTGAGAGCAAACTGCTGATAGGGAGGTCAGTTATCCCAGGCATTTTCATATGCCCTGTACTCCTATGAAGGTCAGTTTCCTAGTGGTTTGAAAATGTAAAGGTTGCTAGAGGCTACAGTATATAGAATCACAGAATCATAGAATGGTTAGGGTTGTAAGGGAATATATAAACTGAATGCTAATCAGACACAGAGCGTTGTATCCTGGTACAGAAGATTTCTATCGTTTTTCTCTTAGTACAAGCTTAATCAGCTATTTTAACACCCTAAAGCTGAAAATTAATAGTTCATGTTTGTCCTTATCAAATCCATCCTATGAGACTACAGAAGATAATTAAGATGTACAAGAGGATTTTAGGAAAAATTAAAGGAATTATGTCAGGGCTGGCAGGCTTAAAAATTAAGCATACTTGCTTGGTTGTTGTAAGAAATTTTGTTTCCTTGCCCCACTGCTCTGCCTACCATTAAAATTCTTTGTGAACTAGTCAGGCACAGAAACATTGCAAGTATTTTGTCAGTCTCTCTCTGCCTTTAAAATTTATAAAAGGTGGCTGAAATTACAAACCCTTACAGTACTATCAAGTTGATTAGGATATTATTTAAATAACTGACCCCTTATACATAATTTGAAAATTAAGCTTTTAATTTAAGTCTCATGAATCAGTCTTTTGTGACAGGTTGGGTATACAGGCTGTCTCTCATGGGGTTTTTCCACTGGTTGGCTTCAGGACACCTCAACTCAACTTCTGCAGAATTTAATGAGAATTTAATCGTGAAATTCCCATGACAGTGAGTTTTCCTAGCTGTCCACGAACACCATAAATAATACTACTTTAGCTTCTGAAACTAAAAAGGCTATTAACAGTGCTCCTGAATCTGTAGTTAATGTTTTGTAACAAATATTTAGACAGCTTCAGCCTGTTCCCTGGCAGAATAGCATACACCACTAATGCCACATTCTGGCAGTGGAAAGTACTGCTTAGGCTGAATGAAAGCAACTGATCCTTTCTCAAATCATCCCAAGAAAATGAATTCACCAGTCCTATGCCCAAACCTGCCAGATAGGGACCTATGTCTGCTGATCTTACTTCAAAACTACCATCACAAGGTGTCTTGATCCCATTCTCCTGAGTAATACCTGAACTGTCCTGGTTTACCCAACCCAGACAGACTTCCTGGTCAGACGGCACAGCTGGTCCTCCTCTGGGATGGGAGAAATGGGTTTCTGCAGTCCTCTCCCTTAGGCCCAGCATGTGGACCTGACATCCCAGAGGATCTGCACTCCTCAGGACCCACAGAAGTAGTTCCATGCTGCCTCTCCCAAGGTTGCATCTAACCTCTGAGGAGAAGACATGCAACAGATGTAGGGCACTAAATGGTTTTGTACACGCATCTGACTGAAATAAAATGTAGGAAGAAGAAAATCATCTGTACATAATACTACTGAATGAGACAAACTCCCCTCTGCATGTCAGAATATCTGCTTTCTCCTGTAAAGAAACCTGTTTTAAACCAGACCCACAATGTTTGGTTTTAAACTACTGCAAAGTCTGTGCTGATTTCACCAAGATAACACCCCATCTGTATTCAACCACCTGTTTACACATCTTACACTTACCCCTCACCCTTTAGTGCCAGTGTATAGAGTTTTGTTTTTCATACTTTAAGCATTGTAATGGCCCATTTGTGGAAGGCACATGCAGTTTATCAGCATGACTAAATAAATGCTGGAAGTGGCACTGAGTACTTCTTTTGGCCTAAAATGCAAGAGTTTACTAAACATAGAGTTTGAAAGTGACCACTGAGGCAATTTTCTAAAATGTAAAGAAGAGTAAAAGAAACCAACAAGTCTATAAGCATTTATTTTATTTCAGAATAAATTAACACAATTTTTTAGGATTCATAATAAACACTTTAAACTACTATTTCTACAGAGTAAATCTGCATTTAAGAAGTTACGAACACATGTACCTGTTTGACACAAACTGCTAAATGCCATTTTCAACCCTTGGAGCTGCCTGTATCAACCACTTGTATTGATTTATCAGGCGCTGGCTAAAGAAAGTCAACAATTAAAGCAGTTAAACTCAGAAAAATATATTTGAAATCCATAAAATCCTAAATTCACCATCAGACAATAGGCAACTAGATAACTGGAGAACACATCCCATTGCATTCAAAGACACAATTTTCAAATGAAAGATAGAAATTTATGTCACTTTTGAGGCATAGGCTATTATTGTGCTAACAGCCCATTAAATCACATAATCATCATTTGTACTACTGCAGCAAACATAAATGTACCTTAAATATAAAAGCTTCTTTGTAAAAATTGTGTTTGACAGGCTATAAGCCTTCATTTTTGTAGCTCTTTCTTCACTGGTAGGTGAACTATAGAGGTTTGGTTGAAAAATAAGTTGTATTAACAATGTGATCCTATTTCTTAATAAACTGGCAGCACATATTTATCCAGACAAGGTACAAGGTCTTAACATGAAAGAGTAAGAATGCTCTTACTCTTACTCAGGGAGCAATGGTGTGGTGTGGCACCAGGCAATTTACCAGTTGGAGCAGCTTCAATGCTCAGAGCCCAGCATGTGCTGAGACAAAGGGTCTTTCAGACTCCTGAGCTGGTCCCATCCTAAGCCAGAACATCTTCATGGCAATATTGCAGGAATACAAGGACATGGCTCAAGTTAAATTAGTCCTACTAAAAGGAGACCCCTATTGTCTCTGGTTCGGTGGCAGGCTGTGTGCTCACATAGTTGAGCTCTAGGACTGTGCAGTTTCCAGCCTTTAAGTCAGGTGGGTCACCTGGGTCATTCAGGACCCTCTACATCACTTTCTTCTGATGTCTAAATGTCCTACAGGGAATAAACTCTCACTATCCACACAGAAAATGGAAAGCCAGTAGAGGAAGAGGTACTTAGGGAGAAAGGGGCTGCAAATCACTAGCAAAGTCAGTGACAAACCCCTAAGTCATGAAGAGAGTCAGGAGAGTTCCTCACCAGTATGCACTAACCCGACTACTAAACTAGTTACCATTAGAACATTTACTGTTCCCTACTGGGATGTTAATCTCATTTACTTTAGGTTTCCACATGAGATTTTTAGAGCACTCTTAGATCTTCATGCTATTGAAACACAAAGGTTCTGCCATTGGCAAATGAAAGGTAAGGACTTTTAGGCACATTAAATGTGGCTCCCTTCTATACAAATTTGAAGGTTCATCCAACAGCAGAGAGAAACCAGAAGTACGTGTTGTCTGGCCAGCACCAGGATTTCTGGCCTTTACCACTTCTGGTTTTCACTGGTAGGTAAAAGCTGAAAATCTACAGTTTTCCCTGCTGCTGTGGGAAGTTCGTAAGAGAAGATTAAATAAGCATTTTTCAAAATAATTCAGAGAGCGCTAACCGAGCCTCAGCAGGTACACTATATAGGTGACTTCTTTGAGCCCCTTCTGGGGCTATTTTCAGTAACCTGCAATTGTTTCAGGCTGTTGCCTTACAGATTCAGCTTAGTGCTGCCATAAGCTCCTACAATCATCCTACAGTCTTTTAATGTCACATCTTTTGTAATGAAAACAAAATGTACTGCATAACTTGGTGACATAAAATTGATTCAGCTGACACCTTCAAAACCACAAAGAAATATAGGAATACAGCGTTCAAAAGAATACCCTCCATCATGGTCATGCTTTAGGTCAGTTTTGATGTAATAATGTGTATGTAGTTAATAGAGAGAGTGGGACAAACATCAGCTTTAAATCACTAATACCGAAGCATTGAAGTACTTCTGAAAAAGCTGCTCAATAATTTCTTGATCGGGAGGAATAACCCAAATCTCTCCCTGACTCAGAGAGATATAACAAGACCTAACTTTACAGACTGTATCAAAGCAGATTTCACAGGATTAGCCTGGGCTGTACTTCAGATGCAATGCTGATGTCCCTCTGGACAGATTATTTATCACAATATATTATAGCTGATTCATGGGTACTGAATGTTAAGGATGCTGCAAAGCTAATAATGATAGCTATGAATCCTAGTTTACCATCACTGCTCTGCAAGCATGTAATTCATTTCAGGAAGGTGAGAAAGCTATTAAAAAGTAGCATAAAATGACTCATTCTGTCAAGCAGTATTAATAGCTTAGGAGAATCGGCGTTTGTCAGCATCTCTCCTAGTTGTGGATATCTCTGAAGGGTAGTTCTCTTCCCCTCTAGTTGGGTGAGTGTCTTGCTGCCTGTTCCTTAGTTAGCTATAAGAGAAAACTTAATTACCTATGAGACAAACTACCCATTATTTTGTTAGTGATAGAAAGGTTTGGTTCCTTCAATTAGTATTTTACCATTTTATGGCAGAGACCAAAACTGAAAGCTGTTTTGCTACTAAAAACCCCCATACCTGACTCTTCTGCTAAGGATTTAGTCACAGGAACAGAAAGAGGACTAAATCCTTCAGTTAATACTCAGAATGAATGATTTACCCAACTTCAGGAGTCCATGCAAGTTTTTATGTGCCATTTGCTCTGAAAAAAGCACTCTATTCAGATTACAATTAAAAGGTAGAAAAGCTGCCTTTTTAAAGCATTCAGAAGTGGATTAAGGCAAAGGCACTATAGGTCTGCTGGTGGTGCTTACAAGATCTGCCAATCATGCTCAACAGTCCCAAACTGTTTGAACTTCCCTTCCTATCCTTTGTCATACACTGTGGCTCATACTGTACTTCTCACTGGGAAGCATTCCTCAAAATACTTTTCTTTTCTAGATTAGTCTGTATTTCTGGGTATAGCAGAAACCCATGACTAGCCTAGATCTGAACTCAGTAACATTAAATCACAGTTTCAGTTTCCATTAGAGAAAACATTTCTAGCGTTCAAGAAGGCAAAAAAATATTGAATATGTGAGTCCAGGGTAATAAGTACATATGTAAGCCTGCCTGAAACAATAATTGTCCTCTGAATCCTAAAGTTCAGTGTTGTTGAAAGAAGTTACAAGGATATAAAGAAGGGGGAATCCATCCAGGAGCCTCTTTTGCCTTAAGCCTGACCAAAGACCAGTGTTGACCCACTCCTGTGCAGCCTACTAAATTCTGAGTTGGTAACTCCCACTAAGTTGCTCAAAATCTTGCTAATGGATCACAGAAATCATAAAAAATATAGTGCACATAGGCTTCCAAAGTGTCCCATACTCCTTAGCTGACATACTCCAGTATGTATGTACTCCAGTACATACTCCAGGCTGTCCTCCCCCATTCAGAGATCACAGATAGATTTCTCTTCCCATTGTAAACAGGCTTTCTCAGTTCTGAAAGAATGCAAATAATAGTCAGACAGGAGGAGAAGAAATGATGGCAGATGATAACATTCTGTCATAAAATGTGTGAAATTAAATTTAAATTAATTTTAGTATATTCATTTCAGGTAAGAAATAATTATTTCCAGTGGTTAAAGAATTCTTCAACATTTCAGACACAATAGTTATTACACCTTTTCAGAAATTGCCAGTAGACTTTTAAAGCTATGATATAAGGGGTCTTTACCTTAGAAAGTATATTCAGTCTGAAATAGAACCTGTAAATGGATTTTTCTTATCATCCGTGAAGAAGTGTAAACTTAATCTAGTTGCTGGTTCTTTATCTCAATTCTTTTTTAATTGACATCCTGCTTAAACTAATGAAAAACCACCCTCTCTAAAGTCATTGCCATTAGTACCTTGTCTGGCCTTGTCAGGAATGAC
The DNA here is from genome assembly GCF_025592945.1 of Manacus candei. Taxonomy (NCBI): domain Eukaryota; kingdom Metazoa; phylum Chordata; class Aves; order Passeriformes; family Pipridae; genus Manacus; species Manacus candei. The sequence continues at coordinate 30,078,144 of NW_026138056.1, read as the reverse complement.
TGACAGAGAGGTGAAGCTTAAACAGTGATAGTTTGAAATCTTCCTGTTAATCCAAAGTCACCAAAATCTTAGAACTCTTCAGGCTGAACATACAGCTATTCTTCTTTGTAACTAACTTCAAGAGAATTTGAAACAGCAGATAACAGGATTCAGTAGGACCTTGGTACATGCTTAAAACTCCACTTAAAAAGTCTCATTGGTTTATTAGACATTGTGATTTATTCCAGGAAATGCTCCTAAAGAAGGCTGGGGGGGGAGGGGGACAACACACTGAAAACAGAAACAAACAAACAACAAGAAAGCTCTGTATTTTAAACATAATCTTTTCTACCTTCTTGTTATTCAAGTTGCCAATTCTTCTTGAATACAGCTGTTAGTCAGAGCCCAGATCTAGCCAATAAAAACACAACTCAGAGGAACGGAGGGTGAGCCAAGTAAGCCCAATCTAAGTTAGTCTCACTCAGTTCCCCTGACCGATGGCAAATATATGTTTCCGAAACAGAAATGCAACTTGGTGCTACAGGGCATTATCTCTGTCAGAAGCACATCATTCAGATATGTAAACTGAATGATGTGCTTCCTCTTGTAGAGGAATATTTTCCAGTGCAACAGGCTGGTGTAGAAGAGTGATCCCTTCTAATGATAGCCAAGGCGGTTTGAGTTCTTAGAGGAAATACTTCTGTTTTTCAAAATTTTAGGGTAAGAAGTAAGTAATAAAAACTTGGTTTAAATCTTTAGACTGAGCTTTTCATTTGAGGAAAAAAGGGTACATTTTATGCCGTAATGTAGCCATTCTTTAACCAACTCTATTCATCATTTCACTCAATATGTTCAACATTGTTCATGAATTAAATACTAGCTGAGCATAATACTAACATTTTTATTTTCTTGAAAGTTCTAGGAGCGTTTACATGCACTTATGTCTTCTATATGAATATTTTGCTTTTCAAGCCATCCTGCTGTTTTGGTTTTTTTTGCTGTAATCATTTGAGCTACAACTATCAATGTACATCTTGGAAATCAGGACTGTAATTCATTCTTGTCAGAAACAGATGGCTGAGAAAATGAAAGCAATAACAGCAGTGAAAGACAAGGCCACCTGGGTCCATCAAGCTGACATGAAAAGCCTGTGAAGCTAATGCCAGTGATACCTGCAGCCAACTCAAGTAGGCTTTCAAAACAAGAGCTAGGAATCAGTCATCAATAAACGGGAGGGGGGGGAGAGGGGGGAAAAAAACTCCCTATGAAGCTGTAGGAGAAGCAGTCCAGGGAATTTCAGGCTACCTATAAAACATCATGAATTCACAGGGAAATTGGCTGATCAGGACTTGTTACTGCTGCTATTTCTGCTTACAGATAGAACATGTAGCATGATGCTGAGGGGAATATATGCACAGCAACCTACAGAGACTTGAGTCCCTGTGCTGTGCTTAGCAAAACTCACAAGGATGCCCATATTGCACATGCAAATGATAACTTTGTGAGACTTAAAGGTACAGTACTTTTGAAAGATGTGGAGGTACTATCATAAACCACAATATTAAGTATAGCAAAACGAATGCCTTGTTCAAGTAGCATTGCTAGTCACAGGTTGCAGTAACAGTTATCTGCAACTGCAGCCACTTTGAGCTTTTGGGTTTTATTTAAAAATTTTAATTGGAATTTTTATTACTCCCAATTAAGTTTTTTAATTAAAAAGAAAGTTGAAAGAGACTGGAGGCAAGTATTGCTGAAACTTATATCTGCATAGACTCTGAAGGGGAAAAACAGGAGTTTTGTAAAATTGCAACTGTCAGCCAGCTGCAGCTTTCACTTTCAGCTTACTGCTGATCCCATTTACCTTGCCAGTGGCATGCTGCAAATGCAGATACACACATCTAATTGGAAAAACAGGCTTTCAGCTTTAAATAGCACTATAAGAACATGAATCCTGCTTCACTCCTGCAAAGGACACAGCATGTGAATAAAAAATACTACTTACTGCCCCATCTCCATTTTTTAATTCCATTAGAAATTTGAGTCTGGTACATATTTGCCTTTTCCAAGACCAGGGTAGATTCACCACAAAATGAATTGAATGACATTCCAGCAGACATGGGACTACACTCACATTTTTCTCCAGACCTCTAAATGTATAGACAGAACTGACAACATGTTCACAGAACAAGGACCCTTCTGACCCGTCCTTATAGAACTCAATCACTATTTATGACCAAAAATATATTTCAACTTTTCCTTCAAACTCAGTTTTTCCATATAGCCTTTAACATTTTACATGGTTTAAAGAAGGTATGAAAATTAATATGGAGAGATCTGCAACATTCAGTGCCAAAGCAAAGACTGGGAAACATTCTCAAATCCCAACAAATGAAACTCTTTTAGATAATTAATATCTTGGAGCAAAAATTTAAAAAAATTAATATCATTCATTCCTGCACATTAAATTCTCCACTTTTTGGAAGGAAAGATACTTCATATTTAATTCTACTTGAGGTTTGTTCAGACAGTAAAATAGTATTCTATCTTGTTGGATTAGTCCTTGGAACTTACTCTACTGTTCCCAGAGAGTATCTGGTGAAAATATATTCAAAATATACCCAGTGACAAAGAATGTATTTTTATTTTAATATATATATTATATATATTATTAAAGTGCAACAGTTTGACAATAGGTTGTTAGTGAACTGATTTTTAAAGTTTAAGTTTAGGTATGTTGTTTCCCAGGTATAAATCTCAACAGAACTGCTTTTTATCCCACACTCACCTTAAGTAAAAATCTTACCATGAATTACTCCTAGAGAATAGAGTTTTACAATAGACCTTAGAGGATAAAGTAGTAGAGGAGAATGAAGATTAGCACTGTATGCTTTTTTTTTTTAACATAGTTAAAGAGTGAAAAGTCAAGGGATTACCCAACCTACAAGCTGAAACATTTTTCTCAAGAGAAAGAGGCATTTAATTCCATGGGAAATTAGGGATTCAAGAAAGATTGATTTCCTCCTTGTTATTGTAGCTAAAGCTGTGCTTTGAGTGAAGACTAGAGGGTGAAGTGCGTAGGTAAACATGTACTGTTTTCCTTAGAACAATAAAAAACAAAGATTGAAGGATGTACACTTGCTTAGATACAGTTCAGACAGTTTTGATATTTTTAATAGAAATTATAAATCATGTTTTATAACTCTTGAAGCAGATAATAGAATCATCTAAGTACAACAATCTAAGATCTGTGTTTTCTGTGTTCTTTATCTTTCCATCCCTTCAATATTTAATTCTGAATATTTGTCTGTTTGTACATCAAGATCATTACCAAACAGCTTATTAATGGAATATCTTGCAGAGATATTAGTAGTCCAAGGACCAGAGAGTAAATTAAAATGCATAGTTATAAAAATATGAGGGCCAATCTTATTTAGATTAAAACACAATAATTAACCCCATACAAAACAGTTAAATATCAAAAGCTTTGTCATGAAAATATACAGCTTTTTTTTTTTCTCTGTGACTTCTTAAGCCAAAATGTCTCTGGACTGACAACACAAAAGGTTTCTTCTATCTAGTGAACAGACACGTTAGAAAGGGCACAACTAGTACCTCCCATCCTGTGAATTATGAATGGTAGCGAATTTTGCAGGCTGCTTGCCCCAAGGTCCCCATGGAAACCATGAGAGAAAGCAACCACCTCTAAGCATGGCTCTCCTCTACTCTCTTGCTCACACACGAGAGGTCCAAAGGCAAGAAAAGAGGGGAGCTTTGGCTTCACCTCCCAAGCATAGATTAATATAGCTGACACATAGGATGAGCCCCATAGAGAAAAAGAGCTTCGCTACTGGTTTGCACCAGGGATAGTCATCTCAATAAACTGTGTTTGATCCAGGAGCTGTACAGCTGTAATACTGAGTATAACTGAGGAGACACTGTGATATTGCAATTTACATTAAATCCCCTAATAGTAGCTACTCCAGACTCCCTAAAGATGCCAGGCATTTTATAGATCCTAATCTTTTAAAAAAGAGGCCAACACATAGCAACAGTTCTCCATCGTTCTGTGCTTCTTTAAAAAAATTTCCTTTTAAAATACACTGCTGGCAATATTGTGAAAACATTTGCTCTGATTCATTGTTGAGCCCTGGGACATTTTTTCATGTTTATGAATATGATTTCATCTATTTTCTCATTAACATGTCTCCTAGATATAGACTGTTAACATTTAAATATTAATTATTAAATAATTTTTAGCACGGATTACAATGAGTTTGTTTTCATCCAGGGAAGAGGTTATGTTTCAAAGACAATTTCGTTTGTTTTAAATGGATTGCGCCATCTGATATACACTGGAAAATGTCTTTAGCAAATGAGACACCAAGGCAAATAAACCATGTATAAATCTACACAACTGGCTTTATTGTAAGAAGAATTACATTATGTTCTCTGAGAAACCAGATAGAATTTCTTCTTTAAGAAGTTAGCCCTCCTGTGGGGTGTGATACCAGCTATGGGAACGCTACCAGCAGGGCTCCAGCACCATTCAGGAGTGGCTGGAGGGATGCTCATTTCTGCTCCAACCAAACAAGCTTGGCTCTGACCTAAATACATGACTTTGGATAACATTCAGGACGCATCCTCAATACAGTGGAGTGAGAAAGAAATTTAAAAAAACAAAACAAAACAAACGAACAAACAAAAACCACCAAAAACCCAAACCAAACCAAACAAAAAAACACCACCTTATTTAAATGAGTCTACATTTTTCCTTTCTTCTTACTAGGTTGGCTATAAATCTCTGCCTTGCCTAATCTTTCCATCAGTCAATCTCAGTCAGAGAAGTCAGGGCACTTAAGAGCTGGTTTGGTTCCGAGTAATTACCTGAACAAAAGACCATCTGGGATTGGACCAACTGTTGGCTCATCTTTATTCATCAGCACTTTCAGATCATGAAAGGAGAAACCTGGAAAGTACAAGGGAGGAGGTGCAAAAACCAGGATGAATTAAAAGGGAAAAAATATACTGTAAATGTACACCATAAGAAAAAAAGGTAGAAATGTATATATGTTTTTAGACCAAAGCACAGAGTTATGTGAGAATAGAGAAGCTGAAGGAAAAAAAATAATTAAGAAGGCTTCAGCACTAAATTTCTGTTAAAAATAAGAAATAAGAAGACAATTAACATTTCAACTACAAATAAACAAATACTCATTTGGGCTATCTGAAACCCAGAGTTAGCTGCTACTTCAAATTGTGATGGAAACTTAATCTTTGATCTCTCACATAGTTCTCCTGATCAACAAGCCATTTCATAAACTGCAGAATTTCTTTTTTTTTTTCCCTCAACCGCTTTGAAAAGTCTCTAACTCACCCTGATGTGAGGTGGAAAATATTCTAACATAAACTCAGAAAATTTTGTGTAATAAGAAAATTTTTTGCTACTCAGTTCTAGTTGAAGCTGAGCCTTGAGACACACTGCGCTTACACATACTGATTTAGTGCCCCACTCAGGAAAACTCTAGTGGGCAGTGACTTTGTTTTAAATGTCTTGGTAAAGAACTGTAAGGACAATGATTTTTACCAATATTCTCAGGTGGAAACTTTTCCACTTTATTATATTACTATACACAACTTCATACAGCGACGAACTTCTTTAGGGAGACATTTTACGCAAAGATTCATAAAATTTACCATTAGAGAAGCTGTTCCATTTATGATGAGCTTTAGCTTCATCTCTCTCCTGCACTTTTCCTTTGGTTGAATCACTTTTTATTACTTTCAAAACTACATTCCAAGCTCCTAAATTTGTTAGTGTTCTCACAATGTGCAGTAACTGGAAGCCTGAAGCACAGCCTCAGCCTGGTTGAAGATGGAGCCAGAGCTCACACTCCTTCAGTAGCCAGCACATGGTCTTCCCAGAAGAAGATTTGCAATGAGTGTCTCAGAAGCTACAACTACACAAATGTGAATTACTAGCTTTTTGGTCTTATCCATCTAAGCTTTAGCTAAAGCTAACCTTGTACTAAAAAGCAAAAGCTATTGCTACTTCCACATATCTTTATCCTGGTTTTCTTTTCTGGAGATTAAGACCTTCATATGATTCCAATCTCCACCTCTCTTGGTCTTGTAACTCTGATGAGGTTGCCTAAACAGATTTTAACTCTACAGAAGTCCAAATGTCCAAATGTCCAAAAAGCTCCGCAGAAGTGAGGCAACATGCAGGATTGGAGGTTATCAGCCCAGTGAGTAACATAAAACTTTCCTGCAGTTGGAATGTCTGTCAAAGCAGCAGTGGTATCACTTGTGGCAATTATGAGAGATGTTTTATGCATACATGTGTAGCATTGCATAACATGCAAAGAGGTCAAAATTCTTTAACATAGACTAAGCCAGGCTCCTAGTAATAAAAAACAAAAAATATTGCTTTAAAGTTATAACAAATAATAGCCATAAGAAAAGGAAGAACAACAGTGGTGACTGACAGCCCCTCTCATAGTTCATGGTGTAGAGTGACACAAAAAGGATGCTGGTAGCTTCATAAAAACTCTGGCAACAACCTTTGGAGAAAAAACAGTCAGATGAGAATGAAGGACATTCTCAGTATGGGCAGAACATATTAATAACTAAGAATAAATATTAACAAACAGGAAATGTCCTAGAAATCACCTGTGGTACTCGGGAAAGCACCATGTTGAAGACTTATTCTTGGTTGACTATGCTCTATATTTCTGTATTTAAAATCTATATTCATTTTCTCGATATGTATGGCCTGGAAATTGTGTTAGATAGTATTATTTTAGTGTTCAAGCCAAGGGATTATCAGTCTTAAATGCTGGGAGAAATTGCTGCCCATAACACAAGCATGGTCAGTGGTTCCCACACAGCTTTGGAAACTTGGGGCAGGGTGGAGGCTGCACGGTTTTCTCATGTTGTAGTGAAAGTATGTGTGTCTATAAAATGAATAAATACTTTCTGAAAGCTAAAAAGATTTCTGCTGGCTGTGGAGTTACTTTGACACCATTCTGAAAATATCCTTAATTGAGGAGGCCACAAATGGACCAGAACTGCCTATAGCTCTCAGCTGACATGTATGTCCATCATCATAGAGGGTGTTATCTCTTTATAGCATTATGACACTTTCTAATGCAGTTTAAGATTCCTCTCTTCACAGTAAGATGCACATTACTTTTCCTGCCTTCCTTTTAATTCTTCCCAAAAATTAAGGCTATGAAGAGTTCAGGCAGGACCTTGAGTCTGGGTCTGCATTTCAAAAACCCTGGTTTATTAGGAAAAAGTGACACAGGACATCAAGTAGGAAAATCATTCTTCTTATGAATATCTTCTTGTGAAAATCATTCTTCAGGTGAATATCACCAGAGGCAGGACAAACATAGGAGAGACTACTGCAGCATCTTAATCATAGCAAAACAAAAAGGGACTTGTATTCTCAATTACAGACAGAATAGCCAATGAGCTGTGTTCAGTGCTGTGAACAAATTAAAGTGTTCAGGATTTGGAGGATTCTAGAACAGGTTAAGATTGTAAAGGAAGGAGAACCTTCAAAACCATTCTTTATTTGTCCTGTAAAAACCAAGAGATTATGATTTCCTATAAGTCAGACACTGAATAATTGGAGATGTAACACTCCACCCCCACCCAACTCCGTGGAGTTACAGGTCCTTACCAGTTGTAGCATATTGCAGGGTAAAAATATGTCAGTCAGATAATCTGTACTAGATTCACCCCTGCTGGCACAGAGGGCTGCAAATAATTTGAATAATTGCTGTAGAGAGCAGATGGTAGAAATACTCCACTAGAAGAGTTTTGAATATAGCTTAATTCAGCAAGAGGAGTGAGAAAAGTAGAGAAAAAGTTCAAATAAAATCTGGCATAAAATTAAATTAATAATAATCATAATAAGATAAAATGTAAATGAATGGGGAAAAAATTATGTAAAAATTGCTATTTGGGTTATTGCACTCTATTGGACGCCACCAGATTAAAGCAATCCAGTTTGCATCACCACCATCTCTAAGAGTGCCAATACAGCTAGATACCATCAGTCTGGTCCCACTATATTATACTATTTCTGGCTTTGGCCAGAGAACTGAGTCAAATGGATCTCCTGAGTTTCCCAGTTCTTTTCTGCCTTTGCACATCACTATCAGATGCTCAGGTGCCTCTCAAGGATGAGAAATGCTCAGCTCCTTGCAAGGCAGTAACCTGCTAGTCCAGTGCCTCGCCCCAGGGCACAGCCCCATGAAACTCAGGGTTGAACTGAGTTTCTCATCTTTACACTCCTCTATTTCCAATGGCAAAACTGTGAAAAGGTGTGCTCTGCAATGCCTGGGAACCCTAGCCAGATCACAAGAGCAGAAACGGGTCACAGAATCAGTGCTATATAATAATAAATCACCAAAGATGTAGTTCTCCAGTGGAACTTTGCTGTTGTAAAGTCAGGGACCTGAAATTGAGTGAACCTTGCTGAATGCCCTTCCTCAGCACTGCCGTGAACATTCATCATATTTGTCAGATTAATAAATTGTAGTGACAGAACAGAAGAACACGTCTGAGAAGGACACCATAAATATGTTTTGATACAGGTCATAAAAACACACTGCAGGATGAAGAGCAATTTGGTTAAATTCTTTATAGACTACTGATGATTAATTCAAATTTCTTTCTAATACTCTAAAAGTAAACATGAAAAAGATACATAGTTTAGTCAATTCATTAATCACCTCATATGATCCTGAAAAAAAGCACAAATCCAATCTAAATGTGGCAAAGAAAGTTGACGGTGGCTAAAATATTTGACTTTTTGCAAAAGTAAAAGTCAACAAACAAGGCTTGTACCTTGAAATAAAGGGAAAGACATAAAATTATACAAACCCCATGTGTTTTGCTTCAAATTCTGAGGTTCACCATCCTAAGTATAATATAATGTCATTCATGGCTGGGCTTTGCGAACGAAGATTTGGGAAGGGCTCTACCCATGTTTGTTACAAGCACGTTGGTGGCTAAAAAGGCCAATACGAGATAGACATGTCCGGTTGCAAAAGGCACAGCAGAAAGAGTCCTTAGATGGTATATTCTGCAAGGTACAATTCTTTCTGTGTTGTCTTTTCATAATATAATGTAAAACTGTTTAAAATAACTCACTACAGTTTACATTGCAGCCTGTGTTAGATACTTTAAAGTCAATAATGGGAATAATGGGTGTACATACATTTGGTGGAAAATAAAAATCAATAAATCATAAATGTTGGCAACTACATGAGAAAACATTTGAATCTTCTACTTATATCTGCAAAATTTAAGTCATACTCCAAGCTTTTCACTCAGACATGCAAATTACAGCATTGATAGTAGCAAATCTACTTTATTGCCATTTGTTTCTCTTTGGAAATAATAACTTTATGGCCTTTGCATTTGTGTACACAAATGTTTGCACAAGGCATCATGTTAGAGACTTCGCACCACAAGAGCCATTGTGTATCCATTGCCACAGTGTACACTCACAGCCACTGTTTGCCTTAGAAAGGTTTTGGAGATCTACAAGACAAAACCAGCAGAAAACAATACAGGCTAAAAAAGAATCCAAGGTTTTTCTCTATGTCCTTAAGCACTGAAGAAGGCTTAAAGAAGATCAAGCACTTCAAATACTGCAGCCTGCTCCACTGGAAACATTTTTAATCAAATTAAACATGAACTGAATAAAATTAAATTAAGAGTAAGGGAGTTTATGATAAAGATATTTAGATTTCAGTGAGTGGTCTGCTTCAGCTTCTTTAGGTTTGTTTTTTTTTTTTTTTTTGTAAGTATCATTATTAGCTGCAAAAGCAGCTTAATTAGGGGGAAAAAATTCTGTGAGAAAAAAAATGACAGTGTTTAAAGCTGAAGACACTCATATTTTACAAAGAAAGTGTGTTGCAGAATGTTCTTAATGTACTGAAGATGTAAGTAGAAGCCCCATGTTAATGGTGAAGGAGACATCTTAATACTAAATACTGTGGTAACAAGGCTGGAAAACATGGTTAGTGTTTGAGTTTGTAGTGAAACAGCTAGACTGATTTGGCAGCAAAGAGCCCACCAGAACCAGCCAGAAGGTTACCATGAGGAAAGAAGCCTCTGGTGCATCTGCAGAAACAGAAACTGTAGTCTGGCTTGCAGGTATTTTACAGCCTTGCCCTTATATCAATGGTTCTCTATGTACAAAATATGAGAAATGGAAATGTGACAAATGGAACAAGGGAGGAAAAAGGATCATAAATGCCTGTTTCTGATCAAGCCAAGCAACCACAGCACAGGCTGGCATTCTGACACACAGCTGTGCAGCCAGTGATGCGTATGGACCATGTCGCTGCCTCCGCACCCCTGGGTCACACACCTACCCCTGCGGGACCACCCATGGCCACTGCTGCCACCGCCGCCGTGCCAGGAGCAGCCTCGAGGGCTGCTCTCCTCCCAGCACTGAGCCATCGCTGATTCTCTTGGGGCAGCTCAAACCAAGAAGCCAAGAGCACGTAACTTCTGTGGCCACAAATCCTGCGGAGGAGGAATTGGGGGTGATGGTTGATGAAAAATTCAACATGAGCCAGCAGTTTGCAGCCCTGGGAGCCAAAGGAATCCTGGGCTGCCTCAAAAGGAACATGGCCAGCACATCAAGGGAGGTGATTCTCTTCCACTGCTCTTGTGAGACTCCATATGGAGTACTGCATACAGTTCTGGTCCCCCAACATAAGAAGGATGTGGAACTGTTGGAGCAAGTCCAGAAGAGCGCCACAAAGTTGATAAGCGGACTGGAGCATCTCCTCTATTAAGACAGGCTGAGAAAGTTGGGGTTGTTCAGCCTGGAGAAGAGAAGACCTCATAGCAACATTCCAGTATCTGAAGGGAACCTATCAGGAATCTGGAGAGGGACTTTTTGTTAGGAACTGCAGTGACAGGACAAGTAGTAAGGGGTACAAACTGAAAGAAGGGAAATTTAGGCTAGATATTAGGAAGAAATTCTTTATGGTGAGGGTGGTGAGATACTGGAACATGTTGCCCAGGGAAGTCATGAAAGCTCCAACCCTGGTAGTATTCAAGGCCAAGTTGGATAAAGCCTTGAGCAACCTGGTCAAGTGGGAGGTGTCTCTGCCCATGGCAGGGGTTGTTGGGACTAGATGATCTTTAAGGTCCCTTTCAACCCTTAACATTCTATAATTCTATGATAAACATGTACCTGTACTGCTGAGAAGAGGCAACACTGTTACCTCCCAGCCTAACGAGACACAGAGGGCAAATGCTCACCGTCAATAAACCTGCCTGTCACGTCGTCAGGTCCCAGGCAATGCCAAGCACATAAACCACTTTAGAAATTAAAATTCTCCCTTTTGTTTAATGACTGTGACAAGGAAGAGAAGAAGATGAGATATTTGTATTTAAAGATGGATACAGGAAATACAGGACTTAAAGGAAACACTGTATTAATTGGCTTTCAAAGAGTCTAGTTTCCCAAGATGACTTAACTAATCAGGTTCATGTCACCTAGAGACACCAAATACTTTTTCAGTGCTTGCTTAAGACAGGGGGAAGGAGAATCAGGGAACACATAAAATGTACTTCATGATACACGATATGGAATCTTCATAGAATCACAGAATATGCTGAGTTAGAAGGAATACATCAGGATCATCGAGTCCAACTCCTTGGCCCTGCCCAGGACACCCCAAGAATCACACCATGCACCTGAGAGTGTTGTCCAAAGTCTTCTTGAACTCAGACAGACTTGGTGTTGTGATTGCTTCGCTGGGGAACCTGTTGCAGTGCTCAACCACTCTCTGGGAGAAAAGCTTTTTCCTTATATCCAACCCAAACCTCCCGGACTCAGTTTCATGTCATTTCCTCTTGTCACGAGAGTGAAGAGATCTGTACCTGCCTCTCTGCTTGCCCTCATGAGGAAATTGTAGACTGCAATGAGGTCTTCCCTCAGTCTCCTCTTCTCCAGGCTGAACAGACCAAGTGACCTCAGCTGCTCCTCATAAGGTTTCCTCTCCAGACCCTTCACGACACTCATGGCCCTCCCTTGGATGCTCTCTAATAGCTTTCAGTGATCCATATGACTGTCCTGCTATATCCACAGTCTGGATATGATGATTATGTGAGCTTTTCCTAATTGAGTCAAGGTCAAGAGCAAAAATGAATGTTTTAGAAAGCAACTCCAACAGTTTGATGCTGCACACAGGTAGAAAGCACTACTTTCTGAGGATGTGCTGGATAAAAACAGCAGCAGTTTCCAGAGAACTGCTCCTTTCAACTAAATATTGCTAACTACTAGAAACAGAAGAAGGCTTAATACAATCCATACAAACAATCAGGAAGTTAAGCTTCAAGGAGTAGGTATGAGACAGAATCTCAGCTGAGCTGAATAAGCCATGAGCAGTGCATGGCAAAGAAACACCCCATTTCCCTAAGAAGAACACAACTACAGGGAGTGTAAGAAGATGATGGGGCCTTTAGCCAAAGAGGACTGAGATGCTATAAACTGCACTGGAGCAACTTCTGCAATGCTGATGCAAAAAGGCAAACGCAAATCTGGGACATGGGTCCAGTTCATCAGACACAGAAGTGGCAATTTAGGAAATTAAGTTCAGCAGAAATCAACAAGATTGATAAACAAAGTATAGGAGGGGAAAATATAGAGCAATAGGACTGGTTTAATTTCAGAGAAGAGGCATAATGAGATTATGTGAAATACTGTCACAAACATGTCAGTGATTAATTGTTTTCTGTGTACCCTCTGTATATGAGAAATTTGCAACACTGGTAAAAAAGAAGATTTCTGTAATGTATAGGAAAAATCTATCTCTTTGTAAGGAGAGTTAAGTGCTGAAGCAGCTGGGGAAGTTAAGAAATCCTTGCATTCAGAGTTTTTTAAGAACATATGCAGCACTATTTGGACTCTTGCCATTTGAACTTGTTCTTATAGTGTCAGTTCAAGAGATTCAATGATGTTGCAGATTTCTCTTGATTCTTTCTTATCAGTATATCTTTAGTCATGGGCACAAAAAAAGCCATGACCATATTGCAGCTATAATATGATATATATGAATGTATGAGTGTGAATACAAAATGAGAACACACATGCATTATTTCTTTTTCACATTCCATGAAGCCAAAGCTATTTCTACAGCTTCTAGTTTGATTCATAACTTTTAACACTGAGAGAATAATCACACTGGAATCAAGACAAGTAATAAAGATCAACAGCAAAAAATAATCAACCATCTTGTTTTTAATAGGTAAACATACATGGAACAAAGGCATGAGTAGTGTTAAGTATGTGTAGTATTTTACATCAATATATTTCAAATCCAACTAACTTATTAATGTCCTTTTATAAATTCTCAAAAACATCCAGAGAACTAGATGCGTACAATGTAATACAATCATACAGCTTGAAATGGACAACTTTATAGAAAACAAATGATTTATCACAAGATGAAACACTAGGAGTCAGTGAAAGTACCAAAAATAGGAACCACAACACAACAGTATTCATTCTGAATTGTGTACAGTAGCTCACAGATGTCATTCAGATTGGAGGCCTTAAATTTCATAGGACTACAGAAAACAGATGTGCCACTTGTTTAAACAATGAAATCCAGTGTTTTGCGCTATTTGGAAATCTCAGACTGCAGGTTTTGAGGTATTAAAAAGGCACTAGGAATTATGTGGATATGAACAGAATCACAGAAGTGTTGGTGTTGGAAGGGATTTCTGGAGATCTTCTAGTCCACCCCCCCTGCTATAAAGCAGGTTCACCTGGGGCAGGTAGCACAAGATCATACATACAGGTGGATTGAGAAAATCTCCAGTGAAGGAGATTCCATAGCCTCTCTGGGCAGCTTGTTTCAGTGCTCTGCCATCCTCAAAGTTATTCCTCATATTCAGATGAAACTTCCTAAGTTTCAGTTTGTGCCTGTTGCCCCTTGTTCTGTCAGTGAGCACCACTGAAACGGGTCTGGTCCCATCCTCTTGACACCTGCCCTTAAGATATTTGTACCCATCAATAAGATCACCTCTCAGTCATCTCTTCTCGAAACTGAACAGGCCCAGCTCCCTCAGCCTTTCCTCATAAGATAGATGCTCCAGTTCCCTCATCATTTTCGTAGCCATCTGCCAGACCTTCTTCAGTAGTTCCTTGTTCTTCTTGAACTAGGGTGCCCAGAACTGGACACAGCATTCCAGGTGAGGCCTCCTCAGTGCTGAATAGTGGGGCAGGAACACCTCCCTCCACTTATTGCCAATGGTCTTCCTAATGCACCCCAGGATATCATTGGTCTTCTTGGCTACAAGGGCACATTGCTGGCTCAGGTACAGTTTGTTGTCCTCCAGGACCCCCAGGTGCTTTATAAGCTCTGCAGAGCTGCTTTCCACCAGGTTAGCCCCAGCTTGTACTGGTGCCTGGAGTTATTCCTCCCCAGGTGCAGGACCCTCCGTTTGCCTTTGTTGAATTTCCTTATGTTCCTCTCCACCCAACTCTCCAGCCTGCCCAGGTCTCACTGAATGACAGCACAGCACTCTGGGGTGTTGGCCACTCTCCCAGTTTTGTAACATCAGCCAACCTGTTGAGGGTACTCTCTGTCCCTTCATCCAGGCTGAACAAGACTGGATCCAGTCGTGACTCCTGGGGAACATCCCTAACTACAGGTCTCCAACTAGGCTCTGCATCACTGATCACCACCCTCTGAGCTCTGTCATTTAGCCAGTTCTCAATCCATATGACCTCCACTCATCCAGCCCACACTTCCTGAGCTTATCTACAAGGGTGTATTAGATGTATAAGGTTTTAGAAGCATCACAAGAAGGGTTTCAGTTCCAGTTCATCCCTGCTCCTACACATGTAGTTGGTTAAAATGCCTAAAATTTTCTGTGTGTTTCCTGGACCCGAGCAATAGTGTGGGGTATTTGGACATCCTGACAGGCACTTTCTTTTCCTTCAGGAACACACAGCCTCTTCATTGCTTTCCTACAGAACTGGATGTTCAGAAAATGGAAGATGCATTTCCAATTTGCAAACTGATTATTTAGGACCTGGTGTGGTGATGCATATTTGAATGCCTTAGTGTCACTTGAGGCACAGTAGAGTGTCTGACAAATCCCTGCAGAGCTGGTATATATTTCACACGACCTCTGTGAGACTGATTCACTTCTGGAGACTGATGGAGAGATGCCCTCCGTAACTCAGATAGCTCTAGATGTTCAATCATGAGCAAATGAATCAAGCCCAAGGACACTTAATTTGGATTTCAGCCCTCTCAACGCATCCACCAGTCTGAAATATTCCAACCATAAGAGGAGATGCTGACAGAAATAGCTCTGTACCTCCTCCTTAAATCCTCCAGCGGAGTGGAAAGAGGCACAAAAAGGAGGCAGGGATGGTGGAAGCAAGTCAGCATTGCTCAGTTCCAGGGACAGGCAGCAGAGTCTCTTACTTTGGGTAAAAATACACTCTGAATGACAAAACACAACATAACATGGACCTCCTTCTGTGAAGCCTCTTGAGAATAATAACGTGATCTCCTTTTTCTTATTATTTTAAATAGATTATTACACAGCCTTGACTTCCCTAACCTCTATAGCAGTATTACTCCACTAGGACAATAATAACCCGGTGGGAAATTATATTAATTCTATAAATAGTGAAAAATTGTGGATAACCAAAGAGGTTAATCCCGTTTAATCTTCAGTTTCTGTGCTAGTGTGTCATAAATCTGATGGTAAAGGCGAGGGACAGGATAGCAGAATAAAGTCCTGCATACAAAATGTAGTCATTTGAAAGTTTGCTTTAGCACTATAATGTTTCATAAAAGGCCAGTGAACTGACAATAATTGGAAAATAAGTACTAAAAAGAATAGTATTTATCTGCCCTTTCTGGCATGCTCACTTTGGATTCAAGAGCCTAGGGAAAGATAGAAATACTGCAGCCAAAATGCACTAATCATTTGTTTTCAGTACAAGAAAAAGGCTCCTCAAGGGGCAGCTAAAGTACTCAAAGGATGTACATTCTATAAATTCAAACAACCCTTAGATTACTCTGGCCATAGAAATGCAATACGAGGTAAAGTAGATACTGAAAACAAGTATTTATTCTCTGCGTGGTATTTTTTGTCTCTCACTGCTGCAAATATTATTCTTCTGACACCAGACACTGCATAATTTGACATTTCAAATGTATGGCACCGTCACAATGATACATGAGGAAACATTTACAGAACCTGGCACAAGAAGCAAAATTAATACTGAAAAGCAAATGATTTCCTTAGATTGCCTGCTATTCCTCAGTTTGCAGGGTAAATAGTCAGTGTAACAGTTAAACTTCAGAACACAAATAATTGATAGCTTTCAAGCAATGACTGTAGATATTTACCACCTACCTGTTTAACTACTTGGATTTTTGCCAGCAGCAATGTTATTTTGCTGCAGGCATGTCTGGCTATATGATCACTTGTGGTTAAAAATAATCATACACTGTGAATTCATTATGTTCTTTATGTAAAGGAATTATCTTTAAGACTTCAAAGAGAAAAGATTGCAAAAACACAACTGAAGAAAATAGTCTATGGAGGTCACTCAAGAGAAATTTAAAAAAAAAATGTGGAAAATTAACAGTGTGGAAAATTAACAGAGTATGGAAAATTAATATGTTCCCTTCCCAAAGCATTTGGTCTTCTTTTGGACATTTTTTAAAACAATTTGTGAAAGGATATTTAAGAAATACACTGAATGTTTTTCTAGGTTGTCTTGCATTTCTGCCCTCTCCACTCCCTTGGATAGCAACTCCTGCTTGTTCCGGACACATCCTCAAGCTCCATTTCCCTTAAGTTCAATCATATTAAAAGAGTTTTTCTGAAGGTTAAGAAGGAAAAAAAGCATATATCAACATTAAGGGAAGA
Source organism: Manacus candei (assembly GCF_025592945.1). Taxonomy (NCBI): domain Eukaryota; kingdom Metazoa; phylum Chordata; class Aves; order Passeriformes; family Pipridae; genus Manacus; species Manacus candei. Next base: position 30,061,218 of record NW_026138056.1, on the reverse strand, counting down.
GGAATAATCTAGAGTGTGAGTGTCAAGAAGGAATCAGAGAGAAACCAATCATGTCCTGAGTAGCAGGAGGACAGAAAAAAGAAAAGCTTCACTCTCTAAATTCCAACACTCCAACCAATCACTTCTAATAATATAAATCAGCAGAACAGATTATGCAAAAATTATGAAAACACCAGTAATATGTCCAATGACCTCATCACAGCTAATGTTTGCCTATGGAACACTTTGGACTACATTTTCAAATGGTAGTTAAAATGGATAGCTGCATTGCCAGGAACTAAGTACCAAATGATTCTTTTCCAGATCAGTATTTTAGGGCGACACGACAAAAGCCAGATTCCTATGGCCTTGAGCACTGCTAGATTAACTTTTTGAAGGTGATAAAAGGTCTGTAATCTCCACAGAGTGCAGCCGACTCAAAATTACTAAAACACATTGTTGCCTTATACAATCACAGCTAGGACTTTGAAACAGCTAGAAGGTTATCAGCCAAGATCTTCCTAATGTTAGATCGAGTCTCTATATACCTCCAGCCTTCTGGATGTAAAATTCTATTTGTTCAAAGGTGTTAGTATATATACTTGGTTGTAATAAGCTTTGAGAAGCTTTTGCTCATGTGTGACTCTGAATGCAGACTTCTCCAAATGAAGGAGGTCAGAGAACAAAGGCTACATACTCTCTTCCTATTTGTCTCATATTCAATCCCAAATTCACAAAATCCTGATGTCATTTCTAGGTTAATGCTAATTTATATTACTCTTCACTATATTTAGTTTTTCCTTAGCTAAAAACAAAACAAAACAACAAACACTGGGAAAAAGAATTTTTGTCATTCTCTAGACACTCAGATCTGCCATCAAGTATCAGACTGTGTTTTGAAATTTTGATAATAAAGAAAATAATCTTTCATTTAAATCAAGCCTCTTAAATGTCCCTTAGTAAGTTCTTTAAGGTTTTAATTTATATTTTTAGTTACTGCTAAAGAGCTCATTAACTGATCAATTCATTACATAATGACAATAACATAATTCATTTCTAAAGTGGAAACTAGAAGCAGAGTAAATCTCAACCACAAATTCCTAGTAAGTCCTAACTCTGAAAATGAAACCACATGGAGAAAAACTGGTTTTAGATAAAGAAGAAAAAAGATAAAGTCAGCTTACATTCCAGAGAGGAACAAAGCCACTTTACCTGGTCCCACGCTGAAGGACCTTTTACGAAGTCTCTAGACAGAGTCTTTTTCTTCCTGGAAAAGGAATGATCAATAAATATCATTTCTTTAGAAAAATTCTCTGTCTATAAGCAATTTCTCACCAAGTTGACAGTTTGGGGTTTTTTTAGAGTCCCAAATCAGAACTATTAGGCTGCATTGTAGTGAGAGCTGAGTCCTTCAGGAACACTTTCAAAGTCAAGTTATCCCTCACCTATAAGTTGCACCTAGGACTGACATCAAAGGGATTTAAGCTGGTAATAAAGGCTTGCATTTCCAGTTAGGTCCTGCAGCTTCAATGGCTCCCATGAGCTCCTGCCCCAGTCCTTTACTGAGACAGTGCATCAAGACAGTATTTGTTCTCTTCTTAACTCAGAAAACTTCCACATCAGCTTATCAGCAGGTCAGACTCCAGCTCAGGAGCTCAAGACTGACATGTCTTTGCAGATAATCAAGAGAAGTAGATGAATAAACATATGATATATATTCTTATTTTTGGCAGGTTGACAGTGTTTGGCACTGAAAAACAGAAGTGTTGTGGGAGGGAAAAATAAGACTTGTTCTCCTATGATGTCTTCAGGTCTCTATGATGTCATCGGGTGTTACGATTCATTACACTAAAAATATTATCCCAGATAAATAAGACTAACAAGTAATAATGCCAATTACACATCTAATGAGACTGAAACCATTACACTAAGTTTTCCATTATTATACAAGAAAACACCTTATATATGCAGTCACTGGATGTGTGACACAGTCCACATTGCAGTCCTGTCTAGAGCCAAGCAGCAGCACAGTGTTCAATCTGGCAGTCGCGTTGCCCAGCAGCAGAGTCAATAACATCCACATATGACTAAGAACTACGTTGCAGCATGCTGGAAGTACAGAGAAGGAGACTGAAAAAGGGATCTGTTCAAGATAGTGAGAGGATAACATTGGGAGATAGCAAGAACACAGACCAAGATAGTGTTTAGTGTATGACATATCCTAAAAAAATTATCGTAGTTCAAAGCTATGTTTTTGATACAAAATTGTCTGGTCTAAGTGAACAGTTTGTATTTTGCTGAGGGATAGATCATCTCATCATAATGCTCTCTTCTGGACATGGAAAGCAAAACCAGCAGCCAGCAACAGAAGAAACTGGTACAGTTTACATTGAAAGAATTCTGAAGCTGTCAGGAGAGAAGTAACATGCCCTCCTTCCTAGCACTGAAATAAGAAAACAAAACTTTGTAGTTTCCAAGGTGATATTGAAGGCCTAATATTTTGCATGTCTTTGGTAATCAATCACTTCCTTAAAACAATGGAAAATAACCGCCTAAGTGAATATAGGCAAAACTATGCACTTGGAATCATAACAATTAATAGCTTTCATAATAATATGAAAGAATAATAAACTCATTAATAACAGACACGAAGTAAAACTGATATGTTCAGCATAACTTACTTGATGTTGTTAAAGCCAAGCTGCATAAAAAAAAATAGATTTATGTATTCTATAGTATGAAAAATGTCAAATAGTATTGGGGAAAAAAGCTATATTCAGTCTTGTAGGAAGATGATTCGCCATCCACCCTTTGTAGTCACTGAAGTCAGACGCTTTCATTACCCATTATGCTGAGGACTTTTATTTTTCCCCTTTTGGTGAATAAGTGCTGAATTACCTGTATCACTGAGCCAGCTAAGTAAATGCAGTGGCTGCTGCTTGCCAAAAAAATCATAAAAAGTTTGTCTGTGAGGAACTCCAGACATTTAAATACATGGAATTTGCTTCTGCTAATAACAGAGATTTATATTGCATTCTGAGAGGAGTGTACACAAATTCTAAAAATCACTAGTTGATACTACATGCAAATAGACATGCTCAGTGAATGCTTGTGCTTTAAGACTCTTTCATAAGAAAGAAGCATTTAGCAATCTTCAGGGGCAGGGTCGATGAAAATGTGAAAAGAAATCGCTAGATGAGGACTTAAAATCTTCTAAAGTCTCAGGGTCCCATATTCCATATAGATTGGATTTTGAGTTGATAGTCATATGCTGTTCTAAACATCAAATTTACTATTTATATATAAAATTTAGTTTCACTTTTTCTCTAGCTTCCCTTTATTCTTAACTTTTTCCTTTTAATCAATTTACTCCACAGTAGTTTTAAGCACTGATGAAATCAGTATTTGATTGTTGTAGAAGAAATAAGTAGTTCACATTTTCCTAAAATTTTAATACAGCTGATTAATGCCAATAAGCTACAAAGTCATGTATTTAGTGTTTTCAAAGACATCAAAAAAAGTAAGCCCAAATAATTAATCCATTTGCTTGGTAACTGGAACGAGGACAGGCCATAGAGGCAGGTCAGATCTTCACAAAGCAAGATTCAGTCTTGGCTCAGTCCTGAGTATGCTGCAAATTAAGCTGCTGTTTTCCTTTGGCCTTCAGACAGTTTAAGGCCAGAAATGCAGATTTCAGTCATTTTTCAGTCTCTTGTATTGAACTTCATCAATTGTGAATTCAGAAGAATTCAAAAATAACTCAATCATTTCCGCTCAGTCAGATTTTGTCATCCTTTATGTTGGTGGAGCTGCTTGCCAAGTAAAGGACTGCATCATACATGGTATCTTTCTCCTCACAACTCGTGTACAGTCTGAAGACAAAAAAATCATTAGCAGCTAAGCCATGAATAAAACATCTCAGCTTTCAACTCACTGATGCAATAAATACATAACAAGGACTGCAACAATAGCTAAATGTATTATATATATTTTAAAAAAAAGCTAAGAAATCGACCTTTATTTTAAACCTCTCCATTTGGCACTATTCTACTGAATATCTTGCATAATTTCAGAACACAAACTCAGAATAAGATTCCCCAAATTGTTCTACAGATACAAAAGAAAACTGACTTCTATGCAACTGACTTTGGTTATTGGAAGTGAGGTGCTTGTAGACAGGATACTTCCTCTGACAAACCAAGCTGCAGTAGATTTTACAGAGGAAAAATGCTGTGCAGGAATGTCAGACAATTACAAGTGAGTAGTGATTTTAATTCTGAACAAATTGTAACACTTACAGCAGATAAAATTATCTATACAAATGGAAAGACTAAAGAAATTATTCGTATCAGAATATATTAAGTATAATTAGAAGTTTAGGTGGAATAAATGTACAGTGTGACACAAGAATGATAATATGCCCTTTCCTGTTTCATAATCTATTTTTCCTGCCCTCTAGGGATCTGATTACAGATATGATCTGGAAACAATGTCATTTTCCTCAGCATTTCCCAAAAACCAGCTCTCAATCTACTCAAAAAATGTTCAAAAATGGTCTGTTTGGTGGCTGAAGCCAAAAAGAATCACTTCCTGGGAGAGCACAGTTCTGTGTGCTCCCACCTTGTCTGTACAATCACTTCAAGAGATACCTGGCAGGTGCATGATGATGTAGCCACTCCCATTCAGTAGCCTGAAACTATTCCTCTGTCACTGCCAGGGTGTGCACCAAACTCAGGAACTCTGAAGAATTTTGTTCAAGTCAGACATGGTCTGTGGGGACATTTCAAGTCATCGATGCTTCTAGCTCCTAAAACAACTTTTGAGTTTAATTAAGTTTCTGAGGAAAATACACTTTATAATGCTCTCTTTAAACTAACGAATTTAATGTAACTTTAACCTACAAAAATTGACCAAGAAAAGCCCTGTTTTGATCTTCTTTTTTTTTTATTCCTTGATGTTACAAATAAAAGTGTTTTTAACTGGTTCAGTCTCAAGGTAAATTCAATACTTCAACAATACTCCTCAGAAATTAACTACAGTGACAAAATCAGCATGCACTGCATGTATTAAAACACCACTGAACTTCCTAAATGGAAAGGAAAAACTTTAAGATTTCATTGATTCACAGGTACATTCACTGAAAAAAAAGGAAAAAAGATAAAAATACTTTCTGTGAACTGCTGCTATCTACTGGAAATTTAATAGAAAGGCATTTGTTATATATATGGCTAGATTAATAGTCAAACCCAGGAAAATAAAGCAGCATACTCCCTACAATACTACCCATAAAATGCGCCCTGCTAACTTGATCTAATAAAGATCTAGTTGTAGTTACTTATGCAATTGTTTCAGCTAGATTCATATATTGATTTCCCTCAACTCTTAGCTTTGTGGGATTTTTGAGTTTTTCTTTTTCTTAAATGATCTCAGATGGTTTATTCCCCCATGTCACCTTCTCATCACTTTAATAAACAAGCTGTTATTTATACTAAGTAGTTCAGATCCTCAGACTTGGAACATGCCTCTTCTTTTATAAAACCCTGAATATCAAATATTTCAGCACATCGCTGAGGTGCTACTTCAAATACCAAAAGATGTACTTCACCAAACTCCAGCTGTCTAAAAGACCAACATCAAGTTCAATGTAATCATTGAGGTTTCTTCATTGCAGTCAACGGAGAAAGAGAGCTACTTCCAGAGCGTGATTTATCTCATCTATTCCAGAAGAGATAAAATATTCACTGGAAGTAACCTGCCTCTCTCCTTTTGGGGCAACCCACAAAACCAGTCCAGAGCTGATAGCTAACCTTCTAACACTTTCAGTTAAATGAGATGAATCCCACCCTTACAGCCTAAGGCTGTATGTAGTTACCAAAAAAAAAAAAAAAAAAAAAAACAAAAAAAAAAAACAGAGAATGCTCCAGGATTTTGACTGCTAAGCTGGGATCCTCCTGGACTTTGCTCTGTTTTCCTTTCTGCAGAAATCAGAGCAATGGGATGCAAGGAGAAAGCAGCCTCATCCACTTCAGGGTCACAGCCTGAATAGGAGCCAGCACCTCCGAGAGCACCTCAATAAGATTAGTAATGGCAGTTTATAGCTGTACAACCTTTCACTGCTGGAGAGGTGCCTACTCAGCAGTGCTGCAGAGAGAACCCCAAGGCTCCTTGGAACAAGCCAGTTCAGAAGCAAGGAAGCTGCCTTGACCCAGCCACGTGTATCAGCTTTTCATCACAGCTAATTTGCTACCTTAATTCAGCACACTGTCCTTGTTTCTGGCACAGTACCTGGTTCAAAGCCAGCTTGGTTATATCTGCATTATAGATACAGCCAGGACGCCTGGGAACTCAAACAGACTTTACTTGTTTGCACTTTAAAAGTTGTCTCTGCAACTAAAGGATTGGAAACACATTTTCCCCACAGGAAAACTTATTTTCTGGAGCATAGTTCAGGCTCAGGGAAGATAAAGGAGGAGACTAGTACAAGGGCAAACCCTGAACTACAGGGCTAGAGACAGTCTACCAAACCACAACAAACAAAAAATATTTCCATATTCAGGAACCTACATGACTCCAAGGACAAACTGTTCCCAGTGCTTATGTACTCAGATAAGCTTATAGAGTAGAGGTGGAAAACAAGTGTCCTTTTCTATCCCTTCAAAAATTTTGAATGGGAAAATTTTCAACCACATGTTATAACCAAGTATTATGCAAACATTTTTTATCTATGTTTCAATTAAGGGGGTTTGACCGGGCAGTCTCTTTGTCCCGGCAGTGACAGAGTTGCCCCGGGAAACAGCTCCACACTTAGGTCTGGGGTAGCCAAGGCATGGGCTGAGAGTCACCAGAACGTGACTATCCCATTTTCCACTGCTTGATTTTTTCTAAAAACTGGTAAAAATAGTAAAATTAACTAGGGGCTCATCTGACAGTCAGTGAATACAGTGCTCAGTGGTGAACAGACTGAAGCCTTCACCAAAGCCTGATCCTGCATCAGTGAGAGCCTGTCTGACCCTACCTGGAGGATTACACGTAAACTTTGTAAAAATACCACTTGTCTGCAACTACCTCAGAACCTTTGTTTATCCTGGGCCCCTGAGATTAAAGCAGCAGGTAAGCAAGGAGCTGGGGGGGTTTTTTCTCTTTTTTTCTGCATTTTACCTACTTTTCTTGGGTCCACAGTCTGCTCATACATGCACTGGAGAGCAATGGTATTGACTTCCCCACAGAATTAAGGTCAAAGTGAGGAGCTGCTATGGCAAAGCCCTTTCCTTCCAGCCACATCCCTGCACCACAGCCTTTGATCTTGACACAAAACACAAACACCAAGGTCACACCTGTGCTGCAGGAACACTTTGGAGCAACAGCAGCTGCATGCAGCACAAGCCACAAGTAGCCAAAAGCCTCAGCGGGACATCGGGCAAAGAAGGATTTCCAACCACAAAGCAGGAACTGAGCAATGTGTTTCCACACCACACGTGCTTGCTGGAAGAAATTATGGAAATCAGCTGCCATTTGGTTTCTGGAGCTCTGAAGACAGGGAAGTTTGAAGTGACTCATATTTATTCAAGCAATACCTAAGAAGAGTGAGAACTAACATCAGCACACCTACCATCAACCTGTCTGGTATACACACTGTATGCCTTTCCCACACATCTTCATCTCTTTCTTTATTGGATTTAGCCTGAATATTTTCTGGGAATGGAAACTTCTGACTCACACTTTACACTGAAAGTCAACAACGCAATGAGTTTTTGTGCTCATTTTGGCTGGGGTAGAGTTTGGCTGGGGCTATGTTTAGCATTTGTGTTTAAACAGCATTGATAATTCGGGGCTAGTTTTGTTATTACTGATCAGTGCTTACACAGTGTCAAGGCCTTTTCTGCCTCTCACACCACTGAGGGTGCGTGAGGAGCTGGGAGGGGAAACAACCAGGACAGCTGAACCCAACTGACCAAAGGGATATCCCATACCATACAACATCATGCTCACATACAAAGTTGGGGGAAGAAGGAGGAAGGGGGAGAACATTTGGAGTGATGGTGTTTGTCTTCCTCAGTCGCCATTACATGTGATGGAGTCCTGCTTTCCTGGAGATGGCTGAACACCTGCCTACCCATGGGAAGTGGTAAATGAATTCCTTGGTTTGCTTTACTTTTGTGCACAACTTTTGCTTTAACTATTAGACTGTCTTTATCTCAACCCACAAGTTTTCTCAATTTCATCCTTTTGATTCTCTGCCCCATCCCACTGGGGTGAGTGAGCAAGAGGCTGCCAGCTGCCAGCTGGGACTAGACCACGATACCTTTTTTAGGGTATTCATGGGCAGACATCAGAATGACATGGAACTTAACTTTGATATGCATATATTTTGTCAGTTTCTGAGGGTAAGGAGCAGCCTACTATGTCTACATTACGTAAGGTCAAAAGCCATACTTCCATAGTCCTGTTCATGGTTATGCAGAAATGAGATCTACATTCCTCCTTCTCATAATCCCCTAAGTACAGGAAGAAACAGACTCTTGGCATCACCTTTACAAAAAGCTCTAGAAACAGTGACTGGGACTGACAGGAGCATGCTTTCTGGCAGTCTCCAGCTGGCATGGAAGCTATTGCAAATATAAAACACTCAGTTTTAACCTTCACATTGCACTACCGCCAATAATGGTAACTGAGAAATCCTCCTTTTTTTTCCCTTTCCACATAGCAGAAGAGAATCCAGACCAGAAAGATTTGATCCTTTGTCCATCAGGAACAAAACCAAAATTTGCTAGAAGTAGATGAGGGCTTTTCATGGTTCACTGAAGTTATATCTGTGCAATAAAACTAACTACCTTTGAATTCTGTATTCTAAACATGATTTGGTATGATATGAAAAAGAACAAGCACTTTCTATGGGCTTCTGAGCAGAGTAAACACATGCTGTGAGCTTCCCTTTTCACCGTCACAAAAAAATATACTAGTCCATTCACTGACATCCATTACTGAATATGCATAAGTTCTTAACAAAATTTACCTTGCTGAAGTCTGATATGCTATGTCAATGAAATCCCAGTGCAGTTTATCTAGGACCTGTAAGAAAGGATTCTGAGGTATATTAGCATGCTGCTGACTCTCAGCACAAACAAAATCTCAGTCACTGAACAGAGTAGCTCTGTCTCCCAGTACAGTCTTGGAAATAAATGTCAGGCATACTTTCATCTGTACTCAAATCTGAATCAAGTTGTCTAAAGGGACAACATACCCTTTCACATACCCGCTCATCTAGATGGAAATACTTTCTACATCGTACATGAGACTGGGAAAAGAAACCAAGAAGAAATTAATTCATGCTCTGAGAGAAATTCTTTTCTGTTTTTAATTTATGCATTTGCACACATTAATCTCTCTGCCTTGTTTAAAATGTCTGATGGAAACTGGCTTCACAGTTGATGCCACATCTTGATCTCATGGGACATAAGGAGAGAACAGTTTGAGCTACAAATTAAAGTGCAATTAAAGTTAGTTACATCATGCTTTAATTTTTAGTCACCCAGCAGGATCAATCACACACAGTTTATACTGGAAAAGAAACACCAAGAAACACAGGTAAAAAATGATGCAACTAAAAAAAAATAAAGAGAAGCTTCAGTACCTTTCCAACCAGTTTGGGAGGGGGGGGTGTGATTCTCCATAAGAAAGGTAAAAAGTAGGTGTGTTTATTGTCTTCCAGGATTCCTAGCTGCACACACAGAATTGATCCAAATTAGAGTCAATGCACACAGTCCCTGAAGAAAACACTTGGCTGTGCCGACTATAACTCAGATTTTTTAAAATATGAATACTAATAAGATTTTTTTCAGAAGAGATAGAGAGTTTGTTATAGTCTCTTCCATGTATAACTAAAATATTAGCAGGGTTTTTTTTAATTCTTTTGCAATTTGGATCATTCTAATCCTCACAATAATGACATGGCTCCTTCTAATCATGCGTTAAGGAAAAATGTGTGTTTATCAATTCATATTTCTTACAGCATAATATGAATCCTAGCTCCCCAACATTTGGGAGAAATGCCTAAGAGCAAGCATTTTGTTTGTACACAATTTGATTAAAACTTGATATGGTTTGAAGCTGGCTCCCTGCCAAGTCTCCAAACCTTACCACCAGAGTTCCCCCCCCCCCCCCTCAAACCTCAGGGAGAAGAGGGAGAAAAAACGAAAGAAAACCCGAAACGAGAGAGAGACAACCAAAGTGATATATATAAATATATTTACACTTATATATAATTAAAAATAAGGAAAAGGGAAGGGGGAAGGGAAAAGGAACAAAACCAAAATATTATATATATAAATATCCCAATTAGCAGCCCAATATCTATCCACTAAAAGAGTTAACAAAGAAATAGCTCACTACTCTCCTGGGACAACCGAGGGTCACTCCGGAACGATCGCCGGCAACCTCCGTCTCCCAAGGTCGACAAGGCCCAACCAGGCCTCGCTCCCCAACACGGCAGACTCAACAGCAGGGAACCTGCACCTCCAAGCCGCCGGAAGGAAAGAGAACGAAAGCCTCTCCTCCTTTCTTCTTATATCCCAGCTTACGTAAAAATCGTAGGGAATACTGGGTAAATCTGGACCCTTCCTTGGTTACAAACTGGTCACCAAGGAAGGCCTAGCCCAAACCACCACAAAACTAAACATAATGCAACTGCTCATAGGTGATGAGACAGCTAAAACAATCTAAAACCCTTCTGAGTACTGGGGGGAGAAAGGGGATTCAAAATGCAAAATTAGTTTCAGAGTTAAAAATGAAATTATGGGAGCCATCCAAACATAGTGTAAATGCCACTGAATGTTAAGCCAAACAGATAATCTTCTCCCTAGGGGCAAAAAAGTTTTAAATTAATCTTCAAGCATGGGATTAAGTCAGTAAAATTACAGTCTACCCTCTGTTCCATGAACTACACTCATAAACAGTCCAATTCTGCAAAGAAACAGGTTATCCTCCTTTCACACTGATGAAAAATAAAGCCCACAATGGATTCCAGGACTGCATCTAGTGTTGTTATTCATACCACCTTTTGTAATAAGGAAGCATTCATACTCATAGCCAAATACAGACTCAAAATATACTTTTTTTTTGCATATCAGGGCTAAACATGGTAAAAAAATCTCTTTTCAGCAGAGCTCTTTCTACCACAGCGAAAATTTTAGTTAAACGATGGCAATCCTCAGAGCATTCACAGTCAGCACTGACTGGCAAAGAGACCAGACCAGATCTGACTCCTAACTGGGCTGTTGGGCTTACCATTAGTTTAGCCAAGAAATCACTGTCTCAATTTCTCAGACAGTCTGACAGTACCTGCTGACTTCTCCTTTGCAGGACAGTAGGACAAAGTCATTCCCAATTTAATAGGATTGCATAGCAGTTTCACATGCAATCCTGGCACAATTATGATGAAATCAAGGAAACAGACCATAAATGAATCCTTTAGCGTGAGAAATAGCAACCTCAGCCTATCCTCCAGACATGCCATGGTAGCAGAACTGATGTAGGTCCACAGTGCAAGGGAACAATCTGAATAGATTATTTAGCATGTAACTGGATAGAAGAATGGACAGTAAGGTGAAAGCTATGCAATAATCTAAAAACAAGAAAGCATGCCTCCATCACTGAAAAATGTGAAAGCCAATGTAAATGTTTTACTATAGCATCCCCGTTTTATAATGTTCAGCCCACTCATAACATAGAAAAAAACTACTGTGAAATCATTCAACAGACCAAGACTGTAAGAATTCAAAATCATAATTAGGATCTGCAAAATATGACTAAGAATATCACTATTAAAAAATTTCCAAAGTATGATATTAAACATACATACTATTGTTGTGTCAAGAAAGTGAAACATTCTTATCTGTGTAGTATCTCAAGTAAACAGAGAATAACATGAAAGGAAACTGACAAAACCTTCCAAGTATAAAATTTAGTCCAGAGATATGCTTTTATTATTTTTTTATTTCTTGCAACCTGTTAGTAAGTTTTTGATTTTAAAATAAATTGCCTTTGAACTTGACTCCATCCTTTCACTTCAAGAAAAATGGACAAGAACAGTTCAACAAAAATTCCTTTGCACTTGCAAAGTATACCTTCTCCTTCAGCTAGAATCCATAAGAGGGCATTTTCTTTATGTCAAATTTTGCCACAGAAAAACAATTCTAGCTCAATTATTTTAATTTCTCTTCTCACCTACTTGACCAGTTCAAATTATACAACTGGCAAAACTGAGAGTCTTATTAACTGAGCTGCAGCTTCGTTCATTCAAAGGCAGCTGGTTGCAATAGGCATCTTCCACAACATGCCCAGAAAAGGAAAGAAACCTTCACATTTTGTTGGGGAAAGTCAGACTGCAAAAGTTTTAGAGAGAATTTAAACCGGTAGGAATAATGTTCCATTTCGTCAGATGCATTCCACATTTTTAAACTGAATGGCAGAGATGCAAACTAAGGATTTCTTCCTTGTTGCCTGCCAAGCAAGTCAGGCCTTCAGCCCTTTCTTTTTACTTGTCTACTTAATGAACGGCAACACAACACAAAATCTCTGATTCAGCTCTGAGCCTATTTACAATCCATCAGTCCAAGAAAGAGAGTAGATCCTGAGATTTTTGCTAATAAGCTAAGTTCAAAGTAAACCCATCCTTGTCTTTGACATACAGACATTAGCAGAGGCATCATTTTCCAAGGGTAAATACAATGAAACATTTTTTTACATAACTGGTGAAGCTGCAATGACTCCTACATACCATATCAGCAAGCCTAAACACCCATCTTAAAATTTCCAACTTTTAAAATCACAAGTTATAACACATTTTCACCTCCAAAGAGTCAGCAGATGCCTAAAAAAAAATTCAGTTGATTTAAAGACACAGGTCAGAGGCCATCTTCTCAGGTAAAAGGATGTACTAAGAAGGTAGGTGAAAAAAATGTTAAGCTTAATCTAATTTCTGACAAAAGCTCTTTTCAGACAGAGACTTCCAGAATGAGCCATTTGTACTTTTGTGCTGAAAACATGTCTTAGAATTGTTTGCCTCTTAAGATGGCAGGTGAAGAATGACCTAATAGAAGAGCCAAATGGCAAATGTGTTGTTGACCTCTGAAAAGAGGGACAACTATGTTTAAGTCCTTGTTCTAAGCTAAGGAAAGCAGAGAATCAGACTTTTATTTACCATGATGTACTTATTTAGTGCCCTAAATACCTGTTTCTGTTCCAATATAGCAGGTTTCCATCTTTGTGTTCATTATTTTCTAGCAAATTTCAAAGTATCTAAAGTTTTCTTTATGTTAATTCAAGACCAACAAGAAAAGCTCATTTCAGATACTGTTCTGTGCACCCAGAAGCTTTGCAAACCCACCTCATAGCTTACTATGCCACACTCAGCTCTGGCATAAGCAATTCTATTGACTTGCACAGATTTGTGCCTAATTTCTCAAGGTCTAATTTAACACTGATCTCTAAAATGCTCTTGAGCAGACCTCAGAGCTGCTTCCATTTATTATTTTGTACCACAAGCAACTATTCCACTATTCAGCATCAATTTAAAATCAGTTGCACAGCACCACAGTCAGTCAGTTATCTAAACATATGTCAGATAGGCAAGGCTCAATTACACTGGAGGAGTGAAGAATATACAGAAGAGATTCATCACCAACTCAGATGAATACCAATAAAAGATGTGATCAGCAAGGTACTGCACAGAATACAAGAATGTGGACACATTTTGTGAGTTAGTTCTCTTGTATTCCATTAAAACCAACCTTTAATCATTTATTTTTTCATATTGATGAATTGGGTGAACAAGACAAGACTTTTTAAATAGTTTAAGTCTGTGCATGATCTAGTCCATAAAAATCAGTGAATGTTTTTGTCTTGTTCTTGACAGACTTATTCCAATGACAGACTCTAGCCAACACCTAGACTACCTGGTAAATTTTGTCTTGGCCAAAAAGACATTTCACTGTGAACTTCTCCACATGGATTTTTCTTACCCTCCCTCTGGCCCACCGGAGCAGCCCTGGCAACACAGCAGGTTCTGAGCACAGGACAGCAGATTGCATGGCAGCATGGCAGACCCAAACTTGGCATACAGTTTTCTGCAGAGCAGACCTTGGCAAAACCACACAGCAAGTCACCAAGGATGGACTGAGGAGCACCAGAATAAGGACAGTTCAGTGCGACCGAAAAAGAGGGTGGAAACTGTGATTTTGTTCCCCGCCAGGCACTGTGACACCTTAGAGTTGTTGTGCAATAGATCAGGAATCTTGAATGAGTCTTGAGAACTCATTAGGTATATGATATACTTATTAGATACCAAGAGCAATGGGAGAAATGTGCTGAAGGAATATCCCTCTTGACAAAGAGCAAGCCAATGGAAACAAAAGGAAGGTGAATAGGACTCCTTTCCTCTCATTTCAACGTCCTCCCATGAGGAGTTCTTGGGTTTTAGAAGTGTTTGCATATTTATGCTCCTTATTTGATAGATGCAAAGACAGCTGGAGCTATGAATTCTTCTTTATAGAATGGGATTCAATTTTGTGACACACACAAATGCAAGTGAAAATGAAAGACTTTGGATCATCCATTGTCAGTCAAAGCCTCAAATCAACTGTATTTGTACAGTGGCTTGGTTTTGTTCTTTCTTTTAATTTAAGGGCAATAAAAAGCTTTTCTTCTAGATACAATAATATGCAAAGCTTTGGAGCTCTGCATCCAAATGAGCTTTTAGCAGTGTAAGCATATATTCATCTTTTATTACTCCTTTTATTACTACCACTATTACTATTATGTGCTTTCTTTCCCAAAGCTTTGTTACCTGGGTGAGTTCTATCCTTATCTATCATTGGAATAATTTATCACTCCCTTAACCATGGGAAAACGAGAAGTTTCCTTTTCTTCTTCCTTGAATGTTATCTGCCCCAAGACAAAATATAACACCTGCTGTTTTCTATCACATACTTATGAATAGAAAAAAATAACACTGTATTTGATATTGTATCTCTTTGTGAATAAGTCAGACGGTTATATTTTTCCATGGAATATACAATTAGCATACACACAAGAAAAATAAAACAAAAGGATCAAGCTAAATCTGGTTTTATAAGCAAAAGGAGTAGTGAATGTAAAAATGGGTCACTTTACAGGGTCTCCTGGTTCTATAGATCTGCAGACAAGCTTCTGATAGTTACTGGGAGCTCTGCTGGGGTTGACAGGCAGAAGCAGGGACTGCTGGTGGGATGTAGTACCCAACCCCCCTTGTGGTGGGGACCTCAGCCCTGCAGCTCCTGCAGATGAGCCGGCCTTTGGGCTCATATATGCTCACTCATGAGTGCTCGCTGGTTGGGATGCTTGTCTCTCTCCATTTGTGGACTCCATGATCTTACAGAACTTTTCCAACTTAAAGGACTTTATGAGTCTGTGATTACACAGTATCCAGCACCCTCTGTAGCAGGAAGCAGGAGAAGCAATTTAATAGATACCTAATAAGCAGAAGAACTTTGATACATTCTGCATCCAGCTAGGGATGCAAGCCTGTGCCTCTGTGCACTTTCTTCAACACAGAGACACACTCTGGTGTCCTACAAACATTTGCTGGCACTAAGAGTCCTTGTGTCTGACATATCAGTGCCATTGACATCCTTGAACAGATGCATTTATTCCAGAAAAACTGCAATTTTGCAGAGAACAATGAAAGCAGCCCATAATTTTTCTGTTACAAACTGTACCCACAGCAAGAGCACTTTGATGGCAGAGATCAGCACAACCACCGCAGCAAATCCATACCAGCGCTATGTCTGGCCTGAGGTCCTGCAGCTTGACCCCTCTTTCCTCTCCAGCTTTTACCTGTCTGGATTACAACCTTTTACTTTCTCTTACAGCTTTTTCCTTCAACTTTGATCATCAATTTCCCTGCGGCACAAAGGATGCTGAGGCAGAGTAATGTGCACAAAGATTTATCAGCAGGACCCACTGCCGATGACTTGCATTGACTCTAATAGACAAAGTAATCTGAGGGGAAAAACAAAAACAAAAGCAGAGAAGGGCAGAGAAAAGAGAATAGGAGAGGGAAAAATGCAGAGAGGAGGAGGAAAAACTCCCTGGAGGCTAGTCAGTAAGGACAGCCATGGGGTCCCAGGTGAGCCTCATCCTCCTGACAGTATCTCCAGTGATGATGATGAAGGCAGAGAACTTTTCCCCTCATCCTAAATGTTTCACTGAAACCCACTCAAACTCCCTATGGATTGTTCCTGCTTATGATGGTGTTAGCACCAACCAGAGTACCCACACTGATTGGTAAGCTTTTTTCCACATGTATTATTGGACATTTATTAAGCATTTAGATGACTATCATCTACTTGCTGTATGAAGTGTTTGATTTCTCTAATATAAATTAAAATCTGTTCATAATTTAGTAATTGCAATTATTTCACAGTCTTTCCTAGTGTAGCTCTCAACTTGTACAGAGTTAGCAATGCCAGAACTAGGCATATATCTGCAGATTAAAACAGAACTGAGTTTTCTGATTTCCAAAGACTAAAACCAGAATTTGTACCATCCTACCCTTGAATTAAACTAGTAGGCTCACTACATTACTGGTTATCACAAGTAGGGCAAGTTTATGTCAGAAAACAGAATCTAAATCAGCAGGGGAATCTCAGTAAGAAGGCTGAGGACTGAATGCACATGGTGAGTAAATTATCCTCTCATCTTCCAAACTGCTCCCTCTGGATCGCATTATTGATATGCATTAGTTGTGTGCACCAGCACAGAAAAAAACTGAGGCATATTTCTGAATGATAAATGATCACTTTATCAAGAAGGGATAGGTGGACTATATAGGATAGCAGCAGCTAGAGAAATAAAATAAATTGTCAAATAAACAATTTTTGAACTTCATTTTACTTCCAAGGATTAATTCTAATCTCTCCATTTGGATTCTGTCCTCAGCTTCCATTACAGCAAGGTAAACTCACAAGTGCTTGTGATATGTGCAACCTCGCTGGGCCACTGCCCATGTTTCTCTGAATAAAGAGGGGATTCAATTACTAGCATTCAACTCCTAGGTTAATAGGAGAAAAAAGAGGACAGAAAAATTATTTGTAAAGTTCCAGAAAACCCACTGAATGTCCAAGACAGCAATCCAAGTAGTTACTTTCTAGCATAACCTATGATTATGTGATTAAGTCCACCTATCAACATTGTAGGCTGCTAAATGTACTGAGAACCCACCACTGAACCTGAAAGTGAAGATCCAGGGCAAGACAAAACAAGGCAGACAAGCACAAGGACTCCGCTTCAGTCCCTAAAAAAGTTACAAGTGATTTACTGCTGTTGGCACGGGAGGAAGACAGGCGGCGGGCCAGCAGACAGGGCACCCAGGAAGGGTGGTGACAGACAGGCAGTGGGGCTTTCAAGATGCCCACTTATCCCACAGAAGAAGGGAAGAGAGGTCAGTGAAGTCCATTCACTGGGAATCATGTCTGTGCTTATCTGGCAATCCAGCCATGCAAAGCACATGCCCCTCCCCAGGAGCAAGGCCTGTAATATCAGTTTTCCCCCGGGGTGCTCCTTGACTCCTCTGTGGAAGATGAGTGGCAATGCCAGCAGTAGACTGGCAATTAGGACAACCCTGTGTGTCCTATGGGTTTCCTAACTTCCCAGATGAAGGGTCCCAGTGTAACTGAACTCCAGCAACCCCTGGAAATGCTAGACTCCCTATGCTGTCAGTGGAGAGAGGAGATAGGAAGATTAGATCCTCTTTCAATGCTGGTGGTTTTGCTTTTGCCAGTTTCAAGACATTTCCAGACTTCTTCAAAATACTCAACGACCATTTCCAAAGTGGTGATACTTGTAAATATTGGTCTCCTGGGTTTCTTCTAAACAACCCAAACTAAACCTGCTAAAACAGTGTTCTAGCAACTAAAAGTGTTTAACAACTCTTTTCTTTCTTGAATAATATATGAACTTCATTTGGAAAAGGAATGAAAACAAAGCAAAAAATAGGGCAGAAGAGTAATTTCAGGAAGCTTGTAACAAAAAGCAAGTCTCTCAGCTCCCACAAACCTCCATACATAATAAAAGCACCAAATCACACACCATGGCAATAGAATAATTTTCCCTCTCAGTTTTTATTAGTGGTCAATAACTTATTTCAGGCATTTCTAAAAACTCGACTGTAACAATTTTGAAAATATATTATATTGTTAACTAGAACGTGACTTGTGTGACATCTTTTACGAAAAGCAGTCATTTATTAGAACAAAATATAGAGAAGGGATAACACATTCATATTCCATGAGGATGTACTGCAGTTACAGACAGGACAATCATCCTGTACTTTAAAGTTCACCATTACAAAAGTTGGATATAAACTAGAAAGTGTCACCTAGTTAGAAACTTCTATAAAGGAAGTCTTGAAAAAGAATAAACATAAAACTATTTGCAGCAAGCCTCCAGGTCTTACTTAGATGTGCACTAACCTTTGAAGAATCAATCTACCCATAGTCCTTGGTCAAATTGTGCTAGTGCTTAAAACTAACAGACCCTTGCTAAAACTATGTGATTTAAATTGTCCTGGGTTATCTTTTCAGATGACCTCCCACTGCACAGCACCACAAGAGTGAATTGGTTTAAAGCACGTGACATCCTCCAAGTACAAAGTTACTACCAGAGCCTTGCTTCTGACCCAGAAACCGACTGCATTTTTGTTACAGAACAGATGGTAGCAGGAAATCAGCATCAAAGCATGCATCTTACAACTGGCATTTAGCATTGTTTCTAGTTTTTAAATGCGGTTTCCCTCTAAAAGAAAAAGAAAAAAGCCATCAAAGAGTTGTGAGAATTACATTTTTGCCTTCTTTTATGGCTTTGCAGGTTAAATATCTCAATATACCAGCAAAAGGGCTTTTTCTTCTAAATCTCAGGCCTACAAATTCACTCTGGGGAACAGGAAGTCAAGCTGGGCTGTTTCCATTTTAAACATTAGTACCAGAAATAAAGGCTTCACAAGCCAAATTTAACTCTCAGTTGTGCTTCTGTAAATTCCCTACTTTTAAATCAAGCTTTTACTTTTGAACACCACATCAGGTTAATTGTCTTAAATGGTTTACAGGGCAAATATTTAAAGTTTTTGGAGTTGAGTTTGGAGGGATAGAGGTTTATCAGAGCACTGCTGATGCGGAGACTTGGGACCCTGGTCACATTTCAAGTATCACCTCCTAAGGTCACAGGAGCAGGCAATTCCCAAATGCTGGATGTCAAGCAGGGAAGGCAGAAGGCCAATTTGGCTGAGCAAGGATCTTCTCTTGGAAATAAGGTAAAAAAGGAAGGTGTATGCCCAGTGGAAGCAAGGTCAAGTGACATGGGAAGTATTCAGAGATGCTGCTTGCCACTGTAGGGAGAAAATTTGTGCAGACAAAGCTCAACTGGAGTTTAAGCTGCCAGAAATGTGTGGGACAATAAAAACATTTTTTCAAATACATTAATGGCAATAGGCAGAGCAGAAATATCTTCGTCCCATTCCAGGATGAGGATGGTCACCTCACAAACAGGGACAGAGACAAGGCAGAGGTGTTTAACGCTTTCTTTGCCTCTACCTTCAACGCGGATGATGGACTGAGGGGGTCTCAGTGCCCTGAGCTTGATGACCATGACTGTGAGAAAGATCAACTCCCAGTAGACCCTGAAATTGTGTGGGATCTGTTGCTCCAGCTGGACCTCAAAAATCTATGGGGCCTGATGGGATTCATCCCAGAATCCTCAAATAGCTAGCTGATGTCATTGCACAACCCCTCTCAATGATTTCTGGGCAGTCTTGGGAATTCAGAGAAGTCCCGGCTGGCTGGAAGCTGACGAACATTGTCCCAAGTTTCAAGAAGGTAAAAAAGGAGGGCCCCAGAAATGACAGGCCTGTCAGTCTCACTTCATTGCCTGGTAAAGTTACGGAGAAGATTATTCGGGGAGATATTGAAAAACACCTGAAGGACAGTGCAGTCATTGGTCACAGCCAGCACGGCTTCATGAGAGGAAAGTCCTGCTCAGCAAACCTGATTTCCCTTTATGACAAGGTAACCCACCTGGCTGATCAAGGGAAGCCAGTTGATGCGATCTTTTGGGATTTCAGTAAAGCTTTCGATACTGTCTCTCACAGGATCCTTCTGGACAAAATGTCCAGCACACAGTTGGATAAACACATCATGTGGGGGGTGAGCAATTGGTTCATGGGTCAAGCACAGAGGGTAATAGTGAATGGGGCAACATCAGACTGGCAACTTGTCACTAGTGGGGCTCTGCAGGTCCCATCTTAGGCCCTGTGCTCTTCAAATGAATGACTTGGGTGCAAGACTGGAAGGGATACTAAGCAAGTTTGCAGATGACACAAAACTGGGAGGAGCTGTTGACTCCCTCAAAGGCAGGGAGGCCCCACAGAGAGACCAGAACAAATTAGAGGACTGGGCAGTCACCAACCACATGAAGTTCAACAAGGGGAAGTGCTGGATTCTGCACCTGGGACAGGGCAACCCCAGAGGTACATACAGCCTGGGCAATGAGATGCTGGAAAGCAGTGCCATGGAAAGGGTCTTGGGGGTCCTGGTCAATGGCAAGTTGAATATGACTCAGCAGTGCCCTGGCAGCCAGGAGGGCCAACCGTGTCCTGAGGGGCATCAGGCACAGCATCGCCAGCCGGTCGAGGGAGGGGATTGTCCCACTCTGCTTTGCACTGGGGTGGCCTCACCTGGAATATTGTGGCAGTTTTGGGCACCACAATCTAAGAAAAATATTAAGCTATTAGGGAGTGTCCAAAGCAGGGCAATGAGAATGCTGAAGGGTCTAGAGGAGAGCCATATGAGGGGGAGTGGCTGAGGTCACTTGGTGTGTTCAGCCTGGAGGAGTCTGAGGGGAGACCTCATTGCAGTCTACAACTGTCTCGTGAGGGGAAAATGAGGGGCAGGCATTGATCTCTTCTGTGTGGTAACCAGTGACAGGACCCAAGGGAATGGCCTGCAGTTGTGTCAGGGGAGGTTTAGGTTGGATACTGGAAAGAGGTTCTTCACCCAGAGGGTGGTTCGGCACTGGAACAGGTTCCTCAGGGAAGTGGTCACAGCACCAAGCCTGCCAGATTTGAAGAAGCATTTGGACAATACTCTTAGGCACATGATGTGACTCTTGGAGATGGTCCTGTGCAGGGCTAAGAGTTGGACTCAATGATCCTTTTGGGTCCCTTCCAACTCAGCATATTCTGTGACTCTTGGTATTGTCCTAACAAGGGTCTCTGCTACTGGTCAGCCCCACTCTGCACACTTGCTTGAGTCTCTGAACACAAGTGGTTGCCATGTCTGCTTATTAGTCTTTGAATTCCTTTGGCCCTCAGACTGCTGACTCGAACAACTCTTCTTCACCTTTTTTTCCCTGAGGAATAATGTGGCTGATATCCTCAGTAAGTAAGATTTTCCCTGAAGACAGGTTGCAATTGAATAAGTGGGGAACTGAACATCTTTTTAGTCCAGAGATAAATACCAGTGCTTCTGCCCTCATACAGCAAAACATACTGGCTGTGAGGCAGTGTAGCAAAGCCCTGCAGCCATGCCTGCCCTGCTAGGTTCCTGCAGAACTAAAGGGCAGACTAAAGCACAGCACATTCCCTGCGCCACGCTCTGCACACTCATACTGCCCCGGTCACTTGTGCCACAGTGACATATTTCCCATAAGGACATGCTGACCACAGTATCGGTCTTTCTGATCTACATATGGCCATAGTTCAAGACTGAAAGTCACTGTGACCTTTATGGCAAGAGGCAGACAGCAAGTAAAAGCAGCACACCCATGCTTAGCTCTCCTTCCTGATGCTGAGCACACACTTTGCTCATGCTAAAACTTTGCACAGGCATAGTTATTATTCCCCTGCACTTTTCAGAGCTTGCAGAAAGTTGCTTTGGCACTGGCTTGGGTTCAGAGAACGTGGCATAAGTCAGTTTGGGAACAAGTGCAAGCTCTGGCCCACAGTGACAATATATTCTAACCAGATGCATAAACAATGAAGTCGTCTCACAGGTAAGCAAGGGAAACTCTTCTCAAACTTGCTAATCAGGGACGTTTCATCAAAACTAATTTCACCTTTAAGCCCTGTAACTGAGTAAACCGATTATTTTTAGACCTGCTCTAAAATACTGCAGCAGAAATTCCAGAGAGCTCCGCAATTTCTGTGACAACATTTTTACCTGTTTGTGAAATGCTTTGTAGTAAAGCAGACAGTGCCTTCACTGAAGGAAGACACAGAGAAATCTCCCTGCTTATTCAGATGCACAAAACTCCACAACAATACTGGTACACTTCTGAAATAGCTGATGGCAAGCCATGCTTATTTATTTGTTTGGGTCTACAGGTTCAAATTGCCTCAGCTAACTTACTTGGAACTAATGCCATTATAAAATGTTTGCAAATGTCAGAGATTATCCTCTTGGTTGGTTTTGTATTACTTACTCTTCAGTGCTTTAAAACGACACAGCACTGTCCTATTTAAAAGTAGACTTTTTCCAAGTATATGCAAATGCACCAAATTCAGGAGTTTCCTATTGTTTGGAAGTTTGCTGAATGGTAGCAAATATCAACATCCTGCTCCCAGAAAAGAAGCTTCATTGTACTATCATTGCATTCGCTTATGAAAAAAAATATGCAATAAATAACTTTAGACTACAGAACTGGAACATTAAGGTTCTTACATGTCTATCAGGGAACAGATATAATTAAATATACAATTCACAGTATACACTAAGATTTACTGCAGTTCAACCTCTCTTCCCCAGAGTTATCAAAAAAAGAAAGATAAATATACCAGTAGCACTTCCTAGGAGCAAAGCCAAGTGTCTGCTTTGAAAAGAAACGATTCCCCCCACTATTTCATCTCTAAAACCCCTTCTAGTTTTAGAAGAATATTTAGAAAGGGAAAGATTATGAAAATACAGAAATTATACAACATATACGTCAGGTCATAATACAGTCAGTCCTATCCTAAGCAATACCTACCATCAGATAATGGATTCAGCCTCAGTGCATGTTATGCTCCGTTTTTATTTCTGAGTTTTAGGTATACTTATATTATTCTTTGCTTGAAATGTAAAGAAACAGGGGTCAGAGCTGTCAAAAGACATAAAGCCAAACCTTACTTTAAGCACTAAAAATTAGACAGTTCTTATGTACTTAGTGTGAACATTGCTACTTAGAGAATGGAACTATATCCAAGATATAACAATGGGAATTCACATATTCGAAGTTTGTGCATTTTTCTGCTTCTCCTTCCTTTTACAGTCTTTAAAAAAATGCTTCTTACCCTAATAATCAAGGATGTATATCACTGTAAATACTTAATAACACACCACAGCACAACACTGATTTTTAATTCTAAAATAATGTGAGCAATAATATAAACAGCAGCACATGTATTTTTCTGCCAGACAATTTAAAGAAAATTAGATTGTACACAAGCAAAAAGTAGCACTGGAACAAGGAAGCAAAGAAAGAGAACAGAAAAGCACTTTTATCATTTTCAATGGTCAAAAAAATTGCATCAATGTTTGGATTTTTCAGCTAAGGACTGATGTTGGCGATGAACTGGGCACATTCTAGAAATAGGAGTCTCACTGTTTGGAGAGGGGGACTGAGGTAACAAACTGAGACAAGTCAGGGGAACAACTTTGAAATTACATATTTGCCAAGAGCATTGAGTGTTCTGTATTTGAGCAAAACAACCTACTAAACCAATTTCACTGCAACATATACTTCTTCCTAACTCGGCATAGCTTGCAAAAATCTTAACAGGGACATACTTTATTACATTCAGGAAGCCTGCATACTCCAAGATAATTCCATATCTATAAAATTTTTCTGTATGGAAGTTTTGTTTACAAAGGCAACACTCCTAATGAATACACTCAGATATTAAAAACAGTTCTTTTTGAATACATTTAATTCCATTCTAAAATAGAGATCATAGTATGATAGCAAAAGAACTCTTTTCCTGGTATGACACATCTTCTTTAGAAGATGTGAAGGGTTTATCAGAAAATCTTTTAAAGTGATGACAGAATGCAATGCTTCTGACATCTAAAAATGATAAATATGCAAGACACAAAATAAATTCTTTATTGTCGCCTTATAAATGAATGAGAACATGAGGTTTTTTATACGCTGGATGAGTTCATAATATCTCCCTTATGGTTTATTTGAACTTTTCCAGAGAAGAAAAATGATTTGCCTGGCCACATTTTATTACTTATAGCACAGATTAGAGAGAATCTTTCTTCCTCCCTGAGACGTATTGCAGATCTCTGTCAATGTCTCCTGAACACCCTTCTTTTGTGGGAGTCTTTCTCCAAAAATGGCAAAGGTGACCCCATGTAGATGAGGGATGAGATGCAACAAAAAGCCTTAAGCATCATTAGCTATGGAGATCACTTTTAGGCAAAGTACCAAAGATGAGCAAGCAGTCTGCTGGGATGTATTCTCAGCAAATGTGAGTTAGGGATACATCTATGAGAAATGCATATTGCAGGATCAGCACAAATGCATATAATGCATACCAATGCAAATTGCCTTCCTAAATTCACAGAAAAGCACCTTCCTCATTTGTTTCTCTGAACAAGAATTACTCTATACAGACAATAACTTATATTAAGAACTTTTCTAGGGCTGCTAGATTGAACATATTATGTAAATGATGTAATTCACAACTTTTCTCCATCTAAAATGTAATTATAACTCATATCTGCGATGTAGCAACAGAAAATCCTTTCCTGCAAGGAGACGATCCTAATCAGATTAACCTGAATTTTGACACTGATTTGCATAGAAAAAATATTGGGACTCTGAATACTTATGTATGAAACAGCAGTTATCTGCCTCCAAGACACTTCCTAGATTGGTGCAGATCTGTCACCTTGTATGACTCCCCCAGTTTCCAAATTGAGCTTCTGAAGTGGTCTGATTTTCACATCACTGTTCCAAAGTCAGCAGCTATTACCCATAACTAACATAATATGACAACACTCCTCAATGTCTCACTCTTCAAATGTCCTTAGTAATTGCCATCATTCAATATTTAGAATTATGCATGCTGGGAAAATGTAGCTTATAAGTATAGAGTCTGTTATGCACAGACATTCTTCTCAAACTCTTATTTCTGAGTTCTCAGAGGTAATATGAACCTTATGGATGCAAATGCTTCAAAACAAATACATTTCAAAGTAATGTTTTATTCTACAGGGAATATCCTTGAAAATATAATAGAAGGAATTCTGACCAAATTGCCTGCTACCAATAAAGACAGATCACACTCAGTTTGCAGCACTGAAGCCATTCAGGTATGCCCACAACCCACTAGAGTTAATCCTGAGCTCTGCAGCTAACTTTGCCAAGGCAGCTCTAGATTACAGAAAAGGAAAACGGACAAATAATGACACATAATTACCACTTGTGTTCTTCAAGGTGCGTTATCCTGCTGACCTGTTCTTTCCTCCCCAGTATCAAACATTTCTTTTATGAGAGCTTTTCTTCTGTAACAGAGTCATTTAGTATCCTATTTCCCATTGGGCTCAAGGGCCTGATTTTGCTGCCCTTTCTCACAGAAACAGCACTTTATCACATAAACAGATGCACTAAAACTGCAAGTACTTATACACAAAATAGAGTCAGGGTGACGGAACTGAACCCTTCCTGTTTAAATAGTACTTTATTCCTTAGGTACAACTAGGCCACTACTAGCACTTTGCACTGCTTTGGCACTGCAAAAGGACCTTGAAATGAGTGCAAATATGAATGTTAAATCAAAATCACTGCTGTGCATGCATACTGCGAAGTCATTAGCAACGTACAGAGTGTGAACGATGGACACACAGGTGGTGTTCCTGTGCACAGCAGACAGACAAGGAATGACTCATGGGTGTGCATGGCCAAATGTCAAGAATAAAAGTATCACAATAGTCAGCACTCCACTCCTTTATCAGATGTTCAAATGGCTAGACTAGATCCTTGCATAGAAAGGGGGGCAGTAAAATGCCCTACAAAAGCAGCAACTTCAGCCCTTAGACCACCAGTGGAAGTCACTGAGACCATATGAGCTTTCCTAATGCTTTCTATTACAAACTTTCTAAAAAGTCATATTGGTCTATCACAAATGTTGACATGTGACTGGGGCCCAAAGAACCATGGTTCAAAACTTAGTAAGAGAAAGGTGTCATTAAAAAAAGAAGCATCACTTAAGAAGACTAGCTCTGAAGAAAATTAACTCATTTTCTACACGATATGCACTTTATTTAGATCAAGTTAGAAGAATTAAACATGACTTTGGGTAAAATCCTCTCCTAAAAACATCGACTTCACTTGACTTCTTGGCACCTGCAGATGAGAGAAAGCATTAACAAAAGTAGTATTTTTCCCTCTGTCTTGAAATCTTAACACTGTGACTTGGTCAGTCAGATGAGTGATCAATTAACCATCCCTCCACCATCAAGTATTTGACAGGGTGTTATTTTATCAGTGCTAAAAAGCACTGATGTCTAAGCTCATTACAGAAAGTTTCTGAGGGAAGAAATCTTTTCAGCCTGCAGACAACATCAACAGAAGTGTCTAAAGAAATCTTTTAAAGACTTTTGAAAAGTAAACCAGTTGATTTTCATGTATTTGACTGGAGCCAAGTTTTTACTGTCACTGTCCTTGAAAACATCCTCAGGAAAAAAAGTAGAGGGTATTTAATTGCATGAAATGCAAATTTACATGTATCGATGTACTTAATCTGCATTAAAATACGTATTTTTTTATGGTCTCCAACAGGATAGTTTAATGGACTCAAATACATTGAAGTTAAGTAGAAACAGAAGACAGTTTTGTCAGAACTAACATGGACCCACGTACTTATCAATGTCTCTTTCCTTTCTGGGATGTTAATCTAACTAAAGATCAGGTAAATTTTGATTTGCTTTAGTTTTAAGGGTTAAAGAAGAAACAGAAAAGAAAGTAAAGAAAAACAGAAATGAACGATTTTTCAGGTGACACTTAATTGAAAGCACAGCCAATGATGGTAGCAAACTCAGTCAAGAACAGAACAGTTTTAAGCTAAATGCCCAAGCAACATGGCAGCATATGCAGTTAAATGGAGATAAATTTAGAATGAGACTAGCAGCAAAAAAAAACCCCTTCAAAACCTCAAAACTTTTTCTGTTGAACAAGAAAGTAATGCTAAGCTATGAGAATATGGAGAAAGAGATTAAGGAGAGCAATATACATTGCTAACTGCTAATATGACATAGGTTTTATCATAAAAAGGAAGAGTTTGCTCTGTAAATCGGACTGGTTAGTCAAGATTCAAAATCTTGCCTATATACACTTATAATTCATACTGAAAGTACTTGTTTCAGGTCTTTAGGGAAAAAGTAATTTTCCAAAAAAGTGGAAATTCCACAGATGAGATAGAAATCTAGAAAGTCTTAAAGTAGAATACCTATGAACAAGATTTAAATGTCTTGGAAAGTTGCCATTATTTTCCCAGTGTGATTAAATCCAGTTAGTGCTAATCTTTCATTAGAAATCCCTTTCTCAAATAAATAATGGGTAATTTATTACACAATGTCCCTTTTTTATGATGATTTTATAGAACAGTTGGGTGCTTTATATTTATTGCCTTTTGTTAAAAAATTAAAATTGAAAATATATGAGTTAGCTTGTTGCACCTTTACACACTAACTCAACTATAGAAAGACAGAAATCTTGTCACCCAGGAGAAGTGCTTGAATTATTGCCCTGCTCTCAAAGTGGTTGATCCTGTGTCTAAGTAAATCTCCCCAGATTCATCAGCAAATCATAAAGTATGCTCTATTCAGTACCTGCCACTGCATTATCTTTTAGGGACATGCACTGAGATTCTATTAGTCCTATTTCCAACTTAAAGAATTTGCATTCAGAGATGGCTTGAATCTTCCATTCCTTTATGGGGATTCTCAAATTCAGACATAAGACGTAAAGAAAAGCTCAAGTACATTTGTGGAAAACCTGACGGGAGAAGACAGAAGTTTTAGACCATCCAGAAAGATGGGATGCTTCAATCCTTTTCTTTAACCATACTGACCAAGACTGTACATAACAACAGAATCACAGAGTCACAGAATATGCTAAGGGACCCAAAAGGATCATTGAGTCCAACTCTTAGCCCTGCACAGGACCATCTCCAAGAGTCACATCATGTGCCTGAGAGTATTGTCCAAATGGTTCTTGAACTCTGTCAGGCTTAGTGCTGTGACTACTTCCCTGGGGAGCCTGTTCCAGTGCCGAACCACCCTCTGGGTGAAGAACCTCTTTCCAATATCCAACCTAAACCTCTCCTGACACAACTTCAGGCCATTCCCTTGGGTCCTGTCACTGGTTACCACACAGAAGAGATCAATGCCTGCCCCTCATTTTCCCCTCACAAGGAAGTTGTAACTGCAATGAGGTCTCCCCTCAGACTTCTCCAGGCTGAACACACCAAGTGACCGCAGCCACTCCCCTTCATACAGCTTTCTCTCAAGCCTCTTCAGCATTCTCATTGCCCTGCTCTGGATACTCCCTAATAGCTTAATATTTTTCTTAGATTGTGGTGCCCAAAATTGCCACAATATTCCAGGTGAGGCTGCACCAGCGCAGAGCAGAGCGGGACAATCCCCTCCCTCGACCAGCTGGCGATGCTGTGCCTGATGCCCCTCAGGACATGGTTGGCCCTCCTGGCTGCCAGGGCACTGCTGAGTCATATTCAACTTGCCATCGACCAGGACCTCCAAGACCCTTTCCATGGCACTGCTTTCCATCATCTCATTGCCCAAGCTGTATGTACCTCTGGGGTTGCCCTGTCCCAGGTGCAGAATCCAGCACTTCCCCTTGTTGAACGTCATGTGGTTGGTGACTGCCCAGTCCTCTAATTTGTTCTGGTCTCTCTGTGGGGCCTCCTTGCCTTTGAGGGAGTCAACGGCTCCCCCCAGTTTTGTGTCATCTGCAAAGTATCCCTTCCAGTCCTGCACCCAAGTCATTCATGTAGATGTTGAAGAGCACAGGGTCCAAGATGAAGCCCTATGGAACCCCACTAGTGACAGGTCACCAGTCTCATGTCACCCAAGTCACCCTCTGTGCTCACCCCACACATGATGTGTTTATCCAGCTCTGTGCTGGACAGTTTGTCCAGAAGGATCCTGTGAGAGACAGTATCGAAAGCTTTACTGAAATCCCAAAAGACTGCATCAACTGGCTTCCCTTGATCAGCCAGGTGGGTTACCTTGTCATAAAGGGAAATCAGGTTTGATGAGCAGGACTTTCCTCTCATGAAGCTGTGCTGGCTTGAGTTAGCAGAGAGAAAAGCTAGTCTTCTAATTTCACACAGCTTTATGCAAACATTATTCTTTCACTGTGGGAACGCTGATGGAAACAGTACCCACACTGTATTACTCCTGAAAAGGTTGCTGAGATATATGTGGAGATTCACACAATGAGACTGATGTTGCAAATTACAAAACAGTATCTCACTGAAAAACATAATGAGGTATTTCAGGAAGCCAAAGAGAGAAGTCTTTCAGTGCATTTATCTAAGCAATCACAGTTCACACTTCAAGGCAACAAAAGCAATAAAATAAGTATAATGAAAGAAATTCACTTGTCACTTGTCTAGATACTTTTAATAAATAAGGAAGGATGTCATCCTAAAGAAAGAGTGCTGATCTGTTGGTCTGTTGACACATTTTCTTCCATAAGTTCTGATAATAGACAGGCTATATAATAGTCTTTGCAATACAGAAAATGTGAATTCTCTGCAGTAAAGCACTACCTGCTAGGAATAGAGGCAAAAATGGACCTTCACCCAGAAATCAATCATGTTATGGTTAGTTACCTCTTTCCTCATTAGCAGCACTGGCTGTAGAGCAAACATCTGGTCCAGACACATGGATCTTTAATAAAACATGGTAATAATTTGTTTTTCAATTTTCTGTAACATCCAAATATATAACCAGGAGCACAGCTTAGAATAATCCTTCTGCTCTGTATTTTCCCTCTGACAAAGAAAAAAAAAAAAAAAAAAAAGGCCAAAAAGGAAGCACCAGGGAAGGCTCGAAAATTTCTAACTGACATCTGTTTGCTGAGAGAAATATAATAGTTAGATATGTAAGTTAAGCTCGTAACATCCACTTCAAGAGACCTTGAGGCTAGTGTGGGCCTTTGAGTACATACAGCACATACCTACCTACCACTGTTCACCTGTAATTCAACACAGAATTCTTGCGTAATTCTTTCGAGGGAGGTAGAAAGTACTGTTATCCCCATTTTATTGACTCCAAACCTGAAATAGACAGCTCAGTAACTAATTTGAGGCCCCAGAAAGAAAAGTTATCAAAGACAAACTTACACTGTAGGAAGTCATGAAAAGTTCATGCTCTTAAGTAACAGGAAACACTGCTTTCTGCCTTCAGAGTAAGTTTCATCATCAACATTTTCCACATGAATATTTAACACGCACAAAAATGTCACATTCTCCTCTTTTTTTTTCTTGTTTTATAGTAAGAGTATCCCAGAATACATATTATATCTTCTGTTCATCTCTGCTCTTAATCTTGTAGCTCTCATGGAAAAGTTTAACCCACGTATCATTTTACTTAAGACTTCGTGCATGAATTTCCTCTCTGAATCTCTTGGCCATATGAATAAGACTCAGCCGTGTCTCCAGGAAGGGATGACCTGGAGTTCAACATTTCTGTACAGAGACGACCTGTGCCAAGTGATCCAAAAAAATCTCAAGAAAGGTTATCTCAGAGAAACCAATGCCTCTAAAAATGTCTTTTTTTTTTTAGTATAGGCTATAAGGTTTCTAGACAACCACCTCAAACATAAATTCAGACAGTTAAACACAGGCAAGAAAAAGCCTTGTCCTCAAGTGGGTGGGAAAGACGCTCCACTGATGTGAGACTAGACCAGATGGCACAAGAGCCTAGTCAGCAAAGAAGACAAGTTTCCCAACCACTCTACATCACTCATTTGACCCTTTCCTAAAAGGGTTGTCTGTCACGTTAACTACAATTTTCTCTCTGCGATGAATTCTCAGCCACTGTTTATTGTTTGGCATCAGTTGGGTGGTATCAATCCTGGTAATCTTTTTTTGTCATGTAAATATCTAGGAAGAATAAGAACAAAACAATCAATTCATATCACATAGACCACTGAATAATCTTCTGGCAATGACAACTTCAAACCACTATTTACATGGCTGGAAAAGGACTTATAACTTAGATGCTTTGTGACATTGGCAAGTCTTTTGCCCTCTACTTGCCCACACTTCAATTTTCTAAGACTTTCATCAGGGAAGAACGTTAAGGAAAGATGGTTTGTAATGCAGTATCAGATACAGTGCTTCAAAAACTTCAGCTTTTAATCACATTTCATTTTTAATAGTCATCTCCCAGATTACTTATTTTTCAGACAGAAGCTTAAGTCATTTGAATAACTTTGTGAGCAATTTCCTTTACCCTATTTCTTCAGACATTTGCAGTAATTTCATATGTACCAGCTCTTTACATTATTTTCTAGCTCATCACTTTTACTATCATTTAGACTCAGAGCTCATTTCTTCAATGTACCATAATTTGTTGTGGGAGCACAGGATATCAAAGGACAAAATATCTTCATCATCTAATGTGCAGCACAATCTACATGTCAAAAAGAAATAGGAAGGTTATTATTTATGCTTCCTTTTAACCACCTCTCTTGCACAATAGTCAGATTGCTACATTCAAATTACAGCACACCACATCAAAGAAGCTTCATTTAATACCAGGCAAGGAGAATTCATGCACTGAGCCTTGAGGTGTAAAATCCCATATTTTACATTGTATAGAGTAAAAGAAGTCCAGCTCCCTTTGTCCCATCATTGTTTACTGCTCATTAGACTAATCTGTAACATCATCCAGAACATAGGATTTGGATCCTACATGTAACATTTCTTCTATTTCTCTTTTTCTTGCTCTGGTTTATTTTTGTTCTTTCCTATTTCACATTTCCTCTTTGGTGGAAATCTGATTTAGCCAACCAAGACAGAACCTCATTTCATTTTCAACCCATGCCCTGAAAGGTGGATGATGCACGTTTGCCCGAGTCTTGGGCTGGATGCTAAGATAGCATATTGTGCCTGTCCTTCTAACTCGTGAAACTGGAAGCTAAAAATCCACATCAAAAATAAAAAATGCAATGTTAGTTTTTGTTGTTCTCTCCATTTTTATGTCTACTTGAGTTGTTTGTTTCCCAACAAATGATATAGGAGCATAAACTTAAGAAAAACAATAGCTTGAATCCACTCCAAATATGTTTTTCCAAAAAAAACATTTGATAAAGTCTTTAATACTACCTATAATACAGTTTAACAAGAACTCCCATCTAAAACATTTTCATACACAAAGGAAAGCAATTAGAGGATGCTGAAAACTTACTTTTTATTATGTATTTTTACCAATTTTATTTTAAAATGTATATTTAAAAACCCCACTTAATAAATTACACTTCAAATTCTATAACTATTTTTCTTCTTTTTTTCTGTATCTTTATTAAAAGATTAAAACAATTGCCAGTGTCAATTGCAGACTTAATAAACCAAGGTCTTCATGCTGAAACTTCATGTCCCTACTATCATACAGTGAGTCAGACTAACAGATGAGACCATTTAGGAACACTTATGAAAGTAACACCATTAAAAATAAGGTTTGGGGTTTTTTTTCAAGTTATGCAGGTAGTATGGATTTGTGGGGATGTGGGTATTAATGTCTGTAGTGGTAAAAGGCAATACTGATTTCTGATTGAAACCTGACCATTTTAATATTGACTTTGTTCCATCACATATGCTATCTCCTTTGAAATATGCATGATGGTTTTGACAGCAAATCTCCATCTAGCATCACTCACCTTTCTTACAACTATCCTTGGTTTTTTTGCCATCTCACCCTACACTTGCAACACCTTCTCCTTCCATTACATCCAGCCACAGCAATCTTTTCATTCAAAAGACATCCTAAAGATTGCCTTCCTTGTGAGCACATAGAAGGATATTATTCACTCATACAACTGTCTAATTTTCCCATTCATTTAAAATTCTAAGCTGTGGTACCTGTGGTTCTTTCCCAAACCTGGTGTGAGATGTGGCTGTATCCTACCAGCATGCTGGCATCACCCTACCTTCTGCTTCCCTCCCATAGTCTTACATTCACTGGGAAATAAGACATGTGGGCAGTTCAGAAGAAAAGGATCAGCATTCCAAACACGGGAACAACGTCCAGATGACAGCAAGACAAGTAGTGCAGAACACACTGTGGAGTGGACTTGCCTCTCAGTTTCTGTGATTTAGGGGTTCCCTACCACACTTTCTCAGTGAAACCTGATGGAGCTCAGATCTGCTGTTCCATGTAATCATCCATCATGATAAACACTGCCTAATAATAAATTCTATGTCAAGGCCTCAGATGAGTGATTGATCTTCCTGTGATAACACTTGTTCTTTCTTACCAACTTCAGTCCGAAATGTTACTTATCACTTGTTTCATCCTGTTCAATATAAAGTTACAAATCCAGCCAAAAAATAATTATGCTTTTCTGTGTGTCTGCAAATGTTTAGCACACTTCTGGGCTCTGCAAGATAGCAATAATAATAATCACTAAACAGTAGCCTCCAGCCTTAGAATAGCCTGCAAATGTTAATGCCTAATTAACATGTCAGTGTGCAACATACCCTTGAATTGGAATTCACAAGGTAAAGTTGAAACAGAAAGACACTAAAAGGCTAAATAAACAGAAAGCAATGGATAGAGTCCTTCTGAAGGACAGAGATTTTATTCTTCAAAGCCAAAAGTCCGTATTATCTGCAGCATTTTCTACCATAAATGAAGTATACTATTGTATAATATTAATTTAAAACAAACTCCATTTTGCTACTTCGCAAGGCATGATTCTATCCAACTTTACATGCATGGATGTCAGGTACAGCAGTACTTCAAAGTCTACTTCTAACAGAGAAGGAAAAGCCACTTGAATTTTGGCTAGCTCAACACAACTGAGCACAATGGAAACGCTCACTGAAGTGTGGCAGTGCTGAACATTGCCACCCTGGCACTTACTGTGTTCATTTCCATATCAATGCGACACATGTTTCTCCAAGACAAAGCTGTTTCACACCACTGCAGCTATTTGAACTTTGGAAATAAATGGAAAGGTTTCTGTGTTATGTTTAAAAAACAATGAATTTCATATCCTTTGTGCACAGGATACAGTTAATGAACACTGCCCTTTATAGGACTGTATTAGTGATTGTGGGCAGAAGGAATGCATTGTAACAGAGCTGTGTTGTGCAGCAAAGACAAGCATCACTTTAAATTCAGAACACAGGGCTGACTAGTAATAGTGATGCCTTTCAGATTAGAAGATTATATTCACTGCAACTTTGTTAGCTTGCTTAATGAGCCTATAGCAAAACCTGGGAATCGGCAATAAAGTGAAATTTAAGTCATTTTACCAAGGTCACACAGAAACCTGTGAAACAATAAACAGTCTATCCCATTTGTGTGTCTGCTCATGTTTTAATAAGACCAAGTTTCTTCTTTACCCCACAGAGAAAGAAATACTTTTGAGATCTCTCACAAACCAAGAATAAAATATATTGTGCCATACAAAATGGTAAGATGTAGAGCATTAAGAGGGAAAAACCAAACCTTCAACAAAGGCTATATCAAAGAACCAGAAGCCCTGTCACATCACATTACAACCCAGGGCACCATTGTGTCCAAAAGAGTATTACTGGGAAAGAACCACCTCTTCCCCGCAAGGAAAGCAAGTGAATGTTTCAGTGATGTAAAACAAAGACCATTTAAAATCACTACTTTTAGTTAAGAGCCAACTAACCATTTTTAAACTTGAAACTTCACAGGCATGTAAAGAACTCATTACTGTACATGAATATGACTCCTCAATCAAAATGCCTGAAATCCCTGCCATAATAACTTTATTTAAAGAAACCATGTAGTCTACTACTCAGTTAACAATAATTCCTTATTCTCTGCTCCCTGGGTTTTCCTTACAATGTTCTTTTCACAGTGATTACAGGGAAGAAAAAAGAAGGCAATAAAAAAATCCCTTATTTGGAAAAAAAGTATCAGAAAGTACATTCAAAGATTATGTGTCAACTTGCCACAAGTTGAATTTTATTTCATCACAAAACAGCAAATGAGGAGAACAATTTTTGCTCCCATACTCTTTGAAGAGTAGATGCTTTTAGGTACTTTTAAGAAAACAGAAGTAGAAACAGTGCCTGGTATCTTTTTGTTCTCCAGCAACAGCAGGATAGCAGGCTCTAAGCTCATAAAATCACAGAAGGATTGTGGTTGCAAGGGACCACTCAAAAACATCTAGCTCAGCCTCTGCTTAAAAGCAGGGTCAGCTAGAGCAAGTTGCTCATGGTTGTGTCCAGTCGGATTTTAAATATGATCAAGCAACTACCCCTCTGGGCAATCTATTCCATTGTTTGATCACCCTCACAGTAAAACGTGCTTTCTTATGTTTAGATGGAATCTTCTGTATTTCCATTTGTGCCCTCTGACTCTTGTCCTGTTACTGGGCACCACTGAGAAAAGCCTGCTTCCAATTTCTTTGCACACTCCCATCAGGTATTTCTGCACATGGGTAAAACACCACTGAAGCTTCTGTTCTCCAGGATAAATAATCCCAGCTCTCTTAGCTTCTCACTGTCAGATGCTCCTAGCTCATAATCATCATCATGGTCCTCTCCTGTACTTACTTCAGTGCGTCTCCATCTCTCCTGTACTGGGAAGGTCAGAACCAGACACAGTTCTCAGATGTTATTCACCAGTGTTAAGCTGCAGGGATGGATCACCTCTCTCAACCTGCTGGCAACACTCCTCCTAGTGCAGCTCAGGATACCATGAGCTGCCTTTGCTGCAAGGGCTCATTGCTGGTTCCTCTTCAGCTTTGGTCCCCCAGGACTTCTGCAAAGTTGCTTTCCAGCTGGGTAGTTCCCAGACCGTAATTGTTATTCCATGGAGTTATGCCTTCCCACGGGCAGGACTTTGCATCTCCCATTGTTGAATTTCACGAGATTTAGCAGCCCATATTTTCAGCCTGCTGAGGTCCCTCTAAATGGCATCAAAATTACCTGGCATATCAACCATTCCTCACAGTTTTTTATTGTCTACCAACCAGATGAGTGTGTATTCTACAACAGAATCAAATTATTAATAAAGATGTTAAACAAGATCGGACTCAAATATACCATTAGTAACTGGACTCCAACTTGACTTTGCACCACTGATCATAACACTCTGGACCCACGTGTTCAGCCAGTTTTCAGTCCACCTTATTGCCCACTTACCTAGACCATACTATGAGAAATAAATAACCTCGTTTTATTGCAAGCAAATGAACTGAGTAGAAAAGCAGAAGAGAGGAGCTTTTATTAACCAAAGAGGGTGGGGTTTTTTGTTTTTTAATTAAAATAGGTGTGACGCGGAGTTGTAAGTTGAATGGTTCTGTCTGAACCTGACACCAGGGAACTTTTTGTGGCCGGGAACAGGGAAAAATACAAAAAATAAAGATGTATCTTCTCTGCCTCACAGCAGCCTATTGCATCCAGGGGGGTAGGTCACAATCAATCAAAAAGAAGGGTAACACTCCTTCCCTGGTCGGAGAAATTACCTTTTAAGGTAAAAAACGGCATTCAGTGAATATGCAACAACTTACACAACTGAAAGAACTACAAAAGGTGTGGATTTCAAACGGGTGGTGTGCCTCCAGACCCTAGCAGCTTTGGACACCTGGTGCACTGAAATAAAACCTTCCATTACACTTCGTCTCACAGGTTTTTTGCCGTCTTTCTAAAATTGGAGGAATTTTTCCCCACAATACTTCCTCAGTTTGTCTAAGAGGATATTACGTGAGACCACTTCAAAAGCCTTCATCAAGTCAAGATAAACAATTTCCACTCCTCTTCCTTCACCCACGAAGGCAGTCATCTCATGACAAGAACTATCAGGTTGGTCAGACATGTTTCCTCCTTCCTAAAACCATGCTGACTATGTTTAATCACTGTATTGTTCTTTGTTTTCAAAAATGGTTTCCCAAATTATTTGCTCTATTCTCTTCTCAGGGATTAAATGCTGACCTGTAGCTCCCCAGATCCACCTTCTCATCATCCTCTTGAAATAGGATGTGACATTTTCTTCCTGCTGGTCCACAGCCCAATGACCTTTCAAAGGTGATTGAGAGTGGCCTTGCAGTGACATCAGCCTGCTCCCTCAACAGTCGTGGACACATCCCACCAGGTCACCAGACTTCCATACGTCCAGTTTGTTTAAATGTTCCCCAACATAATCCTCTTCCACCAAAGTAAATCTGCCTTGCCCCAAACGTTCCCACTGATCACAGGGGACCAAGAGTCCCAGAAAGTTTATTTTACCAGTAAAGACCAAGGCAAAGAAGGCAAGGAAAGAAGGACCCCAGTGGAATATCACAAAATCTATCCATTGTCAAAATTGAGTGTTTTGTTCTTATTCCAGAAGGGTAGTCAGCTGTCAACGAGTCTTCAGTTGTCAATTTTGCTCAAGCATCAATACAATCAATTATCAGAATACTTCCCAAAATTCTTATTTATTAATGATACATCACTGTTAGCAGATGGTGATCATAACTGATTGTTATGACCAAGCTCAAGCAAAATATATCCAGCTCGGACACGGGTTGAAAATGCTGATGGTGAGGATAAAAAGGAAGAAAGAAGGAAGGACACAATTTCCCAGGGATCCTGCTACAGGACAAAAGTAAATGTTGCAACTCATAGTATTTTAAAACCCACACTTACAGTTTATTCACCTGAAAATTCTGGCCATAACACCCATAAGGTTCTCTATCCAGAAGCAATCCTTGAGAGAAGTATTCTTTATAACTCAAAGTAGACCTAGCCTCTGGAAGGCAGAAATTTCTTAACTCCTTAGATAAAGGCTGCTGCTTCTGCTTTCCTACTTGAGGACTCTCATCTGAGAAAGAATCACAACAGGCATAACTGAATAGAAAATTGTTAAGTCCCATTCATAGCTCAGTGAATCGTCAGAATAATATGCAACAGCTGAACTACATATGTGAACCTGGTACTCCACAAAAAGCCTATCTTGTCTACTTTTATTCCATAAAAAGACTATTATCAGGATACCACCTTGAAACCAACTTAGGTGTAACATGATATTATGAGTAAGGTTAGGGCATCAGAAGATACAGATGTCACCAGGCTGAGAGTAATCAGTTGGGTGCCAAAGGGGCAACCAGTATCCCACACCTCAGAGTCTTGGTCAAGGGTCAAGTCTGAAACTCAAAACCTGAGCTAGAAAACATGAAGACTCAGAGCTAAGAAAGAAATAGAGTTTGGGAGAGCCTAGTCCTCAGTGTGGTACTTCAAACTCAGAACAAGGAGTGCAGGCTCCCAGGAGCCTGTACTGCACAAGCGAGGTGCCCCGTGATGTGTTCTAAGGAAACTTGAATGCAGTCAGCCACAGAGCAGTGAATCACAAAGTCAGGCCAAACCTGCAATGAGCCAGCCCACAATGGAATTTAAATCCCATCTCTTACCTCTCTCTCAGTCCTTTTTGACCACTGGATATCTGGAGTAGTACAACCTTCCAAGGACAGGAGCTCTCAAACGGTATATGTTAAAAGGTCATGGTTTTTCAGCCTTTCAAAAGCCAAGGTCCCCCTGAATATGTGCAGAAATATTATCATACAGACATAGGAAGTATTAAGACACAACATAGACACATGCTGATACAATACCTAGGAAGTGGGGACACTTTAGAATGACGTCTCATGGCTAGGCTTCGCGAACGAAGATTTGGGAAGGCTCTATCCACATTTGTTACAGGCACATTGGTGGCTTATGAAGCCAATACAAGACAGACATATTTGATTGCAAAAGGCACAGCAGAAGGACTCCTTAGATGGTATATTCTGCAAGACACGGTTCTTTCTGCGTTGCCTTTTCTCCTCGAGAGTGATCCTGCGTGTGTTCTCAAAGGAGACAGCTGCGTTATAGATGGTGTGTCTCCAGGCCTCCTGATTGGAGGCCAGAGTAGACCAGTTATGTTGATCAATATGGCCAAGGCTGAGATGTTGTTTCAGGGAGTCCTTGTATCTTCTCTTCGGGGTTCCTCTCTTGCGGTAGCCAGTGGCAAGTTCACCATAAAGCAAGATCTTAGGGAGGCGGTGGTCCTTCATCCTGGAGACATGCCCTGCCCATCGCAGCTGTGTTCTCAGCTACATGGCCTCAATACTTGTGACTGCTGCTTGTTCTAGAACAGATGTATTGGTCACAAAATCTGACCAGTGGATGTTCAGGATTGTATGGAGGCAGCGTTGATGGAAGCGTTCTAGGAGACGCATAGCAACTGGTAAAAGTATTACATGATCAAAACTCGGGATCTGGATGCCCCCATTTTATGAAATTCCCAGTTCCAATGCTTATGTCTACTTCCAAAGTACCCAGCTGTACTTTAAAGTTGTGTAGTTTTTACACCTGGAAGGAATTAAACAAAGAATTGCCCTTAGGAGAAACTCCATCTCTTCTAACGCTGAAGACCATACAGCTGAGAAAGAAAATTGGCCGTTTTGTCATAAAACAAATATCCTCCAAGTCACAGATTTCACAGTATCCTGAAAGACCCAAATCCCATTGGAAAATAATGGAATTGAATGCATGGATACTAAAATACAATGGAATTTGAGTGCCTGCATCCAATTGAAATGCAATGAGATTTGAGTACCTAAGTCCCGTAACCTGATTGAAAGTCTACCTTCAGTTTTTCACATGATCATGGGGGTATGTGGGACTTTGAAAAAGTATCACATTATGCCTCGACTAGCACAAAAGAAGCTGCATTTAATTCAATAACATTATGCCAGAGTTCTCTCCTATAGGATTATTTTTTGGGGGTTATTTTTTTAAAACAGAAGGAGGCATTGCTGAACCACTAGTGTTACACAATTAACAGTTTCTGCATTCTTCTTCCTAGCAGAGAAAGCGTTGGGAAGTTCACAGAGGTTGCATAAAGTTCTTTTACATTAACAGGCTTTTCTGATTCTGCAAGCCCTTGCCCCCAAACAAGGTTAAATTAAGCTAGCAAACCAGCTAGCATTAGCAAAAATCATGTCTTTGGCACAAAGGATTACAATGGCCAGACAGATTTTGATCAGACCTATAATAAATATACACTAATCCTCTGGAAAATCAAATAACTAGCACATGAAGGCAGAACACGGATGACATCTGGTACCAATATGTGCAGAAAAAAACGAGCAAATATTTTCCGCTGTTTTACACATTTAGCAACCAGTTTTGTTGAACTTTCGCCTCCATGAAGGTGAATTGCAGGGTATTGCCACAGGGTGGCTCAACTCGCCTGCGATGGGAGTAACAGACTTATCTGCTTACACAAGTAGCCAAAGTGAGGCTGTTCTTTCCCAAAGCCTTACGGATTGCTACAGCCGGAGTACACAGGGAAGAACGACTACAAAGAGAAAACCAGGAAGGGCACAGACCCAATTTTAATTCATCTTAACCCTGCATTAGTTTCTCTCCTGCCAGTGAAAACAACAGTCTTTCCTGATGATTTTGTGGGTGGATAGGGCCTTGTGAGGGCACTGAGCCCACATTCCTCAGCAGGCAAAAATCCTACGAACTTCTTTGGAATTTCCAAATGACCAAAAAAATGCAACCTCACACCTTGTTCCTATAGCTGTTCACTGTGACAAAATATATCTTGTTTGCTTCAAAGCATTTGTGATAGGACTCTTGTTAGATCAACAGCGGCACAATGAAAACTGACTTCACTATCATTGGGCAGGCTGTTAAAAATTTTATGTTAACCTGTACAATAAAACCATGTCTCATCTCTTAGGATAGCAGACTAGCAAACTGAAAAACATGCATTCATAACTATCAAATGCTTCTAGATGTGGAAAAAAAAATTCTCATTTGTTTTCAAAAACTAGATTGGTGTAGGTAGGGAACTTTATAAATAACTATTTACAGTTAAAAAAAATTCAAACACAGAATATACAACAAAATCATTGTAATGGTCAGACATGATCAACTACTATAGAAGTGTTCTGAACAAGTGGAAATTAGTATTCTCTTGTTTCTAACATTCTTTTTTCTTTTCTGATGCTATATCTTAAACAAAATTTTCATCTTGAGTGATATAAAGTTTAAATTCATAATAGTTACATGCTCAGCATATCTGGTTCGGCACTGCAATTTTTAAAATGCAATTGATTAAATTTCCTCAGATTTAATATATTTATTACTAAAATGCATTTCTAAAATCCAGTGCATTTTCTCTTCTGAGTACTACATATTTAAAACAGAATTGAGAAGTTAAAGAGGGAATTAGATCCAAGGGAATTAGATCCAAAAAAGATCCCTGTGGCATGGCTTCTGAACTAGTCATTCACAAATAAATGCTTTTCAAAACTATTAATTCTACTCATGACAAATAGCAGCTACCCTGCCAACTCTGAGGAAATTGCTTAAAAGACCAGCATCCATAAAAAACAGTAAGTTCAAAATTAATTCCAGACAACCCAGCATACGCTGAAAAAATGTGGCATGGGGGAAAAGAAAACAAACAAACAAACAAAAAAACCCAAACAAACAGAAACCCCCACCACAGCAGCTCCCTAGTACTCTAAGAATATAATTCCTGTAGAAGAATTTCACTCTGATGGTAACAGCAGCCCCCAGGGCAGTATAGTGACACGGCAATGCCACAGGCCTATACACCTGTTTGCAGTCACAGACTAGATCACCTTACAACACTGTTTCGCTACACTATTTGTGTGCCCGTGCCCTGCAAAAGGTATTGAGTTTATGATAAACAAGCACCGTGAAATCCTAAAATGCCCATGTACCTGCCAGAAAATAGATCCAAAGAGGGGGAAAGGGCAACCCCAGAAAAACTCAGGTACGTGGTAACCTCCGGATGAAAACTCGACAGACTTTCTCAGAAATTCTAGGTACTGTGTTTTTACATGATGTATTAAAAAAATACACACAATGTACTTCTAATACAAACTGTGCTATGTTTATTTTCTCCAGAGTTCCACACTCCTGTTTACATACCCTAGGTCGCTACCGAGATGCTGCTTTATTCCCACCACTATTTCAGAACAGTGATTTCCTCCCCCCCTCCACACCCACACACAACGCCCCCTATTCCCTCGGGAAATTCCCTGATCACTTTTACCCGTGTAATTTCACGGCGCTCCACTGTTACTCCCGTTCCGCTGCCCCGCGCACACCCCGCGGTACAGGGGGGCTTTACAGCGGGGCTTTACAGCGGTCCTACGCAAAACCACGCTAACAACCCGCAGCTGGACACGGTCAAGGGCCTTCCCGCACCCGGGATCCGGGAAAGCGAAAACCTCC
This sequence comes from Manacus candei, assembly GCF_025592945.1. Taxonomy (NCBI): domain Eukaryota; kingdom Metazoa; phylum Chordata; class Aves; order Passeriformes; family Pipridae; genus Manacus; species Manacus candei. The sequence goes on along the minus strand of NW_026138056.1, from coordinate 30,018,695 downwards.
CTTCCCTCCCGTTCCTCGCTGTCCCGCGCGGAGGCGCAGCCGCGCACAGGGGGCGGCCCCGCCCCGGGGGAGCCACACCGCGAGCCGGGACACTACAACACCCACAATGCACCGCGCGCCCGGACACGCTAGTTCCTGCAGTCCTCGCGCGGCCCCGCCCCACCCGCCCCGGAGCTCCGCCCCCGCGGGGTGGGCGGGGCAGGGCTGACGGCGGCGCGGCGGAGCGGGGCGCGCGCGCGGCGGCGGGAGCAGGTGAGCGCGGGCGCGTGCCAGGAGCGGCGGGGTGGGAGGCGCCGGCACCGGGAATGAGGGGAGCGGGGGCGGCTGCGGGAGCGGAGATGAACCTCACCGCCGCCCGTCCCACGCCAGGCAAGGACGGCTCTCGCCGTCTCCGCGCCGCGCCGGTGGCGCAGCTCCCGCAGCTCTCGCGCACCTGTGCGGAGGCGGCCGCGGGCGGTGGCACCGCCGGGTCCGAATGCGCTTGGGCGGGACGGCGAGGACAGCCTCCCCCGCTGCCCGGGGCGGGGCGGGGGTGAGGAGCGGCGCCTCACCAACTGCACCTCGGGGTGGTTCCTCCGGCGCCGCGCTGGGACCCGCCGATCCCCGCAGCCCCCGTGCGAAGGGACGGAGGGGTTCGCGGGGCCCCGCCGGTGCCGCGCGCTCGGCGGCCGCCCGGGAGTTACGTAAAGCGGTGGCGGCGCTGCCCGAGCGCGGCGGGGCCGGACTGGACTATCCTGGGCTGCACCGGCGGGGCTGGGGCGGTTCTCCCGTTTCGGAACCGTCCCGTCACGGAGGAGGCGGCGCATCCTGATGTGCAGGTTTTGGAGGCAGGGTACACTCAGTGGTTTCTAGTTCTGCCACAGACTCTTTGGAGCAGGAGTTCCCCACCTCCGTGTGTGCGTATGCGCGAGGTGTGATAAATAAGCCCCCCAGTTTCGAGTTCATAACCAGGTGAAAAATGTTGTCAGGTAACTTGGCTGAAGGCGGCACAAAATTATTATTATTATTAAAAAAAATCATTAAACCTAACTGAGCAAGTTGTTTCTCTGAATATTCCACTTGTTCTTCAGTGGACATTCCACAGTAGCACTTAAACCCTAAACATCAGAGGTCAGCTCGTCTGCGTTGTCCAAACAGAGGCGTAATATCTGTAACCAGATCACGAATAGTATTGCATAGCTAAAAGTCTTTTAAATCCAATTACAGCTGTTAAGTAAGGATTGCTTTGTTTCCAGTCTATTATCCTTGAATCGTGTGGCTTACATGTTTCTCTCTGAACATACAAACCATTAGCTTAAGAGGGTTTGGAATTGCGATAGCTGCAAGCTGGAGGCGAACCCTTTTTAAGTGGTTTTATTACAACCTCTTTGCTTCACCCGCAGAAAGGGAGGTGGCTGCTGTAAACACCGGGATAAGCTGGTGTCATGCTGCTCTGTAGCATGTGACGGCTTGGTTGCCGGGACTGTCCTATCCTGTTTCAGATCTCGCAGTCCAGTGCTTCCAGCAAATGTTCTATTCCTTCTGTTCCGTTCTTAACTTAGAGTTGGGAATCAAGCTAAACCGAATACAGCTTCTGAACAAGAAGCAAATTTCCTGCAAAAAGTAGAGTGAATATCCAGACAAGAAAGTGCAGTCTCTGGGTTGTCTCATAGGTGTCGTGAGCGATCTGTTTGCTCTGAAAGTTGGTGTGGTGCAATGATTCTACCAGTTCTGTGCAGTGACATGTGAGACCAGTCCACGGTGAAGCTTGGGGAGTAGCAGTGTACAGCTAAATCTTCCCTTCTTGCTGCACCAACATAAGCAAGGAGTGATGTGGTTTGTGTAAAAGGGTTTTTTTAAATGAAATTATTTACTGTTTCTTTTATTGCATGAATTGTCAGTAAACTATATTCGTAGAAAAGGCTTGATTCCTAAGATCATGACCCTCGTTTGACCATTGTATTTTTTTCTAATGTTCAGCTTTCATAAAGTGCAAATTAATGTGATTTTAAACCCTGTTGTAATTCATAGCATGTAAATATTTTACATATTTGGAAATTAGGATACTTCTGCAGTTCAAGATGGATTTACATACATATTTATGCATATATATGTATTTTTGAGTCTTTTAAGATCTAATGTAATGTTTTTGTATGTTTCTCTTTCTGCTGGTGGGGTTTTTTGTTTGTTTGGTTTGGGTTTTTGTTTGTTTTTGACAAAAAAAATCAAATTAAGTGACAGGGTGTGCCCTTTGCTCATTAGACCTGCCATTTCTGTTGCTCAGAGAATACTTTTCTGTGACACTGTAGTATCAGCCCCTTTTATTTATTTATGGGTGTGTTTAGTGTGTCAGATTGAGTAGAGAACCTCCTTTAGAAGAAAATAGGGTCATCATCACCATGTAATGTGCCCGTGATTTGGAGTGGCCTTGCCGAGTACAAAAGAAACTAAATTAGAAAACATACCCTGGGAGCAGGCTTAGTGCAGTCCAGCTGCTAATAAGCATTCAGGCAGTGGTACCAAATTACAGCTGGTCTGACATGAAAGCTGCTGAAGCACATTCAGTGTAGGTGTTCTTCTTAACACCAAGTATTTTATTCTCAGGTTAGTCTTTGTTATGTTGCATGCCACTATTATGTGCAGCTGTTCAGAAATGCATGTGCACTGAAGAGTAGTAAGTAAATCAGTTCAAGATAGTGAGTTTTTGACTGGCATTTCACTTTAAAGAAAGAAGTTGTTTTAGGAAACACACTTTTCACAAGTATTGTAACTGGTGAAAATGTCTGTGTAGGGTTTTGAAGGTTTTTTGTTTGTTTGTTTTTCTTATCATAAAGTGCTGAAAAGCATAAGTGTTTTTTTCTTCTCAAAATTCTGCAGACTACTAAGTGAACTTCAGCAGATTCTCTGAGATGGGGGCTTACTTTCCTCTCCTGGTTTGTAGTCATGCAGCACAAGATAATCACTTTTTACTTACAGATTCTTCGATTTGTTGCAATCTGGTTTCAGCTGGGTTCTTCTGTTTGTAGGGATTTAATATCACACATCCTAGTAACGTACCTGTATCAGACATTCTTTAAGGCATGTTCTCAATTCCTTACGCAGGTAGCATGGAAGAGTCACTGAAGTGGCAAGTGAAAACACCTTTTTCGGTGTTTCATTTAGATATTTATTTATTTATTTATTTAGAGAATATTGCTAGGGAAAATTTACCAGACGATACTTCATACCTTGATGTGTCTATTTGTATTAAAGAAAAATTATTGCAAAGTTTACTGTTCAGGGCAGAAAATAGATTTGCTTACTGAGATGCAGGTGGAAAAAGGAATTTAGATCTTGGTGTAGCTCCAGGAGAACATCTTGTCTCAGGAGCAGGTGTGACTTGTTTTCTCTCATACTGAGGGAGGCCGAAGCAGGTCAGCTGCCTGACACGTGGCTTCAGTCACACAGCCGAGCACAGGACCGTGCTGCAACAGAAGCTGCTGGATAGTCCAAAGCCTGTACCTGACCAGCAAAGTCAATCAGCAGGGGTTTATGACAGTGACGTTTCAGCTCCCTGAGATGCTGCTGAGCATCCAGCCTCATCCACAGTGAAGTAGAGGTGTTCTCGAGGAATAACTGCCAGTTTGACATTGTTCTTGCTGGTGAAGTTCCTTGAGCTTTCTAGCAGAGTGTGTGAGGACTTCCTTATACAGCTAAAAAGATGACTGAGATTATTTTTTCCTTCACTCAAGGAATTTGTTCAAGAGCATTTTTCAGTCTTGCTGATGCTGGTTCATTTAAAATTTATTTCCTTATTCATGTTCTCTAAGATTTATTTAGAGCAAGAGAACGAAAGCATCACTTTACCCTCACAGTTAGCAAACTCATTTGTTTTTTACTGCAGTAGATGATTGATAATATGATGTGAATCAGATTGACCATTTCCCGTTCCACAGCCTCCTGCAGCATCATGGTTGATTGGTATATTCCTGGGTGAAATGGTTGGTGGCTCAAATCTTGTTAGTCCAAAAAGGTGGCATTTAATTTGCATCTTGTTAGAGTTCTTATTTGGGTACTTTGCTAAAATGAGAAGTTTTTTGGCAGTTTGATACCGCTGTCTTAATTTTATTTTGCCTTTTTTTATGCATATACACACATGCACATAAAAGATTGGTTTGAAATGGTTTTGTTGAAGAAAAAAATATTAAATAATGTGTTTATCTTTTTTGCCTACACTTGCTTTTCCATTTTAATCTGCTGGAATGGAAAACTGGCTGTTGTTAAAACCCTGCTTCTGATGTGCATGCTTGTAAAACTTAATTGCTCCAATTCAAACTCCAGAAAGTATGCCCATTTAACATTGTGACAAATACCTGCAGCATTATATGCAATAGAGTTGTTTTGAAAAACATTGAAAACAGATCCATTATACTTCAGTGAATGTGTAATATGCAAATATGTTTTTCACCTAATTTGTTTACTGTCATGTCTTTTGATTCATGTCATGTATATTGTTGCATGTGTGTTTGGCTCACGTAGTCTGCTCGGAATGTCTTAAAGAAGCAATTCTGAGAAAACCTCTCGTGTTCTTAAAATTAAAGTCTCTAAAGCTACATCAGCTTCTTATATGCCCAAAAATTGCTGACACTTTGGGTAAAACAAAATAGTACTTAAACCATAAGGGACAAAAATATTTTTCTCTTTGTAATCTTGCTTTAACTTTTTGTCATTTTAATTTTAATAGTTGTGAAAGAGCTGTAAAGTTCCCTGTAAAATGGTAGAATATGATCTAAAAGCAGCATTTTATATGAAGCCTAATTCGTTGTGAAAATGTTTAGCCATCAATACTGCTATGTACCATCTCAAAGCTCATACAGATTTTTTCCAGATCGGTATCTTACTGTTGCTTTGACTTAGAAATGAGAGCAGTATTTTTCTGTCCTTCGCTGCAGGTACTGTTCCTGAAAAGAAGAGGAAACATGGCTTACACACTGAATGAAGCTTAAATTCCTGGACCAAAAACCGAGAGGTTTCTTCATGAAGGATGGCAACACCATATGTTCCTGTTCCTATTCCCATTGGAAGTTCATCATCCAGCTTTACAAACAGAAACCAAAGAAGTTCTTCTTTTGGGAGCATCTCGACAAGTTCGAGCTCCTCAAAAGGGCAGCTGGAGGACTGTACAATTGGTAGTTTTAAAAAGATGAGCGTGCCTGACCAGATTGGTTCTACGTCATCTGCGTGTAGCAGTCCACTTGTTAGGACTAAATTTACAGGTCTGGATCCATCCATAGAATATTGTACTCAGCCTGTAGAAGAAATAGAGCAGAATACAGATTCCAGGAGCTGGGAAGATCGACCGTCTACGCCTACTATACTGGGCTATGAGGTGATGGAGGAAAGGGCAAAATTCACTGTAAGTTTTTGGGTATAGCATAGTTCATCCTGTAACTCCAAGATAACAATTAAATGTACTTTGCATTTTCCTTTAGTAATTAATCCTGCAATTCAGGGATATTGGAGTGCTTTACTAGTTTAACAGCTTAGCTTCAAAGTACTGCCTGACAGGAAAATATCAATCCCATTACACAGGTGGAAAACTGGAACTCGGAAGCAGTCTTTCCTGTAATTGTGTATGTGGAATAGCAGAAACTCATTCTACTTCAGGTAAATTTCAGCTGGAAAAGTCAGGAATTCCTTGCAGTTACAATTCCTTGTGAAATTGAACTTGTAGGAGTTCTAGGTAGCTAAACATCTTAAATAAAATGTAGTTTTTTGTTTGAAATTAATGATAAGAAACCCTGATATTTCCCTTTTACAGTTATTAGTAGCTTAAAATATTTGCATTGAAGTGCAAACATGTAGGTTTCAACTTCTTGCCCTGCGGAGTTCTAGTAAGGGGAAGTCTGTTCTGCAGACAGGAGAGTGAGAAGTCACTTATGCCATATCTCATGCCAGAACACCAGCCTATCTAGTTTGTATTGATTTTTCTCAAAGTGTACTGTAGCTGGCAATTCATTTTTTTACATACCATAAATATATCAATGCATTTCTACATTTGTTTTTGTGGATGTGGTTGAAACATGCTTGTGGGACTGATGGAAGCTGTTTGTTACTGATTATTAATTACTTCAGATGACCAACATTAATCAGAAATAGGTAAGGAGAAGGAAATAGCAGACAAACTTCTTTTCCTTCCTGTTTTCTTTTATATTAGTGTGGAATCTGGTGCCTTTGTAACAGTTAAAATACTAATGAAGTCAAGTTCTCCTTGCAAAATATTAAATAATGCTGCTTTTTAAGTATTTGAGAATGATAGCCTGTCTTTTCCTAAGATTTTTGGTTTCTAATATGTTTATGCATGGTAGGATAACAGAAGAGCAGAATTTTTTTTCACATGTAGATTAAAAAATTCCTTTTAAAAGATAACCTTCAAAACTAAAACAATGATTAATATTGCTATATTGACAAAGATTAGACTGAAAATATCACAGAATCATTTAGGTTGGAAAAGACCTCCAAGATCAAGTCCAGCCTTTGATCACTGCCTTGACAACTAGACCATGGCCCTAAGTGCCATGTCCAGTAGTTTCTTGAACACCTCCAGGGATGGTGACTCCCACTATCTGGGCAGTCCATTCCAATGTTTAACAACCTTTTCCACGAAGGAATTCCTAACCTGATGTCCAACTGGAACCTCCCCTGGTGCAGCTTGAGGCTGTGTTCTCTCATCCTGTCACTCGTTGCCTGGGAGAAGAGGCCAAATCCCACCTGGCTACAACCTCCTTTCAGGTAGTTGTAGGGAGCAATAAGGTCTCCCCTGAGCCTCCTTTTCTCCAGGTTAAACACCCCCAGCTCCCTCAGCCTCTCCCTACAGGACTTGTGCTCCAGTCCCTTCACCAGCTCCATTGTCCTTCTCTGGATGCACTCCAGCACCTCCGTCTCTTCCTTGAAGAAGGAATAAGTCAAAAATATGCCAAGGCATATTCCAGTGTGCATGTAAGGTGTCCTTCAACTGTAGTTACAATGACAACTTTGACTCCTTATTTTATGTAGAAGGCCAGTTAATGGTACAAGTGAAACACTCTTCTATTGTTAAAATGCTTGGATGCATGAATTCACTTCTACTGTGTTTGTTTCTGAAAGCACATAATTAACTGTGTTTTCAGTTGGATGTTGAAAATAAGCTTGTTATTTTGCATTAAGGCCAGCAAGTATTTTGTCCTAGAAATTTGGATTGGTTTTGCAGTGCTAAATCAGTAAGATGGAAGACAGTGGAAGTTAAATTGAGATCACCTGTAAAAGAGAGGGGACTTAATTGCTGAATTTGTTTCTTTTACTGTTGGTAGCATCTCATAGTTTCCAAAAATATGAATCTGAACTACTTAAGCTGGATGATGTCCTAACTTCAAAAGTTAGATGTTAGTGCATGTTGGAGTACATGGCTGCTAAAGGTTATGTGAGAGAAAACCTAGGCTGAAAAACATCTCCTTATAAGCAGTTGGTCTCAAGTGAATTACCAGTCCTGGAATGTTCAATTAGCACTTTTTTTTCTTTCTTTTGAGCCAAGTAGAAATGATAATGAGATGCTGAATTGGCCAGAGATTAATACTAAATATTGGCATATTTTCATTGAATATTTTGTATTTGTGGAATAAGGCAATTCATGATTGACTGGAATTAATTGAATTTGTTGAATTCATTTGTAATTTCTTCCAGGATCTCATGTGAAGGAATTGAGAGTTGGGTTTTTAGATACTCCAGTTCTTGTTTATTAATTAGTAATTTTTAAAATAAATTTTAAAAAAAAGCCAACCATCTCATTTTCAGCTTGTAGGGGAAAGTCAAACATATTTTTGGAGACCATTAATTACAAGCTGATTGCACTCCTTATCACACTTCAGTTGACCATAATTTGTGAAGACTTTAAAAAAAAAAAAACAACTTGTCTAATGTTTACTTGGAAACCATTTAAAGTGAAGCTGAGACTAAATGAATTTTTTTTCATGTGTGCATTTTTAAGCAATACCTTTGCAGAACCTTTAGTAGAATAAAAGAATGTAATAGAATACTGATTAGCAAGTACTTCCACAAGAATATTCCAAAATTTCTTGTTCTGTGTTTTACTGTGTACTAGCGAAGAGTCTTCACAATTTTACATTTTTTTATTTGTTTTATTTATGAAAATTGTTTATAGTTTTAGTATGATCGGAAAGCTAAAATACTTGAACAAGCTTTTATACATAAAATGCAAGACAGAAGAATTACATTTTAATGCTGTCTTTGTAGGCACATCATACAGCTTGAGTTTTAAAAGCTAATAGCTTTTCCTCAGTCACAATCCATGACTTACAGAGATGATGTTACTTAGAAGTGAAGTTCTGTGTTTAAAACATAGATAAGTACTTGCTGAAAAATTGCTTTTAGTTTGCACCGTAGTTATCTGTAATTTCTGTAACTGTCTGCTACTTAATATATTATAGAATACAAAATTGCTAAAACCAATCTCACACATGTACAGAGGTTGGCAAGCAGAAGAGTTATTGTATGTTGGGACTGCAACAAGAAAAATACATTTATCAGCTAAGAAAACTGACTGTGAAAGTGTGACATACTGGAAAATATTTTACTATGTAACAGATTAGAAAATGTTTTAAATAGAACTTGGTTAAGTACCTGTAAGGGATTTCTTATCCTTACCATTCTAATATCTTTTTCTGTGTTGTATTTTATTTTTTTTTAACTAGAGACACGTAGACTGGGAATATTAACCCAGTACAATTGCAGAACCTTTCTTTCCTTACATTGGAGAAAGTAAGGTTTTGACATTAGACAACTGTTTAATGTTTTCTAGTTGAGGTTATGTTGTTAGATTCATTGTGTTCAGGCATTTGAGCATTAGTCCTCCTAAAAAGTAATTGTTTGATTTTTTTATTATTGTTTTGTTTATTTATCCATTTTCTTTTAAATAGGAGTATGGTAGTGCTGTGCTGTTGTCTTGCTAAATCTGATTCAAAGGATCCATGACTTCAGTTACGTGGTGCTAGTATAATCATTCTGATGCAGTTATCAGAATGAAGTCATATTTTGCTTGGAAAGACAAAAGCTAATTTTCAAGACAAATGCAACCAAAGGAGGATGTAATTTTGTTCTGCTTCACTTTTCCTTGTGAAGCGAGTCAGATGAGACCTTTGAAAACAATATCACAGTACCTTATTATTAACAGTCATCTTAAAAACAGATTGACCTCAAGGATCAATGAATAAAACTATAAGTTAGCAAAGGTTAAAGTAGATCAGTAAAACATACTTCCTCTACCTCTTTGATAGCTGAGACTTGTGTTTTGCTCGAGAATAAATATGGGTACAGTTTCACAGACCCTTTCTTATAGACAGAAATAGTTAAATGTATTTAGGAATTATAGTAGCTCCTTCCTTAAATTCTGAAATTAATTTATACTGTTTGTACTGATAACTAAGTTATTTGGGTTTCTTTTAATCTAATTAGGATTTTTTTTTATCCATCAGTTTGTTTCCTTAAGAGATAAAGGGTAATTTCAGCCTTCCAGACAATGCAGTGTGATATTCCTGTCTTTCCACACAGGTATACAAAATACTGGTAAAAAGAAGTCCAGAGGAAAATTGGGTAGTTTTCAGACGGTACACTGACTTCTCCAGGCTTAATGACAAGGTGGGAATTATACATCAATAAATTCTCAGCTGTCTTGCCTCACTGTTCTTTTATGTCTCATTTCTTTGTCTCTCACATTTTTGTCACTTCTTTTCTGTTCTTGATTGTTTTACTGCATATAAAACACATACTAATGCCTAGAAAATCATGATTCCTTATTTTTTCAAAGATACTTGAAATCACTACAGCTGATATAAAGAAGGTGTAACAGCTTCATCTGAAGCTTAGTGTGCTTCAGACTTTGTATTTATTCCTAGTCTATGTGGTAAAGGAAATTAACTCTTCAATATTTATCCCCCCTCATGGAAATAGAACTAGGGACTTGTATTCTCTTGCAGGAACGATCCAGTAATTATTCAGTCCATTTCTGTGTAACAAACTCTGCTTTTTTTCATGATAAACCTGAAGTTTCATGAAGTTCTTTGTATGTTGGTCAGTCTTCAGTTGCTTTCAGTGTCGTCAAAGCTAATTGCAAAATACTATATCAGAACTTTAAAGATGGAGATAAATGGGAATTCTCGGTCTGCAACTCAATGATTTTAGAACACTTGAAAGCAAAAAATTCTTGTCTGAAAAACACAAGTTTTTATTATGGGAAAAGTATTATAAATCATCAGAGACAGAAGTAAGGGAAAGAGGCAGTAAAATAAGAGATCCATTACTTGAGAGCAAACTATGGAAAGCAAATTGTGAATGTTACAGCAAAGACTGAAATAGTGTCTTTTGCTATAATATTAACAAAAATTTAATCTTAGTGGGTGTTGGAACATGCTGGAAGGAGAGGTTAGGAGCAAAGACTAGACTGCAGACATTTGGCTAGATGCTTAGGTTTTGTTTATACCACCTACTGGGCTGGAGAAGTATGAGAAGTACTTTGACCCCAAAGAACTGTGGGAAAAGAACTTTCTAAAGTTTGTTACTATGCTGGTAGAGATGTTGAAGAGATAATGAAATGACCAGTCTTAAGAACCAAAAAGTTAAACATTTTTCCCCAAGATTGCCTCATGTGAGGTGCATAATGTATCACATGATGATGATGTAGGAGTGAGACATGTAGAAAAGGAAGCAATCATGACCAGAATAACTTGTCTGACCCTCCTGCTGGGTCTGAGGAGTGTTCAAGAAAGAATGCCCCAGGAGTGTGCTGTTGAAAATTAGTCTGCTGACAGCAGCTGGCTTTCTCATACTCTTCATCCACAAAAGTAGTAGTCTGTGGGTAGGCATACTCTTTCCTTAGAAATAAATTACATGATCTGTGTGACCAGACAAGTGAAATTAACCATTATGCAGAAATCTGTGTGGTTGAAAAGCTTTCCCAGCAATGGTTATCTGCGGTCTTCTGTACAACTAACACAGGAACTCATTTTGTTATAATCTCTGGGTTCAGTCCTATTCAGTATTTTATCAACTTAAGAGCTGTTATGGAGCATAGAGGATACTTATATATGTGGGTTTTATGATTACTTGGTAATAGATGAAGGAACAGTGGATGACCAAAGATAAAAATATCAAGAGGAGTCTAATATCAAGATGAAATTCAGAAAGAGGAAAACATACACTTAAATAATTAAATGCAGAAAAAAGGAGCAAGGCTTTGAGGATAAACTATTCTGTAAATAAGAAACTGGTATTTATGGTGGGATATTTCAATATACGATACTTGTGATGTTTAAATGGCACCCTTCTCATGCTGTGAAATGGTACTTATATGAGTAAAGGTGATCCATTAACGCGGTTCTTCCTTGAAACTGTGTAGAGAGATTCTATCTGAAATGCAGTATCTGTAAAAACTTAATCTGCTGAAAGAGCTACCCGTTAGCATTTTCTGTGAGTCCATAAAGAGTGGTTAAATAGATAACACTTGTTGTCAAGGGTTAAATTTTGCTGAGCAAGGATCAGGACACTCACTGAAGAATTACACTGCAGCTTTGTAAACACTGAGTGCTAAACTGTTTTCAAGGCAGATTCTAAAATCCCTGGCACTGCAATGTTCATGTGAATATATTAGGTGTATGCAGTACATCTCTGACAAAAGTTGGCTTGATCCTGTATTCAGAAAAAAAGATTAAACAATTCTTGTGGCAGTTGGGATATCAGATTTTGTAAAACTAGTTTGCTTTTTCCTGCTGGTTGTAAATCTTCTTCCAAGATTTTTCTGTGTCAAGCATCCCTGCTAAGAAAAGGCTTCGAAAAACTGTTTTTTATGCAAGTGTTGATAGTTAAGCATATTAGAAAAATAATTGGCTTTTTTTGATAGGTTCATTGTTATATAGTTTTATGCTTCCATTCACTTGCATATTTCATTTCTGAATTAAAAAAAAATCTAGATATTTCTAATGTCAGTTATACCCCATTGCTACTTAAGTAACTCAGTACAATTTTACATGTTACTACTAGAGTTTGAGCTATACATGCATATTGAAATTTTAATATTCTGGTTGTACAAAGAGCTACTCTTCACTAGAAGTGTCGTCAGGCATGTGTTGTAATTTAGTCTGCTAGCCCCCCAAAAAAGACAAGTTGCAGAGTTGTAGATCTGTAATGGATTTTTATAGATAGATAGATAGATAGATAGATAGATAGTACTTATTGTCCCTGAGTACTTTAGAAGAAACACCACTGAAATGCTTACTCATCTGATACTGGACATTAAATAACAAAGCAAAGGTTTTCATTCCCATTTTTATCTGGTAAATTTGAGAGGTCATTGGATTGCATAAGGCAACACAGCAAGTGACAGAACTATGTCTGCAATTTATGCTGTAATTTGAATTGTACTTACGGTTGAGACTTACCTTCTGCTTGAACTTAGCAGAAGTCAGAAAGATCTCGTAATTCTGAGTGAAGTCAGTGCCTGTGTCAAAATGAGTATTTTGATGAGACTTTTTTCTTGATTTTTTTTTTTTTAATTGGGTTTCATTTCAATTTCAGCTAAAAGATATGTTTCCAGGCTTTCGGTTGGCCCTTCCACCAAAGCGCTGGTTCAAGGATAATTATAATCCTGACTTCTTGGAAGATCGACAGTTGGGACTGCAAGCATTTCTCCAGAACCTAGTAGCTCATAAAGATATTGCTAACTGGTATGTGATTAAACTTTGCTTTTGCATTTCTGTTTGGTTTTTTGGTTTTTTTTTTTTTCCAAACTGCTCTTATCAACTCCTAGACTCTAGCAGTGTGTCTTTGAGCAATGTGGTAAGGGATTTATTAGCATTCATTTTGTGCATTTCGTCATTATGTGAATTATTTAGCGTCCTTTCAAATTAATCCTATCTTAACATAAACAAAAGAGAAGAATTGCAGTATTTTGAATTGTACACGGATAACTAATAAAAGTTGTAATATTTAAAAAGTTAGACTAATCCCATATTACTCCTAAAACATTACTTCTCTGTGCTTAATGCAGAATTGATATATTGTTAATTTATACTGGGATTAAAAGTTATGCTTTCATAGTGGAAAGTACGTACACTGTTTGGAATCAGTTTTTAAAAGGTGTATTAAACTGCAGGTTTTTAACTTACGTGATACGCGATGGTAATAGGAGTACATCTGTAGATTGCTATACGGAAGTAAATTGAAAAGACAAATAAAAAATTTCCTAACAGTTTAAAAAACATAATGCGTTTAATCAACAAAGTGCAGGAGTCTCTTTGAACAGTATCTTCTTTCATACAAAGTGGGAAATTCTTCCAGAGCTGGAAGATGAATAGAGCATAATTCTGGCAAATGAAGTGTAAAATTATTTTAATACAGAACAGAATGAAATTTGAGTAAGCAGATTGCTAGAGGCAGAGCAGTTAGTTCTAAAAACTTTTTCCAGCAGCAGAAATAAAAAAGTTGAGGTTACCATACCAGAGGTTCTTTGAGGAATTAGTCTGAGGATGTATCATCATCTGAAACTTCATTCAAAACAAAGAATAAGGAATTTGCTAAAGCAAACAGCATTAGCTCAAGAATTTTAAAGGAACTAAAATGTAAAATTGCCAAGTTGGGGTGTGAGACCATATAATGCTTATATCTACTTTACTTTTTAGTAGAAGGGCTGTTACTGCTTTTGGCACATTTTTGTAAGGTGTTTGACTGCTGTGTCTGGAAACTAGAGATTCATATATAAGTCTGACTTTTGGTACTGCTTTTAATAAAAAAAACCCCAAAGTGGTTAGGAGGTGAATAAAAATAATACTTGAAAAAGCAATAATGTCTTTTGTAGAGGGACATCTAACAAGCAAGTACTTATGACAAGGCTCGTATAGAATGGTTAAAAGACAAGGGGAAAAGGATTGATGGAAATTTAGGAGTATTACATGTGGAAAGCTAGATCAGTTATGGACACCGATGTTCAGGAACGTCTTGAAATTATCTGAGATCATGAACTATTGTAGAAGGATCATGAGGCACTGAGTGACTAATACTAGTCTTCTTGTCTTGAAGGACAAAATGACAGCAAGTACATCCATGCAGATTTGTAAACTCTGTTTTTTACAACCTGGAAAATAACTATTGGTACTGATATCACTGGTTTTCTGAATCAGTTCAGTATTCAGCAATAGTCAAAAAGTTTCATTAAAATTGTTAGAGGAACTTAAAAGGGGAAAAAAGTTATTGCTATGGGAATCTGAATTGTACTTCCACGTAGTCCAATGGTAAAACACAGCATTCAGTTTCAAAAGAAGTGTCTGCTAGAGGTACAGAGAAAGCAAGCAACAACAGATGAAGCTACAGAAAAATTCCCTGCAAGAAGAGTTCTTTTCTCTTTAATCTGTTGTCTTGGGTAAGAGCTGGCTAAACAAGGCATATGAAATCATCAAAGGGGATAGGGAAGGTAAGTAAAGAATGTTAATATTTGGATGATTCATAGTCATCTTGCACTATGTCACACCGAGTGGTGAAGCTTTGTTATGAGATGTCAAAGACAAAGCTTAAATGGTTTCAAAAAGAAATTGAGATCAACCTGTGAGTTTCTGTGTCAGTGGCTATTAAATGTAATTATGTGGGTGAGGTATGCAGCCAAGAAGTTTAAGAACTTCCTTATTGTTAAATTACACAATGATAGGTATGCCAAAAAAAAAAGGAATGATTCTCTAATATTCCCTAAATGTCACTTCTGTTATGCTACTGGAGACAGACTAGTGGGTGGAATGGACTTTTAGTCTACTTAAAATAATCTGAAGGCTTTGTGCTTCATGTTGTTGCAGCTAGTTTGGTATTTCAACTAGCTTGCATATATCTTAATAATGGAACATTTTGGACAAAATACTCTGTCATGATTTAAGGCAAAAACTGAAACCATAACTTTTAGACTGCATTGCTCCTCTGATACAAAAGGGAAATAAAATGTTTCTGGAATCACTTTGTATTTTGGCTAATGAACAGATCGTTACCTGAAATGTGATTTTCGGAATTCTGATCTTGGCTGTGTAACACTCTGCATAAAGATGAAGTTTTTTAAGAAACTTTATAACCTATTGATACAGGTTATATTCTAATATAACCAGAGGAAGGTCTGAATTCCTCGAGAACTGATTATAACTAGTGAGGTTCGATCCACCTTAATATTTTTATCCACTTATCACAGAATAAAAGTTACTATTAATGGAAATTAATATTTGCACGTCACATGAGCAATGATGAGCATCTGACCATGCTTTCCCATTACAAGTTCACCATTTACTTCTACAGTTTTGCAAATAAGTCAAAGTGCTTGGGTCACACCAAAACCAAATGAGCCTTTTCTCTTTGTAGAGAAGTCTCTTTGTGCTTTATGTGCTTTATTATCGAGACATTGACAGTGGGAATTTTACCCTTCAGGGATAGGAGACCTCGTTTGGTTATACCTATTTTTTAATAAAACTAGATTCACAAAGTAATTTAAAGATAAGATGTAGGATGGTGTGAAGGGAACTAAATTTAGCACGTATTTCATGGATTTCTTCTCGTATTTTGCATTGTATTGAAGTTTCAGTGAAAGATCAAACTGAAATTCTCCTAGAGTTTAATGTGTTCAGGAAAGTTTCATATAACTCATGAAGTGGGAGAAAGAAGACCTTTCTGCTAAACTGAAATGTCATCTGGCTTTATAGAGATGGTACAGCTCTCCTGCCTCCACCCTGTGTAAGAGGCTTGGTCAGCTTTGAGTCAGGGATCCAATGTGCCACACTGCCCCTAATGCTGGCATTGCTGCCTCCCTGGAGAGGGATGTCAGCCAGCACACAAGTGAAGAAAGAAGCCATGTACAGGAAACTCTGCCACATGTGATACAAAAGATTTCTGTGATACTTTTAAGGCAGGATCTTCTGTTTGTTAAATGAAAGCAAAAGGTGTAACACATGGAGGGGGAAGCAGGGTCAGGGCAGACTGAGTAATGCTAGGCTGCAGTTAAATGTTTATGCCATCAGGTGCATATTTTAGGTAAAGAAACAATGTTTTTGTTGACCTGTGGCTTTAGGTTTCTTGACCTCCTTATGTAAAATAATGAATGTACAGCTTTCAATTTCAAGTAGTTTTGAAAACCGTAGAAGACACGGTTTTCTGCCAGCAGCCCCAGGGAAAGCAAAAAAGTTTGACATGATGTAAGTAGATGATATACGTGGATTAGATATTTTTTACATTTATTTTTCTGGATATTTTGATTTTCACTCACAAGCATTACTGTGTGTTATGCCATGTTAATGTTACCCTTTAATAACACAAGAAAATAACTGAATACATTTAAAATATGTTTGAGCTGCATATGTGAATAAGGATTAAGATGCTGAAGAAAAATGGTTAGCAGAAGTTTTTCCACATAATGAGTTCTGTATTGGGCAAATATGAGTTACATCGGCATCTTAATGGTTGAATTGTTCTTTTCATTAAAAAAAATGGACTTGAACATCATGTCAGAAAAGGGTCATCTCAAACATATTAAACTATTTGGAGAGGAGGGAAAAAAAAACAACCCTGCTCTTCACCTTGAAATGTATTTTATATGCCTGAATAACTTTCATTTCATTTCAAGTTATGTTTTCTGATCATTTCCCTGAGGAATTGTTGCCAGCTATCTATTTTTGTGCTAATTGGAGTGATAATCTTGGTTTAGGTGGCAGAATTTTTCATTATTTATTTGAGTACATGAGAGAAGCTCTTTTAATAGTACAGATTTAGGCTTATGGCTTGCACAGATCATGGACGGATAGTTGTAAAACATTTGTCACATAAATTAAGTAGGGAGAGGAATGATTATAGAAAAAAAAATTTCAGTTTGGTGTAAAGGCTGATGAGGTAAAAGTAGATACAAAGACAAGATTTCTCACCAACCTTTGGCCACCTGTATCTACACATATGCAATAAGCGTGTGAAAGCAGACTTAGAAAAATCGAACAACAAAATAAGCATTAAGTGTAGTTTAGATAAATATTTTTAAGAGCCTTTTTAGAACTAAAAGTGATGCTATAATCAATGATCAGTGTTTGAAGAAATTTCTCCTCATTTTGCTTGCCACACCTGAATCTGTTTGATTAGGTTGGTATCTGGGTGAAAGTTTCCTTTCTTGTGTTTGTACTTCATGTCTACCTCAAATGCAGAGAATGAGTGGAAGGCAGAAAATTACTGCCTTTTCTGCCTTCCACTCAGGAGGTGGGAGGAGGAGACAGGAAATTAAATTTAGATTCACATCTTCCATTTTTGTGTATTTGTTGCAGTAGGAGATGATTTAAAGTAGTGAGTGCAAGCACAGCATTGCTCATGTTACTGCTTGCTAATTAATTGTGAATACAGTGTTCTGATTGGAGGTTATTTGTAGAAGAATGAATATAATCAAGCAGGAAAATCTTAAAAAAGGTAACTGAAGGGACGTGTTTGGAGATGTTTGAGTTCTCTGAGAAGTAATCTGAACTTGGAAGGTAGAATGAGTAAGATGCTTGAAATACTCTGTAGTAAACCACAGGATTACACATACTTCCTTCTTCTGACTTTTGCAAAGCGATTCACAGAGGGGGATGACAGCTGTTACACAACTCTAAGTGGAATGCATTAGTTTAAAATGTATGTTTAGAGATGGCTGTGTAGCATATCCATGGCACGTTAACTTTGTCTCTTATTATTTTATAACTTATTCTTTATATAAAAATTATTTACTGTATGTATAAAAATATGTACTGTATATATAAAAGTTATATACTATGTATATGTCAATGGATTATGATCTTAGCAAAATGGATACAGGTGGACATGATTCAGTACTGATGTTTAGTTCCCCTGGTACTACCTGAAGGGATCTGCATATGGATATTAACAGCAAACTTTTTCATCCATCTTATAATATTTATTTTTCACCAGGGGCAAAATTTCATATATCTTCAATACGAAAGTGATAAACTTGTCAGTTGTCATGTAGTGACAAATTGTATTAAAATTTAAAAAAAAAACCATGAAAAATCATGTTCTAAAGTTGCTTACTCATCTTCATAAGTTACATTTTAAATACTCTTCCTGGTGAACACATACAACTGAGGCTTAATACTTTGTTAACATTATTTTGCGTACTTGGGGGTAAAATTTGAGGCTAGGTGTTTGTGTCCCTTAAAGAAATACTTCCGTTGTATGATCATATTTGTTGTTGCTGGTTTTGTACTTCAGTAATTCACTCTCTTTTATTTGGTAAAGCCTTGCAGTGAGAGAATTTCTTTGTCTGGATGATCCTCCGGGTCCTTTTGACAGTCTAGAAGAGAGCAGGGTAAGTGCTAATTAATAGGATAAAATCAGAACGCAAAAGGCAGTTGTTGTTAGAATATTGTAAGATCTGTTGCATGGTATGGAGTGAAACACTTCTGTTTCTGTTCTTTCACAAAAATCACAAAAGGTTGTCTTTATAAAACGGGTCCAGTCTGATTATTGGTGCACGCTGATCATCTTTGCTGTACTTCATCCCTGTCCCAAAATATATCATCTTCCTTTTTGTCTTTTATGAGCCGTGGATGGCGTTTGTTTTTTACGGCGACTGCAACTGCTTATGTAAGGGAACTACTGAATATAAGGAGAGATTTTATAAGTTTACATTCAGCACATTATTATAATGCTTATGCCTTGGACTTCAGGTCTTGCAGTGAAATGTTTCTTGCTATAAAATCAAAGAATAGTTTGGGTTGGAAGGAATTAAAGATCATCTAGTTCCAACACACCTGTCGTGGGAAGGGACACCTTCCCATGTAATGAATGTAATGAAAAGATTAATTCTGACCACTAAAAACAGTGTTCTTGCAGAAAATTAATTAGTGACATATTACTACACTACAAGTAGTGTAGTAAAACAGCAGCCTTGCAACATGCATATATGAACATGCTGAACAAATAATACTGTGTGCTGCAGCCTATTTTATTAGAAGTAAATTTCATTGGGATGCAGAGCTGTATCGAGTCTGCCTAGAACAGATGATGTTAGTTTTCTTGCTTTATAGAATAACTGTGTTTTAGAACTGTACATACATTGTTAGTCTTGTAGAAATTGTGAATGTTAATTGATGCTCCTTCAACTAAATTTATATTTACCAGTTTGTTTTGCCTGAAAGTAGGAGTGCCTTGGCTCTTGCTAGATTACTGTGTGCATGGGTTTTTTTACAAGCTCATATTTGATTTCCATACAATCACTTTTCATTGTTGCTATTTAAGCTGATGAAAATTTTTTAAAATTACCGTAATTATTTGTTCACATAATTAAAAAATCTAAGTGCCGCCTTCATTGAAATTTCGATAATGCCTGCTGTGGTGAAGTCTCAGTGTTACTCCCCCACCACAGAAATTTAATCAAACCATTAAAATAGCTGTATTCTGTTAAGTTGTTAGAGACAATTCTTAAAATTCTGCTCTCCAAGGGACACTCCACCTTATTACAGAGTGATTGAGGTTGAAAGAGACCTCTTGAGATTGTCTAGTCCAACCCTCCTGCTCAAGTAAGGTCAGCTACTGCAGGTTGCCCAGGACCATGTCCAGTCAGGTTTTCAGTATTCTACAGAGGAGACTTCACAAGCTCTCTGTGTAACCTCTTCCAGTTTTGGATCACCATCACAGTAAAGAAGTGTTTTCAGGTGTTCAGATTGAATTTCCTGGGGTTTAATTTGTGCTCATTCTCTTGTCCTGTCAGTGGGCACCACTGAAAAGTACCTCTCTCCCTCTTCTTCAGTCCCTCTCATCAGGTATTTATACCCATCGATAAGATCACTCCAAGCTTTCTCTTCTCCAGACTAAAGTCTCTCAGCTTTTTCTTCCTTTTATCACATGAAAGATGCTCAAGTCCATTATCTTTTATTATGACATTTGAATCATGGGACCTGGGGTTCTGGTGGACAACAGGCCAGCTCCCTTAGCACCCACAGGTGCATCTATCAGGCCCCATGGACTTACATGCATGTACAAGCTGTTTGAGTGCTCCCTGACCTGGTCCCTTCTCCACTGAGGGTAAATTTGTCATGCCCTTCCTTGTCTTTTCCTCTGGCTGCAGAGGTCTGGAATTACTGAAGGCTGATCTTTGCCAGTCAAGACAACAGGTCCATGGTTTCCCTAGTCTTCCTTTTGTTGATTATGTACTTGTTGAGTCCTTTCTTTTCTTTGCTAGATTCAACTCCAGGTTGTCCTTCACTTTCTTAACCCTGTTCCTGTAAGATCAGAGAGCAGCCTTATATTCTTCCTGGGTCACCTCTCCATGCTTCCACCCCTAGTACACTTGGTTGTTATCTGTCAGTTCAGTTAGGAGTTACTTGCTCATCCATACAGGCCTCCTGCAATCTTTGCTTGATTTCATACTTGTTGAGCTCTACCTGCTGACCCAGAAGGTGGTGATCCTTAAATATCAACCAGCTCTCCTGGACTGTTCTTCTCTCCAAGGTAGTTTCCCATGGATGCTTTCTTCCAAGCAGGTTTCTGAAGAGATTGAAGTCTGTTCAGCCTAAAATCCATAGTCATGGTCATGCTTTTTGGCTTGTGGCTGCTAGGAGCCTGAACTCCTACCAAATACCAAAAGTATCTTATATCCATCCCTTGCAGGTTGTTGCTTTGCTTTTCCTAAACTGCCTAACTACAGGAAAAGCACTAAGGTTCACATATGTATTCCTGGAGTTCATTTTTAAAGGTAGCTCAAAAATTATGTCTGTTTTGCCTTACTATTTTCATACAAAGCATTGCCAGGAAAAAAATCTTCTATTACTGTTTTCCTGATAATGGAAATATGGATGTCTTCTATTTGGTTTACGTCTGTTCTACTATTCCAGTTCCATAAGGACTTGCCAAAACATATTTATATTTTTAGGGGGAAGGATACAGGTACATCTTCCATTACAAGCTAACTAGACCTTACAGGACTTTAATCAGAGAAAAGTAGACAAAATATTCACTAAACCAATCTTTTTTGTCATGTCCTTGGTAGCTGTTTGCACAGATCCTTTCCCAGCCATCTGTATTTCATGATCCACTGAAGAAGGAAGCAAAGCTGTCTTCCAGCTGGCTTAGTTCTGTTGCCCTTTCAGAGCTATAGGGAAAATTGGTCCAACCTGGGTGTTAGAACTGTCCCAGACTCCAGGTTTCCAGCTACTAAAAGAGCAAGATATCTCATTACACACCATTCTCTTTCTCAGTTTTGGTTCACCTTTCTGCTATTACAGCCTCCTTCAGAATATGTTGATGTTTTCTTACTCATTGAGAACAGTGACTTCCTTTCCTCGGGCAGCTGATATCCAGACTGCAGTAGAGATGAGTTTTTCCAAAAGGCTTTGTCAGTTCTCATGCAGAGCAGTGAAACAGTCTACAACACTTATGCAATATTTTTAGCTATTTTGGGAATAGGGAAATTTCCATGCACATAAATATAAAGGTAGAAATAATATAACTTCATTATATTCTTAAATAATGGCCAGTTTTGAGCTAGGGGCCAGCAACACCAAATATTTTAATAAAATACAGTCAAATTTACTTGATTGACTTGGATGAAACAGGATGACTGCTTAACTGGAGTGATAGCTAAAGCAATCACTACAAATGCTGTGTGAAGAGTGAATTGCATGCCACATGTTCTTGGCTCTAGTAGACATGAATAAAACTATGATTTAACTGATGACTGGTCTTCAGTGTCTGTCAAAAAAGATAAATTTCCTATCTGAGTCAATAAAATAAATTAAAATTCAATGAAAAAAATATGGTTATTGGATTGAAAAACTTAACGTTTTAGGGATGATGAATCTGCTTCAGTTAAAGCCAAGGACAGTATCTTCTTGATGTTTGTAGCCTGTTTTAAAACTTAAGAAAAACAGTGTCTTAACAGCATTGTTCTTAACTGAGCTCGTATAAAACGTTTACAGTCGTCCGACTCTGAATTAGTGGTTAATTGCTGGTAATGTTAACCCAAGAAAGCCCACATGGGATTCTTACTTATTGAGAACATGTAAATTATTAAATCAGAATTGCATGGTACTGCTGCAGGACTTGTGCTTTCCAGTAATAGATGAGCAGGCTCTGTGCCAAGGCTTCTGTCACTTCCTGCATTCATTGGATGGTGCATGAGACACTGGCTCATCACATTAAGTTTTGAGATTGCTCATTGTCAAATCCATCAGAGTGTACTATAAATACATGTCATGCTCAGCAGAGGAGCATGGCATATTTGTCATGGCTGAGTAGCTGGTGTTCACAGCATTCCATTAAACTTCTTCAAAATGTTTTTGTATTGGTCTTCTGTCATAGTTCCATAGTTGTAACAGGTGTTTGGTACAGAACTGTACGGCTTTGTCTTTATCTCAATCCGAATATTCTTTGCATTGTGGGAATAATTAGATACTTTTAAATCGATTTCCAAGTCATGTGGAAGCAAAGCTTTGTGAGGAGAAAAGGGAGCAGGGAGTTCAGCTTATGTTCTGTATAGGAAAGAAGGTTCAAAATCAGGCACTACTTTTCTAAAGTTTCTCTTTAGAGTTTTGTGAGACAAACAAATGATGTGATAAACTAATTGCATTGCAGCTTAGTATACTAAATTCACAATTCAAAACAAAGCAGCATTATTTTATTAAGGACAGAACTTTTTTTAAAATTTACATGACTTTTTATGTAATCAGCCTGAAGAAAAGCAGCTATAATTCTATTGCAGATTGATATTTCTAAAAGAAAAATCAATAAAGGCAGTACACTGAAGTAAAATTGAAGATGCTCTTAAATTTGTCTTTTAGGCTTTCTGTGAAACTCTAGAGGAAACAAATTACCGCCTACAAAAAGAACTGCTTGAAAAACAAAGGGAAGTTGAATCGCTGAAGAAATTGCTGAGTGAAAAGCAACTTCATATAGATGCTGTTGAAAGAAGAATTAGGTATGTAGAAATTTTATGGGGTTTAGGAGTTTATCTCCATAAAAGTACCTTATCTAGTCACAAGTACCAGCTTTAGATACAGTCTTGGAAAACATTTTCCACACATAACCACACAAAGCAATATTTTCAGTAAGCTCTTTCTCATATGCTGGCTAAAAGTTATTTAGTACAAATGACTGAGAAACTTGTCCCATCTTTTCCCTCTAAAGTAACTTTGATTGTTTCCTAATCCTTTAAGTTTGCTTTTGAAATGTTGGAAACATGAAATGCCCTGCTAGAGATGAGAGGAGGGGGAAAATTGCTTTGAGTTATAAAAATCTACCTGTACTCAAAGCTTTGACAGAACATAGTGATCAGGCAATTATATGTCTAATAATGTCTTTAACTTTGTTCTGAATTGCCAGAAATGATGCTGAAGATACTTAAATAACACTGGAGATTGTCTATTTAAACCCAAGGAAAAAATAGTGGAGTCTTATGGTGCCCGTCTGCTAAATTTTGTAGCAGTGGCAGGGGAATTGATATGCTATTCAGTGTCCCATTAGAGCTGCTGAGTCAGTCATTGCAGCATTTTCTTAGCAAAAGAGTAAATTCCCATGGTCCCACTAGCAGTTTGTAGAATCACAGAATGATTTGGGTTGGAAGGTACCCTAAAGACCATCTACTTCCAACCCCTCTGCCGTGGGCACAGATGCCACCCACTAGACCAAGTTGCTGAGAGCCCCATCCAACCTGGCCTTGAACACTTTCAGGGATGGAGCATCCACAGCTGGTCTGGGCAGCCTTTTCCAGTTAGTGCCTTACTACCCTCACAGGAAATAATTTCTTCCTAATAGTAGAGAATTTCTTCCTGATAATGAGATTGGGTGAAAAAACATCCCCTGGGTGTGTGTGTATGACCAGAGACACTGACAGAACTAAAAAAAAAATTATTTTCAAAATAAATTTTATTTTACTTACTGCCTGAGTTGTTGAGTCTGGCATATCCAGATTGACTGACAAACCACACCTTGTACGTTTCAAGTGAACTATAATGGGAAAAGATTTAAGTGGAATTGTTGTGGCTTACTGAAAATTCTGATCAGAATACCATATTTAGTTTGTCACTTATTCCTGAAGGCAAGTAATTACATTTGAAAGATGCTTTTCCTGTTTGATGAGAGAGATATGGTGTGCTGCTGGCTTAAATAGAGAAATAGTCAATAAAAATTAAATAACTTGCATTTTGCTAAAATGTAATGATAAGAAATTCTGTATGGCTAAAGATAAGAAGGCATGGATAGCAAAAAGGGATTTTATTTTTTAGTGCTTTCCCTGAAGATAGATAG
Organism: Manacus candei; assembly: GCF_025592945.1. Taxonomy (NCBI): domain Eukaryota; kingdom Metazoa; phylum Chordata; class Aves; order Passeriformes; family Pipridae; genus Manacus; species Manacus candei. Next base: position 29,994,398 of record NW_026138056.1, on the reverse strand, counting down.
ATAGATTATGTTTTTTAAATACACAAACACCCTGCCAGTTTCCCAGATGTATAAAATTACTGAAAATCAGCCAAGTAGTGTCTGAAGTCTTGATGGAAAATAACTTCTGTGATCTATAGTTGTAAAAATTACCAAGAAGACTCACGATCTTGTTAAAGAACTTCAGCTTGTCTGTCTGATGGAGAAATGAACCCAAAAGAAATAAGACTCTGAGATCAGCTCAGTTGGTCAGACCATGGTGCTAATAATGCCAAGGTTGTGGTCTCGATCCCTATATGGGCCATTAATTTAAGACTTAGACTCAGTGATCCTTGTAGGTCCCTTCCAACTCAGAATATTCTGTGATTCTGTGAAATGTGTCTGTCTTTGGCCTTGTTGAAGTGGAATTTCTATCTGATGGCCCAGCAAGAATAAAGCATCTTATGCCTACACACTCTAAAGGCCAAGTACCTAAAATGCGCATGAGGTAGAAGGAGAAGACAGCTGACAAGACATGAGACTTGTAGGCCTTTATATATTGCTGGCTTTGGCCAATAGTAATGTTAAAGAATACTGCTGAGGTATTACTTAAAATGCATGCATTAAAATAAAACAATAGAAGCAGTAGGTAGAGTAATTTAAAAAGGGGATGACATATAGTAGTATCGCTTTCAACACAAAATGGGTCACAAGCTTTTATTTCCAATTCAAGTCACAGCTTTCAGTTCTAAATTGGTATATGTTTTCCACACACAGCAGTGCTTTGGAAGAAAGGATTTCCTTGGTCAATTTACATGACTTTATTCCCATTTATATACAGGCTAGTTGGACTGTTATCTTGTGTTGCTGTTAAGAAAAAATTATTACCTGTCTTTTTATCATTAATGGGAAAACGTATTGTTCTGAAACGTAATATCTGACTTTGTAAAGTTACAGTGAGAAACTTGGAAAACTATTGAAGAAATCTTTTTATCATCCTGCCTGTCTTCCTTCTGACTACATTTTGGTTATAATCCCCTTCTGACATTTAGGCAAGATGTGTGTGGCTTAGATCTTCTGCTTGTGATTTTTTACCTAAAGTCATGCACACTCCTCTACAACTTGAATTTTGTAAAGCTATGAAACTGTGATGCAACCAGAGAACCACAGAATGGCCTGGGTTGGAAAGGACCTTAAAGATCATCTTGTTCCAACCCCCTAGCCATTGGCAGGGACACCTTTCACTAGACCAGGTTGCCTAGAGCCCCATCCAACCTGGCCTTGAACATTTCCAGGAATGGGCATCCACCACTTCTGTGGGCAACCTGTTCCAGTGCCTCACCACCCTCACAGTAAAGAATTTCTTCCTAATATCTAATCTAAACCTACTCTCCTTCAGTTTAAACCATTCCCCCTTGTACTGTCACTACATGCTTTTGTAAATAGTCTCTCTTCATCTTGTAGGCTCCCTTCAGATACTCAAAGGCTACAATTAGGTCACCATGAAGCCTTTTCTAGGTTGAACAATTCCAGTTCTCTCAGCCTTTTCTCGTAGGAGAGGTGCTCCATCCCTCTAATTGTCTTGGTAGCCCAGAGATTCAGAGGACTGAGTTTAGTTCAGGAATAAGCAGCTGGAGCAAATAAACTGTTTAAATAGCTACCCAGCACAGACCCTACCTATTTGAACTAATAAAAGAAATGGAGCATGTAGGAGTGAGATCGAGAGGTTCCCAGAAACTGCAAAGGTTAAAATGAAACAAACAGTTCTTCAGTGATGAATGTTTGCTCTATGGATTGGTGGTACTCTGTTCTTATCTGTTGTAGGGATTTATCTTTAGGAAAAATGACTCGTCAAATGTCAGGAGAAGAAAGTGAGTGCAGTGGTGAGGTGGAGTCTTCTGCAGTAGAAGCAGACCAGGGTACCCTGGGTGAGGACAGCTGGTAAATACTATTATTTTACTTATATTTTAGTTATTCTTAAAGTACATTTTTTAAAATGTTTGGTCTTGCATAAATTCTGCACAGCTGAGGAATTCAGCATTTTATTGCACACCTCTGCTGCATAAAGGCCCTTAGGATAGATAATTTTAGATCTGGAATATGATAAATTAAAAAAGCGTTGTAAATGTTTTGTGGATTGTCTGCATAAAATGACTATGGAGAATCATACTAGTTCCCATTTGACAAAGCCTATTGATCTGTCATTTCAGCTCAGACAAAGAGAACCATGAGCCATGCTGGAGTGGCTCTTTGGCTGGAAATCCTGTCCCAGAAATTGAGGTTGCTGAAGTAGCATATACTCCAGATGAAGAATAGATGAGCAGCAGCTGCTGTTACAGGTTCATGTTTGGGATGTATCTGTGGGTAGCAGCTTAGAGTAGCTGTGAAGAATTTACAGCAAAGAGCAAGAATGCACAATTGAATGTTTACATAAATCCTTACAAATTATTAATGTAAGAAATATACCCAGTGCTGCTTTGATTTCAGTTTTTATCTAGCCTTTATATATTTAATAAATCGAAGTCTAATAAGGGCTAAAATCAGGTGAAGTTTAGGTAGTGTACATACACAATTTGGCTCACTTTCCTAGCGGAATGACAAGTTCCACACTAAATCACTGAACACATCTAAATCACTGAACACATCTAACTCCCATGTCATATGTTGCCACTGTTGTGACACGTTTGATGTGTTCATGTGTTTGGTATTTGTGTTTTCATATTCTTATAGCCATAAATTAATGCTTGTTGAAGTAAAAACGGACTCATCTCTGTGTAAGAATGGAGAATGTGTTGGTTTTAAATTCTGAAGTTGAAGAATGTTTCCCTGGAAATTTTAATGCAATGCAATAGGAAAACTTCCAGTACCAAGAGAGGAGTACTTCCGAAATGGGATTATAGTTGGACATTTTAAAACTGGTCATTTTTGCTGAAGGAACTAATATGAGACCCCCAAAACACTGTGTATTTTCATCCCAAAATAGCATGCTGTAATACTTTTTGTTCAGTAATGCTGCTTTGAAAACCTGGGATACCTTTGCTATATACCCATGTAACAATAAAATCGGTAAGTTTGCCTTTTACTCAGAACACTACCTCTTACCACATTGCTTATGCATTTATGTTTGTTTAAAAATATTCAAGATTATATGGAGGTTATTGAAAGACTTGTAAAGAAGCCATATTTTTTTCCTGCACAGTTCATAACTAGATTGAATCTAGTTGCAGCGTATTTTTGTTTCAACATATTTTACACATGGGGATGTTGGTACCTATGTTGTATAGCCTATTTTTCAAAATGTATTAGGACAGGAGATGCACTTTATAATTAAGACTCCATTGTGCCAAGTTCAGTTGGCTAATTGGTTGAGAAAGGGGAGTTGCAGGGAGAGGATTATGTAGTGCCTTTTTGTATTTTACTTGTTCATTACTGCAGAATTTTGTTACAGTGCTCTTGGTCAGTTCTGTGGAGTCTTTGATACAGCTTGTTTCTGTTCACTTATTTACTGAAAGTGCCTTGTTTTATTCTACTTTTCCAATAGGAAGAATGCTGGTTTGTTTTAATTTTTTTTCCCTATACCACCCACATCGTTGTTTAATGTTGTCAATATGCAGTGTCTTTGTGCTGGAGTTTTCAAAGGGAGCTTTGTACTTCAGACTGTGTGTACAATGACCTTTATGCAGAACTGTATCAACCTTCCTGGTGAAATAAAACTATGGACAAAACACCTGTCTTCTTTTTTCCATTGTAGAAAAGACCAAAACATTTAATGCCTTGTCTAGCAGAAGGATAAAACACTGTTAGAAAGAGATGTTTCTTACCTCAGTGATTTCATAAAGTTACTCGGCTTTTGGTCTGAGTCCTTTTTGTACCAAAAATTGTCTGCATGAAAACGAATGAGAATGCTGTAACAAACACCAGGAAACTTACTATACTTCTGTTGGAGGTTAAAATAAAAAAGGAACTAATCCTTTTTTTTTACATTCTACATGAATCTTCATAGAGGTTGAGTGAACTCAATAAAGTTTTGAAACATTATTGAAAATACGTGAAATCTTGTGTCAGATATCACATATTTGAAAAGAGTGAACCTTACCTATTAAAATAGTGTTAGGTTTACAACCATAAGTGTTTTTAAAATCTTGAAAAGCTACTTGGGTCATACATGCTAAGGATTTCTGAAGTACAACAGGTACATCTGCAAATCTAGATGCTAAAGAAAGTATTAATATAATTTACAGTTTAGTCATGAGAGAGCAAAGGAATGGAAACTTCGAGGTTTGTAAGATATTTTGCTAACCCAAAATATTCAGTATCACATGAACAGACATTTTTGTTCAGGGGACCTTGATTTTTAGTTACGGAGTTGGAAAATGTGAACTTGTTCAGTAGCCATGTGGTATCACTTCACCTGTGTTACTGTTTAATGAATGGTTACCTCCCTAAGGGACATGGAGAATTTGAGGTGCCTGTTCAGGGTGGCCTTGAACATCTTGATCAAGGTGGATTCCAAGTCTGTCCCATACGGAATTTTTTTTCTGGTGCACTTGCTTCTATTCTGGCACTATTTCCTTCTCTTTTTACTCACTGCTGCAATTTTAGCACGGAAGAAGCCAAGTTTCAACTATTTCATTTATAAGAGTTTGACAGTAGAATTCTGTGTTCTGTAAGTTGTGCAGAAGAACATTCCAACTGGAATTGTAGCAGAGTGAACTAATAAAAGATTTGCAACTAGTAACCTTGTTCTTTTCTGTTTTAGGTGATTGCCTTAATAGTTCAGCCACAGATTTACAATGGGGTTTTTTTCCTCTTAGTTTTAGATTTTAATATATTGTACCCAAGTTAATATTCTAGGGGGGTTGATTTTCTTGAATAATACCTCTTTTAATAATCCTGAAGGATTTTTTTTATCCTCCAAAACCCTTGCAATCTGCCCACACCCCTTCCCTGCTTTTGATTTGTATACTCCTAAATCAGTTAAGATGCTGACTAGTTCTGAAGCAAGAATGAGTCCTTATAAAACTCCCACTCCATACTTTTCCCACCGTGAGGACCATTAGATACTGTGAGTACAACAGTGCCATTGAACCAGGTTGAGGAAGGGAATGAAACTGCACCAGCCAGTGGTAGGAGAGGGCAGCCTACGTTGTGCACTCCCCAGAGGGCTGTTTGCTCACCTCTGTGTGTTAACTATCTGTGTTGGGGGAGGGGGTTGGGGTGTTAGAGTTGCAGAGAAAAAGGACAAGGAAAACTCCTGTTCTAGATATGTCTGTCCCAAACTGGTTTTACTCTCTGCATATCATTGGAGCACTACATAATTTGATTTTTTTCTCTGTCTGTGGTTCCTATTCCTTTGTCAAAATGTAGCTATGGAGCAGCAGCAATTGTCCTGCCAGAAAAAAACCCTCATTTCTAGTAGAACTTTCTATAGGAAATCTGTGATTTTGTTTGTAGAGGGTTTTTTCCTATTACAGCAGGTTCTATTACACACTGGGGGAGGAATTCAGAGGAGTTATGCTCTGAAGTTGCTGCTGCAATCAGTTTTTTCAAGAAATGTCAGATAAATAAATACTCCAAGGTCACAGATAACCAAAGAAGGGAAGAATCTTGTAGGAAACACTCCATTTATGGAACACCAGGTCTTAGGAGTCTTTCTTCCTATCATTCCTTTCTATAATTCAGTTAAGTCTTTGTGCCAGAGATCAGAACATTCAGTTTAGTATACAGGTCCAACATTCAAAAGTAGGTATTTTCCTATAAAATACAGGATGTACTTTAGGGTAACTGAACTGTATGCTCATATCCATGTTTATTTGAATCTGGAAAACTGATAATGCAGCCATCTCTAAAAGATGTCTTTTAAACAGTTTGGCTGAGCAGTCAGTGTACTGACCAATGCGGTTGTTGTTCTGTATTTTTATTATCTTCAACAGATTTTTAATGCATAGGATCTTAACCTCCTAGAGGAAAGATGAGAGAGAACGGAAAAGGCAGAGGAGAAAGGGGATTTTTTTGTCCATAGTTTACACTTGAGCATTTTTCCCCTTTGAAAGTGAAAATTCATTCACTCATTTGCTGACCAGAATCACATTTCCACTACATGTTGGTTTCTGTGTTGTGAGTGGTGTAGGTTCTATGTTATCATAACCCATTCAGGAACCTCTTTATAAGGTTTGTTCTCCCATAGCACTGGTGTTTCTTTGCCACCCCTTGCTGCACTAACCTTTATCCCAGTCTTGTTTCAAAGGGCAACCTTTTGTATTTGGTCCTTCTCAGGTTTTGCACTGCAAGAAAAACACTGAGCTGAGGGCTTTTGTTCAGTGTTTTTGATCTCCTTCCAAAGTTTGGCTTACCTTTTGTTTCTGATGCAACTGCACAGATCTGGAGAAGTGGAGAGGTAGGAAAAATGCATTCCTTTACACTAAACTCTAAAAGAATAATGTATTCTTATCTTGTAATAGATACAAATTTTTGTCATCTCAGAGTACTAGTGACTGTTGGCCACATATATCCTGCTGTTACATATCATTCTCCAGTTGGATAGCTTGAGCTTTAAGCTGGAGTACAAAATGTTGCTCTTGAAATTTCTCCTTGAGTTGATGAATTCTGAACCACTCTGGTGGTAGTTCCAGAGTCAGGAAAAGGCTGTCATGAGACATGTCTAAGCATGACCTCATGTCACATACAAAGCATCCTTTTTCTTCTGGTGGGCACATTTTAAAGCCCTGAACTGCAGTTTTAACCAGCATCATGAAAATAAAGTGATACTGGTGTTGAAGGATCCTGTTTAACAAGGGTTGGACAGAGTTACACTCGGGCTGCCCAGAGTGCAGGATGTGCACGGGCGGGATGTTTCCAAGACAAGCATTTTTCACTATCATGTAGAAGTAACAGGACAGCTGAATGAGCTTTGTAAATGACTGAGTCCTCAAATGTCATTCTCTTCAGCTGGATAAATCAGAAAGCCTGATGTGACAGAGAATTAAAATTTTTAACATGAATTCTTTCTGCAACAGAACAGTGCCTGACACTGAAATTGCAATTCAGGAAATCTAGTCATGTTCTAACTCAACTAACAAAGCTTCTCTTTCTATACCTTTAACCTCCAACCAAAAGGGAGAAAAGTAGCCTGTGATGCATTTATCTTGTGTATAACTCATATCCTTACAGTCTTCCTGTCCCTCACTGCTTGTGTGACTTGTGCCTTTTCTGTCTTATAACAGATATCAGAGCATCCAGCCCAGGCTGGAATTCTGGTATTGCTTGTAAAGATCACAGACTGCAAACAGGGCAGCATGGCTCTGGAGGAGGAGGAAGTGGGACTGCTGAACTTGAATAATCATTTCAGTCCTCAGAAGTGCTGTCCCTGCTAGTCAGAGCTGAACCCTTCAGCTTTGGGAGGAGACAGGGACATCAGAGAAGAGATCCACCCCCACAGTGCAGAAACCCTGGGTTTCAATCTGGGTCTTTTTGCCAGTGGGTGCTGGGGCTCATGTGACTAAAGCACTGGTGTAATAAATGGGATTCTGGGGTCAACTCCCAGCTCTGGCTGAGTCTCATCTGTTTTAAGGGAAGTTGGCAGGTTCTGCACCTTAACACTTTGCTAAACCTTCAGAAGCAGTACTCCAACCTATGTTTTTCTGGTTTTCAACAAAATCTTCATTGAGACCTTCCCCTTTTTACGCCTTTTAAGCTCTTCATGGAGACCTTAAGGGTTTGCTGATTCATACTCAGTACTTCTTTGACTTGAGGATCACGAAGGTGCTCTCCAAATACAGAATTTGTCCCCATTTTGTATCTGAGAGGTAGGTATTGTATTTCCTTCTGCTCTGCAAATAAGGAAACTGAGGAAGAAAGCAATTACATGATTCACTCTAATAGCATAGTCAGTTGGTACAGTCCTAGTGTTGCTGCTGATCCCATAAGCTTGTCAGCAGGTTTAAATTGGATGATTGGATGATCTGGTGAGACTGTTGCCTGTATAATACAGTAACTTTGTCTTGAGATATCTCAGCTGGGTTTCAAGTAGATCTAAATGTCCTTGCTGATACATTACTACCTGCTGCTAGATTTTATAATGTTCTTTCCTCTATGAGTTCAAACTGAAAACACTAGGAGGTTTGCATTAATATAGTGGAGAAACAAGCCTCTGCTCTCTGAACGCCCTGTGGATTAATGCTTTTCATCTAGACAAAACCACAGCTGTTTTATGGAAATGTTGAGAATGACTATGAAATGCTGCTTGCTGTTTGGCAGTTAATGTGGGTTTGTCAAGCATTGCTCATCTGACAAGCGCCTACTGGGAGAAGGTTGCACACTGACCTTTCAAGATCTCATTATTGCTTTGCATGTTCAATAGATAGATAGATAGATAGAAGGTAGCTTACGAAGCAGTTGTAACATGTGGCAAACCTACAGCATCTCTCCTCCCAAATTTCCTGTGGCCCTTTCCTAGACATTCTTAGCATTTCTGATAACCAGGTTATGAGGTGGATTTTTTGTGATGTGATGGGGGTCTCCCTTTTCTCATTTTGCAGTATAAATATGCCTGTTACACGGATGAGCCAGAGGCAAGGGGAAAGAGCTCTACCCTATTATGGCAGCTGCTTTGTACATTTAGAGAAAGTCTTGCTCTGAGAAGTTTATTTTTTGTGTGTATGTGCAATATATGGCCAAGGGGATAATAACTTGCATTGGAAGAAGCAGATGAGAAAACTGTCTCATTCTGTGTAATCTTTTGAAAAAAATCAGCCATTCAGTAAGATGCTGATGTGCCTGTAGAGGCATTGCTCCTGCTTAGGTGTAGAAAAGCAGACCAAAAAAGTGAGTTTCTTGTGGAGATAACTGCAGAGAACACCAGTCAGATCTGACTTTGTTGTCCCTACCTAAATGGGCAATTAAAAAATAAGTTGAGAATGTTGCAAAATAATTGTGCAAAGTAATGTGTTATGAAAGAGCATTAAACAATTAAAAATTAAACTCAACCTTGCTGTGAGTTAACCTGAGAAACAGAACATGTGCAAATAATAACTTTTATCTATTTCTGCTGTCAGCATGCTGCAGTTCACTACTGGCATCCTCTGAGACATGTTGCAGTTCTGAATCTAGAAAACCATGGAAAGACCAGCATCTTTCACTTTTCAAATGACGTGAGTTGCACAAGACTCATGATCGTCCAAAGGTCAGAGCACAAGATCTCTCAACAAAGAGGCTTCTCTGTTCTGCTCTGGTGAAGCAGCTGTTGGCTCAGATTTCAGTTTATTCAGACACAATATGTGCTCTAGACAGATTCTCAGGCTACATAAATTAATGTCTCAACTAGTTATCACTTTCCCTCATCATTATTTTCTCCTATTGTCTTCTTTATAAAATAAAATTCTTTATAAAATAAACCCCTTTGTGTTCACCCACAAGTGCCTGATACAACACAGATAAGATCCGTTCTCAGATTAGTGCTGTTACAGACCTTTTCCAGAACTTCTTGGTTCACGCAGGATTTTTTTTCCCCTAGCTCAGTAAACTGAAGTGGCACATTTTGCTGACAAGCTTGCAAAGCATTGGGAGCTGAAGGTTTTAACCTGAAAAGTGTGAGGTGGTGTCTGCTAGCCACGTTCCGCTATGAACTTCTGAAGCTGTGAACCCAGCCATAGGAAGCGTTACCACAGGACAGACATGCTCTGAACCCTCACAAGGGCTGAGACTTGACTGAGAAAGTTCACAGTTCAGTGTCAGCCTGCTGCAATGACATTCAGCTGCAGCCAGTCACTGCAAGGCACAATTTGCTGAACCAGTATTCAACTGTTCCTTGAAAATGGGTACTTTTGACTGATTTAAAGCTTTGAGCTTTATCTTAGCTCCAGTTTGTCATGGCATGAGTGCATAAAGAGGGGGCTGGTGAACTTCTGCATGAAGGTCTCCTTCTGAGCTCCTGCATCAGTCCAGAGCAGGGAACAAAGCTGGGTACCAAGGTAGCCACAGACAGGGGAAGGGAAGAGAAGGAGGCCAGAAAAGCAGCCAAGAAGGTGGGTTAGTATTTAAAAGAGCATTTTAGCTTTGAAAAAGTGGGGATTTGTGGAGGGAGCAGGAAGGGTGGGAGGGTTTTACCCCTGCTTTTTGAGCTGCAGGCTCCAGCCTGATGGAGTTTCATGCTGTACACTGAATCCAGAGCTCCTCCTGGAGGTCCACAGAGTCCCAGCCCCGCAGCTGACGGAGCTCACTGCTGCTGGGCAGCGACAGCAGCGCACCAGGCACTCCAACACCCCATATATATATATATATAGGGTATGTACAGTAGGTAGGTAATACAACAACCATACATATGCCTATATGTTGGCAGTCCTAGCTGCCTCTGGTTAGTTCAGCCCCTTGGGTAAGCTGAGTCCAATCACAAAAGTAAAGCTAAGACATCTGGATATATTTACATATGAAATATATCTGAAGACTCACATTCCTCCTAAAGTGCATGTTTTATTTTTTGATGAAAGAGTGCTAAACTCAGGATGGGGATGGGGGGGTTGTCCATGTAAATCCTGTTTGAACCCACAAAACACTCCTTGCCCCTTAAAACAGTAAATCTGTGAATGCTCATGTCAGAGCAGTGGGAGGTATCAACACTCATTACCTCCATGGAAACAGACCACCAGCTCAGACCAATTGGCCTTCCACCTATTTTATTAAATTTAGCTCACAAACCACAGATCCTCAACTTAATACACCTTTCTATTCAATCCTAGGAGAACCAGCTGCCTGCTGTTTGAGAAAGCTAGCTGAGGGGGTACCTACACTGCCCTGCTGGCCTTAAAAACAGCCTGGGTAGCACCGGCTGGTGAGGCAGCACACGGGTGTAAAGGGTTTGGGCCTGTCCCTCACCCAGCCTCTCCAAACCCGCTTTTGCCTGAAGCTGATCTTGGCAAAGAGGAAGACAACAATTAACTGTATCACAAAGCAACTGGGGAATTACCAGAAGACTGTAGTTGCAGGGAGGGAAAGTCATCTAAGCAGACACACAAACAAAACATAACAATGCAAGAATGTGTAGTGTGCAGGAGAGGAGGAGAGCAAGGCAGCAGAGGGGCCAGTGTGACCCTGCCAGACACAGCCATCCTAACTATACAAGGTTGTTCAGGAATTTCTAGTCACACATTAACATTCATAACTATACCTTCTAGCTTTATCTGCAGATATTGCAGATATTGATCCCAAGTGTATAGTTCAGCAATGGCCAGGTAATTACATGTTGATAACAAAACAATAAACCACTTGAACTGCGATCAAAGTCACATCAACCAGGTACATTTTTCCTACAATATACACCTGACTGAACAGTGCTATGAAAGTGGGTCTTGCCAGCCTCTGCAATGGGGACAGATGTGAGAAAATAGGGCAGCTACATGAAATTATAGTATTTGTAATTGCTTAAGATGTTCAAGCTAATCCCTGCTGTTAAATCATTTCTGAGACTAAAGCTTCCTCCTTATGTTTCTAAAAAAAAATGACATCATTAAAATAATATAAGCTCTACATCACGAAAAACTGTGATATTTTCTCATTGCAAATATTCTCTATGCACGCCCAACCCATTCTTCCACCCCCTACAGCCATATACACAGCCAGCATGTGTATATGCTGCAACAGTCACTGGACATTTTGTGACACCTTAGGGATTTAGAGTCAAACACAAGCTGCCCAAGCAATTGAAATCTTTCAACACCAGACAACGAACAGTGGTCTCAAATCACTGCTCCAGCACTTTTATACATATGTATAAATATAAATGTGTGTATATAAAATGGGAGACACTGTGCACACACACTCTAAGGAGATTCTAACGAGATGCGTGAAAAAATGTATTTTTTGTGTCACTTCACATTTGCCTGTAGTATTTTTTTCTTTTTTCCATGTTTAAAAGACTTGATAATTCTTCTTTTCAACTAAGCTCTGGAAAATGAAAAACACATATTTCTGAAAAATGATGAGATGTTTGGGTCAGAGGTGGGGAGAGGGAGGTATTTTGGGCACATTAAAATTGAAGGATCTCTCACAATGCAACTGTTAAGTGTGAAGGAATGCAGCCCAAACACCACAGCATACACTGGGGTGGGGTTTTTTTATTGGTTGGTTGTTTTTATCAACCAAATCACCTTGGAAAAATTCTTGAATTCTAATGAAAGATCAATACATAAAAAAAATGTTTCTGAATATTCTCATATCTTCTAAAGAGCACTGTATCCTAATGATAGTGTAAGGAGGGTACTTACACTTTTGCCTGATAGGAAAAGAAATTTAATGCAACCATGTAACACAAACATGACACTAAAATATTTATTTGCTACATGAATATATTAATTATTTTCATTTTTTATTAATATATTTTCACCTTTTTAAAGCTATCCAGGTTAAAAATGTCCAAGCCTGTTAAGAGAAGTAAACATTTTCAAAATAAATAAGGAACAAGAAAGGAAGTCAGCTATAGTACACCATCTGCTGCCACAGTCCTCTTGTAAAATATGTTCCAGTTAATAGAGAATAAATTTACAGTAACATGTTGACACTATTCACTCTCGACTGCTTACATACTGAACAAATACCATCTTGACATGAAGTGAGACATATGTTTGAAAAAATAAAGGGCCATTTGTCCCAGTGTTACCTCAATTTACACAGGAAAGAGCCACTCCCTCAGCTGAATTAAATCCCTAGAACCCCTTTGCCCTTGAAGAAAACCAGCCTCCCAAAGAAATATAGCAACAAGCACTTCGGTTCTGGCAGTCCCTGCTGAATATTGGTTTGTGTACATCACTACAGCGTTTCTGAGTATAGCTTTACCAACCACACATGTCCTGGCCTGTATGGTATGAGTCTGTCCTCCAGAATCACCAGCCCCTACCCACAGACTTGCAGAGCAGCTCACGCAAATGACCGATTTCATTTCTTCACCTTTCATAAATGTTGCTCCTCGAGTGTCTGGTCTGAGATCAATAAGCTGAAGACATCTGAAGCTTCCCAGGATCAACACTTGGCCAAAACATTGTTGGAGATCAGCAGTCAGACACTGGCTTGTAAAGGAGAAGACCTTCCCTAGGACTTTTTCTCCGCCGTGAAGGGTGTTCACATGGAAAATGTTAACACAAAAACAGCAGGTCCACATTTTCCAAAGCAGACTGAAAGTCACTTTAGTTTCAAACTGGAGGCTTAACAGACCTGTTTTGGTTAGGTTGCAGAGCGCTTCAAGTATGCCAAGTGCTACCTACATAAGTGCCAAGTATTGGTAAGCTATTAATTTGATCAAGAACAGATGCTAAATGTCAGGTTTTCCAAGTAACCATGGGACTATGTTGGCACAGCCTCGTATTTAGCAAAACCACAAGTGTCCACAAGCACACAGCCAGCCTTGCACAGTGACGCAACCAGTGCATGCTAATACATTCTGTACCCAATTCAGAGACTTGCATAGACTGCACACCTTGAAAACAGGATTCAAGCCAGAAAAATTAGCAAACGGATTTGAAATAACTCAGAATATTTGTTATTTTATAAAATAATCCTGCTTTCAGAATCATCTCATCCTGAATTTCATCAAGCATTAAAACCAGTAGCATTTTATTAGTGTTTGGTTTCCTGCTGAAAGTTGAAAATGTGTTTTTAAATTTATGGCAGTTCTTTCTTTCTTTCCTTCTTTCCTTCTTTTTCAGTTTTGTTTTTAAAACAAAAATTTAATAGTTCCAGATCTTCTTTACTCACAAAAAAACCAGACAATTTTCCTGGTACCTCCAAAATTTAGGACAGAATTCACACACTTAATATTTTCCAGTAGGAAATTTATCCAAAGTAAAGTGGCAAGGCTCGATTCACCTTTCATATGGATACAAACCAAAAGCAATTCCACCACAGATAATGAAAGTCCTGACAAACTGAATCTCTCCACAGGGTTTATACATTTTGGGTTTCATCCATGGAACTCATCTTGAAAGGTTCTGAGTATGCCATGTCCAGAAACACACATTTCCTTATGCTTAACCCAAAATCCATTGCATTGAAGATTATTGTAGCCTGTCAAAGCTAAACACCCAACAAATCACAGGCTAAAGTCCACAGGAGAAGGAGTCAGCCTTCTTTTGCTACAGATCTACAGAAACCAAGTGTCCCACTATTCCCCAAGTGGTTCAATCATCAGTAAAATTTAAATTCATTTGAAAATAAGAAACCTAGATCAAGGACTGCTTCCTATAGGAACTCCAGTGTTTTAGTATTTCATTGTGACTGACAGCAGGCTACTATAGCATAGAGCTTCAGTCTTATTTAATAAACTTTCTAAGTACAAAGCAGCCTATTTAATTTTTGGCTGGCATTTGAACAGTGATTTCCCACATATGCGGTAGTTTAGCACTCAAGAGTGGCATTTGTTCCTTAGGCAAAAAACTGTCACTTGGGCAATAACTCATCAACTTTACAAGTAATCTAGAACTTTTAACCAGGGCTAAAAAGGCATTTCAAGTGCAATGCACCAGTATTACTTCCATTCATAAACTGAGTAAGAGAAAAGACCCGAATGCTCAGAAATTAGAACTATTTTGAAATTATATCATTAAAAATGTGTTACTAATTTCGTTGAGGATGAGTATTATCATACAAAGTAAAGACTCACCCTAGAAAGACAAGGTAGAGGAAAAATAGACAGAAATTTCTTCTGGATTTTTGACAGGGTTAGTGAAAATCAGTTTTGTTTGGCAGGGATCTATATGAACTTGGACATTTCATTTTCTTCAATCACTGTAATTCTACAACCAAGTTGGAAATAGTTCAAAATGCAATTCAAGCTGACCTATAGAAGTACATGGGATATTTTTGCCAAAGTTAAAACAAAACAACATATCCCACTTCAGAAAACCTACAGAAGAGTCTCCTCTTAATATCTAGGACACCAGAAGTTGCTCCAGGCAGATGTTTAAATCTTCATGCCCAAAGGAATAGCTGTTAGCTCTTGGGCTCAAAGGAACTTGCAAGTCAGGGCATGTATAAAGCTGAAAACAGCTAACATTCAAATAGTCTGAACCAAATAACCCTTTGGTATAGGACACTGATGACTTACTTAACTTTCTCATTTCAACAACGAATCCAGATCTGTGCGTAAGTGAGGCACATAGGTTTTACAAACCAGAAGATATGGTAAAATATAAAAAAAATATAATAAAACCTCTTACTAATAACAAAACAAATCTCTGACGGATGCTGAAAAAAAATTGACACTTGGAGGTTTTAGAAACTATTGCAATTTTTGTTTGCTGCTTTTTGAACTAGTTTTGTAATATGGCAGTAACAGCCTGTATGAAGTGCAACCACACTAAATCAGTAAGGTCATAAAACAGCATTGCAGCTCTTTACACGTGCACTATAATGCACAGTGTTATAAAAAGACCATGCTCTTATGAAGCCCAGGCAGCTAACTTCTTCATTTCATCTTCATCCTCTGCTCTCCTTCTGGTTGATGCTGCAAAGAAAGAGACAATAATCATCAACTGATGTAACAGTCAGAACCATTTTATCTGTTAGCATGAGGACTTGCATAGTGCTTTTCAGTTTGAAGATCTCAGATCAATTTACTGAGTAGCAAGTTGAACATGGCTAATACAGGAATGAAGCTCATGAGAGATGTGACTATTTTGCCTTACCATTATCTCACACATAACCCTGAGGTTAAAAATACAGGTCTGATGTAATTCCTACTGAAAGACTCCTGCAGAAAATACATTTAATCTCTAAAAGCTGTCACAGACAGAAAATGCCCACAAAGAATGCTGCCAGTTCTCTCACCACCATGTAAACAGGCACAAGTGACATAAACTGAAAGGTTCTGCTTATGCAAGTCCAGTCTCCAGATGAACTCATCCCATTTTAAAGGGAAGTGTCATTTATTAAAAGGGACAAAGAAATTCCTGAACTTGCTATGCTCAGGTGACATCAGTTAACTACTGTGTTCACAGCATCAGCAATCCCCAGCTCTGTATCAGCTCCCACACAGACTTTCTCCCTTTGCGCCCAAATGTCCTATCACACATCTGCATTCACCAAACTAAAACCTTGCCCAAGTAGTCTTCATTTGCTGACCTACAAACTAGATGCCCTACAGCCCAGGTTCAATCTCAGGCTGTCTCCATCTGTGTGTGGGTTGTGTGTGTCAGGACTGGCACCTCTCCCCATGCCAGTGGAACACTGTTGCTGGGTGCATCACCCACCTGTGCAAGCTTACAGCAGCCAGCTGGCTCCTGCCTGCAGCAGCCACAGGGCCAGGAGCAACCGTGCTGGGGGATGGGGGGGTGGGACTGCAGCTACCACCTTCAGGAAAAGGATGCAGGAGACCACAGGTCCTGTCCCTATTCTGCAAATGCCACTGGCTCACTGTGTGACTGGGGAAGGTCACTGTGCCTTGCTCCATTCAGTTTCCCCGTCTTCAAGATCAGGAGGGTAACATGCATCTCTAATTAGAAGCATTATAGATCGATTACCTGTACTGATTTTGCTTGTGCTTTTGTAAGCACTGAGTTTCAGAAAACATAAGCCAGTTTTGCAAGGCCTTAAACTATATAACTGTAACCAGCTAATTTTGCCTGAAGTAACCATACAGACAGATGAAGTAGAAAATTAAAATAGTGAGAAGTACATGGAGATAGCCTGGATTTAATAAAAATGTCAACTGCCATAGCTGGAAGACAATGCATGAACAAGCTATAATTGACCAGAGTGCAATTTGCACTGCTTTTCTAAATTTTTTAATTTTTTTTTTAACTAGCTGTTCTGCAGTTGACTTCTGTAGATGAGGCCACAATCTCAGTCTGAATGTTTGAAACTACATCTCAGGATTTAAATGCCATCTGCCAAAATACATGTAATAGTCTATGAGTCAGCCTGGTCTAGGTAACCTGTTCTGCAGCAGAACACACCATAAACAACCTGTGTCACGTGTGTGCTGCCCTTACCATGAAATATTTATATTCTTTTACTAGCCTCAGTACACAGCAAATCTTTCAGCTGATAGAGGACAACAGGGATATGGTGAAAGGTGGAGTAAAGGTTGTCTGACTCTGGCTTAATTCAAAATGAACAAGGTAGAACTACAGAAAAATAAGACTACAGCTTAAGACTACAGAAATAAGCCTGTTCAGTAGAAAGCAAGCAAAGGAATGAAAATATTTCTTTAAATGTGTGCTTCCTGCTGCCTCCTTCATTTCTAATTAAAACACCAGTGGCAAATATCAAACCACTACCCCACAAAGCTGGATCCTTGTGACGCTAACATTTTGAATCTAGGTCAGACTAATTAAAAGAGACTAAGGATTTAATTGCAAAAAAAAAAAAAGTCTTCCCATTCCTCAATAATCTCACTACATTTAAGTTGGAGATTCATCAGTATATCTGCAAGGTCAAGTTCCTTGAGTTTGTCTCCCCAAATCTACAGAGAATTTAACCCTAAATGCTTTCATAGAGAAAAACAGATTTACACTCTGCTTTTTCTGTTAAACAGATACAAAGGTAAGAAAAGGAATTTATAACACTTAAAAAGTTAAAACAGAGTTAAATACATATCTGAAACTCTCTTTTCCTCTCCTCTTTCTCACAGCATGATTTAATAATGAGAAATGTAAAATGGCAAGCAGGCAGTTTACCAGGGCGAGAAGGCAGCGATGTGGACGGAACACTTGGTAACCTGACATCTCTCATTCCCTTGTTCAGTTCTTCTTGCTCCAGTTCTTCTAACTCTGCCATCAACTCATCCTAAATTCAAGGAAAACATTACTTACAAATTCATTGTACTGACAGGGATTGGAGGCAAGGGCACATTTAAATAACATGAAGCAAAGCACTACTGAAGAAACAATTTACACCTGAAAACACATATCAAAACTCAGCATATTAAAAGTATAATTTTTACTAAATATGGGCAATAACGATAAACCTCAATTGAACACTGAAAGAAGGATCATGGAAGTTAGAAACAGGACAAAGAACAAAATTAGAAACAAAACTGACAGCAGTACAGTACTTGTAAAAAAGGCAAACACAGTGGGGAAAAAGCTTCTCTGCTCTCCTTAGGTTTGTTCCAAATCTAGACACTGTACTCTTCAATGGATTCTAATTTTAAGATGCTATTTCTCCCATTTTAAAAAGCAAACAGCTTTGGTTATAAGGTAGACTGTCATTAAACATTATGCTTCAGCCTTATAACACAAGTCCAGGATTATATATAATTTCAAAACAGCATTGGAATCAGAACTGTCCTCTGGGTCCTGCTATTCACTCTTGAAGCACACAACACTCTTGGGGTTTCAGCTGCAGAAGCTGATTTGGACAGATGATCTAATCCACTTGGATAATGCTAAAAATAAAAAAGCTGTACACTTAAAAAAGCAAAGAACCTACTCCTTGGCTGGAGGTTCCTAAAGAAAGGAAGCTAAATGTTAACATTATTTGTAGAGAAATGGACCTTTGCCACATTGATAAAATGGTTTAAAAAGAAACAATGGGCAAAAGTGGCTGAGGAAAATGTGTCTGTGTAGCAAAGAGCTACAAGGTAGTGAAATAGGCTTTGCCTACACATTTATACTTTGTTTATCACCAATGCAGAAGTTAAATGATAGTTACATAGCCATCACTGGCCTTCCTACCTAGATTTACTTTCTCATGGTTTTATAATTTACGGCCAAAAAACGGCTGCAGTTTGCCTACCTGCCCTAGTTTACAGTGCAAATCCTTGGATATGACCTAAAAATTTCAGCATCAGGTCTACACCTGATGATGTTCAATTCCCAGCTGATCTCTCAAGGAAATGTGCAAGTTGGAGCCCCCTGTTTTACTTAAGCATTTAGCTGAAGTGCAAATCTGCTTGTACTTTAAATGCCCCAGTCAGTGCTGTGCATACAAGCGTCTTAAAAAGTTAGTGTCCAAGCTGTTGTGAAGTCAATAGTAACAGGTATTTCTGAAAAATTCTAGATGGTCATCTAACCCCCTTCCATGCCAAATCAGTCCTTTCCAACCTCCACTGAACAAGAAAACAATTAAGAGGAAGTGTCAGTCATGACAAGCATTCTTTAAAAAAGATGTGAACGAAACTATGATCATGAGCCTACACCTTTAACATAATAATGTAAAGGCTAGAACATTTGCTCTCAAAGTGGAGACTCTAATTTTAAGTTCTATTCACTCTTGGGAACAGACTTAGCTACTAATTTCCCACAACTCAAAAACTGTTCTACAAGTAGGCTGTGGAGCTACAACAAATCCCCTTTCTCCTCTTGAACCTAGGCCTCTGCAAGAGCAGCGGGAAGATACTACGTGAACTTGCAGTTTCCAGGCTTTGTGCCTGGATGGTGTGTATTTCACATTTGATTATCAGAAACAGGACTCCAAGCAAGGATCACCCCTCCCAGAGAGCATTCTACTCAGGCAGGACAGAGCTTTTTTGCATTCTTCATGACAAACACTGTGTCAACCCAGGGAGAAAGAACCCTTATGTTTCTGTGCCTGTCTGGAGCAGGAGAAATCACATGCTTCCATGATCTCCTTACACCCAAGACACATGAGTGAAGAGAAAATGCATCCAAGTGTGTGGTCAAAACGTCCTTGAAAAAAATAAAATTAAATATCATCCTCCAACACAAATCACCTCATAACTGAGCAACTAAGTCATTGATTCTAGCACTCTCAAGCTGCAGTGGCTTGCAAACCAGATTTTCCACTTACTGCCCAAGTGCTATAAGTATAGGCTCCTATGCAAAAGCGGGTGCTGGTACAAAGATGTCCCATGTGCCAGTGGCTTATGTCCCAGAACAGGAACCATGCACATCAACTTAGACTAGTACCTCTTTGGAACTTTCAGATCAATCTAAAACATGCTTACTAAGGCTAGGCCCCCAAAAGTTAAGCACTGATGAAAAGTAAGACACTGTACAGCTGCTTGGGATGGCACTATGTTTTTCAATTGTTTGAAGCCCAGTTTATACAGGCCAAATCCCATTCCTTGTGCCAGTAATGCACGTGTTTCTTGGAAAGTCTATTTACATTTGAAGTGGAAAAACAGGAAAGCAGATAATGGGAACAAAATACAAAGAATTATTCCTATTTTCAACAAATTATACCAATTGAATGAAACCTCCCCTTCCTCCTAGTCAAGCGAATATGTATGATATCACACATATTTTTCTTTGTTGTCCATTTGGGTATACAGGAACAAATTAGTTCAGGATAGAGTGAGTTGTCTGATTATTCAGGACATTCTTCAAATGATCCCTGATGATCCCAAATCAACAAAATTGAAAACCAAAACCAAACTGTTGTGATACTGAACCCGATTCCCAGCTCTGCATTTCACAGATCACAAGAATTTTGAGTACCCTTGACCCTTGAGTCCTCAGCCATGGCTGGATCAGAAATAAGTAATAACATGCTTAGATACACAAAACCAAGTCCAGGAGCACTGGATGAAAGTTACTGCAACAAATTTTCAGAAGGTCCTAAATGCCTTGTGGGCATTTCAGAAGAAAGAGCTCAAGGAAGAAACCTTATTGCCTCCAACGGGTATTACGTCTATGTAATGCATCTACTTCTGTAGAAAATCTGGAAAAAAAAGGAAAGGACCTGCATGTCCCAGCACCAAAAATGACCTTTAAAAAATGGTCCAAATATTCAGAATTGTGAACAGCAGCCTGTTCACGGCGCAGGAACTGCACTTAGTCAAACGGATGTCTATTTGGACCACAAAAAAATTATATGTTTCAGTGTCCACTTAGAGTAGTACAAATTACATGTTTTAGTGATCTCCTCCTTCCATGGTTCAAATGAGAAAAACAAGTACAGGAGTGTAGTTAAAAATGCTTTTCTTAAAAATTTATATATAAATAAAAGTAGTTTTAATATTTTACATATATATTTTAGTAAATATTTTATATATTAACATATTTAATATTTATATAAAAATTATACACTTGTCCTAGATAGAACCAAGGAATTTCACATCCACACCTTTTAAGAAACAAACCACTGCACAACCAATAACTGTGGAGTCACAACCAATAACCAAATAACTGTGAAGTCATCTAACAACTAAAACTCACAGGCCTGAAGTACTAACCTCATCAAACTCATCACCAAAGGCGGCTCGGTTTGAGATAGCATCTGAAATTTCCTGGGCAACATCTTGCTGTTCAGTGATATCTTGCATCAAATCATCAATTTTGTTCAAGTCCCTGGAAAGATAACATGGAAACATATTTTTAGAGATATATCATCCAAATCCTACAGAAGAGACTCACTGGAACAGACTCTATTTTCTTTTTATGCCCATGGCTGTATAAATAGCAGAACTCACAGGGAATAATTTCCTCACCCAGACCTTAACACCTACACTAAAAGCTTCTGTGTGCTTTGGCCAATCCAACTTCTTCCACTTTTGGATTATAACAAAAGTTAAGCTGCAGCATAGTGTGTCTCTCTCCCCCTCGGGGCTTCTCAGACCTCTGCCAGGCAACAGTCACACCTCCGGGCAGATCCCCCAAAGTCAGTATCTTTATGGGCCATTCAGTACTTAAAAGGGAGCTTGTAAGAAAGATAGCGATAAACATTTTTGCAGGGCCTGTTGCAATAGGCCAGAGGGTAATGGCTTTAAACTAAAAGAGGGTCAATTTAGACTTGACACAAGGAAGAAGTGTTTTACAATGAGGGTGGTGAAACACTGGCACAGGTTGCCCAGAGAGGTGGTGGATGCTCCATCCCTGGAAACATTCTAAGTCAGGCTGGACAGACTGAGCAACATGATCTAGTGGAGGATGTCCCTGTCCACTGCAGGGTGTTTGGACAAGATGACCTTTAAAGGTCACTTCTAACCCAATCTATTCTATGATTACACGGATCTTTCTTGATGTTAAGTTTTCACCAGAACCGAGGGCAACTTAAGAGAACTGTACCCCATTTAAAGATTTCCCCTTATTGTTAACTTCATTATTGTTTCAGTTCCTGTTTACTTTAACTCTGTTTATTCAGGCAGGAAAACACCCCTTGAAACAACATAGGACATAATAAAAGAAAAAAGAGTAATTTTTTTTGTCCATGTCATATTTTTATTCGGGTCTAACTAGTACTTCGAATCCCACAGTCTAGCTTATGGATTCTGAGGAAAAGAGTTCACTTAGTTTCTATAACTAAATTTTCTTCTGGACAAACCAAGGGCAGAGGCCAATCTCCACTGCCAAGATAGACAAAAATACCCAGGTAACACACAGATCTCACTAGTTAAGTGAACTTCCTTTTAGACTCGATGTTAAGAAAAGATATTTTTTTGCCAAATATAACACTGCAGCACCAATAGCATTCCTTACATTAGATGCCTGAACCAAAAATGAAGTAAAAACTGTCTAACTTGATACAACAGTCTGCAGTGATGGAATAGTTTGAAAGTGGTCAATAAGCTCAACTTGAAAGCTATTAGAAAGCACTTACATATTTTCATGTACTTTTTTCATAGCTTGTGCAGCATAACCCATATTCTTGAGTACTTCTGTGTTCGTGTGGGAATTTTCCAATGCCTCTCTCTGGAACTCAATGGTCGAAAGCGTCCCATCAATTTGGCTCAACTGTTTCTCATATCTCTTTTTCCTCTTCAGTGCTTGCAAGGCAGCTGGAATAGGAAGAGGCAAAGTGCACTGTGTGTTTTCATAGCAAATGCAAGGCCAAGTAGTTCAGCACCAAGCTGACCTCCAGAATTTATAATTCTCACCCTCCTACCTTACTAGCAGGGAGACAAACTTTGACCACACCACATCAGCAGCCTGTTTATCACCAACATGCTGTTGCATGAACATGCTGGGAAGCCTCTTTTAGATTAACTCCTTTTAGAACCACAGGGAAGAGCAGCTTCTTCCTCCACTGCGGGAGATCTTGAACTCCATCCTGTGCACACAGGCAGAGTAGAAAAAATGGGGAAGAAAGAGAAAAACATGAGAGAAGAGTGAGAAAGGAGAAAACACAGGAAAGGAGAAAAGAAGAAGCTGCAAAACATAAGCAAAAACTAAAGAAGACAGCATAAGAAGATCTATCATGATAACCACACCTCCAGCAATGCTGCTTTCTAAACTTTGTCTCAACAGCAGTAACTGTGAAGTGCAATGGAAAGCCCAAATGGCCCGACAAAGCAGGTGGGTTGGATCAAAGGAGGACACATTTCTCTGGCTTTCAGCTGCATCTATTTCTTACAATCACTTAGGAAGATGATCTTTAAACCTTAGAATTTAAAAACATATAGAACTTTGTAGACAAAGGCACAGTCAAACTCAGCTACACCCCAGTATCTTTGTAAATTATCGAGATTGGTCTTTTATATTTGCTAAGTTATGAGCAGCATACTTTGCTCAGAGTAAATCATTACCAGAACTTGGGACTTTCTCTTGGCCTCAGGGTGTGGAACACACACAATCTCGCCACAAGCATTTCCTGACCACTGTCCCTTGCAAACTACAGATGTGCCAGGCAAAAAAACCACCAAACAAAACCAGGAGACTGAGTTAATCCATTGTTTTTTTCAATGCTATTTACACCCATATTCCTCCCCTTGTCTTCTACATTTAATTTTTTAATCAGGTTCAGAGCCTGCAAGCAACAGCCATGCAGCCCCTCAGACTCAATCAACAGCAGCAACTATTGTTGCCATCCTTTCAAATAATTGCTCATGTACAATAATACTGAACCTTGACACTGGGGTACACAACTTTTCAAATGAAGTTAGGATCTCTCCAAAGAGGGGGCACAGATTTTTTATGTGTAACACCACACTAGAAAAATTAGTGCTTAGTTGACAAATGCTTGAATCGACATGGTCAGAACTGCACACTAGGAGCTGTGCAAGGACAGGCATTCACACAGGCTAAGATTCTAGAACATGCAATAAGATGTTTCAGGACAGCAAACCGCAATCATAACACATTAATCACAGTATTCAAGTTCAAGGTTTTCCCAGGTTTTGGGGGATGGTCCAAAGATCATGCATATTCCACAGAAGATGCCTGAACACCAGATGATGTCTTGCAAATGGCAAATGTGAGAATTGTAAAATTCTCACTGGCAATTCCAAAATAAATAATTTTTACTTAATCCCAAACAATCTTTACCTACTTATTACTTTCCTATTTATTCATGCTTATTATTGGTAGTGTTAGCACACTAGCCATTTCCTTCCTTAGCTTTCCTCGAATCAAATTTGATCCTGGATTCTTCCTAGGAAGTTAGAGATTACAGACAAATATAAAAGTCTGAAACTGTACCTAACACGAGCTGTGCCAGAGAGGACCCTAAAGCCCTGTGGACAGAAGAGCACTAACCAGCTGATGCAGAAAGGCTTCAATTGGAATAAGCATCTACCACAGGGCAGTATTTCCAGCCAGCATTATTCAGAAACGGGACTCTGCAATGGTGCTGTTTTTATTGGCCACTCAGAGAGAAAATGGATTTCCGCAGTGACACACAAAGCAGTTGTTTTTAAAATCCTGAAGATCATTTAATTAAACCACACCCGAATTAAGAAACCACAGGAGAAGCTAAAGTCCTTGACTTCACCTATTCATAAACATCTTTTCCTCATTATTGTAGTGCAACATATTATCTTCTTTCTCTTTAGTTTTACCAGTAACTTACAGAATAAATCACTTCAGAGGAAATTAATTCGTCCTTCTTCATTATCAACCAAGGCATAATAATTCCCCACATCACACTATATGATTTTCCTGATTTGTATTAAATGAATGCCCTTTATTGCACAGTGGTTTGTTATAATAGTTCCTAGACCACTTATGAGTATTTCCTTGTTATTTGAAATCTATTTTTCTGTGTTTTACAGAGTATCGTGAACTTTTAGTGCTTTTCTACTGCACATTACAAGCATTTTAAACTTTCTGTGCAACTCTTACAGGATTAAAATGCTTCTGCATTATAATGCTACTGCATTATAATTACCAAACTGCAGAAGAACATATGTCTCAAAAAAGAATGAAATGAGCACAGAACGCAAACTTACTTCGATGAAGATCTAAGAATGGCACTGAAAAATGGTGCTGGCCATTCCAAAGATCTCAAAACGGAAGACAGCCCAGGGAGGATAGGTCTAGCAGGAGCAGAGTCTGAGGAAGCAAGTGTAATTAATAGCAATTGAAGCAGGAAGAGGTGGAGGTCTTCTCCAGGAAAAAAAGAAAAAAAAAAAAAGCAGTATCATATACTTTTTCAGTTGTGGTCCAAAGAAGCTGATTCAACTCCTGCATTTCATAATGGTTAACCGTTGGCTGGGCTTTAGCACATTTCCTGTACTTCTGAGTCTAGCAAGCAGGATACAGCTCATAGATTAGGAAAAACTGCTTTTAATGTGAGCTTCTATTTTATAGTCAAGATAAGTGCCTGGAACAACAGAAGACTATTATGTCAGTTTAAGTATGCATCTGAATGAACTACTATTATTAACATACAGAAGAGCACTTTTCCAATATCACTAGTATGCTGATACTTTATTAAAGAAGAAAAAATAACCAGCTGGGCAATAGTAATCCTGGCCACACTGAGTATCCAGGTTTCAAAAGGAAAGTAGTGAAATAGGAAGAGTTGTGGTACCCTTCTCATGGTTTCATGACAGATCACAACGAAAAGAGAGCACAATGGTAACAACGCCTTCACCTGTCAAGCCCATCACCAACACTCATGAGTACAGGAAGCACCAATAATCTCATCTTCTGAAGTAGAAATAAATGGATTGTCTAGTAATCCTTAAAATTCCCAGGAAGAAGGAAACGAGTGTTTCTTCAGAAGACGTAACATCATTGTGAAAGTGCTGGATCTCATTCTTGGATATAGCTCACAAACCTCCACTTCAGTCCTGCAAGGGATCAATGGATTGCAACTTCTGATCTCCCTTACACCACGGACAACCAAAGGCAATGCTGCTGAGACCATAAAAATCATAAGACCCTAATTAAGTTCAGTGCCAGTATGCATAATCCTTAAAGCCTTGTGGAGGAAGCCACACACAGTTACAACTGAATTCAAGAGCAATAATGTACTGAACTAGTTATAAGTATTCCAGTTCATGGCAAGACACTTGAAACATGATCATGAAGATCAGAGAACAGTTGCTGCAACTTGCAGAACAAAGACACAACTTAAGGGCTTCCTCTTACCTCCCCGCCAGAATCCCTCATTCCCAGTCTGTCCCTCACCCTTCCACAGGCATGACTGTCCTGTCCATAACACACAACTTGTTTGGTTTCAGTGGCCTCCTGGTTACAACCACGTCATTGAAAAGGAATGCTACAGGGCTACATAAGCACTGCACGAACATAACACACGAACATAACACACAGCATCTACCTGTAAACCCCTCCTTGCTACTTCAGTTTTCTTCAAAGGTTTTGTCCTCAGTAGTACTATGTGGTTCTTTACAGTTGAAATTTAATTCTATTCTGGATGGCTTCTCTTAACTTTATTCCTTTCATTTAGATTTTTTTTTTCTTTTTAGTATCTGTGAAAGACTCTAGGCTGAAACAACACACATTCATATGTACATTATTTTCACAGTTACTAGTGCACTTCAGAAAATACGTTTCCTTTTAAATAGAGTTTTCAAATATCCATTATAACTTTCTGTCCTTTAATTTTTCCTGTATGACCTTCAAAATAATGGAGAAGAAAGGCCAGTTCATCAATGGAGTTGGCAGCTGTGTACTGGCTGAAACTGAGATACCCCAAAAAGTACAGCAAGAGATAAAAAACAAAACAAAACAAAACACTCACAAAAAGTGTGAGTGAAATGGGAAGAGATTAAAAGGCAGTGTTAACTGTGAAAAAAAATACTCCTTATCATCACGTAACCTCTGCAGGACAAATTCCAACAAACACTGTTGTTTCAAAAACCCTGAAGCTGTCTAGCCACAATAAGATACTAATGGGGAATGCTGGAAATGTATTTAATAGCCAATTTCAGACTAGGTACAGGAACTGTGGAGATACTCACTTCATAAAGGAAAAGCCAGAAGTATTTAAGTGATGTTTCACATCTATTTGCATAGCTAACGCGTTACAGCTTTTACATCAAGTAAAGCCTACTGATGTCACATGAACCCACTCAAGAGTCATATGAACTCATATGAGAAATTGCTGTGCTTGAATCTGCTCTCTCTTGTGTCAGTATTACTGACTCAGACTCACCTAAAAATCAAATGAGATCATGCTAATTTGATACATTTTCTATCTCTAGATAGAAATCTTACTCCAGTCTCGAACAGTCCCATTTTAGTTTCCACAAGCTTCTCCACAGATGCAATTAAGAAAAATTAAAACGAAAATTAAAATTAAAAATTAAGAAAAAAAACCACACCCACATTAAAAATTACCTGTGAAGTCCCTTTGAAACATTAACAAGGCAATGTAGATTAAAACCTTCATTCTCTCATTTGTGTGTATGTTTACATAATGTTACATACACACAGACGCTGGTTAGAACAGATTTTCTCTGAACTATACAGTACAATACACCGTATGTATTATGCTGTTATATGTAAATCAACAGCAATTAAACTGTAAAGCAATTGACATATCAAATGAAGACATATTATTGGAGATTTCAGTTCACTCATTATCCCGCTAAATTCAAGCACTTTGGCACAGCAAGGTTAGTTTATCTCATTTCTCCTCTGACTGTACTTACACTATCTCATTTTGGCTTTAGAACCACTTTTTGCAGTGCCAAACTGCACGTCGTGCCCTACTCCTGCCTCTTTACTGTCCTCAACTGTTGGTGCCTGAGCAATTGACAAGATAAAAGGGAGTTATTTTTAACTATGATCAGCTCAACAATCCACTTTGCAGCATCACTCCATGAACAATTTCATAGATTAAAAACCAGGGGAACTGCATATTGAGTACAGAAGTGCAAAAAATGATTTGGAAGAAAAGTTTCAGATATCAAACACTGCATGCCTGAAGCACAAGGCCAACAAACACCTGGATTTAACCAGGAATTTCTACAGTCAAAAGACCAGCCTGTTTTCTTGCATCAGATCTCCAGCTTGGGTTTTTGCACAATGAACTCAGCCTCAGGAGCAACCCAATCACTTTGTCCCATAGCAAATTAGTTTCCAGTTGGATCACCTTCCTGAACTAGCTCACTGCAACAGCACAGAGATACTCCAGTTGAAGCCAGGGGAGTAGAAAAGCGTGGGACTGTGACAACGCCAACAGCTCCCATGCTGCAGAGTACCTGGCTTAGATGTGCTGCTCAACTGGCTTTACTCCCTCTGACTGTACCTTCAAATCTGTCCCATCTTGGCCCATGATTTTAAATCCTTTGTAACTAAAAGTTAGTTAAGTTAAATGGCTTTTTGCTAATACTTGTTAAATGCTAAAGTATTACAAATACATTATAGGGCTAACCGAAACACTTCTAACATGCAGCTCCTCACAAGTTCTAAGTTACATGGCATTATTTTTTAAATTATTAAATAACAGAAAGAGCAGACAAAAAGCTACCTTGTCATTACATCAGAAATCTTTAATTCTAATTTTTCTTCTGTTTCAAAGCATTTAAAGAAAAATACATCTCAGAGGAGACAAACAGGCCTCTAGTTGACTTCAGGAAGTAATTAATCTGTTTCTCAAAGCCCTTTATATCCCCAAGACACTGACTACCATGATTTGCTTCCCAGAGATGAGAACATCTGTACATGCAGGAGCCAGACCTTATTACCCCTTACTATCTCTCTTTTGCAGCTAACAGCAGCCCAGACCAGTAGTCACTAATGCTCTAAACTATCATTCATTTTTTGGTTGTATCATGTACATCCTACATGATTTGAGGCAAATCATTGAATCACTTTGTTCCTCAGTTGCCACCAGTGGGGATAATATGCATTTATTAATGAATACAGGAGATCCTCACATCCTTCAGCTCCTTTTCCATCTGCCCAACCAATACTCAATCTCCAAGCTGTGATCCCCTCCCCACACTGAGCAGCAGTATTTTGCGTTCCAGGTATCCAGCCGACACATGCATCCACTGTGGTGCAAAGCACGTGTATCGCACAGGGAGCCGCAGACAGTAAATCAGTGAGGAATAAAGCATCCTATTACCATCCCACCATAATGAATCCACAGTACACTAAACACTAACAGATGCCAAAGACCATCCCGCCTCGCGTGTGTTGATACTTGCTGGGAGCCCACACCGACTCACAGTGCACACCTGCGGAGTCAGCCGACCCGGCCCTGCCACAGCCTCGGCGAGACCCGAGTCCCTCGTTCGGAACAGACCGCAGGACCCAGAGGCGCTCCAGCCCTGGGATTTAAAGCCTCGCAAGCCCGGAGGGGGCGGAGGGGTCCGGCCCGCACTCACCTCGCCTGTTCTTGGTGCCGTGCTGCCGGGCTACCGCCAGCTCCCGCTCGATCCGCGTCTCCAGGTACTCCTGCTTCTTGCTGAGCATCTCCTCTGTCTCCCGCAGCCGGGCAAGAGCCTCCTGCGGCGAAGGCCCTCCGCGGCCCTTGGAGGCGGCCGAGCCGCCCCCCTTGAAAAACCTGGAGATCTTGCTCATGGCGGCGATCCCGGTTCGGCGACGGCCGACGGAAAGGTCTAGCCGGCCCGGCCCGGCCCGCAGAAACCTCCCTGGCCTGCTCAAGCCGTGACGGCACTTCCCGAGCCCAGGGCTGGCGGCACCGCACCTGGCGGCGGGGCGGTCCCGGGGGCGGCCCCGGGGAGGCCGAGCTGCCGCTGCCCTCCGCCGCCTTCGGGCAGGGCAGGAGGAGCCGGGGAGCTCCGCGGGGCAGCCGTAGGGACCCGGGCCGGGCGGGCTGTGCCCCCGCTGCGGAGGCGGCTGCCGAGTTTGTGTTTCCCCCCCATTTTTTCCCTGTGTCACAGAATCACGGAATGGTAAGGTTAGAACCACAGTGGGTCATCTGGTCCAACCTCCCTGCTCAAGCAGAGTCATCTTAGAGCACAGGATTGTGTCCAGACGGTTCTTGAATGTCTCCAGCGAGACATTCTCTCTGGGCAACTTGTTCCAGTGCTCGGTCACCTGCACAGTAGAGTTCTTCCTCAGCCTAACTCTCTCAGCCTTTACTCGTAAGAGAAATGCTCAAGTCCCTTGATCACCTTTGTAGCTGTCCACTGGATCGGCTCCAGGAGCTCCATGTCTCTCTTCTTCTGAGGGGCCCAGAACTGAACACATGCCGCAGGAAGGTGTGTTTTGGGAGAGCAGCGCACTAAGGCACAGGCGTGCACGCCGGTCAAGGCTGGGAAAATAACACTGAATTTTGAAGGAATGTGGCTTTTTACAAAAGTGGCGGGTGCGCCGCTAAAGGACACCGCAGGTCCCAGGATGCAAGAAGCGCCTCGGAATGCCGGGCTGCCTCCCACCCGCCTCGGGAAGAGGCCCTGCTCCGAGCGACAACGCAAACAGCGACAGAAGAAAGACACAAGACATGTTTTCCCCTGTAACAGCCCGAGGAGTACCAGCCGCGGCTCTGGGCTCACTGAAGTCTGAAGCGCCAACACGGCCTGGTCAGCGCAGATTCCGCGGAGCCCGGCGCTCCAGCAGCTCCTGCCGGCGCTCCAGCACGTCCCGAGCCCGCGACACCAGCTCAGCCCGGCGCGGCAGAAGCTACACCTCCGAGCGGGCGGGCAGACTTTCAGCATCCCCCGCCCCGGGGCGGGTCTCGCCAGCCCCTCCCCAGCGCGGCCCCGCCCGTCGCCGCCGCTTCTCCAGCTCCCCGCCCGCCTCCTGCGTCCCGCGGCCATGGCGGAGCTGGAGCTGGGGCAGCACTGCGGGGTGCCCGACTGCCGCCAGCTCGGTGAGGGAGAACACGGCGGAGGCGGGGGCGGTGAGCTGGGGCGGTGCGGGGGTTGTGTGGTGGTTTCTCCCCGCTCGGGGAGTCCTCCGTGCTGCTGCAGCCCTGCGCGGCCCAGTGCCAGGGTCTGCCGTCTCGGCTATATCCCTGGGTGGTTAATCCCCTGCTTTCCCGGTCCTCCTCCGTGCTTGTCTTCGGTGATCTCAGAAAGTGTCGCTGAAAATGTAATCTTTCAGAAGGAGGCAGCAAAACCCCCTGTACCGAAAGCTTTCTGATGGGACCACTCGGTCTTAGGGATGAAGTGACTGAGATCGTCGTGAGCTCTGTAATCCAGTTGCATGGTGGTCCCTTAACATCAAATCTGAAGGATGGAGACGCAGAGTAATGGGCTAGAGTTGAGGGCATTTGCTGCCATTGGTGATGTGGTTGAATTCAGCAAACAACAAAGTGATTTTATCTCTAAGAACTAATGCGGTAGGCAGGGGGGGTGTACATATGTGCAATTTAAATTACAAGGATGGTATGTATGCTATGATATGAAGGCTAGAGAAGAAGGGGCAGGATCATCATGCCTTGTCAAATGAAGAAGATGCTATCCCTTTCAAAGAGCCATCTCCACCAGTTGGCAACCTGTAAAATAAAAATGTAAATTGTCCTATGTCAGAAAATAGTATTCTAAGTGGTCTCACAATAAATTACATTTTTAAAATAACTGGTAAGTTTGATGGCTAGCCAAATGTTCCAGTGTCATAGTTTGATATTTTAAAAAAATTTAATTTAAAGCCTAATTCCAACTTCTGGAATGTATGTAAGTATAATTTACCTACTCATCTGTTTTTCTGTTCTACTGATTAGGGGAGTTAACAGTATAACTGTCACAAAAGACACTTTCAGGTAAAGCATATGCAATTGCTAAATATCCTTGTAAAGATACCTACCCTATGATATAGATAAGCAAAAGTTAATCATGGGGAAATTAACCTAGAAACTACTAGCAAAACAAAAATCGTGTTGTCTAACTGAAAACAAATCTCTTTGTTTCAGATTTTCTCCCCTTTATATGTGATGGCTGTTCAGGTGTCTTTTGGTAAGTTCGAGTACCTCAAATTGTAAGGAACCTATAAGAATCAACAAGTCCAACTCCCTGCTCCACACAGGACTAAAACTAAACCAGTGTCATTCATACACTCCTTGAACTCCGACAGGTTTGGTGCTGTCACCACTTCCCTGGGGTGCCTGTTCCAGTGCCCAACCACCCTCTCGGTGAAAAACCTTTTCCTCATGTTCAGCCTGAACTTCCCATGATGCAGCTTCTTTCCATGTTGGTACTGGTCACCAGAGGAGCTCAGCACCTTCTGCTCTGCTGCCCTTCTTGAGGAATCTGTAGGCTGCGATGAGGTCACCCTCAGTCTGGTCTTTTCCAAGGTGAACAAACCAAGTGACCTCAGTTTTCCTCCTAAGTCTGGCCCTTGAGGCCTTTCACCATCTTGGTCACTCTCTAAACACACTCTAATAGTCTGACATCCTTCCCATATTGTGGCACCCAGAACTGCCCACGGTACTTGTGTGAGGCCACACCAGTGCACTGTACAGTTGGGATAGTCGCCTCCCTCAGCCATCTAGCAATGCTGTGCTTGGTGTTCCTCAGAACATGGTTGGCCCTTTTGGCTGCCAGGGCACATTGTTGGCTCATATTCAACTTGCCATCGACCCAAACCCAGAGATCTCTTTCTGCAGGACTGCTTTCCAGCCTCTCGTCCCCCAGTTTGTATGTATAACCAGGATTACCTCATCCCAGGTGAAGAATCCTCACCTTGCTCTTGTTAAATTTCATACAGTTGGTGACTGCCCAGGTCTCTGGTTTATCCAGAATCTGTCTATAAGACTTCACCCTCCAGGGCTCCACAGCTACTCCTAGTTTAGTGTTGTTGGCAAACTTAACATGTGTCCAGATCATTTATAAAAAATTAAAGAGCACTGGCCCTAAAATTGAGCTCTGGGGAACTGTGCTGGTGACTGGCTGCCAGCCTGATGCAATTGCATTTATTATAACTCTTTGAACCCAAACCATCAGCCACCCATTGTATTATGGACTTGCCTAACTGTGTGTGGGATGTTTTGTCCAGAAAGACACTGTGAGAGACAGTGTCAAAAGCTTTGCTGAAATGCAAAACACCACATCTATGGGCTTCCCAAGGTCAACTCGATGAGTAGCCTTGTCATAAAAGGAGGTGGCTGGGTATTTTTAGTTCCAGAAAAAGATTTGGAGTTTCTTCCAAGGTTGAAATTGGGGCCTGCACTTTGATTTACACTTCAGATAGGCAGAGGGCAACTGAGTTAAACTCAGGTAGACTGAGGGCAGATTTCACTTCTAAAACGTCATAAGCCCTCAAGGGATTTCTGCTGCTGTGGATGGTGATTGAAAATCCATTAAAATGGACAAACTCGAGTTCCTTTGAGCTGAATTCTTAAGCATACTAATGTCTTTATTCTCTTGAAGTGGCTTGCTTTCTTGAGGCATAAGTTCCAAGAGCTAAACGTTTTACAAACTGAGGAAGAGTATGATCAGTCAGTCATGCAAGACGTGAAATGCAGAGGTTAGAACAAACTTTGTAGAAGATTCATTATCTAATTAAAGTGTTGCCATGATAAAAGTAGTCAGATCACTCTTTAAATAGTTGAATGTTTTCACATATGGTTTTCTTTTCCTGAAATGTCTCTTCTTTTTCCATAAAGCCTTCAGCACAGGAGCCGAGATGCTCATGGATGTTCTGAGGTAATCTAATAATATATGACCTGCCTTAAAATTAGCTGTGTGTTTTCAGACTAGATGAATACATATATAAGTATGCATTATTTAACTGTGAATGTGAAAAGCTTAAAAAAAATTAATCTACTCTTTTTCTGCCTCTCAGAAGTAAATTGAGTGTGAGTAGAATGATGGTTCTATTTCTAACTCAGAGCTAAACATAACCAGGACAAAAGTAGGAGAATAGACTTGAGAGCTAGGGCAGTTCTTTGGGAAGGGTGTGTGGGGACTTGTATCTGTAGTATCTGTTTCTTTACACAAAATATTTTGTACTAATGCCTAGGTGAATATAAGAAACAATTCTGTGAAACCTGATCAGCACAGGTCTTATCCGTGCTCCTACAAGGACTGCAATGGAAAGGAGCTTTTGCCAGTTTTATGTCCCTACTGTGGAAAACATTTTTGTCTAAGGTGTGTGGAACAAGGTGTTTAAACATCAATACACATTCATTAGTGTATGGAAAAGGTATTAAAAGTTTTATGCTGTTGTTTACAGACATCGCCATCAATCAGACCATGAATGTGAAAAGCTGGACATGCCAAAACCTCGAATGGCTGCTACCCAGCAGCTAGTTAAACATATTATAGGCAAGTACAGCAGGATATGTATTCTGCAGTTTTCTTCAGAAGAGTATTTGAACTTCTGACCTCCTTTGAAGGGGTCAGGTTCAACCAAATAAAAAAAGATAGGGGTTCCTTGGTTAAATAGCCCTAAACTCATGTCACATGTAATACTGTTCATCTATGCTGAGACGAGGCAACTGTATGAAGAGAATTTTTAAAGATTAAATAGGGCTCAAGTTTCTTTCAGAAGTATTATCTTGTTCTTATTCTACAAATACTATAATGTAATGAACTGTACCTAGTCATTATTATTTACATATTGATTCATGTGCAAATAATGCAATTGCATTGGGTGTGCATGCCAATCTGTTAGGATTATACCTACACAACCAAAATGGCAAAAAAAAAAAATTGACTCTATAATGTTATATTTTGCAGATTTTAAACAAGTTCTAGGATGGGAAAGAGAATAAACAAAACTGCCCAACTGGACAGTGAGATTTTGTAGAAAGGAGGACCTGAAGCTGTTGCCATATGAATGCTGTGCTGGCCACAGCTGTTGAAATTTTTGAATTTATATCTATTTGGCTTTTGGAGCCTGTCTGTACATCATGATAATGTTCATCTACTTTTCAGTGTAAAGGAGTTCTGCTAGAACTGTAACAATTCCAAATATTCTTGAATAGAAGCATCTGGTAGATGACCTTGGGAGGACATGAAGGGACATGAAAGGGATGGGAACCTTGGAGATACAATGAGGCCCAAGAGGCTAATTCTAAGATATGTTCAGGAAAGAGTCTGAATCATCACACTAACAGGAATAATATTGTTCTCAGATTCTAAAAAAAGTGAGGAAGCAAAAAGCAAAAAACGCAAAGGAGCAAAAAACAGTGAGACTGCAGCAAAAGTGGCATTAATGAAACTGAAAATGCATGCATGTGGGGACAAGTCCTTGCCTCAGGTCAGTGATGTTTGTTTTCAATAATTGAATTCTCAAAGGAAATGGAAAATTTTCTAAATTTATTGATCTTCATCTAATTCCCTCATTTTGGTTTTAGATTTAATTTTTAAATCCTACAATCACTTATATATGTTTCAGCCTGGTCCCCAAAAGCAATCTGACTAGTCTTATGTGTGTTATAAGATGTCTGTGTGGAGTTTGGGTCAAATTTTTTTATTTTATAGTAGAAATGTATTGTCCTGCTACATGGCTGTCACCCAACACTGTGGGGACAGACAGGTTCTTTTCCTTGGCAGAATGATGACAGCACTAAGTTGCATTGAAACTTTATCATTTTAGCAGAATTTGATGATCATCAGAATTTTTTTATTAGAGTAGAACATGATTTTTAGGATCACTGTAACACAGTTTTGTAGGTAGCATAGCACAGAATTGTATAGCACATCTTAGCTGCTTGTGGTTCCTAATCACCTGGACCCTCTGCAGATTGGGTCATTGGGTCAAATCTTAATACTTGGCTTGCTATTTTAATATTTGAGTGATCGTCTAGACTGGAAACATGTAATTGCTTGGTTTTCCCACCCAGACTGAATTTATATGTTGGGGCATTTGCAGTGCACCATGCGTTCTTAGAAGTTTGAGTTTGATAATTTGGAGGGTTGGGGAGTGAGTACTCCAACTTAGGTTGGTACCAAGGTGTTTCAGGAGCAGGTTCAGCTACCCATCCAGAATTAGCACGTGAAGATTCAGGGTGTTACACAATTTGTATGTGTAAAAAACCCATTTGAGAAATGAACTTCATAAACTGAATGACACGATTATCATCTTGTTCTTGAAACGGAGAGGAAGGAGGAACAAATAAGGTCAGTAAAGTACAGTGGGTATTGTGTTATCTTTTTACAGCTGAGGGTTCTATGAAGGTGAAGTCATGATTCCTTGGGCACACTCCAGGTTTGTTCAGGCTAAAGAATCTGACCAAGTATCATTCATTACCTAAAACATTAAGAAATTTCTCATTCTTGGGAACTATCCAAACCTCAGTGAAAGTTAAAGGGAGTCTGCATTTAGGAAGTTTTCCATGTGCTGTTTACTCAAGGAGTTAGTAAAGTGACAGATATTTTAACCATCATAGGGTAGTTAATAAGAACATTGTTACCCTGAGAAAAATGGGGTGACAGGGGGAAGTTTAGGCATTTTATTGGTTAAAGAGCAAGAAAATGAGCTTGTTCTACCAGGCATCTGGTGGGTATCTGTTTATTTAAGCATCAAAGAGATTTAAGTAGGACTTTACTGCATTTTCCTCTATGTAAACTTTACCCTAGAGCTCATTTTAGTAGACCTTTCCACTTCTCAACTGCACCGTTATTTTGAGGTCTGTAGGACAGGTGGAACTGGACCCAGACAACTCCATCGTATTCACACCATTCCTGGATTTTTAAATTTTTTTTCATGAATGCCATTATTAAACTGCACAGCAGAGAGTGTGGGAGTGTCAGCAAACCATAGATCAAATCCTTCCAGAGTGGTAAAACCATCAGCTTTCCAGCAAGAAAAACTTCATTATTTTAACGCCACTAAGGATATAACACCACCTTTGGGTGTTCAGGGGGGAAGTCCAACATAATCAATTTGCCAAGTGGACCAGAGGACTTATTTACTGCCCACAATCCATTTCGTCCCCCAAAAAGGTGACCTCCCATCTGGGGCCCTAGCATTGTTTCTTCATCAGTTGTTTCAGTAGCCCAGTTGGTGTTGCTCTGAATCCAGCCCACAGAATATCCATACCAAACTTATTTAGGTTTCCTGGTTGCATTTGCTATTTTTGGGGGACAGAGGGAGACAAAAGTAAGTTCTAATTTTACCTTAACAATTGAATAAAAAGCTCCATTTATTCAAGTTACTAATATTTTCTGATGTTTCAGTGGGATAGCTCCAGGACAGGATTCTGCTTTAATAATGAATAGTTGTGCTCCACTATCCATGAAGAAATCAGTCTTTATTGTTTACTATGGCCTAAAGGATGGGACTCAGTCCTCAAGTGGCAGAGAGTAGGGCCACTTGTACCTCCACCAGTCTGATCCCTTTGCCTAGTTTTCCTGATATTGCTCTCTAATAGGAGAGATAAGTCAGGATATCTTTGTGATTTAAAGGGCTTTCCATTTATGGAAGGGGTACTAGGTAGAGATGTGGGTAGTTTTTCCTCCTTTTCTCCTTCTTTCACTAGCAACTGTAATTTTTCGGTAGATAAACCATGAAGCCTTTACTTTCTTTGATTCTTGCAGTTTTCCACAGATTCCTTATTGCTTTTCACTATCAAGGTCAGTCACACCTGGTGTTCAAGTATTTTCACTTGCCAAGATTATGCTGGGTTTAGAAACACCTTGGTTCTTTCATCAGGGGTTTCACTTTAGATCTGTACTTATGCATCCTCTTAAAACAACTGTACTTAAATTGCTTTTTCGCCACATTGCTATGTTGGAGCACACCAAGTTTAAGCCTCTTATACTGGTTTTTAGAATACTGAAAACATTCTATATGATGGTATTATTATTAGAGTTTATCCTAGTAGAGTATGTGTCATAACATCAGAGAATCATAGAATGCTTTGGGTTGGAAGGGACTTTAAAGATCATCTAGCTCCAATCCACTGCCATGGGCAGGGACACCTTCCACTGTGTCACCATCCAGGGCCCCATCCAATGCAGCCTTAAACACTTCCAGATACCCTGGAATTCCAGATACACTGGAATTTAATTATCAAAAAAAAAAAAGCAACAACAGCTATTTGATTGCTGAGTCTTCTTATGAATTTCTTTCTTTATACTTGTTTAGAAACCACATAACTGTTTAGGAAGATGTCATAATACAAAGACCTGCTGGTAGCATTCTTCACTAGTAGTACCACTGTAATAAATGTGGGCTAGCAGGAAAGTGAGTAATTTCAAATATTGTGGAACATAATTTTAAAAACCACTCTCAATTTATATAAGAAAAATTTAAAGTTCCTTCCTAATTCTAAAGTCAGTAAACTAAATAGTGTACCACAAATTACTGTATGATAATTTCTCTTACCAGCAATTTTTTCATTTGGATATTAATTGTTTAATCATCTAGAATAGCAATAATTCTAACACTGATAAATTAAGCATGTTAACCTTTAGCACCTCTCTATTTACATTGCTTCCTAGACTCCTTTTAGCCTTTTTCTGCCCAGATTTTTCTATTTTGATGACAGATTTTTTAAATATGAGGTTTCTGGAATGCCTGTTAGGCATATTAGTTCTCTCATCACTATGTAGAGAGGACTGACACATTTTTCTTAGAGGTGCACAGCAAAAGGACAGGAGCAATGGGCACAGGCTGCAATGTGTGTGAAATTCCAATTAAGGTATTAGGAAGAAAAACCACACGGTGAGGATGGTCAGACTTTGGAACAAGCTGTTCTGAAAATTTGTGGAATCTACATCTTTGGGATGTTCACAACTTGATTGAATCTGACTTGGAGCAACCTCTTACCAACCTTTTTAGTCAAGTCCAGCTTTAAATTTCCCCCTGATCTGAGCATGATTTTGGACCATGTGACACCAGAGCATCCTTCTTGACCTTTCTTATTCTATGTTCAGGAAAATCCTCCTATCTTAGAAATATCATTTCCTTGGTCTCTTTGTTTAGATTAGCTTTTTGCCAATGATTGCTTCTTTTGATGTCGGACCTGATGAGCGTTATCCTTCTGGAGACTGACCAGCTCAAAACAGGAGGGCCATGCTGCAAAACTGTTAGTCATTGTGTCCCTGATTAATCAGTATTTTCTTGAATATGACAGAGAAATTCCGGGAAGCATATCCTGTAGTTACAGGGATGCAACAGTAGAATGAACTGCTTTGGGAATTAAGTTCCTGTGAACTGTGGGAAACTATTTTATCATCCTTAGAACTGGAGGACGAACTAGGAATGTGCTGAGGCACAGGTAGCAGTTGATTATGTTAGCATGTGTCCATAATAGGAGGGCTGTTGTGTTGGCTGTTCTACAAGTTCTCGTCATTTACATTTGAGCAAGATTCAGGTCCTGCTTCCTTTGCCCCTTTGTAATATTAATGGATGTTGAAGATTTTCTCAAGCACACTCAAATTTTGAGGAAAATACACAGGTTGAAATTCAGACTCAGCTTTATGAACATAGCTAAGGTAGTTCCATATGTTTCTAGGGAAGGCATAAATAAAAACTTTAAAAAGAGACTTCTGTCTTGTTTGATAGTGTCTGATTTGTCTTCAGCAAGGGCAGTCCTACCTGATGAATGTAGCAGTCGTGCTTGCTCTATGTCTTCTCTTGAAATAAACCTGAAGAAGAGATTGTCCCAGTCCTGTTCAAAATCTCTCTCTCATAGGTTACTCTTGAAATTTCTTAAACAAATATTTCAGTCTAGGAGGAAGAGTGTTTAGTACGTAAAAGGAGGAAAACCAGGTAAAGGATTAGCTATGACCGGATTCTTGTTCAGGGAATTTGCATTCCAATTTGAGACACTGTACTGCTGCCAAAAGCCAGTACTGCTGATTTAAACTCACCTTTTTCTCCCCAGGGCAGACACCTTCTCCTGTCTGTCTGTATATAACAGTGTAGCTGTGGGACTCATGGCAAAAGATGTTCTCTTCACCGTTTAGACTTGCAGTCCATCGTATATGTGCCTGCAGCGGGAGAGGGTTGGATTTGATGATCTCAGTCTCTCAGTCATTTATATTCTGCAGTAAAATGGTCCTGATGGAATAGAACAAGTTTCAGTTGGTAATTTTGGGGCTGAAGTTTAAGCTTTTTACTGAAAAACTATTAGATGTGTATGACTGGAATTACGTGTTTCTTCTGTGAATAATTTTGTTTTATTTTTCATGTTTTTCTAGGCAGAAAGAATTTACTTTCAAGTATTTTTACCAAAGGGGAACAAAGAGAAAAGCAAACCTATGTTCTTTTGCAGTAAGTGGAGTGTTGGCAAAGTAGTAGATTTTGCAGCTTCCTTAGCAAGCCTTAAAAATGACAACAACAAATCAACATCCCAGGTAAATCGGTAGTAACTAACATTTTCCAGGTTATTGCATTTTGATTTTAGTTTTCTTTAGCCTTTTTTCTCTCCTCCACCCCATGTCTTTCATCTCGGATAGGCAAATCTTGATGTTAATTTCTGTGCTATTTGTCTTACAGAAATTGAGATTATGCCATACCGTCTCTGGAGAAGCCTTGCCATTTGAACATACACTGGAAACGTGGCT
Source organism: Manacus candei (assembly GCF_025592945.1). Lineage (NCBI taxonomy): Eukaryota > Metazoa > Chordata > Aves > Passeriformes > Pipridae > Manacus > Manacus candei. The sequence goes on along the minus strand of NW_026138056.1, from coordinate 29,953,993 downwards.
GTCTGATAAAGACTGTCCACTGTACAATGGAGGAAATATAATTCTGGAGTATCTTGATAATGATGTTCTATTTATAGAAGATACAGAGTCATACTTTAGTTAGTAAATTATCACCAAAAAAAATAAGATTTTTCAGAAGCATTGTATTTGAGCAAGTCCAGTTTTCTTTTAAAATCACTGGTATGCCAAAATCTCTCCTCAGTTTTAAAGACACAGTTCCCATCAATTTCCAAGTTGCTTGACTGACAGAAGATCAAAGTCCTGAAAGGAAAATTAGTTATTATAATAATTAATATTACAGATATTTACATTCTAGAATAACTTCTTCCTCTATTGAGCTGTAAAATATCAAGAATGTGTTCTTCATTTTTATATTTATTTTTTATAAATGGTGGGGACAGTATGTATTAATAAATAATGGAAATGTAAACTTGCAGTGTACCAGTTCTTTGAAGGAAAGAAACACATTACACTATTGCAGCATCTTTTTTATGTCTATGAGAACAGATTTCATTGAGTTTGGAAACCAGCACTGTCCATATGCCAGGTCCACACTTTCTTCTCATAGTAGGTTAAAGACGTTTAGAAGGAAAGCTTTCTGAAGCAAGAGTAAATCCACACAGATGTCTTCCTTGTGTTTGCAAATCTCATTGTGTGATTAGGTGGGGGATAAAAAGAGAACTTGAAATTATTCTTTTCTAATTCCTGTGTAAAAGAGGAATAAACATGGTCAGAGAGAAAGAAATATAATATAACTAGAAGTGTAGCATTTAACAGCTTGGAATATCATCTGGGCACTTCCAACCGTAGGTAAATCCTTTTCAGCAGTCAGCAAGGTGATTTACTAAGTTTTAAAGTGGTTATTTACAGTGATTGTACATAAAGAAGTTACACCTCCGGGTGAATAAGAATGACTTGTACAATTAATGACTTCCTCAGTTGTTGGTATCCTGTTTGTTGGTCATTAAGAAGGTAGTTCATAATATCAGTAGTTGATGTACTCCAGATTTTGGATCTCTTTCAAAGCTGGATTGAAAATTCAAAGTGAACATAGGAAGTAAGAACCATGAGATCATTTTTATCACAGTCACAGCTGTTTTGAATTGCTGAAACACAAAACCACATAATGTGGCACACAAATAGTAGGGCCAGCACTCTTCTAACTGTAAGTCCTGATGTATAACCAAGGAGCCTTGCTTTATCTTTCTGAACAGACCTGTTACAACATAAACTTGTCCTCCCGTGGCCTTGAGCCTATCTCTGTTTAAAGTAGAGGACTAGAACCCTTTCAAGACTAATCCTTCCAATTTGCTTTCACCTGTTTACAACTATTCTGTCAAAATTCTCCAAGAAAATGACAGTGGATGAACAGATGCGAACAGAGCAGTGGAAAACACAAGCTTAAGCTTTATTTGCAAAGCTGTAGTGTATTTCTGCTGCTCTGTGGGGCTGTGCAGAGTGGGAGAACTACTGAAGCAAACCTATTCATCGGATACTAAAGAGGCTTAGCAAGATTTTCAGCTGCAGCATGGAAGGTGTGATCCATTGCTACTGAAATGACCTAGTGGCTTGTGATTAGAGCACAGTATTCAGACCAAGGGGGAGAAATCTCTGTCTTCTGCAGCCTGACTCACTGCTAGATCAGCGTGACTCACCTTTAAATAGGTTTGAAAAGGGAAGAGCTACCTTTCTTTTTCAGACAATGGGGAACTTTCTTTCAGGTGACTATCTTCGTGTGCTATTCTCATGTTTGTAAGGATGTTCCAGCTTCTACGTGCACCATGACTGAATGTACTCAGTGACACCTGGAGGTGTAGCTGGGCCACAGGGAGATGAATGTCTACATTGTTCAAAAATGTCAATATGATGCATCCCAAGGACATTGTCCTGCCACTGCAGGACATACACAGAAGTGGGGAAAAATTCTATGAAGAGGGCAGGGGACATAAGGTTAAGGAATATTGGTAGTCCTGTGAGAAATGGAGTTTCAGTTCGGAGAGCTCACATGAGGCGGAGAGATGTACGACTCAGACATGCAAGTGGAGATGGACAATTCACCACAGTCACTTGGGCACTCACCAAATTTGTATTTGGTTGTTGGGCTCATTCAGTTACCACATTCACTAACTGAGAAAAAGTGTCCAGGTTTTCTTCCAGTGTGTGCGTGCCTAAAGAGAAACAATGTCCACGTTGGATTGTCGTTCATTTATACCAGTTTGAAGACAAACAGACATGTATGACATACCCATTCTAGGCACAGCTGCAATAAAAAAAAATCACAATGTAAGGGGAGTCTCCCTGGCATCTTTTTCAAAGCTACTCTCCCCACTGGTAGAACAGTAATGTGGTCTTTGAACATTCAGCTGGCTGTAAAGTGTTGTGGTTTTCATTACTACCAAGCAATAGTTCCTTTGTAACATTTTAGGAATATCTGTAGGATTATTATGTATTGATTTGACTTGCATAAAAACCCAAAAAGATCTCAGTAAGCATGTCACTGTTAGTTGTTTCTCATTTTGCTTTATGGTACTCTTTACTGTAGTTTTAACATGACTTGGGAATTGATAAATTATTTTACTGGATGTGGTATGAATGTCACAAAAAGGAAGATGTTTTTGGTTTCCCTCAAGGAAAGGTTTTCAGTGGCTGGATATTTTTGAAATGTTTGTTTCCTGGCAGCAGAAATTATAGGAGCATTTCTCTGGCCTGTCTCTCCTGCTGTTATCTTCCTTTCCAGTACAAGAGGAACAGTTCCTTTTTCTCTTGTTATTTCTTTTCCTCCCTTTCCTCTGCAATTTTCCATTCATCTTTCTTTGCATCTTAGGCTGCTGTGGTATGTAATATACAATAAGAGGCCAACCATCATTGTGGGACCAGTGATTTGGGGAAGAGCCCTAAACAGCACTTGCTCCCCCCCGCCCCCCGTTGTTACACAAGCAAGTGGAAAATGCTGCTACACAACAGGGCCATTTTTTTTTTCAGCAGAAAATCTTCATTCTCTGCTTACACCCTTTCTCCTGCCCCTGATTTTTCTGCCTTAGCAGTTGAAGGCAAAATTCTTGAAATAACATTTGTTTTGGATAAAGGGAAGATAGACTTGGGATACAGCAAATAAATCTTTGGGGAGACCTCAAAGGTTTTACCAGGATGGTTGCTTTCATCAATTGCCAGTAATTGCTAAGAGCTAGCAGCCTGTAATGACAATACTAACATGGCAAGTCACAGTTGATAAGACTCCAAAAAGTTTTCACATTCATCTTATTCCAGGAATGTGTCTGGGATTGTACATAGAAGCTAATTCCACTTAGTTTTCAGAAACTGAGAAGCAAAACCAAATTAAGCTAGTCTGACAGGTAAATAATTGAGGAGAGGTGAAAACTCTACCCTAAACAATTATACTAGGAACAAAAGCAGAAACTTTCCCAGAGCTTCGGTATCTTACCTAGGCTAGGATTGCTCACATTTTACCTGTTTAGACTCTAGCATATCTTTACTTAGCATATATAATTTTTTGGTTTTTTTCTACAGCTTATTATCTTAGCACATTTTCATAGGGAAAGTTCAACAACTGTATTTGAAAAAAATTATAAAACACTTTGGAGGAGACATTTGAAACTGCTGTTAATTTTACAGGCCTGTGTTTAGAATGTGCTGAATTGTTTCACTTCAAAGTTAATAAATAAAATGTCAAACTCACTTCTAGTAGTTACAAAGAAAATGTATGCAAAGTTGCTTAAACGAGAAGAGGAATTTGTCAAAAGAAATACCTAATGATTTTATAATAAACAGTATTTCAGCCAAACTACTAAAATAGGTCAATATTAAGCTTTTTGGTTGTTCTGTCTATATAATAATTTTAGAGAATGCACAAGGTCAAGGCTTTGCAAACTTGCTTCTGGTAGCAGCTCCCAGCCTTGTTCCAGTTCAAACACTGCTACAAAGTTGCCTGGCATAAATTTGTAATATACAGAACATAGTTTGGAAACAACAGTTTGGTTGTATTTAATACTAAGAGCTCAATTCTGCTTGGATAGGAGAGCCATTAGATCAGCTGGACAATGCTGTGGTAAACGAGAAACAATATATCACACTAAGAAAGCAGGAAGTAATCTCTCTCGTACTGTTAGCGTTTTCCATTTCTGTGTCTGCTTTAGAAAAGTATGTGCTGTGGAGTGTGATCAGTCTGAAGAGTTTTTATCAACAGATCACCTCTGTTCATCTTGTTTATCAGGTGTCAATTAAAAATACATCTCCTTGCAGCTCAGTTCTCCTCATAGTAGCCTCTTACATGAAATACAAAATTTTCTTTCAGCTGGAATGGTAACTGTGGTTTGGATTAGGGAAATTCTTTCACTTATCAGGCATTCCTGTTTACTTCTGATTTTAGGATCAATGCAGAATTTGAAATCTCCTGTAAAACCCTTCCTGTAATGTTAAGTATACTATTAACAATGTCAAAGAAGCCATTTTCCATAATACTTGTGCAGTCCTATATAGGTCGTACTGAGGCATGTTTGGCAGCTTCCCTCAATAAAACCCAACTCTGAAACAAAGTGCCTCTTTCAACTGGCTGCGTGCTATTAATACAACCTCGTAAAGAATGACTTCCAAAATAATTAGTAAAAACACAATTTATCATCTCCATAGTTCTTCAGTGACTACACACCCTTTAAAAAGCAGGCTTATATCACTATTCCTGTTTATGAGAAGGGAAGGAGGAAAAGTGGAATGGCACAGTGACTTGTCTGACACAAGAGCATTGCCGGCAGTGGATACTGTATCTTCGCCGATGTGGAAAGCACCTAGCTGTGGGTTGGATTGCCATTAGGGACATGGGGTAAGACTGTGTCTTTTGGTGATGTAGATATTTTACGATTATTTTAAGCATAAAGCAAACTACAACCCTTGTCCACAACCATAAAGCAAACTACAACCCTGCTGTTTACAGCAGACCATTGTTTTACATATGACAGTAAGTGACATCCCTTGCAATTTGTGAAGACAACTCCTCAGTGTTTTGCTTTGATTACCGACAATAGGGTCAAAACACCACAAGTAAAAAAAAAAAAAAAAGAAAGTGGTATCAGTCAGGCTTGGAAAGGAAAGCTTTTTTCCTCTATATGATTTTAATTAATCTTAGCAATGCACCAGTTGAACTGTAAATTATTTTCGAAAATCTTTGAACCCTGTGAACTCACCCTCCGAGAGGATGTTGAGGCACTGGAACAGTTTGTCCAGAGAAGTTGTGGATGTCCCACCCCTGGAATTGTCCAAGGCCAGGTTGGATGGGGCTTTGAGCAACCTGGTCTAGTGGAAGATGTCCCTGCCCGCGGCAGGGGGGTTGTTTATGATCTTTAGAGCCCCTTCCAACCCAAACCACTCTGATCCCATGATAAACTCCAATCGCGTGCCCCATGGGAGAGCATTTACGGTTATCTCCACGCCGCCGCGTCCAATTATTAACAAGAAGTCGACATCACAGGCTAATTTCAACACTTTCACTGTGCATTTTGACAGCGTTGCCGCCGAAGCAGCGGCACCCGGACCCTCACACGCAGGCGCGGCGGCCGCGCCGGGCGGCGGGAGGAGGAGGCGGGTCCGCGGGCCCGTCCCGGCGCCTGCGCTGCGGCGGGAGCGGAGACGGCGGGAGGGGGCGGTGAGTCCCGGCTCCCGCTGCGGCTGCGGCTGCGGCTCCGGCTCCGCCCGCGGCCGCCATTTCGGGGCGCCGTGAGGGGGCTGCGCCGTCCGGCCATCGCTCGGGACGGGCGCAGCCCGCAGGACCGCACAGCCCCGGAGCGTGGCGGGGCGTGCTCGCCGGGTGTTTCCTCGATCGCTAGGCTGTATCTCAGCAAGAAACTTGGATTTTGTAAAGAAAAAAAAAAATCAAAAAAATAACCATAATAATTTTGGCGTTAATCTTTCCTTTTGCTAGGCTGTTTACCTCAGAAAAGATGGCAGATCCCTGGCAAGAATGTATGGATTATGCAGTTGGTTTAGCAAGGAAAGCTGGGGAGGTATGTATTAACTCTTTATAAATATTAGCATTATTTATTGAGTCTAGTATGTATGTAGGTTTTTGAAGGAGGTTGATGTAGAAATTTCTTCTAAAGAGTGTTTTGTCGAAAACATAAATTAGCAGAATCATTCATGATGTACAAGTGCAAAATTAGAGTTTTTTATGTTTGCAACTTGTTTAATTTAAGAAAACAGCTTTGCAGTTTTCTGATTAAAGACTTAAGAGTAACTTTTGTTCCTTAAATCTGATTTAAAAAGTAAAATAAAATTCAGAATCGTGGTAAACAAAGATCTTGTCAATTTTCCACCTTAAACTGCTCCTGTCTTCCTTATTTTACCACTTGAAAGCTGATGACAATTTTTCTTGTGAATGTCTCCATCAGCTTTGTACAGTGGCCTCTTGTTGGGAGACAATACCATACTGTGTTCTCTGGTCCCTGGAAGTGTCCAAGGCCAGGTTGGATGGAGCTCTGAGCAGTCTGGTCTAGTGGAAGGTGCCCCTGTCCGTGGCAGGGGGGTTGGAACTAGATGGTCTTTAAGGTCCCTTCCAACACAGGCCATTCTATGATTTTGTGTATCTCTTCATGAAGACTGCTTGCAGTATACATCCCTTGCAGTGACGGTACTTTGCCCATTTGTGATCTAAGATGCCCTGGAACAAGAAAGAGTTTGTACATCTTGGCAGAGCCTCAGCACGAGTGGTTACCAAATGTTCAGTTCTTAGTAATTCTGCTTGGTACATTTGAATGCTGTGGCAGCCAGGCAAGATGGTACATGTACTAATTCTGTCCCCTGGAGCTGCAGAATCTGCAGAAAATTGTCTGTGCAATGACCTCATTAAAACCTTCCCTCAGAAAATCTTTCTGAGTTATAGTAAAAAAAATCTGGGGGCTGTGAGGCATAGATTCTTGCTTAAGCTGATTCTGATAGTTTTAAGATCATAAATGCAGAGTGTGGCTAAAAATAGCTGACTTGAGCTCAGTATTAGGTGTTTATTCAACTCTGGTATTTAAATTTATAAATCTAAAACTTGTCCTAACAAAATGGACCCTGGTTTCATGTACCAGTGGATCTTCCTGGATCTTAGATTTAAGGTCATGTAAAACTTTGTGCTGATAGGGACTGGAGATGCAAGGCTAAGTCCTAGCTCCTGCAGTTAAATCCAGATTTTGTCACTGCTTGCTTTTGTGTTTTGTATGTGCAGTATAGAAAATAACTGTAAAAATTATGCTCAAATTTTTTGGGAAAACTAATATTTTCCATACTGTTAGTGGAGAAAGATTTTTATTTTGGTTTTTTTTTTTTTAACAGATAATCCGTGGAGCACTCAAAGAAGAAATATCTATTATGACTAAAAGTTCACCGGTGGATTTGGTGACAGAAACTGATCAAAAAGTAGAAAACTTCATTATTTCTTTGGTAAAAGAAAAGTATCCATCTCACAGGTACAGCTTCTTATGAGTACGCTTTTGACAGAAGGGGAGGGGTGACTGGAAGAAGAAAATTGAAAGTTTATGATTTTGCCTGGTAAAATTTCATTACAATTGGCATGCTGTAAAGTTGTACCATTCAGTAAATACCTTCGATAAAATTAAGTGGTTTAGAGTAGTAGTAGGTTGAGGTTTTGCCCAGGGCTGTAGTAACAAAACAAGGTGTCTGCAGGTCTACTGCCATGAGCTCAGTCTTGCTCCAGACTTAATGCTGAAAGTCAGTTCCAGTTGAGGCAGCTGTAAGTAACTTCTTGGATAGTTGTGTTGGAGAATCAAAGGTGGCCCCAGGATAGCCAGAACCCACATTTCTTGTCTGCTACTGAAACTAGTGTGCCTTTGCTGTCTGTGTTGGATGGGGCCCATGGAACTGAGTGTGCCTTTAGCAAATCTCATACAGTTTGAGAACATTAAACATCTCTAAAAGAAGGCAAGATCTTCTGATTCTGCATAACTGAAAGTCTGTCATACAAAATACTGATTTTCTACATTGCTCTTCTCTTCCACCCTTCCCCCCCCCGAAAAATTTATTCTTGAAGGATGAATTACACTTACATGGTCTTTCTTTCCTATTTTGACATAATGGCTCAAAGTTAGTACTGTTTCCTTACAGTAGGTTTGCTATTTTTTTCTTTCATTTTCTTGGAGATTTTGTTATTGTAGCTATGTATGTGGAATGTTGGAAATATATGTAGAACTGGAACAGCTGAAGTTATGCAGAAGTTCAGTAACGTAACCAAACTACTGTAAGCATACAGACCTGTGGAATGACCTTGAAATAACCTTGATAAGCATTTTAGAATATTTTAGCTGCTTTTTATTTTAGATAATTGGGGTCACATTAGTCATAACGGTGTTAAACTTCTCTTTCTAATGAATTACTCATCCACCTAAATAATTACTCAGTCTCTCATCTCTTTGTGAAGATCTGCTGCTTTTTGGAAACATGCTGTTCCTTTCTGATTAGTCATCTTCACTTCTGTAGTTAATCATAAAACTCCCAATCAATATTAAAGAGACCTTATTTGTTTCCTCTCGTTTTACATATTTGTGGAGGAAAGCATATGTTTGGTGCAAGCTTCTCGTGGGTTGAGTAACGTGTGATAAATTGTAACAACGTGGAAAAGGTGTAGAAGAGAATTCCACCCACTTCATCCTAATAATTTTGCAATTCAGAACAAATGCTTTTATGAGCAGCAAAAGTGTGAAATTTTGTTTCCTGTGGCATTGTGCCTGTGTGTCCCTTGGGTTTAGTACTATGTTTGACCATGCACTCCACAGTCTTCTTCAGCAGCTCTTGTTTGGATTTCCTCCCTTCACCATGTTACTGTTTTGTAATGCTTGTAAAACTAAACATCACTGTTTTGAATGCTAAATTCCAGTAATGTATATTGAAAGATAAAATTCTTTTCCCTACGTATTGTGCTTATCTTTGACATCACAAATATCAATGCAAGCTTGGTTGGATGTGGTTGGTGCTTTTCAGATAAATAGTGTATTTCTCATCTTTTTTTCATATGATCACTGAATTTTAGTGTCAAGGACAGTGTTGTAATTCAGACTTTTTAATCAATTTCTTTCTGTCTTTTAAATGTATTTGCTACTTCAGCTTTATTGGGGAAGAATCTGTTGCAGCTGGAGAGGGCAGCATTCTGACAGATAACCCCACATGGATTATAGACCCTATTGATGGAACTACCAACTTCGTACACAGGTCCACCTTTCATTTTTTTTTCTGTTAGCAACCTCAACTGATTACTCTCTTTCTTTCTCCAGTTCCATGAAAGTAAGGTTGTTTTTAACTTTTAAATTGCTTTTAAAGAGATACTATGAACTTGTTAATAGTTACAGATTGCTGTTTGCATTTATTGAGAGCTCTTGGGCAGTCTTTATAAGCATTTTAGTATTTCTGTAAGTGTATTAATAGTCTTACTCTGTAACCAACACCAGTTGTTCCATGAGATGCCTGTACTATATAGGTGGGGTCAGCAGTCTTGCCACAGATGCCAAAGAGAGGTCTGCAGATTTCAACAGTAAAGGTCAGGACTCAGAATTAGGAGTTGCAGCATCTTCAGAGAGGCAATAACAGCTCCAAGTGATGATTTCTAAGAAATTTTAAACCTGTTGAGATCTAGGAGCCTCTACTGTAAGAGAAAGCAGAATACCACCAGTAACTGTCAGTGGTATTTTATACTAGGGTGGGGAGGGGACTTTCAGTGTAATGCTGGCAGCCTGTTCCTTATAGGAGTAGTCTTTGAAACAAGATGGATTTTGACCCTAGTGAGCTTTTCAGAGTTTACTTGATTCTAGTTTTCAAATGACTGCTGTTATGTGCCCCATGGCTTTTAAACAGCTGCTGACTCCTGCTAAATAGCTTGTTCAAAAAGCACTAAGAAAATAATCCATTTTGCTGGATTTTCAGGCTTAAAAGTCTGTATTATTTGCAGATAGTAATAAAAGCAAATGTTTGAAACTTAGACTGAGATGCAGCCCACCATATCCTATATATTCCCACTGTCTGTACTCTTCCTGCATTCTCTGATATCTCACTTTTGATGGAGAAAGGGGAGGTGGGGGGAGAGGTAACTTGCTTTTGGAACCATTTTGGCCAGCTTGTTCCTTCTGAGAAAGGTCAGTAGCACAGAGGCTTGTTTGTATTCTGTGGCTGTAAAACAACAGTCCCTGAGCTAGTAACAGCTGTGACAGGGATAGTTTCAGTGGGTGGAAAAGTCTGTGCTTTAAATGGTAATTAGTGGTGTTGGGTCTTATTTTCAACTAAATTGTGCAAATTCCAGAAAACTGTTTTCTTTACAGTCCTAGTTTCTTTTTGAAGTATATATTACGTTTAACTTTTACATATTAAGAGTAAGCGTTGTAATTGAAGAAGTGTAGTATCTCACTATAAATTAGTGAAATGTTTTGTTTTGTAGGTTTCCATTTGTGGCAGTTTCAATTGGCTTTGTTGTAAACAAAAAGGTATACTTTTTTTACTTAATATCTAATCAAACCCAAATTAATTGCTTGTTGCTAGTTACAACTAAATTCTGTGATTTCACAGTAAATAGGAAGGAAGGGAAAAAAAACCTCAAGGTATTTTTATTTTTTCTTGCAGATGGAGTTTGGAATTGTGTATAGTTGTATAGAAGACAAGATGTATACTGCCAGAAAAGGAAAAGGTGCATTTTGCAATGGTCAGAAACTTCAAGTATCAGGCCAAGAAGGTAAGCTGAACTGAGTAGCTTGTTTCTGGTAATTGCCAGATGGCAAATAAGACAGCAACAGTTTTACACCTGAATATATTGCTGTTTCTTAGGTCATAGTTTTGTTTTGCAAGACTTTCTTTGCCCATGGGCTGTTTAGTTTTGAGAAACAGCTCTTATGTTCTCTTTGATACATATAACATGATCTGTGCAAAATCAGGACTCAACAATTGAAGATTTTGTTCCCCAGGTGTCTGTGTTGAGGCTTTGTTAGTTTGTTTCTTTGTTTTTAATTCCCTGCCTGTCTGTAATCTGTCTGTGAGAGTCTGTAACAAATCTGCCAAACAATTCAGCTTCTCGCAGGTGCTACCTAGTGGTTGAAGTCAGTAGCACTCTTCTATGCTTACAACCCATGTAAAGTAAAATCCACACTTCAAATGAGAGCTTTAAAGATCTCAGGATTGTGTTAATTTTTATAGCAATAGAATTTTATTTACTAACAGCATTGATTACTGTATATGCACATTTGAATGTATATGCACCAGATCATGCTTTGTGCCTTGTATTTTATTTTTTCCTGCCATTTTCCAAGTAAGAACAGATTTTTATATGTATAATATATGTAATATTTTATTAAGATACCTTTTATTCAGTCTTGCAAGAAAGCAGTTAAGTAAACTCTGCTAGCTACTGTTATTATTTAAATTGTGCTGTTGGAAGATTGAGGTTTTGTTTCTTTTCCAGACATTACAAAATCCCTTTTAGTAACAGAATTGGGGTCAAATCGTGACCCAGAGACTATAAAAATAATTCTTTCTAACATGGAAAGACTTCTCAGTATTCCTATTCATGGGTAAGATACTTCCTATTTTTATATATATTTATACATAATGGCAGTGATTAATGTTGTAAATATGATCATTTTTAGGAAGGATTAGTTGCATTACATTTGACACCTTAAATGTGAAACATAATTTAAATGTTTCTGTTTAGTAGCTTCTGCAGAGAAATTAGTTGTGTTTAACTTTCTCAAGCTCGGACATATGTAAGAGAACCTAACAATCCGTATTGAGAAGCGAAGCATGTTTGGGTTTGTAGGACTACAAAGTACTGTATTTACAAGTTAAAAAATTGAAATAGAATTTTGTGCCATTTTTCCTTCCTAGAAACACACAAAGAGTAAAACTTGGATGGAGCATTGTTATATTTCTTAGTTTCCTTTCCTCATAGTAATGAAAATTTGGAGGGGGGTTTTATATATATCAGGAGACAGAAGTACATCTCCCTTTCATCTTTCAAAGCTGTAAATTTTTTTTTATTTGTCCAAGCACTTGGAATTTTCTATATACTGCTCTTATTTTGACTGCATTCCCTGCTTCCTCTCCTCCAGATAAGCCAAAGCCTGCATTTCCACAAACCATTTTACAGTTAAAGGAGGTTTCAGCAGATAGTTTTTTGTTACTCAACTGTATTCATGTTTCTGAACTAAAAGGGTTTGTAGTTTGATGCTGAGATTCTCGGGATTCACTTAACATGCAGATTTTCTTCTACCTCCAGAAGTCTTCCGATGTCATTAAAGAATAGATGCGAAGTTGTAAGTAGGGAACACATTTTAGGTGTGTCGTCAGCTCAGCTTTGGCATTTTATTTGTAAACAGTAATTTGAGATTGGAGTTGATTAAAGTTGGTTCTTGCAGTAACTCCGCTACTACCAGTTACAATTTAATGTACGTTCTACTGATAATTGAAATAACTGCAGTTATTTGTACAAGCCACACTCAGTAAGTGCATCCACATTTCCAAAAGAAACTGAAATATGTAACACAAGAGTTTGATGAAGTTATCCAGACAAAATTTATGCTGTTTCATTTATTTTTTGTGTTAACTGTTATAGGGTTTTATAAGTCAGGGATGTTTACTGAGCATCACCAGAGAACTGAAATAACTGGTTTTTCAGCTCTGAGTAGCGTATGCTCTACTTGAATTCTTGTATTCAAAGAGCAAAGTAGAATATCTGTTACTGTTTCATGTGTAGATTATCTTCCATAATATGTTTGAGGTTAAGAAATCATTTAAGATATGTTTAAAACAAAATTGACTAACAGAATTTGTAAATACAATTTCTGGAAATCTGCTATATTTGGAGAACTCTTCAAGCTGCTTAAAGAAATTCCCATTTCTTTACAAGTTTCACTGCAGCATTCTGTCACACTTTCTCTACGTCTGTTCACTTTGCATATGACACTTCTGTGTTCTCTGTGCAGTGTACACAGACATTGTAGCTTTTTTATAAACTGTTCTCAGTTAAAACAACAACTACATCTCCTTTAGGATTAGAGCTGTTGGTACAGCAGCTGTGAACATGTGCCTTGTGGCAACGGGTGGAGCTGATGCCTATTATGAGATGGGGATTCACTGCTGGGATATGGCAGGAGCTGGAATCATCATTACTGAAGCTGGTGGAGTGCTGCTGGATGTAACAGGTAGATACACGGGCCTGCACGATACTCTCTTGTCCTTTTAAATGGCTAATTGGGAGCAAAATATAGCTGAAACGAGAAGGCAAAGAGTTCTTTTCAATCCTCTTTTCAAGCTGCCACTACTGAACAGAGTTCCCATCCCATTAACAGACAAAGAGAGGGACAATTGTATGTTTTAAACTACAAGACAGCCTTTAATCCCTTGGCTGCACACATGGAAGAGTGAAAAAAGGTTGTACATATACGCTGAAGAGAATTTAAATGTAGCTCATACAAGACACCTATTGTGTTGAATGCATTTTTATCCAGAGTCAAAACTTGGTCCTAAATAATAATGTATAATTTACACTTGATTTTTTTTCAATACTTGTTTTCTTAGCAACTTTTAATTTTCTCTGTATATAAGCTGGTTTCTTTGTTTGCTTTGGTTTCTAGGTGGACCATTTGATTTGATGTCTCGAAGAATAATTGCAGCAAGTAGTCGAGCTATAGGAGAGAGAATAGCCAAAGCACTTCAAGTAATTCCTCTGAGAAGAGATGATGCAACTAACTGAATACCAAAGCTACACCTGAAATGTCATTACCTAATGTTGTCTCATATTCCCACGTGGTGCTTGTTCTACACCTTGAATAGATGGTAGTCTTTCAGTACTGGTGTGACTGTTAAGTAGAGCTTTGAGATTGGAACAACATTCTGAGTAAGCTTTAACTGTTGACTATTTTATGTAACATCACAATTAGATAAAAATCAAGAAAAAAAAGCAAATATATGCAACTAGTATTTTCAAGTTTTATACTACACTGAAGACGTAGCAAGAGACTCTTTGATGTATAGATAAAGATCTCTAGTTCTGTGAGTGACAAAACAAAAAATCACTGTCCTTACACCACAACCTCACATCTGATCTTGAACCCAAAAGATGAAGGCATTACTGTTTATCCAGTCTTTATCTGATCTTCAGTGTATCCATTTCCTTACTTGTTGCAGTTTTTTTAGAGGTAGTCCACACATTTCCAAATTTGTTAGTTGCATGTTGTTTTGGCTGCAGTTTAAAGGCTTTATTACTTACCTGTCATTGGTTTTGTAGGCATCATTCTCCCTTTCTTATGGTAGATAAACACAATCTTTCTTTAGCCTTGTACATGGCCAGTACACTTGGAAATCTATTACAGTTGCAAAAGTAGGAGATATTGTGCCAGAAAATACGTGTATCTCACAGAAGTTCTGAGCACACCTTCTATCACCAAATGTTCTTACTCTAAATGAAGTACGATTTGCATTTTGTTAATTTTGCTTGAGTTTCTTCATGGATCAGTGTGTTTCAAAGTCTAAGGACTAATTAAATCCAAGAGAGTTTTCAATAACTCAGATGGCAAAAAAATAAGCCTATAGTCCATATTTTTTACATAATTATCTGTAAGTTACAAAAACAGTGACCAACCAGGACCGGGTTTCTGTTGTGTTATAGAGTGTACAGACACAAAAGACACATAGCTAAACCTAAACTCTTTATAAATCTAAGAAATATTAGTGATTTAATTCTTGGTCTCAGTTGTTCCAAACTTTGAAAACTATACTGGTTCTTTGAATTTTTGTATTTAAGATTGTTAAAGGCATCAGTGCACTGTTCAAATAATTAATGCACTTTAATTTAAAGATGTAACTTAAAACGATTTTTAGACTTTTTTTTGTGTCAAAAAGTTGTCTCCTTGGTTGGTTAGTCAAGACACAGCAATGCTTTGGAAAACCTGACTTTTTGTACTGCTGTCCCACTTTTTATTTTGGAAATGGTGTACTCTATTGAAGTTTCAACAGATTGCTTATTATAAATTTCAGTCTTTTATGTCAGTTGATTTTCACAGATTTTGCAGAAGTACTTAATATGAAGTTGTATCTAACGCCAGATGATTATTGTTAATGAGTTCAGCCTGCTGTTTAAAGGTCTTGTCAAAAAGCCAGACTTATATGAATTTTACTT
Source organism: Manacus candei (assembly GCF_025592945.1). NCBI lineage: Eukaryota > Metazoa > Chordata > Aves > Passeriformes > Pipridae > Manacus > Manacus candei. The sequence goes on along the minus strand of NW_026138056.1, from coordinate 29,938,833 downwards.
TTTAAATTCCCATTGACAAGGAAATCTTTTGAGCATTTCACTGTAACTTTATTGCTGTAAACAATGTGGGATCATCATTATTTTTGAGAATTATGTCTTCTGTAACATTTCTGTGGCCTTTATATAACAAATTCTGCATAACTTTATCTGTGAAATGGAGACGTCTAAAAAAATACTTGAGATGGGAGAACATGTTAGAAATAAATACACTTTAGCAGCAGTGGCTTCTGGTGTGCTTCCTTTCTTAGCATTCATCAGACTGCAGTGCTGCGTCCCAAAAAGCTGGATTTGTGGGCCTCAAACTTCATCTCATTGGAACACTCTTTTCTTCTTGGCCTCTGATGTGCATAGATCATAAACAGTTGTGCCTTTGGATGTGGGGTTATGTGTATGCACCTGCAGTTGGGGTTTTGAGTGAATATTTCAACCCCTTCCAAGGAGATCATGGTGCATTAATCATCTCCAACTTCAGACTCAAACTTTGTGGATTATCGTGCCAGTTATTTGTTTTGGAGATCCATCCTTTTGGTTGAAGCATGTAGCTTTCTCACTGTTAGCTTTCCTAATAATGCTATTGAGGAAAAATTTATATGAATTTCTTATCTTGGCCCTTTCACTCTATTTGTGTTGGAGACCAGCCTGATTGGGGTTTTTTTACTCTAAATGGCAGTTTTTATCACTGTTTTCTTTTCAATTTCAGCCACCCTTTTAGGAGGATCAGAAATCCCAGTTTGCCACTTTGCTAAGTATTATCTTCTCAGATACCGCTTCATTTAATATAAATGCATTTTTCATCATGTGAAAGGACATTGAAATGTAATTATTTAACTTCAAAGGCATTTTGTTTCTGTGCCAGCCTGTAATTTTGACAAGTTTTTGTAGTAAAACAGAAGGCATGATTGCTGTGTAATCAAAATGCTTTTGAGAGTTTATGTATGAAGTAGTCTCTGAATGTTCAAAACAAAATGTGTGGGTTTGTTGCTTTGAAATATGGAGTGGCAGAGTTAATCATCTTAAATTCTTTTAAAAAAATTCTAAGATAAAATTGTGTATTTACAAGATAGCTTTTGCTGGGCAATGAGACAATTGGGAAGGAAAACCGGTTACCACAAATTCAACAGTGTCAAATTAAGATCATGAATACTTCTCATGAAGACATAACAGTCCAGTGTACAGGAAGCTTTCTTGCATAGCTTTTCAGTGGACAACTCGGGACTTCAGCTGGCGAATTCCACCATGATCTGAACCTCAACTCTGAGTGAAGAACACTCAAAACTTACAGGTGCAAGAAGAAGACCAAGTGGACAGAGTCAGCAACTGGAGCAAGTGAAAAAATCCAATAAATACTACTGGAAATTAAAGGACCATATGGGCAAATTTCACCAGTCCCTTGGCCTTTACTTAGAGAATTTGACTATAAACCTATATTATATATAACCTATATTATAAACTATATTTGAGGTATGAAAGAGAGGAGGTAACCTTAGTCTACCATCCTGGCTGTCATCCATCACTGATGCTCTCTATTTATTGATTTGATGACAGTTTGTGATTGTTTTCTATGACAACCTGCAGAGCTTTGCTCTGTTTGCAAAGCAGGCTATTCCAGTATATTCAGTCCTTCAGAGCTTTTCCCAGCGTGAAATATTGCCAAAGTCTTAAAAGGCTTCAGGTTCTTGTCAAACCCTCTTCAGCAGCCCTACCGAAAATCCCTCCTCTGCCCCCCCCCATGCCCCTATTCCTCATAATACCCGTGACCCAAAGGTATGGTTTAATTCTGCATAGTCTAATGTCTAGGTGTGAACTAGACATTCTGACTAGATATAAAATGTTGTCCTGTGGCCTTGGTATGAAGCATTTTCAGTACAGGAGATGTTTCTTTTCCTGAGGTTTTTCCCATCCTCTCAAAGCCAGCTGCTAATTCAGCTCTATTGACTGCCTGTGAGGGAGGTAATTGCTTCCTTCACAAGTCTGATCCTGTTGCTAAAGGGCTGGCAGGCAACCTTTCAGCACCACATTGTTTTTGGATCTATAGCAGCTGACATGACTGCCTTTATTTGCACAAACTCCAAGCATCAGAAGGATGTTGTCAGTGATGTAACATCACAAGAGTGTCAGCCAGATCTCCTGAACAACATAATCCATTCAACCTGGATTATCACTTGTCCAGTACCAAAACTGACAGTGAATGTAGTCTGTCACATCACTCTCCAATTTGGACAATCCTCACACAAAGATCTGCAGCTTCTCAAAGATCAGCAGGAGCTTCTGAAATGTCCTCAGTGCCCACTATCTGCTGTCTGCCTGCTACAACAACAGGGCAAAGAAACTCTGACACACTTCAAAGCCATGTGCAGCATCCAGAACAAACAAATTGGAGGACTGTGCTCAGCTGAGAGCACATTATGGCACTATATGAAAGAGCTACAAACTCTTGCCTGTTTGAGAAGGAGAATGGATTAGATCTCCCACAGCAGAGCAGAACTAATTTCCTAGCACAATTCAAGCTATTAAGACGCTAAATATAAGGGTGAGTGTACATCCTGTTCGAGAAGCTTATAGCCTACGTTGGTGACTGCTACGTTAGCTTGAGTTCCTATATCGTGTGCAATACTCTTGCTTTGCACAGTCGCAGTTGTGATTTTTATGCTGAGGTGACTCCCCCTGTACCAAAGTTGCATTAATTGGGAATCAGGCCTTCTGTACTCCCATTTAAATGGAAGGAAGAGAAGCCCAAAATACAACAGCAATGGCTGTGCCACAGTAGTAAGGAAGAAGAGAAGCCAACGCTCCTTTTTATGCAGTGGAAGATTAAAGTTTAGGGTTTGTCTCTCCTTAGCTCAGCAGAGACCACGTTTACAACCATGTGAAGCACTAATTTAGAAGTGATTCTACCACAAAGACTTGAAAACTAATTTCATAGGAACTCTTCCTCACCTTACTGGGTTCCATCTTCCTCTGCTGCTGTTTGTCCCTCGGAGAAGTGGTTCCGCGCTATTTTATCCTTCCCATGGACGTAGGCGGAGGTCGATCTCTAAGAAGATGCACGAACTCCTGAAGAGCCGCGCCCCTCACCGTGCCCGGCAGAACACTAGATGGCAGCCGGAGCCAGGGAAACAACGGGGGACTCAGGGTTCCTTTTCTTTAGAGAACACTCCCTTTTCCACGCCTCCCTTCCATACTCCTCCTGCTCCCTGTAGTTATTGTTGGATACAATAACTGAGAGCTGAGAACTATTCAGAATAATTACACCACAATTTTTTGAGGACTTCAGCTCTGTGTTTCTGTGACTTGAGGACTTGTGCCAGCAGCATTAACATTCCCATCTTTTCAAAGTATGTTGAAGATGGTGATATCTATCACAAGAACAAAAATCTGAATTCTAAAATAAGTTAAAAGATATACAAGTTTTCAGGCTATACTACATTTAAGGCTTTAGTCGCTTCCCCTAGATTTTTGCTAATTAGGACATGGCTTTTTAGAAGACTTTTTTTAGGCATACCAGATAATCTTCTGGGCAAGGATGTATTAATCTGTATACAACATCCCTGGGACAACAAACCAGACACAAATGAGCAGGTCTTTATGATCTTTGAGATGCAACTGTCTTATTTTGCAAAGAGAATGCAAGCTCAATATTTTGCCTCCAAATGTGTTGTGATGATGTGAAGGAACTTTATCAGCTGTGTCTGCACTGTTCCTAGACTGTATAGCATATTGAGACTATATTTTTCAGAATCTGTTCAAGCATGGATGGGTAACTCATCCCCTTATTTCAATATTTCATGGGTGTCTGCTGCATCCTGTAAAAAGTTTATTTGTATTCATGACCTTGCCTAGGAAAGTAGCAGCCTAAAGATTAAGTACCAACTCATTCCTGACAAAAGGATCACTCTTTATCAAAATGTGGCTGGTTAAGATTTGCCTCAACACTGTTCTCAGGATGCCCTGCTAGAGCACAACATCCAGAACATTTCCAGTGTAAGGACACTGCTAAGCACATCTGCACAGCCTGTTGGGCAGGCCCCAAGGTATTCTGCTTCCTAATACCAAGTAACAAAATGTTTTGAACTGTCTGCAATGCCATTTCCATACAGATTGGGGTCACATAAAATGATCAAGTTACTCTAGTATGGATCAGCATGATACAACTCTTTTCTACTATGACTTCTCTATGATGTTGCAAGACAGGTACACTCTCCTTCCTTCTGCTGTCCTCAGTTTCAAATTCCCTTTGGACAAGAGAAAAGCTCCAAATGCTGTTTCTGGCAGTGGGGTCCTTGGCCAAGGACAAATAGCTGCAGAAAGAGAGTTCCAGATGAGATGTGTTGACCTGGGGAATGCCAAGGTGTGGGATCTTCCAGAAGGTAGGAGAGGGGCTTGGCTGGAGTAGACCAACAGCAGCAGGGACAGCAGGTTGTAGTTTGGTACCAGCTTATATTAGTATCTGCAGGGAATGCCTCTAGTTTTAGAAAGGTCATTCTTTTCCTCTATACAGTTATATAGAAAGCCTCTGTAGGGATTTTCAATTTTCTATAGTTCTTCCAGATTAAAAAAAATAAATTCAGGTATAAAAGTGCATCAGGATGCCTTTCTTATTAATGGCAGAAACCTCCACTTTACTGGATGTTTGCGTTGACCTATTGTAGGCAAACATAAAAAATACTCATTATTTTCACCTCGCTACCAAAAGCTAAAAACAATAAAAGCCCCCTTTATTTCTGCTTGATTATACTTGAAATTGTGGTTACAGTTCTCAACAGTTCTCCAGCAAAACACATTTAAAAGAGAGTAATGGTTAATGTTATTAGAAATTCCTGTTTCAATATTTATTTAGTTGTAATTAGCCTTGTATTAGCCGTGTAAAAGTAAATTATATCTCACTTCATCTGTGCACCTTGTTCAGCTCACTATGTTGAAATGGAATTCGTAATGACAAACCGTCATAGCAGGGAGAGGTTAAAAGCTCTACTTCTGTAGGCACTTAGATATTAATAGCAGTTTGCACTGAAAGGAAGTGCAAACCCAGACATAATGATTCCCATCAACAGTCATTTGTGTAGCTGACACTGAAAAACACTGCTATGCAGTCAGCCGGATCAATTAAGAGAGAAAATGTTTTCCACTAGTGTGCACTCCAGTTCTCTTATTTCTCCTATCTCTTATTTAAATATCATGGGAAATTAATAACTATCTGTCAAACCATTTCTTTCTTCCTCTTGTGTACCTGCCAACTACTAAGCCTAATACTTGAGATTTTAGGAAATGCCAACCCAACTCTATACTCAGGTTAGTTCCTCCAGCTCAGCAGACTCTGTTACTAGTGTTTATTTTTTCTTCCTAAAGTTTTCATTGCAATCCTCACTGCATTTCAACTGAAGTCAAGTGGATTATGTCTCCTTGGGAATCCAGAATAGAGAGTTCATTGTCTAGGTTTTTTCATTTTAAATGAAAGATTGACAGACAAAATGTACAAAGGCTGGGAAGCAGAAACAGAAATCACGACCCCATTCCCTCTCTCAGGTACACGTGTTCTTCACTGGAGTGCTGATTTCTTTAGGCTAGAATACCCTCCTCTCTTCCTTTTCAGAGCGACACAACTTCTGGAAGTTAAAAAAAAATAGGACCATAAAAGTATCTCCCTTGATGTATTTGAAATGAACACTAACCTCATCTACTTCCAATTCCATGCATGGCTCTGCTCCAGAAGGGTCTGACCTACACAGAGCCCTGCAGATCTGATGTAATCCATAACGAAGCTCTTAGAGTGCTCTCTCTGGAAAACGCGTATTTGCATCTATTTAAAAAATCATTTTATTTCAGCAGAACATCTAGGAAAAGAAGCAATCAGTCAGTTTTTCCACAAATATTTAAAGATATTACATTGGTTTAACCTTCACAAGAAAAGGCACCATCTGCATAGGAGATGGAAGAGAAGATAAGTAAGAAGGAAAAACTCACTAATGGTTTTAATCTACAAAGAGACTAATGATTTTCTAAAGGTGGCATCAGTTACAATAAAAAACCCCAGACCAAATTACAGCTGGTGAGATAGTGTAAACAGCAAATAAAATAAAATGTTAGATTTTTCTCCTCTATTCATCTTAACCTGAGCATGCTCATTAAAAATTTGTTTAATTTGAAGGCTTTTTTCCCCCCACTTGCTTCATATCTTCCAACATTTGCATAATGTCACACAGAGGCAGCATCTTGGATGTGTGACTCTTCCATTACAGTCTGTGAAATTTATCCCTAGCATTTCCATACACAGTGCAGCAAATGTAAATCCACTCCCACCCTCCCTGTTGCAATGTCTTCTGTCAACAACTTCAGAGGCAGCATGAACTTAATGAACTCAATGAACTCAGACTGCAACACCATTAAAGATGATGCATTTAGTTTTGAAAAGGGTGTCTAAGGGGGTGTCTGTCTTACGGTGACAGAGATCTTGCAAGCTAATGGTAGAGAGGACACTTTGCAATAGCTTTCCACTAGAGGGAAGATGTTTGGGTAAAGTGAAGCTGCATGCAACAGAAATTGCTAGGGTTAGTTTAATTTTGGCTCTTAGTTCACTGGCTTTTTAAAGCAGAAACATTTACAGCAGGTACGTAGGTGGGCCTAAAGAAACATACAGCAGGTACTTTGTCATGTTAAACCAGATTGTAGTTGATGCAATTTAAGCTAATTAGGTGACTGAATGTAGATGAGGAAACCTAGATGAGAAAAGTAGTTCTATGTGTAACTCCACTGATTTCATACTACCATATTTAGGAGCCACAGAAATGACTCCTGGTAGAATCATGATTAAATGTTATGGTTTTGGTATTCCACCAAAATCCATACATCTATATTATACATATTTATTACCTTGCCAGTGTCCACATACATTAAAAAAACCCCTGGTTTGGAAAAGCTAAAATTCCTGTATAAACTCATGTTTAAACTCATGTCTCATAAGTTTAACTTTTTCAACTTTAACTTGATAAATGCTTATTAAACATGTACCCCTCAATTTGCTTTGCCATGGCTAGGCTTAGGAGACCTGGTGCCAAATATTTTCTGCTCATCACCACCAAAATACTTTACACCCCTGAGCAGTCACTTTTAGCAGTGACAAACCAACAACATGCCAGAGAGGAGCAGGTGGTAATGGTGAACAGTCCCTTTTTCCCCAGCTTCTGAGAGGACAAGTGTTCAGATCACCATCTGCTTCTTCAGCAGCAGCTGGCCAGTAGCTGTGTTGCTCAACAGCCTGACCCTGCAACACCACAGATCTGAAGCAAGAGAGCAGCATGTTCTCAAACGCCTTCAGTGGATGACAAGTCATTTGATTAATGCAGGTGTATCTTCCTTTCCTTGAACCTCCTACATGATCCTGTCTGTGGTGGGATATTATTGATTTTTACAGCTTCATGTACATCCAGTAAAACATTTTGTCATGTGCTTACCTGTAGGTTCACTTGTAGTCCCAATGACACCATGGAGTATACTTAGGGAAACTAAGCACATGCCTGGGAATATGTCACAACCTAATAGGCTACTTGGCTTGTGGGAGGGTAGGGATCATGACCATGGTTTGTAGGACTCTGTAGTTCACAAAGGCACAGAGGCTTTTATCCTCTAAATTTCTATACTTTATTACAGATTAGCACAAATAGCACAAAAAAAGCAACAATAGCAAGTATATCTATGATTGAACAACAACAACAACAACAATGAATATATATATATATCAAACTATTACAAATGATGATAAGCAATCAATAGCATAGTATCAATCATTAGTATGGCAGATAATAATATCATCAGCCAATTGTGTAGCAGTAACAAGAAGGGTATATGCTATTACAGGTTACTACAAGCATAATTAGTAAAGCAGTGTATTAACAGTACAGTAGCAGATACACTCACAATAGATTACTTATATGGGTATATAAACTGGCTAGTATCAAGTGAATTACACTGATTTCAGAAGGGGACAAACCACCCCAAATGAGAAGACAAACTGATCCCAGAGGGGTACTCAGCCATCCCAGAGGTGGTAGGGCAACCCCCCAAAACTGTGCCCGGAGGGAGTCCAATAAGATAGTTAAGCAGAGCTTTGCTTTGGAGACGATCTGTGTCACCAAGGCTGGAGTCAGCCAGGCATCCCTGGTGAGCGTTCAAGTTCTCAGTGAAAGTTTTTGTGGGATTTAACCTATTTAGGAAAGGAAAAGCAAGTGAAGCATGGGAAGTACTTGGAGAGAAGGGCTTCATCTTGGAAAAAAGCACCTCTTAGATCATAGAGGCATAAGGGTTTTAAGACATCATCACCTGAAGCAGTCAACAGATACTGGTAATTTCCATTTCTTCACATGTAGCAGCCAACAGATGATGCTGTTTGCTGTTCCTTTAAAACCATTTTATTTTCCCAAACTGTGTACACTTTTTCAGACACTAAGTTGCTGTTACAGTTTCTTATTTTGGGACTTATCGATAATGTCTCAGGATGTCTCCAGTTTCCAGGTACCCAGTTGTACTTCAAAGATGTCAGCTGCACTGCTCAAGATTGTTTCTCTTTCCCCAGCCTGGTCTTCCACATCACAGTTTCAGGCTGGCAGACTTTTCTCTGTCAGTATTTTTCAGCAAAACATTTTCTTTTGCTCAGTAATTTTCATCCTTTCAAACAGGCCACTTTTATGGCTGTTCACATCAGGACATAGGAAGGCTGGAGGGTATTCCTAGAGCAGAGCCCTCCATCCCAGCAGGCACCAGTCCACATGTTGAGGCTGAGGAGGCAACACTGGCATTTCTTTTCAACAACTGCATTTGATGAAGTGCTCTTTTGTTATGTTCACTTGTTGGAATTATTTTCTCCATGTTGCTACTGCTTCTCCTGATAAGTGCCTGTATTTCTGTTTAACACTCAGTCTCCCACAACAAACACGTTTTTTATATTCCCTGCAATGAATGTTCATCATTTAATTAACAGCACCAGAGACTATTAGATGTCTCAGCCATGGCACTGCAAAGCAAGAAACTTTAACATGAACCACAACAGCAATGCTGCAATTTAATTATGATTACAGCTGTTAGAAATGAAGATAAAAGATACAGATGAATAGAAAAACTAGTCCTTCCATTTTGACAATGAATCATGGAGAAATAGTTTTCTTGTGCTTTTCTTCATATTTCATTCTATCTGTGCTTCCTTAATACCCCTGTAAGAGCATTGAAAGGGAGCCCCTACTAAAGTCAGGACAGATAGTGTATTACTTCTTCCCTAACCATAAGACTAATTATCCTTTTGAAAAAGAATATACAGTTGAAATTACATAATTTGCTCTTGACATCTATCTTGACCAGAATTTTTTTCAGCACTCAGATACTTAAAATTAGTTTTTCAGTTGTTGTTAGTAAACCCGATATTCCCTATCTCCTCTCCAATTTTTTCCCTCTCCCCTAAGGCAGGTGTTTCCCCTGAGCTCTTGTTCCCCTCCTATATGTTCTCCGCTGAGGTTGCTTCAGCCTGTCTTTAAATATTATACTGGGCAATTTATCAGGTATGCTGGAACATCAAACATCTAAGAATTTTACCTTCCAAGATCTCCCTATCCCATCCTTCATCTACTCTAGGCTGAAATTTTACACTTTCTGAACTGGTATTAATTATTACAGAGATGCTTATCATTAAATTTTTTATGGAAAGCTAAACAAAAGAAAGAACTGAATGTTTTGACCTTCTCCACATCAAGCTGTTTTGCAAATGAAGCAGGGGCCGCCTTCTTGCCTGGTTCTTCCCTTACTAAGGCTTTTTTTAGCGAAATTCCTTGTTATTTTCCATTTTTCGTATGCCTTGGTCTTTTGTATCCTGTTCCTAATTGCTCAAGCTCATTTTTCTTTTCTTGCAACTATGAATATGACCTCCTTTCCATTTTTTTTTCTTTTGCATTTGAGGACAGAGGTGAAATGACAGAGAGGCAAGCTGCCTGTGTCCTGGCTGAATATTTCTGCATGTCTTTCCTATCATTCCTTTTTGAGTGACAGCCATCCTCCTTAGCTTAACCTTCCCTCTCATCAACTTCCCATGAAATTTTAGTGATGCAGTACCTGAATTTAGTCAAATCTACCTTTTCCAAGGTCTATTGTTCTGCTTTGCCAGTCAGCCTTTGTCTTCACCTCTTAACTGTGTATTCTCCTTATTTTGGCAACTTTCATGCAAGCTGATGTCAATATCAGATTCTCTCTAATGGTTGATAAGTAATTTACAGAATTAACTTAATGACAACTGAAATTAAAACAACAGAGATAAGAAAATCTGTGAGAATTAGGCACTACAATACTCCTGAATGGCTGAATTAGAAATGTGCATCCTTATTTTCACAGTGTCACGGAATATGCTAAGTTGGAAGGGACTTACAAGAATCATCACGTGCAACTCCTGGCCCTGCACACAATCACCCCCAAGAGTCTCACCAACTGCCCAAGAGTATAATCCAAACAATTCTTGAACTCCTTCAGGCTTAGTGCTGTGATCACTTTCCTGAGGAGCCTGTTCCAGAATCCAGCCACCCTCTGGATAAAGAATCTCTTCTAATATCCAACCTAAACCTCCCCTGACACAACTTCAGGCCATTCCCTTGGTTCCTGTCTCCACAGAGAAGAGATCAGTGTCTGCTTCTCCTCTTTCCCTCACAAGGAAATTGTAGACTGTGATGAGGTCTCCCCTCAGTCTCCTCTTCTCCAGGCTGAACAGACCAAGTGACCTCAGCCACTTCTCATACAACTTCCCCTCAAGGCCCTTCACCATCCTCATTGCCCTCCTTTGGACACTCTCTAAGAGCTTAATACCTTTCTTATATTCCAATGGCCAAAACTGCCACAATATTCCAGGTGAGGCTGCACCAGTGCAGAGCAGAGCAGGACAATCCCCTCCCTCAACCGACTGGGGATGCTTTGCCTGATGCCTCTCAGGACATGGCTGACCCTCCTGGCTGCCAGGGCACTGCTGACTCATATTCAGCTTGCTGTCGACCAGGAGCACACCTAGCAATACAGCAGTCTGAAACTCCCTGGGGAAAAGTTTGTAGTAAACTACCATAATTAGATAAAATTTCTTTGATGAACAGTAGTAAGAAAGTTATGTTAATTAATTGGTGCCCTGTTCTCTAAGATGCAATTTAACAACTTTAAAAGGAGTCAACATCCCTTAACACATTATTGGTGTAATAGGACTGAGTTTCATTTGGGAGATAGCTCATGGCACCAGGACACAAGGAGTTTCCAGATTTATAGTTTTCTTGCATGTTCTTAGGAGGACAATTTAAATTTAACTCTGGTTGTTTAATGCTTCAGATCTTCGTTCATTAGTACTTCACCATAAAGGGAGGCAGGTTTCTGCCATGACCTCCATTCTGCAGGTCCATTTCTGGGCCCACTGGGATAGCCATGTGCAGCTCAACCCCTGGCCTCCCTTGTCTGTATCCCTCCGACACTCCCCTGCCTGCCTTGTGGCTAAGGTCATGCTGAACTCTCAAATTTGGATCTGCATAAAGCCCAATGGAAGCTGCTGCTTTCCTTCAAAATGGAGGCAAAATGTTAAATGCTCTGCAGTAACCATCAAGAAGTGTGCTACAGGGTTTGTTCTTCTCTTTGTGGGAAAAGATTCAAATCACCATTGCTCACCTTCCAAAGGGTGTGTAACTGAGGGCAGGGAAGGCTCTGCGTCACCTGCTGAACTTGTTTCACTGTGTGGAAAAGTTGAATGCTCAGTGAGTCACAGAAAGTAAGCACGATTCCTGAGAAAAGCAGTTAGGGATGGAGAGTCATGCTTGCTCTTTCAGCCAAAGTTTGTGTATGCATTTTGCATAAAACAAATATTGCATAAAATATTTATGCAATCTTTGTGGCCAGACCCAAACCGACTGTTCCAAGCTTCGACATAAGGAGCTAATTGCAAGACTAAAAGTCACAGTCTTGCTTTCCTGTGCAATGAAACTCTTTTTCACATCAAGCAGGGCATTGCAAAAGAGGAAAACTGTGAACAATCTGGAGGCAAGGTACCTCAGTGCAAATTATGAGCCTGCATTCACTAGGCAAAAGAGGACATTGAACCAATTTTCCTCATCTTGCATGAGTGCTCCTCTACAGAGTGATTTATAAAGAGAGTTTGTTCCTCCTGCCAATCTGCTTTGAAGAAAGAGAATGAGCTCTGCATCTGATGCCAAAGGAGAGGTTCTAGGTGAAGACTCAGAGCTTTGAAACCTGCATGGAGGAAAACATCACTTCATAGCACTGGCTCGGACATAAATGACCCAGAGAGGGAGGAACTTAAGTAAAATGTTAGACCTCAGCACTTACAACCACCTAATTTGCATAACTCCCTGTCAGGTTTGCTGCTGTCATGCTCAGATACACAAATGTTATACACAGGTCTCAAGATATTTAAGTGTGTCACTCTATTATAGCAGTTGTACGAGAGATAATAAAATATTACCTTTCTCTGATCATACTGCTTTCTTCTCTAAAGATAAGTTCTGTCTAAATTACACATTAGGAAAATGAGTGAGTGTAGTTAAACACTGGAATAAATTGCCTGAGGAAATCTGTGAAAAACTTTATCATGGGAGACTTTTACCAAGACATAAGACAAATATCTGCCAGGAAAGTTGTAGGTAGAGTTTATCCAGTGTCTAGGTGGGAGGTAGAATGGTTGATCTGCAGAAGCCCTTTCCAGCCATAATTTTCTATGATTCAGACAGTTCTGACTGTAAAGATTGCTTCACACTGTGAGTGCATAATAGCCTCTTGATCCTGATAACAGTGCTAGATACAAACCTACTGTGTCACTTGCAGCTTCACACTTCATAAAAGTTTATTCAGTGAAAACAGCATCAAAAACCTCCATACTGCAAGGAAGTTAGCCCTGTGTTCTGGCAGCAGATAAGTCACACTGGAAAAAATTGTCATATCTGCTGAGTTCTCAGCAGGCAGTACTCTGTCCATACAGCTTCAAAGCAGCACCTTCCGTGCCCATGTGCTGCTACCTCTAAATGTCTCTGGTTAGGATCATTAATGCTTCATTCAGAAAGCCATCTCGCCAAATTCTGCTCAATTTACTCACAAAGAACCTGCCTCTCTTTCTACACATACATGGATCATAGGCCTTTCCTCCTACTTGCAGGTCTGTACATGGAAGACTTTCGGAGCTGCTTATGCACAAATGCTGTTGTATTTCTGCCAGAAGGATGACTAAGAAAACAAAGCCAAACACTATAGTTATCCTCATAAGCTGGTTTTATGTATCTCAGAATAAAAGAATATTTTAAACTGGTTTCTGCCGAAGAACCAGCCACAGATTCATATTGAAGTTTGTTTTGCTGGTCATTACTGAATACTGTGCTAAGCACTGAAGAAGCAGCAAGTTAGAGAAGCCCATCTTACTGTGTTTGTCAGGGGCAGATCAGAAAAAGGCAAGAGGAAAGATCAGGCACCTGAAAGACTTGGGCTGTGAAGTGAGGTTGTTAAACAAAGATGAGAAAACTGAGGGCATATTTACTATTTATTATTATCTGAAATAATCAGGCAGCTGCTGCAAATAATAAAGGAACGAATATTGACTGAAGACAGAACAAGAAATCATAGATTTAAAGGGAGGCAAGAAAGATTAATTCTCATTAGAAAAAAATCTCAGAGGGATTGGGAAATAGCTACTTGCAAGTTGTAAAGAACATCCATCAGACATGTGATGTTAGTGCTCATCCCTTCAGGGCGAATGACTTCTCGAAGTTCTTTCCACCCATTTGCCTGTACTTCTATGATAAGATACAAAACAGATGCAGATTTGACAGGATACATTAGAAACTGAAGGAAAATCCATCTAAAAACTTGTAAAAGTTCCTCTCCCTTGTTGCTCTGTCTCAGGAGACTGGGAGGTCCCTGGGGCAGTGTCTGAATACAAAAAGCAGAAAACAAAACCTTTGCTTATATGGTAAGTGTAATGATACTTGGAAACAGAATCTACTTGCATTACTCTTGGGCTTGTTACAGAGTTGGAAGATGTACAAATATTAATAGTAACAGGTAAAATTAGACTTCTCATTATCTGTGATGGCACCAGCAGAGAATGGAGAGCTTCTTCAATCATCGGTATGCATCACTACAAAAGTCCAACAGTTTTAACGACAGCACCCATCAAGACCTTAGCTATTAATTATGGCGTTAGTTAGACCTCTAACACAGTGGTAGAATTGAGGTCACATATAGAAAATCCTGATCTTGAAGAGGTATGTTGCACCAGATGCAGTGGTTTGATTTTTGTCCAGATGAGGGTGGGAAAACTTGTTGTTAAGACATTCATGAAGACAGCCAAAGGTGTCCCATTTGTTTCTCAGGTGAGCTCATCCTGAGCTGTCAGACGTGAGCCACCAAAGAAGAATATGAAGTTGTTACACCACGTGAGCACTGAAGTTCTTTCTTTGTTGCTGCCTGTACACTCAGCAAAAAGCCTGTAATGAATACAACTGGCTTGTTAAAACAAGACCTGCTGGTTTCTGATCTCAGCTTTTTGGACATTCTCCCTCTACTCTCAGCCACTTTTGCAGCAAAATGCAAGTGGTCCAACCCAGACATTTTGTAATGCAACCAAATTCTCTACCTGTTATGCAATGAAATAAAAACATGCTTTTGTAAAAAAAAAAAAAAAAAAATTACAATTTTCCAGGGTCATGCTGATCTAAAAAATTTTGAAACTGGAATTTTACAAGTATTATGGGGCTGCTGTATTGAGCTAAGAGGGCTCACAGGGTCACACTGAGCAAAAGGAGAAATAGGCCCCAAGTTGCAAAGCAGGAACTGACATACACAGAAATGCAAGTGCACACCTTAGCAGGGTCTTGTGGTTTAACCCCAGCCAACAGCCAGGCACCACACAGCCCACTCACTCATTTCCCCACCAGTAGGATCAGGGAGAGAATTGGAAGAGTAAAAGACAAAGAACTTGTGGGTTGAGCTAAAGACAGTTTAACAGGGAAAGCAAAAGCCACACACACAAGCAAAGAAAAACAGGGAATTAATTCACTGCTTCCCATGGGCAGGGAGGTGTTCAGCTATCTCCAGGAGAGCATGCCCCATCACGTATAACAGTTACTTGGCAAGACAAACGGTATCATTCCAATCATCCCCTCCCACTTCATATACTGAACCCAATGTCACACGGTTTGGAATAGCCTTTTGGTGACCTGGCCCAGCTGTGTCTCCTCCCAGACTCCCATGCACCCCCAACTTCCTTGCCAGCATGGCAGTACAAAAAGCAGAAGAGGCCTCAGCCCTGTATAAGCACTGCTCAGCAACAACAAAAACATATCTGTATTATCAATTCTGTGTGCAACACAAATCCAAAACAAGAGCCTAGTATCAGCCACTGTGAAGAAAATTAACTCTATCCCAACCAAAACCAGCACAGAGAGTGACCAATGTGTGTCCCAGCAGGCTCCAGAGACTCTAATTCCAGCTGCCTGGAGCATGTAGTGTCTCATCTCAGGTCTCCTTCTTTTACAAGGCAGCTGAGAGTGCTAGGAGCAAAGAACAGGGGGCAAAGGTAGGCTCATAGGGATGGCACCCACAAAAGCCAGCACACAGAGAGAAGAGTAACTGAGCGTGGTTGGAGGCAACTCAAAGTAGGCAAGGAAAGTAGGTCAGGGAAAGGCTCATCCATCCAGTCAAAGATCAGTTCTTTTCCTAGAGTCAGATAATTTCTGGCTCATGCCAGAAAACAAGTAGCAAAGAATCTAGAATCTCCATATCTGGCATAGTTTGAAATGGGAAACCCAGGCTAAATTACTTTCTACCCCTAACTTGGCACAGTGAGGCCTCCTTTTAAGACTAATGACCTAGTTGAAAAGCTGTAGGGCATTGTGGAAGACAACTGTCTTAGCCTATCTCCCTGATGACGTTCTGCTGTGTATGAACCATATTTTGGAGCCAAAAAGGGGAGTTGAAAATTACTGGTTAAGATCTTTGGGCCTCTGCTATTTTCAGGAAAATGTTTCTTCCTAAAAATGCTGCTGAAATCTGTTGCTCTTAGCTACAAACTGTTTAATTCCAGGTGGGTGATACTGAGTGTGATGGATGCTCAGTAGTACTAGTGTGTAAAATGAAGGCAGAGACAGGTGTTTATAGGAGCTGCTTGAGTTTAGACCCTTCAATTTGTAAGACTTTTAAAACTAACCACATCAATAATTTCCAAAGGAAATTGTGCTCAAGTTCACTTTTATATGTGTGTTCTCTGCCTGGATTAGGCAGCCCTCACTCAGCATGGTGGTTGTTATTCACACTATTCTTAGAGGCCTTTCCCTGTCCAGGTATTTTATAATTCACCCACAGTGAACCAGGTCCTTTCTCTAGTGCCTTTCCTTTGCTTTTGCTATGTCAGTTTGACAATAACATACATCTTGTTTACCATGAAAAAGCAAACCCTTCTTTTCCTGCCTAAGTCATCAGTCTGACAGCATCATTGGACTTCCTAAAGATCTGCTGCCTTTTTTTAGTGGTTGCAGTACAGCTAACTGTGAGCTTGTTTCAAGCTGCAGAATGTTTCATAAATTTGTGTATTTTCTTTCTTAGTTTTGAAGATTTTTTTTTTTCAAAACTCTGTCAGAAGAGATTACACATATAACTTCTGTCTGAACAGTGTGTTTTTCACCCTCCTAGATGCAGGGAAATTCAGAATACTCTGAAGACCCAGAAATAAATGGAAAGAAACCAAACTATATTACTGAAATTGAACTTATTTTAAAGGCATCTCATTTTAGGGGACAGTGACAGAAGCAAGGAGGCAAGCTACTGGTGAATAGTTTGGGGGTTATTTTTTTCTGTTTTCTTAGTGCTCTGTCACAGTTTGTCTCTGAAATTCAAAAATTCCTCTTCCCTTAGACAAAATTAGAGAGCTGTAGCTTGGGCCCAGTAGTTTTAGTTTTCATGTAGGAACAGAAGGCCAAGTTTAAAGAGCCTGGGAAGTGTCTTCCAAATAATCCACCCAGCTATTCGTGCATACATATACATACACAATGTATGAGGGTGAGAAATCCTTTTGAATCTGCCATTATGATGATATCAGAAAAGTATTGCTGTATCACTAGTAACTTTAAGGTTTCTTGGATAATAGGTCCATAAGATTACAGGTCCTGTGGGAAGGTTATCTTGTCTGCTCACCATCTTTCTATTACCTGCTCACTGGTTCTGCCCCTGGATCTGGGACCTGTCCTCAGGAGACCTCATTCTGCAGCAGAGGTTGCAATGCCACAGTGATGGGTGATGGGAGTGAGATGACATGCACGGCTCACACTGCAAGTGTGATCTGGGAAAGCTAGGAGGGGACAAAAGGCCAGAGTCGGTGGCCAGTGCTTCCAGTAGTGCTGGCATCAGAGCTATTCAGGATGACCACATTGCCTATTGCCAGGAACCTATCCAGGTCTGGGAGCTAACATGTAATTTCCTGTGAATGAGCCATTGCCATGTCCAGCCCTAATGACTGGTGGGAAGCTCTCCAAGTAGAATTGAGCAATCCAGCTCACCAGGAGCTTGCTACAGCCTGCAGAACTCCTGGACAAACTGACAAAACTACAAGTTTTGAGGCTGCTGTTAGAGTTTGGGTGATTTTCAGCAGGGGGCAACCATATGTGGCTACCTAATGGGTAGTAGCTCACAGGGCTGATGCACCCTCAGTCCTGTGTACATAAAAGACTGAAAATCAAAGACAACCTTTGGAGAGCTGGTGTGCTCAGAAGCTAGTCCATTTTTTTCCAAAAATCAGTTGGTCTGTAAATACTGCTCTTGTCCTTGCAAACCCTGCCATGGTCTTGCATGTCTTCATGGGTTTGGGTCAGCAGAAATTAACAGTCTCCTGCTGGTACAAAGAGACTGGGTCTCCTCTTTAGTGGGAGATATCACACAACTGATATTAGCACAGACATAGTTAGTCAGCCCATCAACACCAAGATCTGACAAGGCATACAATAAATAAATAAATATGAAGAAACTTAGTGTAGTCAATCCCCAACATTAAAAAAACCAACAACCAACCATTAGCTCATATAGCTAATTTAATATATATGTACATTGAACCAACAAAATAGGGGTTACTTCTTTTCCATTACACATTTTCAGGTTTGGTTGGTTGGTTGGTTGGTTTTTTCCCTAAGTTAGCAAAGCCATAAACTCAGATTTTAAATGAAAGATTCTGTCTCCCATGGGACTTGAAGAAGTTACTGAATGTTGAAAAATACAGGTAAACCCATCAGTTGGCAGTACTGATAGTGGAAATATTCTGTGCAGGTACTATGGGGAATGTCACCAAAACTGATGGAATCAGAAAACAGTCACATTTCTTCCAAAAAACATATTCTAAAGAAAGCTATAAGAAAGGTCAGATTTATTGTAGTGCTTTGACTGGTTTTGTATGCTTTTCAAAACCAGTTTATAATAACACAGAATAACCCATATTGAGAAATATAAGCTGAATGGCAGAATGCATTAACACATGGCAGAATTGCACATCTTCTGTGAAGAAAAGAAGTGCTTGCTCCTTTGTTGCACACAGCATGATAAATCCTGTTTTGCCAGGGAAGATAAATGGTAAGGTACTTTAAAAAAATTTTTTTCTCTCCTTTTTTTTTTTAAATTCACAGTTGGTCAATCTTAGCAGCGAAAAGGCTCCCAGAGCAGTTATACTCACCAAAGGTGAAGCTATCCAGCTACAAACTATTTTTCATCATCAATTCATGTCAGGGCTTTGGCACATCTTGAATTGCTTTTCTTAGCAAGGTACCTGCTGCATTTGGAAAAAAACCCTTCGCTTTCACTGAAACAGAATGCTGTGGTAGCAATCTGCCAGCCTTCCTGGTACATCTGAGGCTTTTATCAGCCAGCCCTGCCTGCACATGTAAGACTCCTGTCAAATACTGGAAGGTGCATGTATTTTTCCAGGTAAGTTCTCAAGGGCAAACTGCACGTGTCTTGTGAAGGTGTGGGAAGAGTATTTGGACTGTTGTGCCCTAAGGATGATAAAACCACTGTTTAAATAGTCTCTTCTTGAATAACAAGTTTTCGCCACATCACAAAGCTTTTTCCGTCACTGAGCAATATTCAGCATTTTTTATACACGAGATCTATGAGTCACTTGCTCCCCAGTCAAAGATTTATTTTAAAACTTCAAACTCAGAGTACTCTTGCATTTCTTCAATAGGTTTCTGCAGTTCCCTACATCAGACGATCGTCCAGGGTACTGTGTGGGGAGGAAAGCCTTAGGCAAAACATCAGTAGGTTGTCAAATTCTTTTTAATCCTATTCAGCAGAAGTAAGTTAAGCCTCAGTGACTTTCATATTTGTGAGATACCTTCATTTTCCTGAGTCTCAGCCCATTGAGAAGATCAGTATTTAAATCCTACTTTACTTGGTACCGCTTTCTCTCTTAAGTAGTCGTTTAGAACAGGATTTAGGGAAAAGAAGATTAGGGAATGGTAAGGACACGGAGAGCTGCCCACCAGAAAAAACACACTGGTAGCTTGAATAATTGGACAGTGTTAGTTGCAGTGGGATGCATATCATTGGGATTAAGCTTCAGTGTTTTCCAGGTCCTTTCACAGGGAGTCATGAAGCAACACATTTTCAGCAGGAAACATTAATCTTAGTCTTTGTAGCTATGCTTGCTTACATCACTCCCTGTTGCTTATATCACACCCTGTTACTTTGGGCACAAGCCCTCTGCAGGTTGCACAGTGGATTGAGCAGAGGGCCACCCACCATCTCTCTCCCCACACATGAGTCTAACCCAGCTCCGTAAACATCCAGGGTGGTGGGCTATGTTCAGACACCACATCATGCCAGATTTTATAAAATAACAGGTTTGGACTATCTAAAAAACCCTTCGAGATGACTCCCAAGCAAGCAGTAGTTTTCATCTGTGCTGTGCAACAACTCTGGAGTCTGAATGTAACATGCAGGGGGGAAAAAGTAGTTGATAAATTCAGCCAGCCAGCGGTAAGAAATTCCTTTGAGAAAATCTTTATGTTTCCAAGTCAGCCTTGGTTTTCCACAAGATTACATCCATTTCAGATCTGCAGAAAAGTCTTATGAAAGTAGAGGTGTGTTTGTCTTTGCCCTCAACGATTTTAGTTGTTTAGATTACCACCTAAAAAAGGTATTAAAGATATTACATTCCCATTGGAATAAGCCACTCCAAAGACACGAAGGGTTTTGCCACATTTTAGAATAATATTTGTTCAATTCCTTTATTTTCATCCAGCAGAAGTTAAATGTGAATTTATTTTAGAATGCTATGTAC
Source organism: Manacus candei (assembly GCF_025592945.1). NCBI lineage: Eukaryota > Metazoa > Chordata > Aves > Passeriformes > Pipridae > Manacus > Manacus candei. The sequence continues at coordinate 29,918,513 of NW_026138056.1, read as the reverse complement.
CAGATGAACTACAGGAAATGAAATAGTTGGAAAATCAATCATGTGATGACAGTAGAGTCACAGAATGAGCTGCTGCTTCTGACATCAAGGAAGGACCTAAGCAATAGAAAGCCCAAATGAGGATTTCACCATACCCTTCTAACCAAAAAATCTATTTTTCCTTAGGTTTCCCTATAGGAATCTTACTTAGGGATTAAATCGTTCATCTCCTCCCTGGCTATTGCAAAAAAGGCAAAACTAACAAGGACTGTGGTACACAATACATGGTATGGCCAGACAACCTGATGGGACTTGCTGAGGCACTGCAAAGTGCTTTGTGATGTGGCCATCCTGCTCCACAGCAAACAGTGGCATTTGTAGAGTCTCCTCACTCCAGCCCTTGTGTACTGTAATGGAGAAGCAGGCTCAAAACTCACATAAAAAACACCTAGCACCAGCAAAAGACAGGGGCACTTGTTTGGTTAATATTTAAACTTAGGTACAGCTTTCAGCCCTTGACAACAGTATCTCCATCAACTCTGTTCAAGAAGTCCTTGAATCCTGCCTGGATAGTTCCCAGCTCCCGTGCCTTCTCTGGATATTTGAAACCACGTTTGGTAGGTTTCCCCCCAACTACTCAGACTGAGTAGAGCTCTTCATATTTGTCTTGTTTTCTGTTTGCTGCCAACAGCCAGAAGTGATCTCATTGTTTCTCCACTTCAGCAGATTCCTGAGTCTCCTCACCTCCTTTTCAATGGCAATTGCTTTCTCCCCAGTTCCCCCAGACATTTCACCTCCACTTTGTCTTTCAAAGGCTCCAGAAAAAGTCTTTTGTTTTTGTAGAATCAACTTCTCGAAACCACAAATTCTTATCTTCTTAACTCTCATTTCTTCCTCTGCTCTTTGCTTCAGCATCACTGTTCACCAGCCTTAACCCTTCATCTGCCACATCTTAAACCCAGATTTACTAAGTATCCCTGTGTCTCCCAGGGACCTTCACTCCCTCCCTCTGATGTCTTCTGCCTCTTGCTGATGCCAAGGACCAGGGTACTGAACATCCATTGCCACACCAGCATCATTAGCCTCCCTCCAAACTGCAAAGTCACCTATCTAGACTTGCCCTCTGATACTTTTGATACCAGAGCAGAGGAGTGGGTCGGTTGAGTCTTGGAGCAGCCAAATCTGGTGGAGGAGTGTTTCAACCTGTGGTAGGGGGTTGGAACAAGATGATCTTTGAGATCACTTCCAACCCAGGCCATTTTGTGACTCTATGATTCTATTATTCTGTAATTCTATAATTTCGCTGAAAATAGCAACCTACTGCAAAAAGAAAGCAAGTATTAGTATTCATAACTTGAAAACCACCTCTGATACCAATAAGCTGATGATAAAGCTGGGTAGGAACCTCCCTTTGTATATTTGGGCATTCCTCCTTGGCTGTATTGGTGGTTAAGGGCCTGATCTAGCACGTGGTTAAGCCAGCAGCTATCTCCCCTTTGACTTGAGCTGGCCTTCGTGGTGACCCCAAAATACAAACATTCATGTGAACATGCAAGGGGGAAGCTCTGGGCTCTCCTGGGCTAGTACAATTCTCTGTCTTGACATTTATGCTGGACATCAGGAAGAGTTTCTTCCCTGAAAGGGTTGTCAGGCATTGGAACAGGCTGCACAGGGAGGTGGTGGAGTCACCATCCCTGGAAGTGTTCAAGAAACATTGCACTTAGTACCCAAAGGTTGGACTCAATGATCTTGGAGGTCTCTTCCAACCTCAGTGATTTTGTGTGATTGTGTGATTCAGTCCTGCTTGTGTTTAGTTCTAGCTACCGCTTTTATTCAGGCTCAGCTATGCTGTTCTACCCTCCTGAATCATCCCTCCTGGGATGAAAACTGGGACATGAAAGTGAAGTTCTTGTGGGTTGGCTTCTGGGACACTTTTCCCCATCAGTCTTGGCTAAGTGGCTGTGGTAGTTTGGCCTAGGCCTTCCTTGGTAACCAGTTTGTAACCAAGGAAGGGTCCAGATTTACCCAGTATTCCCTACAATTTTTACGTAAGCCAGACTATAAGAAGAAAGGAGGAGAGGCCTTCGTTCTCTCTTTCCTTCCGGTGGCTTGGAGGTGCAGGTTCCCTGCTGTTGAGTCTGCCGTGTTGGGGAGCGAGGCCTGGTTAGGCCTTGCCGACCTTGGGAGACGGAGGTTGCCGGCGATCGTTCCAGAGTGACTCTTGGTTGTCCCAAGGAGAGTAGTGAGCTATTTCTTTGCTAACTCTTTTAGTGGATAGATATTGGGCTGCTAATTGGGATATATATATATATTATTTTGGTTTTGTTCCTTTTCCCTTCCCCCTTCCCGTTCCCTTGTGAAATTGTATATATTTCAATTGTATATAACTGTAACATAAGTGTAAATATATTTATATATATGTATATATATCACTTTAGCTGTCTCTCTCTCATTTCAGTTTTTTTCTTAGTTGTTTTTCTCCCTCTTCTCCCAGAGGTTTGGGGGGGGGGGACTTCTTGTGGTAAGGTTTGGAGACTTGGCAGGGAGCTAGCTTCAAACCATATCAGTGGCACATGTCATCATACACTAGAAAATTCTGTTTTCTATGTCTCACATGAAGGGACACTTAGGGACAAATTGTAAATGAGTCGCCTTTGGATCATGCTAGTAAAACAGTCTTTTTATTCTTCAGAAGCAGCACTGCACCACATCCAGAAGGGTCACTGATCATCTTTTAGGAACCTGGGATCAACCTCCAGTGAAACATTTTAATAATATATAAAAGAACTACATGAGAGATGCTTTTTATATACATTTTTATATATTTAGAGAGAAAGGATGAAATAAATTACTATCTTATTTACAAGAATAAAGTGGCAAAAACTATGAAGACATTGAATATCCTGAAGGGAAAGCAGGAATATTAGACCGGTCAAGGGCTGGAAATGAAACTGCAGGGGGTAACCTATTTTGTGAGGAAAGAGTCTGTGTAGTCTGCTTCACTTGGAAAACATTGTCAACTCACTGCTATTACATCCACTTGTTAATAACCCCATCTTCTTACTAATAATCCATATGTCAGGTGTTAAAAGGTAAGCTAGGTTTTAATAGCTTAAGGATCCTTTTTGTTTCCCATGAGAAAAATGGAAAATATTTTTTGATGGAAAACATCAAAACCCTAATCAAAAGGATGAAATTTTGAATCTAGAAAGTAAAGAAACAATGTTTTAAAGAAAATGCGTTTAAATACCAAGAACACTTTCAAAAGAGCCAACATTTGGAAGACAAAGAAGACAAGAACAGAGACACTTGTTCTTCATTTGCGAGAAATAAGTAAATTACTTGGCAGGGAGGTATTTGTTTGTTTGTTATTGTTTTATTTTTTGGGATGTTCCTGCAATACAATATTGAGACATTTACAGCTAATTTCAGCCATCTTTTCCACCCTGAGATATGCCTGTTTGTTGCATATAATAAAGAAGACACTACCTGACAGGTAGGTGGCAAGCAGTCAAATCTGTTTATTTCAAAGAAAGGTGCCTCCTTATAACCCCTCCGGAGGATATGTGACCAGCTGACCAATGACAGCACAGCACACACCGCTCATGTGCCTCAGTGGGCTGTCCAGGAACTTCAAGTCCCAGAATGCACCCCTTGCATCCCTGGGAAACATCCCCACACCTGTTCAATAACAATTTTCCAAATTCGTCTGCTTCTGGCAGGTGTCCCTTGAATACTGAGCTCACCCATCTCAAGAGCAGAACTGCTTTTCATTTATGAAAAATTTTGTTCTCCTAGAGGTGTAACAGAACATTCTTAGGGGACTGCTAGTAAGATTTTCTTGTGATGGTCCCTCCTTCAGACTTGTCTTTTTAAGGCATGATGTTCAGAGATCATTTTGTCTCAGGTTTTATGAACTGTAAAATCATTGATATTTGCATGAAAAATACTTGCAGAACTGTTCTCTGTAAAACATCTTTATCCAGCACCAAGTGAGACAGACAGATATTCAGATTATGATAGCAATGCTCAGGGAAAGACCTCATCAAACAACAGACATAATGGCACTTGCCATAGTGGGAATTATACATTTTATTATTGCTCGTCTTCCACTTTTGAAAAGCCAATCCCAGAAATTATTACAAAGCAGCTGTGGTAGGCCAGCCTCTGGAGTAGGTTCCTAACCGCTTTCCACAAAGGACACAGACATATGAACATTGCAAATATTTCTGGTGAGATTGATCAGGTGGTGTTGTTTCAGCTTGCTCAGTCTACTTAGCAGCTCTGGAAAATCCTGGATTTTTCCTTCAGGCTTGTGGTTCATCCTCAATCAGCTTGGGAGAAGTTCTGATTGCCCAGGTGCGTGGCCAGGTAGATACAGGTGTGTATTGCAGCTTTTTGCATAATGTAGTGCTGATCAGCAGGGACATCTCTGCAGGTGTGAACACCCTCAAGTCTGCAGCAGAGCTGTCATACACAGCATCCTCATCATTCACATGTCTGTGCCTAGAGCTTGCAGTGCATGTGATGACTTTGGCTGTTTTCAGTTTTGAACCACTCAGGAAGCTGGGATGCAAGTTCAGGGTAAAATTTCCTATTTCTTTTAACATCAGACAACCTGGCAATAACTCAGCTGGTATCACTCCCAAGAATTAGCAGGGCACTGCATTTTGCTCTTTCTCAGCACGTTTTGGATTCTACAGCCACTGTCCTTTTATTCTGAGCACTGAATCTCTGTGAAACTCTGCCTTCTCTGATACAAGATTGATTATTATGCTGAATGTTTGTGATCCTTTCTCATTTCATTATGAAATGGGATGGGTTGATTATAAGCTGCAAGTGAATGCCATACAGCAATAATATGTTCTGAAGATTCACCTTTTCTTGTAGGCAGCATCTCAGATAACAAGATTCAAGCAGTTGGACTGTTACATGACCTTCATTCTTCAGTTATCTCCAGACTCTAGAAGAGTACTGCTATAGGAGTGAGTCAGTCTGTCTCTCTCTGGTTTGTTTTCAGGCCTGATGCTGGTGGGATGTTTGAATCTCCTATTTCAGTTTCCCTGGTCATGAGCAACTTTGGCAGTAAATGGAGCTGGTGGGCAGAAACCCTACAGCTCTAGGTGTTACTATGCACCTGGTTTTCTTCACAGTCAGTACATGAGCCAAAAACACATAGCCTTATTGGTGTTAGCTCCCCATTTAGTGCTCAGTTATTAACAATGTTTTATACCACTAGGAAAGCTGGGAAGGGGAATGCACTATTGCCATTAGCAATAATTAACACTATGAAGATGGTTTAATGTAGGCCTTCACCCTCACCTCATGAAGTGCATTTGGATGACAACTGCAGGGTTGGTGTCACAGTTCAACATGTATGTAGAATATTCTACAAAGTATTTCTCAGGCAATTGTAAAAGATTGCAGTGACCTGACAATTGTGGAGGAGCAGGAATCAGAGTGGGAATGGTTCCAGGCGTGGAAAAAGATATACAACAATTGAAAAAGGACTTTATTATATGGACTTTACAATTCTTATGTGGTTTCAAATACGTGCATTGTATGTTACCCCTACAGTTGTAACTGCCCAGGCATGTCCAGGCCTGCCTCGAGTTGTCTGTTCCCTGCTTTCCCTGCTTCTCCCTCTGATTGCCTGAAAAAGCTGCAGTGAGGAGAGAGCTACCATTGGACCTCTCCTCTCCCAGTTCCTCCCCAATTTCTCCCTCTTCTCCTGAGTCCCTGCTCCTATTCATTCTCTGGTTGTCTGTCTCATGCTCCACCCCGTTTTCTGGCCCTTTCCACACCAGAGCTTATATAAACTCCCGCACACTTTTGATAAACTACCATTGCACCTCCAACCTCGAATCAGACCCTTTGTGCAGTGCCGCGGTCCCACTCCCCTCCCCCACGGACCGTGGCAGACAATGATGGAAAATGTCTTTCCTGCTTTGCAAATAAGAGCCACTGACTTTAATAAATGATAAATCACATCCTATCCTCAGCAGGAAATTACATACTGCAGATGCTAAGAGCTCTTCAAGACCACATGCTGTGAAATGTTTGCATTTCCCATCAGTGCCACTTTTCTCTTTACAAGACATTCAATTCCAGAAGAGTTTATTCAGGTTTCTGTCAGAGATTATAAAGTTTCATTTTTTTCTTTCTTTTTTTGTTTTATTTTTTGAGTGGTTTTATCCTCAAGGAAACCAGACAGGCTAGCCAAGCCCAGCATGACAATCAGTGCTGAAAGACGTGTGTTCACCATCAAAACAAAAAGTGCTTTTAAAGCAACACAATCTCCTTCACACTGGGTGAGAAGTTCAATCAAAACACATCACATGACTGTAAAACTGATTGCCTATATTTCCAGTAGAGTGAGAAAAGACATGCAGATTATCAGCAAGAACAGTTGTGAAACCCAACTGCTTTTGGAAAAAAATACTGAAATGGAAATAAATATTCTATACCCAGAAATAGAAGTGACCAAGGATTTTAACAAAATCATGAGGGGTGTGATTCATAGAAGTTAAGGTACACATTAATCTGGCTACACTTTTGTATTTCCTAAATCATTCAACTTCACACAGTAGAGACTGCAAGTGAAACAGATAACTTCAATTTGACTAAAAAATATCTTCTGGAGACATGATGATGATGATGATGATGATGAAAATGACTGGTACTGACTTGTAAACAAGATATAGAGAAATTCTGTTAGCCTTTATTAACCTCAATTTCTTAGGGAGTGTATCTAAATTCCATTTTCAGTTTGTCCAGTTTCCGCTTTGAGACACAGGCTGTTGTTATGCCTTAGAATAAGGAGCTATATCAACATAACAGAAACTTTTTGCTGTGTGTTTGCAGAGAACACAAGATGATTATACTGCATTCAGCTTCTTTCTCAGTCTTTGTTTCTATGCAACTCAAGCTATGTATGCCCTTCACTGAGAGACACACTTTCTATCCCTCATAAAATTTGAGCAGCCTTCTCAATTAATCCAGCAGTCTCAATATCATAAAAGTATCCTACTTTTCTTAACATGCACTAGAATCACATTAACCCTGTTTGTCACACTGTTAGAGTGATGTTAACATGTGATGGTCTGGTCAAAATCCTTTACAAATGTACGATTTTCCAGTATCCCATTTTACATGCATACTGCAGCACATTTTGTTTGTTACCAAGTCCAGCTCATGTTGCTTTACCAGCCCTTCATCTGTCATAATTTATCATTCTTCCAGTATTTGTGTCTTCCACAGGGTTTATTGGCGAGGATTTTGTATCTATTTCCATCTTTAATAAAGGTATTAGATCAAGCCAGTACTGACTGGCGCCCAGCAGTTTTACACAAAACCAGTTGGGTGAATGATCTGCAGCATGAAACCGCAGGACAGCATATAGGCTTTTCTGAGTTTTGGATAATCACTCCTTGATTCTGCAAAACCAAAATCTGTGCAGGCAGGAGGTTTAATTTTAAGATATTCATTTGTGTTCCCTCTGTAGCGAATGGAAAGATAGATTTAATTCCACATGCATCCTGCCATAAAACATACCCCATTAATATGTGGCCTGGATCTGCCTCTCTCACTGAACCTTGTCTGTAGCTGGAGCTTAGTGGACTAATTTAGCTGAGTTGACTGATTGTGGAATAGCTGAAATTAAGTGAAATTAACCCAAAGTTCTATGCTTCTGTAACTGAAATATCACTTTAATCTCAAGTGGCATTGACAGGAGGCTTGTGGTTATCTTCATGCTTCCTCAGAACATTTTGGCTGTGGAGAGTAGGTCACCAAACAAGGTCCTGAAACGGGACAGCACAGAGTATACAATCAAGAGACAAACAACAGAGGGGGAAATGGTGTCAGAAGCCTATTCTCGGTCTCCAGTCCACTGAGAGAGTGGCTCAGTGTATGCCTTGACATTCTCTGCTTAGTCGGGTCACACTCTGGGAACAAGATCCACTGAAGGGCAAGTTTGAAGTAAATTAACATGATGGACTCTATGAAAATTAGGTGTACATTATGAACAACAGCTTCTGATCTATAGCCAAGTTTAAAATAACTGAAATAATCTTCACTGGAGCTGTTGCGTATCTGTAGTGCTACATCCGCTCTCTCACTCCCCTCTGCAACTGGACAGAGGAGAGAGAAAAAAAACAGCTAAGGATTTGTGAGCTGAGATAACAGCTGGGAGAGGTCACCTACTGATTACCTTCACAGGCAAAACAGACTCAAGGTGGGGATAGCGTTTAAATTTATTACTAACAGGATCAGAGCAAAAGAGTGAGAAGTAAAATAATCTTGAAAACACCTTCCCCCACCCCTCCTTCCTTCCATGTTCTCCCTCCTCCCCCTCAGCAGTGCAGGAGATGGGGAATGGGGGTTACACTCAGTTGTTGTTTCTGCCACTGCTCAGACAGAGGAGTCCTTCCCCTGCTCCTGTGGGGTCCCTCCCATGGGAGACAGGCCTTGATGGACCTCTCCAGTGTGAGTCCATCCCACAGGCAACAGCTCTTCCTAAACTGCTGTCCCATGGGTCGCTTCTCCATGGGGTGCAGTCCTTCATGAATCAGCTTTACCGGCGTGGATCACCTACAGGGAAAAACCCGCTCCAGCAAGGGCTCCTCTCTCCACAGGCTGCAGGTCCCCAGTAGGACCCTGCTCCATCTTGGTCCTCCCACAGGGTCACAGCCTCCTTCATGTATCCACCTGCTCCAGCATGGGCTCCTCCATGGGCTGCAGGTGGGTCTCTGCACCCCAATGGTCCTCCATGGGCTGCAGGGGCACAGCTGCTCCACCATGGTCTGCACCACGGGCTGCAGGGGAACCTCAGCTCCAGTGCCTGGAGCACCTCTTGCCCCTCCTTCTGCAGCGACCTTGGTGTCTGCATTGTTGTTCACATATTCTCACTCCACTCTTCCCTGTCGGGAATTCTTCCCACACAATACCTTTCTGTTCTTAAATATGTTATCCCAGAGTCATTACTATTACTCCTGATTGGCTCAGCCTTGGCCAGCAGCAGGAAGTCCGTCCTGGAGCCAGCTGGCATTGACTCCACAGGACAGGGGAAGCTTCTAGCAGCTTCTAACAGAAGCCACCCCTGTAGCCCCCCCCATTAAAACCCAGCCACAGAAACCCACCTCAATATCCTTCCCTTCCGGGTGAAGAAAATTCAAAGGAAACCACAGGCAGTGTATCAATCCCATCAATGTCTGCAGTAGGAGGAGAGTAATTGAGTTTCTTGGAACAGACACTGCCTGGAAATCTAGAAGAATCAGGGTGGTTGTTCTGACTGCTTTCCACCTCTTTGACTGCCTGTACAGCTGACTGGGTGGCTGAAGGCCGGGGTGCTGTCTGTTCAGTCATTAGACACTAAGTTTCTTAAATATTGCAGCACTTGCCCAAAACTGTGGAGATGATGTGCCATATTAAACTTCTACTTTCACCAAAGGAAGCTGAAGCATATTTGTTGCCAATCTGAAGCCTATTTTTCAACTCAGTAGAAGCACATTATCAGCTTTCATTGAGAAATAAAAAATAAAGGCAGGAGAGTTTTAAAAACATTCTTCTATGTAGGAATACTTCTTCTTTCCCAAAATTATATAAAATTGTTACAATCAGAATTTACAGTCTTTGCAACATAGTTATTATTCAAATTGTTAACCTAAATATTACGTTGTTGAGATTATTTCATTCGCTGTGCTTTATTAGCTTCCCAATAATTACACAGAAACAAAGCAATGGTTACTCAGGGTTAAGATGTCATCTGAATATTAGAATTACAAAGACAAAGAGATGACATTGAAGATCAAGGAAATGATTCATGGCTTTATACATAGAAGACTAAATAGTGACCAGTGTTTCAAGGTATTATTGGAAAATTACAATTGATGGTCTACCACTGCTTGGTGGTCATCTAGATTCTAATTCAAGAGAAAAACTCTAGTTACTGGAGATGGGGACAATCATAGTTTTATAATCCCTCAATTGTTCAAGTTCAGTTCATGTAAATGAATAAAAACCTTGAGTGCATCCTACCCTCATCATAGTTGTCATCATGCAGAATGTACTTCATCTTCAGTTTTGACATGAAGATACAGAGCTTCACATTGGAGCACTCTTGCTTATTTTTACAAGATATTAACACAGTTGACAAAAGTATTCTTCTAGCATAGGCAAAGACCTTAAAATGAGTGCATTTGTACCCTGTAATGCACCAATGGACCTCTGCCGAATATAAAGAGGAATCCAAGATGATTTGCTTTGATATAGATACCCATTTTCTACACATCCACATTTATTCAGGACAGTTTCATCCAGGGTGTCAGCCAAACCACAATAGTCATAAAAAATATAAAATAATTTAGCTTGCCTTTACCAACAAAAAACCCTGTGTTTGACATAGGGTGGGGACACAAGGACATAGTCCAAGTACAGATCGCTTGCTTGGTGGCCACAGAACAGCTGGTGAATTGCCCATACTGCAGCTCAGCAAATTACAACCATATGACTGAATTAAGGTTATCTGCCTTTAGTTGTCACAACTGAGGCTGTAGATCCAACTTCTTGCAAACCAACAACTGGTTTTCAAGTACATGCTACTACTCTGAGACTGGATCGTGTGGAAATAGATGAGTTACAGTGACTTTATTTCAGTGTTTTGAATGACTATCTCAGTGTTTTGAGAAAGGATTACTTAAAGGTCCAAACACTCTTAGGGATTGAGCTTGGAGTTTAATTTGTGATAATGAGAATCTTTCATACATGCTGTTTTATTGCAGCAGTATCACAACACAGAGCTTCCAGTAAGAATGTTAGACACAAGCAAATAGCTCACTTTTCCCAGATGCCAGAAACGCAACACTGCTTTGAAGTAAATCCCTAGTTAATCCCCCAAAATTGTAGAGTTATAAAATGTAAGGAGTAAAGTGTTTTAGAAATAGTTCTCCTGGGGAATGGAAAAATGTGTGATCAATTTGCTTGGTTCCTATACCTGGAAACACTTACCTTCCATCACATACTTGTTTCATTCCTTGGGCCCCAGGAATGTGATTTTCAGGTTTTTCCTGAGAAAGGAACTGCTGCTTCCTCACTTACGCTAAAAAAATTCTACAGAGTCAGAAAAAGGAATAAAGCTATTTGATTTTAAAGGATATGTTTTACCAAGTTAATAAAAGGCTTAATTTCACCATTCTGTTAAGAAAAAAATAAAAATGTTCATGAGCCTTGCCTTGCTCTTTTCCACCTTTATGTGTTCACCAAAGTAGATTCCCCATTTGATGGGCACACAGAGGGAGAAAAAAATACACCAGTACTTGAAAAGGAGATGAGAATACACCGGTACTTGGGCCTGAGGAGAGGCAGCAAAGACAAAGGCTCTCAAAATGCAAGGGCTTGAGTTTGGAGAGAGGGAAGTGTAAGCAACTTTAAGAACTATAAGCTACTTTACAGCATTTAAAGTTACTAATATACACAGAGATGAATAAATAGAGCAACGATTGTCTTCTGTTTTGCCTTTGCCTTTTCATAAGCTTGAATGAGAGAAGATTTAGCTCAGTTTTCATCAGCTTCATTGTCTGGAGTCAGTGCCTGCCTTTCCAGTCATCTTAATGGCATTAACAAGCCCTAATTTAAGAGAAACATTTTCCTCTCTGAGCAACAGTATTCTTGACAGCACTGGCTCCCTTGTTCACATCATAAAACAGGTCACAGAAGAACACAGACAGTTGTATCTCAAGCTCATGAATGCTCTTTTTTTTCTAAAGAGAAAGGTTTTGTCTGTCTGCTTTGTGGAAAAGAAGCAAGAAAAGGAGAAGAGAGATAATGTTCTGCACTTTCTGTTCTCCAAAGAGGCTCATTGATAGTGTAGCTTGACATGCAGCAGAAACTAGGCAAGTTTCAAAGTGTGAGGGACATGCTTTCTGCAGAAGCTGTGTTAGGTATTAATTTAACCCAAGTTGCCCAAACACAGACCACTCTCTTGCCTAAAAACAGATTGAGAATTTGGCCATTAAGCTAAAACCACAGAGATTTGTCACTGTGACTCTGAATAGTAGTAATCCAAATAACACAAACAGATTTAGTTCAAGCTTCAGAATTAATGATTTCTATCATTGTGCAAAATAGCTTTTTGTTTTCAGAATTATTACTTTTAACAATAGGATCAAATTTGAAGATAAAAGGAAAGGTGAGGCAGAAGGTAGATCAGCTTACTTCTGAAATGCACAATAGAGAAATCTGAGATCAAAGTATTCTAGTTGCACTTGATGCTCTCCCAGAATGAATAAGAAAGTTGCCATTTCAGTATGAAGACTAAATTATGTAGTTGGTAACAGCTCTTGACGGTTATTGCACAAGAGAACTCAGTAAGGTGTTTCCATAGATTATTTGGGTCATTCTAGCAATATTCTAATTTGAGACTTTAGCTGGCTGACATCACTGCAGACTCAAGTAACTAAAAGTCATTGTCTCTTCTTAGATGTAAAGCAGATCTTTAACTGGGAATTATCCTGTTGTGTGTGTTTGCAGTCCTGAACTTCATTTATTGCCAAAATATTAAGTTAATTGACCTTTTTAGAAATAAATTATTCTTTTAGTATGGAATGTTAATAACTTTGCATTTATCTTCATAATAGAAATATGGTACAAGTAAAATCATAGAATCATAGAATGGTTAAGGTTGGAAAAGACCTGTAGGATCATCAAGTCCAACCATTAACTCAGCACCATGTTCACCACCAAACCATATCCTCAAGTGCCACATCCACGTTTTTGAACACTTAAGTAGAAAGTAATCAAGATGGTGTTAAATAATTAACTTTAAAATAACATTCTGCTAACCTACAGTATTGATATATTTAGCACACTCATTTTTTGTCATGTACATCAGAAGGTGAGGGATCTTCCAAATTTCATCTTAAGCAGATGTGAACCCTTCTCTTCTAATTTATTCAGATTGATTGTGAATGTAGGAATTTTAATCTAGATTTCACACTAGCCCAATTGTATATGAAAGATAAGACTTATCTTTCAGCCTCAGTCCAATAACTTTGAAACATGATAGGTGCAACTTCCAAAGAACAGTGAACAGCACTTTCAAGTGCCAGTGACGATAGTGGGTTAAGCCTGTCTGCTTTGATCCTAGAACTGACTGCCAGAGAGAAAGATTTTTTGAAAACGGTTACCATACTCAGGTTCTGTACCAACAAATGTTCAGGAAACACATGGATAATTAGCTGTACCAGTTAGAAAGCAGCCTCCAACATTTTCTGCTTCACAGAGCAGAAGATGTTATGTAGCTAGATTAGATCATATTAGGCACATAGTGGTTTTGCAGTGCCAACAGACTTCATGAGTTGTTTGGTTATAGAAAGCCCTGCTCACCCAAGGATAGCCAGTTTGTTGACCTGGACTATTCAGTCTTAGACTACCTCTATACCATTATAGGAAACAACTTCAGCATTGCTCAAACTAGTTCCTTTGGCAGCAAATTCAGCAAATTAATTTCTTTGTATGTTTGTAAGTTTTAACTAGTAACATAACTGGCAGATTAGTTGCAGGGATGCTTTCAATACACTTGTGTCGTGGTTTAGGAATGGTGTTCCCCAATTCAGTGTTCCCACTGAAACACTCCCCTCCCCTCCTTCCCCCTGCAATGGGATGGAGAGAATCAGAGGCACAAAAGGTAAAGATCGTGGGTTGAGACAAGAACAATTTACTGGAAACAGCAGTGAAATAAGAAAACAAATGGTAACAACAACAATATTAATAAAAGGATGTACAAGAAAGGCCAGCGATTCACACAAGAAATGCTCACCAAGCAGAAATTGGCAATACACAAACCACCACCACACTTCCCGGACCTGGAAGGGACCCTTTTCCCCATTCCTGGAAAATAACATAAGGTGGTATAGAATAACCTCTGGGTCCTAGGCATACCCCTTCCTGGTTACTACAAAAATTAACCCTGTCCTTGCAGGAACCAGGACAATTGTAAGACTTTTTATTATTGCTTTTATAAATTTCTGATTGCACATCTCAAGTATAATCAAAACAGTTCACATGTAAGTTCTCATGTTACATGGAGGAATTTCTCATCAGTGCTCATGTAGATAATTTTATACTATATTTTTAATGGGATGTAGAAGAACATTGTGAAACTCATGAAAAACTATCATGATTTAGGATAAGTGAGTAAGACTACTCTTTCCTGCAAATCCACGTAGAATTGTGCCTGTGTGAACTGAATTACCAAGCGCTTTCCTTGATGGCTTACAAGATCTGGAAGGATCTTGGCCTTGTTAGCAATTACATTTGGTCCACTGGATTAGAGCTCTGTGCTCATCTAGTGGTTCTGTAGATTTAAAAGAACTGGCAGTGAGACTTGAAAACCTTTTCTGCATCGTGTATCATATTAAAAGCACATGCAATTATTAATAGCAATTCAGCAACATTTGATGACATTCTATTACTGTTTCAGGGATCAGGAATGGCTTTAACACACCACATTCATCACAGTGAGACTCCTTTCTACAGGCTTAGTTTCACAGCATCTACATCTGCCATCACAGTTACTCATACTGCATTTTTCACTGCTGCAACGTGTGGAATTTGCCTGTGTGGAATCTGCCCAGAGATGCAAGCAGCTCTTTCAATGCTCAGTGGTCCATTGTGGCATCAAATGATAACCAAGTGCCACTTTCTCTTTAGATGGTGAGTTCTCACAGATGCCTTGCTCAGTGTGGCCAAGATTTTGTACTTTCCCATGACAGAGTCCAAAAATATCTTGATGATCTGTAACTCTCGAAATCTACCTGAGCAGGTATTAAGGTGATCACAGTGATCATTTGAGCCCTTCCCTCCACTCATTACATGAGAGAACCCAGGTAACAGCAGTTGGAGATTTGAACCAGAACTAATTACCACTCCTTTTTGTCTTGGTATTAACTACCTTGCTAGTTAATGAAGGTGGATTCAGAGGCTTTCAACTACCCAGTGTCTTTCACAAGCCCATCTTCCCATAGGAAGGAATGTGAATAGGCTGGTATTTTTCACTCAATGACCACCTTGAATATCGCCCTAAAGGTGGCTTGTTTTGAACTAACTTTGAAGACTTCATGTATGTATCAATTCATCATCTTTTCTCCAATCAAGTACTCCCTGCTCATAAATGTCAATCTATGACAGGGATGTCAACAAATGAGATTGAGACATAGTACCAGAAGAATACAGATTTATGCTGTTGCACTGTGTAATAAGGTGTTAGCTGGAACAGTAAATGATAGATAAAAAAAAACCCAAAACCAACCAACAGATGCTTAATACTTAAACTGAAGTCTGAGAGGAAGAATTGCCAATACCAAGGTAAATGGGAAACTCTTCATATTCAAAATATGAAGAAGTGTAGGTCCTAAAGAGAAGGATCTCTACTACTGACCATGCTATGGGAAGAAATACCCACGCCAGCTCAGTGAAGGAAAAGAAGGAGCATTCTCTGAAGCCCTTGCCATATGTGGGAACCTCCATGGAGCTTTACCAGCTGTGAACATACCTTTGATCCATGCAGATGCAGACAACTGTCTTATTAATAAAATGTGACCAAAACAGCTGAATGAAACTTCCCTATCTCCCACTCTCTGAGTATCAGGAGATGTAGCTACAGCAGCCACTTCAGCCTGAGGGAATTTAGGCCTGCCATACTCCACCTCCCACTAGCACACTCAAAAGTATCAACTTTCCTGCAGAGGAGGCACTTTACTCCTCCCATTGAAGAGGAGGCCTACCAGCCCTGGAGAAAAGCTGAATATATAACTGGCTAATTCCAGGAAAAAGGGATGTGGTTTGTCATAGGCAATAACTGGAAACTGGATGAACAACAGTGCAACACAAATAGTAAATTTTCCTTCTACCAAGCCCATTTCTGTAAAACAGACCTGTGCCAGATGTTCATGAACCAACCAATATCCTTGGCTCAGGCTCTGTGGCCCAGGGATTCGTCCTCAACAGTCGAAAGCAGCACTTCTCCCACTCAGTTCTTCTGCTCTTGATGCTGATTATTGTGCTCATGCCACTTACGTTCATGTCACAGATCATCTTGAGTGCGATCGTACAGCACATACAGGATAACCAGGGGGTCATGTCCGGTCAGCATAGGTTTAGAAAAGGTAGGTCCTGCATGACCAATCTGATCTTCTTTTATGACCAAGTGACCCACCTAGTGGAAGAGGGAAAGCCTGTGGATGCTGCCTACCTGGATTTCGGCAAAACTTTTGATACTGTCTCCCCGGCACTCTCCCGGAAAAGTTGACAGTCCACAGTTTGGACAGGTGCACTCATCACTGTGTTAAGAACCGGCTAGATGGCAGGTCCAGAGAGTGGTGGTGATCCAGTTGGTGGAAAATCACTAGTGACATTCCCCCAGGTTCAGTATTGGGCCTAGTCCTGTTTAATATCTTTATTAATGATCTGGACAGGGGGATCAAGTGCACCCTCAGTAGGTTCACTGATGACACTAAGTTGGATGGGAGTGTTGATCTGCTGGAGGGTTGGAAGGCTCTGCAAAGGGATCTGGACAGGCTGGATCGATGGGCCAAGGCCAAAGCTTTGAGGTTCAACAAGCTGAAGTGCTGGCGCCTGCACTTGGGACAAAAGAACCCCATGCAGTGCTACAGGCTTGGGAAAGAGTGGTTGGAAAGTGACCCAGCAGAAAAGGACTTGATAGTGCTGTTTGAGAGTTGGCTGAACATGAGCCAGCAGTGTACCCAGGTGGGCAAGAAGGACAATGGCATCCTGGCTTGTATCAGGAATAGAGGGGTCAGCAGGACCAGGGCAATGATTCTTCCACTGTACCGGCACTGGTGAAGCCACACCTCAAGTGCTGTGTCCATTTCTGGGCACTGAGAGACTGGAATGTGTACGGAGAAGGGCAATGAAGCTGGTGAAGAGGCTGGAACACAAGTCATATGAGAAGCAGCTGAGGGAACTTGGGTTGTTTAGCCTGATGAAAATGAGACTCAGGGGAAATCTTACCATTCTCTACAACTACCTGAAAGGAGGTTGTAGCCCGGGGGGTGGGGGGTGGGGTGGGTGTTGGCCTCTTCTTCCAGGCAGCAAGTGGCAGGACAAGAGGAAATGGCCTCAAGCTGCACCAGGGGAGGTTCAGGTTGGACATCAGGAAGAATTTCTTCATGGAAAAAGTTGTTAAACATTGGAATGGACCACCCAGAGAGGTGGTAGAATCATCATCCCTGGAAGTGTTCAAGAAATGACTGGACGTGGCACTTAGTGCTATGGTCTAGGTGGTGTTCGGTCAAAGGCTGAACTTAGATGTCTTTTCCAACCTAAATGATTCTGTTCTCTGTTATACAGGCAGGGGAAGAACCTGAGGTGCTATAGCTGCAGGGGATTTCTTCAAGACTTGGTGGCTGTGCCCAAGGTGTCACAGTCATGTCTTAAATGTAGTGAGCAGTTTGAGGGAGTAATAAGCCAGTCAGTAAATTAAAAATGACAGAAGAGATTTTAAAATACCTCTATACAATTTCAGCAAGTTAGTATTGGCTTACTAGAAGTTCACATTAACAAAACTAATGCAGAAAGTAGTGTTAGAACAATGATATGTACAACCTATCAGATCATAAAAACAATTAAGTTATGTTCATCTGAAATAATTTGACAATAAGACTAGAATGATATCAGAGAACAAGGAAGCTATACCTGCAGGGGTGGAGGAAGAAATTGTCTGTTACAAAAAAGAGCATGTGTCTAGCCTCATGCCACGCATCTCCAATAGAGATCGACAACTTCCCATGCCTGCCAGATGTGATGAGATCCTCCAGAGGGGAAAGTAAAGGGCATAGAGCATTTTAAAGTAATTTTTGGGCTGCATGTCCATTTTAGGATTCAGCTGGATGCTGTTATTGTCACTATCAGCTTTAGAGACCTTGTGTATGCCAAAACTAAGGTTTGGCTATGGTTAGGGATTTGGTCACCAAGAGCCGTAGGGATATACGCTGCCTACATCTGTTGAATATGCCTGCTGGGAGGGATGCAGCACATATGGTGGCAAACTCCATCCTCCCTGTGCAAGCTGCCCTGTGCTTTCAGTCCCTCCAGAGCATCCTGAGTGGGATCTGGTTTACTACCTGACATTAAGTAGCACATTTTATAGGCACTCCCTCATTGGAGATGTGATGTGAGTTTTTACATGCCAAACATAAGCAATGTTCCTGGCAAGACAACTGTCCAGAGCAGGAAGGGCAGGAGTAATGGACTGCTTTAGAAAACCCTTTGCATTTCTTTCCTCAGAGATCCTTTTGATTCCCAACCTACTTTATCTGGTACAAGACAAGGTGAAATGAGATTGGCAGTGACAGTGGAATTCAGTGGCAAGGCTGCAGTGGAGGCAACTGTAAGAAGCCACTCGACCAGGCAAGGTGAGTGGCTGGGCAGCAGCTGCTGGCTCCTTCTCCCTCCCTCCAGCTGGCAGCACCCAGGGGCAGCAGTCAGCTGCAGATCACTGCAGAGAGCCAGAGAGCTGCCAGCCTTTACACCCACCAGCTCCTCAGCCACGGATAGAGGGAGAGGGCTGTTTTTGGTTAGGCTTCCAGTCTGAACTCAGGGCATTTCATACTTGGATTTTTTTACTTTCCTCTACCTAGAGCACTTGGTCTTTGATTGTGGTCCAAATGCACCTGTAATAAGAGATAGCTTTCTGGCAAATACAAGATCTCTGAAAAATTTCAAAGCAAGCTGTCAGATTAAAAGCATAGCTAGCTATAAACTGCACAATGAAGAATGAAGACATGCAGAAACAAGGCTGCAAAAAACATGTATATTTACTCAGAGTGCAGGTTCAGCAGACCTTAAATGCTTTGTATAGGATTCTTTTAGTCCTGTTGAAATATTGTTCTTACACTTTCTTCTTTCTTTTGCTGTCTTAGACACAAGTGAAATTCTGGAAATGTTCTTGCTTCACAAGAGGGCAACTGTTAAGAGAAGGACAGCTACTGATAGGAATAGCTTAAATTTACAAAACATGACATGTTACCAAAGTGCACTAGTCTGTCATTTTTATTTGAAGATTTTTTCCTCAGCTTGCTAAAAAGTGTTTAGCAAGAAACAAACAAACAGTGGAAGAATTCTAGATACAGAACCACATGGAAATAGGACAGGCAGTATCATATGAGCTACAATAACAAGGCAGAGTCAGGATGAAGTCCTCTTGGACAGTCCCAAAGCAGATGTAACCAACAGTCTTAATGCTTTATTCGGATGGATGCTTCAAGATATGGTTTCAGCATAATGATCCGGAATAATTCAGAAGAGCATCTGGAGAAGGACTACAAAGGAGTTTTCAGAACATTATAAGCAAGTCTTCAAATTGCTAGAAGAAATCCAAAAGTGCTTTGAGAAATGGATTGCTTTCTTCATTCGCAAGTCTGCTGCAATAATTAAATTTAGAAAAAAGTTAAGAAAGAAAGAAATAAGAAAAGAAAAGCACCTTTTCTTTTTGGGAGGGGGGAAGAGCAGGAAAATGTGGGGAAGGAAGAAAAGCAGTATTTATGTACTCTGAGGCAAGTCCAGGGAAATGAAGCCCAAGGACAAGATAAAGTGGGACTCAGAAAAAAGGCCGACTTTCATTCTGTAGTCTTAAGAGGAAAAGCTCTGATGCTAGATGCAAGACTTGTACCATACTTAAAAAAGAGTTGGACAGATTTGAGCATCAGAAACTTCAGACAACAACCTTAAACTTGTTCTTTAGGCAAAGGAAATCAGTAGGTAGTTAGAAACATTAAACATCTGCAGTAACTACTTTATAGCCAGCAAACCAAGAACTTCTCTCATACAAACCTTTATAAGTCATGAAGTTAGATTTATCACTGATCTCTCTGTGACAGTTCCTGAATACAGTATATATGAGGTGGAGTTATGATATTTTGAATATTCTTATACAGAAATGCCCACATTATATTCTGGAAGCCTACCACCTGCATGCCTGTAGGAGCTAGTGTACCTGCATTTCTTCTCATTGGAGTGTAAAAAACCAACAAACCCAATATGCAAATACTCCTCCTTTCTTGCTTTTCTGATATTCCTTTGAAGTCACTCTGTGCAATTCATAGCATTGCTTGATGGCATTCACACTGCCAATGGCCTTGCTCCAGAATTCAGGGTTTTCCTCAGGAATAGCAGTCCCCTGGCATGAGCCACAGATGTTTGAGAGCATATATTTTTGCCATGCCATCTGCTGAGAAAAGTCAGAATCTCAGCTGTCAACACTACTCTCATGTGAAGGCAAGGGTCCAGAGGCTTACCATTCCCTCCAGGCATATCTGCATTTTTTCTTCCTCTTTAAAGCAAGTTCAGAAAACATAATTATGCATATTTTAATTGCAAGATGATGGTGTCAACCAGCAGGTTTTGTTTTGGGCTTGATCTCACTATGCCTCAGAGTTATGAGATTTCATTTCTGTTCTTAGCATTATCACAAACTTAGCTTAGTGTTTAAGAAACACCTTTTAGATGTTTCAATTTTCACAGTCCTACTTTCAGATATTGGAAACATACTTAAGCACATGGAGACTCACTGGTTGGGCTAAAGTTCAGGAGGAAATACAAGAATGTAGAATCACTAAAAGTAAAAACTCAAGTGCTGGGGCGCACCAGCCTAAGGTGTACAAATGTCACAGCTGAGCAGTATAATGGGTTAACAAGTGGTTTGTTGTTGCTGGCAAATCTGACTCCTTCAACAAAGTGACCATCTGCAATAGTACCCTCAGTCCTGACTGAGGTCTGAAGCCACAATCATGAGTGGGGGAGCATCAGTGTGGTGCTGGGGACTGAGCACAGGAAAAAGGACCTGCTGTTTTTCCTGCTCACCTCCTTCCCCACCACTGAAATACAACTGAAAATCAATTGGCCTTTTGAATTTTCAAACCAACTGAAGTCAGTACTTTGTAAAGTCAGTGCCTCACATCATGAGTACTGAAGCTTTAGTTATACCTTTTCCTGGCTAAGCAGAAGTCTAAGGCAATTCACCTGTCTCAAACATTAATCAGAAATGAAAGCAGCAAGTGGGTGAGCAGAGATGGGCATTATTTAACCTGCTCCTCTCTGCTCTTCAGCATTAGATTCCCTTTCTTGATGTTACCCTGGGGCCTTAGAAGAGACTCCCACTCAGGTATCCAGCCAGACAAGTATTAAGAAAACTTTTTGCTTTGGTCTAAGTTGCGGCAGTACCAGATATTCTGACAGGATCCCTCCCTCCTGACATGAGCCCTGCTGTGATAGGTATTACTGCATCAAATGATAGGTATTACTGCATCAAGGAAGCTTGCATCAAAGCTGCAGTTCCTTCCCTGCTTAAAGAAAAATCCCCATTTTTAATAGCTTTGGCAAGAATATGTATTTTTTCTTACTATGAATATTGCCATGGGTGCCACTAATAACCCCACATAGAGGCTACATTTCTTTTAAGGAAGTTTTCAACAGAAGTCATTCTTAACAGGCTGATAGTCTGCTATGGCATCTGGTGTGGAACTGAGCACGGATGCATTTTCATCTCTGTCTTTGATTCAAAGAGTAGCAGAACTATGGAGACAAGTGTGTAAGGCCAATACACTGCTTCTCATTGGTAGCCATCAGTTCAATACTCACAGCAATCAAAGGAGTTGTACATTGTTGCCCTTCTGGAACAAGGAACTGAAGAAAGAACTCTTCTTTTAAACAGCGTTGCTAATAGTGATAATTGTTAATTTTTCACACTGCAGAGTAAGCTGTATTTTTCCTTTGATAATTCCATACTTACATAAAGTACCAGGGAAGCTTTGGCACAGTCCTCAGTTAAAAGCTGTCCTAAGTGATATATCTTCACTACAGGAATAAACATCTTCTTTCTCATATACTGTAGTGGAAGCAGCGTCATTCCTCCTGCAAGCCCGAAAGAGCCAAAGGGAGGTTACTATTGTGCTTATTTTTGTAAAAAGGAGTTTATCTCAAGTAGATCTCCGCCATGGTCTGACTCACAGAATAAGAATTAACCCATGGTTTCCCCTGCAAAGCTGCTCCTTTGCTATTCCACTTCACAGAATCACAGAATTCTGTGATCTGTGATCACTTCTACATTTCCTGCATCAGGAACTATCTTGAAAGGTCACAGCACCTTGAAACCACATTGCAGACAGTGTATCGTTGTTTGTATACTTGAGCTGCATCAGTTTGTATCTGGATTAAGAGACAAATTTCCTTTACAGCATTTCCTCGCTGTGCTGGACCCTCACCAGCTTCCTTTTCCTGGTTTACCTCTTACCTGCTGTGGTTTCTCCAAAATTTCTGCTTAATTTGAAGGAAGTTTCTACTCTTTTGAGGATGCCCTTTCTTTTGGTGGTATTAGATCTCATCAGTGCTGATGACCACAGGGCTGTTTAGCCAGATTGCCCAGCTCTTGCTGGCAAGACACTCCTGCAAGTGACATGAATCACAGGTTTGCTTAAACTTCCAGGCCCAGAAGTCATACTAATTTCTTCATGACCATTAAAAACTTCAGTCTTTATCAACAGGGCTGATCTGGGGCCTTTGCCCCAGAGAACAACAGTATGATTTTATTAGATGACATCATTGCCACAAGTTTATCTCTTGCCATTGGAAGTCTTTCCTAAAGGAAAGGAGACTGCTGGTAAGATACTTTCCAAGTGAGAGTCATAAGCCTGCTCCCAGATAGCTGCTTGCTTTGAAGTAAACAAGCAAGTCAACCCACAAGCTGGCTTTCTTCTTGCATTTTTTTGGTTATCACATTTGCAAGATATATACAATTAGCTCAGCTTCACCTTGAATATGTGTAAGTAATTGACTGCATACAGAGGGTGCACTTGTCTGCTCCAAACTGATTTGCATGGAAAGGTGCTTCGACCTTCCCAAAAAAGTCTTCCAGCAGCACAAGCATTGCAGAGAGCGGTTAACACCAAAGGAAGGCCAATTCCCCCTGCCAGGCTGTAGTTTTGAACATAAAAGCCCTATTTTCCCTCCAAAAAAATGAATGCTAATTGCAGTAAGCCACATACACAACAGCTCCCAAAAGGCAAGAAAAGTACGAACAGGAACTGAGTTCTTCCAGATCACATCCTTTCCATCCAGGGCATTGCAGCAATCCTCACCCAGTACTTTCAGTTCTCATTATTTAATTGCTGGATTTGAGTTTTCATGTTCCTACAAACTGCTCACACACAGTGCAGTGTTTCCCAAGCCAATAGTCCCAAGTAATAATATCTTAAGATAATGACACAAACTTGAAGGCTCCTCAGAGTTTCCTTTTAAAGAGGACCTGAGCATGTGATACTCTGAGAAAAACAACCAGAAAAGGCATCAGTGGCTTCAATAATTAGAATATTGTTTTATTTATTTTGAGATAAGCCCAAAGTCGGTGAATATGCAAAAAAAAAAATCAAAAACAAATAGGCCAAATCTAAGATTAGCTATTCTAGGAAAAAAAAATAAAAAAAGTAAAAAAGAATAAGTTTCGCCATAGACTGCCATCCTAAAGGTACAAGAGGATAACTAATTATGTACAAACATACTCAGCTCTCACAGCAATCCAGGCTGGGTGGACACTGACTAGGGAGAAGCCCTGCAGAAAAGGTTCTCAAGGTCCTGATGGTCAGTTAGCTGAGCCCTGCCAGCAGAAGGGTCAAAAACATCCTAGGCTGTATGAACAGAAGTACAGCCAGTAGGTTGACGGACATGATTATTCCTGTCCTCTCAGTACTCAATGGATCGTATCCAGGGTACTGCATCAATTTTGGTGTGAGTTCAGCAGAGGGTCTGCAGGATGCTCAGGGCTCTGGAGCACTTGTCCTTTGAAGAGAAACCGTGACACTGAGGTGGTTCATCCTGGTTAACCTTTGGGAGTGCTTACAACAGCTCTCAACACCTGTGGGAAAGAGACCAAGGAGCTGAGTGGGGCTTTTCACAGCAATGAATGGTGGGAGGATGAGAAACTATGAACAAAAAATGAAAGCAGGGGGTTCAGAGAGAAGATAAGGAGATCATCTCACCCTGAGGACAGACGGGCAGGGGTGCAGGTTGCCCAGGGAAGTTGTAGTGTCTCCATCCTTGGAGTTTTCCAAGCCTCAAAAGGGCACAGCCCTGAGCAGCCTGGTGTGAGCTCAGAGGTGACTGTACCTGAGCAGGAGGGTGCACTGGAGTCCTCCTGACCTTCCTTCCCCTCCAAATATGCCTATGATCTTGCAATCCTTTATAAATAATTTTTCTATAACATTATTACTTACAAAGACACCAAGTACACAAATACGTGGACCGCAATATTTGATGCCTAGCAACCAGCAGAGCAATTCCAGGAAATCCACATAAAGAGAATTGCAGGGGTTGGACTCTGCACTTTTTAGATGCTTTTTGCCATTGGAATAGCACATTACAGAGAAAGGAAAGTCTAAGAAATTGTTTGACTGCTTTCTGATACAGATGCAACAGGGCTTTGAGGATTAGTCAAGATGAACCTCATTATTTCAGGCCTGTACACACTTTGTCTCAAACAGATTTTTACCTGATCAGCACAAACAGAAAACAAATGAAGTGTCCCGGGACCTTTTGTAGGTCAATACTGGAGTCTATCTTTATGCCATAACTACTCATAATGCTAGTCATTGGGACATAGGTCTTCAGAAAGCACGGGAGCGAAAGGGAGAGAAATCCTCTGTGTTGTTACTTTTCTTCTCACAGAGCCCCATATCCTCTCTCCATCACATAAACACAGACTAAAGACCTATTGTTCAATTGATTCAGGTGGTGCAATGACAAGGATATCCTAATCAAAGAAGCAATTTTATTGCCTTACCTTCTACAGCCACAAGCACTCTCTGCTCCAAATCCACTTCTTCCTGTAATTCTGCGCTTCTCTGGAGAAAATTTCTGACTGCAGGTGTGCAGAAAGCAAAATAAATTATCCCAACGAGCCTTTTGGATCTTACAGTCTAGGAATTGAGCTGTGTCCATTTGATATAGTAGACTGAAATGAAAGAAAAGAGTACGGGAGAGAACCCTCTGTGGGTTGTGCCTACCTTTCTATTCTGAAAGCCTGTTTAATTATTTGCCCTTACAGTGAAGTGTTCTTAAATGACAAAAATAATTAAATAAAAACAAGACAGTGATCTTTGTGCTAGTAAGGGCATATGAATAATAACACTATGACCTACTGGCGAAGGAGGGGTAGGGGAGGAAGAAAAACACTGGGTACTGGGACTCCCTCTTCATTGGTCATCTCAGAGCATCATGTGGCCACAGCTCCTTTTTAAACATAAGTCCTCATCTCCTGGAGCTCATAATATCCTCCTGTCCTGCATTTCTGTTTGAACCTGTGGAAGACATCTTTCTAGCCTGACAAGATGTGCGACCAGTTTGTGGGCACCTGGAAGTTCGTTTCTAGTGAAAACTTTGAGGACTATATGAAAGAACTGGGTGAGAATTGTTATTTTGAGTTGTATCTGGGACAGGGAAAGAATATCAGTTTTGAACTTTATTCTTTATTTGCTTTTTCTGGCTATATTGTTTGTCAAGGGAGCTTTAGTCGGACTATTTTGATCAGATGGTCTTTAACTGGAGAACTCAGTTGTTGAATTAGTGGTATTAAATTACTATAAAGTAGAAAAATCTTGATTGAGAGGAATAATTTCAGGTAAACCAAGTCTATGCATGCATGAATTAGCTTTTATCCTTGGACATGCAAATTGGTGTGATGCTGGAAAGCAGCAAGCTTCTCTATGTCTAAAAGCAACACACCCAAACAACTTTACATTGTTACCGGACTGAGGCAGCAATTAATTGCCATGGCTATTATAGTGAATGAAACTCTGCAGCTGCCTCCAGTGAATATTAACAAAGAAAATTGCATGGATTCATGCAGATACTTGCAAAGATTTGATGTCTAACACTTTCTTTAAAGGCGTAAGCTTCTTGCTTAAATTTAAAATTGGGCTTTAAAAGTCTTCGACATTCTGTTAGTGTGGAAGAAGCATGGGGTAACCTGCACTGATTCAATTAGTGTATGGTAAAAAGCTGGGAGTTTTTTGCAGATTAGGGGTAAAATACTCACTGTGACTTATGCAGCACCCAGAAGCTTTCAGAGAGTGAGACTCTTGCACTCTTAATCTTTACTCCAGATTTTACTCAGGACGTAACCATTGCCAGCTATTTCTTAATCATTTCCTTATATTCAGCCTAGCCACTGATAAATCTAAACAGTGCTTGCTTTTTTTCCCCCTTGTTTGTTTGTTTCATTGCTTTCAAGGCTTAGAAACTGTAGTATATTTCTGCTTATTTATGTTTAGATACGTTTAGCGTACAAGTTAGAGTACAAGCTATCTCAGTTGTTCTGAACAAGTCCATGTGCAAAAATCCAACATTTAAATCT
This sequence comes from Manacus candei, assembly GCF_025592945.1. NCBI lineage: Eukaryota > Metazoa > Chordata > Aves > Passeriformes > Pipridae > Manacus > Manacus candei. Next base: position 29,892,115 of record NW_026138056.1, on the reverse strand, counting down.
TGTGTCAGTGTTCACATTATTTTCACAAAGTAGAAATTCCTTACATCAACTCTCTACATAGAGTAGAGAATCTCCTTACATCAACCCACCCAACTTGGTCTATAGCAGTTCCAAGCTATTGAGATGTTACAAAGGAACATCTGCAACATAGAATTATTAAAATTCAGGAAGCAATAAGGGGAAACAGCACTGAAGGGTTTTGATTTTTTTTTTTTTTTGCAACACATAAGAGAAAAACATTGAGCAGAGATAAAAATTTCTGTCTTATTTATAGGTGTGGGGTTTGCTACCAGGAAGATGGCCGGTGTGGCCAAGCCCAATGTAACTATCAGCATCAGTGGTGATGTGATAACCATCAAAACAGAAAGTACTTTCAAAAATACAGAGGTCTCTTTCAGGCTGGGTGAAGAGTTTGATGAGACCACAGCAGATGACAGAAAAACAAAGGTGAGTTCAAAAATGCCACTTTGCAAATACATCTCAGAAATGGGATGTGGGTGCAGGAGGGCAGAGCTGTGATTTTGATATCCAGTGTAGAAATGCTGCCTTCATAGGTAAGACTGTTATGAATGCTTGTGCTCAGTGCCATTGGGACATGGAGATAGTCTTCTCTTCAGCCCAGAGCAGCCTGATGAAACAGCCACACTTTGTTTTTTCCTTTGGCAGAATGTCATAACCCTAGACAACGGCGTACTGAACCAGGTGCAGAAGTGGGATGGAAAAGAGACCATCATAAAGAGAAAAGTGGTGGATGGAAACCTGGTGGTGGTGCGTTCATTTTTGTTACCTAATCACTGAATTCAGCATGCAGAATTCATGTTTGGGTGATATATGAGTTTGGATTCAAAAGGAAAGGGAAAAGAATCATAAAGGGCTCTGTGCACTTGGTAAGAAGTCTCTCTGAATGAGTCTGGAGTGTGGGTTAGAACTGAAATACTGTTAAACTTATGGAATGGTATGGAGGTGACCATCTCCATTCATAGCAAGACATAGATAGGAAAGTGTAGGGAGAAAAAAAAACAACATCCCTATGAGGGAAATTTTTATTTTCATATATCGGAATCTCTAAGTCCTGGACAGTACAGAGGAAGCATTAGCAACATCCATGTTAAGTGCATCCACTGTAAGAACTCTCCAATTCATCTTCAGCAGAGGCTGAACAGCAATCTGTGGGAACCATCTCATGCATCATCAACAACTGTGTCAATAATATGATGTTTGAGCTAAAAAGGAAACCTGTGTCCAAGCTCTGTTGGTTGGTTTTATCTGGTCAGAGACTGTTGTGCTTGACTTGGTGCCAATAAGGCCCACCTACACTCCAGGGCTTCCCAGCACAGCTCTCCAGTTTTAGGAAATACACTTTGAAGAATCTGGGAGAGGACTAAAACTGTGTTCATTTTTGGCAGCTGAGATTCCTACATGCTGCAAAATGATACACATACATGAAATTCCCAAAGAGTTCTGCCCTCCCCTAGGGAAAAATAATATGTTCATAAATTTAATATTTAAATTTCTTTGGATAGAGACCAGAGGAGAAGAAACAGAAATAGTTTCTAATAACAACATTATTAAGAAAGATTGAAAAAAACAGAGTTTGATCTAACAGAAAAACAGATGAAGACAGAGCCTAACATGCAGAGGCTGACACCAAAAGCTGCAAGTCTGAAAGCTCTGTGTGTGTGCATGTGTTATACACACGTGTGAAGAAGACAAGCCACAGCTGCAAAAGATGAAAGGACAAAAGGCTAATTCCCAGGTCCAGAGTCCAGTCACCCTCCATAGAAATCCTAGGAGCCTTTTTTAGAGATTTTTAAAAGACTAGAACTCTCCTGGAGGTCGCTGAAGTAGTCCTTTAATGTTCTTTCAGTCTTGTGCTTGTATTTAGACTTCTGTTTCTGAAGATCTCAAAATTGAGTTTCACTGTTTTGACAATTGGTATTAGAGGAGGAGAAATGCAAATTTTTCTTACACTGATTCCCAATGACAAGTACTTCTCTACCTTCTGACTAACAAATATTTAGCGAGAATTAAAAGCTGATTGAATTTACCTTTCTTTCCAGGAATGCACCATGAATAATGTTTCCTGCAAAAGAGTTTATGAAAAAGCATGAAGAAGTCACCTTCACACAGGATTAATGCTTGAAGCTGGAGAAAAACAACTTAACCAAAGGAGAAAAACTCCATAAATCTGTTTTAAAGAGAACTGTACTTTTTTCAGATATATCCCAAAACAGTTACATGCAGCTGGTCTAATTTGTTGTGCCTATTCAATAAAATATTCTGCTTTCTACAACCTGTGCTTGTGCTGGCGTTTGTCAGAAAGGGGCTTTGGGGGGCATATAATGTGGGAAAGGGTACTGTGCAGGAAAGGCAGTACCACACAGTAAATGTGACCCATCTCACCACAGAAAGAGGAGTGAGTGGCACTTGTGTGATAGTGACAGATGTAGACCTGGACACAGAAACATCATCTGGTGAGTGCTGCATGTAAGCTACCCACTGCAAGGAGTCTGTGCACAGCCAGGGGAATAAAGCTGCTCTTGGTTTCAAGCAAAAGTTGTTGTTCCTGGGGCAGGGAGAAGGACGACCTATGGATGCTTGTGGATTCTGTGGATGACCAGTGTTGGCTTCCTCTGTGTAGAAATGCAGAAAATTTTAAATCTGGGGACAATCTGAAGTGGCTTGATCTTGTCTTTTCCCCCCTCAAGAGTGAAATTATAGCTGCTGTTGATTTCATCTGTGATTATTTTTTTAATGTGCTTTTCTTTAACATCTTATTTTGTCCTATATTAGACAAAAAGCCTTGAATTAAGAATCATAGCTTTAAAAGTTCTCCCAGGTTTACTAAAAGCCTGTACAAGTTTGCTAGTGCTACAACCTTCTTTATTACCTACATGCATTTTCTACTAGCTGATTAGGTTTGATCAGTTTTGGGAACATGAGCCTCTCTAGATGTAAAGCCCTTTGGACACCATGTTTTCAACTCTGCTTATTTTCAAACTACCTTCTTCTAATGCTCATAGGCCTGGTCTCCTATTTCAAAACTTTGCATCCACAGAAGCTATGATTTCTACACCTGGGAGGACTCAAACTGAGAACAAAAAAAATGAGAGTTCTAGGGAAAACCTGAACAATAAATCTCAAAATATGTGCATTAACCACTAAATGGGGAAATGACCATATCTCAAGCTTTGTGATTAGGATCTGTGAACTAAATTCCTCATATTCCTGACATTCCTGAGGTCAGCTCTCAGAGGCGACCATGCAGCAGAGACTTCACATACACTTGAACTTTCCTCTGCATGACTCAGACTGTTCCCGAGTTTTTGCACTGCTTATACAACTAAAGAGGGAAAAAGGACTTCTATACTCTGCATGAGCTGAGGAGTAGTTTAAGAGCAGTTCCAAAAGGCTATCAGTAAATCCTGAAGGAAATATTGAAAGAGCCATGAACAAACAGCTTCTCTGTTTTAACTTTGGTTTCATTGTTTGTGAAGCCTCATCAACTTAAAGAAGAGCAGCTGTAGATTAGTGGTAGAAAATCTGCATGGGAGAGATGATTATAAGAATCAGAAACATTGACTTAAATAGGCTACATATAGACATTAAATAACAACCCATAACTAAATAAATCCCACTGTCCACAGATTTGGAAATACTGTATTTCAGAGGTCAAATTTCCAGTATTCATACAGCAGCCTTTATTTTCTAGAAATCTTACATTCTCAATACAGCCAACAGTTACAAGTGGAACATTCACAGCTTAATATTTCAGAGGCAGGTAATCTCTTCTGAAATCATCACCATTTATTTTTGTACCTGGTGAGTGAATTCAAACTTTGTGAATGAATCAAGTCACTTAAAACTTCAATTCTTGGAAATTTCAATAAAGTGACATTCTGTTTATAAATTTTAACAGGGACACAGGAGAAGATCTTTGCCCCTTAGCATATTCAATCACTACTACAGGTTACTGAGATGATAAGAGAGAAAGGGGACTCACACCCACAGATTTTTAGCAGCTCATGAGAAAGAGGAAGCAAGGCTTATTCTGATTATTGACCTTTCTGTCACTTTTATGTTTTTCTTTTAACTCTTTGTTTCTACTAGAAAGAACTTGAAGGACTTTTGCATCCTGGCCAGTGAAGCACCATATGCACAGTGCAGTCTGGACTCATTCCCTTGGCCCCAGATGTCCTGGTCTTGTAGGATGCTCCAGCTAAGGAAACAAGAAACTATTTGCACTCTCCATTGCAGCTTTTGGGAAGAGGCAGGCTGCTGGCACCATGTTCGGAGTTGATCCTTCAGCTCCATAGAATCAGTGTTAATACATCCTTGGTTCCCTCACAGCAAGTCCTTCTTTGACCTCTGTTCTCCCCTCTTATTTCTGTTTTCTTCATTACTGTCCTGGGAATTTAATTTAGACTAATTTTGGCACCGACTTTGCCCAGATCATATTTCCTTTAAAGAAACTGAGATAAATTTACTTTCTATATTTCTTTAAATAGTACCTTTATTTCTAAATAATCTCTGAATTTTTAGTTCACTATTTTTGTCAAGCTTTACCTTCGTCCCTAGTGCTGCTTCACAATCTCCGAGTTCAATTATTTCAAATCCTGTTTTACTCCAACTATGAGCAAAAAATAGAATCAAAGTTCCACCTTATCATATGTACTTACAATTTTTGACAATTTTTTCCCTTTACACTTGAAGAAAAGGTTGGTTTCCACAACTGTTTCTACTGAGTCAGAATTCCCTGCTCTTGTTCTTTCCAAACTGCAAGTCCTTTAAATGAAAGTACTGATTTTTCTTAGTGACAAAGAGATAGATGGTAGCAATGTCAACATTGTTTGAGACTGCTTAAGACTGGGGTTTTGTCTGCATAAATAATTCTCTGTCACTTTTGTTCTTAAGATTACTGGTACTGCAGTGTAGCAGTTCTATTCTGACTAATTTACTCTTATTGAATTTCTTTGGGCCTGATTTTACAACATCCCAATCATCTTTTATTTCCCAAAGGCATCAGCCTTGTCTTGTAAAGTGTCTTTATGTGGATAAAACAATTAAATGAAAGAACAAAGAATGCCTGAGGAGCAATGGTAGAATATTTTCATATTGTTTCTTTAGAAATAATAGATAGTTTCACTTAGGAGGAGCTTTCTCATTTCCAGAGACTGGATAAAAGAGCTAGCTATTCTGTACACAAAATGTGATATAATGCAACTCTGTTTTAGAACAGGTCTGTATGGACAACACCTTCAAATTTACATATTACATTTATTTATGTATTACATCTAGACATTCCCTCACTGCACTGCAGTTTCATTAGCCCTGTGCAGCAATGCGAAGTTTTGCTCACCTTACACTATTGATGTTATGATTGATGGGATAAAACCATTTTGCATATACAACCAAAATTTGTGGCTTAAGACCTTCTTATTTCCCCACAACCACAATATAATCCAAAGACTACAATAGTTTCATTTCTCAGACTGTATTATTTATCTGTTTCAGTGTGTTCCCTTTCTTGCTTATGACGGCTTTCAAGACAAGACCCAAAAAGTCTCTAATCTTTACATGTGCCAAGTAACAATTTTCTCCAGGAAGATGGTTTAGGAAGAGGAAGGACAGAATTACACCTGATGTGGTCTTGCACTAAGTAGTTTCAGATAGTTTGAGGTGTCTTGGATTACAATGCTTTAAAATTCCTGACTGTCAAATATACATATGTTTTATGGATTTGTTCTTTGTGTTTGATTTTTACTAACCACAAGGCAATAGTTCTAAATGTGGATTAAAAAAAAAAAAGGTTTTCAATGCTCAAAACTCAAATTATTCAATCTTTCAATTTTGGCTTGGCAGAAAAGGTTCTGGGGGTCCTAGTGGACCAAGCTGAATATGAAACAGGAACAAGCCCTGGCAGCAAAGACAGTGAGCAATATCCTGGGCTGCATTAGGAGTGTTGCAGGTTGAGGGAGATAATCCTTCCCCTCTACTCAGCACTGATTAGGCCACACCTGGAATGCTGGGCCCTGTTCAGGGCTCCCCAGTATGAGGAAGACATGGACCCAAGGAGCCTGTGGAGTCTCTTCATGGCAGCAGGGAACATTGAGGAAATCTGACAATAGTAGGACACACTTGAATGCAACACCTTATATGACTGTGCTGATTTAAATCTTCCCTTAACTCTGTGACAGACCAACTATCCATGTGCATAAAGACAAAAAGAGAGCAGTATATTCTCTCCTCCCAGGTCAGCAAATCTGCTTGCCTCTCACCAAAGGACCTTTGAACTAGGAATAAACACTTTAAAGACCTAGCCCTTTTTCATACCGTCCATCTGTGAAGTACAAGAGCTGATCTCCACTGATACACTGATCTTCTGGATATGCCCAGTTGCAGAAGAAGGGAGCCAGTGAAGATTGGCTGCCTCTTCTTCTTGTCATGCTGCCTGGGATATGTGGAGGGAAGAACCCACAGCTTCAGATCATTTATCTGATGAAGAAAAGCAGTATAATTTAGTTCTGCCTTTAAATGGTAAAACCCACAGACCCTTTCCAGGATGGATCATGAAAATCAAGGAACCCCACAAACCACTTTTTACATCAACTTCTTAACATTTCCTTCCCAAAATCCACATGGCTTTGATTTATCTTACTAGCACAGAAGTGACAACAGTGGTAACACTCTCTACAGCTTCCTGAGGAGGGGAAGTGAAACGTGAGGTGCTGATCTCTTCTCCCTGATATCCAGTGATAGGATGAATGGGAATAGTTCAAACCTGTGTCAAGTGTGGTTCAGATTTGTCATTAGGAAGCATTTCTTTAGTGAGAGAGTAGTCAAACACTGAACAGACTTTCTAGAGAGGTGGTCAAACTCCAGGCCTGTCTGTGTGTAAGAGGCATTTGGACAATACCCTTAACAAAACGCTTTAACTTTTGGTCAACCGTTGATTGGTTGGGCAGTTGGATGAGATGATCACTGCAGATTTCTATCCTATATGGTGATAGCATGGCAATAATATTGAGAGGACAGTCAGAGCTGGATGTCATAAGGATGCAGTGCTCCTGTACTTGTACTTGCTGCTGGCACCCCTACTGCAGTGTCCCCCGACTGCTCTGTGGGTGCAGTGGTAACGTCCCGTCCCCATCCCCACGTGCCTTCAGTGTCCTGATGTATTCAGTGGAGGAAACAGAGGCAGACGTCACCCGGAGCCTTGGTACTGGCACGACTGCCGTGGACAAGGTGCACATTGTCTTGCCCGGGCACTGCCTCTCCTATTGGCCCCTCCTGACTTCCACAGGGACTGGATCTCTTTAAAAGCGGGCCAGCGAGATCTGAGTTGGGCACACAATCTTTCTGGCTCCCACCAAGAGCTGTTGTGGCCACGCCACTGCCTCTCTCTGCAGGACCAACACCTCACAAAGGCTGTACGATGTGTAACCGATTTGTGGGAACCTGGAAACTTGTTTCCAGTGAGAATTTTGATGACTATATGAAAGAATTGGGTAAGAAATTTTCTTTCTTTTTTTTTTTTCTCAGTAGGTTTCCTTTGGGAGTGCTTTGCCCATAGATGTGCCTTCTTCCTGGCCACAAAAACACTTTAATTACTTTTCTAGTATAATTTAATTTTTCCTTTAGCATCTAAAATGGAAAAGGTAGGTGATGAATTACTGTAATAAATTGACTTCTATCTAACTGAACTGAACTGATATAATTTGTTTTTCTGTCATGAGATGCAGATTTTTTATGTTCCTCTTGATTGCACTGTTAAACTCACGCTTTGTGATAATTTACAACATATAATGGAGCTGATATCTCATGACACTTCAGTTTCAGACATCTAAATCCTATGAATGAATCTATCTGTTACTGAAGAACGCCAGGAATGCAACAAATTAGGCATTGTTTTTCATTTTAATGCTGCCTTCATTCCTATATAGCAAGTACACAGACAGCTAGCTATTGCATTGCTATTACTATATAAATGATTCACTGAGACACTGATTCCCTTTATTTGAAATGTTAGATTGAATAACAAAAGAATTGCAGTTAATTAGTTAACCAGAGTGAATGTGGGATGAAAGTCTAGCTACAGATATTTTTTCTGAACGTTTCAATGGAATTGTTTAGTATAGAATAATTACTGCAAACAGTGTTACACTTTGAGGATAACTTTATACCCTTTTATACAGAATTTTTTTCTGAACACAGCATAGCACTAACAAAGGCACTAACTACAGCTATCCCCTTTCTGCTTTTATAAAACAGTGATACACTGCCAGTGGCCTTCATTCCTACTTGCCCCAGACTTCACAACATGTAGAGAATGAACTGGACTGGAAAGCACTAGGCTTCTGACAAATGGCTTCTGACATAGGATTTCCCTGAAGCTCTTAGCAGCTCTTCACTCTTATACCTTGACATTTTTTTATATTTCATACTTGTACTTCTCATTGAGGTTTAGATGTAAGGATCCTTAAGGGGTGTTAATAACAACCTAGGAATTGCCCAGTCTTCAGTATGTTTTACTGAATGAGCACCAGCGTATTGACAGTTCAGTATCCAGTTTCTTCCATGCAGCTGTCAACAAAAGCGCAAATTCTTAGGTTTATCAAAAAAAATTTTTAAAAGGATTCTTACAAGATTTTATGAGAAACAGACCAATTGAGAAACAGACCATTCCTCTGAATTTTTCTGTCTATTCTCTCTTTACACAAATTCACACAGATTTGTAAACAACTATGTTTTTTCTTAGTTAAATGTGCCCAGGTGTATAACCACATAAATCTTGACTTCTTGCTGAAGGTGCACTCTATCAGCTGGGGCTGCCTCAGCCTCTGAGCACTGAGGTTCCCATTCCTACTTTCACATCTGAAGAATTAGCGTCTCATCTAAATCAGGCATTAAAGTATTCAAGAAGAAATTGTTTCTTATTCTTCCACTGAAGATTCATGAGAGGATACTGAATTTCTTGCTTTCTAGACTGTAATAGTTTTGTTTCTGATTTCTAGGAGTGGGCTTAGCTACCCGGAAACTAGGCGGCCTGGCAAGGCCTGATGTGATCATCAGTATGAAAGGAGACATAATAACCATCAGAACTGAAAGCACATTTAAAAATACAACAATCTCTTTCAAACTGGGCCAGCAGTTTGATGAAACAACAGCAGATGACCGGAAAGTCAAGGTAAGGGGGCTGTTAATCTCTGACTGGTCTGGACATCTCCTAGAAGAACACCAAGAGGAACTTTTCCTACCCCCTTAGTGCACTATAAGTTTTCCAAACTATTCACAGAAAGCACTGAAAGAAGAAGCAGTATGGTGCTGAATCTAATGTTACTAAGTGTGTCATTAGTCATTACCAAGAGCGTGTATCTTGTCAAATCTGAAGTGAATTGCTACTCTAACCTGCAGAGCTCAGACTACAGTTTGAAACTCTTCTCTTGGCCTTTGCAGAGTGTCATAAACTTGGAGAAAGGTTCATTGGTGCAAGTGCAGAAATGGAATGGCAAAGAGACCACGATAAAGAGAAGACTGGTTGATGGGAAAATGGTAGTGGTAAGTTCATGTTCCCTGTATGCTGATAAAGATCAGAAGGATGCAGCCTTCAGGTTGTTTCTGTCTAAAAAGAGTATCAATTTAGGCTTATCAAGGAAGCAGAAAGAGTGAGCCAAGGTTAGAAAACAAGCTGGAAGGAAATAAATATTGTTCCATACAGCAAGTTATTTTTAAAGTGACTATAGTTGCAGAGTTGACATAAATTGACAGCATTCTTACTGCTCTCAATATTATTATTCTTAAAACTAATGAGGTTTTGAAATAGCAGAAACTTGTGAAATATGAAAAACAGTTTACAAGCTGTCCCTGGATTGGCTCTTCCAGGTACTGCTGTCCCTGGAATGGCTCTTTTCCCTATAATTGGAATACAGCCTGTCCAACCTTAGAAAACTGTTTTTGCACCTTTTCACACATCTATTTCCACTAAAGCCCATCAATTCACACACTTTTGCTTGCTGTTGAACATGAGCATGCCGAGTGAACTAAGCAGGTTCTTGAGGTGTAGTGTGTGAAAGCCATCAGCTCTGTGTTCCTGCAGCAGGGATTGGCAGATCTCGGTAGCCACTCTGAAATACCAACTGCTGTGAGGGAACTGTGTCTTTCCCCGGGGAAGGGTAATGTTGGCTGTTTCTCATCCTGCATTAGATGCTCCTTTCTCTAGCAGCCATGTGGAAGCCATGGATTGGCCAAGCCAGGGTGATAAAACATTTTAGGGACCCTAGGTGTCAGGGTCACTAGTAAAATTAATATTTCATTTTTGAATGAAATAAAGTACTTTGTTCATTAAAGTTTTTAAAGAGTGGAGTCGAACTTATTTTTGAGATCTGCCTGAAGTCAGCAGCGTTACACCTTTACATATTAGCTTGTTCTGTCTATGTTTTTTCATACACTGTCTTACTTAGAATCATATAATGGTTTGAGTTGGAAGGAACTTTAGAGATCATCTAGTTCCAACCCGCTGCCATGAACAAGGACACCTTCCACTAAATCAGGTTGCTCAAACTCCTGTCCAACCTGGCCTTGAACACTTCCAGAGATGGGGCATCCAGAACTTCTCTGAGCAACCTGTTCCAGTGCCTCACCATCCTCCCAAAATGAATTTCTTCCTTATATTCAACCTAATCCTACCCTCTCCCATTTTAGGGCCGTTCCCCCTTGTCCTGTCACTAATGCCCCTACAAAAAGTCCATCTCTACCTCTCTTGTAGCCTCCCTTTAGGTAGGGTGATTTGCTTTTGCATCTCTTCATGGCTGCATTTCTGTGTAAGTTTTTTCTAATCATTAAACCATCTTCATAGAGCAGAGAGGTAGGGTTCCTCTTCTGTCAGTGTCCTGCTGTCTACCCCTTGCCTCATCAGGTTTGTGGAGGAGGCTTCATCATTTGCAGACCAATGAGGTATTTTTTCAACATCCCGTTGCCTTTGTCACAGGCATCCTGTGGCTGTGAGTCACCAGCAGCCACTGAAGGCCATGGGGTGAGAGGGTCAAGAGAAATATTTTGTGACTCAGAAGGGCAAAGTTTTTTAGGCCAGAAGCCTGACCTCTGAAATACCCAGGCTACTTCTGCTTCCACACAAAAGAACCCCCAACTTTGTAAATTTGAAAGCGTTTGTGGGCCATGCTATAATCATCAGGTGGGGCTAATATTTCTGTCAAGCCAGCAATAATACCAAAGAAGATAAATTTGTTTGTGGAAGATGACCCTAATTTTGCAATCTTTTTGTCATTATATGGTGCTTAATGAAGTCTAAAGCTGTTAAAATAGAAGCAACTCCATTTGCAATATAGCTTTGCTGTTTGCTCTGAAAATTCTGTAAATATGTAAAGATGCAAAATGTGGCATCTGGATTTTCACTGACTTCAGATGTTACTGCACCAGACACACCTGGTGTCAGCAAAAGCCTTATATTAATCTCTTCCTTTGTACCTTAGGAATGTACCATGAAAGGAGTTGTCTGCACTAGAGTCTATGAAAGAGTGTGAAGAAGTTCTTTCTCTGCATTGGACTGGGACTGGCTCTTAAAATTCAGCTTAGTTCGGTGACCGAAACCTCATGCACTGTGTTTCTTTATTTTCTTACTTCCTTATTTCCTTGTATTGGGAAAATGTCTACACTATAATTTGATATTTCAGAGCCATAGTGTAACTAATCCAAAATATTGTGGTGATCCAATAAAAGCTTCTCAACACAGAAAATAGAGTGTTTGGCTCCAGATGAGTGATTTAAGTTGTCTTTCTTGAATGGCACTGTCTTTTCTGTTGATCCTTTCTGTGTAAATGGTCAGATGATTTCTGAGTAAAATAATGAAACACAAGTAATCCATAACTGAGAGAGAGCTAACACTGCTTCCTTGATATGTGTAAAAAATATCATCTCATGGTCTCAATATTCCTTTCCTGCAAAAGATTTTATTGCTGAATAGGGAAATTATCTTCACCAGCACAATTTTTGACATTTTGTATGATTTATTGTTTTAGCCTTATGATTTTAGCATATCATTGTTTCATACTCATCCCAAAAAGTTTATACTTCTTTCAGTACCATTTTTTGTATACTGATATTTATTTGGAAGAAAACAGCTACTGGAGGAAAAAAAAATTGGAATATATTCCTTGTTTGTCGGCCAAAAGGGCAAATAAACCTGTGAAATGGTGTGGAGCAGGTGTGAATGGATTCCATTAAGGCTAGAGGGCTTCATTTTGAAAAGTGTTCAGCAAACCAGGCTATTTTCAATACATCACTTAAGTGTATGCTTAATATTAAGCACACACAACTGTTGCATTGGGTAGAGGTTGCTATCAAGCCTGCTGAGTAGCTAAGCTGTTCATTCCTCCCATTGCACTTACTCTGCCTTTATCTAAGGAAAAGACAATAAAAAACAAAGCTAGGCTTCTGGAAATCTATTTAACAAAAAAAGCACTGTAGGAGCTTATTAATTTTTGCCTCCATTAGCCAGTGTTCACCACAACACTCACGTTAACCACGCAGAGTATTTCATTCCCTGTCATTGCCTCCATGCCATCACACAGGGCTGTCCCTGCCTCCTCTGTGAGGTTAAAGCAACTGTGAGAGGTGTGTGTGTTTATTTTGGCTCATTAGGAGCTGCAGATCTGATATGAACCTTTGCCTACTGGGTTTACAGGCAAAAACACAAATTCTCAAAGTCAAGACAGATCCTGAACGTCAGAATCTAAATTGGTTTGGCCAAGCAGAGAGTGAAGAGATGGATATCATATGTGAATGTGAGATATAAAGGTCACCTTTCTTCTCTACCCACTACTGGAAAAGCTAGAGCCTGGGCCCAGCTTTGGATACATTTTTATTTAGGTGCAAACTAACTGCAGGCAGCTGCCAGAAGGCAAATGGATGAATCCTAGAAAAATGAGCTATGAGAGAAGGCTGTGAGATTTCTCGACAGTAGTTTTAAGGAAGAGTTTATCCTGGTCTCTAACATGGAGGGATAAATCCCCCATATTGAGCCTTACCATTAAAACTCACCTCTGTGAATGTTGGAGTTTCAGTGACTCTGAGTCCTCAGTGATTGTAACAAGGAATGGAGGCAGAATGATACTCCTTGTATCATCTTTTGCAAACAGATTTAATAATGTATTTTAAGTGAAGATCATCCACCAGGCTCTCATAACAACATATAGTGTGAACTCTTTTTACATGTAACCCTCCAGATTATCCTCCTAGTCTTTTAACAGAGAATCAAAGACACATTTCTTACAGCTCAGAATCTGCCTGAAACCGACTTGTGAATCTGGATTTTTGCTCTGCACCTCCTTCGTTCCCTCCCCTTGAAGTGCAACAAGGTCCCAGAGAGGCTGCTGGAGCCGCTTGCCCCAGCCTGGCTCTGGGAGGGTGGAACTTGTCCAGAACCTTTTGAGCAGAGCTTGTCTCCCACCCCCGAGTCATAAGCAAAGGAGAAGATATAGTTCTGTAAACAAGATCTGTATTTCCTTTGCTTTTGCTGATGTAACCTGCAAATGCTTCTTTGAGCTTAAATGAAAATTTTCCTCTCCAATAAAATATTAGTTTTCAGCTTTTTAGTTCCTTGAGCAGAGGAAATAAATATTCATTTCAGTACAAACTGTAGTTTTTCCAGATCTGGAAACAGCAACAGAATAAAAGAAAAGGACTGCTCACCTAGCCTTCATTTATTTAGTTACTGTCATTTCCTTTCCTGTGACATAACCCACCTCCCTCTTCTTTTTCTTAAGAAAATTTTAGTTGCATTTATTTTTCCAGAGATTTGGCATTAAAATAACGATAGCTTTGGGTTTTTAAGTTCCTAAATAAATGCAGATACGCTGTTTAGGAGCCTAGTATTTGGCACTTTCACTCTATACAAAGGTCACTTAAAAATGTCATGAGAGCTGGAGACTTTCCAAAACAGGAAAAGTGCAACAGAACTGATAGTGTTGAAGGCAAAAACAATAAGGCAGGTGGTACAAATCAGCACAGAAATGGAGAGCTTTGGGGTACTGCTGTCTGTAAAGCAATATTAGGGATCTCCGGGAGAATTTGGGGGGAATACAAATTTTGCAGTCTCAAGGTCTTTTTTATGTCTTATTGTAAATTATTTTTTCTTCTTTCCCAAACTTTTTACGTGGGTTAGATACTTCTGGAATGAATATCTAGGTTGAGGTACAATGTCTGTGTCTCAAACTGTGCTTTCAAATCGACAAACAAGTCCGTTTGCCATTTCCCTGACCTGAGTATGCACTTAACCTAGAAATATCAGTAACCTGATGCTGATGTATAAACAGCATTATTTAAGGCAATCAACTTGATCTAGCACCCATCCCAAGCAGTGAAATCCCAGCTGATTTCAGAGTACCCCAGTCACACTCCTCTCCCATCAGCCACTCTTTCTGCAAGTGCTGTAAGGCTCTGTCACACCTCATTTCACCTACATCTCCCAAGGCGGTGGGAAATGCCTGCAGGGGTATTCCTCCTTCAGTTGCTGCAGTCCAGACATCATTACCTGCCTCTGCCCTCTCTGACATCTCCCAGGGAAGGAGAAACAAGCTGCCTTGGCAAGAGTCTGTCTCAGCCCCAGTGCTCCCGTGAGGAGCACTGACATCAAATAAAAGCTGCATCTGGACTCCATGTACCAAAGTCATTTCCTTGGACTGGGTAAAGTATGGCAAAACATCTCCTGGTAATGTATAGCTAAACTTGGGATATCATACGCCATACCCTAGTCTTTTCCACGTGGAAAGGAGCTGAAAGTAAAGGCAACACCACTGTCTCTCTTTGAACTTTGAACTTCCCTTGTCCATTTGCCCAGAGTTAATTTAGGGGGCAACGGTATTCCTGTGAAGTGAATTCGCACACATCCAGGTGTCCAGCATACAGATTTGCTGGTTTTTTTACACAGTAACCTGTTGGGACAGTTTGACTAGACAGAAAACACGTGGCTGAGCAGTTCTTGAAATGGCAAAGATTTGGGGCGGGGATTAGGCTGTGTTATTAAAACAATTGTGCTTCATAAAACGTCCTCACCACTTATCACACTTTTTCCAAGAGGCAACTAATTATGCTGATAAACAGTGTGTGGTTTAGAAATTGCTCAACTGTGCCTTTTAAGACATTGCTACCTTCCCTCATTTTCATTTTGGATTAAAGAAGTTCTGTTGTTGTCCGGGATACAAAGGAGTGAAAGGTTAGTGCTGAAGGGGTAATCAGTCAGAAACAAATAGGCTGATGCCATGAAAAAATCGCCTTCAGAAATCCTGGAATTTAGATGTAATCAAGGTCTTTGTTAGTGAGGCAATTAGAGCAAATCCTCACCATTTCAATGCAAAACATTGTGGTTGGCCATCGTGCTGCAGATGGGAAACACGATAAAATGATGTTATTTGGACTAAAGGGCACAACAGCATTGGGAATAATGCAGTGCTTAGACACTACAGAGAGGGAAAGCTGTGTTAGACAGCATTCATACAGTCCTTTTTATCTTTCCAGCAGCAAACCAATATTTAAACATACTTTCCTCAAATGTTACTAAAAAGTTTTAAAACTAAAGTCAGAAGGAATGCAATCATTCAAGGATTAGGAAGGGTAGGGTGAATGGATTACAGCTGAATCTATTTTCAAGTTCTCAATGGAGTATTAATTGAAAGTAATTAAGACTATTTTGTATTTGCTATAATATGATCACCAGTACCAATCAATCATATTATTTGTGAGAAGTGTAACGGAGGGAAAAGGATTTTCTATTGAATTCCAAAACACACTCCCTGGCACACTCCCTGGTGGATAAGACTTCCTTAGAAGAGGCACCTCTGGCAATAATGGATCAAAAACACTGCAAGAATTCATCTTGTCTTTCAAGATTGTACACACAATGTCACAGTTAAAATGACATCAGGAGACACCTGTACTGGAGCTGTGGGACATGCCAGATAATGTACAGCCTGTTTCAAGTTTGACAGAGCTTGGGGTTGCTTTGGGAAATCTGTAGATATAATTATCAGAAAGGGGAGATATTCAGTGTCTCTAGCTATGGTACAGTACTTACACATGCCAATAATAATCTCATTTATCTCTCAGATCCTAGTATGAATTTTCAGAGTTGAAATCTAAAATACATATGCATGTTTTACTTGGAAGCTCTGCACATCTGATATGAAAAAAATCTGCAAGACAGTGAAGGTGGAGCTCTCAGTCCCTGTACATAATCTCCCAGCAGAGGTTCACAGCTTTGTAGGGCATCATGCCACCTTCTTGTATTTATGCCATATAGTGTTCAGAGTTTTATAGCCTACTGACTCCTACAGATTTGTATAGGTAAATCCACTTAAAAGAAATATTAATCCCTTCACAAACCTCCTCTACTTCTGAACAGTGGGGAAAAAAAGACTACAAAGCAATTTGACACTATAAGACATAACACTCAAGGTCCCTAATTACCTAGTCAACACAAATGTTTTCATTTAACTTAACAAGAGATAGAGTAGTCAGATTATGAAAGGTTAGGTGCCTAATGATCTGTGCTTTCCAGATAGGATCTGAGCCCTCTGGCAAGGAACACAGGAACCAAGATTAAGGCTCTCCCTGATTCTTCCTCTTTCTGGGGATTTTGCTGCAATCAAGAAGCATCATAACAGTTTATTCTGGCTCTATTTCCAGTTGGGCAGAGAGCATATTGTGAAATACAGAGGCAATCACTATGGACTAAGTTAATGACTTTGGAAAAAGTGGAAGGTGTCCCTGCCCATGGCAGGGTGGTTGCAACTAAATGATCTTCAGGGTCCTTTAAAAACCAAACCATTCTATGATTCTATGTTCATAAACATGCCATACATTTAGGCTAGATTAAGCTGCTGCTACAGAGAAGGGGTACAAACTAATGAAAAAACCATACTTCTCCAGTCAATGGTTCAAAGTGGAAGGATGTATCACATGGACTTATGCTGGTCCAGTCCTGTTCAATGTCCTCAGTAATAACCACATTGTTATTTATAGAGTGTACAGAGATGAGAGGAAATGCAAGCATACCAGAGGGCAGGGTTCAAATTCAAATGATCTCAACAAACCCAGGAAATAGTTTGAAGCAGCCAGGGGACATTTAAGAGGGAAAAAATGAACTAGACAATACTAGGAGGAGCACAAATATCAGATGGAGAACAAGCAAAAACTAGTGCAAACACTGGGACTTCATAGTGGATCACAGACTGAGTTGAAGTGGCAAACATGGCCTTACTGAAAAAAGGCAAACCTCCTATTAGGATGCACAGTCTGGAGGATAGTCAGCAAGCTGTGGTCACCCACATGCTCTGCTTGTCACTAGCAAAGCCCCCAGGATTCATTCTCTGTCCTGAATAATGCAGTGCAAAATAAATGTATCAATGGAGAGAGTTCAGAGAAAAGCAATGAGGCCTGAAACACATGCCCTAAATGGAAGTGTGAAATTACTGGGGTGAAGGGATTCAGGGAAGGGAGACTGGTCAAGGGCACAGAAGACTTGTGCTGACACATCAAATTCCTTGGATAGGTAAGATGTGAAATATATATAAATCTGCACACACACAGACATGCACACACACACAGAACTATCTATTCATACACATGGCTTTAGTCACATCCAGTGACACAGGACCAGGCTCCTGCTCTCCACCACTGAAACTGTTATGGAGCCGATGCTGCAGAGCATTAGTATTCACCTCTTCAGTACCTGCTGTGAGAGTCACTTCTTAGTTTGTCCCTCCTCAGCTTCACAAGTACACGCTCTCCTGGGGCAACAGCTCAGGACACAAAGAGCCAATTTGAACAAGCGCTACAGATTACTCAGAGCACAAACAACACTCCTGATTTTCTTCTACTACTTACATTTTCTAACAGATTAAGCATATAAAATAGGAGATTAAAGTTGCTTGTACCTGAAATATATTGGCACAAGATACTCCTTTGTCCAAGGTATATAAACATATGGATGTTAAATAGTTTGAGAGAAAAAAAAAGGAGATGACACAGAGAGAGATAGAAAATCTGAAATGAGTAAAAAAAAACTTAAATCTCTCATTGTTTTAAAAATGTTGAGATGCTTGCAAAGTAGAAGACACCCTACCTCCTGAAAAAGCTATGTGTGTCATGCTGTCACTTTTAAGGATCATATGTTGATTAAGCGTCATTTTATCAAAGCTTTTCTAGGATCAGTGAAGAATTGCTGTATTGTTCTTTGATACAAGTTTCAGAGTATTCATAGGGGCCTGTGAAAACAGTTGAAGAATGTACCTTTTGATTTAATATAACTGTACTCAATCAAGTTCTTCCCTGAAAACTGAAAGCAGAAATTGCCTGCATGATACCTCTGAGCACTTTGAGGTAGAAGACATATGTCAGACTAAAGATATTCTCAAGCTCCATGTTAACAACAGCTCTTCCATCTGAAACCAGCTTGGAACCCCCCCGATAGTTACTAGTGGTCAGCATAAGGACATCAATATGATTTATATTTTTTATGCAAGGCTGTGTTATCAAAACTAATATCTTAAAAAATAGTTAAAGTGAGCAGGAAAATGGCCAAGATTAGTTCTTCCTCCTTAGAAAAATTAAATTACCTATGCTGTTGTCAAACACTGCTGGATATCTACTGGGAACCTGATGAAGGCAGAGTTCATCTGAACAGACTGATGGGGGACTATCCCCACCCACTGGGAGAATACATCACTCCTGAAAAACACCCTGCATAGAAGGTGGCAATTAGCCCAGTCAAATAGGACACTCTGAAAAAAACCCTGCAGTGCTGAAGTTGGGCTGAGTGGCTTGATACCCCCGATCATGATGTGCACTGCACCAGGTAGCAGTCACAGACTGTTTGCTTTCTCTGTGCGAGATCCTTCTCAGTGCACTGCAGAACTTCACCTCTGATGGTGAAACACTCTGTTTTCCAGGTGGTTTCCCTATCCTAACTCAAAAGTAGCTTAATTTTGTAGTGTTTGGAAAATGTGTAGGAATCTGGGGAACAAAAAGGTCCTTCTTGTCTATACGAAACAATATGCTGTTGTATTGTCATAACCTAGCTCGGGCTCCCAGGAGACTGTCATGAATCTGACAAACACTCAAAATACTGGAAGCAAAACTAACTTTGAATCTTTGTTCCTTGTTTGTTTCTAAAAATACTGCAGTTTTTCTACTTGCAAAAATAGCAACACAAAATAGAAATGAGATTCTCAAGCTTCATTTCAGGTCTTTCATCAGGAAGTTATTCAGGACTCCCCCAAACAGTCTTCATTGAATTCTCCTTCACTTGGTAAGTCTGTGGAGACTACTTTCAGCTGATGGGGAAAGGGTGAAATCCAGAAATTATGTTAGAGTTGAACAACAGCATGATGTTTATGTCCCAGAGGAAAGGGGGACTTCAGGGACTTGAGTTGAACATCCCTGTTATGATCACATCGTGGAACATTCAGATCCAAAGCCAGGCAATGGGAATGTGACCAGCATCACTCCCAGGTGTGGTGCAAGGATGTACCACAGCCAAGAGGAAGGGAATGTTTTTTTCAGTAGCAGAAAATTCTCCAAGCACCATCTGGATTTGAATAGAAGTACTCATTAAAGGAAATAACTTATAAACGATGACACTATCCTTTGTAATTTGCATGCCTTTCCACACACATCCTTTTCATAACACATAAACACACTCCTGCAGTTGATGTACTCCTACTGCTTATGAATCCATTCATAGGCTATAATGTTTTTTAATCTTGCAAATTTATGAGAAGTCTCTCAAACTGGGAGGAAGAGAGGACATGGTCAAAAGAGAGAAAACCTGAGGTATCTCTTTGTCATCTAAATGTAAGGTAGGAAGAGAGCACAAGTTTGCTTTCCTTAGTTAACCCAAGCAATCCATTTGTTTTCCTCAGTTAACCTAAGAAAACCATCAGCTTAAAATGCAGTAATTAGTGTGATTGACTTCCTGTGAAATGATTGATGGGGAAGAGGTGACCCTGAAGGCATAGCAAGGCTATATAGTTACACATTTTTAGACTTTCCTTCTGGTGCTTCTGTATGACATCCACCTAGTCGCTGGCCTTACAGAAAGCCTATAAAGTCTCATAAATGTAAACTCAGTAAGAGTTTTGAAAAAGCCTCAACAGCATATATTGTTAATTTTTATAACCTACAATATTAATTGAAAAAAACTTCCTTTTTAAATTTTGTTTTCCTTTTGATATCAGTCCACAAAGTGTAAAACCATTCTTCATCCCTTCAAGAACTTCATCTACAACTTCTAAAGAAAAAATAAACACAGGATGATAATTTAAACAAACTTTCCTGAAAAGGATGCTTTATCTGACAGTTATCTTGTTTGCTAGCAATATGAAAGCAGAACCATTTGTTATCGGATCTTCTGTCTAGAAGTGAACTATATTTGTAATCCAACTGCAACAATACAATGAAGCCAGGACTAGCGCCCTTTGTGCTATCCTGTACTGACACAGAGAACAGTTTCTGTTCCAAGGAACTTATGGTACAAGGAGGTCACACATGTCTCTAAGAAGGTAGATTTACTGCTGTGTGGCAGCCAAATAGTAATGGACAAAAAGTTGCTCCTTTTGGAATCAATTTTCATGGGCTGGAGAATACTCACAAAGATCAGCTTGCACACTTGTCTTTGCAAAATTAGTTCTTTCATATTATCAGAACTTATTCCACCGGGGTTTATGTCCACCCCTTGGCTGGCACAAACAAACTACATCATCTGAGTGAATATCCAAAGAAGTAACAAGCAAGCCCTGGCAGCTGCTAATCACAGCACCTGGGAAGCGATGTTCATTTTGAAAAAAAGCAGAGTAGATTTGGAAGACAACCTGTCCTCTCCCCCACCATCAGCACGACATTTGCTGTTCTGTCATCTTCTCGAGCAAATCTGATCTGATTTCATGCACTCACAGCAAGGCAAACCACTTTTCACTGTGTCATTTTCACAACCAAAGATTTACTTAGGACAGTCTAGTCACATTTGTACAGCTGGAAACTAGGACAGGACAATTTTTGGTCACCACAAGTAGCTTTGGCAGACAGGTGAAAAGGACCGCGTGTCACAATGTAGAGGGGAAAATTGTTTTGTACGTCATTTTTAAAGAACCCAGGACCAGAGTACCTTGCACTGACTTGTTTGTAGTTTGAACACACAAAAAGCTCACAGCTTTCCTTTTAGCATGACATTCAGTCAGCATGACAATGTCTCTCAAGACACTTAAGGAATTCTCTCTTAATCACATAAAAATGTTGACATTGATTTCAAAGGGAAGGAAGAAAAGTCTTTCTATGAAAACAAAAGAGTATTTTCTGGTTTTCCATTATTAACCCAAACAAAAGGATGTGCTCTGGAGTCTGGCTCTGTAGGTAGTGAGCCAAAAAGCACCTCAGAAATCACAGGTCTTCAGTGTGGTCATGGAGTATATATAGTTACCTGTGGCAAACAATAGCAGGAAATCCAGCCCTCGGGCAACGGAAAGCTCTGACATATGAAATCCAACACATGTATCATTTATTTCCATATTAAGCATGAAACCCAAGATGGATGAACGATGGAAGAGTAACTCCTTGCAATGTTTATAGCCAGGAAATAAAAGCTGTTTATAAATGATAAATAAAAACTCTTATTTTTTTTGTTCAACATTAAAAGTTTCTTTATAAAAGCTGGTGAAATACATCATACTGTTTCTATCCTGTGAATGTTCTCCAGTCAGAAAAAGAAAAATAATAATGAAAAATATAATCACATTTGTTTGAAAGTATTGCTGTTTAGACTGAAAACACTCAGAGGAAAAAATCATTAATCAGTCATTTAAAAGTTTTCCTACTGAACAACTGAAGACAGAAGAGAATTCTTACAAAGATCCCACTTATGTTCAGCACTGGTTTTACACTTTCCAACATACCTCACCTTAAAGTTTCATGCCAAAGTCTCTCCTCTGTCCTAGTAATGTAACCAAGCCCTTTTACTTACTTTTGCACTGCCTTACTGACTACAGGTTATTTCTTGTCTCAGGTTTCTGCAGGTGGCAAGTTTGGGCATCTTGTGCTAAGGAAATCCTTGGGCTAAGGATTTCAGGGATTTCACTTGGATAGTACTTGGTAATTTACACTGTAACTTTTTGTGAATTTTCCCCACATAGCTCTCGGGTAGCAGTTAAAAATATGATCCAACAGATGGGATTGCTTCCTCTGTATATAGACTCACCTTCATTTTCGTGCAGGGCTCTTTGAGAGTGTGAGTTTTCTAATGGGGTAGCTTAAACATATGGATATATAACAAAGTCCTGTGAGCTTGGGAGGTAATAGAGCAAATAAGGTGATTCCTTATTACCATATTTTCCTGGAAGAAAGCAGCTTTGAATAAAATTGGAGAGGCCACAAACTCCTGATGGTAGCAGACTTGAAGATAAATTTCAGTGGAAGAATGAAAGAAACTTACACTACTAATAACTGAAAAGGTCAAAATGCTTTGATGAAAATAAAAACAACACTTGTAAAAAATCCATTTTCTGTTCCACAACACTCACGTAAGTCTACTGATAGCAGAAGCCACTGCAGGAGTATATATTTTAATGTGTATGGGTAATTATGGGAGGCAGAACAGTTAATAACAGAGCTAAAAAAGTAATATTAGATTTCTGTGTTAGAGACTTTAAATTTTTTCTTAAAACTGTGTTTTCTCTTTCAAAGTCTAGGAGGAGATTTAGAATCATAGAATCACAGAATGGTCTGCGTTGGAAGGGGCCTTCAAAGATCGCCTGATTTCACTACACTGCTTTGGTCAGGAACACCTTCCACTAGACCAGGTTGCACAGAGCCCCATCCAACCTGGCCTTGAACACTTCCAGGGATGGGCATCCACAACTTCTCTGGGCAACCCGTTCCAGTGTCTCAACATGCTCATTACCACCCCAGAGGTGGATGCAGCACTCCAGGTGGGGTCTCACCAGAGCAGAGCAGAGGGGCAGAATCCCCCACCTCGACCTGCTGTCCACCCTGCTTTTGATGCAGCCCAGGATACAATTGGCTTTCTGGGCTGGAAGCACACCTTACTGGCTCGTGTCCAGCCTCTCATCCACCAAGTCCCTCTCAGCAAGGCTGTTCTTGATCTGTTCATCCCCCAGCCTATTGATACCAGGAGTTGCCCTAACCCACATGCAGTCCTTTTCATTTGGCTTTGTTGAACCTCATGAGTTTCATATGAACTCACTCCTGAAGCCTGTCCAGGTCCCTCTGGATTGTATCCCTTTCTTCTAGCCTATCCAGTGTAAAATCCAGACTGTGCTGCAATGAATCTCGGGTAAGATGTCCCACCTGTGTTATTTAGTGGTCTCTTGAACATGGCTACCTGCTGTTAAAATGTCTCTGAATGCTGCCATGTCAGTACAGGAGCAAGGGGAATACTTTGTACAAAATAATCAATAGACAAAGACCATTAAACTGTATTAAGGATGTGGTGAGGGTAAAATTCTGTTGTATCAGAATTTAATCATCCGTGAACTTTTGACAAGCATTTGCTATCACTTGTACAGGAAAAAAAGACAATGTGTATGACACATCAATTGGTGGACATGGAGTTGCCACTTGCTATTACTAAAAGCAGGCAATGACAGTGGTAACTTGACAGAGTCCCTGCATAGCTCCACCTTATCCAACTATGGAATATTTTCATCCTCTTTACATGAAAAAATGCACAGTCAGTCTGCATTCATACCCCAACCTTTTCTAAAAACTTCATTTCCTAGTTTGCTTTTGATGATTTTCTTAAATTATCAACTTATTGTTTTGTTTTGTCTATTGAAAGTTTTATAAACTATTTTAAAAGAGTTCTGAGATGACATGTTGTTGGAGGAAACTGAAATATTGTTCTCCAGCCGGATGTTTTAACACAGCTAGCTGCCTTTTATGTAGTATAGAGGCAGAAGAGGTTAACTACAGACGTGATGCCACCTTAGCGGAAGACAGATTTCCTAAAGTGCAAATCTAGCACAGAAATCTCAACTCTCAGAAGTGCTTAACTAGGCCTTATGGTTTCATTGTCATCAGCACCAAACATGTGGAGCCCTCTTATTGTTCAAAAACCACAGTACTTCACAACCCTTTCATTAGAACTTCTGGCCAGCAATAACATTTTCAAACTTTCTTTTCTAATAGATTACTGGTTATTTTGAGGTTGATTTGGGGTTTTTTATGAAATGAGGCTCTCAGATACTAACATTACCCTGGGAGAAGCATTTTTCAAAATAGAGGAACAAAATAATAAACATGGTTAAATTGAATTTAAAAAATAGGTGCAAAGAATGCTGATTGACTCCACAAGCACAAAAACTAGGTAAAAGTTACTTTTGCATATATATAAGTACAGGGTTATGTGGCAGCACTGATGGACCATATCAGTCTCACTGAACTGGAAGGTCTATTAAAAAAAGAACCATGAAAGTTAATATTTTGTCTGTTATTTCTAGCCAAGTCTTTCCCAGGCTCCACAGTGCGTATTGAAAGACCAACTGTGCATACCAGTATGACAAATCTAGGGGAATTCTCCTTTCTCTGTTTCTCTGTTTCTATTTACTGTGTGTGTTTGTGCATTTTGAAACAATGTGCACTGAGAATGTATTTGAAAGGTCCAGCAATATGTGATTTAGATTCACAAAGTCTCACTGAAACAAAACAGTTGGGAAAGGAAGTGAAAGAATTAGATTAAATCGCAGAAATCAATAATAGCTTTTGGTTGCAGAAGAACATCTAATAAACCAAGAGCAAGGTCAGCCTACATGTTTTTTGAACATACTCCACACATAGTGCTTGTTTCCAAACTCTTTTGGGGCAACAAGACTGAACAACACTGAGGTGTTTGCCATGAAAAGACAAGAATTTGCAAAGTCAGGTGTCCAATAGACATACCTATGTCACTATTCCTTATCATACCTGCCTGGGATAAAGATCTCTTCAGTGCAGACCCAGGTGAGAAGTGACATAGACACACTGACCCTAAAAACAGTCTTTAGAGGCTACATTAACCTTTTCTGTCAGCATAGGAATTTGGTCTGTATTGCAAGGCGACTCCTGCATTTACACATGATTTGTTTGTGTGCAATTCTCTTTCTCCAGGTGCCCAGAGAGATGTCACCTGCAGCTAGCAAGGCTGTCTGCAGGACCTCCTGGTTGTATAGTGTCACTGCCCTTTCATTGTTTGGAAGCCATTGGCACCTCCCTTCATCTTCTTTACTATCCCCTCAAGTACCTGGGTCTGTGAACAGAAGCACATCACGAAGCGTATTAAAAATCTTCAGAGTGATTCATGTGCTAGTGCAGACCAGTATGTTAAGTATTGTGTCTCCATATATTTATTATTTTATAGGTGGTTCTCTAGGAAAGCTCTGAGCTAATTAGCACTCTCCAGTTTAATGTATGCTTGAAGGAGAGGTATTGGGGGAAATCAGAAAAAAACCTTTTGGCAGAAAATAAATCTCAAATTATACAATTCATTTCCTATCCAGCAGAGAATAATGTCCCAGAAGATCCAGCAAAAGAGCTGCATGTATAAAGTGCTGTTTTTCCATTTGTACATGAGAGGAAAACTAAATCAGTGATTAAAAAGTCATGTACTTTTCTTGGTATTTCTTGGTATTTTAAATATGTATTAAATAATCATGTGAATGCTTCAGTACCCAGGATTAAGGTTTATGGTAAAAAATCACATGTATCCTAAGCCAGGGACCTCTGTTGATCATACTTATTCTTTTATTTTAAAGCTGGTTTAGGGAAGATGCAGTTAACTGAGCATGACTTACAAAGCCTTTGAAGTAAATAAAATGTATTACAGCAGATTTCTATTAAATTTGTTTTGGTGATTTTCTATTGAATTTGTTGGTGGCTGATTAGAGAAACTTATATTCATTAAGAACTAGTACTTTCCAACACTAATGACGTGACTCATTACAATGCAGAAAACTCGGCATGCTGTTGAGAAACGGAAGAAATTTTAATATTCTAAGGAAGTTTATAGCTCAGCATCCCCAGTTACCACCTGTAATCAGAGACGGACACTTCAAGACACTGACCATCAAATGACATCTAAAACATTTGCTTTTCAGACTCCACTCCAAAGGTACCTGGAACTTGAGATGTACTATCTGCTTTTCACCCTGCCAGTTGCAATAGGGGCAAACAAAATACCTGTAATGTGAAAAAGGTAGTTTGATGGGAGAGGAAGTGGTAGTATTTTGTTTATATATTCTTGAAAGTTTGAAACTACATGGGTGGTCTATAAAAATACTAATGCATAGTTTTATTTTCTTCCTTCATGTCTTCTGATGTTGAATGATTGTCAAGGGCAAGAATTTGCTTCTAAAAATAATCGCATGGTAGATGAGCATGAAGAAATGTGCAAGTTGACTAATTAAAAGAACAACCACAAGGCCTAATTTCAGTGCTATGTTCCTCATGCATCTATAATCCTCAGTGATAACTCTGAGGAATTTTTTTGAGCTTAAAAACCACTTTCTGAGTCATCACTCTCACTGACTGCATGCCACTGCTATTCTTAGTCATCCGTGCAACAGCCTGACCTAGTCAGAGTGAATACAGTGCAGAGTGGGACAAATTTCCCTATACATATTTTTCTTCAAGCATAACTCATCCCTGGCCTATTATTAGGATACATATGCCTAATGAGACATTTAATCCCTGTTGCCGCTCCTGGAAAGACATAGAAGATAGTGCAAAACCTGGCACTGGAGTAAGTCATATGGGAAGTAGAAGATGGCCCTCAGCTCACTCTGCTTCTGCAGAGACCTTCCAAGACCTGCTGATGAGAACAAATCATGTGAGTTGGATTCCAGTTGGAAGGCTAGAAATGGAAAGTCTACAGCTTACTTTCTATGCCTGGAGTCATCTTGGCTTCATAGGAGAGAAATGTATAGATTATCCATAGAGTGTATAGGTTATCCATAGAGTGTTTTTAAATGTTAAAAAGAATGGTACTAGCTGCCAAGTCAAGCCCTCCAAATATCTCTTTCCAATTGTAAGGAAAGTGGTCTGGGGCAGTGAGACCTTTGAGCTGTAAGGCAGGGCTGTGATCTGCTGATTATAACTACCACCACAGGCAGAGAGCTACGTCCACAAGCATAGCACAGCCTCTCTGAATATTTCTGTGGTTGAATTTGGGAGGATGGGTGCTCTAGAGCCGGGTCTCACCAGACAGACATTGAAAAGCTATTTTCTTGGCCTACCTGCATCAGGGCATGAGACCATCATCGGAAAAAACTGCAAGGAACATCCTCAAAACTGTAATATCAAGCTGGTTAGACCACCTGCTTTCCTGCGGGAGACACTTGCCTGAGGTCAAGCAGTACCTTTCAAAAGAAGATAGTTTTCACCCTTTCTCTCAGATATTAACTCTTTCAAAATGTAACACATTTGACTTATGTGATACTAAGAAGTCTGAAATTCATGCATACACTCATCCTTTCAGTACAATTCCTCTTCAGATTTGAAGTCCCCAGCTAAAACAGGCAAATAGTGACAACAGGGGGAGAGTGACACACCTGTTTTCCTTTGTCATAGCTGCCACCTTACTGGCAGGCAGGACATCTCCTTTTAAAGTTAGAAAACCCTGAACCATCACTTTATGTTTCATTCAACAATCCACAAGGTCACAGTCTCGCCTTTTCTCTAGTCCCTAGGAAATTCTGTGCTGCTGCGTGCTCAGATGATCCCAAAAAGGTCAGATATGGAAGCTGTGCTTTCCCAGGGACAACGAACACCACTAAAATTAGCAGTCAGTGGCACGTTGGGTAAATGCAAGCACCCAACCCATCTTCCCAAGAGATCTGTAAATCTGGTACTCCATTCTAAAGTGAGGCAGTGAAACCATCATGCATATATGTAGGAAATACCCAGTAATGTTTCATGTCTATGGCATTGGCTATTAAATCTTCAATTTTTTTCAAATGGGATCAATAAGTATTCATGAACAGAAATTAATCTCTTTGTGACACACTTTTATGGTCTTCCATAAAGACTAGTCAAGAGAAATAAAAACAACTCTCCAAATCTGATGCTTGTGGCAGTGTACTTGTACAGACTCATGTTGTCACTTTTGAATTGCAAAACAATTGCTTCAGTCATCAAAGATGCCATGTCTTTGCTAAGAAACTCTCATAATCACAGGTTTTTAACTAAGCTCAAGTGATATTTCAGTTTGTAAAAGGTGTATTTCATCTCCCGTCTTAACCTCATCTGGAGTGTTGTGAAACAATTTTACATTTCAGAGCATAGGGAGCCCCTCTATGTCTCCGCATCTCTCCACACACCACTTGGAAGCACTTCGCACAGGGGTATGTCACGTTGCATTTTACCCCGTCCTGTCACAGGCTGCGTGCTGGTCCTTGCTCACAGCTGCTGCAGTGCCCCTGGGACCAGCACCAGCCCGTGCTCCCTGTGTCTGGCCTGATGGCTGTGGTGTTCCAGAGATCACAGCTGACCCAGACCTATTCCACACGGTATTGCAAGTGCCCATGTCCAGCTCAAACCCAGAGCACCACCAATTGGTATGGCACCCTGGACAGGGAAAGGCAAGGAAACCTAAAGCAAGGATGCTGGGATATTAATGAGTCCACTTTCCCTTTCCAGGCTATATTTTGCACAGGGTGGGTTGCAAGCAGCAGCTCTGGGAAGCAAAGGAAGCCAGTGAGCCCGACTCCCGCTTTCTCACAACTGTTCTGTGGGCTGGACATTAAAACTGAACATCCTCATAGAAACTCTCGGTAAATGGGGCCAGGACTGAAAGCCATTTCCTGAGTGGTTTGACAGCCTGTCCTAGCAGGGCAGGGCCTCAGTCCTCCCTCTTTTCACAGGGATTTGGACCTGCTGGAGTGAGACTGGCGCCTGTCCCCAAGGAAACTGCTGTCAGCACCATGCATGGGCTTTCTGCCCCGAGCCACACCAGCGGCATTGCACTCTTTTGGTAAATGTTCTCCATTATATCCCCATGTGGTTAATTAGCAGCTGCTCAGATATTGTAAAATGCAAGAAAATCCAAGAAAAATTACTTTTAAATAATAACAGCAAACAACCTGGTTGGAAACCCACTGAAGTCAGTCGGAAGACTTCTGCTGTCCTCAGTGTGCTGTGGATCAGGCCCAAGAGCTGTTTGGCCTTAGATAAGGAGAGGTTTACGTCAGGACTATAATACCTAATCTGTGTAGTAGCCAGATTAATTACACAGTTAAATTTTCATTAATTATCCCAAATTATCTTCCCTGATAGCTAAGATTAAAGATTATGTTTTACAGTCTTAAGCTCTGAAACAGTGAAGCATGTGCCTAACTTTGAAAATGCAATTAATGTACCCTGAACTTTCTGTCCTTTTTTAGAGAACAGGAAGGGTTTATAATGATCTTGCCACTCTGAGCAATGGTTTTCACTGATATATTAATTAGAACATATAACCTGTCACTAACATGCAAACTCATGGTAGATACCTCACTTTTAGTGTCCATGTACTCATATTGGTCTTACTGCTTGAAAGGTAGCAAGACTAAATATATTAAATTTGAGGACAAAAATGGTTGCAGAGAAAGGAAGGAGGAAGAGAACATTAAATAAGCAAACAATATTTAAATAATTTCTGCCATTTCATTAACAGTCAGTAAAAATATAATAAAATTCCTATTGAGAACATTTTTATCCTCTGACATAAAATTTGACTGTTTATAAGAGTATCTCTGTTGTTACTGACTCTGATGGTACTGAACAGAGAACAGAGCTTAAGGGTCTGGCTAAAAATGGGAAGTTCTCTAACAAAGGAGGGAACCAATTTTCTGGGCTACTGATACCCACTGGGCTAAGAATGTAGTCAGTGGTGTAATATTCTTTGGGCAGCTTCCAAACAATGCTGTGCTGTGGGAAGGAAACTATAATGCAGTTGTGTCCCTGTCAGATATTGACTTCTAGGTCAAACAAAGCCAGAGTGATTTGAATTTCACTTGCTCTGCCACTGCTTACTGCAGCTACTTTGTGAAGGGGGCTATTGTGGGTGAAAAGGGGAAACAAAAAGCATTTGATCTTTGCAGCCCTCATGACAGAGCTATGAATTTATGGCAATTTTTTTCTTTCCAGACAGAAAAGGAACAGATTACTATCTGATTATAGATCAGCACTTTCACAAATGCTGAACAGCAAATGCTCCCTGGCATCACTTATTAGAGATGTGAAAAAGAATTATTCAAATCACTTAGAAATTGCTTGACAGCTCTTTTGAGATAAAGATGCATTAAAATAAATCTGTGTGTAAGCACTGCTTACCTACAGACAAAAAGATGGGAATTGCTGTACTGGATCAGTTTGAAAGTGCATTTAGGACCTGATCTCCAGCAGTGGATGCAGAGAAAAGGACACAAAAGTAAACAGGGCATGTACCAAATGTTTCTTCCCCCTCATACACCCTCCCAGCCTTCAGATATCCTCAGATGAGGCACTGCTGGACCTCACATGCACATTCTTACGTTGAAGAGCCTCGATGCTTCCCTCCTCAAATTATCTAGCTTCTTTTTTGAATTGCTTTATACATTGGAGCTCCCCACCATTCTGCGATCTCAAGTTCCACCACATAGCAAATTTGAGTGCCCACATGAAAAATTTGCTTCTTTTTCACTGCTTGACTGTTACTTGTCTAAAGTCCTTGAATTCTGCAAAAGGTGAAGAGAGGAAAACAACCATTCTCACTTTATCTTTCCCAGACTACAGATGACTTTGTAAGTCTGTGTCACATCTGACCTTGATTATTTTTCAAAAGCTAATGATGGACTGTAGCTTGAAAGATCAAACGATTAGTCAATCTTTCTATACCTCATTGTATCCATTTGTAGAATGGGGTTTCAGATGTTAGGTGCATTTCTAACATTTTATTTTCCCCTCCACCCTAGTGTCCAGGAAAGCTCACCTAACAGCATGGTTCAAGGTCTTCCTGATATTTTAGTAAACTTCCTGACATTGCTGTTAATGGAGAGTACAGGATCCTCAGTTGCACTGAATACAGCAGTGTTGTACAGCAAATGCTAGTGTAAACTCAGTAATCGTGCAACAAACTTCATAAATACATCAGGGAGAAATAAACACCTGGCTGAAGAAAGAGCTCATATTTTGCTGTTCATTAAAGTGGTGGGAAAAGCTTCACAAAGATCACTCATTAACTTTTTTCAACTTGTATATCTGCAAAACAGAAAGCACAAAAGGTCAGAAATGCCTGTGTTAGATGTAGACATACCAGCCATGTGCAATAAAGGAACGAGAATGGCCTCTGCTGAGCTTAGTGAGTTGATTCCTGGAAATGTGGTCACTGTCTTCTTGAATCAGAGGCAAAATTCCTAGTTAAATTCCCAGGACATTTTATGAATCTTAATGGGAAAACCATCTTCAGAAGAGAGGGGTGGGTGCAGCTTTTTGAACATCATCTTTAAAATTCCCTGTAGACTTTAGGAAAACTATTTTCACTTCTGAAATTCTGCTTCCACACAAGCACCTTCTCTAATATGCTACCAGATGGCCTAGCCAGTCTGTCCAAAAGAAACTTCCGCTTCTCTCTCTCTAGAACAGGGAGATGTGAAACAAAATTATTTGCTCTTTAATGAAAAGGGCAAAAGTCTCTTAAAAAAAAAATTAAAACATATCTTGCTGTCATCTTTCAATTAACTTGTATCTAATATGATTGGTTGTTACATTTATTTAAACTCATAAAAATGCACCAAATGGCCCTGCCCCTTAACTTCAGTGAAATGCAAGCTGGCTGTAATTATTAGAAAATGACATGATTACCTATTCAATGCTGAAACATATCCAGCAACAAAGGAAGTCCCTGCCCAAAGCAGTAGGGAGGTACTTGACTTCTGCCGGAAGACAGGACCATCAAACCTGCTTACGCTTTCCCTGCTGAGGTCAAGATGCCCGAGAAACAGTTCAGGTCACAGCAATCATGGGCATGCTCAGGTCTGAAGGCAGCCATTTCAGGACCTCTGCCTTATTTCAAATTCCTTTGTAAAATTTGGGACTAATTCTACCTAATTTATTTGCTCCTCAGATTTATATTTTGGCATATCACTTTAAATGTTTATTTAGGCATTAAATATGGGTCTCTATGTTCTTACCTTGTAAAAAGAAAATCTTCTGAGTAATTCTCTTGCAGAAGTCTCATTTCCCATATAATATATTGCTTTGCCTTTAGCATTTCCTCAAGGATACTGGAAGAAAAGCACCAGTCCAAGACCTGAATCTTTATCCTTTAATGCAAGAAGATAAAGTAGGCACATATTGAATGCTGTGAGAAGTGTAACAGTGCCATGCACATCTTTTCTGCTTGCTCACAGCAGCATCACTGCTCTCCCAGGGGTAATATTTGCCAGGAGTATGAGGATCCTGCAGGACTGTCTATGGCTGCATGGAAAGAGGCATTTGCCAAGATGTA
This sequence comes from Manacus candei, assembly GCF_025592945.1. NCBI lineage: Eukaryota > Metazoa > Chordata > Aves > Passeriformes > Pipridae > Manacus > Manacus candei. Next base: position 29,859,594 of record NW_026138056.1, on the reverse strand, counting down.
CACACCATGCACCCTGACATGTTGAGGTTGCTCCCCAGCAACATCCCACTGGGGCATGGCAGACCTGCTGCTCCTGGAGCATGCACAGTTGCCAGCAGTTCTGCTTTGAAGTTTCCTCCTGGCCACAGTATTTGAGGATTTCACTCTTAAAGAGGTTGGGGTTATAATCACTGGGATGCCAATCCCAGGTTTCTTTGAAGAATTCAGTTAAAAATGCCACACAATAAAAGTGCATGCATAAGAGTCTATTTGGGGTTGACACCACGCATGGGACTAGAGTCTAATTAGGCCTTTATTGCTAACAACATCTGATCATAACACTGTCTTCATTCACAGCGGCTATTTTGCAAGCTCTCTTTGTGTTAGCTAACACAGGGATGCCTACACCACAAAGTGGAACTTGATGCAGAAATCATCAAATCAGCACTGACCAAAAACTGAATTTATGCATGAGCATTCAAAAGGCAGATTCTGATTCAAAGGACACTGATGGGCTTTTGGGTCAGGTTGAAGGCACCACTATTGTGTCCATGGAGAGTTCTGTGTCCAATCCTGTGGTCAGATGAACTAATTGATTTATGAACTTTCATAGGGAATAACATTTGGACCTTAGGTCACTTGACATTGCCTGGGTTCTAAAAGCGGATGTCTTAGAATCATCCAAAAGGTTTCAAAAAGAGAGAAGGAAACACATAACCTCATAATACTCTGACAGGGCCAAATAGGCATGAAAAAAATGGAACTTTCTTTCAGGGTAAATATTTTCTTCACACTTGATTACCTCAGATAATTTTTTTACTCCCAATATCATGGAAATTATTTTATGGCTTTCAGTCACACATAGCGAGATATTCTTAAAGGTATGTTTGTGTCATTCCAAATAATCTAACTTTACAGACAGCAGCTACAGCAGTGCACACTTGAGAGTCAGATTCTTCTCGATACAGATTTACATTTAGCCCTGAGCACTTGGCTTCTTACTGATAACTGGAAAGTTGGTAGTATTTGCCACATACACCTTGAACTTACATTGTTGCTGTTGAAACTGAGTAAGAATAGAGATATACAGTCAGAGCAAATAGGAAGGGCAGGTCCTGTCCGACCAGCCTGATCTTCTTTTATGACCAGGTGACCTGCCTGGTGGATGAGGGGAAGGCTGTGGATGTGGTCTACCTGGACTTCAGCAAAGCCTTTGACACCATCTCTCACAGCATACTCCTGGAAAAGCTGGCAGCCCACAGCTTGGACAGGGGCACTCTGTGCTGGGTTAGGAACTGGCTGGAGGGCCAGGCCCAGAGAGTGGTGGTGAGCGGTGTTGCATCCAGTTGGCGGCCGGTCACTGGTGGTGTCCTCCAGGGATCAGTGTTGGGCCCAGTTCTGTTAAATATCTTTACTGATGATCTGGATGAGGGGATTGAGTGTACCATTACCAAATTTGCAGATGACACCAAGTTGGGGGGCGTGTTGATCTTCTGGAAGGCAGGAGGGCTCTTCAGAGGGACCTGGACAAGCTGGAGAGATGGTCTGATTCCATCAGGATGAGGTTCAACAAGGCCAAGTGCCGAGTCCTGCACTTTGGCCACAACAACCCAATGCAGCACTGTCCCCCAGGCTGGAGACAGTGGCTGGAGAGCAGCCAGGTAGAAAGAGACCTGGGAGTTTGGATTGACAGGAAGCTGAACATGAGCCAGCAGTGTGCCCAGGTGGCCAAGAAGGCCAATGGCATCCTGGCCTGGATCAGGAACAGTGTGGTAGCAGGACCAGGGAAGTGATTCTTCCCCTGTACTCAGCGCTGGTGAGGCCACACCTTGAGTAGTGTCCAGTTCTGGGCCCCTCAGTTCAGAAAGGATATTGAGGTGCTGAAGCAGGTCCAGAGAAGAGCAACAAGGCTGGTGAGGAGAGGCTGAGGGAGCTGGGGTTGTTCAGCCTGGAGAAGAGGAGGCTCAGGGGAGACCTCATCACTCTACAACTACCTGAAAGGAGGTTGTAGCCAGGTGGGGGGTTGGTCTCTTCTCCCAGGCAACTATCAGCAGTAGTACAAGAGGGCACAATCTTAAGCTCTGACAGGGGAAGTTTAAGCTGGATATTAGGAAGAAATTTTTTACAGAGAGAGTGATTGGACATTGGAATGGGCTGCCCAGTGAGGTGGTGGATTCATCGTCCCTGGAGGTTTTTAAGATGAGACTGGATGTGGCACTCAGTGCCACGGTCTAGTAATCACGGTGGTGTTGGATCAAGGGTCAGACTTGCTGATCTTGGAGGTCTTTTCCAAACTGGTCGATTCTATGATTCTATGACACATCAAAAATAAACAGATGCCTATTTTCACTTATTTATTTCTGAAATATTATTTAATGCCAAAAGAATAAAGACTGTTTTCAAGCTGGCATCATAGCAAAATGTTCATAAATTAGGAATTCTGTCTGAAGTGTGTCACCTGTGATGTTGTGGTAGTGCCACTTCTAATGTTTTTTAGCTGGCACCTACCAGATGAATTTTTAATATCTAGCGTTGGCCACTGTATTTTAACAAGATTGAAAATTTTAATTTAATATTTTATTTTAAATTTAATAATCTTCTGATAACATGTTTCATGTCACAAGGTGGTTGTGATTTCTTGATGGAAGCAGTTAAGGGTCCAGCTTTTCAGATCCTGCCAATCAATATAACTACACTGAACTTACTTGATCTAGCTCCAAGTATTTATTAGAGTCTTGAGATGTTTTGTAAAACTACAGAGCCTCCTGTGCAGAAGTTGGACTCTGATTTTTTAAAAAATGCATGGCACATACTCTTCTGATCAGTTCTACTTCTGAAATGCAAAAACCAAAGGGGGAATGAGGTCATATAACTATTCTGTTTCAAAAATATTTCACACGTTTCTATTAAGGCTTTGTTAGAGCAGCATAGATTTACACAAATACTGTGACTGCTCCCCACAGACCAACCTATTCCTGGATTCTTTTAATCTATTGTATTCTTAATCTTCAAGCAGCATAAAGATCATGAGGAATGTGCTTTACTTACATGTGCTTATAATTTTCTCCATGTGAATACAAACATTGTAGTTACATGGGTATTTCACAGTGCAAAACATTCTTTGTAGATTAGCAAAAAAGAGCCAGAAAGCTGACAATGGAAAATATGATTGTTAGCTGAACTTATATGTTGTAAATTGATATACTACCCAAAAATTAGCCAGTTTGAAAGCCTTATGTGTGCTTTCTAAACAATGAAGGCTGTCCTAAATACTAAGACAGGTAGGAAAGTGAAAAGTAAAAAGCATTAACTTTTTCATTCTTTTTGCAATAAAAATCCAGTGCAACAAAACAAACAATTTGTTTCCTGTGGACTCAAGTCCTCAGATTTCTTAAATAACATTTCAGGAAAGACTGGTTTTAACCACACTGGAATTCCTACCAGTCTGAGATGGGCACCTGGATCACTTTGGGTATCAAAGTGCTGGAGCCTTTAATTTGTACTTTAAGATGTGACCAGCATCTGCTGCACAAGATGTATTTTATTTTCTCACAAGTGCCACCCAAGGAACAAATTTACATTTGCAATAGATACAGAAATGTGTGTTTGTTTTGGGAAAGGCAAGGTTAATGTCTGTGCTGTTGTTGGAGTAGAAGTTGGATCTTAGCAAGCATCTTTGTTCAAAGGAAGTCCATCCCACAGTTTGGAAAATGAGTATAAGAATGACACTTCTTATCTAAATTGACAAAGGCTAAAGTCCTGTGTCAAGTATAAAAGACAAATTGTAGTTGTTTTCTTAATTTCAGAGGGTTTGAAGGTTTTTTTGTGTATGTGTGTGTGTTGTTGTTGCTTTTTGGGGGGATTTTGGTTTGATTTTGTTTTCTAGGGGTTTTTTAACTTATTTGCTAAATTCACCAGTCATTTTCTTGCCTTTAAAATTAGCCAGAATCATACTTTAAAAGATATTGAGGGATTTCATTTTAATTCAGAAAGCTTACTTTTTACTGTATTGATTTTTAAACATATTGTTCTGATTTTCTTTTGCTTGGTAGTGTTCCTCCCCAGCCTTTTTACAAATTGGTTTAACTACTACAAAGTCATTGAGCTCCTGTTAGTGAGTTCCTTCCTTAATCAGTATTGTTGCTGGGTTTACTGTCATTGAGAAAAATTACACCATGATTATACCAAATAGTTAACTGCAAGAAACCCAAATCTTATGTTTAGAAATCCTTTTTAGAGTTTAGCTACATAATTAATCCAGCCTAATATCACTGACCTCTAGTTTTCTAAGCCCTAGAAAGACTGCTTCAGAACCTGTAGATTAGGGAGCCAAAATTTTCTTATATGTGACATATTTTTAGCACAGACAGAGTAGAATCTTATTTCTGAAGTACTTTCAAAAGCATCAAAAACACCAGATGTGAGCTGAGGCAGACAACCCAGGCCAGAGTGAGTACATGGTAGCAGGATGAGTGGGTAGGCTCTTGAACATATCTCTCACTAGTTATAAATCTACCTTCTAATTGATGACATCTGCTTCTGCTACAACATGGCAGCAGCAAAATCAAGCAATGCAAGAAGAGGCAAATATGAGGAGTATAGGGAAAAGGAAATCAGAGATTGTATCTGTTGATTTTTGTCTAAATATGGAAATTCTTATACAATAGACCATCAAATGTAATTTCCTATGTCTTAGAGGACAAGCTGTACATTTTTTAAAATAGTTCAAAAGGTTTACAAACTTGAGCTTGGGTGTGGAAGTGGGAGGAGGGGGTCAAAGGAGCTGTAGAGAAGAAGAATGGAGTACAGGATATTCCCCTCCCAAACCTTTTCAAAAAAATCCCTCCGTTCGAGATTTCAGTGTATCAGTACCAGATAGTCTCTTCACCTGACAGGACTGGGTCCACTGTGGATTGATGACAGAGAAGTCTTTATATGAAAAAAGTAAAGAAAAGGCACAATTTTGTACATGGACAACCAAGAGATCACTTACTAGCTCCACATGTGGGAGAAGACATTCAGTACCAGAGGTGCAGCACTTTCTTTATGCCATTGTGCATCATGTGCTGTGAAAAGGAGGAGCCAGTAATATCATAACAATGGTCTGCCCTTTGTTGTACATTTTCTTCTCTGCTTGAAACTCCAGATGTGCCTCGGTCTGCCCCATCACCTCACCCCTGCCTCACAGAGCAGTTCTCTATGCTTAGCTTCCCACTGAGGACCACAGCCCTGACTCTTTATTTACCAGGATTGAATATAGCTAGCATTGATTCACCTCTTTTGATACCTTATTTCTAAACATTTTTATCAAATTAATTCAGAAAGTTTCCCTTACTTACTCTGCACTTGAGAATCTGCCAGGTTCTGCCTTGTGGTTGCAAAATCTTGAAGAAACCACTGGGCAGTTTTAGGTCTCTGCTAGGTCAAAGAAGAAAGAAGAAAGATTTCCAAAGAACTAGGACAACCTTTCTCCCAGTACTTGAAGAGTTGTGCTTCTTTCTTGTCTGGTAATACTTGCTGAGTATGTAGTAACAGACTTGTACAGGCCGCTCTTGCCTAATGTGACTAGGACATTACAGTACTGAGAAAATCAGTGCAACTTTACAGTTATTAAGTGAAGTGTTGTCAGTGACAGGCGTATGGATTCCTTCAAAAAACAGTCTTGGGAGACTTGACTGTGTCACATGTATCTCAGTGCTCAGGTTTGGAAATGCATTTGTCTCAAACAACTTTTCTGGGTGAACCTGAAATCCCTAAAGGAGGTACAAACTGAAAGGCTCTTTTATGCAAAGTCAATTACAGTCCTTTCCAGAAGTGAGTGGTCGAAGCTGTCAGCTTGAATAATCAACACGAGTGATTTTCTGTTTCCTTCCAGAATTCAGGCTCATACAGCCTTGTACATCAGTGAGAAGGCTGAAACAAACAACAAAAAATCATATCTATGTATCTGTATAGGTGGAACATGATCTTAGCTGAACTAAACAGGGGATTCTAAGCATGAAATATTACCTGATTTTTCCACATATATCAGCTAGTTTAATGAAGAATAAAGCTTTCCCCGCAAATCCTGCTTCCTTATATCTATACATCATGATAGTTATAGAAAAATTCTCACCATCTAGTGGGTCTTTAAAACCAAAAGTTTTAAACAGGGACCAGTAGTCATTATAAACATTTTCTATTCATTATGGTAGCTGAAGCTGCCTGATTTGATTTTAAATTTTAGAAAAATTTAAGCTGTCTGAAAAGTCAGGAATCAGGGAAAGAGAAGATGATCAAGTATTTTTTTAAATGTTAATAAGTTAATTTTCTGTATTTATAGTAGGGAGGGATTGAGGAAGTACAGATATAGATAGATAGATAAAACACAAGCTCAGATGTCTTTCTCTATTTCTAGTTGCCCTCAGGAACAAGAATTTACCTGGATTTGAACAGACCATTTCTCTGCCCTCAGCAGCCTTGTGCTGATTTGCAGAAGGTGCATGATGTAGGGGGGAAAGAAATAGTTGGATTTCCCTGCCAAAAGGCTCTTCTCACCGACTGTAACTTCAAAGTTACAGCAAGCACTCTGAAGGCAGCTGGGATGTTTTCTCAGGACAGAAGGAAGTTCTGAGTAACACTGATGCACAGTGAGATTAGTATATTTGTATTTAACAGCAGTGGTGCAGCATCCCTGCAGGTAAGGACAAACGGATATCAAAGCAGGAATGCTGGAACGAGCGTAAGGGTCAATTTATGCACAAGGATTTGCACTGTAGACACTTACATCCCCTGGTGGTTTTTTTGGAGCACCTTCAAAGCACTCAGCAGTCTAAAGGAAAAAATTGAGCAAGGGCCTGATGATGCACATTTTATGCACCAAGTAGTCTCGATTCAGGGTGACAGAGGTGTCATCAGTTACTCTGGTAACAGCCTGCTCTGAATTCTTTGAATTTCTTTGTTGACTGAAACCACTTTCACTCTTAGTTTACAATGATATTGTAGGCAAGCAGGAATAGTAACAAACACTTAGCCCATCTCTTCCTCTGAAACCTTCCATGTTTTGTTCTTAAAGATCTCTGCAGAGAAAGTGCCCATACCTCCAAATTTCCATCTCAGTGAGAATAAACAGGATCACCCAATTTTATATCTGGAAGAGAAAATATTTATCATGAAAAATTATTGGCAACAACATTTTAGAATTATAACCTCATCCTGAAATGTAGAACAAAAGAAATTCATCTTTGGAATCAGCTCAGTTACACTTGATGGATGATAGGACTTGGAAAAAAAATCATGATCAAGAAAAGCAACAAAGCAAAAAGATGAAGCAATTTTACCTGAAAGCAAATGCAGCTCTCAAAAAGAAAATTTTCTTTTCACAATACTGTCTTTCAAACTAATTTTTAATAAAAATTTTTTGAGCTATTCATTGCAACACCCCCACACTATCTACAGATCAGCACCTCATCAGTGCAGTACAAGACAGTTGCATTTCACGGACACTTTGTGATTCCTGGAGGGAGGTAAAATGTTATTGAAAATGTTAATGCATATTGAATGTTGGAATATATTGAATTTCTGTTCACTAGAGAAAATGATCAGCTAGTGCGGAAAACATAAATACCTGCAGTTTAAGAGAGCACCCTGGATAGAAAAAAAGAGAAGAGGCCAGAAGCCAATCTAGGATATGGATTAGGATCTTCTTTTAAGGAAAAAATTGAGAAAAAGTCAGAAAGACTTTGGCATAGAACAGAGATACCTCCGTGCCATGCTATGAACCTAAAGGGCAAGGAAGAACATGTCAGACCAAGCTAAAATATCACAGAGATAGGACAATGTATAAAATAGTTAAGAGGGACAGAGAGGAGACTCGTGGAGCTCATTTTAGCTGTTTGCTTCTGATCCTCCAGCCACAGAGTAGAACAAATGGAAACATCCTCCAAAGAGGCATAAAAGAAAGGTAAAACTTGTGAGTGGAAGGTAAAGAGCAAACCAGGACACAAGGTAGGAAGTGGAAGAACTACTGAGTAGCTGAGGTGAGCTTGAAGGAGTCTGTGGAACTTTTTTATCTTGGTAATGATGGGAGAGCTGAGTGTGACATGCCTGAAGTGCTGATTCACAGGCACCACAACTGAAAAGTAGGAGCAATGGTCAGCAGGAAAGTTGCAGAAGATACAGCTTGATGTGCTGTGCCCAGCAGGAAGCATGGGGCCAGATTCTTTTAGCTGAGAGCAAAAGCACCCAAAAAATCCCTTGTTGATGAAAATGTCAGGGTCCTCAGTTCTTACTGAAATCTTCAAAGAAAAACTTCTGTGCAAGGAAAAAATTCTAGACATCAAATATAGAAGACAAATGGTTTCTTTTGATGTATTTACAAGATCAAGAGCAAACTTAAAAAACAGTATGTCTGTCATTACCTAGGAAATTAATAGTTCTGTATTTTAATTTATTATGAAGACAAGGAATGACGCATTCTGGCCACCGTGGTGTATTATATAATTTCCTTCTGAACAAAGATTCATCTGCCTTGTTTGTGTCCAACACCAGGAATGCCTTCAGCAAGGTGTTGCCAAGGGCCCCAAAACTATTCCATTCAGCTGACACTTCTGCCAGCAAACTGGGGTATTTCCTTCTCCATGATTCATTAATGTAAGCCTTTACACAAGCACTGCAAACATGAAATATAAATCACTTCTCATCAATGAACAGATCAAATAGCAACAAGGCACATGCTTGGAAAGATTTAATATGTACTGGTAAGAGAGGAAGTAATCAGGAAACAGATAGTTCCTCATCCTAATAAATGTGTCCCAACAAAAATGTATCTATTATATTCACTGTTCCATGAGAGCATTTTTAGAATATTTATTCTGAGCAGTTCAATATTTAGAAAAACATGCAATGCATTTGTTCATTTTTCTCCCAGGCTTTCGTTTAACAATGGGTGGCATGAAGGTTTTCCTGAGTTCAACATTTGCTTTCCAGATTTGCACGATCCAGATAGCTTGGAGCTGTGGTGTAATCGTAATGATTTCCCCCTATTCTCCATTAGGCAACTCCAGTGCTGTAGCAGTACTGTGCTACAGGGATTATCACCCTGAGAAGACTTCAGTGAAAGCCTAGTGGGTGTGGTGGTATGAAATGTGGAGAGACACAATGCTCCTCAGAATGAGAGCATCACCAAGGATTAAATGCTCCTGATTTGAAGTAAGAGAGTGGTAAGAAACTTAATAGGTGTCCTAGCACAGGAATCAGGACTGCGTGGGCATGCCAGGGAAATACATGATAAATTAATCACTTTTTAGTTCCTGAAGACCAGTGTTAATCCATGAAGCATGTTATCTTAAAAAAAAAAAAAAAAAAAAAACCAAAAAAAAACCATGGGGAAAAAAAAAGAACAACCAAATAAAAAAAATAAACAAAAACAAACAAACAAAAAACACACGAAAAATGAAAGCCAGGCTATCTCCTTATCAGACAGGTGAAGACTGATGTACCTTTACCAAAGAAAAAAAGTAACAAGAACATATATATCACAAACATACTAGGCCTTATACCCATTTACCGCGTTGATTCAAGTGTCATCAAACTCTGGTTACTAACAAGTAGCATGATTTAGTTACCTTCTTTTGGAGTATGTGCCTCCTGTCAAAGGCTTGTCCAAGACTGAGCTATGCCTGCTTCAAGTTCTTGGCTTCTCCTCAGTTTCTCCTTGATTTGAATCTTTGGTTTGATTTAGACTACTTTTCATCTGTGAGACATTTTGACAGGCCATTTAAGTAGCACTGCTACTTAAATACTCCATACAGAGGTAGCATCCTTAGAGCTCAGCTTACCTTTATTCTTTACCTAGTGAATTAATTTACCCTAACTTTCTTAGTCTTGGTGGAAGTTGTCTAGAAGTACTCTAGTCATTTGTACACTTTCTAAAACTGACAAACAAACATCACTAAGGGACAACTGATCTCTTTTGCACACGGTTGCTTAGGTTCAGTGGGATCCTTGTCTATTGCCCATAGAGGAATCCTCGGTGGCTGTGCTGGACTCACACTGAGGCTACTTCTGTGTCTGCAGCTACTTGAAATACATTTCCACCTTCAACATAATTTTGATCCACCCTCCTGCATCGCAGCTGGTACATGAAGCTGCTTATTAAAGTCTTATTAAAACATCCAGTCTGCTGATGAAACAAAACAGAAAACGTCATCTGATATTTGCTTTAAATAGGGTAAGGGTCACAAGAGATAGGATAAAATATAATCATCAACTTATAGCAGCATTCTCATGCCCAGCCTACTATTTCCAAGTGCATTGCAAAAGACTAGGATTTTCACAACCAGGTCAAAGATGACTAAAATCAATTACAAAGGTTAATGCCTATGACAGCTCTTACTGGTAGTGAATCTCAATTCATAATATTTTCTCTGCTACTACAGTAACAATATGTAATTATAAATTAAATTCTATTACCATTGTAATTATTATTTTTAGATTTCTTACCAAATACAACAATGCTAAACTCAGAAAGGAAGACTTTTTTGTTAACAAAATACAGCAACTATTCCTGGCTCTTCATCCCTTTTCTTGCAATAAAACCTTGCCTTATTTTAACAGCATTTTGCAAAGTAGCCCTGACATCTAATTATCATAATTATTATGTTTTAGTAGGGACCTTAGGGACCTCCTCCTTGATGTCAGCCGTTCAGAGACATCCGTCCACCCTTTGACTCATGTTGATGTAGTTGGTGAAGAAATTTGCCTTCGGTGCAAGTCTGTGAGGATTTGCTAGCTAATAGGTCAAAACAAAAGCAGGAGGAACTTAAGATAGATGGAACTATTTTTCATAAGCACAATTAACTTCTGGGTTGTACCTTGTTTGTTGCCTCATAGGAGAGAAAGTTTTGCCTGGTCAGTATTTGGGCAACAATCTCTACTCCAGAGGGATACCAAAGGAGGCGATAGCTGTTCTGATTACAGAGCTTCGTGTGACAGGCAAAATAAAATGTTTAATGCTTCTAGTACAAACTGGGGTTACTTACTTGCATGATAGCTTGATAAGGAGATCATACAGTTCATATCTGCATCTCCACAGAACTTAATTTTTTGCTTTGGTACTGATGGCTCAATGGTTCCAAACTATTTCACGAGTGCCACTATAGACAGTGCACACCTATAGCAGCTCCACACACTCCATGAAGCAACAGAAGTGCTTGGAGATAGTTGCCCTCTGCTGTCCCATCAGGAGTGGTGGGACACTGTCCCAAGCTGAGGCTCCTCAGCCACACAGGCAGAGTCAAGCCTCTGCATTGCTCTCAGCACAGCCAGGAGTGCCAAGTTAGGTTTGTGGTCACAGCAAAGAATGCTTTAGACTGTTTCTTGCATAAGATTACCATAGCCCACAATCTTTAAACTAATCCATATGAACAGAGTGGAGCTCCCAGGGTGTGTCTCTGGCAATTTATTAAAGGCTCAGCAAAAGGTGTGGCCCAATTTTCTATGAAGGTCAAAGAAATCGATCACTGAAGAAGAACCTCTAGAAGTAGAAGATACAAATTGACAAGAAAATATTACATCAGTCTAAATTGATATCCTCCAAAATAAGCAGTAAAATGGTTTTTACATTTAAAAAGGCTACTATTATAATATCTTCATTATCTGTTACTTGAGAGTATTTTGTTCATATACATTAAAAGTATACATAGCTATAAAAGAGTATTGAGGAGGCAGACCTGGCCTGTTAACAGCAGAGGAAGCAGGCTGCCACCTTTTGCTCTTTCTTTGCTTCAGTGCCATGCTGGCCGTTCAGCAGACAAGGTTGTAACAGTAGTTCTACACACAGGATGTCTAAAAGGATATCTCCTTCTGGATGGATTATAGCTCTTTGAAGAAGCAAGTAAACTAATAACATTATAGTGAGTGTTCAATCATTCCTTTCCTGAGACAAAAACAACTTTTTGCCTTTTTTTTATAAAAAAAGAACATGGCGAATCTCCTTCAGAAACAATTCTACATTTCCTTGTATTTAACTTTTTTTTAACTGCTAGTGATATTTTTTCTTGTCAAAAGGGAGACAGTCTACACTCCTCCCTCTCAGAATGTTCCCTCAGGAACGCTTTGTACTTTCCCTAAACTGTTCACTACGTTCACTGGAGCCCAGCTGCAAAACTGGCTCAACTTTACATCTGGATTTCCAATCAGTCACGAATCAATGGCTGCTTTCCCAGACAGAGGGTAATTAAATGAAACCTGTAAAACTCATCACCAAAACCTCTGGAAACATCAGTTCACCCGAACAAAACTATGTTCTCAGTGTTTCTCAGCCTAAACTTTTAGGATTAAGGTGAGATTTTATAAACATCTAGGTAGAAATCACTCCAGGATTCATCTGCCGATTCTTTCCCTCTCCTCTCTAATTCACTAGGATTATGTTCTATTTTTTAAATTTTGCTTTGTGTTGGTCTAACTTCCATGTGATCCACAAGATGAAGTGACTTTGGAAGAGATTTTAGATATCAGGCAACACAGCAAGGACAGCTGTTAGCCTCCATCGCTCTCAGACCAGGAAAGCTCAGGATCTGCTGCTTTGCATCAGCTGTCTCACTGGAAATTACAAAGTGCTTTTTTTTCCTACATGCTTTTTAACAGGATCAGCACAAAAATGAATAGTGTAATAAACACAACCCTGTAATGTGGACAAAATAATAGTTTTTCAGAATTACATTTTCATATTATGCTGACCTGTTCTCAAAAAACACTGGAAGAACTATTTTGCACACTTCTTGTATATTCTTCTCTATGGTAGGCATGCACTTGCCTGATGTTTTGAATTTCTTACAGAATCCACTATACTGCAGACAATCAGATGTATTAATGGATTTCTCCTGATCTGCAGGATCGCATTCAAGTGACATTCTTCTAAATACATTGTAGAGAAGAGAAGAAACTTTTTCTTCTCTAAAAATAGAGGGTGGCATCTGCATAATGCCATGTTCCTGTTCTGTCCATTAAACCATCTCTGGGGAACTACTGTTAAGGTTTCAAAATCCTAAGTAATCTCAAAAACCCTGTCGATCAATCAGCAGTAAAGCAAAATAATTCACCAATCATTTCCAAGACAAGACTTTCTTCTTGTCTTTATACCCTGCGGCCCTGGATGACAGTCTTTTTTTGCATCAGGGCTGTCCTCCTTGCAGGCCTACACCTACAACTTCTGTTTAGATGCAGGGGCTTAGACACACAAGCTGCATCTTCTTGAGCACTATCAGCTTTGTTGCAAGAGGCAATAAGAACCTTTCGCAAGTTCTGTCAAAAAAATACTTTTTCCCAGGGTTTGCAATAGCGGTTTTCTTAAACTCTTAATTTTCTCAAGCCAAAAAGTAGATAATTTCTGATCTAACTTGCACAACATATAGTATCTGTCACTCCTCCTGTAACTTCAACATCAAGCCCATAAGTTCTGCTGTAACTGGAGTAGTGGTACTAGTGAATTAAGAACTCTATAAAAACTTACCTTCTGTTATTGCACTGTAACCAGCTTTCTGGGAATGTCACTGTAACTAATATTCCCAAAACCACTTCCCCACCTATAAAAGAGTGACCGTGATGAAAATTTAATATGTCACTAAGGACTGAAAGAAGAACTACTCAAAACAACAGCTAAGTATTACTACAGAGTGATATAGATTACTTGCAGAAAGATATCAGGACTTCCAAATATGTAGCATGGCTAGAATTTTTTCTTGCAGACTGAGAGTTGTAAAAAATGAGGACAGTTTTAGTGGGATTGATTGCAATAAGTCTCACAAAGGCAGTATAGGGATTGGGTTAAATTTTTTTGTACTTAAAATGTACCATAAAGTATAAAATATGCATAGGTTAAACACTAGAGTAGCATGAAACATCTCCATCTATAATGTTCCTGAGATCATTAAGGTCCTAAATGTGGCCTAAAATGGGTATAATACTAATTTACTTATTACAGAGTTGTCAAATCTCAAACCAATCAACTAGATCTGGTTTGACAAACTGGTTAATCTGGACCAGCTCTTCCTGCTCTCTTGCCTAAAACTCCCACAGTTATACAAGGGGACTGCTCCGTAGTGCCAAACAAACTGGTCTGGCAGAACCAGCCAGCCTTTGCCACCAGCCTTCCACCACAAGGACCCATGGTCCCTCCCATCATAGGGTCACATCTGGGAGTGGACTGAACTCATTGCTCTGAAAATGGCAGCTGGCTCATTTCCTAGGATTTTCCCAGAGGCAGTCAAAATGCCAGCCAAAACAAGATGTTTTAAGAGTTGTATTGCATAAAGTCTGTAGGACGTTGCAACAACAGGAGGAGATGAGGTGAATGACTGTGTGCTTGTGCAGCCTGCTGTATGAAGATCAGGTGCTAGAAACTTAGTCTATAATTTATTTTATTATTGTGGTTTGCATTGCATTTGTTTTTAATTAAAAGACAGTGCACCCATTAGGAGTAACAAGAAACAATTTCAACACTTAGTCCAGAAATGGTACAAATTATACCACTAACATGCAAACAAATACCAGAAAAATTGTGGGTCTTTGAATGCTGAGAGGAGACAAAGGAGTCTAAGCACATAAAAATAGGGTGGATGTAACCACTTAAAGCGTGTCCTAACCATTCAAGCAGCTAAAAATAAAAGATATTTGTATTAACATTTTTAGTTTAAATGGTATTTGTCTGCCTCAATATAAATTTTCCACTGATGTGGGAGAAATATGCAGAAAATGAATAGTTTCAGGCTTTGTTGTTTTGAGGAATCATTTAAGACCATAATGTTGTGTGATGACATCTCGCCATGTAGGCAGCACTGGAATATATATTTAGAGTCAGCTTTTGTGCCCATCCAGTCCTTCTCAGCTTTTCTATTCATTCACAAAGCATCTTTCATGCTCCTATGGAAAACTGTATTCTGTAGGCTGGTGACATTATGGCTGGACTCCATTTCCAATCCATCATCATCACCCCATTTTTCTATCTCACATAGTCAGAGGCCTGGGGTGTTGCAGCACATTTAGTAAAATCAGTAAAATGCTGAACAAAAGGAAGAAGTGTTCAATAACTCATTACTAGTCTGAACAGCTGCTTGGGTTTCTGAAGAAAAGAAATTTCTAAAAGAGTTGAATTTTCACATACGTTTATTTATATGTCATACTAAATAGGCTTGTCCCTGTGTTATGGGATAGAAGAAGAGGATGAAAAAAGAGGTGCTATGAGGAAGTATTATGTCTTTCCTAAGAGGGTACCATTCAGAGTTCCTGACTTTGAAGTCTTTTGAAATGCTGAGATCCCCAGATGCATATTCTTCCTTCATAGATTACATTCCCCTTGGAGCAATGAGCAGACAGCAGCTGTCCTCTTTCCATCAGCAAATACTGTACCAGGTTTGCTAGATGGAGAATTTTGCTCTCTTACACAGGATACACTTTCACTGCTGTGAAAGGATCAACCATACTGACGTAGATACTCCCATTCAGGGCAGTAAAGGGCAAGGAACTGAAGATTACAGCTTTGTTCACACCACTGTAAGAGTAGCTGGTTTCAATCCCTTGTGGTCTCATCAGTAAAAATTATGCTGCTTCTGCCTTGCCTACTTATCCTATAATCCACCAAGCAGATGTGCTAAGCAATTCAGAGAAAACTACTTCACAAAATACAAAAGTTAGGCCACACAACAGTCCTTGATGAATACAGTATTTATAGTCTTTAGTGTTTCCAGAACATTCATTTGTCACACTAGGTGCCTTAATACATGTGTTTGGAACAAGGACATACCCACATCTATCTTCCTCCTGTCTTCCCATGTTGGTTTGGCATAATCCCTGTAAATGCTGGGCAAAACCACATGTCTATCATTCTCAGGGCACCCTAGAGAAGATTTCCCCAAAAGGGAGACAGCTGCATCTGTTGTGGAAATGTGGAATCAGCTCAGAGGGAGTAGGTGTTAGGAGAGCTTTCTCAGCCAAAACCTTTCACAAGGCTCCTGGTGAGGCAGGGAGGCTTTGCACGTCTTCCAGCACAGCCAGTATCACGCCACACTGTGCTGACTCAGGGCTGAAGCTCATCTCCAGCAGCCTCTCACCTGGCTGATGCAATCACACTATGCTTTCAAATCACTTCAACCACTTGCCTTTCACCTGGGAGGTGCATGCAACATGGAGCATGCACTATGAGGGCCTTAGGTAATTTTATTTCAGATTGTGAAATGCTGGCTATTGGGCAATGATAAATCCACTTTAAGCCTCATTATCTCACTGCTTTAAGTAGTGAAAGCATGTCTGCAAGCATATCTGAATTACACTTTGAAAATGAGGACTGTTTTGAATAGACCTAACGTATATGCCTGGAAAATCACCTCCCCAAGTATCTTCTCTGCTGACCTGTTTTTAAGTGTGGTTATAGTCTCATTTCATAGGCCTATCAATCTACATTTATACGAAGCAAATTTTAAAGAGGTTTTGAAAGCAGTAACTTTAACATAATGTTGTTGTCATAAATGTGGTCACAATGCAAGATTAAGTCTTTAGTTACCATCTTCTCAAAAGATCATGTAACTCTTTCGGAAAAACAAATAGATCCAGTAGAGAATAAAAAAGTAAAAAGTGACATACAAACTTATCAGTGTCATCAAAATGCCTTGAGAAGTGACATTCCCTCTCCCTTTTGGTCTCCCTGATCTCTTATCTCTCCTATCTCTCCCTGCTTGTTTTTGCTGCTAATGGAGAAGATGAGTCAAAGAATACAGACAGGCCTTGAGGGTTTGGGGTTTTTTTTAAGAACACTTTAAAACATTAAAAACTGCAATGTTCCTGATGGCTGTATTCAACTATTTTGTGAGACAGCCCTTTCGGTCCTTTCCTTCTGAGTGCTTGACTCCAGACAATTTGTTCTAATATCACTCCTGTGGCACTACACTTATTCTAGGTGTTGTTTCAACATGTCCTTTACATTCCCCTTCTAAATTAGGGATGATTCACAATTCAAAATGCTTCCCTTTCAGCTTCACCAAAGTAGCACAAGATGCAAGTAGTGGGATTTGCCTTAGACATTTATTTTGAGGACACAAAGCCAGAGGGCATAGAGTGAGTCTGCAGTAAAAAAGTCTACTTCTTAACCAAATGAACAATTTAATCCAAGATAGAGTTTGCAATCTCAGTTCTTCTCTACAGAGATGACTGAAATGAATAGGACACCTTTATGAATGACATTGCTGGAGTTATAGCCACTACAGTGCCACGGTACAAGCTACTTTGTAAACACATATTGCATAGAATGAGTCCAGAACAGGCTATAGAAAACCACATTATTATTGCAAACTTACTGTTGTTCCATTGCATATAGCTTTAATTCCACAGTTATAGGAGCCACAATGCCTATGAAAGATATTCCCTAGATCTGCAGGTCAGATAGCTGTTCAGATGTTCTACTGTGAGTCCATCCTAAAGCTAAGTTTAACCCCACCCCAAAGGGGGAAAAGGTTGGACAAAAGATCTGCCAGAGGAGGATAGCAGGAAGCTTACTAATGGGGAAGAAAAAATGAAGAGAGGAAACTTCAATCAGAGCGGGAGCGCTAGCCTGGCATCAGCAGGCATCAGTTCCTTATTCTGGCAAGGGATTTGGCCATTGGCCCACATTCATGGGGCCTTTGTAAATGCCAGAGTTAAATTAGTCAACCTAAAAATACCTTTATAAAAAGGAAAATTTTAGCATCATGTTCTGATATTAAATGTCCCTGCAGCAGGGACAGTGGCACCAATGAACTGGTGACCCATGTATCAGTCACCTCCCCTGTTACCTCACCAGCTCACTGTGCACTTAGGCTGGAAATTCTGTGTCCAGCAATGCCATGCTGCCCTGCCAAAGCCCCATGGGCCTGCCAGCAGATTTTCAGGGACTTATAACTAATGAAATCAAGTCCAGTTTTCACTGGCATAGTATAAAATATTCCCCTTCAGTGGAGCTCATGTCTGGCTCAATCCATGCTTTTTGATTTTTTGGTGCCAGATATGCTAAAAAAAATCCTGTGAGTGAACTTAACATTGGGAAGTTATTTTCTCATTCCTCACGTTAAAATCAGCCAACAAGGAAGAAATACTTTCAATAGTAATTCTTTCATTTGTTTATTTGAAAGTCCAAATTCTAGGGACTTGCAAATAAAAAGATGAATGGTTTTGAGAAGTATTAATTATTCCCCTCATCAGAACAGGAGCACGGAATGGAAATGTGTAAGCAATCCCAGGAGTTACTGGTGCTCCAGTTACACTTTTATGATAAAGCCAGTCAGATTTGTGTGCATGCGTGTAAAATGAAACTGCAAGTTTGCATTTTCCTTTTAGACAGATTTGTCAGCTACCAGTAATGGATATTATTGCCAAAGAAAAAGTGATTATAGAAGAAATAAATATACTTTGCTAGTAGATTTCTTTCTTATCCACAGTGAGCACTCTACATACACACCCTGTTTCCCTCTTCCCAAAAATCTTGAGGAAAAAGAAATGATGCTACTTTGTCCACAAGAACATGCATGCTACATGCATGAGATGTTAATTGACCTTCCTACTGAAAGACAGCTGATCCTCCAAGCTGTCAGTTCATACATTAGTTCTAACACTCCTTCCAAATACATCCATAGTACGTGTGCAAACTACTCATCTGCCAGGCTGTTTTGGAAATCAGTATCTCAGATAGTATGCCAATGCCTCAGAGCTATGTCTCCAGCTCATATGGATATGAATAAAAGGGCTGAGAAATAGAATGTTTGATTTAAAATTAAACTACTGAAATAAAAGATTGAGAAAGGAAAGCATTTGTATCAGTGGAGGTAAAAATCTACAGTTTTGTCACCTAAAATGAATTGCCATCAGCAGTTAATTTATATTACATTGATCCATTTTCATTCAGGAAAAAAATACTTTTTTTAGTTAGAAAATAGTTAATCTTTATTTCATCTAATTATATCATTCCAGTTTTTAATTTCAAAACGACATTTTGCCATAGGATTGAGGTAATTTTGTAATAGGGGTCTGGTGTATGACACCCTTCATGTTCAGCAGATATCTCACTTGCACAGATGGTACAGCCTGTACTTCTGCTTAGCTGGTCAGTGAATAAAGGTTAACTTTAGGGTGAGCTGGACCACCAGGCTTCATTGGCTGGGCCGACTTCAGGCTCATTTCAGCTGCCTAAAACAGACATCCAGTGCCACCAAAGATGTCTTGGGTATCTGCCTGGTCTTCAGCTGCCTCCAGTGATTCTCAGGACCTCAGCAGGTTGCATATAGTGCCTCCCCAAACCATGACAAGCACCTGTGTAGGGGCACTGGATTGAAGGAGGCCCCTAAAGCGCATGTGGACACCCAAGGGAGACCCCCAGATTTGATGTCCTAGGTGGAAACTGAACCCCTTTGTTTCTTTTTGTTCAAAAGATTAAAACCAGCATCCAAACCCCTGATGGATTCACTGAAAACAAATTATTTTCTAAGAAAAATTTTCAAATTTTCGGTTTATCCAAAAAAGGAAAAGAAACAAGTTCTTCCCTTCCATCTCTATCACTATATCCCGTTTAGTTGGATTCTGCCAGAGAAGCTAAAAGCAACAGTCAGACTTTAAAATTACACATGGGATCATGACTGTAGTTTGGTCTTAGAGCTATTCCACAGCATTTCTAGCTCACGTGAATTTGTTAAAATTGCATGGCCTATTTTTACAACTGTTCACCTTTCTCCATTCTTGTCCTTTGCCTTTGCTTCTAGTGTGCACCAGTTTTGATTCCATCCTTCCTTCTTCTTCAGTCTTAATACTCTGCTTTTTTAATAAAGGACTTTTCTGTTGGTGAAATTCATTGTATACTTTTCTCTGTAACATACTTCATAAAATGACAACCTGTTGAAGAGCACAAGGTACTTGTGCCTGGATATCATATTTATCCTCAATTTCCTCAGAGAAATTGAAGAAAAAAGACCAGAAAGTCTCTGCTTTCTGTGCTAGAAGAGACTACCTTTGCAGGAGCCAAACACAACCTACACATGGGACAGTTACTCAGTCCATACTTCAAACACAGTATTTTTCACTGAGCTGATTCAGGCTGGGGTAGAGTTAACTTTCTTCACAGTGGTTGGTATGGGGCTGTGTTATGGATTTGTACTGAACACAGGGTTGATAATGCAGAGATATTTTTGTTATTGTTGAGCAGTGTTTGCACAGAGCCAAGGTCTTTTCTGCTTTTTGTACTGCCACACTGGCAAGGGGGCTGGGGGTGCCTGGGAGTCTGGGAGGAGTCACAGCCAGGACAGGTGGTCCTGACTGACCATAGGGATATTCCACACCATGTGAGATCATGCTCAGTATATAAATCTGGGGGGAAGAAAAAGGAAGGGGGAGGGGGACATTTGGAGTGATGCCATTTGCCTTCCCAAGTAATCATTACATGTGATGGGGCCCTGCTCTCCTGGAGATGGTCAAACACCTCCCTGCCCATGGGAAGCAGTGAATTAATTCTTTGCTTTTCTTTACTTGTGTGTGCAGATTTAGCTTTGCTTATTAAACTGTCTTTATCTCAACCCACAAGTTTTCTACCTTTAACCCTTCCAATTCTCTCCCCAATCCCACCGGTGGGGAAGTGAGCAAGCAGCTGTGCAGGGCTTGGTTGCCATCTGGGGTGAAACCATGACATTCACTAGTTGATGTTTTGGTATGTGAAACAGAGAAAAAGCATTTGCTTTTCTCTGAAATTTCCCAAAATTTTTATTCGGCCTTGTAAAAATCAAGTTAGGAAAACACAAGATGATCTAATCAATGTCCCAGGCAAAGTTTCCTTGAAGAATACCTGAATGCTCCGAGAGTACAAAACAGTACGAAGCCCCAATTCAGTATTCTTCCTTAAAATTTACCAAAACTTTAGAATGCATTTTAAATGCATTTGAATGATCAATTTTCACTTGCTGAAAATTGCCGTCTTGCCTCAAAACTATCACAAAGTAGATATTTAACTTTTTAAGGTACTGCCTATGCTATCATCCATTCCCCTGCCGTAATAAGAACACCATTTTTGTTTTCTACCTCAATATCCAGTACTATAGCAAGGAATGTTTTTAAACACCCCAAACCCCACAGAATTCAGTTTACAATAAAATCCATTTAAATCTGTCATTGATTTTAACAGGCACAGAACAGTTTTCAGCCTGTTTTGAGAGTGAGACGTGTCTGATCAGCCGTCCTCACTTTCATGATCAGAGAGTTAAGAGGCAGTTGCAGATGGTTAACTACACAGAAACATGCTCCTTATCAAGGCAGAGTTTCTTCTTACATAAGAGTTAACCAAAAGATTAAATTGAAAGATATAGCAGAATAGGCCAGGCAGTACACTGGAAGACAACAGCAGCTTGGAAAGAGATTTCCATTTTCTGGTTGGAGAACAAATAATAATAAAAATAAAGGCTTTTGATAATTAGTTGTGTAATTGCAAGCGGTTTTTCTCTTTGTTTTGGTTTCTTTAGGAAAAAGTAGTTTTGTCAAAAAAACGTAGATAATTCAGAGCACAGCTCCCAAGAACGAAGGGTTGCTTTGCTGGAGGGAGAGGGAAATGCCGGCCTCCCCAGCACTCTGGTTACAAGAGGCAGAGCAGATCTCCAAGATCCCTGGGGCCTGGGGGCTCCTGTCTTTGGAGACAGGAGTCAGCACATGGGCGTTGGTCCAGTGTAGTTGCCTAGAGCTGGTCCTGAGTGTGCCAAGGGTCCAGCCACCTCCATCCAGCAGGACTCAGGGCTTCTCCCTCTTCTACCCCATATCTGCCAGCCCACAGCAGTACTGCAGGGAGCCAGGGCACCTGGGCCAGTGTCAGACCCATGGTGCACTCCCAGTACTGACTGTCTGCCAGCTGTGGCCGGGAACACCACAGGCACGCACTGGCACAGAGAAGCCATCACTGTCTGGAAGTCAACTAAAATACAAAGCATGTTTTCTGGGGCTGCTGAAGCAAGAGGGAGGTTTCAGCTGTCCCCGTGGCTGTCACTTGAGCTTGTGCATGGCAGCTCTTGCTCCGGGCTCTGGAAACCACCCAGTGTCAGGTGGAGGGCTCTGGACCCTCCTGCTGTTTGTTTCCAGGCCAGCCCACCATCAAAACAGGAAACTGAAAGCACCTAAGCAGGATTTTGAATGGTCTGTCTGCATGTAGTCCCTCTGTGCTGGCACCAGCCCAGATCTAGCTGCTTTCTCATGGGCTCCTTAAGGGCCAAGGGCCAAACTCTGGCATCCATATTCAGCATCCAGTGGTTGTACTCAGCACTGCTAGTCTGGGTGCAGCCATCTCCACCCACAGGGTCAGCGATTCCTCCTGTGCCCAGGCACAGCCATGTCCCAAAGCACCACGTTACTACCAGGAACAGTCAGTGCCCTATTCAGCACTCACGTAAGCTTTGTGCCTTTACCTTCCCAGCCAAGCAATGCCTGCATGGTATTGCAGCAGCGGTGACGTAGCAGAAATGGTGTCTCCTATTTAGCAGGTTACCACAGGTTTCCACAGAACACCATATATTTCTGTCATGTGTGGACTTCAGCACCAATATGTGTACCACAGGTCAAACTGCTTCCCAGCAATCCCTCAAGAACAAGCTTGTTCCCATGCAGCATCTCCATAGCATCTCCTAAATGTGGCACACTGGCAATAAAGAACGTGCTCTCCTCTTGCTTCCTTGGATGCCATGGCCACAAACACATAACTAGGCACTTATCATTTTATTTACTGATATTTATATAGAATTTAATTTGAACAACAGCAGCATGAGGTTAAAAAATCTGAGCAAACGAAAAAATATTTGGTCACTTACATGGCCAGCAGAAAAAGGAGCTAATCTCATATAGCCTTTTTCAAGGATAACTTTCAGTTTGAATGAGTTCAACAAAAGTGCAACTCCAGAGAGACAAAATGTTCCTTTCTAGACAGTAATTGTTTTTATAAAAATAAAGGCTGAGGTTCTGGCATTACCATAAATTCTGAGAAAAAAAAAAGACTGGATAAACCTGAGTGGCTTTACTTTGGTTGCAATAGCAAGGAATACTTCACAAACTTGCTTCTAGAAAGCAAGTGGAGAATTAACACTATCTATATTGCTTGGAGGCAGAGATTTGGTTAAAATTGCAGTCTCATTCAAGTTTTATCTGCCTGCACTGAGAAATGTGATATTAACGAAAAAATCTGAGGGATTAATTTCTGAGACTTAGAAGTATTTTTGTGAAGAAGGTAAACTTCATTTCCATATAATCAAATTCCTCATTTTCTAACTTCCACTGGCCAACTAAAAATGAAGAGTTGATTGAATTCAAAATATCAAACTAATTATACACAAGAGGAATGAGTGTCATGGAAAAACAGAGAGAGCATTACATTTTTTTCTCATAAAAAATGACACCAGAAACACCTGCTCCTGGGTGTAGCTATTTTGAAAAGTCAAAAAAGTAACAAAGAATGATTACTGGATAAGCTGAGCCATAAGATTAGAAATTACTTCTAGTCTTACAGCCCCGGTTTACAGAATCACAGAATCAGAGAATATACTGATTTGGAAGGGACCCGCAGGGATCATCAAGTCCAACTCCTGGTCCTGCACAGGTCCATCCCCAAGAGTCACACCATGTGCCCTAGAGAATTGCCCAACTGTTTCTTGAACTCTGTCAGGCCTGGTGCTGTGACCACTTCCCTGGGGAGCCTGTTCCAGTGCTCAACCACCCTCTGGGTAAAGAACCTTCTTCTAATATCCAACCTAGATCTCCCTTGACACAACTTCAGGCCATTCCCTTGGGTCCTGTCACTGGTCACCACAGAGAAGACATCAGTGCCTGCTCCTCCTCTTCCCCTCACAAGGAAGTTGTAACTGCAATGAGGTCTCCTGTCAGTCTCCTCTTCTCCAGGCTGAACAGACCAAGTGACCTCAGCTGCTCTTCATACAGCTTCCCCTCAAGGCCCTTCACCATCTTTGCAGCCCTCCTCTGGATGCTTTCTAATAACTTAATATCTTATATTACTGTGCCCAGAACTGCACACAGTATTCAAGGTGAGGCCACCCCAGTGCAGAGCAGAGTGGGACAATCCCCTCCCTTGATCGGCTGGGGATGCTTTGCCTGATGCCCCCCAGGACACAGTTGGCCCTCCTGGCTGCCAGGGCACTGCTGATTGGTATTCAACTTGCTGTTGACCAGGACTCCCAGGTCCCTTTCTGTGGCACTGCTTTCCAGGCACAGGCCAGCTGTGGGGAAAGGTTATAAATACACGATAGCAGCTCTTCTTTTCTCCTGAGTTGACATCATTAGTTCTGACTCCTTTTTATATTAGGAATGAGATGACAAAAAATCATCACTACATTTGGTACTGATTTAGAAAATCAGCAATAACCTGAAGGCTTCAGGTATGGACAGCAAATATGAGAATCTTCCTTTGCAGCTCACAGTCAAATGGCACTAGATGGGAAGGTGATACAGACAGTTTTACCTGTTCTCTATAGACAGAGGATCCACAGCTGGGGGTGTATCATTTTTCCACAGCACCTTTAGGATAAAATTTGTCTTTGTTGTGGAAGGAAATATGTTAAGAAATATGTCACTTTTAGACTGGAAGAAATCTCTCCTGCCCAATTTTTGTGGAATTTGTGAAGGAAGATGAAAGTTATTAGGAACAAGAAAAGCATTCAGCAAGGCAAAAATTGGAGTTTGAAGAAACCTTCTGAAAGTTTTACACGTGACACACCTACATTGTAAATGACATTTTTCCTTCACAGAGGAATACACAATTCAGTAATTCAGCCCCCTCCACCATAAAGCATTAGAAGCCAGCACTGCTTGTCCATTCATCTAAAAGTGCACATTCTCAGAAAGCGGGAATTGCGTAGTTCCTGGTGGGCTGTTTGGATGATAATAGTGAGCTGTTTCCTTCTGAGCCTGCTTAATGGCAACTAATACAGCTCTGAGGATGGTGATAATAATTTGTTTATACTGCTCTCCAATAGAATAAGAACCTTTAACAGTATTTACCAGAGAGCAATAGCTGTGATGTGCAGGTTACCAGGGAACAGCTGCACCTCTTGTACAGAGCTTGACTACAAAATGCCATTAAGTTTTATCTTGCCTAAAGAAACACTGGGCAAACTGTACATGATAAGCTCTCATGACATACCACTTTCATGACAATTATTACTAACTGCCAAACCTCCACCCCACTTTGGGTAAAATGTTCTATGGAGAAAATAGTGAGAAGTTGTTGCTTCTGAGTTTGGCCCCTGCCTAGCCAATACAACTGAAGACATTTCTTATACACCATTCTATCTGCTTTCCAGAATAACAACAAATCAAATCTGGGTGTGTTCAAATGGAGTCACCACTTTGGACTTTTCAAGACCCAGCTAAAATAAAGCTATGGCTGACTTGACGCTGGTAGTGTGGTACCACTTGGCAGTGGTACTCCTGCTTCAAGGAGGAGGTTGGACTAAATGACCTCCAGAAGGGCATCCATTGCTTGTATTAAACTATGAGATGGGTATAAGAGCCTTAGATATTTAGAACATGATAGTTTTGCATTTGAGTTGCAATTGTTTTGCAATTGAACCAAGGTTGTTGCACTTAACAAAGTTGGTGCTACTCCATCAGTGCTCAGGACTTCTGATGACAGATACTGTTGCACATCATACTACTGTAGCTTGCCTGTGCATTCCATGGATTGCAGAGGTCTTTTGATTTCAAAATAGGAAAATGAAACATCAACAACTCAATATGGTTCCTCCCATTCAAGAGGGATGTAAT
This sequence comes from Manacus candei, assembly GCF_025592945.1. NCBI lineage: Eukaryota > Metazoa > Chordata > Aves > Passeriformes > Pipridae > Manacus > Manacus candei. The sequence goes on along the minus strand of NW_026138056.1, from coordinate 29,833,824 downwards.
TAACTTCAGTCACTGGCCTGACCTGAAAACAGAGTACCATGGCATCACAGAGCTGCTGGCAGTGGGTTAAGACTGGAGGAGGAACCTCTAATACCTTGTAAACAGCACAAAGCCTTCAGAAGAGAGCAAAATAAGTTCCAAGTTCAGGTCAAGTAGCCCCCTTTATTCCATTGGGTGAAAATATTTTAAAGTCCATAAGAATATCTCTGTTGTGTTTTGATTATTGAGGGATTGTTTCCTCTGAAGTGTTAACAATGGCAACAGCCTGATCAAGATCAAAAGGGAAAAATGGTAAAGTCAAGACCCTTTTCATATTGGGCACTTTCAGGGTAATTTCGGTTTGGACCTTGTTCCCTGAGGGTGTTGTGTCAGCAGCACCTGGAGGTGGTGCTGAGCGACAGAAACTTCCAGGAAAGCTGAAGGACAAAGTTGTAGATACACAATTTCCTTGGTTTTTAGGATCTAATCCTGAGGACAAAAAAGCAGACAGTATCTGTTTCTGCACATGCCATATTAATATTTCAGTGAGCGTGGGGACGAAGAGTATCATTTAAGGTGGGGCAAATTAAGGTGTGTGGGGGTTGTATATTTTTAAATAAAACTAGTGGGAGGATGTGATTAGTATAGTTTTTTAAACACATTACTAAGTTGTGCCCCTTCTTCTGCTCTCAACTACTTCTATGACTCCATTTATTTTTAGTCTGTTGAGTACTTCAATAAATGTCTGTGAGGTAAAGAATTATTATCATTATATCTTTCAGATAAGAAAGAAATGCACAGAGGCTAAAATCAGATGTTAAAAGACACATAAGCATGTCGTTTTGAGTATCTATGTGTAAGTAATTTATTTGCTGAAAGCAATACAGAAGATTAGTGTCAGTGTCTTCTAGTCTTGCTGGCTAATCACTTATACAGTGTTCTTCTCTGTTATTTATTGCTCAACAAAAGGACATAATTAGGTGCCCCTCAATAGTTAAAAGCATTTGCTCATTTCTCTGTGTACTGAGTTGTTCTATTTATAACCTTTTCTCTTTTTTTTTTTTTGGTGCAATTTACTTGCAATAGAACTATGCTAGCAATGCATTGAGAAATCAATATCTAACTTGACTTGGCTCTTTTTCAGTGCATGAGTCTGCTCTAAAAGACAAAGGGAAATCTGTGCAAAAACTTTAGACTATCATTCCCCAAGGCAAAAGCCAAGAGTGCTCCAGACTGTAACTCTGAAGAATTTAGGGCACAGGCTACATATTTCTCAAATTGCACAGAATTTAAGTGACCTATCATTTAGATTCTCTTTATACCAGTTTACATCACCTGTTTCCAGCAGCCTCAATCATTTCGCTGACTGGCCTCTGTTACTAAAACATCTTTCTTTTAGCTTTCCACCTAAAATGTAAGTTAATTTACATTCTTGATCACAAACATTGATTTACTTTTCTCAAATCAGGTCTTTAAAAAAAAAGTCTTATTCAACAACTGTCTTCAGAGGAAATATTTCATTTTGAAGTTAAAAAGTGTAGACCATTTAGTCAACCTATCTACTCATCCATCAGACATTCTTTCTAAGTCTCTTTTATCTATATTTCCATGTACCCGTGCACACTATCCATCTTTTTTCTGTGCTATTTTCTTTATTTCATTCTCATTAATTTCCAAAAGAAGATTTTACTTCTTGTATTTTCCCCTGCACCAAAGTAAGAGCCACTACACCTGTGCCAAGTTCTTTTAACAGACATGTTTCCAAAAAGTCCATTATTGGAGGTGCCAGCTGAACATAAATTTGACCTTGATGCCTTATCAACATCTTATACAATCTTCTGTGTTAAACTTTGTCTAGAACCTGCATTACCTTCACAGTCTGCCTCTGATGTATGGGTATAATATCCTGTGTGTGATGTTTCAGCATGAAAGACAACACAGAATCATTATTCACTTTGGCCTGAAGAGTCTCTGGGAGGTCGCCCTTCAATCCTCTGCTCAAAACAGGGGCATCTCTGTCTTCTGACCAGGTGACTCAGGGTTTTGCCCCGCCTTGCCATGAGAATCTCCAGGCTCAGAGATCCCACAGTTCTCTGGGCGATTTCTTACACTGCATGGCTGCTCTCAGAGGGGAAATGTTTTTCTTTATATCCAGTCAGACACTCCCCTATTTCAGCTTACGACCATTGTATTTCATTATCCCACCATTGAAGTTAGTATTGAGGCTCCCTTTTTTTGGTGATCTCTTCATAAGTACTGTAAGACTGCACTTAGGTGATCCCTAAACCTTCTCCAGGCTAAACATGATCCAGTGGGCTAAGAAGTGTCCATGCTATGGGATTCAACTCACTTTTAAATGTCATTCTCTAAAACTTGGGTATGTCAGATAGGTTTGTTGTCTAGCATAACCTCACCAATGGAGGAAGAAAGAGGTACATTCTTAGGAGAATATCCTCTTACAAAATAGGTGTGTGTGCAAGGGCGGTAGGATGAACTTGTCTCTGCAAATGTCAGAGATTTACTGCTGACAAGACAAAGAGTCTAACTACTTAGCTAAAAGCACTTCAGGTGCAATGAATCTTGTTGGTAGGGACATGCTCTATTTCCTCTGGTCTTTAACTGCTGTGTTTGTGTGGCACTGGCCAAGAAACAGCACTTCTTCTTTCTTTGATTCCTCTGTCTTAGAAGAAGAGAGAGATGACTGAACTGAGCGTTTTGCCAAGTGGTTTGATTGTCACGTACAAAAAGTGCCAGATGAATGGAAAGGGCGCTGGTTCAGCATGAAGCCACAGGAGAGTGAATTACTGGGTAGACTTAATCCTTTTAAGTGGCACACCCCAGTGGTAACAAAATGTAACATTTTTCATTTTTTTTCAGTTATTGTTTCTGGTTGGTAAGTGGAGGAAACATGCACAAAAAGGCCAGGCCCCATAAATGGAGATTGACAGATAGATTTCTGAGTGGGAAATGCCTGTTCTGCATAGAGTGCTGGGCAACAAAAATCTTTTCTTGTTACCTTAAAACAGATATAAAACCAGAAGAAAGCTGGCACCTCCTTAATCTTATCTTTGTCATTGCACCTATTATGGTTAAGGACACACCTTCATTTAAATACGAGTAAAGTTCAAAATCTTTCTGAATCAATCTGATTACTTATTTAAGTGTTGTAAGAAAATGATTCAACACTGTAATTACCTCCTGCCATAATTGATTGTATTTGTTTACATGGTAGGTTACTAACAAAATATTACCTGGAACTGAACTCTACCTTTAAGCACAGTTTAGATCATTGCAGCAATATACCAAATATAATGTCATAGAAGTGCAGCAGGTAGCTACTTACTAACAGTTAGCAGTATTCAGCATTCATTTTAAATAGTGCATTTAGAACCAAATTAGCTGTCTTGAATGAATGATTAATTTGACTGATAGTGAACTGTACAGCATGACTAATAAGCATTATGCAGCTTTATTAAGCAATAACTCACAGCTACATGATGATGTCAATCTTTAGCTTTGAAATACTATTTTAAAAAAGGAATGAATGGTTTTTGCTTCTTTCAGGGTGATGTATTCTATTCCAGGAGCCGTGGAGTACTTTTTAGTGCCTAAATTCACCATCTGGTGTAGCCCAAAGCCATTATGCTCTCAACTTGCCAGCTTAAAATGACAGTATAATGGGCTGCTCCAGATTTATAACACTGTCTCTCTGTTTGATTGTCATTCAGTAATACCATATTTGATCAAGCCCCTAACTGCATGTAATATTTTAGATTTTGGTGCGTAAAACTGTTCTAATTTTGAGGAAAACATTTTTTAAATATGGAAAAAAAGAGGAAATATGTATTTCTGAATATGCTCAGAACATATCCATTAAAGTATCAAAACCTTTCAAGCCTGTCACCCACACATTGTTCTTTATGCCATCAAACCAACTAAAAATGCTAAAAGAATTGAAGCTGGCGATGTGGCAGACCCCAGGATACAGAGCCATTGGCATGCAGTTCACAGAGAATTTTTTAAATAGGTGAGAAGGGTCTTAAGGAATTGGGGAGGTAAGAAATGTAGGCAATCCGGGTCCTGTCCTACTGCAGTGCCTTCAGACTCCAGCTGCAAGATATAGGGTGATCTCGCAGTTTATAATACCAGCCCCAGGATTTTCATTAGACTAATATTCATGCCTAAACTCCTTTTGTCAAGTAGTTCTCATCACCTGTGGCCATCTCCTTCCACTCTTATGCTTTGCTGCAGTCAAAGACCTGGTTGATGTAAGTAGGTGTCTCTGGGAAGCTGCAAAGGCCTGTAGCTTCCACAGGGTTCAGCAGAAATGAGGCCCCAAATGGGAAGATTTGGGTTTCCATCAGTTTAGATAAGAAAGTACTCTCTTATGTAGCCTGTTCAGTGCACAGTATGATGGTGCACTGAGCCATGCCTCAAAAAGCAGCAAAAGAACAGGTAGTACAAGTGTAGGTGGAGGTACGGCATGGTGGCAGAGTGCTGGAGAGTTGTTTTTATTTTGAAAAGTACATTTTCAAATGGAAATACCTGCCTAGAATTTAAATAAATAAATAAATAAATAAATAAATAAATAAATAAATAAATAAATAAATAAATAAATAAATAAATAAATGGTGTTTTATGGGATTAAGGGAAAAATACATTTTATGATGTTTGCAAAAATTGAAATATTCTCTTCAGAAAAGATCAGTGTCTTAGGGTCCCACAGAGTCAACTAGTGGTGTACTGTGGGTCCCACTGGGAAGCTGAGAATATATCCTCCCAACTAGTGTAAAATTCTTACTGCTTGGCAAGAATGATTGGTTAGTTTATAAACAGAAATATTGGAAGCAGATTGGGAAGAAAAGAGAGATACGTCTCGTTATTGGCATGGATAACTTAGTTTTAGTTTGAAAACTCATCTACATTTAACCTGTGGATTGTTCTCTTTCTTAACCATAAGCTTTTTCAGGATGGAGCTCTTTCTGTATTCTACTTCTACACACCCTGTTTCACCAGGATATTTCCTTATGTTAGACAGTCTACTGATTTTTTGGATCATATCCAATTTATTAGTTTGCTATGATTAGCTGAATTAAGGCCCTTTGATGACAGATTTAACTCCCTTGTATGCTAATTGCTTGCCATGAAAAATATGGACCTGCTCTGTAAGCACCAGCTTGAGGCATCTGATTTTTTTATTATGTCCAGCAGCGCCCACATATACATCAAGTCTACACCAAAATTCTTGAACCCCTTGATAAGGGAAATATCAAAATACCTGGGACAATATTTTAGAGCATTTTATAGTTTAATTGTGAGTACTTGTGACACCTAGTGGTCCTGGCAGAAAAATGCAAATATTTTAGAGGAAGAGGAAGTAGGGGGTGGGTCAGGCAAAGGAAAGAGGAATTCAATATCCCTACTGTAAGATAGGTACTACAGTAACCTGAGAAAACACACAGCTGAACAAATTCTGTCCCTGGGGATGGGGCATACCTGTTTGAGGCAACCACCCTTTGGAACCCATCACAGAAACAATGGAAAAATTCAGCTATATGAAACACTTCTCAGGTGGGATGGCACTAGGCAATTATAGATGTTTGGGTAAGGTGGTGAGGCAACAGCCCAAATCCTCTTTGTACAACAGGAGGTGAGCACAGGAGCTGTGGGTGGTGCCATCAACCTGGTATCAAAAGAACAGTACCAGGGATAGAGCAAGACTATTGATTCAGGCAATTCCACACCATGAAGAAAAACTAGGAAAATGTTATAGCTAGGTAATTTCTGTCTCCTTACCAAGCAATCCTTTAAACGTGACACTTAGCAATGTTATGTTATCCAAGACTTTCCCTGTATTCAACAGAAAAATGTGGATGTTTCCCAAGCCATGGACTCAGGTGGACTGAACTGCTCTGTGAAGAAGGCTGTGTCAATACCCTTGCATTTATGAACATTGCAAAAAGACCAGATCAAGAGTACACACACCCCTGATCCATGGTAAGCCAGCTGGAAGTCATGGTCAGATGCAGTGACAGGATAACATAAACTATGCTGGCTGACTGGGAGGCATGACTTGCTTGCTCTTGGCAGGGCATTGCTCTTCATCAGCTACCCAAACTAGCGACCCAAGTGGGCAAAATCTCAAGAGCTTCATATGGTGGAGGCTTCTGGACGAAAACCACTTTTGATGGTAGAAATAACAATATTCAATGGCTTTTAGCAGTCTCTAAAAGGAATGAAAATAATGGAGTCCAACATAATGCAAAATTCCCTCAGAGACAGGTATTTACAGTTAATTAATAACAGTGCCTATTTCTGTGCAGTTGTCTTTTAACACAAAATACCCATCTAAAGATCTTTAACAGGGACATACAAAACCAAAAACAATTTACTTCATAACTAAACAAATTTTGGGCAACTAGACAACAGATCTACTATAATGCAGCTTGTGAGCATGCAGTTCCAGACATATACATATGCACAGCTTGTATATACGCAGTGTGACTCATGAATTGGGGCATGTGGTGTGATTCACACAACTCCTGTGAGGTTTCTGGAGTGATAGGTATGCTATGTACCTCCTACTCTATCATGGCTTCTAGTGTTAGAGTGCATCACTGTATGTCTCTGGAAGACAACAAAGCATATTTGCAGTGGACTTGGCAGTCTGCTCCTCAAACTCAGTCATCTGGCACTTCCAGGTCCTGTCTACCCTTCTTCACTGCCATGGCAGGAGCAAAGCACCTCAGCTGGGTGCTCCAATTTAGGGTAGGTTTGTCCAATGAAGGGATAAAGCTCAAACCACAGTAACTGCATGATTTAAGTGTCTAGAAGAAGTATGTGAACAAAAGATCCTACATCACTCCCAAAACTGTTCTCAAACTTTGCAAATTGTCATTTTGCTTGGACAGCTTAGTTGTAAGTGCTTGTCTAAAGGACCATTGTTAGGTGTCCCTTTGTTGATTGCGATAAGAAATAAACGTATTTTCCAAGAATGCTCTACTGTGGCAGGAAGAAAACTCATCTCCCCTACAAACCAGGGCATCTGCTGTATGCTGTCAGAGTCAGAGGTAAATTCTTCTCATATGGAAAAAGGAATACATCAGATGCTGAGAGTGAAACCACTCAGGATCTTCTACAGAACCATTTCTGTTTCTTCGTCCCAACCCAAACATTATAACTGCAGTTAAAAATGGAAACTGGATTAATTCATTCCACTCAGGCTATACTCCCATTTTCCCATGTGAATCCTCAAGCTTGAAGGGGAGCCAAGAAATTATGACCCACTGGGTCAGCAGAGAAGGAGAGTCACTGTGCAGGGCACAGCACCACCAGTGACCAGGCCAGCCTAAGCATGCTGCTGTGATATATCCAAGTCTGAATAGACTCTGCCTTATGTAAACCCAGAGTAAACAAAACCTGCAGAAACAATCAACTTGATAGGAGGACCTTATCAATCCTTGCATCCTGCTCATTGTCAGCAATGCAGAGGGCAGAACACTGGACAGGATTGTCTTGCAGGCAGAGCCTGCAAGAAAGACAGAAAGAGAGAAGCAAAGCCATGTAGCAAGAAAATCTTTAAAGACTAAGAGGTCAGGAAAGCATTTTTCCACTTGTGAAGAATGATAAGAAAAAGACCTTAATCAGGATGTTAGCATCCACATCAACTTATGAGATAGCATGCAGGGTCACACTTTGCAACAAAGGAAGGGACCTATCATTTTTCTTCAATATTTGAAAAATATTGCTAGGGAAGAATGTGGAATCTCCATTTGTGAAATGTTATAATAATAGCTCAACTGTTATTTCTGAGGGACAACATGGACATCGTTGATTCAGCTGTGGGATAGAAGAAGGAATTAAACTATCTCTGAAAGATCCTTCTCTACTTTTTATTATTTTTCTATAATACACGTCTTTGAGACATAAGTGGAATAATAATGAACAGTGCTTGCAGTAACACCATCACCTCTCTTTTGCAATCTCAAATATGTATTATAAAAGAGAGGAAGGGAGGAAGGGAGGGAAGGAGGAAGCCAGGGAGAAAGTAATAAAGTAAGAAAGAAAAAGCTATTGCAATGCATACAAGAAACTAAGAAACTGGTTACTTCAGAGTCATCCCAGAAAAAAGTAAATTTACATACTTGGTTTCAGTAGAATCAAACTTCCTTTGCATTTCTCACATGAGAAAACCTGCACTGGTTCTTCTTGGCTTCAGCACTAAGAGCAATAGTATTAATACAATCCTGCTTTTATTCATGCAATCTATTATTCTCAAAAAATATCTGAAATTACATCAAATTACATCCAAGTGCATCTCTCAAAGGCAACAGGTGAAGTCATGAGAGTGATCTCATAGAGCATAAGCCATAATTTTGCTGTTATGAGAGCTATACAAAAAATGAATTTGGCTTTTCCAGGTCCACTGGATTCACAGTAATAACATAGCATCACATTTTCCTTTTTCTCCTTGATGTAACTACATGCGACTTAATATGCAAAGAAAGTTGCTCTGCTTATTAAGTAACTGGCATTTTATTACACTGAATTAATTTAGAGACTTGCAAGGACAACAACCCATCATATAAGGTAGTCAAAAATTAATTACAGCCTTCTCTTCTGTGGCATGAAATAACTGCACAGGCACGATATTGTACATGTTTTACTGGTGTTTTCTTCAAAAGATGCCCCAATAAGAATTAAACTAAAAAAAGAGTGGATCCTAGATGAGTTTTTCCTTGATTAAATGACATCATAACATTGCTGAAGTTAACAGTGAAATGTTAGCTGAATATTCTGATGTGACAAAATATTCTTCTTACTAAAATATGCTGATAATAGTCAGGGCCAATAAAATGTGCAAGGGAAATATATTCTCTATGATAAGGTAATTAAATAAGAATAACACCAAGGGAACACAATATATTTCAGTCTCTACTCAATTTCATGTGTTATTCTTAGTTTTTAGTCCAAGAATAAAACCATGAGACCATAATAAAACCATACCAGCAACAGTAATCTCTCCTTTCTCTTGTATCAGCCTCATCAACCTATCAGAATAAATAAGTGAATATATCAATCTATCAAACTTTATGTGTTCCCTGTGAACTCTATTCCCATCATAAGTATTATAAACATCAAGAAGGAAATTTTATAATCTAATTTTAAAGAGTCAGTAATGTTTCTTGAAATTAATTTTTCATTCTTGATCCCTACTATTAGCTTGCAGTTACCAAAGCCTAAACCAATGTTACTGAAGTAATACAATGCTTTTCATTGATTCAGAAGGCTGTTGCTTCACAAGATGCTGTCAGTGCCTCTATAATAAATGCACTTTGATCTTGATTTGAGCAGGAATCCAGCTCAGAAATCCAGTTCAGTATGCTTCAGCCTAAAAGAAGAAGTTAACTCTTCAGTAAAACTTATAGAAGAAATTTTGGAAAAGTGCCAAGCATATCCTGAAATTTAAAGCTATGAGTACAACAGGGCCAGAGAAATCTCAGCAAATAGAGCAAAAAAACTGACTTTAAAAAATAGTCAATTGCAGTGGAACAAAGAAATAGCTGAAAAAAGGGTTATCAGCTGGGGGAAAGGGAAATTCCGGTAGATGTCTGGACCACCTCTTACACAAACAGTGCTTTTATTCACGAGGAGGGATGTCTCACCAGTCCCAAATAAGTAATTATCTACATGAATTAGAGCTATGGCTGATAAGCTTTAGCTTCATCCTAGATTTTTTTAAATATTCCAAAGAGCTTGGTACACTTTATTTTCCAAGGATAGGTAATTTTTCAAATCTGTGTTTTCTTTAACTGAAAAATCCCAAGGGATTTTTCTTCCCATACTAATTATTTTGGACATATAATATCAAAGGATACTTAACTTGAATTGTTCCCTTCTTCTGCTCTACAGACTCAATGATGAAAAACTAGTTGAAGAACTTCTATGGACTGTGTCTTGAACACTGACTACAAGGGACAGATATCACTGAGTAATTTCCCAAAGCAATATATGTTTGACAGATGTAACTAATTGGGAACAGATCTAAATTATGAGGGAAAATCTCAGAACCCTGTAAACTAAGATAGCAACAGGGCAGAAGGCAGTAAAATATAAGCAACAAACTTTTGTGTTCTGACTTGAAACTAGAGTGCCAGTTCCACCCAGATATGATCAAACTTCTTCCAGGTCTCTGGAGCTCTAGACAACAGATTAATAAAGGAAGTAGACCTTTTCAGACTAAGTTGTTTACTTCATTTGATTATCGCAAATTACATTCAGGAAATAGTAACACTGCCACTATTTAAAAAAACTGAATCCAGCAAAGAATTGCTTTTGAGGAAAACACATATCTACCTACTTTCCTAGGTCAGGACTATACTGACTAAATACTGAAGAAAATACTTCTTAAAACCATTTCAGCACAAGAAAACAAAGAACATGTGGGAACAATTACATCTAGGGCTAATATTGCTCAGACATTTACTATTTTAAAATCAGACTTTCAAGATGGCTGCCATGGATAACACTGCACGTAGTTAGAGTGGAAAGCTGTGCCTTTAGTTTTCTTCATTCTCCTGGTGCTGAAAAACAAAGAGTGAAACAAAAGCTTAAAGAAAAGAGAGAGACTGGACAAGATGTTGCTACATTTATTCTTATCTTTCTTAATCCCCGTTCCAGTTAACCACACCAACTGGATGTTTAGAATCTGAATGCAAGAGACCTGATAATCTTTAAAAGAAATAGATAAAAAGAAGAATCTTTATTAAGAAAGAAAACATACAGAGGGGTAATATTTAGGCTCAGAGAAGCATGGATTGTGTTGTGCTAACAACTAGGGGAAAGAAAACTGAGGACAGTAAGGCACTGAGGCATCTGTGATTTCTGTTTTATTCAGTTGTCTTCCTTTCCTCTGTTACCATTTCAGAAGAGCAGCCATCAGTTCAGCTGGTTCTTTACAGAAGGACCGTATTTCACAAAGTGGGCAATAAGAATGTGATTGTTCAAACAATACCCCCAGCAGAGACATGTAGCTTGCCTTTTCATTCTGCATCTCACCAGTAGAAAAAAACAAATGAAAAGAATAGAAACATCTAATTTTCTGGACTTTATTGATGTGCAATTTAATCTGTACCAAGCAAGGTGGTTTAGGAGAATGAGTGGAGATGAGATAATAGAAAGGACTCAGAGCAAGTCCCAGTATCAGATACTGCTTTATACAGTTTAAGGGGTAGTATTAATGATATTTTGCCTTAAATACACTCTGCAATAAAATAGGAATAATTCTTACTTCTATACTTTACTTATAGAATTAAATTGCAAAGCCATAACAAGGCCTGGCCATAATTTCTAGAGTGAGGAGTCAGTCTGAGTTGCCTTCAGCTCAACCTTCCATGTATCCAAAGAGCCCTTGTACTCTAGGAGTTTCCAGAAACTCTGTTGTGAAGTTTCTGATCTCAGCTCAAGGTTTCTCTTGAGGTCAAGAGATGCAGGCTATCCTATTCTTTATGATTTTAAATTTGCAGATCACCATACAGGACTATATCACATGGCCCCAGAAGACATCAAGACACAGAGAGAGGGGTGTGCAGCAGCAACATATCGCCAGACCAGCCTAAAAATTGCACTTAGTACCTCAACTTTCTGTTAAATACTTGTACTGCACAATGAACTGAGCTCACTCTTAGATAATGCCTTCTCCAAAGGTAGGCTCAATGACTTCCAGCACGAATTTCCAAGAGTACCAGATGCTATGCGTGGTGGAGCAAACATCCAGTCCTGTATAAGTGGTATTCATGGTCCTCAGAGTGGGATATTTGTAGTCTGATATTTAATTTCGGCATGCACATCTGTGAAAAATAACAACGTTGTTATTTATTTTAAAGTCTCAACAATACTATTTGGAATTCAGTACATTTTTGTGGGACATTCATTATCTGAAACTGATTCTAGATTGCATGTGTTGCTGAAACTCTGCATTTCTTCTGAAACTATAATGAACTTCACATGTAAATATCTCCAGAATATAATTAAGGCCACCAGTAGAGAGAATGGATTTTGAAAACATTTTTGCTGGAAAGGAAGCCAAATTCAATCTTGGGAGTGGGGTCTGTAGTAGTGTTTCCTTTTCCTCTCAAATAATAGCATGAAGTAAAATCATTCTGGGAAGTGTCAACAAAAACTTAATTCGATGTACAAGGGCTGAAAAGCCAAAGCTAGGAGAACCATGGGACAAAAATGTGTTTACACAGATGTTGGATTTTCTGAAAACCTATGAAATTAGTGCTAAATCCTCTCAGGACTGAACAATGGGACTGAAATTAGGCATGAAAGATAATTAATATATGTTAACTGGCTCCCACCCACTCTTATACTGTGGGATTTTTTTTCCTACAATCACAAATAATCAACATAGCACAAAGTGTTTCTAATCCATTCATTGTATTAGCACAATCTTAGGCAGGGAAGAAGTCACCAGCAAAGGTCTGATTGGAACTCATCTGCATTACTGCTTTTACTCTTGTTAAAAAAAAAATTAAGTAGAATATAAACAGTATGGCAGTTTCTTCACAGAAATTAGTTTAATGTATGAATTTTTGTGTAAAATCTGCAGGTTAGGGTTAGGGTTAGGGTTAGGGTTAGGGTTAGAGTTGGAGCTGGAGACTGACCCTCTGATAAACAGCTCAGGCACAGACCGACACCCCCGGCTGAGCTGAAATGGGGCTTCTGGGCAGGGACCCAGATCCCTCTTGAGATGCTGAGAAATATTTACAGGGCACTTATTTTCAGCATCTGACCTTAATAAGAGTTACTTGGAATGGACTGCTTTGTGAAGCAACAGAACACATTGGACATAATATTATATAGAAGTATATAAGATGGTTTATTTTTTATACTTACTAGAATCAACAATACTAGATTTTTAGCTTCTATCCTGACAAAACAGAAAAAAAAATTAAAGAATTATTAATTTCTTTTTGAATGTTTGAGTCTCACAGTTAATATAGCCCAAGTAGCCACTGGCTTAGCAAAACTATCTGCCTACACTTGACCTTCACACTTGAAGAAATAATCCCTGACTTTTTTAGGACAACTTACAGCTAATATTGGGACCATAACCTCAGAAAACTGAGATGTTTCCCACCACTGACTTTGCTTTTTAAAAAATTTTGTTCTGAGGTGCATGTGTGAGGTAGGAAGGGAAGAGGAAGAGGAAAAGCCAATATTAACTGCAGTGATTGCAGTCAGAGTAGATAACAATTTTGAAAGAAATCATATAACTAAACCATAAGAGGAAAACCCTTGATAGTATGAGCACTGTACAGAGCCAGTATACTCTCCCCAAAGCACAGGGACACATTAGTGTTCCAGGAAAGCTCAGACAAGATTTCCCTAAGATGATGGAATATCAAATCTAAATTACTAAACAATTTCATTTTCTACTCCTTTACCCCAGTTCACCACTGGGTGAAAAATCTTACACCTAAACCCTCCCCTCTACAAACAAAAAAATAACAACAGCCCCTTCCATGGAAACAGTAGAACTACACAAATTTGAGAAGATAGTGAGATATAAAGATATAAATTGGACACTGCTAATGACCTTAAATGAACACATATTGGGAGTGGATATGGAAATTGCTTCTCTTTCAGTAGGTTTTTCTTGTACATTCAGTTCGCTGAACACGTTTTTTTCTTCCCTCCAAAGTATTTTCAAAAACTAAATGTCAAGAACTAAATGCACTAAAATGTCACGACAAAACTTGTCTCTTTAATTCATATTTGTGTAGCATTATAAAGCAGTCTTGGCTGGATAATAGATAACTTCTTTTTCAGTTTTTCTCAGAAAAACTGCCATCTTATGTGATACAGTGAACTACAGAATTATTCAATCCTCAGGAAAATTATTTTACACTGATGAAAATATTGTGCATACACACTCACAAGGAGTGAAACTTTTGTCTTGCATAATAAATAACAGAAGGAAACTAATTATATTTTCAAGTCTTGAGCATAATAAATCCTGGTTTGCAGTACTATGAAACAATTGTCTTTTTAAGTATATGGTCTAATCTAACACAAACAGGTTGTATATATGGTAGTTCCTGGTCACAGTACACTTAAATTGAAGTGACTGGCAACATAGGCTGAAGTAACATCAAAATAAAGCAAATAAATATGTGAGCCTAAGTAGTTCTGAAGAACTAGCTCTAAAGAATTCCAGTTTCCTGTTGATCTGCCTCCTACCATTGGTCAGCCTCTGTGCTTAAGATAACTTCCTTTAGATAACTTAGATAACTTAGTGCCAAGAGCGCTAATGATGTTTTTCTTCCATTTACTGTCAAACAAAATGTCACTTCCATACGCAGTCTTTCTATCATCAAGGTACTTTAATGGTCTTTCTCCTTCATCAGGCCACCTATTTTCGTGACATTTGTGGAAGAAAAATTATCTTTGGACCTCTAGCCTCTACTTCATGTTTGACTGGATTTGGAGAGCACAGACACAAACAGACTTTATAAGCCTTGTTTCCAAAGGAAATCACTCTAAAAAGATATTCTTCTGCCTTTTCTTTACAAGAAGTGATCTCATTGTAATCAAAACGGATGTCCTATAAAAGACAGTGGAAGGTTTTCCCATTCAAACAAAAGATAAACAATTAACACTACCCAGTATCAGAAGAATAAACAAGCAGTTGTGATAGACCAGTGACCCCAATGAAGGCATAATACTCTGTTACAGCAGTAATGATCTGTTTTGGAAGGGAGGCAGGATTTTCATATCCTGCCTTCACCACAGATTGCTGCACCCCTTCTACAGCTACTACTTAACGTATTTTTGATCCAAAACTTATTCAGTTCCTTATTAGATCAGTTTGTTTTCCATTACTATTATTTCTATGGGGAGATTTCTTTTGTTTATAATACCCTGTATGGGAATACAGCATAGATCTTTAGGGTTCACATGAAAGTGAGGAAAAATACTAAATGAAGGTAATATGAAGATTGCCCAACTCTACAAGGAGTCATGGGAAAAAAATTGCAAGAAATATTCTCCAGTAATAAATGCTTACAGTTGACATAATTATAGCAAATGACTCTTAAATAGTCATGAAATTATGAAAAGGATAAATAAGTGGTCCAAGGAGTCACTTTCCATGGTTGGCAGGATGAACACAAAAGAACAGATTTTTCTGCTATTTGGGTAAGCTCAGTAATATGGTAAATTCACTGAGCAGCTAAAATAGCAGAAGTAGCTATGGATTCTGCAACAACTATGCTGCAAACTGGAATTATGCAATTGCCCAGTCCTCCAGGTTTCTGAATCTCATGAAAACCTCCCTGTCACCAAACAGTTTCACTTTTAGGACATATTTGTCAGATATCACACAAATTCACCTAAACCTTTTTACTTTTGTCTCATCTGACATATCTTTGGAAGAATAGTAGCATTATAGGCTCTGTTTCCCAACCAGTGTAAAAGTAATACTCAGGACACTGATATTTCTGATTATTTATTATGGCACCTCAAAACATATAAACTCCACTGCTAGGTGTTTCAAATGAGTCCTAAAGAAATAAAATGAGTTTTTAAGGTAGTATTTTAGAAGATTTTGGTTAAGAATTTTTAGAATGTTACTAGACATTAAATAAGAGTTTTGCTAGGAAAACAAAGAGTCTTCTTAAAATAAGGCTTCCTTTCAATAAAGCATGTATGTGTTTGCCTGTTTATCACATTTTTTGGCTTATCAATATATATATTTTGAGATAAGTGTGGTTTTGAAACATGAGAAAACAAACT
This sequence comes from Manacus candei, assembly GCF_025592945.1. Classification (NCBI taxonomy): domain Eukaryota; kingdom Metazoa; phylum Chordata; class Aves; order Passeriformes; family Pipridae; genus Manacus; species Manacus candei. Next base: position 29,818,044 of record NW_026138056.1, on the reverse strand, counting down.
AAACCTGAAAATACATTCCTGTACTTAAATACAAACATCTCATATTTATATCCACACATTGCTATTTACTTTGTAACATGCAAGTTTGAAAAAACTCCATAGCCTGACTATGAATGCCTTTTCTATTTCAGATTTTACTACTTTAGCAATTAAGGATTTAGGTCAAAATTTGGCTTACTATTAATTATATTAACTATGTAACTTTCATTATCTTGTACGGAAGGATGTTTGTAGTAAAGCCTAAAACCAAAGCGATTTTTTTATAAAACCTCACTTTAAAATTCCATTAGAGTAAAAACATTTTCACTTCATATATTTGACAATTTTATTTAATAGCCTCATAAGTTCATAATAGTTACATAATAGTTACATCACGGTTTTTAAAAAGAATTGCACTCAGCTACTCAGTCCATTGAAATACTAGAAAACAGGGAAAAGGAAAATATGGAGTGAAAAGGAGCTCTGTCCACTGAACCGAGTCGTTTGCAGTAAGTTCCCATTGAACCAGATGATGTCCTCATGCTTTCTGGTAGACTCTAACACACTTGACACCATTCATGTCACATTCCTAGAAGATAAAGAGATGGATTTATTAAATTTGCCTCAGTACAGACTATAAGGAAAAAAAAACCTTTTAGAGTTACATTTCAGGCTACTGGGCAGCAGCACTCAGGGATCAGAAAGCGAGACTGAACTCACCACCACCAATTGTCCATCCACTAGCTTCCTTGTTATTATGGTCTTCTTGCCATCCCATTCCTGCTCCTGAATCAATGACCCATCATCTTTTAAGCTGACAAGGGTCTGAAAGAAGAACCTGAACATCAGTATTTTCCCATGACATCTGACGGACACTGAGGCTTTCCAACACATTATTCCAAATGAAAGATTCCCACCCCAACTCACTCAACAATAATTTTGTCATTGACATCTACAGAGCCAGGATAGTATCTTAAATGTTTTATTGATCCTCTCCTTTTCATAACTCACTGCTCAGTCACATTTCTGCATCAGACAGACCTTTGACAGTACTCACAGCTTCAATTAACAGGAGCAGAAGATGTCCTCTGTTCATCTCTTTGTACATGGGCTTTGAGCATTTGTGTAACATTTATCTGATCTTGCAATAATAGATGAATTGAGAGTATGTGCCTGGAGGGAGGGGGGTGGTACACACTCACACTAGGAAATGAGACATTTTTGTTTTACCTCCTTTTGGATAAATATTCTCCCTACTCGGTGCAAGAAGAAGTGCTTTGCTTTGTAAAACTGGAGATTAGGGACTGTGATTCAAAGGGCTGCCTTGCATGTCTCTGATCCCACCCCACACTGAACCAGGCTCTCTTGTTATGCAAATATGAGACTGAGACGTTAACCCTAGGGCTGAATTGCCTCTGATTAAACATCAATGGCATTTTTTCCACAGGCTTCAAATGAAGTGGCGTTTGGCTTTAACAGGGATTTAGAGGTCTGTTAGTTTTACTAAAAAAAAAAATGCTTCTCCTACAAAATGAAAACAACAAAATACACAAGACCATTGATTTCAGCATTTTCCCTCTTTGGAATTCACTTAATCCACGTTAAAAAAAAAAAAACAAAAACGAAAAAAGAATTTATTTATTTCAATGAGACTTAAAGAGACAGCCCCACATCAAATAAAGCATTGTTAGTGCAGATGTCAAAATTGATTTTAAAACAGTATTTCCATCTGTAAAACACCCAAAGAATTGTGCTTTTTCAATAAAGTCTAGTATACTGACCTGAGTTTTCCTGCCATCTAATGTATTTTCTTCAAATTTCTCATCAAGCTTGAAGCTGACCTGTGAAGTTTTGAAGGTGCTTTCTGTTTTCATGGTGATTGTGTCCCCATCCTTAATAATGTAAACATCTGGTTTGGCCATGCTTCCCATTTTTCTCATGGCCATACCCACACCTGCAAGGCAACAGGCACAGTGTCACAAAGTCAGCTAAACCCTCAGGCTTAGGGCCACACAGGAATTCAAATACCTAATTCCCATTTAATTAGGCACTTAGGTACACTTGAGAATCAAAGCTCAAGAGCAACAAAGAAAAAGGATGTTTTAAATTATCCAGTGATGAGGAAGGAAAAAGAACTTATTCCCTTCAAGTTCTGAGCACTTTAAAAAATTCTACAAATTATTTTTAATTGACAGATGAATACACTTTATTTCAACTCACTCAAGAAATACCCTTCCACCACTTTGTACACAATTACCAACATGCCATTTTTAATAAAATTTCATATTCTACATCCTGTATACAAAGTATCTAGTTGTGAATTAGAAAACCACTATCATGCAAAACAGTGCTTACACATACACACACACACACGCAAAAAAAAAAGCTCACAAAAGAAATGAAGAAATAAGCTTTGTGAATGGTTGAAAATTCATCAAAACTCTTCAGCAAAAGAGATTCACCCTGCCTCAGCCCATGCATGCACTGTTTCAGGGGTTTTGAATCTTCTTGATCTGAAGGACCTAAATACAAATAAGAGCTTAGCAGGCAACAAATGTGAATCCATCAATCTGGAATGTGCAGATCTAAACAGAGAACCGATATGCAATGAAATGGAGCCAGAAGTGCCACCAAGTCAGGGAGTGCCTGGGCTCCACAGCTGGGGTAGTTAGAAAATCTTGTCATGCATCAGCACAACAGGCTTGCACAGGATGCCTGGGTGAGGGGTGGGTCCACAAAGCAAAGATTAGTTTCTCTGCGAGGTGGCAATAAAGTACTTTGCAGACACTACTTCTCCAGACTTAACTGAGATTCCAGGAGAGAGCCTTAAGCTTGAGCCCACAGAGAAAAACGAGTCATCCTCAGTCCAGCTTTTCTGACCAGAACTGGAAACTATCGCCACGGTGACCCACCCACACACACCCCATTGTTGTCACCCCAGTCCAGGGTCATCAGTGATTTATTTGATCAGCTACAGGTTGGAATCCAACCAAATAGAGATGAGCTGCATATGTTTTCCATCTGGCAAGGAGTGAAATTCAAACTTCTTTGTCCTCAAATGTTCTTTTACACTGACTGAGCAGAATTTGCATGATTTCATTTATGGTGCATCAATAGGATCAAAAGCAGAGAGTTTTCTAAATAGCCAGAAAAGGTGAAAAACTCTAAATGGTTCCTAAAGTGTGACTTGGAGTAAATTTAATTGCCTAAATTGTAATTGTAAAAAGGAAAAGTGACTGGTTTATGATTGCAATCCAAAACCAAACAACACTCAAGTTGCTGCCTATACAGGGGAGGTGCTCTGCAGTTGCACCACTTAATTTCTACTTTGAAGTTGCAACCTGGCACACACCTAGATCTGGCTGTTGGACATGAGCACCACGGCATCCTAATCCATGGCTCAACAGAGCTGAGCTTAAAATTCTTGATTTTCCTCCAAAGTCTCCCAAAGGCCTCAGTCCAGAAGGGTTTTTCACATCACAGCTATCACATACTGACAGGTCTCTCAAAATATAATTACAGCCACCACTGTCTGCAGTGTGCACAGCCATCAGTGTCTGCAGTGACACCTTTTGTATTTTGCATGAAGAGCAAAAGACCTAAATTCCTTCCTCTCCTCCCTCTAAATACAAGGCTACATTTTCTGCCTCTTGAGAAAATATCCTGGCTTTCATCAGTGAATAAATTGCAGAAAATAACAGCTCCTGGTCTATACAGACACTGCCAGGTATCACCTCTCAGCCAGGACGCTCACAGGAAGGTGGTAAATCTGAGCTTGCAAAGGAGGCTCCTGGTCTGTTAGGTCTACTCTTCATTTGGTAACTCCGTGTTACAAAATGTAGGGCAAACCTGGACGCAGGAATAGCATGCCAGGACCACCCCCCTCAGATAAGGGTGCCGCTACGCACAGGAAAAAACAGTCAAATAGCCTCCGCCGGGGCAGCCTGCTGCCAGCCACCCACAGGCAGGTGATCCAGTGAGGCTTTCTCTGGAGGAGACACCCAAGGTGACTCCACGAGGAGGCAGCCCCGGTTCAGCAGGGCGCGATGAGCCAGCGCTGCCGTGCGGCATCTGCGACCCGCCGCCCCTCCCGGGCCAGGGCAGCGCCCACACTCCGGGCCCCCGCCCCGGGCATTACCCGGAGAGGGAGGAGCAAACAGGTCTAATCTCAGCCGGACTGCTGGCACGGGTTGGTAATCCGGGGTGCTGCGGCGGGAGGGGGCAGCGGGGAGGGCGCAGCACAGGGCGGCGGGAACGTGCCTGCCGCCACTGACACCTGGCTCCCAGCAATTATTACGGTGCAAAACACCGTGCCGACATCTTTAGGACGGGGAGCCGGAGGCGGCAGCTCTCCCGGGAAGAAGGGTCTGCTCCCAGCCAGCAGTCCCTCCCAAGCGCCGGGGGAGGGGAGCGCAGAGTCCCCGGAGCCGCATCCCGGAGCATCGACCCCGCAGCCGACGCCCACTCGCGGCTCACGGACGGGCTGCACCCCACCCTCAGGCCCGGCTCCGGGACCGCGTTCGCCGCGGACCTTGGACAGAGCCTCGCCGGCCAGCAGCCGCGGCGACAGCGGCACGTCCCCGAGGCGGCATCGAGGCATCCATCCCTCCATCCACCCATTCCTCCCTCCCTCCCGGGGGCAGGGAGCCGCCGGCTCCTTACCCAGCTCCTTCATGTACTCTTCGAAGCCTTCGCTGGAGATGAGGCACCATTTGCCTAAAAACGGGTCGATAGCCATGGCGGCGGCGCTGGAGCTGGCGACGTCCCTGGAAAAGCGTTGAGACAGGAGGACGGGCTGCAGCAAGGCTGCGGTCGCCTTTATAGCGGGGCCGGCAACATGTGCTGCCGGGAAGAGCCAATGGGGCTCCCGCCGAGCCCCCGCCCGGCGAGTCCCGCCCGCGGCAGTGGCGGCAAGAGCGGGCACGCCGGGATGGAGCCCGCCCTCCGCCCGCACACACACACACATGCACACACGCACATACACACACACACACGCACACACACTCACACACACACACACACACACACGCGCGCACGCACACACACACACACACACACACACACACACACACACACACACACAGACACGCACACACACGCGCACGCACACACACGCACACACATGCAGGCATGCACACAAACACACACACACACGCACCCCCTCTCTGCACACCGGGACGGGAACGCCCAGGAACGGTGGGACACTGACAGAGCTTCCCGCCAGGGGATGTCGTGACCTCAACGCTTCTTCGGGCACAAAAGCGTCAGGCACCTACCGTGGCGAAAGAGGCCGGTGCGCTGAGCACTGGGCACTCATGGGCTTCAACCCGGACTCCGAGATTCTGGCGCCAGGGAAGTTAAAAAACACGAAGTCCTGGGCACTGAATGCTAAATTGTGCTCTATATATATCATACTTTTTTGAAGGATAATTCAGGAATGAAGAAGCATCATATAGCACAGAGACAGAGCAATAAGGCATCAGCATTCCAAAGCAGTTTATTGGGATTGATTGTCAACCTTCCCAACAACCCCCCAAATCCCACTGGTATATCACATATTACTGAACTATAGCAATCCATAGCTTGCTGCAACCTAGGAACAGACCTGTTACGTACACACAGTGTTAGCAAACAAGATTGATCAAAATACAGAACTAATGTGGGTACTTGCAGTACACAAGAAGAAATCAAAGCCTGAATGCAATCTCATGCTTTAGCATTGGAAACATGCATATTTGTTATCTTAATTTCAGTCCATATTGAACTGCAATACCCTAATTCCTACTTCTTAAAGGAAAACACTGCAGCAGCCGCTACTGTACACTGGCACAGAAGTGGCATCATAAAATATATGCTGCTAACAGGCCCTGTGTGGTTCGGGCCAATCTTTTGCCAAATTCTGCCAGGTGAGCAGAGGGATTTACTGTCATGTTCTGTGAGGAAGCTGCTATTTCTAAGTCACAACAGAAATCCTGATTCCAATGTACTCCAAAGATTTGTTTCTACCATCAGGCTTATGCCAATCTCTGTCTCTTTTGACCTTGTATCAGACTGGATGAAACCCACAGCTACTTTCTCCAGTTCAGAAAAAGAAAAATGTGAAGATACACCTGGTGTCTGGAGGGTTTTTTATGGAGTAACCGTCACTACACTACTAGTACTTTTGTGGAGGAGTTTGAGGTGAAGGTGTCAAACCCAGAAAAGACAGCAAGGGCTCTATGCTCATTCCAGCATTTAAATGAGAAGGTGCTGTGAAGCCAAGACTTTTGGAGCAAGGAGGATGCTTTCCCTTATGTTTTACAGTGGTGAAACTCTGTAGGGTGGTTGGAAGCTTCAATACTTTGCAGCAAATCAGAGTTGTCATACACAGAGTAAGCAGATAATTTTCGAAACTGATTTTTTTAAAAGAAATCCTTCTGTTTAACTATCCTTACCTACGGAGTTACCTTTAATTACCTTCTGCCTCTCCGACTATACACTTGTTTTTAATATGCAAACAATGCTATATGTCGTCTGCTCATAAGGAAGCAAGACAGGTTGCTTTTTTTTTTTTGTTATTAAGTAGGTACATTGAAACACAAGATTTTCAACTTCCTTCCACTTTTATCTTTTCTTTTTTTAATCTTTTTTTCCCCCATCTTGTGCAAGATACTTCAGAGTACATTTTAAATTAGGCTGATGTTTACCAACTAATTTGGAGTAGTGGAACCAACATTCTGTCCATCCTGCAGTTCTTCTCTGGTTGCTTACAGAAAGGATAAATGAAAAACAATTAGATTAGAGATCAAACAGAATCATCCTTCAGGAATTAAGAAGTCTTCAGTCTCATAAAGCAGAAACAATTTCTAGAAATAGAAATCTTGGCTTTGTTCCATGTATGCTAGCAAAGAATTTTGGATCCACATTTCTGCAGTGCTGGCTGCAGATGGCTTACAATATGCAAATAGTATTCAGGTATAAGTGCTGATAATGCAGCAGAAGATGTAAAATCCACTATTTCCATCTAGTGGTGAGACAGTATTCCTGGATCTTAAGTACCTGGAGCTCCAGCTGCATACCTGTGCACAATGTTGCTACATTTTTGAATCTTCCCATAAGTCATTTGGTCTGATTTATTCTCCTTACAAATTTTTCAGGTCTAGGCATGTAAGTTCATACAAGACATAAGAAGAAAAGAACTCTTATTTCTATTTTATGACTGTTAGGATACAGTGAAAAATATCTCTCAATTTTTACAAAGTTCTAATGTTTTGCAAATTAATGCAGTGTTATGGATTACTGGCTGTGATATCACACAGATGTTACATCTCAAAACTTTGAAACAGTATAGTGCTGAAATTTGTGGTATCTCACACAGCAAATAAAGTAACTAGAGGGACCAGAGATGTATCCTTCTGAGTAAAGTACAAATGGCCTGGGCTACAAAATATACATTGTTTTTTACCTTGACAGTACAGTATGTATATTGGCCAAATATGGCTCTTACTTTGGGAGCCAAACTAAAGCGTTCAGATACCCAGAGCTGCTTGAGCCACAGAGATTCATCCCTGTAAATCTCAGTTCCTGCCTGGTTCGAGGCTGACATGACGATCAGACCTTTTTTTTGTTTGTGTAGTCTCCTCTCTAGACATACTCAAAGAGAAGCAGCAAATACATGTATTCCTACAGAAAGCGTTGAATTCCTATGCCACATATTACTGTTTCAGTGCAGACAGATTAAATTCTCTGAAGTTTTGCTCATTTCCACATTAGACTATATGTTGTCCAAGAAAAGGAGAATCAAATTTACAATGAGAAGTGTGAATTTTTCTGTGGAAATCAGCTGCACGGCAAGCACGTAGCCACAGTTAGGAGCAACCGCCACCTTGGCAGCTTGGGCCTGCCAGGGTGAATGCTTTCCAGAGGTAGTCAAGCTCTTACACCTTGTAGGAGGGGAGGATATTACAGTCCTTCATTACCAAGTGCAAAAAAAATGACCAAGGCAAAAGAGTGCACAGAGACCTTCGTTCCACTCGTTTGGGCAGGTGTGCATCGTGCAGTGATGCTTCATCTGATGTGGGAGCTGGGAAGCTGTAGCCAGCAGTTTGAGGTTTTTCTTCACATAGCCATAGCATTACCCACTGCATGCAAGCTAAGCCATATTTTGTCTTTTGGAGTCGCAATACCTGCTGCTTGGGCAGGGCACAGCACCACCTCCTCATCTGCAACATATCGCTAATCAGGCTCCATAGGAGGTGTAACTTTTTCCCTAGACCTTTATTCATTAAACTTCCCATATGTTTAACCTGGAAGGAACCCAATCTGATAGCACTGTACTTTCCTTTACTGTAAAAAAGGGAGGACCTTGCTTTCTTTCTACTATACAGATATATTGCATATAGTACCTTTTCTAAGAGGTAGGCTTCTTCTAGACAGCATTACATCTTAAGAAAGTCTTAAAAATTGTCAGGAAAATTGGACACCACAGCCCAAATTTTACTCTTCAGCCTATCCCTAGCTGTGGAAAAATATTAAAGCAGTCCTTGAATAATAGTTACTCAGCCCCAAGGCATGGATGGGAAAAATTGCATAGGTAGCACAGCTTTGTTTCTGTTTCCTTGTTGTACAAGTGCGGTTTTCCCTTCCCAGCCATGTCATCACCAGGTACACATGATGAAACATGTGCTATGGTTGCATAGCTGGCCTAAGGAAGCTTTACTCCAGCTCAAGAGGTGTTTGCTTGGGCAATACTAGACCAGAAATTATGAAGCAACAAAACATGAACCTGCAAGTTTTCCTTTGTATGTCAATATGCACAAGATCTTCCAGCATATTGGCATTTCATTACCTCTGAGCTACAAGAGCTGGGCACAGCCTGTGTTTATCAATGAACTTTGTGCGACACATCTGTTTTCAAGTCAGAACAAAGCCATCTTGCTCTCCAGCACGGAGCATGGGTCCAAATAATCCTTCTTGTAGATCTGGATGCTGCTGCATCTGCCCTAGGTAGCCAGCTGTCAGGGATGTGCAGGCTCACGTGTGCCCGTGTTCAGCACCCAGCCCTGGAGTCCCAGCCCTCGCTGAAGCCACAGAGTGTTACTATAATGCAATTAACACACTGGCAGTCCCAGTGTGTGTCCTGTACGTTGTCAGCAGCATGTTCAAAGCAAGTTTAAAGGGAAATGCTTACACCAAGGGCAAAGTTTACTGTGGCAATGGTGTGACTGCTCTCGAATTGTCCCCTGCCTCAATGGTGAAAGAGAAAGCTCCAGAAGCCTGCAGTGACTGGAAAGAGGACTCCATGCTTCATTTTCCTCATTCCAGACAAAAAGACCTGATGTCAGATCCAGGTCAGCTCGCAGTGACTTGCAGCTGTGTTAGCTTGTGTCTAACTTTGGAAGCTTTGAAAAGCCTTCTTTATTTAGCAGTAGTATCTAATTTTAATAGCAAACATCCACCCATTAGAATAAAAATGTTTTTATTTATCTACAGAATTTGATAATCAGCACAGCCATTACAATGCTAAAAAAGAGATCAAGGTGACTAAAAATCTTCCATAACTGTAGTTTTAGCAGTGAAAAGGCCTTTGATCCACGTAAAACAGAAACACATTAGCAGGGAATACCTGCTCACAGAGGAGACTTTCAGAAAGCAAATACTCTGGCTTGGCTTTTAGAAACCACAGACATACAAAAAACCCCATCCCAAAGCTCTGTAAATAAAGACAAATAGCCCCAAATAAAACCTCCAACTTTGTCCTTTCTGTGTGGTCTGGAACAATAAGGACATAAGGGCAAGGACAAGGAATGTAAAAATGATTCGGAATAAATAATGATAAAACAAATATTTCTACCAATGATGAATAATTAGCCTATGAAATTTGGAATCACAAATTACAGATGTGCCCACTGGATCTTAGAGGGGTGTTAAAGCTTTAGCCTTTTTTTTCATTGCATATCAGAAGCAGAGTTTCACTACTATGGATATTGATCAACCACAGTGAAGGTAACCACAGGGAAAAAAAAGTTTTATAGTTATAACTATAGTTATTCATTAGTTTTTATTCTCAGGATGTCACAAGATGGGCATCACAGGTATAGAAATTTGGCAGGCAGAGCCTGACACTCATCCTTTACAGAGGAAGGGTCTTTGCATTGTGATGGGGATACCAACATCCTTCTCAGCAGCATTGGAGTGAGAAGGACTGCTACTGCTTCTCTTCCTGTTGAGCAAAATCGTGTTGTACAGTGTTAGGAATATGTGTAGATGTTTACCTGAATAGGGCTCCCAAAGGACTTCATCCTGTGGGGACAAGGGCTTAGATGTGAAATAGATGCCTGGGGCGCTGTTGATGGAGGTTCCAAACAGCACAAGTCTCTTCACACCTGCACACAGCAGGAAGAAATAGGCTCTCTGGGGTGCCACTCAAAGTATTAGCTTCCCATTCTGACTCGTCTTTCAGAGAAGACCTCCTCTTCCATGGACTGTAGAAGAACATAGGGTAAAACCCTTTGGAAGCTAAAGCTAGTTTTTACTATTATCCCATTCCTATTGTCAACATACTAAGTCTTGTCAAGAATCAGATGATTACTTATTCCTTTCCTTCAAATAGCTAGATTAGTATCAAGTTAAGCTGCACATAAAAGAAAAGGTGCCCAAACCAGTCTCAGAATCTATCCTGGGGCAGAAGCATAGGAAAAAATCAGGGAACTGTAATGTAATTTCTTACCTCCTTACAGATTTTCTCTGGTCTAGATATTAGATATGTAACATCATCTCTTGAGACAGAATCAAGGACATAAACCCAAATACTGTGAGGCTTTTCAAGTTTAGAAGAGCAAACTGGAGAATACCTGCTGATCCTGCATGGTTGCCTGAGATGCCAGAAGCAAGAATCTTCTTAGAAGATCTTTTGAACCCGAGTCATGTAGTCAACCCAAAAAACCTCTGCTATTAACACTGCCCACTTTAAAGCCCACTTTAACTCAGGCAGAACCTCTAGGCTCTGCTTTCAGGTACCACTTTGAAACTTCTCAGGACATGATCAAAACAGGTCAGCAACTCCTTTGCCTTCACACCCCTAACATCTGTCCCTGGGCACAGCTTTAGTTTTGTAAAATCCTGAGAAGACCAGCTCAATGTAAAGAAAATTTGTTGTCAAGTTAAAAATGATCAGAAGCAAAATAGCACCTCTACCAGTTCATGCTGCTCCATCCCAACATTTATCAGCTTACAGAGCAAGGTTAAGCAGGAAGCAGAGAACATGCAGTCGTCTACCAGCAGCAAAGTACTTTGGCTGCTTGAAGCTATTGCATCCTCTTGGTGGAAAATAAAAAAGGCTCAGAAGAGTGACTCAGGCCTTCCAGGGGGAAAAGGTGAGATCGGATGAGATCAAACAGTACCAGTAAGGAAAAAGGCTATTAGGCCAGGAGATGGAGAAGGCAGGGAAGTGCATCTGGAAGAGGCATCGCTGACAGGTGACATGTCAGTCTCAACCTGACTCCAAACCACCCAGAGGAAAAGCAGGGCCTGGCATTCAGGGAAACTGGTTGCACGTGTAGCTGGTGAGGTGGGTAGTGAGCCAGCAAATCTTAAACTGCAAGGAGTGTATACATATGCAGGAGATACATTTGGAAGCAAGTATCTTGAGAACTGTGAAATACAGTCCAATGATATTTATCTTTGGGGGATTTTTTTTGGGTTTCTTACACCATATAAACTCCTTAGTCATTCAAAATTCATATACAGTAGAGGTGAAAACCAAACCAGAACTATGATTCTTCCATAACAGGGCAAATACTTAGATGCAATTTCCTGAAATTAGATTACACTTCCTGTATGTTCACAAACAGTAAAAGCATATTAGATTGCAACATTTTCAAAATAATTGAGATTTAAAACATTTTTCCCTCCTCCAGTGGTGTTTACACAGCAATACTGTATTGCAGCCAGTTTTTCCTACTATATGTAGCATGAAATTGCCCAAACTGAGATCCCTGCAAATAACAAAGAATAGAAGTTGCACTGGCATGCATGAACTGCCTCCAACAGGATGTTTCTACTTGCTTATACCTTGCAAGAAAAGCATCAGGACATTGCAATTTTGTACTTATTTGGGCCAGCTAGTAGTTAAAACCTGCTGCGTAAAACTTGTGTGTTAACACTTGCAATGTTCACCAACACTGATGCTCCTAGTTGAAATCTTTAATAAAGATTTTTTCTAAAAACAATGCTGCAGATACTTAAAAAGGGAATATCTCAGCCAGGTAGTGTTATCTGAACGACATATTCATCTGTTTCAGGACTATTTTCCCTATGCACTGATAAGAACTTCTAAATAAATACGTATTTGTACAATAAACAGATCTAAGATGATTCTAAAAATGGTTTTAGATCTCCAGGCATTAAAGATTTAGCCATTTTACTGTCATTACCTGCTATCAGACACCTTACGTGGACATGGTGTTTGCATTTAGGTAATCCTAATGCTTTTAGGGCCTGTTCCAGCAGTTCCAGTTCCTTTCATAGCTGGGCAAGTGCCCACATTTTTGGTGGGGCAATCAAGATTAGTGGGCTAAAGAATAATAACATGCAAAGTCAATGCTCACCCAGACATGCTTTGTTCTGCATGACTGACCTTAATACCCTGTACATCCCCAGCCCTGGACTGTGCATGTCAGGAATCTGACAGAGCTTTGTTTCAGTCAGTCACCAGCAGGAACTGATAGTGTATGAACTTTGCTTGCAGCAAAGCTATCTAAATGCTCAGGGAAGAAAGTCATTACAGATTATCTTTAATGTACTTGAAAAATAAATTCGTACCTTTATCGACACAGTACAGGGAGAGCTAGTTTCCACAGATTAGCATAATAATCACCAAAGGAGTACCTTCTTGCCCATATTGCTTGCTTATATCACTTCAGTATCTTACAGTCTTGAGAATGCACATTTTTAGCTTTATTTTTCTGTCCTGTAGGTTTTCCTTTGTACCTTGTATATTAAAACACAAGTCATGACTTGTTTTTCATGACAAAACGTATCAGAGCTTTACCACTGCAATCTGCAGCTGCAAGCACCCACAGCCTCAGCTTCATCCACTGAATTGTGAGCCATCTCTCAACAGCAACGTTGCAGGCCTTTGGCCTAATCTAAGCAAAAAGGTTGGGCATCTGTGGGTTAAAATGAAAGCACCTAGAACAAGTGTGCTTTTACACAGCAGGATGCCTACCCACGCAAGGAAAGAACAAAAAAGATCACCTTTCTTCGACAACAGAAAGGATGTATTTTGGCCATAAAAAACTCAAACAACAATCTTTTCTCCCTTTTCTATTCATAAGTATAAACCCCAATCTTGGGCAAAAGAAACACTATAGAAATTTAATTATTATTAATAATTAATTAACCCATTTTAGTCTTTAGGTACTTACAGATTTAACTATTTAAGACAGATCAAGCAAGAGTGTTTCACATTTAAACACAAGTTGAACATACTGATGTACAAACTGTCAAAGGAAGAAAAAAAAATCACAAAAATCACTGATATATTACAGTAAGAGAGCTTTTGTGCACATGAATATATGTTTAACCAGGGAAAGAATAATTCTGCAGTGTTTTTTCACTTGAACAATTCTCACCTTTCCTGTAGAGGTGCTTCAGGCAAAGTCATACTATATGATGTTATTCTAAACTGGGAGGAAAGAAACCCAAAGCAAACAGACAAACAAAAAACCCGTCCTTTGAACAGTCTTATTTATATTTGATCTACTTCTACAGTACTCTTCTATTTGTTGCAAAAACATGGGAAACACCCAATGTCTTTAGCACAGCTCTCCAATATAACACATCACCTTGACTTGAGCAACCTAATGAAGAAGTAGCAAAGAACCACCTTGCCAGTGCTATTTAAAATGATCTTCCTTTCAGAAAGGACAGTGCCCATTTAAAAATCTTGGCAAAAGTAAGGTAAAACTAGTTTCATATTTGTGTGCTAAATCTGCTGCCAAATTAACTTTGGAAATATATGAATTAATTTTAGAGAAGTCAGGCATCTGATTAACAACAGGTAGAACTAATGCCTCTCAAGTGCAACTGCAATTCTCAAAACTGGAATCACATTCTCATTATGAACTAGAACAAAACTGATGCACATGAAACACATGTGCAGCTGACACCTTCACCTGCACAGCCTGAGATCACCTCTCCTGAACCCACAGAGCTTTGCAATACAGATGAAACACCTAAGCAGTTACCTTAATAAATAATAGGGTTGGACATGGGGCTGTAAACATCAAATAAAGCTCTCCCTTTGATCTTCATAAAGTAGTTAATGAAATAGCCCAAAAGTGACAAAAATATTGCAAACCTGAACTTCAAAGATAGCCCTTTTCTCTAATTATCGAAAAAACTAACTGACCTTTCCCTTTGAGCTAAAGGTTCTTGTTCCGAACAAGTCTCTGAACTTCCTAGCAGACACTTGTTTCTAAACAGAGGCTAGTTTTCATGAACCTTAAGATGGTTTCGTGAACCTTGAGATACATTAATATAAGCATTTAAAAAAGTAGACAGTATCTTAGATTTAGCATTTTAAGAACTGCTTTTTTATGCGTCTTTTCTGAAACATTTGTAATGCTTTTTTGAGGGGAAAAATGTTTGCTGTAAGGCATTGATGCTTTTGAGTTCTTTAAGATGCATTTCAAGGAAATAATACATCTGAAACCATGTGGACCATATGGTCTGTCAATAATCATGTCAATAATCATATTAGATATTTACTTCCCTAAATATCTAAAGTTAGTTAGTTACTTTTAGACGGGATGAGTAGTTCTACTGTGTCTTGACAGTCCCATTACCTTGTTACTTTAATTGCTGAGCTAAATTTACAGTTAGCAGACTTCCCTTTTTCTTCAAAAAGACAGGAAGAAAATGGCAGGAGCTTAAGCACAGATGCATTATAAACATAGTATTACAAAACCCACTCTATTTGCAGCCTGCTGTCCCTCAGCTAAGTCAATGATGAATCCTTTGAAAGTTTTCTTCAAATTTTTACTAAATTTAATAGTTTTCAAAAAATAATAGCCACTCTAACAATGTTTTGCACTACAATACAGAGAAACTTTGGAGGAAATAATGTCCAAACATATCTGTCTTCATTGCAATATTAATTTAATAGCTAATGTGTATTATTCACACTGATATGCAAATACACGTGATATTAGTCCGACACACAGCTCAGAGAGATGCAGTCATGCATCTTAAGCCACTCTGACCCACTGGTATTGGATTTGTTGATCCACTATGTTCTCCTTCAGGTGAAGACAGGGAACATTTGAAGGGTTCATTCTTCTGCATATTAAACTGGTCAGGGTTTTGGCCATCTCTCTCAGATTTTCTTGCATAGGAGAAAAGCCTTCTGTGTAGTCTGCTGTTTTTAACACACATAAATGCAAACACACTTGTTTCTCTGTTCTTCAGGGACTCTTCTTGCTTTTCTGTTCTTCCTTAAGGTCTTTTGCATTACATCTGGACCCCAATGCTGTTAACATTTCTACCGTCGTCAAGTTGGCTCCCTTCATTATTAATCGATCTCCATCAGCTGTAAATGGAAAAAATCTTAAGAAATCACAAAGTCTAAGTCACAATTACTCTAGTGTGCAACTGTTTTGTATATATAAGTCCAAATAACCTGTTCATCTTGTCTGATTAGAAAGTACTCTACTTACTCTGATTATGCACCACCACCAAACAAACAAATTAAACTGCACACAACACGCATTTAATTTTCATTTCTGAATTGCATTATTAAAAAATCTGAAAACATTTGTCTAGGTATACCTATGGTAAGAACACATATTTGAATGGCTCATACTATACCTCCAAAGTCATCTAACAGAAGGCACAGAAGGCATTGAAAGATCATTTCCACACATGGCTCAGCATTTTAGCAGCCTGTTGTCTACGGTCCATTTAACGTACTTCTTTAGCCAAAACAACAAATTGGTTTACACAATCTGGTGGTTGTGATGGAAAAAAATAGAGAGCACTGGGATTTCCAAAATTCTGAAAGAATTTATTTTAAAATGGGCAAAAGGCAGTACAAGTATTGTACCCAAGTTAATTATTTATTTTTGCAAGATTTGCAAATACAGAACCCATACCCAAACTCATATAATGCAATACCATGCATGCCATCCAAGTTCCAGGCCCCATTTGCCAACTAGAAGAGCTACAAACACCAGCTCTTAGAGTTCAGAGCTGTAGCTTTTGGCATAAGTGAAACAAACTGTTTTGGTTTTACACTGTGAAAAACATTGAGCTTTACTGCTTAATACATCAAATCAGAGTTAGAGACAAGGATGGGAAAGACAAATATGGGGGAGGGAGGAACAAGAAACATTAACATTGAAATAAGTAGACTTTCCTAAGCAAAACAAATACCATTCAACACTTTTGGCATTTCCACCAATTCACTAAATATATGGAAGTTTAAAGATAAGGGGGTAGCATGAATCAATAATAATGAAAACTTTAATGGGCTACATGACATATTGGTCCATTACAGCACAGCAGGAAAGAAGATGCAGCCAGAGAAAAGGACAAAAGCAGCTTAGAGCCATCTGTTCACAGCCTAGAATCTGGGCTGCCTCCAGAACTGCTGAAATTTCCACCATCAGTTCCCTGCCTGCTCACTGTGCCCTCAAAGGAAACCAAGAAATTTGTTGTACACAGTTGACCTCATTCTGCAAATCCATCTGCACATGTGTGGCCTTACCCATATGAGCAGTTCCTTCAAACTGCAGAGGGAGTTACTCAGTTGCATAAGCAACTAAAGGTATTCAACTTTCTGTTCTCAAGACTGAAATGCTTCCACCACAGGTAACATTAAAAAAAAAAATATAGAAAGTGAGCAGATTCTTACATCAAAACAGAGCTGCATTTAGTTTCCTGGAATTGTACCTGTCTGCAAGGTCACATAAATATGTCACTACACAAGTACATTCAGCTCTAAAGTTAAGTCAGCTTTTGGATCTAAAATCTATCAGATCTAACTGTAGTACAGAGATATATATATACACATTTATCTAGATATCAGGCTGTTAGTGACTCCTCTTTCTTTTTATGGACGAGAGCAAAAAAAAATAATCATAGTAAAAAAAAAAATAATAGAGAACAGAATAACATCGTAACACAAACTCAGAAGGTCTTTTTTTTTTTAAAAAATGAGCTCCTTACCAAACATGACATCTACAAGTGGTTCAGATCCGTCATGTCTCACATCAGCAGTCACTTCACAGTTTCTATTAGTAGCTTGGATTTTTTTATGGAATATACATTGGAGAAATTTTCTGAAAATATATTTGAAAATATATTAAGTATGTGGTAGATAGCAATTAAAATCAGTATATTTCTAAAACTGATTTGCATATCTTGACATTGCTGGGCACCAAAGTATAAACGAAATAGGATTTGTATTTAGTAATTTCAGACAGGAACTTCTTATATGAGAATCACTTTAAAAAAATCCAAATGGGTATTCCTTATATACTAACATGTAAAATGCACATAAAAGAATTTTGTAAAACTTCAGTGTATACACCTTCTGTGTTTCTCTAAACTGGATTAGTAACAATAATAAAAAATAATCAGCAAAGTCATTTTCATTTTTCTTTATAAGTCATTTGCTTGCCAATATTTTCTTGTTTGGGTTTGAGACAGCATTTATTTACTTGACATCATTGGTCTCCTGTAAATTTCTGAAATGCATGACAGCCACTTGACATTCTGGCGGCTTAAAGATATTCTAAAGTAAACTGTGGTACTAAATTCATTTTAAAAGTACATGTGTCTGTAAAGTCATTGCAAGCCGACATTTTGCAACTGTTTGGTGCAGACCCACGCTACTCGAGAAGCACAATTCCTTAGGTTTCCCCAACAGTTAATTACCCAGACAAAGGAGCAGCTGTTGCCTCCACTTTCTCCCATTACCAGCATTTGAAGGAGTTATCACATTCCCTACTACAGGATCAGCCACTCCAGGGCATCTCCCTGTGTACTTCGGTAAAGCTCAGTGCACGTATCCATATGCAAGGGCCTACATTCGGGCAGAGACCCTCCAAAACGCACGGAAGGAATCCTGTGTGCAGCCTGGTAACACCACAAGCAGAGCCCTACAATAAATCCCATTCTGAAACATCGAGGTTCTGCCTAGACTGAGCTCCAAAGGCCTGATAAATGCAAGCCCTCAAAGATCAAGATCACGGAAGCTAAAGTGCAGCAGCTGTAGAAGTTTGGGAGAAGGAAGTTCTTCTCCTGAGAGGGAACAACAGGTGCTAGCATTTCCCTCACAGTTTGCTACCGGGACTTCTTACTCTTTGCAGTGACAAGTCCCAGGGCACTGCTAGGACAGCAGGTTTTCCGGCTTCGCTTGGCACCTGCAGCTGCTTCCCCAGGGCACACATAACCCCTGCCTCCACCCCCAAAATAAAGAGAATTGAAGGCAAAAGGCCCAGCGTTCGTGCCTGCCGGGAAACGCGCACAACCCGCAAGCCTGGAGGGCACAGGAAGGACGTTTACAGACAGGGGAGCCCGGGCAGAGCACGGACGGGGACGGGGACAGCCCCAGCCCCAGCCCCGGGGACGGCGCTGCCCCCACGGCCCCCTCACCTCGTGCTCTCCACGTTGGGCTCGAAGGGGCAGAACCGGACCACGATGCTCTTCACCGGCCGCAGCACCACGCTGATCTTGGACGCCATCTTCTCCCCGCCTTCTACTACAGCTCCCAGCAACCCCCGCGAAGGAGCGCACAATAATGGCGAACGCGCTGCCGCCCCGTGGGCAGGTAGGAAATGTAGTCCCTGTCGCGGCCATGGGGCGGGGTCTCTGTCGGGCGGGCTCTCAGTCTTGTGATTCCCCTTTAATAACCCTCAGCACTCGGCGCCGCGCTCCTTCCTGGCTGAGGAGGGAGAGGGACCAGTTGAGCGACCTGTCCTAACCCTTCCGCTGACTCTGTAACACAGCAGACCGGAAAAAAAAACCAAAAAGACCAAAAAAACGTAGTCATACTTTTGCCATAAGATAACATAAAATATCCCCTTGGGCTCTGCAGCAGAAGTAGCAGCCCCTGAGCTGGTAAGACTGGCACGCAGGAGGCAGAGAGTCTGGGTAGCGCTCATGGGATGCTATGGTACATAGAGTCTTTAGGCTGAAGAAGCAGGACTGGGTTTGTTTTCCTTTATGTTAAATCCATCCATGTGACCTGGTAGCTTCTAATGTCTTCCAAGATGTAATTTGTTCAATACGATTGAATTGACAAGTATAGTCATAAAATCAGAGAATCACAGAATGGTTTGGGTTGGAAGGGACCTTAAATTTCATCTAGTTTCAACCCCCCTACCATGGGCAGGGACACCTTCCAGTAGACCAGGTTGCTCAGACGTCCATCCAGCCTGGTCTTGAACACTTCCAGGCATAGTGCATCCATAAGCTCTCTGAACAACCTGTTCCAGTGCCTCACCACCCTCACATAAAAGAATTTCTTCCTAATATCTATTCTAAACCTCTCTCTTCCAGTTTAATGCCATTCCCCCTTGTCCTGTCACTACATGCTCTTGTGAAAAGTCCCTCGCCAGCTTTCATACAGGCTTCCTTCAGGTACTGAAAGGCCACAATAAGGTCTCCCCAGAGCCTTCTCTTCTCTGGTCTGAACAACCACAATTCTCTCAGCCTTTCCTTGTAGGAGAATTTCGCCATCTGTCTGATCACCTTCATGTCTCTCCCCTGGATCCACTCTAACAGGTCAATGTCCTTCTTGTGCTGAGGACCCCAGAGCTGGATGCAGCACTCCTGGTGGGTTCTCACAAGAGCAAAGTAGAGGGGGAAGATAAGGAGCAATAGGGAGCTGCCAATGCAGCTAAAGATAAGTTAGAGGCTGTATTCCACAGTATATCAAGCAGGAGAGAGACCTGTGAGAGACATTGCTACTGAAAGTGAACATGTCTGTTTGCTTGTTTGTTTGTTTGTTTGTGAGGGTTATGTCCAGCAGCTGCCCACCAGACCTTATGCAAAGCTTGGAGAAGAGGAGGCTCAATGATTATTGCTACTGGAAGGGGGTTGTAGCCTGCTGGGAGGGTTGGTCTCTTCTCCCAGGCAATAAGCAACAGAACATAGAGAGGACAGTCTCAAGCTTTATCAGGGGAGGTTCAGGTTGGACATTAGAAGGAATTTCTTCAGAATGGGTGATTAGACATTGGAATGGGCTGTCCAGGGAGGTGGTGGAGTCATTGTCCCTGGAGGTGTTTTAGGACATGGCACTTAGTTCCATGGTCTAGTTGACATAGTGGTGTTCGGTCAAAGGCTGGACTCGATGATATTCCAACCTAAATGATTCTGTGAATCTGTCTGGCTGACGGTGTCGTCGTGTGCTCGGGTGCCACTAGATGGCACGCACCTCCCTGGCAAGTGGCTCCACACACCGGGATCGAGGTGAGGGCTTGGGACGCTCTTGAGTAAACTGAGCAGCGATGGGATTCAAACACACGTTATGAATCTCTGCGGAATAATCAATACAGATCCTGCTCTCGACCTACAGAAATTGCATTAGATATCCAGCATCCCTTAGAATGAATAACCTAATTTTAGAAGCTTCTCTTTGTTTATTCTGTCCTCTTTCTTAAAAAAGAAAATCACACAGTCATTGGGTAAAACCATCCTCTTCGCTGAGATTTAAACAAGAATTAATTAGCAAAACTAAGCACAGTGGAGTCAATATAGTTTTAATGTTAAAAGTTTTTATTCTCTTTGTAGATATAAATTTTATTTATTTACTTAAATGTATATAAAGAAAATAAAAACATTTAAACCTTTTATTTATATATGTGTTTTGTATAATAGTCTTTCCTTATGGAAGAAATGTAAAAAATAAGTTACTGTGAGATATCTTTTGAAAGACTTCACTGTAACCAATAAAGAGCTGGTTTAAATAGAAATATTTCCTGTTTATTAGGCTCAGATACAGAACTAGGTAAATAGAGTATTTTACATTTAAAATGCAAAAGACACATGACATTTCAACCTATCTTTCTTTGTCATAACACAAAGAGCTCAATGTATTTAATTTAAAATT
Source organism: Manacus candei (assembly GCF_025592945.1). Lineage (NCBI taxonomy): Eukaryota > Metazoa > Chordata > Aves > Passeriformes > Pipridae > Manacus > Manacus candei. The sequence continues at coordinate 29,796,968 of NW_026138056.1, read as the reverse complement.
TCCATTGGCTTCTATAGCGGCACTGAAGAACTAACATCAGCAAAGGACAGGGGAAGAAAGAATGATCACTGATTTTTCTAGGGGGTCCATTCTCCACACTGTTGGTACTATGGCACTCACTGACTTAAAAATATGCATGGCAAAAACAGTTTTGTATTTGCTCTTATTGCATTTTAATAGTAATTTCATGAAGAATATTTTGCTTACATTTCGCACAACCAAATGAAGAGAAAATTTTGTTACTCCTTTTCATGCTTAGATCAGTTCACTTTTTGACTTTTATTGTCAGCACTAAAACTTGCATCTTTCCCTTCAAGCCATCTATTTGGAGTTATTGAAAACCATCTCTGCTTTTTCAAAGTAATTTTAAAATTTTTGAAGTCTGAGAGATTCCCGGTAACATGAAAGAACAGGTATCTGGTCACTGAAAGACTCTGTGTTCTATTTCACCTTTCAAAGAATAGCCTGTATCTTTGAAATGAAACCAAGTGTTCTTACTCATCCCTATGAATAGGAATATCTCTTCCTTGGATGCTACCCTACTTGTTGACAACCAAGTCTTTCTGAACACTTACTCTAGACGCAATAGTTGTAGCTGATGATAATTCTGGTGAGAATGTGAACTTTTATAGTTAATTAAATAAATAAACAGCAAAGTGACACAGCTATTAAAAACAAACAAACAAAGAAAAAACAAACCAATCTTCTTCCTTTAAACCCAGGTGGTGGTTAACCACAGGGTGTTGGACTACCCTCAGTTTACACCAGAGTAACTCCAACTGACCTCTGAAGCACAATATTTAAATGCCGTTCCAGGAAATGCCTTGAATCAGTCTCTCCAGCTCCAGCAGGTAATCTGGGAACTGTTAAATGTCTGCATTTGAGATTGTTTTCTGGGGACATCCTTGGGAACCTGAATGATTCATGATTGTTATATCTTGTAATAATCATACACATTTCTAAAGCATAGTATCATGAAGAAGCATAAAAAGATATATTATTATAATGGAAACAATTGTAGTATTCCTATCACCAGGTTGATCTTTCTTATTATAAATACTACCTCATCCCAAGTCTATGGATTTTCATGTCATCAGTTTCACTGAAGGGTAGCCACAAGCCCATAGATGATTTATATCTCACCCCCCTACACACAGCTAGGAAAAACTGAAGCTGTGTTTTTACACTGTAGTTATGAAGACAGGCAGTAAAAAAGACTGTAGTAATAATTATACTAAGTTAATTTTCCTCTTTTTTCATTGATCATTCCAGATCTCTTAGATCCAGGGAAAACTCTTCCGCTTTTCCCCATTTCTTACTTAATTGCTTTCATTTTCTGTTATGTTTTCTGACTATAGAAAGGCCCACGTATCAGAACTCTTGAAATCTAATTTCTCTACAGTTTGGGAATGTCTGCTTTTAGCATCTTGGTTCTGGCTTTTGATTGCTCTTCAAACACTGCATGAGATAGGGTTGTCAATGCTGCATTTCAGGTAAGGTGTAACACCTCTCTGTGTTTATTTGGTTCTGAAGACTTGGATCATCTCTGCCTGTCCTTGGCTGATTCCCTCTTCCACCTCTTCATCCTTTTTTTTGCTGAGTCTTTCACTGAGTCTTGTCACAAATGTCAATAGGCCTGGAATTTATCAGTCCAAGACTAAAATTTAATGCTGCCTTCAGGGCAGTAGCCAGTGCTGAGGAGAAGTGAGCCAACACAAAGTCAGCAGCCTGCCTGATTTGCATGGAGATGATGCTTCCAGATGGCCACCCAGAAGAGGCTCTTTGAGAAAGAAGGTGCACTGTGCCTGACAGGAGAAGCAAATTATTTCTGGAAACAGAAAAACACTCTGACAATTGCAGTATCAAGAAGCATATCTTTGAAAGAGCAATGGACAGAGATAGCCAAGATCACAAAGGACTTGTAGGAAGTCATTATAAAATACTAGTGCCACACTGAGAGACATGTTGGAATGAATTCCCTACCATACTGGAGGAACACTACTTATAGTCATAAAAATATAAACCAGTCTGTGTTTTATGTCTGGGTTTGTTTCTTCTTTTGAACTGAATCTTCTTATACCATATGGCAGTTATTGAATTTTAAAAATATTTCCCCAAAGACAAGAACTCATAAAGGTCCTTCATTCTGTGAAAATTGTAGAAGTCAAGCATAGTTTTATACTAATAGTACTACCAATTTTGCATTTCATTTATAAACCAATTAATAGTTGTATGCTGTTAATGTGGTTTTCAAAAATAAAAACAAAAGTAAAAACAACCAGCAAAGGTGCCACTTCAAATGAGCTTGGTTTATAATTACTTCTGAAGTAGTAACTCTGCATATCAGTTCAGAAAAGCTTTTATAGGAGTGAATAAATAGATTCCCTAGTTGCTCTTTACTCCTCTACAAACATGTATTTCTATTGCCTGAGGTTAACAACTGCCAGCAGAAATGTTTGCTAAAATAATAAGCAGCATTTAACTGGCTGAGAACATACTGTGCCAATTCCTGACTTTTGTAACTTAATTTCTTGAGGATAATACTGAAGTTTTTCAAGCTACGTCTTCATATGAGATAGAGCAAAAGCTTTACTTCATCTATTTTTTTCCCTGTCTAATAAATACTACATTAAATACATGCAGTTATCATTTGGATTTTTATGTTGATTTAAAATATGCAGTTGCTTCCAGCAAAGAAAGTTCATTATCATAATAGCAAAAGGCACAAAGGTGAGCTGAAATGAATGGCAACAACCCAAGGTTAGCACCCTAGTCCTTGAGGTGTGGAATCTGTTCTTGAAATGCCGGGTAGGTTAAATGTGTGTATTTTTACTTTAAAGGACCTTGGACACAGTGGCTCACAGGTGTCACAAGTATGCTCCCATTTGACAGATCTAACCTTAACAGAGTTATTATCATAGTTTAAGATGGGATGGATTTTCAGAAGTGCAGTATTTGAGGAAAGCAGTTGTATTAGAATTTGATCTATATTTTCAAAGACTTCCTGAAGGTTTTTCTGTGCTTCGAATAATTTGTTATGGATTCTGAGGAGCTCAGCAGCATATTGACATTTGTACCACTTTGCTAAGGGCATGCTTCAGTGTTGTGAATATTGTAAGCAAAGCAGTTTGTTTTCACTGTCTTCTGCTAAGAATAGCCATGCCTATAGATCGATGTTTTAAATTATTAGTATTGTCAGCAAATTGACACAACTCAATTGAACATGGTGACCAGAGAAGATAGTTTCTCTATACACTTTAATTTTTTCCATGTCAAGAACTTTCAACTGATATTCTACAAGCTTATTGATGAACCACTTTTAACTTCTATTTTATAGACTTCAGGGAGGTATCCGGGCATTGCACACATGTAAGTCATAGAATACCTACTTAACACAGATAGAAGTCGAAACTTAAAGTGTCTAGTCAGCAAACATAAAGGAACTAGATATCAAAATATGGGATTTTTGTACAACTATTTTCTGTAACAAGTTTCATTTCATTTTATCTAATTATTGGCATAAGTAAAAGTTATCTCCTCAAGAGAGTAACTGTAAAGAATTCTGACCATGTGAGTGACTAGAAGACTCTATTTCTTTAAACTTGAAAAGGTATCGATGAAAATGCTAGTAAATTTAGTATTTTAATTCCAATACAAAGGTAGTTTGACTTACTGAGAAGCCATGATAAAAATATTCTGGGTTGTAAATTTAAATATGCCACAAATCCTTCATGTGAAACTCATTTTACATTTACAGTCCTATGTTCAGTTACATGAAAACCTCCACACCAAACCCCCTAGCAACTGGATCATGAATCTGTTGGTCTTACATTGTACTAGAATAAAAGAGGCATGTTTGGTTAAAAGCTTGCACAGCGCAGGAGAGTATGATTCTGGTGGTGTCACACAAGAATTCCAGATGCAATGCAGTCAATTATATGCATTGACTTACTGCAGCAATTAATAGCATAAAGATCTGAGCCATTTTGAAGTGTTTGTCAGATATCTCCTTAATGTGATTACAATAATAATGTAATATTTTCATTATTGTGTACTAATTGAAGTAAGCATGCCAGAAGATAGAGGAGAACAAATAAGATAATGCAAGAGTTGTTTGTTATACATACAGAAGCTACATTGTAGAAACAATAGGCAGCAGATGACAATTTAGATAGATATTCCCAGGAAATTTATGTTACACAGATGAAATTAGGAATATGAAATACCACATAAATAGCAAAACTGGTGAATTTTGTTTAAGCATATATTGCCAGTTAATAAGGAAATTTCATCATTTCCAAAGCGGTGGTTTTCAACCTGTGGGTCCCTAGTCATCTGTGGTCTAAAGGTTTGTGAAGGACTATTTTTAAAAAACATAATTCTTACTGTTGGCAGGCTTCCAGTCAGGATCAAGGAGTCTCAATCACTACTTAAACACTGTGAGGATCTACAGATCAGTGAAGACTTACCACGGTGGTGTAAGTGGTCACTGTTCAGCCCTGATGATAAGAGATAGCAGAGCATTGGTTACTAGGCTTGTTCCAAGAGGTGAGATTTTCCAGACAGGGATTCTTAATGTTTTAAAAATATCAAGGGTTCTTCCCTGTATGACTAAAACAAGAAGAAATAATCACAATTTTTGCCCAGTCTTGAATTACTGACAGCATATGTACATTTTACCCCTCTTGAACTACATCAACTAAGTTAAACATCTCAGAGCCCTTAGGATAACCAATTTGTTTCTTACCTTTATCCAATTTCTTGTGTGAAGCATATACATATTAAAGAGAGAATGTGTAGGTTAGAGATTTCAAACACTTTTGTTTAGTTTCGTGCACATAATGCTTTTGTTCACATATTGAAATTGCTGAATCAAATTTCACTTAGGTCAGTCATATTTCTCTCTCTAGTATTGATGGGTAAATATTACCCTGATGAATCAAAAATACAAAACTAGAAATATTTGCAATGCATTTATTTTTATGCTGTTTTCCGATTTTTTTTATGAATGAGCAGCGTATAGTGATAAGATATTAATAATGATAGTAATATATATACATATATATTGTCTATATTTCAAATATAAAATATAGAAAAATATATAAAATATTTATTTTCCAAAAATAATTTCTAGCAATAAGAAAATTTGTCTCTTCTTATTGAGAAACTTAGTGAAAAGCAAACATTTGTGACCCAGTATTACCATACTAACCTCTAGAGCTCTACAGAGATTCAAACAAATATTCAAGGAATAACCACTTTAAAAGGAAGGTAGAGAAGCTGTGAATTTAGCTACATTTAGTCAATCTCCATCATGTCTGCAATGAGGGAATACATTAATTTCCTGCCTACTGTAGTCCTTCACAGCAAATCCATATCATCAAAGAAAGACTAAAACATCAGTTTCCAAAGCATCTTTTTCTGGCAAAACACATCAATTCTGTATTGATTCCAGGTACAATAACACTGTGAGGTTTGGAGGATGCAAGCTGTCCTTGTATATGTGTCCCGTGTACACCAGTAGCTGGGATTATTAGCAATACTAAAATTAAGGTGATGTCTGACCATTTGTAGCCCACTCCCATGCTACAGGCACAAAACAGGTTTGTCTCCGCAAATACTACATTGTCCAAAACAGTAAGAGTGATGCTTTTGCTGTGACTGCACAGAAGGGAGCACACCATTTGAGAAAGGCAGCAGCACACAGCAGAGAGGCAACTGCCTGTGGCTTCTCACAGAATGCATTTGTGAATAGTTGTGATGAGCCAAAGGTCTGTGCTGCTGCACCCTGCGCTGCCCACAGTAGCTAACAATACTGCTCTGCCTTTCGTGGGACTTTCACCTAAATGTCTGTAATCAAACAGATTTCTTTTCCCAGTCTTAGACAAATATATACATAACCTATTTCAGTTATTGATTTGTTCTATTTGCTAGTGACACGTTTAAGTTTTAAATCCTCTGTGCTTTTCACTGTCTTAATAAGCTGCTCCTGCCTCCCCCTCCCTGGGGGCTTTCGGGACATAGTGAATACCTATAAACTCTAAAGATGTGAAAAGAGGTTTCATGTCATTAAAGTGTTCCATGAGTGGAGATTTCTTTATTCCTTCTTGTGATTTGTGTCCACAATATCTGATCTTTAATATCGGTGTTGTCTCACTTACACATTGTGTGCCCCTAGGGAGTGTACTCAAGTATGTTACAGGACTTACTAGGGGATTTTTGCTTTATATTATACATCTTCCTTATCCACTATCAGAGTATTCTCATCTGTTTATAGATTGTGCAATACCTCCATAAGTAAAATCAGTCTTCTAGAAGAATGGGTTCTGGGAAAATTGCTTATATTGCTTTCAAATATTGCTTCTCTACCAGATTTTTCACTGCATTTATGTCAATAATTCAATTTTTTACTCTTTAATGGTACAATTCCTCAGTAAAGACCAACTATCTTTAAGAATATCATAGCTGTCAGGCCTTTTTTTTCCACTATACTTGTCATACCTGAGGTTCTGACTGTTGTATTGCTAAGGTTTCTGGAAACTGGGTTATGACTGAACCTCTTTCTCCCTCTTAGAGCACCTCCAAGGGGCTTAAAGGGGGTCATAAAATAAAATGCAAATGAAGGAACAGTTATCCAGCTTCCTAACCCTACACAGAGTCCACATACTTGAAAATGTCAAGGGATTGTGGGCATGAGATGACAGTAGGTTCCCAGGACACCCGATTGCTCCTTTGCAAGCCAGCTGTGCTGGCTTCAGCAGTCTCTCCTGGATCTCCTGCTGCTAAATATCAAGTTGGCCCCATGTTAGTACAGCCTCCCTCTGCTCAGGGATGCAGCCCCAGCATAACAAATTGCACCTGAACAGCTTGAGAGCTGCAGATGGCTTAAGAGCCCCAAAACTGCCACCCACCATCTAACAGCAGCCAGCAGCTTCCAAATTTGTTGTAAATCCTTGCAGCTAGTAACTACAACCATTTATCATTTTCACCATCTAAAGAAAACAGTCTGGCGCCTTCTCATCCCAGAAATGTGGGGAGGGCAGGTCAGAGGAGGTAACTACACTGAAAGGAGTCTCACAAAGACAGATGGGGCCAGAAAGAAGCTGTACTCAAAGAAATGCAAGTCTAAACCACTCTCCATTCTCTATGTTGCTAAAATTTCATTTTACAAAGAGAAATGGCTGATCAGGATTCCGATCCTTTCCAGAAATCTGATGAAGCCACCATCAATTTTATTAAAACTACTAGTTTTTGAGTGACACTGCACTCTCTTGCATAAAAATACTCTATCAACATCGGGTTTAAATATATGCATAACTGGCTCCACATGACTTGAGAATGATCAAGTCCTTGAAGCAAAAATCAGGAAACTACATAAAGTGAAGTGCCACGGGAATGACAACATTTTATGTATTTATGAAACTTTTCCATTAGGAAAAGTAGTCAAACATGAAGCAGTCTTAGTCTGCTTTCATATAAGCACTTTTCAACAGAATTTGCACAACACAAGAGTATGCATGAAAATATCTAACATCTAGATGAAATACAAAAGGGATATTAATCCATTCGGTTGGTATCAGTACATTAAAGGGCTTGCTCTGCCCCCTTAGGAGATTGATATGATCTGAGCAGCACTGGTCAGCCAGTGCTTGAAACCTTGGCTGAAAAGTCTCATGCTTTGTTTTTCTGGTAACCATTCCAGAGAAAATCTGGATGCATTGAGGCTGAAAAATATCTTTTTCAGCTCGTTCAATTCAGTTCAGCTCATTCAGGTGACATCTAGTAAAGAGATGTCTCAGTTAAATAAACACACATTAAAGGCTTTACATATTGTATCAATCAGAGAAACAAAATGAAGAGAAATTGTTTGAAAACTGATGATTATTGTAGAAGTTAATACTGCTGCAGAAAAGAGAAGTGAGGGATAAACTGCCAACCAAATTCTTGAGTGTAAAAACTACTGAAGCCAGGTAACCAATTATGACAGAGTAGGAAACAAATAAAAGCCCCTCCCCAATAATAATACAATATCATGTTTTATAATTTTCAGGAGTTTAATAATGAAAGATAAGTGACCACAACATACTTGGAAATGCATTAGGTGGCCATGGGCACCTAATATTCATTGCAACAGGGATCCAGGCTTATGCAGGGATGCACCCATCCAACCCACTGGTGTTCTGTGACAAAATGCAGCCCTGCCTGAGGTGAGCAATGGGGGGATGGCTCCCTGGATGAGCTTCTGAATCCATGAGAGCTGACTTCATAGGATCACCATTTTGTTCAGCAAATGCATTTGGATCCATTCCTCTTCTGCTTTCCAGTGCTCGGGGAGTGATTATTCTGGGCAAATAAGGAAGAAGAGATTAATCCAAAACCTTCCCCCAAATATTTCCTGCATATTAAACATGTTTAGGCCTATTAACCTGTCTTTCTCTGTGCTTGTTTCTGGCATTGATCAGCTACAAGACCTGTGCTCAGAGTCAGTGGTTCATTGCCATTAAATTTATCCAGGTGACATTGGTTCAAAATTCCTGTTGAAATTTCTGAATTCAACTCAATAAAACCTCTTTAAAGCCAGAATAACCTTCAAATTAATATGAATTTAGTACAAATTCCTTTAAAAACGCTGAATGCTACAGAAATGATGACTGTATCTAATTGTGCCAGCACTTTGTGAAGCTCACTTATATGTTACAGGTAGGCAAGTCATATCAGATTTGCTTTAATGGATTTTCCCAGAAAGCATTTTCTCAAACTGGTGCGCAGCTGAACAACCAGAGCTTGTGTAATTCTTCTCTTGTATGCTTCACAATGTCATCTCTTGGTCTTCTAAATGTGAGATTCCAACTGAAGAAACAGAGCATGTAATGTTGGCGATAGAAGCAAGTAATGTGAAATTCATACCTTACACCTGCTTTTCTATGCCTCTTAGGTTGTGCCAAAATGCTACTCTCCTCTTGGAAGCTAAGCAAATATCAGATGCCTTTCATTTCCCAGACATGTATGCCACATGCCACAATGTGCTCCAAGTCTTATTTGCATTTGAAGAAGAAAGAATCAGTCTTTTGTGTGCTGTTATTGCAATCATTGCTGTTGCAAGGATATTCTTTTCCTGGCAGGTATAGATTGCTTAATTGGTCCCATCCATCCAAGAATCTCTGATTTTTTCTACATTATCATGCTGTTTGTAGGACTTGTGCTACCCTAATTTATTTTCCTTAACATATTTGACAATGATGAGAAAATGCAAGGTAAAAGGAATCCCACATTTCTTTTCTTTGCTCTATTTCTTGCTTTTTCTACTGGGTGCTGGCTGTTTTGCTTTGGGGGAACACTGACCTACAGAACTCCAGAAAGCTTTCTGTGCCTTAAACATGGCAAGCTATAGCCAGTGCTGACCATTTTAAGGATCCAGGTCTTCCCTATTACCTCCTAACTTCCCTGTTCCTTACAGCCACAGGCAGCTGGAAACATTCTTGACTAGACTGCTGGCTTTGAATTTCTTTGGTGGAAAATGAAGAATGATGGCAGGAGAAAACTCACTGATCACAGTGACATCCCCCTCTCTGCCCTTCATTTTTATGAATGGGTTCATCTCTCTTTCTGCTGAACTCATCCAGAGATTGAAAAGGATCCAAGTGAAAAAAGAACTGGTAGAGTGCTGTTTCTGGACAGGATTCAGCTATCTGTGCATGGGTGCTTACTATTACTTAAGACAGTGGGTGCATCCTGATGTCCTCCAGCTGCCCACCTTATGGGAAGGTCCAGCTTTTCTTCTAACCCCCATGTTGTTTCTGCCAGCCCATGAGGATGACCTGGATATCCCAAGTACCCCCAAAGAATGTCTTAAGAAGTGTACTTACATTTTTGGATTCTGTAAGCATAGCAAATATTTTAATTTAATTCATTGGATGTGGGAATAGGTTTGGACTGATATCACAAAAAGCTCTCTTCAGTAAGGTTTTTACAACACATGATTCTGGTATGAGGAAACCAAACAAAATTCAATCTGCCAAGATCTGCAAAAGAGGAAATGAAATAATATTTTTTAAAAATTTGGTGTATTTTTCAATCTTTCTTTGGAATGTGTGGCTGTTTTGTGAGTAGAGATCAGCATACTCAATAATAAATATTAAGGGAGATAGAATATGTATTAGTGTCATTACTGTTCGGGAAAGTCAGAAAATAACTGATAGTTTGCTTGTAAAGTCTTTTCTTATATGGGAGAAAGAAAGGTCAGCAATAAATAATTTTAAGTGAGGAATGCCACTAGATTTGGAGAATTTTCTGGGACTATGATTTACTTCCTCCTACTTCAACCTAATAAGCAGAATAAAGGTAAACAAATGCCATCAGCCTCTGAGTTAGATTTTGGTGAAGACAGTTGTTGACAAGTCAACTTTACTGTATTGCTAGAACTTAGTTGCTAGATGATGTTGGAATGGCTGGACTTGCTGTCAAATTACGTCATCTTACCTCTTGCCTTCCATGCCTTCCCAATTAGATACAAAATCTATTATTTCCCTCTTACCTGCCTGGATGAATTTCATACTCTGTTATGAGAAAGTAAGACCTCCAGCTCCCAAACACAACCAAAAAGAACCTATCTTTAACCTACTTGGATAAAGCTCCATGAGCCATCCTGGGTGACCATTCTGGCCATTGCTGTGCATAAACAGCTCACTAAGGTAAGAGCTGTGTATAGCTCTGGAGTAGAGTGGGCTTCACCTGCAAGACAACTCCCAGCCAAAGACTCTCTTGTGACACACCCAGAGAGTTAACTACAGGGCTGTACTGTACCATGTATGGTTTTGCTCTGCTGAATAAATCTATTAATATTTCAATTCACACCAGTTTAGAACTTTTCAGAAGAGAACTTCAATTTCATGATGTTTTATTATTATGTGGCACCAAAAAACATAGTTGGGAGATACGAAACAATACCGTGGGTGTTATGAAAGAAGAAATCACGGTACAGATTCAACAGGAAGAATAATGGGAGTTACCTACTCCTTACCCCTTCATAAGAAACACACTTCAGACTCCTTTGGCCTTTCAGGTCCAGCAACACAACAGATTCAATGCAGTAGTAGTAGTGAAAAAGGCTTGAAGAGTACAGAGAGAAGAAACACATCTTTCCCCATTGGACTACTCTCGACAAGATCTCGTTGGTTGCCACCACGAGAAGCTGTTATCTTGGGTCAAGGGGGCAGAAATGTCTTGACGTCCCTGGGAAGTGCTGCCCTGCCCTGAGATGGCAGCCCTTAAACAGAGTAGAGCAGCTCCTGTCCGAAAATGTGTCCTCATTTACAGCTTCACAATTCACAGCCTTCTTCATTCAGCTCTTATCCAGCAGGTTTTTGTTGTTGTTATAATGAAGGGCTTTTGCACTCTTTGGATTTAGCTAAACAATCAAACAATTTGATGAAGTACTCTAGGTGAAAACAGTACATTTTTTCCACTGCACAGTGCATCATCATCAATCAATTAATTAATGATGATTAAATCAATTAATGATGTTGTTGTTGATGATGATATGATGATAATAATAGCAATAATTGACCTGGTAATTTTTTTTTTCCTTTAATATGCTCAAATGAATGGTCCTTAGATAATTAGACTCCCAGGCCACTTATATGTGGATCACTCCAGTGGCTACTTCAGCCATTTGGAAGAATCACACAGCAGCTTCACACAGAGAGGGAAATAATATCAGCTTTGCTTTCCCCCAGGAAACAAACAAAGATGTTGTCCACTTGAAACTAGTATAATTTATCATTTCCTGTACACTACAAAACTGCTAGGTTCAATAAAAGGTAAAGGTGGAACACTGAAACAAATCTGGAAGACCTTAGATGATATGAAATAGAAATTCGTGCTGCAAGGGATATACAGAACAGGAATAGTTTTTATTGGTTCCATGTCAGTATTTAAAACCAGAGTGACAATGGTGGTGTACTGGTACTGCCTGAAAGGGGAAGTTTATGTAGACAAAGGTAAAAATAGATATTTCTAATCTTTCCAGCTTGCATAAGAAAATCTTCAACAGATTGAACAATATTTGGATGAAAGACATTTAAAGCCCAAGGCTGAATGTAATTGGCTATTTTCTGTTCATGGAGTGTTCATACTTCCTTAAATTTATATGACAAGTACTAGTGCTGAACTGTTGAAATTTGAGTGATAAGATTTTGTTATAATTGATCAGATCTGTCCCAAGGTATTCTCTGGCTGGGTCACTCAGGTATGAATGCAAATTTTCAATTACATATGTGCTTGTTCCAACTGCTTTGGAATTTATTCTCTGAACCTCTCTGTAAGCAGGTTAAGTTCTTCTCACTAAACTCCTGACTTCTGGAATGAAGGAGTGCACAAGAGGAATACCTTAATATTTGCAGCTTCCTTCTATTTCATAAACTCATAGAACACCATGTTGGAAAGGACCTCAAGGATCATCTTATCCAAACTTTCTTGGCAAAAGCATGGTCTAGACAAGATGGCTCAGCACCCTGTCCAGCTGAATCTTAGAAGTGTCCAGTGTTGGGGAATCCACCACATGGAGATTCCAGTGGCTCATCATTCTCATTGTGAAAAATTTTCCTCATTTCCAGTCAAAGTCTCCTCAGGAATAACTTGTACCCATCACCCCTCATCTTTTGCATGTGACTCCCTGCAAAAAAAAGGGGATCTCCATCTTCTTTGTAGCCACCTTTTAATTGCTTGAAGATGGTGATAAGGTGTCCCTTAAGCCTTCTTTTCTCAAGGCTGAACAAACCCAATTCTCTCAGCCTTTCCTCATGTGGCAAACTTCCCAGTCCTTCGCCTGGTGTGGCTGTCTGGCCACAGCTGAATTTGGGACATGCAGGGATCATGGAGGGGCTGTACTGCGCAGAGTTCACTTTAGATCTAGACAGTAGCAAAGCACTAATTGGCAGATGTTAGTATTAGTGAAGCAGTAATAGAATAAAAATGATTGTGTTATTCCTCTGTGCAGCTACCACCAGTCTGCTGTGAAATTATTTGGAGAAAATGCCTGCAAGTAAATAAGTCATTGTATCATGGCACCTCAAGACCCCAAGCCTGTATACTTTCAGTAATGCTGCTGTCAAACTCGTTTAATCCCACTGCGTACAAAAGGAGTTCCTCCTGATTTATAGTTGGATAGACTACAGTAAAATCTGCACCTATTTTTTCCTGCTACTTACTTATATGCATTTTGAACTTCGATTTGAGGTTTTTAGCAAGAGGCTTACTGCCAAAGAAAAGCTGTGTTCTTCTCTGTGACAATGTCATTCTCAGCCCAAACAGTGAAAATCAGGTCTCACATTGACCCTTGAAGGTCTTGGTTTTAGAGATCTTTGCCTGGTGTTTTCCAGCCATCATCACAAGCACATGCAAAGAATTTGTCTTAGTCACTTGTAGGTTGGACTGCTAAATTTTTTTTGTATTAAGCACCTCTAAGCAAGTAGTTCTTTGAGCAGCAGAACTAATGATATTATTTTCCAGAGGATTCCCTTGTGTTTAAGAAGATATAAAGGTATTTACCCAAGTATTTTCTGCACTTGAGGCAGATGTAACACCTCTCCTTTGTGTGGAGTCTCTAAATTAGTAAGGCTAAGAACAGCCTGTACCTTCCATCCAGCTGCTTATCTCCATGAAACTCATATGGATTTAAATCATTATATTTCAGGTGTGCTTCCAGCTGGGCACTGCATTCAGTATAAAAAGATGGGGAATTATAGACAGACAGACCCCACATGAAGACAACAGAAGCATCAGAACCTCATTTCTAAATGAAAGTGAGTTAAAAATGTCACATAAGAAGAACTGCATTTTGCCTATTGTATGCAAGCATCAGAGCTGCCCCAAAAATTCAGGACTGGACCTCAAGGCAGACACTCCCTATGTTGATGTTAACATGAGATAGCACAAATCTCTGTGTCTCCAGAACATTCTCCTTCCTTATCTACATTAAACAACTGTGATTTAGTGTGCAGTAATTTATCTCTGAATAAAGATGAAAAGTTGCAGTCAGCTCCTTTTGATTGGAATTTTTAAAAGTGTGCGGAAACTGGCACATGTTACAGCTCTGACTTGTGCTTGAGGTGCAGTCAGGAAAAAATTCTTTGAATGAAATTTGGATTCTTAAGTATTGGATGTCAACCATCAAGCTGGAAATACAGCTTGCTGCACCATTATAGTCCTGGTATTTAGCCTCCTGGTTACTCCAGAGCACCCTCAAAACTGAATTGACAGCATAATAGGAGTAAAATGAGACTATTGCTAGAAAAGCAGAACAATGAAACATCATTTATTGATACACCTAATCGAAACACATATTTTTGTATGATTTTAGCTTAAATTGATAATTTGTGATATACATATGGAGTGAGAGAAGTAATTTACATAGTCATCTGTTGTATGGAGCATTGTGTGGCATAGGTCCACCCATTAATAAAAGACTACCACAGGGAGTCCAGGCAACCCTCTGCTTTTTCTTATGTAGCCTTACAGTGTCTGAATGGCCACTATTAGAGTAATTAAAAATATCCAGTGTCATAAATATTTTCAAATCAGGGGTAAGAAGACACTTCATTTACTTTAAGGAATATGTTTCGCATTCATAAAGGTCAGATTCTGCTGGAATTGCTGGGATGACTCCTGTATTGAAGGATCCAGACCAATATTCTGCTGTATCAAGGCAGGTCCCTCAACCCGTGTCCTCCCCAACAGCCTGAGTAAACCATGCCCTGGTACAAAAAAAGCCATCTCACAAGAAAAAGCCATTGGGATCACACATGGGTCCTTCATAAGGGTTCCTTCTTTTCCAAAGTCAGGTGTAACCCAGCTGTTACCATCTGCTGGAAAGAGCTTTTGGAAAGAGGCACCTTGCAAACACCAGTCAAGCACCAGCCACTTGGCAAAGTGGACCAGTCGAATTCTCTCAGGCTGAATCCCCTCTGGACACAGGCGATTTCATTGACCTGTGGCCAGTTGCTAGTGATGCTTGCTGCCCACCTGTCTCCAGGTGGCTGGGTGATGGTAGGGGAAGACTTTCAAGGACTGAATCCATAAAAGTGAAATAGTAATTTTTCATGGGTAATTAGGAAAAACTGTTTCAAATTTGAAACAGACACTACCATTATTGCAAAAGCAACACCTTTTTGGGACGTTCAATTTCCTCTAAGCCATCTTTAATAATCATTATGTTTTTATTAAATTTCTAGCCTTAGGACTAACTATTTGCATTGATTTAAAGAATAAATTACAGATTGACATTTTTTCCATCATAATTTCATCCCAGTCTTGCTTAAATACTGGAAACTGTCAAGCTACCAGCATGAAAAATAGTTAATCTCAGTCTAAAATGAAGCAGTTTAATTTTTCTGCATAAATATAAATTGACATCTTTAATCCCACAGAGAAAAATCCGTGTACCCAATACCAGATCCTGTCATTTAAGATTGCATTAGTGTTGAAGTATGGAGATCCTCTTAACATATGATTTATTTTTAATGCTTTCACTGAAATTATAAAACTATCACATTTCTCTTCAAGGGATTTAAGATTTTTTTCCTTTCCAGCTGCACATGAGTACTACACAAACACTCCAAAGTGTTGATGCATCACCTCTGGAGTAGTCTTCAAAAGAATAAATGATTGCTCAACAAGGCAATGAATGCTCCAAAGCATTCTAGGAACTTGCCTTGGAAACACCCTGACATAGCCTGACATAAAATGCAAGAGAAGAGGAACAGACAGCTGTAAAAGTAAACCATGACATAGTCCAGAAGGAAAAGTTCACCACATATTAAAATACAGATCAATAGTTTATGCCCCCATAAATTAAGTTGCTTTGGATTTGTTTGTTGTAAATGAAAGAATGTAAAACACCAAGTTTTGAGCCTTTTTCAGGGTATAATGCCTGTTGTAAATTCTATAAGTGAAGTCTTGATTTAAATTGGTTGTCATTTATATACATGTAGCTCCTCTTTGCATGACAAGTGTACACACTGCTTTAGTACCTACATCTGTTCCAGCTCATTAAACCCAGCTGTTCTGTACTTTTCCTCTCTTCCCCTTATGGTTCAGTGGTAGCAAGTGGTAGCAAATGATAGCAAACTCAGGCTATAACTGAAAAGCAGATAAGGTGTTAGTTACAACCAGACAGAAAAAACTATTACTATCACTTTTCTTGATTTTCCATGCCTAAGTTGTAAATTGATCAAGGAAACATACTCATTGCACAGAAGCAGTGCCAGTTTTACTCTGGAATGCTAAGCCTTGCACAGAGATATGCTGGTATACTGAACAGCATTGCAATGATACATACTGGTGGAAATGGCAAAGTAGAAGTTCTCCTAGGCAAACTGAGAAATCCTGTTATCATGCTTGAAATGCCATTGTGGTCTGTGGTCATATACCAGCTTACAGCCATGACTGTACTATCACAGCCAATTCCCCATGGAGTCAAGCCCTGATTGACATACCTACCAGTGAGGGGAAGAGCAGAAATGCTGGTAACAAGTAACCCCATCACTGGGAAGTGATACTGCATAGGGCTGGGATCCTCTCCACAGAGGGCGTGGCAGGCATTTTGCTGACATTTGCAAATTTTGCTTGTCTCCTTAGTTCTCCAGAAAGCTATATAAATTCTTTTTAAATCTGTCCTAGTTAGAACAGCTGGGACCAGTTCATCATTGTATGGGTGTAACCCAAAACTGTGTATTCTATAGCCTTCCATGCCATTTCCCAGAAACTGTTGTCAATGAACCATTTACACCATCTGCCCATAGAGCCTGACTCCTCAGGCTATAAACTGGGTGTTAAGAGGCCTGCGGGATAGGAGGGTGCTCTTGTCCTCACACCCATTGTGGAGCTCCCCATCCTGAGGGAAGTGCTGGGCATTCCTGCCTGAACTGAAGGATATATAATCTTGGAGTCTTGGAACTTTTTTAACCACTTGTGGGATCCAGAGGAAGACTGCAGACCACCACTCAACCAGACTGCAGACCACTACTCTCGACTGGACTGCAACCACCACTTTTCAACCAGTCTGCAATCACCACTCTTAACCAGACTGCACCAGCACTCTCACCAACAGGTTTTCCCCTCACTTTTTCCTTTGGACTCAGGGGGCCCAACGAACACCACTGTCCATGCCCCAGAGTGCTGGGTTATACATTTGGGTTTTGTGGGTTAAAGCCAATTGTTTGTCTGTATAATCGTACTTATGGTATTATTTTATTAAATTGTTATTCTGACTTACAATCTCTCTTTTGAGTTGAGTTCATTTCCCCTGCCGATTTACCTTTAAACCAGCACAATATCTTTTACTTGCTTTAATAAAGACCATAGTTCCACAGTCCCTTAGCAGATGAGTACTTCAGGAAACACAAGAAACAGGCTGGATCATCCAAACTTTTAATAGATTTCAAAATTACATAAAGAAGTTGCCAGTTGGCATGGATGTGACGAAGTAATGCAGCATCACAATTCCTAACCTCTTTCCCTGTGCACTGCCGCTTGCCACACAAAGCTCCAGGCACACAAAGCCCTTGCAATACCTACCTGGACTGCTCCCAATGATGACAGATGAGCTGTTTAGTTGCCTGTGCCAGGCCTGCAAACTGATGGTGTCCTAAGCCCACTTTGGCCAAAGCTCTTTGCATGATCCTTGTAAATATTGTGCCATTTACCTCCTACCCCACTACTTTGAAGAACACTGGGCTTCCTGGCACCTCAGCTCGATTACAGACAGTGCCATTTTGCTTTCAGTTTGCCTAAAACTGGTTCTGCGTCCACTAAGCAGCAGCTCAGTGCACAACTGAGCCATCTCATGCCAGGTGCTCTCATGGTAGGGAATGGCCTCATCAGCCAGACTAGCAGAGGGTACACTGAGCCCCCCTGAAATAACAGCAGGTACTCATATTTTTTAAAGGCAAAAAGATGCTTTCTTATTCAAATAGATCTGGGCCACATAGCACCATGCACACTGCCAAGGTATCCCCCAGTGGTATTCACAAAGTCTGTGTCTATAATAATAAATTAAATGGCCTGGGAACACTCCCAGGTGCTGAGGCCAACTGGCATTGAGTGGCTTACATCTATGCTAATAAATTGTCTCATCCTCCTAAGCAGGGATGCTGCATCAAACCACCCACACTGTTTCAACCATGCCCAGGCATTAGTCAGAACTGTGCTCACTGCCATGGGCCAGGTGTGGGCCAGGGACTGATCTAATGGTTTACTGAAATAGGTACTTGGAGGCATGCTGGGCACACTTGAATCTACTAGCACAGGAGCAGCTGAATTCACCCACCTGGTCAAATAAACCAGTCTCAGTGGTGTTACTCTTTCACACTGATGTGTCCACAGAGTCTTTCTAGCACAAGCACTGTGCCTATAGGAAAGGAACACTTATAAATGCCGTCACTGGCTCTTGGGGACTGTCCCCTCCTCAAGCTGGCTCTCACTGCAGGGCCAATGGGAAAACCAACCATTTTGGAGCCACAACACATTGGTAATCATCTCACAAACTTCCACCACTACTCTCACTAATCAATTGTTCACTGGCTGGCATTAGAGTGACTTGATGCTGGCTTGTCACAGTCACTGCCTGCCAGATCTCAGTTGCAATCTGCCTGGGCTGGAGCTGCCTTTTCACACAGCTCCATGAAGATAGGGCTCTCTGTGCACAAGCTCTTCTGTTAGTCCTTGCCATCTAGGGTCTGTAGAGTAAATGGAGCAGGAGGCACTGCAAAGCATTAAATCGGGGAGAGATTAAAAGCAGAAATTCCTCATTCTCAAGACCCATCTTCTTTAATAGTTCCATTAGTGATTTCATCACAATAAATATGAGCAGTGTGGGTGAGTATTGTTAAAGTCCTGAACCTGTGTGGTAACATGAAAAGTGAGGAGACTTGGATATCCTATTGGAATTAGTGGATGAACTTCAGTACTACAGCAGTAGAGATGGGATGAATGTCAATAAAATGAAAGATTATCTATTTGAGAATAACATAAGCCATGCGACAGCAAGGCCCTTTCTGTTGCCAGCAAGAGAGGTAGGCATGTGGTTGCAAACAGACTGGAGCATGACTATGAAGTACAGGAGAGACAATCACGTGAAGTACAAATATGGTTGCAGAACATGTCTGCAGGGGCAGGTCATTCAAAGATCCCTGTCTGCTGGGCTAGTTGCTGGTCGGGAAACAATGTTACACAGGCAGGAGGGGCAGAACGTGCAGTCTCTGCTGTGAGAAAAGGCTGGCAACTCAACTTGGGCATCCTAATAGGAGGGTAGGAAGGGGAGCACACATGTTGCCTGTAATTGTACAATGGAGGAATGCTTTGGAGAAAGGACAATGTAGGCACAAGACAATGTTTGTATGCTAGATATAAATACAGGTAGGCTGGGAATTAGAACATGTTCCTCCTCTCTAAACCAGTCCTCTTTGGACTAACTATTCAAGCAGAGCAAGGATGACACAAAAGGAGATTTTTAGTCAGTGCTTATTGAGTTCAAAAGAACAGTGTGACATGCTGGCTTGTGAGGGCAAGAAACAGTGACTGGCAATTCACATTCCCACTTCAATCCTTTTGTCCTACCATGAAGAAGCAGTAGTGTGTGCTTACACATGTTCTTGCCCCTGCAACCTGGGGAGTGCAGAGAGTACCCAGAGAGGCTACAGCCTGTGTTAGCAGTCTCCATGCATTCTCCCGTATGGCCTCTGGGTCCCAGCATGCCCCAGCTTCTGCAGTCCTCTAAGGACCTTTGCCAGGTTTCACATCCTTCATTTGCATCCATATTTGCATAATTGAGAAGTTTTTCAGTTTACTGCTCCATATTATCAAATTCAGTGGTGGAAAATGAGGAGACTTCACAGCTGGAGTGCATTAGTGCCATGTCAGAGGGCTAAGAAGAACAGCCAAATTGCACTGAGTGTGATGCACACTGTGGGAGTAGGGACACCAGAATGTAACACCCAAAACAGGACGTGCCTGCCCTGCATTACAGTAGTACCAGTTTGGATGGGAGGGCTGTTTATGGTCAGGAGTAGGGACTCTTGTGGGTTGCTTGGCTCATTTGGTTGCAGAGGCCAGGTAAGATCCTACATGGCAGCTGGAGGTAGAATCTGCTGGCAGTCAGGCTCATGCCAGCATGGAATCACTACAAGGAAAGCAAGTGGGATGAACACCTGCCCCAGTGGTCATCTCTTCCCATTAGAAAAGACTGTGTCTGAAGGCATAATTAAAAAACACCACATAACCAGCAAAGCCCTGAGGTTTGTCAGTATGAAGTGAAGTATCATTAACTGATATAAGTTGTTTGTTAAGGAGTGGCTCATTTGTCATGGCTTGCACAGTACCTTGGATGAAGAAAATCCTTAAAGACAGAATAAAACCATTTGCTGTTGTTGTGGAGGAGTATCTGGAACAAGTTGCACATATGCTTTCTAGCTCTGTTTGATGCCTACAAGAGCAAGGCTTTTATTATTCATTTTCTGTTACTAGTACAGATCTGAAGTGAGCAACCATCACAGTTGGTAACTTATGCCAGTTCTGGCAGGGAGGGATGAGCAGAGCTCTAACAGCAGAATCAGGAGTGCATTGATTGAAAGCCTCTTTGTTGAAACATAGTGACACAGGCCTTCCCAGAGGGCAGTGTCCACCACGGCAGTGTCCAAACAGCACTGCCCGGAGCAGAGACAGCCCAGCCACACAGGCAGTGCTGCACTGATGGGGTGCTGTTCTCCCATGCCAAGCAAGAAAAGGGCATGGCCAGTGATGGTGACAGGCTCAGATGCAGCCCACAGATATGTCCATATTGAGACAGCTGGAGCGAGGGGGCTGAGCACAGGCACACCACAGCTCAGGTATGAGACTTGTACCACTCAGGGACCCAGGAGAAGGCTACCCTGGCTATGAGTGCACTCCCAAGCCCTATGGGGGGCCCAAAATGGGCATCAAGAATTATGTGATTTATGTCTTACATTTGAGGGAGAAATTCTGGTTTTAGAACAAAAAAATAGCAGGGACAGAAGATTTTGTCAGCAGTTTTTGAACTGACTGTCTCCAGTTCCTGTCTCCAGGACAGCACTTGTCTGCAGCCCTGTTTTGTGACAGGAATCAGTAAAGGAGTTAGGAGTTAAGAGTGAGGTGACATGGGTTCACCTTCTACAACAGGGGATTCAATGATCCAAAATAATCTCATTCCACACTGCAAAGAGGTGAGACTTGCTAAGTACTTGCTAAATAAGAAGGAATAAAGGATAGAGACTACTTTGAAAAATCATTCATTGCAATTTGGCTGAAAAAATGAAGGTTTTTAAGCTGTGAACTGAGTGGACAGCCATCCCTAGTGATAGGTGTCTGTCTGTTCACAAGGGTCAAAATACTGCCCAAGCACCTTGTCCTGCTCTTCACTATGCAAGGAAGTCTGATACTGAGGACAGTAATTTTTTTCACACACTAATGCTTCAGCTTCCTCATCTGACAATCAGACATCCCGGAGAACTTTACTAACCAGCAATCTTTTATCATTGCAGTAATACACCTGACATTTTTTGCAGATGAGTCTTTCAGGTACATAACCCAGATGCTTCACTAGGTTTTCTCTGAGAATGAAGCCTGTCTCAGGTGGTGGTGGCTCTTGTCAGTCAATGCTTTCTGCAGGAAGCAGGCACTTTTATTTTGAAGACTGCTCCAAACACACAAAAAATGTTGAACTAATGTAAAACTGGAAGTTTTAAAATTTCTGTTGGTGGTACACTGGATGGATGCAGATAGTAACGTAAATTTTGATAATGATTAAGGAAGAGCAGGAGCAGGTATTTGCATGAGAGTCTGCTCTGTCATCACCAAGTTGTCCCCATGATGAAATTGCATGCATTCGTCATTAATCTGGAACATGCTGCTACCTCTCGTTAGCTAAGATAGTTTCCAGAGCACGTTTTCCCAGAAATTATTCTCCCTGCAACAGCTCTCTTTTACTGCCTGTGAAGGGTTGCCTTCTGTTTCCCAGCAGTATTAGCTGGGCCTGAAGAAAGAGAATGGGGAAGAGCAGAACGACTGAGGATATGGGCTCCCAGATCATTTTCTCTGTGGCAAGGCTGTTGTAAACAGTTCCTCTTCTCTCTCTCAGTCTTAGCACCGCCCTCCCCTCAGCAGTGTCATCTCAGGTCCCAGTCGACTGGGCAGCCAGATGGACCAGGGAAAGGATCGGCATTAAAAAATAACTTTCTTAGTGAGACCATTCCTGCCGCACCAGCTCACGGTGCCCTACCTGACAGCATGACCGAGGCTACCTTTGTAGTCATTGCACACCTGCGGGTTCCTGCCCTGCTGTCCCCGCCAGCTGTGCCATCCTCTTCCTGGACCAGCCCCGCATCCTCACCCCTCTCCTTCCCCGTGGGCAGGTGAGTGACAGTGGGCTCTGGGCTCAGCCAGCCCTGCTGCTGCCCATGGGAAGGAGGGGCCAGGGCCCAGGCCCTCCTTTCCATTCTTAAAAAGAGGAATGGCAAGTCCTGCAAAGACCACAAGTGAAATAAAGGTTATGCTGCTGTTCAGTTTAGACCGCTCAAGTGAAAAAAATACTGCAGTTTTGCGGCAGTTTAAAGCAAAAGGTGGGAGAGAAAAGGTTTTACTTTCCCCTTGCTCGCTGTCACTCCTGTGCTGTGGGTTCCCACAGATCTGACACAGGAAAAAATTTGCTGTTTGGGGGAGGTCGGCATTATGCAGAATAATGTGACTGTGCAATAAATGATAGATTTCCCTCACAGATCTGTTCTGGATAACATGAAGAGCGTAGTGAGGTGTTTCTCAGATTTGTACTTTGCTGGTTGTAAGAAATCAGAGGTAACATGTCAGGGCTCAATATATTCACTTGATCTTGTGTGGGTGAGGTCAAGCTACCATTACTGGTCAGGAGCAATTACTGCTACAAAGAGAAAACTCATTTCCACCTACAGAGATCTGTGCTGTTGCAAGTTAAGATCAAGGTTTGGAATTAAATTGAACATACCAGCAAAAAACATGTGTTAATATAAATTGGTCCTTATAAGCCTAATACAAATTATTACAGTAATCATTAAAGTAACCCAGAGTACAAAAATATTACAGCTATGAAACTGCATGTTGTAATTACTGGTGTTATCTCGGTGTTTTATATTTAAAGTTCTCTGTTCTGAATACTATTAATGAATAATTTGGAGAACAGAAAAAGAACTTCTCAATATGAAAAGTGGTTTAGCTGTATTTAAACTAAGACGGTTCCTTTTTCTTTTCCCCTGCATTGGCTGTATCTTAGACCCCCATCTAACAGCAGCTGTGATTTATTTTTAGCTTTTTTCTTTGCATATTTAAAAGGGTGTTTCCGTATGGTGTGAAGCACAATCTAGTGCAGCAATTAACTGGCAAAGAGACTGAGCTTTACAATTACAAGTAAGTCAGAAATTAATTTCTGCTATGAACCAAAGACATCTACACAAAGTGAACAGTATGTCTGTACTATACATGTATATTTTAGATCTCTTCATTCTATGGACCCAGTGGAGTACACAAACTGAATTCAAAAGAAGGCATCTAGCAGTGACTCTAAATGCCTATAACACCAAAATACTGGCTGAGTGTTGTAGAGTTGTCTTTTTAACTCATATTATATAACTTGAATATTGCAGAAATCAGCAATATCCTTTCAGAAGCACTACCCTGTTCATCTAATGGAGCATAATCTAAAGGCTACATTTGCATTTAAATACAATGATCCATGCAGAAAATATCTGGCTTTTATTTATAAATTACAATGAACTTTTCTTTTTCTACTCAGAATGGTTCTCTTTAAAGAAGATGAATCTTCATCTTCCAAGAGATGATGAACAGCTGATTTCATATTGTTTGGATAAGGTACAGTGATCCTGCCAGTCAAGACATGTTATACAGAAGGAGTTATAAGACTGTAAATATATAAATGGCTTTGCCCTGCCTTTTTTAACTAGGGAAGCAGCCTTCAGTAAATAAATGATGTGGGTGCAGAACAAACTCTTTTTACACCGCATCTTAATTAAGAATTAATTAACAAGTCCTCATAAAGAAATAATTAATTCCTGGATCTTCTTTGCTTTTCTGTTATGTTATTCTAAACAAATCTCTGGAGTTTCTCCCTTAAAAGACACAAAAAACCTTTACAACCAGAGAGCATCCTGATCTCTTATTTGTGCACATTGGAATTTTAACAATATAAATCAGTGTATTTTTCTTTCATATATATAAAATCTTTCAGACTTCTCTATCTGGTAGTTCTATTTCAGGCAGTTAGTTTCTAACCTCAGACACCTCATCAGCAGGGATGAGGAGGAAGGACTTTGCTTCCCTATTCCGTTTTGCTTATTTATGATAGTTTATTGGTTTAACCCCGTAGGCAGCTAAACACCTCAAACTTGCAGGTTGAGATAAAGACAGTTTAATAGAACAGAAAAGGAAAGGAAAATACTAATAACAATAAAAGAATATACAAAACAAACGATGCACAACGCAATTGCTCACTACCCACTGAACCAATGCCTAGCCAGTCCCCAAGAAGGGGGTCACCACACCCCAGCCAGCTCCCTCCAGTTTTATCATTCAGCACAACACCACATGGTACGGAATGTCCCTCTGACCAGGGTACGGAATGTCCCTCTGTGTCCCCCAGTCTCCTCACTGGCAGGGCGCTATGAGAAGCTGAAAAGTCCTTGACTTTTGCCTCAGTTTGTTGCCTCAGTAACAACCAAAACATCAGTGTGTTATCAACATTATTCTCATCCTAAATCCAAAACACCACACTCTATCAGCTACTAAGAAGAAAATTAACTTTATCCCAGCCTAAGCCAGGACAACCAGGCAGGCACTTTAAACTAGTTCAGCGTCTTCTCCAGGCAGACTAAGATTACTCTAGATCCTCTTCAGCCCTTTCCAAAGAGGGTACCCCTTTACATGGCCAATTAATAAAATACCAGCAAAGCCTGCAGAGGCTCAGCCAGACACAGAAACCTGCCTTCCACTTGAGCTCTCTGAGCCCTCAGCTATCACTTCTGCTTGGCCCCTTTCCAGACTAGATTAGATGCATCCAGCAGGGACATGCTGCACCCAGCCAGAGCCCCTCTGCTGATGTCTAACTCAGAAAGGGACAGAAAAGCCAGCTCCCTGCAGTGTGTAAAAATGAGGAGCATGTTGGGGAAACACCTCAGAATATACTGGTTTTCAAGCAATTGCCTAGGATCATAGTAAATCTGTGACATGTGGGATAGACTCTAACTTCTCTTCATCATTTGCAGCCGCTCCTCTTTTCCTGTTCTGGGTATGTCTGCATTGCAGTCGCTGTTCACAGAAACACTGCCAGACTGGGTTAAGCTCACTCAACTCCTGCTAACTGCTGCTGCAGCAGCAAAAAGCTCTGTTACAAATTCTGCTTCAGCAGATTTCTGCATGGCTTTGTGTTTTCAACTATCCACAGTACAATTAGTCAAAACTTTTAAAAGTGAAGGTCCATGGTCCAACAACTGAACTGAGAACCCAGGAATTCAGAGGATTTGTCCTTAGATGAAGGTATTTTATTTAGGCATTTACTTAAAAGAAACCAAATCAAACCATAAAAAAACAATGCAACAACCAACAATAAGAATTTCTGTTTTTGAAAAGGTAATAATTATATTTGGTAATTTTATTCCCATGGTACATACTGCCTTTCTGCTTATCTCTGCTGAAATGCATATTTCTAAACAAAACAAAGCTCGCAAGTCTTTTTCATCTCAGTACTCGACACTTTCCAGTCTCAACCTTTGAGGATAAAGGTGAATTTGTACATCATTATCTCCAAGGCTCTTACTCTGCCATTAAGTCTCTGTGTATCCCAGGCTCTCCAGGAACCTATTCCCTATTTTACTCCTTGCAGTGCTTCTTTGACAGTGGTAGGAATGAGAGAAACCCAAGGAAAGGAATAAGGATTTTCTACCCCAAATCCAGGACAAATTTTGATTAAGTTTAGACAATCCAGGACTAGAGTTTCTACACTCTGGATGCAATACTAGAGACTTCCCTTATTGCAGCAGGAGGACCCTTTCACATTTGTCCAAGTTCTGCAGAGGATCATGTTCCTACATACTGCTTTACATCTCTAGCAGATCTATTGCATGCTGAAATTCCTCCACCACCATGGCACTGTGCTGCAGGTGTGCCACAGGACATGCAGCCAAATTCCATCCACAGTGCTCTGGTGTCCTCATTTGCATGCATTAACCTTTGATGCATTTGGTGTCTTCTTGATATCTATGCAGACACAAGGCACAAGTATGTTGATCCTACAAGCATCAACCTATAGGGTTCCATAAGCAGAGACCTGCTCTGCATTTAGATTTCAGCTTGTTTGAATAGTTCACCCCATCTTTCTCACTATGTGTAGTCGTGAGAGAAGTCTTTCTGGGGAGCAACCACCCTGTATAGCAGCCAAAAAGGACCACTGCTTTCTTAACCTGTTTTGTGAAAACACACAGCATTCAGGGCCAGGTGAGGACATGGAGGAGGAAGTTGCTACCACATTGCAGGATTAGGAGCACAGCATGCAACATGAGACAGGGGCTGGCAGGAGGACAAGAAGGAGGAGAATGCCACCTAGTCGGAGAAGCCAAGTCCACATGCATCTTTATTCCAAGGTGAATGCTGCATGTCAGCTACTTCAAGCATTCATGTCATGAAATAATGATGGCCTGATGGATTAAGAACATGTCTTCGTAACATGAGTGTCTGGTAGCAATTTGTGTTGCACGATGTAACTCACCACTTTTGTTCCTTGAAAAATGGCCAGAGTAGAGCAGACTGTAGCTTTTTTGGAGAAAAAGGGGAGCCAAATTCTTCTGCTTCTCTACCAACCAGCACCTTCCATGTGATATCTGTGGCACTGGTACTTATGCTGCTGTTGTTATGTATTGATGGGCTTGCTAAGGAAATGAAATCTCTGGACTGTTAAGAAAGCTTTCCTTGTTCATTCCTAGGTGATTAATTGTTTACATGGCCATCAAATTGCCCTCTGAATGTGTGATGGGAAAATAAGTCCCGATGATAAAGTACACTGTCAAAACCGTCCTCATGTAGTTTTAATTACTTTGGGTGTTAAGCATAAACTCTACTCCAGCAGACAATTATTCCACATATATTTTATTGCGGGTCAAGATGTAGGCATAAAATTAACTGATTCAAAATGGAATACACTGTTTTGAGAGCCAGCTTTTGTTGAGGACTGTGCTTTTATCATTAAAGAAGGGAACATAGCTGAAGTAATTTATGAATGACAGCTGGAATGTAGTATTGAATAGCAAAGTGTGGAACATGCTAGATATTGAAAATTTAAAAAAATATTTTGATCATCTCTTTGCATGTGATGACACCATCAGGAGCTATTTTTTCATCCTTACAGGCACAAACTTAATATGAGAGAAATTATTAATATCTCGTTACACAATTTCATCTACAGGAGAGCCATGCCTGTGCCAATATAATAAGAAAAACCCATATTTTATTATTTCTATCCATGGCTTAGTCTGGGAAGGTGAAAATGGCACTAGTTCTCTGCGTGCTATGCTACCCACAAAAAAGAGTTCCTAACACAGAGATGCCAAAAAAATCCTCCATTGTCAGAGTAGTCATGTCCTGTCCATTCAGTCTTACCAAGCACTAGAGCATGGCTTCTCCTTTGTGAGGTAGCAAAGCCTCATAAGCCACTTCTGTATTGGATTTTTCATCTTTCAGCCTCAAAAGGAAGATTTCGAGGTAGCATCTTCCAAACACCTCCCTGGACATAGGACGTAAACTTCCAGTGCCATTACATAATCATATCATGAACTGCGTGAAAATACAGCTTCTTCGCATGGTACTGACACAGGATCTCCAGCACCAACTGCTCTGCTACACGAGTCATTCTTACTGACTGATATGACAGTCTGTAGCACATGAAGAAGCCGGCAGCAAACCACTGAAATCTGCTGTGCTTGCATGACTGAGAGGAGAAAGGGAAACTGATAAAAAAGGAAGAGCCCTTATCTTCAGAGTGCTGAGAAAAACCACAAGCACCATTATCCACCATCACCCCCATCTGCCACCACCCCTGTCTGCACAGGCTGCTTCTGTTTCCTCACTGGAGGCCTTGCTTGTGGTTACACCCACCTGTGCCTCTGCTATGAGAATCACAGCAAAAGCATTGAAAGGAAGGAAGACAGAGGCGGCACTTCTAGATCGGGGATTCTAGTAACACAGGGTGGAAGATAATGCTGCAATTAAATTTGACTCAACATTTCTCAGGATGAGGTAACCTACAAGGACTAGCCCAGAAAAAAACCCCATTAAGTGCAATTTATCTGACAATCAGTTAGATTTACATGATGAAATTATTGATATATTCCTCCTCAGTAATCTGTTTTTTGATTACTATCAGTTTCAATTCTTTTGTACCTAAATTCATTAGACAAAGTCAGAACATTAGGCCTTTCTTATACAGTTAGGATATGATTTTCATATAACCAGAGCCATTCAGTTCCCCTGCTATCTACCATTAATTTCAAATGTTTGCAGAATTGCAGCCAGATTAACTGCATTTTGAATTACACAGCTGTGTAATTCAACTACAAAACATGGTAGTGAAGGGCACCTTTAAAATAGTTGAGTAAATTTTTTAAATGTGCACATCTTGTTTCAAGCTTTTCCCATTCATCTCACAAGTCCAATGTGCCAGAGCCTGAGGAGGAAGAATGCCCAATGGCTTATGTAAAACCATCTTGATTTGTACTGGTTGAGAAGTCAGACTGTAGACACCAATCCTGAACTGCTCCCAGACAACTACTTACTGCACAGGTTTCCCCAGAAAAGTTGCAGGTGTCCCATTCCTGGCAGTGTTCAAGGTCAGACTGGATGGAGCTCTGAGCAACCTGGTCTAGAGAAAGACGTCCCTGCCCACATCAGGGGACTTGGAACTAGATGTTCTTTAGTGTCCCTTCCAACCCAAGTCATTCTATGATTCTATGCAACCATCTGCTGCCAGATCACAATCGTGTGGCTTTTGGTGTGGCAAAACAGCTTTCCCATACGGAATGCAAGACTGCAGCAGTTCCTCAGAGTATATTCAAGTAGATGACATTTAGCAAAGGTGAATTACCACATGATGCCATATAGGGACTTACACTTGCAGACACCGATCTGATGAAACTTAAAAAACAGGAAGCTCTGGTGAGCAGGAAGCTGTTACAGTGTAAAAGACTTTCTAAAACACACAGACAAGGTAAAGATCAGTTAGATCCCCTTCCTGTCAACAAAGGTAAGCTGTAGGTGTTGGTGGTCACCACTGCATTAGCTAACTGGGAAGAATTGTGAAGAAAATCTCCTCCGTGAAATATATTTTCTTACTGAATTACTGATCTCTGTAGATACACAGTGTTTCCTGCTTGATACCTTGAATTGAGATGGATGAAAGAGCAACAACATATTTAGCCAGGTGTTCAGAGCTTCATAAGACTCCTATATTCTAACCTAAAGCCAGTAATGCTACATAACTGGTTGCATGCTTCTCCCAGGTGCCACATCCACGTGCTGATGCTGTAAAATCCCTCCCATAACATACAAAACCCCATTGTCTGATATTCATTCTGGTAACCATTCCCGGTCAACCGGATAGGTGTCAATCAAATTAATGCCTCTCAACACAAAGCCAATCTGTCTAGGGTTGCAGGGTTTGAGCCAATTTAATTTAATTTATTAGAGCTGAAAGAAACCTTTGCCTCTGTGACAATGGGTGAGACAGTTTGTAATCATTCTAGTTTAATTGATGGATGTAGACTTGGCACTTGACAATTAACCAGAAGCATTAAGACTCTAGGACTGAAATCCCAAGAGGATGTCACAAGCATCTACATGCTCCTAAGGTTTACTTTCCTGTAGAAAATTCATCTGCAGCCTTTCTCAGTTGGTCAAAGCTGGAGCCATTCAGCTGCGTCTCACAGAAGCCGACATCCTCCACTCAGAGAAAAAATCTTGCTGTGCAGAAGGACCCAAGTCCCATCCCTGCTTTCAGTGTGAGACTGTGCTCAAAATATACAGCCTAATGGCAATTCTATAATCCCACATAGCCCTACACTCCATGGACTTTTTGCAATTCATATACCTAAGCACAAGTGAAGAACATTTAAGTATGCGTTACCCACAGAAAACTACAATAAATTAATTATCTTACACAAGGCTATGTCAAAGGAGAAATATTACTCTCTGGAAACGCTTTTCTTTCCTACATATTTTCTAGTGCTGAAACTTAATTTGTTTTTATAGTTTGTCCTTTATGGTTGCCTGATTTACCAAACCACTTTGATTAACTTTTCAGTGTTAATTAATACACATTTTCAACCCTTCTAATCACATATTGCTCAAGGGTGGTTATTCTAGAGTCACAGATTTTAAGCCCAGGGTGCATCACTGCAGGCTTCAGCATAACTCTCTAGGATTCTGCCCTTTACCCTGGGAACACAATGCAGAACTCCTCTCTGCTGACTGAATGAGAGCATTTTTTTGCAGAAGAAAATCTAATCTTGATTTAGAGATTTAATGTGAGAGAGAAGCTAACCGCATCCTGTCATAAGCTGTTTCACTGGTCAAGATCTACATTTTATTTTTAGCTCAAACTTACTCAGTTTCAGCTTCCACCCACTGAATCTTTGTAAGAACTTTGTTTTCTGAACTGTGTTATTTATAGCCTGTGATGGATCACTTCAGATATCCCCTCATTTACAAACTAATTAGATTTTTTTAATAGATATTTCTACCTCTCTCACCAAAAGAAAAGCCCTGGAGGACAATTGTGGTCCTCTCCCTCATACCTCTACCTCTCAGCAGTGTCTTCTGATCTGCACAGAAGATTCTCCTCACCAGCACAGTCCCCTCCCCATCATGACAAAATGTTTCATGGCCACCAGGTTGTCACTGCCCTCACCACTGCCTGCTCTGCTGGTCAGCCCAGCAGCGGCACCCGTTGCTGCTGCTGTTTTCCCATTGCCTTTCTGATGCTCAGCCTTCGAAGTCTGGATGTTATTTGAGTCATGGGTCTGTTACTGCTCTGTTTCTTCCTGTCCATCTCCCGCTTCTCTGAGCCCACTGTTATTCCCTGAAGCCACACATCCCACCAGGAGCTCATGTTTACCCACCACCTAGGAGACCACCGAAATACTTTGTACAGTCCCTCTTCTGCCCCCATCAGTCCCCATCTAAGACAACCTAAAGTTACTTGGATGTTTCTATTTTTATTTTAAGTTATTGGCACATAATTTGCCTTTTTTCATCACATTAGTCCAAGGGTTTATGGCTCAATGAGAACTGTTCTGAGGGCAATTCCATGCACTATATATGAGCTTAGTGTGTTTGTCCCTGCTCTGTCCTCTGGTGTCAGCTCTATCTGCAAAGGCTTTAATATGGTTTAAAAGAGTTTACATGTTACATTATGTAATGTTTACATTCATTCTGACATACTTCAGATCTGTTTTCCCTCCTTCCTTCCTTTTCCCTACCCATTTCTCTGCCTGCAGCCTACGCTTTCTACCTGCCAGCTATAAAGAGATTTCAGAATTTTAAAAATAGCCATTTAAAAGCAACAAACTAAGGCTGAAATGAAATACAGCAGGGAAGAACTGCTCTAGGGAAACTCACTAAGTCAGAATACACCAGGGCCTTCCTGCAGGGTTTGAACAGCATCTTTGTGTAGCTGCTTAGACCTAAATCTACACATTTAGCTGAACCATCACCATGAGAGGTTTGTCCTTTATGTAAGTACAGCTAATTGCAGATTTACTTTGGGAAGTGGAATTCCACATATACATTAATTAAACTAAGTTTTATGACATATTCTTCTGTTTCCATGAAATTTTATTTGCCCCTCATGAGAGTTTATAGGTTAAATCTGGATTTAGATGCCTCTGTTTGAACCAACAAATTCAACAGATTTTGCCCCATGGTATTTAATGAAAATGTCAAGAGGCCTTTCCCTCTAGAAATAACCATTTGAGAAAAGATTAATGAAGATATATTCATGTCCACACTGTCCTCTGCAGCAAGGTTAGGAGGCGTATTCATCATATACATCAGGATTAACTCAGTTTCTGCTGTAGCATTTCAGTTCTCTTGAACATGTATAGCCACTGACCTACTTTTCAGGTGGCTTGGTGAAAGTCACTACAAATCCTTCTAGCACTTCAGCACCATAAAATTGTAATGTTTTATAGGAATATAGCATCTTCTGAAATGGCAAATAATACAAAAGGAAGTCACAAAATGGAATTTGAATTCTTAATGTTGGAACAACAATGATAGTTTTCATAACAAGTACACCAAGGAACAAGCTGACATGGAAATGCCCTATGGGAATATGTCTCGAAGGGCAGTCTCTGCATCTCCCCAGATATGTTATAATCTTTGATGATCTGCTGCTGCTGTTCTCCTTTTTGTAAAAAAGTTACTGGAAGACTCTGGGTGTTCTCACCCACCCTTTTTTTTTTTCTTTCATCTTGCAAAATAGCAGCTTTATTAAAACCAGGTTTATGTGTATATAGAATTATGCCAGCTAAATGTTGCACAGCACAGTCTATCTCAGTTGAATATAGTAATTCTTGAGGTTAAAATAACACTAGCTTTCACCATAGCCCTTGCTCCCTGTAAAGGCAGCTTCTCAAGAGGGCAGTGTTAGAATATTGACCATCCTAAGAGGAAGGTGGTAAAAGTCCAGGACAGACACCCTCTACCACTGTTTGCCTTCGTGCCCCTCAAGCTGTGCACATGGTAGATGGTTGCTGTCAAACAAGGTGGTGCTGCACACCAGGTCTGGAGACACAGGCTTCTCACCCTAAAACAAAGACAAAGGAATACCCAACTATGATCCCAGTAGACAGAGACGTAGGAGCTTATACAAAGCAAATCCTTAATCGCTCTCTTTACAAGAAAGACTTCTCGTAAATTAAACCCAACCAGATTGTTATCTTAAGCTCTTTAAGGATTTGCTTCTGATTTTATGATATAAGCCTCAGTGAAAAGTAGAACGACATTTTCTGTGCTGCATTGGGAACTCCTGAAATATGTTATATTATAGCAGAAGCTCAGACAGACATTTCAACTGCTGTATCACTACCACTATAATGGTAAAACGATCTCCTGCATTGCTTCAGTCCTTTGAGGACTGGGAGAGGTCATTAGAGAGCATGTTTCTGCTTCCCTGCACTGGCTGTACAAGAGCTGCCTCAGAAAAGAGGGCATGAACATAACACCCAGGCAGTTCAAAACCCACATTGATTTGTCTTGCCCAGTAATTACATTAATATCTCTGTGGTGAGCCAGTGGGGAAGGGGAGAAAAAGGATCTAGTGAAGGAAAAAAGGCCAGAAGTCAGCAGTTCAGCAGTTAACTGTAGTTTGACAGATATATATGGAATAGCATATTGTTTCTTCATCAGTTCTTGAGATCTGGTCACCAATTCAAGGAACTGAGAACAGTAAAACTAATCACATTTTTATAAATAATGATCGGTGCTAATTGATACAGACCCTATGATAAGTCAAAAAGTAGTGGCACCAGCACAACACTGAATAAGGGAGCGGAGTGTTTTTGCAGTGCTGTGGCTTGCTGCCACTAGCTGTAACTAGAAGGAAAGCCTCTGTCTCTGTGTCCCCTTTGCTGTGGTTAGGACAACTGATATATGGAAGAGGGAAGGTTTTCTCTCCCTCTGCCTACCTTCCATCATTTCCAGGCCCTGTCCAGACTAATACCGCATGGGAATTCATCTGCTGGCACAGGAGAGCTGTTAGGCAGACAAGATGGAGGGGAACAACCATGGCAGATGCCAACCAGATTACATGATTTTATGAGCTTTTATTAATTTTTCTTCTATTACAATACCAATAAGTTAGAGATGGGGAGATCAGATTTTACTGCAGTTGAAACACCCCCCAAAAGTATCCCAGAAGGTACACCATGGAGCGTGCAAGGCATCAAACGCAGAGGGGGGCTATGCAGCCTACAGCTTCTAAGACATGGAAATGTCTGAAAATGTCATAAAAAGGGTTTGCATCCCAGGATTGTTCCAGCCAACACAGGACAACTGACTCCCTCTAACAGCTCCCTTGGAAGTGAGCTAATATTAACCAAGATAATAAGTTGGCTTATTTCATTTTATATTCACCTTGTTAAAAAAAAAAATGTAGCAGATATTTTTGAGAGTGAATGTTGCATACTGATATAGGGTAGTATCTGACAGTTGTTTAAAGACACTTCAGAAAATTGAGGATTAAATGTCTTTCCTAACATTAACGCTGTACTAAATCAAAAGCTTTACTCCTCCTGAATTTGAAATAGCTTTAGCTGTATTTCTGAGCAGATAGCCTTTGAAACAGAAAGACTTTTTTATCAAAAAGGAAATAGTTCCTGAATTTGCCTGGGGCATGTTTCCTTCCACATGATTTAAAAAGGTGGGAAAAGAAAGTGGAAAAATATTTCAACTTATTTTAAAACATATATATTACATTTTCGCATTTCAAATAATGACTAGTTTAAATTTTATTCTGTCTGTAATTTCTGTCTATATAATTGATTTTGTTTGCTTGTCATTTTAAATACATCCCTATCTTAGGGCACCTGAAGTATGCATTTAGCTCAAAATTAATTTCTGCAGTTTTAATTAATTATGATTCCTGTATTAAAAATTAACTTCAAGGTTATTTTTCAAATCCTTTTTTCTTATTTGTAAGATATCAACAGAGAGGGGAGACATACATAGCCATAAAATCATTCTTCAGGTTTCATTCCAAGTACACTTATTAATTTTTTTCTCAGCTCTTCCAGGCTTCTCCTCTGATTGCCTGACAATTCAAAGCCATTGGAGAAGCCTGAAAGACAAACTATTACAGAATTCAAAGGTAAAAGACTGTATGGAGCTGGACTCTTGTTACACTGGCTCAGCTCACCTCCTGTGGGCTGCTGCTGCTTTCCAAGGAGCTGATGCACCCGTGGTCACTCCTCCCACCTGTAGCCCTTGTGATGGTGCTTCTTTTGAGGCAGATAGTCATGAGCCCGACCCCACATAAGACATTTAGCGTGGAACTCTGAACCTGTAATCTGACCTCCAGCTTCCTGGTAAGGGAGGTGGGAAAGATCAACCACTCCAGGCTGTAATCCTTCAAACCTCTTCCTAAATGCAGTCAGCTGTGAAGTCATACACTGGTGAAGTATTTGTCATTCAAACTGAGCATTTGCCTGGACTCTTTCCATGCTCTCCAGGACCTGAGCCTTTCCTCAATCAGATCATGAACCAATTAGACAGGCCCTGCCCTTTCCCATTTGGGGTGGGAATGGGCTGCACTGCCTTCTCCACTAATTTCTGATCTCAGAGCAGGATAATTTTCACCTTGAGAAACGTAATTCACTTCCTGCACCATCACAGCTCTTGCTCTAGACTAAGACCTCAGCCCTCCTCCTTTCTGCTCTCCGTATTTTTTGGTATCTTGTGAGTAATAATTAATCATTCTTACCTAAAGGCAAAGAAATTTTTCTAGTCTTTGCAAGAACCAACCTTTTACCTCATTGTGTGGCAGAGTAGCAATGGCATTGATTTGCCTTTCAATAATGTTGGTTTGGGGTTTTTTTGTTTGTTTGGGTTTTTTTTGTGAAAAGCTACTTTTGAGCATTAATGGCCACAGTATGTTCAGGTATGTTACACTTGGAAGGTGGGCTATTAGTTGAGATGAGCATTAGTGAATTGGAAAAATATTTTTTTTTACTCAGTTCCTCAGGCAGGTTTTGATTTGCTTCCAAATACCTGCCCTGCGATCAGGCTAGATATTTGTAATGGGCTTCTCTGTGGTAATGGCTGGAATTTCTTGACAGGGTTTTCAGTCTCTATACATATGATGCAGCAGCATCTCTGTCCATATTTAGTGATGGGAAATTGGTCCTTTGTTCCCCAAAGCCAGCAATATGTCCTGAACTTTGCTGCTGCAAACTGAAATGGCATAGGTACAAATACAAATACAAAGAGTGGGAGTTCAGATAGACTAAGTAATATGTAGATTCAAGCATGAGGCTTGTGAATGTCATTAGAAGACAGTTTGCCATCCTAGTAATTACATTCAGATGGGCTTGGGTCAAACTCACTGTATTGTTTCTCTCAGAAAATGAGCTCTATGATCCTACATGTTCTTGAGCGGCAGTTTAAAAATATTGATAGAGGATTATATTACAGCAGCCTTAAAGATTTTATTTAAGGTAGTTATGCAAAAAAAAAAATATTAATGAAAACAGTTTGTAACTGTGAATATAGATGGACATTATTTTAATACTAGCAACCAATTTTCTGACTGAATAATTTATATGCAGATTTCTAATACTTGTAGAAAAAAACTCTGATTTTGATGTAATTTTCTGAACCAAAATATTTTCTCAATCCGTCATGGTCATTAGTTTTAATTTATTAGTTTCGTTCTCTTTCCCAACCATCATCTACAATCAATGCTACAGATGAGTCAGTAGTACTACTTCTCCACTCTCCTACTAGCGTGTTGAAAATCTGATGGATGAAAGTCCATTTAAGGGTGCAAGTGTTTTCCTTTGTGTCATTCAGGCCATTCCTAAAGCTAAAATCAGGTAAAACATTAAAAATAACCATATTTTCTAGTAATGAGTCAAAATACAAAGAACAACACGGTACTCCTGAACAGCAATACTGCAGCACTGTCAGCTAAAATGCTGCCATGAACACCTGCTCACTCTCTCTAAAAATAAATTGCTGGGTTGTGTCACCAGAATTGATGAGCCTAAAAAAATGTAATGTCTCATGACAATAGGATTCCTGGGTGGAAAGCCATGTGTGGAAAAGTGGTGGGCAGATGCACTGCAGACCTTGCTCCACTCCCCTGTAGCTGTACTCCCAAAGAGTAATTGCAGCCAAGTCAAGGCACTCCAAGGCTGGCGAGTCGGAAGCTGCAGCCGGGCACCAGCAGCACACCCCACAGTGGGGATGATCAGTTATTTGTTAAGGCTGACTGGGGGTCCAGGCATTGCTCAGCAGATACAGCAACTACTTTGGGCTTCTCTCCTTCCTCCTTGGTGAAAAGTATGGAAGTGAGCTTCCCCCATGACGGCATCAAAAGGAATGACTTTGTCCTTTTAGTAAACTTCTCTCCTTTGGAGAAAGCCTAGGGCCAACACTTCAGTGAGAAGGTAGTTTGCTTGCCCTTAAGGCCTCAGTATTAACCTGGCAGCAGAACTAACAGTGATCGTCTCAGTCAAATCGGGCATGCTAAGAGCCATTGCTTTGACAGAACTGTTTTATGTGCTTCAACCATAATGTGATTTGTCACTGATTTCAGAGATGTGGCATGCAGCCATCCAGGCTTTCACAGGATTTTCTGGCCTGTAAGAAAGTTCTATTAGATTATTTATTCTGTCCCCTTGATGGTGGCAGGTTCTTACTGATGTGCTCTTTGAATGGAAGTAATGCTTTCCTACAAGCCCCCACACTCCTTTAAAGTCCCTTTCCTATCCCTAATGGCTTGATTTCCAGAGGTGATGGTACACTCAGGCTCTTTTGCTTTTTAAAGAAGTAGGACTGCTCAGTCTTCTTGAAAACCAGGCCAACAGTGTACATATAGGAGGATAATTGCTATCTTTGTAGGCAGCTCCAGGCCATGTCATAATACACTCTGTTAAGTGAGGACAAAGTCCACACTAGATGGATGAGTGGTTAGGAGCAATGCAGGGTTGTTGTGAAGAAAGAAACACATCAGTCCATTCAAATTTATTTTTTCCAGTGTACAGGGAGAGGGAGCTTAGCAAGGATGAGGATCTGCCCTGTCTTCAGACAGGTAGAGCACACTACACCACATAGGGGAGGGACACTGGAAGAGCTCGTTTAAACCCGTGGTACTTGTCTGCATTAGTAACTCATGGGAAATTTACACTTGTGTGGTTTAAAGTTGCATTCTGTTTATAATGAGTTTTGTTTATACTATACACAAATTATAATTAGGGAATGTACCTCAACATATCTTCAAAAGATACTTCTGTTTCCTCAAACCGCAGAACCCTGCAGGCTGAGAACTCAGATTTTTCTCCAATTACTTACTAAAACTTCTTTAATGAGTATTTCTACATGAATAAGAGATGTGGAACTAGGACCATGCTATTATTATATAAAATAGAAGTGAATTTAGGGATTGCAGCAAACTGCAGAGCTGCTGGCTCCTGCAGAGTTTGTGCATTCCTGGTTTAACACATGTAAATTGACCTCCAAAGCAGCATCTATGAGCACCTAAGCACATCCAGTGGCTTGATCTTGCCATAAGGGGGAAGTCTTGTTCCTTCTCCTCCTTTTCTTTCTCCTCTAACCCAAACCTCTTCCCAAAGACCCTGCCTTCTCAGTTGTGGTGGCCCTGGAGCTTATTTGACTTGCCTGCTGGCTGATACAACTCACTGACCCAGCAGAAAACTAGGCAGCTCTTTCTTTCAGGGCCAAGTTTCTGCTTGGTTAGTGACCAACTTGGTTAGTGACTGAAGGGCTTCATTCATTCACAGGTGGCAGGGCTGACAAAAGAGAGATGACAGGATTGCATGACTGGGAACAGGGCCTCCTCATTTTGCTGGAGGTGAACTGCTGGTTTAGTGATTACCACCCTAGGAAACTGAAACCTAAGGTGTCTAAACATGAGCACTAAAATCCATTTTAGTCATCTGAAAATGCAGTTTAGTAAAACCAGCTGCTTCACACAAGCTGAGGCCAGTCCTGTACCTCTGAAGAAGAATGCCTCCAGCAGCTTGTACAAGCCCTGCTGCCCCCCTGCCTGGCCCTGATGCTCTTTCCCATGCTGGCTGGCTGGCTGGGCAGCCAGGATATTTGTATGCCTTCCCCAGAGCTGGGCTGGGAACTGGTCCAGCTGAAAAGTAACTTCTGTACCCAGCTCACTTACAAAGAGTTGTAGTGGTACAATGTGGGGCAGAACAAGGGACAGAGATGGGCTGTTCTAGCCTGCATGAGAGCAAAGCTTGTATGTGTCCAGTTGCTCCTTCCCACTGCTCTCCCAGAATGTTACAAGTCAAGGGCTGTGATCTCTGGTAGCTTGTACACCTTGTGCTTCAGCTGTGACTGTGTTAGCCTGCTGCCCTAACTACTGCCAACAACAGCCTCTTGGGCAAAAGGTGCTTGAGTTTTCCTGGTTCTTGAATGGGGAAAGAAAAAGCAAAGGAAACGCCTGAGCTGGAGGGTGGGTCACTACTATGTGTATGCATTATTCATCTGTTATTTACCTATGATTATAACCATGACATTGCATAACATAAACTGCAGTGTAGGCTTCTGAGGTTTCAGCTGACCCTCCTCTCCTCATCTCTTATGCTATTTTCTGCATTCCTTCATTGCATTTTGGCTCATGCTAAACTGTAAGGCCCTTGTGACAGAGACTGTGTCACTGATGTGCCAGCACAATGCCTGAGATAATGGAACTCTAGCAGCAAGAGGGTCCTTTGGGAGCACCTGTCACAGAAATGACAGGAGGGAATAGTTTCACTCTTGTGGAGTGCAGAACTAATCATGTCTAAGAGTGCTTGGGTTTTGCCAGCCTTTTTGAAGGCCTTTGCCAATACAGTTCCTAACTCTCCATCTCTGCCAGCTTTGCCCATTGCCTTTACACACCCTGCTACTCCTACATTTTGACTCCATGTCTGATCCTTCCCTTTTGTCAAGAGCTGCCTCCTTTCCCTCATTCTCTACATCTCCCCTTTCCTTCCTGACCTTTCCCTCTCTGCTGACTAGGGCTGCAAATAAATATTAGGTAATAAGCAAACCCCACTTCCCCAAATTTAAAAGAGAAGCATCCAATAATTGTTTTCTTTTTAAATACAAAGCCAGATAATTTAAACTAAATGGTATTTGGAGCTGGAGGGCAAAGGGGAGATAGTAGGTGAGAGAGAAGAAAGGAAGAGGCAAATGAAAGCCACCCCTCTCCTTTGGAACTGTCTTTGGCTTTGTTTACATTTCAACAGGAGTACAGGTTAAGATGAGAATATAAATTGCTATGGTAATACCCTTTTATACCACATGTAGTGACTCTTGTTCAAAAGCAAGTATATGGTTTTGATTTAGCTTATGATTTTTGAAAGATTTTTTCACCTAATTAAATCCAAATAAACTAACTATCTGGAGGAACCAGGAATGTCTACAGTAGGTTTAAAGAGATGAAAGTTCTGTGGGTTTCAGTGTACTGGCATGCTTTGTGTATCACTTGAAAAGACTTGATGAAAACTGTATTTTGCTGATGACACCGAACTGTGCCAAAAGATACAGCCGAAGGGGAGTAACTGCTAGAACATTGGTTCCCAGTCTTTTTGGACCTACACACTACTGTTAGCCTCCACAATTTCCTACAAATAACAATTTGATTTCATACTTTAAACTGAAAACACTATGGAGGCACCAAATGACTATGATGGCCTACCATGCTCTTATAGGACATCTACAATCCTTGACCAGAGCAGGGGAACCACTGGTCTAGAAAGAGGGAAGACGGAGGTAGAATGAAAGTGCTGATTCAAGACTCCACACATACAAATCCTCACTTACTACAGAAACCAACACAGTTGGAGGTGAAACAGTTAAAATCTTTCAGATAGTTGGGTTCATGGCAGAGTCACCATGTGGGATGTGGATACAGATGTTAGGGGTTTCACAAAGCCTACTTGTTACTAATGGAATGATTTGATGGGAATTTTCTGCGAGAACTATGGGTAAATGAAACCAGAGAACAAAGCCTGAGAAAAATATCATTAGGTCAGCTATAATGTGCCAGTATGCATGTTAGGAACAGAAAAAAAAAGCAATGCCAGACTGGTAAAATGACAACCCTCAGCTGGATAGTACAAGACCTGGCAGGTTACATGCCAGAATAATATGCATTTTGTTGCAGGGGCCATGTGGACAAACTGAGATAGGCTGGACTCTGCTAAACATGGGTTATGTCACCCAGTGCAGACAGAAGTTGTTAGACAAAAGAGCTTAAAGAAGGCTCAAAAAAAAAAAAAAAAAGAAAAAATAAAGGGAAGCAAATCAACAGAGGAACCCAACAGCTGGCAATACTGAAAGGAGGTATGAAGAAAGGATCAGCTCCGAGGATTCATTGGATGGATGTGCATGGAGATAAACTGAGCTATAATCTTGCTAAAGATTAGGTGAAAATGAAAATGCTGATAGTACCGCTGTATTTGGATTATGAAAAAAACAACCGATTGACCAACCAACCAACCAGCACTTTCCTGCAAAAGCAAATCCTTGCTTGGTAAACACCAAATGCAGATCCAGGCTCAAACCTTGAGCCAGCCACACATGTGACAGCAGTGCTGCTGCAGAATGGCATATGGGGTTTGAACTTGTTCTCAGGAAGTAAGAGCTCACTGGGTGTTAGGTCAGTCCTTACATCTGTGTGGAAACTTATAGTAATTGTGCAATTTCCCTAAAAAATCCCCAGAGATCTCAGTTAGGCATTTTGCCTTTGCAGCCTTTCCTGCCTTTGCTCTTGCAGTGCTTTTCATTCGCAGTCCTTGTGAGCCCTTTACATCACGTAAAAATACGGTTATTTCTCAAAGACCTTGGTACAGCATTACAAAGTCACCAATAACGGGGGTCCCTTTGGCCGTAATACCTGTCTTCATTGAGTCATGCTCACTTAACGGGGGGAAAAAAGAATAAAATAACAGCAAGCCTGGATTTATCCATTTTTCCTCCTTTTCCAGGCCGGCCACCGGAGCATCCTTCAGCCGCGCAGTCCCCAGTGCAGCAATCGGGGCGGCGGCTCCAGCATCCGCCGCAGCGCCGACCCGGCCCCAGTTGCTCCGCGCTGCTCGGGGACGGCCGAGCCCCCCGGGGCCCCGGCAGTGCCGCAAGGTGCGCAGCCCTGAGCCGGCTGCCATGTCCGCGCCGCGCCCGCCCCCGCGGCGCGGGGCGATGCGGCGGGAGCCGAGCCCCGCGCAGCCCCCGCACCGGCGCGCAGGGGGCGGCGGGGCCGCACTGTGCTGCGCTCGCTGCCGGCCCGCGGCGCCGCCGCCGCATCCATCGGCCGGCTCCCGGCTCCTGCTTCCCTGCTCCCGGCTCCCGGCTCCCGGCGGGCGCGGGACATGCGCAGTGCCGCGCGCCTGCCCGCGCCGCGGTCCGCGGCCGCGCTCCGACCCTTCTCCACCGCCTCCCCCCGACCCTCCCGCCGGGCGGAGGAGGGGCAGGGAACGAGGGGGAGGAGGAGGAGGGAGGGGAGAGAAGAGGGGAGAAGAGGAGAGGAGAGGAAAGGAGAGCGACGAGAGACGCGCCGCAACTTGCTGCCGCTGCTCCCTCCCCTCCGCTGGCAGCGCTTC
The DNA here is from genome assembly GCF_025592945.1 of Manacus candei. Classification (NCBI taxonomy): domain Eukaryota; kingdom Metazoa; phylum Chordata; class Aves; order Passeriformes; family Pipridae; genus Manacus; species Manacus candei. The sequence continues at coordinate 29,754,531 of NW_026138056.1, read as the reverse complement.
CCGGCCCCTGCGGGTGCGCCCCGCGGGACGCGCCATCCCCAGGAGCAGCTCTGCGCGGGGCCGACGCCTCCCGGTGAGTTGGGGACGGGGCGCGAAGTTGCCATGTCTGTGTTTGAGAGGTGAGGGAGACCCGTGTGCTGGTGCAGTCGCGGCGGGGGCCGGCGGCGGGGCCGCCGCAGGGCTGCGGGGCTCGGGCTGCCCTTGCCCGGCCGCGGTCCGCGCTGCGGGCGAGCGCGGCGCACAGGCGGTGATGTGCGGGGGGATCGGGGCGGCAGCGGTCACAGGTGCAGGGCACGGCCCCGGCGGGGTCATTGTGCGGCTCTCCGCGGCGCGGGGTTACCGCGCCTCCCCGCTGCTGCCAGCCAGCCCTGTAACTGTGTTTCCATTCAAATCCTATTATGTGGTGACAGTCTCCAGTTTGTTTCACAGTGGCATCTGCTCTTGGGCTTGGAAAGTCCTTAAGAGGAAGGGGTCGCTGGGGAGAAAGGGAGCTGCTCCTCAAAGAGAGCTGCAAGCGCAGATTGTCTCTAACGCACTGTGTACTGCGGGGAGCTTTCGGGGCTCCGGAGAGGGAAAAGGAAAAACTGGCACATGGTCACACCAGAAAGTTGTGTAGCTTGAGATGCTACAGACGCTAATGAGCCAATTATCTAAATAAACAAACGTAGTGATTTATAGGTGTCTGAACTATAATGCTGTGAACGATAGAGCTCTTTAACCTCTCTTTCTAATCTATCCCTCAGAGATTTGGTTTTAAGGAGAGTAATATATCATCTGTGGTGCTGAATGCTGTGGAGTTGATTACATTTGTAAAAGGAATGGCCTTTGAAATAATACTGAGCCATTAAGCAGTAAATGCAGAAAAAAAATGAGAAAGACCAATGATAAAATTTTGGCAGAAAATATTTCTCCCCTTCCTAGCAGCCTAGGAAGCCTAGAAGCCATGCTTGATTAACTTCTATCCAGAGTTGTTATTTTATTAAATTAAACTTCAATAAAACAAGTGTACTGTGTGAAACCAGAAGCAAATCCTCCCTAGTGCTCTTGAAGTCTGTGTTGCAGTTAAGTGATGATCGGAGCAGCATCTGTTAAGAGAATTTGCAGAAACCAACACTGCTGAAGATATCCAGTAATGGAAATACATTGTCATTGTATTTATTTCTTGTAGATGATACAGAAGCAGACATTCCAAATTCTAGTGGGTTTTATTTTACATCTTTAAAAATCTTGTCCTCATAAATATACTTCTATGTGAGGTGCAGATTCTGAGCCTGTGGGGCATCTCCTGCGAGGGGTGAGTGTCTTTTGCCCTCATCAACAAAGAAAATAGTACAGCATGTGTAACACCTTTCAGGTCTGAACTACAAGAGCAATTTTATCTTTAACCAGCATTTCAACACAGGATTTTATTAACATAAACCCCATATTCAGGTCAGCAATGGGGATCTGCAACTTCCAAATGAGAACCGGATCTGAAGGCAATGAATTGCTCATATGAATAAAGGTTATGGGATATGACAGTTGGCAAGCTCACCTATCTTTTATTTGGTTCCTTTTATGAGATGTCATTTAATGAGGAAAAGAAACAGGTAATCCATGGCATTTGAAGAAGCAGTGCTCCTCATAAGCCTCATTGCCAGGCACGTGAACATGAATGTGGCTTTAGATCATGTATTGTATACAAATGACTACTACTAGATAACTTTAGTTCTAAATTTATTCCACTATTAAAGTTATATTGATCAGAAAGTAGCAACTGGATTCCAAGTCCTAAATAAGAAACACTTGATAATCTAGAGCTAATTTATATTTTAAGAATCATGGAGGAATCCATGAGAAAAGCAATTGAGTTTTTCTTGCTGGCGGTGTGGCGGCATTTAGTTACAGAACACTCCTTCTTGGGGCACTGTGTACTTCATTGACACACAAAGGAGTTAAATGTGTTTATCAGCTCATTGATGCCCATGGTAAAGTGCCCATGTAGAGTTCAATGGCTGGAACAGGACACAGTCATTTTCCAGTAAGGATGGGGATGGAAAGCTGAGGAGCTTTTTCAAAGTAGTTCCAAAACCATATAATTCATAACTGCAAAATACAACGTAAGAATAAGATTAATAGACCAAGAAGGCTCAAAAACATTTTATAATATTAAATGAAACAACTGATCATTCAAATAACATTACCCAGGCTCCTATAGCAATGCCTCTGCTTCCAGGTCCTGAGAATGGAGCAAGTTCCGGGCACAGAGTGGCTCAGCCCCAGACCGGCAGCAGGGGCCAGGCGTGCTGCAGCCTGTTGGTGCTGTGGCTGGGAGGGAGCCCAGGCAGGGTGAAGGGATGCAGTATGCTGCCACTCACCCTCATCCCCAGAGTGCCAGGCTGGGACCAGGAATGCCCCCCTCCCACGTTTGAGGTTTTGCTGAATGTATGGCAACTGCTGGTCCAGGCCCTGTATGGAGCCAGCAGCAAATAGGTGCTGGATGAGGCCCTGGTTGTACAGCCTGTAGCTTCCAGGCAGGCTGCCCTGGCTGCTTGCTGCCCATCCTGACATCCCAAGGATGCTATCAGTTGCAGGTCTTATACTGTGTATAATGATGCCAAAAAATTTCTGGTGAGGGAAGAAATTCAAGACAGCTTCTTCCTCAGGAAAATGGTCCATTTCTAAATGTTCCTATAATCAGATAACTGCTTACATTGAGTAAAGCATGGAAAGGGCAAGCAGTGCATGCTTGTTTGTGTAATACTGCTAGTCATAAACTCTAAGCTTTGCAATCCCTACGCTATGGTGTGGGCTTTTGGAAGCCCTGTGAAAGCTGCAGCATGGATTAGGAAGCTGAAGTCTGAAGATTTGGCTGCAAATTTACTGCAGGTAGTTCAGATGGCCGTGGTTGCTGTTCCTCCATCTCCATCCTGGTATCCCTCACTCTCTGAATTGCCATGCTACGCCACAACTTCTCCGTCGGTCTCTCCTTCCCCCTGGCCCCTCGCCTCCCAGAACTCCCCTGTGCCACGCTGGCAGCACTGCCCTGCTTATGAACTGGGGTGAATGCCAGCCTGCACGGTGACTCACTCGAGGCCCCAAGCTGCAAACCCCTCTACAGTTTCACTTTGCTTTTCTTCTGTGGTGAAGAAGCTCTTTTGCAACTGTGCCTGCAGTTACCTGGGCAGGGGAGGATGAGGGTGGTGGGACCTCCAAAGGTTGCTCCTGCAAAGGTGCACCAAGCACAGCTGTCGGATGGAGATGATGAGTGATGGGAGATGTGCCTTTGCTTCATGGATGTGATATAACCAAGTTTTAATTAAAGCATCCACAGTAGACTATTAGGGTAGATAAATACTGCCTTGTTACAGCCCTCTCGGGTCATATGTAAGCAGTATTCCTTTTAGAAAGGATGAATGAATAGTCAGTGTGAAGGATAAAGATCAGCATTGTTAATCACTCTGGAAGTCTTCCGTGGGAAAATGTAAACTCATGAGGAAAGATAGTGCCCATAAATGTCATTTAAGTATTTACATAACTTGAGGATAAAATTTTGATATTAAAGGCGTGCAAGTATCAAGTCATGTTTGGGTTCCTGTTGGAGATAACTAGGACTTGTACAGTTGGCATTGGTCACTGGGGGGCTGTATTTCTATGTAATGCTTTGCTAGCTGTAATGAAGAGCCTTCCTTCAGTGGCACCTGTGAAAAAAATCTGATTTGTTCTTGTCATCATGCAGATAAAAACAGTAGAAACTTGGAAGGCTGCGTCTGCTTAAACTCCTGTGCTTCGTGAGGGGTAAACTCTTCACTTGTGGTGTTCCTGGGTAAGCAGTGTGCCAGGTGCTGTAATGGGTACTGACCATCCAGATACAGTTTGTTGCTGTTGATACATCTGCAGGCTTAGAAGAATGACTTCAGGTGGGGAAAAGTGGGTTTCCACCCCCATTAATAACAGGAAATGAGAGGAATTTGCCTCTACTGTTCTTTGATTTTGTAGTTCTCACTAAAATTTCTTTTGTCCTTTTCCAGCTCTCAGAATGTGATACAACTGTTGAAAAAAAATCAGTGTGCTTTCATGTAAATACGATGAGGATGAGCCTTTGAAAACATATCTAGCTGATGCTGATGAATAAACAAACTTGGCCAGGGTAAATCTTTTCATCTAACTTCAAGAGCCACGCTGTAATGAAGTAAATATAGATGTACTTAATGGGCTTCTTTCATCCAAATACATAGCAAACCCTCTAAAGTAAGGCAAACAAATCTAAAATGGATTTCTAAGTGGCTTTTTTTTTTGTTGTCTTGATATTGGAGCAGTTTACTCTAGCTGGGCTAGGCTGGGAGTGGAGCTTGCTCCTGGAGCTGTGAACATGCTAGGGTGAATGCTGGCCTAAATAGGAGAGGGCAGAAGGAACATGAGAGATCTGGCTCTTCTCCTGCAGTTGTTGTGCAGTAAAGGCAGGAAGTGCTCATTCCATGTGTAGTTTAAAACATGTTATTCGATGAGTGTCTCCCCAGACGTCCCTTTGGAAGGCAGATTGTAGACGAGGCTTTGAGAGGCAGGGAAACCTGCAGGGGCTGCTGCCTGTTCCCCCTTGGGTGCAGCTCAGCCCAGGCTACCCTAAGAGAGCCGTCCAAGTATGGGACGAGTGGCCACCTGCCTCTGGGGCCTCCTGTGCATGATGTGCCGCTGCTTGGCCAGGTGCTAACCTGCCTGGGGGGCTTGCTCTGCAGGACACATCCAGGCAGTGCCCCAGCCTGGGTCCTGGCTCACAGACTGCCTGAGTTGGGTATTAAAGGTGGCCTCGGGGCCATCATGGCAGCTGCCATAGACACAGCCGTAGGCACAAGGGTGATTGCAGTGGTTGTGGTGACTTTGGCAGAGTCGTCTTGGTTGGAAACTGAAGAAGTGGAGCTCAAAGAACAGTTCTGCAGATCTGGATGTTTGCTGCATGACAGTGGACTGGGTTCCTTTTCAAGACTTGCAGGATGATGGTTTTCAATGGTAGCATTTGGGAACAGATTAATAGTTTCTTGTGCAAAGTGTGTCTTGCACATACAACTGTTTGGTTTCACTGCCCTTGCTTTGTGAAGAAGATCAACGTGTAATGTTTTTATTTCCATTTCATGGATATGGAAATCATGGATCTTCTCTTTAAAAAGCACAGTTGTAAAACAATTTTACTTTAAAGACAAGTGCTTTGTTTTGAACCCTGTTCTGGAGAAAAAGAGGTTTACTTGGTCTTACCTTATCTTAGTAGGAAAAGTTCAGATCCATTATAGAATAAAACTCCATGCAAAGCTGGGCAATATGCTTTATAAGAGTTTGAGCATTGGTCTTTTTAGATAACTACGTTGGCATAATTACAGAAATTCTTCAGGATGAGCTTTTTCTTTGCTGAGATCTTGATGAGTAGGAAATACTGTAAAGAATTATTTCTATCAGTGTTAGAGGAATTTTGTGGAAGAGATTTAAATCTAGGAGACTGTTGTACTTCGAAAAACATAGTAGTGTTTTACCAATGTCCAAATTCAACTCACTGTTTGACACCTTGAATGGTCAGACCAAGTTTAGCTTGCTTCTGGTTGTGTTTTGCCATGTGTACAGAAGTGAAATGTACTAAAAATTGTTCAGCTTCGGATGTGTTCATCTGGGGATTTACTCATAAATAATTGATAACCCTCTGAAACAAAATCTCTTCATTACTCTGTGGATCGCTCACCTCCTCCCTCCCGCACTAGTCGTTCTCACTGGCGGGGGAAGAAGGAGGTGCTGCTTTAATGAAGGTGCATGTCAGCCTCCGCTGCTCCTTTCCAAAGGTCATCCAGCTAAACAACAGCAATGAAATGCTTGACAAAGATAAACATTTTATGGAGACGTGGCATTTCAGTATTTTAGAGGAACCACGAAGCTGCTCTATTTAAGACTTCTTTACATCCTAGCGTAGAGGCAGTGCTTATGATGAATTACTAAATCAATGAAATGTTTTCATCTGGTGTGCTGCAGGACAGGACATCAAATTAAGGGTCATTTGCTGTGCGGTACCAATTATAGCTGTAATATTTGGGCTTGATCTTCAATGATTTTACTGCTAAGAATACTGTTAAGTATCCTAGCTCGGACTGTTTACTGCAAATGGGACAAGTCTTGGAAAGCAGTGGTTTCTCGTTTGAGCAAGGGTTTGTGTGAGTTCCTATTTACCAGACATTGATGCTCAGTGATGATTTTACTTTCCTGCAAAAAAAGAGGAGTCATTCTGCTACCCACTGACTTAAAGTCTGAGTAGATCTAACAAAATCTCATTTTAGTGGAAAAAATGTCTTAATGTAAGATCAGTTCATCTTTCTTTAGAAAGAGTTAGAGTTATTAGCCAAGTTCTGTAGCAGTCTTTAAAGGTGCTAATACTTGCTTGCATTTAATAACCTTAACTATTACTAATGTACAGGAAATGTTCAAGTCACATCATTGAGAGAGAACCCTAACAAATCTTACAGGTATTTTAATGTGAGGTTTCAGATGTTACTCTTGTTTAATTGAAAGGTGAATGCTATAAAGGTTTTGTCAGGCTGCTGTTTCCAGATGACAGCACTTTCTGTGGAGTAACTGGTAGTGCCAGAGTGCTGATCCCAGCTTTCAGCTTCGGGATTCATAGCTCAAACTCTTCATTTTTTACCTGTCAGAAGTATGCATCTGTGATGGTGTCTGGATTTGTGTCTTCCAAAGAAATACTGGTTTCGATCAAAGAAAATGTGAAAATTTTCTGAAATGGCAATCGTATTCTGGCTGATATTGGACAGAACAGAGCCTTCGCTTCTTCTATAAACCACAAGATTAAGCTTGCTTATAAAGGATTAACAGAGCTCTCTTCTGTTAATTCGTAGTGGTGTAGTTGAAGTGCCTGATTCTACATCAGTGGAAAATCCATTATCAGTCAATGGGAATTTTGCAGTTGAAGCCAAAGGGATTAGAGATTCATCATTCAGAAGTGACTGAAGGGGAGAGAAAGCCCTGGGTATGCTTGTTGCCACACAGCCACTGGGGTGTGCCCACAAAAAACAGCAAAGGCAAATGTTCAGTTACCTCAGGCAGGCTATTCCAGAGTCATTTGAAAGGGTTCGTGCCGCTGTGCAGGGCTGCAGAGAAAGCTTACCTGGGGTGCTGCTGATAGTGGGCCGTTCCTCATGTCCAAGCAAGATGATTTCAAACTGGAAAAAGTACACAGAGAAAGATGACCTGAAGTCCTCTTCTAGGGATTGTGCTGTGGTGGGGGAGAGTTAATGAGGAGGTTTGATGAGAGTAGGAGTTAGGAAGAGCCATGGAAGACAGGATCAGGTTGGGCAGTGAGGGGTGCAGAGGAGCACGGGTGCCTGCACGATGCTGTCGTACCTGCCACTGCTCAGGCTGCCACGCAGGCACATTTAAGAGTCTGGAGTGTAAGGAAGAGACAGGAAGAAATTCCTAAAGAATTTGCTACAGATGGTGTTGAGAGTGATTTCCTAACAAACTGCACTGCCTGCAGAAGTTTCTTCATTCAATAAATAACAGCTACTTTTCCTTCTTGTAGAGTGGGTAGACCAACATTCGGACTGCTAGAGATTGGAAACTAGAAAACCTGTGATTCCAGACTTATTTTAGTTGAGAATATTCACCAAACACATTCCAACATATAATTTTACTTTCTTTTGAAATGCTGTAATAGAGCTTAGCTTAAAAGTAGCTCTGATCCTGAGCCTACCTGTGGGAAAAAGCACAACCTCCATGACCTCTGCTGCAACAATTGGTAGTTACTTTTCCACAAATGGAAGCTAATACTTCACAAAGCGCTATTCGGATTAAAAATTACACTTTTTACAACAACTTGGTAAATGTAAATGCATTGTTTTGACCTATTATAATAGGCAAGATGGTGTCATTTAGGTTGGCAATTACAGAGGTTAAACGAATTTAATTGTCCTTTAATCTTGTTAAATGCAAAATAATTGAACAAACATCACAGAAGGTTGGGGCTCTCTTGTTTGTAGCTTCATCATGTATTAATCTAACACATTAAATGAGAGGCTTTATAGATTTGCTTGCCTAAGGAAAAAGAAGAAGAAAATATAGAAAGGCCAAATTAGATATGTGTATTCTGTCTCACCCTTTGAGGTGCTGTCAAATATTGCCTCATTCTTAGTACATTTTGTAGGAAAGACACTGCTTTGCCCTTAGAAAGGTAAATGATGACCTAATGGTTAAATAGTCTGAGTAAACTCATATTTGGATAGGCAAAGTCACTTGTGCAGTTCCTCTCACACTCTTCATATAGGAAAGTAATGTTGTAATTGGGCAGGCAAAATAATATACAAGCGAACACACCATAAAAAGTTATATTTTGGCACTCTCTTGGCCATCTTAATTGACTCCCCTAGTTACAGGAGGGACTGTGCCTTCCTCTAGTTCAGCCTTTTTTAGAAGATGGTGTTGTCCTAACGCGGTGCAATAACAGTAGGGGCAGATGTGCTCTTCTTGCTTACCTTCATGTAGCTGGAGGGGATTTGAAAATTGGATATTTCTCTCTGTCTCTGCAGCTCCTGACACTGCAAGCCATGGATTAGTAAAATAAATCCCTCATGTTCATAGTGAAGTGGAAAGTATAAAGAGCATTTTCTGCCTTTTTTCCCCCTCTTTTTAATGTGTCATTTGCTGGCTGGCACAGTGACCTCCATTTCACGACTTGTGATGTGACTCGCCGCAGAGCTTTTCTGTGTGGGTTAATTAGTCACACAAGGGAGTAGCGGTATGTGACATTATGCATATGGACCTAAGGTAAACAGTTACCTATAGATCACCTATAAGGAATGTGCACTTGAAATATTATCTGTAATGCACTTTGATTTTTCTAATATGATGTTCTTTTCCTTTTGTTTTATCTGTTTTCTTAACTATGTCCTTGGTAATCAAAAAGGATGCAATCATACCTTATAACCTTTTGGGGTTATAAGTGTAACTGAATTTGGAAAAAAATATTCCTGACAATTTAGTACATGAAATTTGCCAGTTTAGTACATGAAATTTGCCAGTTCATTGGGAAATGTTTTTATGCAAGTAATGTAGAGGTATAACAGTTTGATTTTCTGGGGTGTCTTGGTGGACAGTCTGTCAAACCTTTTAAATTCTTCCAGTTAATTACACTGACTGAATTGAAAGCAAGAATTAATTTTTTTCCGTTCTTGAAGATTTAATTTCATACCCTTGATTTACATTTCAGTATCAGTTGTGTATTTTAATTTTTGTGAGTGAACCCTGAAGCCCTTCCTTGTGATTCCATCTTTAATTTTACCTGACAAGTCCATCTCATTTCTGCGAAGTTAATACACCAGGAATTGATTAGCATTAACAGTCAGGTAAATTATAGGGAAAGAAGTGGTATCTGGGTCTGGTGTGGGATCTGACCAGTTACGCTGAAGTAACAGATGCTGATTTCCCGGTGATTCTGTTATCCTCCTCAACAGGTTTGGTTAAAACCAGACATGGAGAAGAACTGGAGAAAGCAAACTAGGAGCAGATGATTGGTTTCCCACCAAAATGGAAGTCATTATTATGAGGAAATTAGCTATATTATTTACTCAGCAAAGCAGGCAAGCAGCAAATAACTCAGCCTTTGTGTGTTTCCCAGTTTATTCAGCACTCAGGCATAGCGTGCAAAGGTAACAAGGTGCAGTTGGTTCCCAGCAGGCACATCAACACCTGTAGCTCGTGTGGGAGGAAAAGCCCAGTTTATGAAATGGGTAATGGAACTCCCAGGCTCCTGCAGGGGTGGCCCAAGGAGCTTGTTGCAGCTACCCTGAGATACCAAAGCCCTGGAGGTTTCAACCTTATGGTTGGCTGTCTGGGAACCTGGAAACTCTTGATTGATTTTTGTCACTTTTTTGCTTCTCCCAGCTGTGTTCTTGGCCAGTGGTAAAATTAGCACAAGTTGTTGGTTTTAATCAGTTGTACATAATATTTTATTCAGGAAACACAGTAAACAAGAAAACTTGTTTTCCCTTGATTTTTCTGAGCTAGGCAGAAATTATATGTTGCAATGGTGTGATTCTCTGAGAAGGAGAATTTCGAAGTCTGCAGTTTCTGTGTTCCAGCTGGAACTGTGCCTTGCTCCACAGAGCAGTTGTATTTTTTATATTAAATATTAACTTGTGTAATTAATTACACTGATGCTTAAAAAAAACAACCGCTTTAAACAGAAAAGGCTTTTTTTCATTGGATTCTAGAGAAATAAGGAAAAAAACCCCAATCAACAACAAGAGCAACCCAAAACCCCAAACCAATGAAAACAGTGCACACAGAAACCCCTTGGGAATTTCCGGGCTTAAGGCATTTGTCAATAGGCAATAGGAAACTGATTTTCAGAGGTATAACTCTGATATTTTAGTGTTCATCATTTAATAAAAATTATGCTTCCTGCAGTTCATCAGCAGCTGGCACTTAGAAAGATCAAATTCAGAAAAAATAAGTATGAACATTGCTGTAGGTAATGACCAGAGCTAAGAGATTTATACCTTTTAAACACCTACCTACTGGGTTTTATTAAGACTCTAGTACCTCTGGTATGTGTGTCTGGATCAGCCTGACTGTATGCAGACAGGAGCAAGCTCTTGCAAAAAAATTAGTGTTGTTAAGTTAGTTATGTGCTAAGGAGCGAGGTTTTGGTGGCAGGGAGAAGTGCAGTACTGCTTTCTCTTCCTTCCTGCACCTGGTGTTTCAGTTTGGCAGTGGAGGAGTGCTGGGGCTGAAGGCATGCACTGCAAACTTAAACTTGCCTTTTCTCACTCTCCTGCATCATCCTCTCCAGTGGGCTTAGGTCCCCCAGCCCTGGGAGTGATGGGTGTTTGGTACAGGAAAGGGTTAACTTTCAAAAACATAGCCTGGCAATTCAGTGCCTGTGGAGCTTTAAATAAGGAGATGCTGATACAGTGCAGACTGTAAAGTGGACCTTGCTGGAGCATGTAGCCAACATGGGATCAAGGGATCACAGGTTATATACTGACAAGAGTCTGGCTTCTGCTGCAGCAGCTGTACCTGTGGCTGGCCTCAGCTGATCAGTGCTGTGCCCAGGGCATGTCACCTTCTGCTCTGCTGCAGAGAGCAGATAGGAGTTATCCCACATCCAAAGTTTGAACTTTGCCAGTGGTAGGCACTGGGAGCAAGGGGAAGTGCAGAGTCCTGCCCCTGGATAGGAGCAACCCCAGGAACCAGTATGTGCAGGGGGATGACCATTTGGAAAGCAGAAAAGGTGCAGGGCTTTGGGTGGACACCAAGTTGAACATGAGCCAGCAATGAGCCCTTGTGGGGAAGAAGGTGAACGGTGTCCTGCTCTGCATTAAACAAAGTAGTGACAGCAGGTGGAGGGAGGTGATCCTGCCCCTCTGCTGGGCACTGGTGAGGCCACAGCAGAAGTGTGGGGGCCAGTACTGAGCCCCAGTGCTGGAGAGAAATGGATGTACTGGAGGGAGTCCCACAAAGGGCCATGAAGACAATGAAGGGGCTACAACATCTCTCATATGAAAAGAGGCTGAGAGAGCTGGGACTGTTCAGCCTGGAGAAGGCTGAGGGACAATGTCATCAATATGCAAAAATATCTGAAGGGATGGTGCAAAGAAGACAGAGCCAGGCTGATTTTAGTGGTGCCCAGTGACAGGACAAGGGGCAGTGGGCAAAAACAGAAACACAGAAGGTGTTCCCTCTGAACATGAGGAAACACTTTCTTCATTGTGAGAGTGACTGAACACTGGCACAAGTTTCCCAGGAAGGTTGTGGAGTCTCCATCCTTGGAGATACTCAAAACTGACCTGGACATGGTCCTGGGCAACTGGCTCTGGGAGGCCTTACTTGAGCAGGGGTATTGGGTTAGATGGCCTCCAAAGGTCCCTTCCCACCTCACTCTGTGATTCTACAACTCTTAAGCAGCTGTGCTGAATGGGTGGTAGGACTACTACTGTGCCACCTTCTTTGCAGGCAAGGTTTTTTGAAGAGAGCCTGTTCTAAAATAACAGTTCTCTAGTTTATTCTTTAAAAGACTGAAAGAGGTTCTCCATTCTCACTGAAGAAAGTATAGTGATATACTCTTGGTACCTTATGGCTGCTTCTCGATTTGCTCCCACTTTTTCACCTTTAGTTTTTAAAAGATAAAAAACTCTTTTATGTTCCCTGGATTGTACAGCAGGGACACAGTATCTGCCGTCTCCTGTTCCTGCAGGATGTGTGCAAAAGAGCAGTTATATCATCTCTGTTCTGACTACGTTTGGGAAAAATGAGGGAAAATCTAATTCTTCATAGTGACTTAATCCTGTAAATGTTGGACAAATCATGCTTATTTTGCAAACTCCTTCTCTTGTTTTTGAAATATTTCCTTTCCTTTAAAGCCTGGTTCTTACTAGCTTAATTTCTGAGCCATTTGTAGCTGGCATCATGTCCCATGTGCCTCCACAGCATAGCAGATGAGGTGCTGAGCTTAGCTGTCATATTAATAGGCCTTAAGAAGTATCATATTCAAGACTCAAGGCAGGAGACTTTTATCGACACAAGCCTACAAACAGGGCTTTTGTAAACCACAATGGTTTGGTGTGTCACTGCATGGTCCCTCCTCCTGGTGATTTAACAGCCACCTGGAAACAAACCCCACCAAATGTGCGGCTTTTGATGCATGCGGGAGCAGTGGAGCTGTTATCAGTGACCTCAGCGTTCTCCCTTTGCCTTGCAAGCTCATTTTGTATTAATTACAGGCATGGCTTTAATCTTTGTCAACAGTACAGCAGCAGTAAGAGTTATCCTTTGGCTATTGATGTCCAATTTGTTTTTATGACCTCAGTCTTTGTTTGAAAAATAAGGACTGAAGCATTTTGCATGTAAATTTATTTCGTATTCATGATTTTAAAAATTCACAAAGAATTTGATCTTAGATATACTGCTGCTGCCTTCTCAGTGCCAGTACAATTGCTCTAGTGCAATCCTTGGAGGCCATACTAGGTTTTCCACATCAGGGATAGTTTTTTGAGGCAAAAGAGGAGCAGACTTTAACGTAAGTTGTTTGATTTTTCCCAAAGGAGAAGGACTGTTCCCATTTTTGAGAGGATGAAATCCAAGCTTTTACACAGGTCTTCGCCAATTAAAGGCATGCACAAGAGCTTAGTTACCATTTACATTTTAAATACATTTGCAATAGCAAAGACTTCAAAAGAGTAACAGCTGGATGTGTGACATGGCTAAGTGGCTGAGACCTCAGTGAGCTGCCAAATGGGTAACAATTTCTTCTTTTAACATCTGACCTAGGAAATGGATGTAGACTTAGGTAGGAACAAGTTTAGCCAAGAGAGATATCCCTTCCTCCAGAAAAGAGATTTTGTTCTTTGACTTTGGTACCTGTGGTGTAGTAAGAAAAGTGCTTTGGAGGATTGGAGTTCATATGGCACTTTAGTTAATTTAAAAATATTTAGGGAAGTTCAGAAACAGACCTCTTTGTTAACCAAAAGGTTGCAAATGTTGACAGGCATAGGTGTACATGAACAATGGCTATTGAGATTTTCATGATAACTGAAAATGTAGATTTCATGCCACTTTGGAATTTGCATTTTCATGCCCCATTGTGGCTTTGGAGGGATTATACCTACAAACTCCTGGTGCAGAGAGGTAAGTGCATGGATGAAGTGACATTTGGTGCTACATTTGCTCTTTATCATACAAGAGACATATTTATTTTTAGTTTTGCTCATGTAAAAATACTGCAGTCCTAAAACTGAGAAGAAATATTTTTGTATTTCTGTCTTTTTGTTGCAACTAATTTATACAAGTCAGAGATGCTAACATCTGTAGCTAATAAGAAAATAAATCAGTGCTGGGGTTTTTTTTCTGATGTACATTTTATTTTCCTTATACTGTTGACATCAGCAATGAACTCAAGAATAGCACTGGTGTTGCATTTAGGCAAACTTACTGCTTGTAATACAAAGAAAATACACACCAAGTCTTCAAAGAGTTTCAGAAAAGTTCTGAATTATGTATGTAAAAATGTATCTTTTAAATTTTAGGGCTTTTTAGACAATGAAGTACTTGTCCCACACCCAAAAAACAGTAGCTCAGTTGAAAAAAGTCAGAAGAAAGAAAATTAATATCCTCAGGCTCAGCATGGGAAGCTGCTTAAACACATTGCAAAAGTCACTTAAGGCATCTGTATATAAGCAAGCAAACAGTGGTCTGCTGAAAGCCCAAACGTTAGGAGTTGCTCAGACTACAAAAATATCCTTGAGCAGATGGGTATCTGCCCCTAATGATTCAAACAAAAAAACCCAACCAGACTGTGTTGAATTGAATGCAAGCTGAGCATGAAGATCTGAAAAGGATTTTGAAGGGTAAAGAGTCTGCAACATAAAAGAGAATTATGAGCTGTGTATATATCTGTCAAAAGGTGGATACCTGTAAGAGCACTGGTAGGCATGCAGGGTCACCTGACAGGACATCAGAAAAAATGAGAAATCAGTTGAATTGGTCATTGCAGGAGAATTTGGGCAGGTGTTGCGTTGAGTAACAAAGATGAGAAGTTGTCAGACTGCTGAGGTGTCACAACAGAAATGCTGAGAATACAGAGGTGTGACCATATGTTGTACGGAGGATGGGCAGTGCTCTGAAGAGGCAGCGCTGCTGACAGAAAACACACCACGTGCGTGGATGCTGCAGCTGTGCTTTGTGAACCTCAGCAACTGGACTTCAGTTTAAAAACCCTGAAATATTTGGTGGGAATTTGGTGGTGATTTTGAACTGGCTGGCAGTGACAGTCCTGGGAGGGTATGAGTTACCAGGTGGACAGTTTCTCTCCTCAGCCCACTCCAGCTCCCTCCTTTTGACTTCTGCTGCTTCCTTTCCAAGTGGGTGAGCACAGCAGCCCTGCTGCCTTCAGTTCCTGTCGTCCTGCCTGCGAGCCCCTAACTAGCTCCACCATCTAAGTCCATCCTCCCTGAAGTCCATCTTATAGAGCAATGGGCTTTATAAGGAAAACTCATTCTTTACAAGGTATTCATTTTCAGTTTCTTTCTGATTTGCGAAAGGAGAGAAAAATAATGGAAAAAATGGGTGCTTGTCCTTTTGGATATTTCATGAGAAGGCTGTATTATTTATAAATAATTTATGACTTTGAAGCCACACACTTTCTCCCCAGGTTATATGTCTTTTATAACTGAACTGTGTGATTTACCTTAAACTGCCCATCTGCCATGCATCATGAATCTCCATTCAGAGCTGTTTCTCCTCTCCTGTACGGCCTTCACCCGTGGATAAGAGATTTGCATAAAATGATTTCTTCATGTAAATGTGATCGGGCTGCAGCTCCAGCATCTTGTTATAATGTATGTACCAATCCCCTTGAATTGGGCTAGCCTCTGTCTTGGTAATTGAATCTGTTTGTTTGTTGCTATATTTGGGGAATTATCAGAAAGCAAAGATGCATGTGCTGACATGCTTTTACTGCAGCCTTCGTAGCCTTACCCTATCCTAAGGCTGCTTTGAAAAAAAACAAGAGGAAGACATTGGGTTGGGGGTCGGTAGTGCTGCAGCTCAGGCAGGGGCTGGGGCAAGAGCCAGGGGCTCCCTGGGGGCAGCCTGGTTATCTGTTCTGGTCCTGAGCCAGGAGGCTGCCCCCCTCCCTGGGGGGGACAACCCGCCCAGGGCCCAAACAACCGGTGTGATTAAAATGGTTTGTAAGCCAGAGAGATAAGGAGCCCTGCCATTTCAGTTTGTGTCATTCAGACTATGACATGGGGCTTGATGGGGGTCTGTGAAGTGCTGGGCTGTGTGAAGCCCCTGGCTGAGAACAGAGCAACCAAGCATCTCACAGACTGTACCCCTCTGCTCCCCATAGTCTCCGCCTTGCATTTGTATTTTTGCCCCTAATCACTCTTTTTGGCTGACCCTCTTCATTCATGGTCTCTCCTCCCTGGCCTCACTTTCCTTGCTCTGTTTGATTTTTCTTTCTGTTCTTCCAGCTCCTTTGGTACCTGTCTTGTCCCAGCTTCTGTGATCTTCCTGGCACCTCCTCAGGTGCCTTTACTTAAAATCCCTTTACTTAAAGCATGAATAACTGAAATAATGAGACACAGGCCAGTTTTCCCCCATTGTACACATATGCATATGTATGCCCTCACCCACTCCCTTGTCTCTCATCCTTCTGTCCTTTTCTGCAGCAGTCTCTAGAGAATGAGATTATGTTTTGGTGTGTATTAAGCACATTTTTGCTGCCACCGTGTGAATAGCATTGACTAATGGTAAATATATTTTGGAAACTTAGAGTTGTGTTCTAATGTTCATTGGGCCTAGTAATGCCTGAAAAAGGATCATGTAGCTTAGTCTGTCATCACCATCAGTAAGATGTTTTCCTGTGTTGAGGTTGCCATTGCATAGTTTTATAATTTTGAAGTTAGAAAGGAAGATAAATTAATAGATGATATGGCCTCTAATAATTATTTAATGTTTTTGTAAGAATGTTAGTGTTCTGAATAATGGTTTATGGGAAGTATCTGCTAATTTAGGTAATGAAGATAGTATTTCGATCAGGTGTGTAGTAAATGCAGAAGTTGGTGGGTATTTTTTGAAGGCTTGTACAGCTTTCTGTAATTACCAGATAGATAATATGAACTTGCCAGATCCAACATGCTAATGATTGCCTTCCAGCTTTAAGAAAGACAGAAATTATATGCTAGCAGTGTCTGAACGAGATTCTACTTTGCTAGTGTAATAAAACATACAATACTGTGCTCTCTTGCCATTGCATAAACATCTGTGAATATGTCCTCAGTCTTTCAATACAGAAAAAAATGAAGATGAAGCTAAATTTACTTTAGAAGTACTCGAATGAGTATTGATGGCTTGGGAATGCTGAGTTATCAATAGAAGATGAACTGCTTTGCTGTTGTCTGACACTTTATACGGCTGTCTCATGAATCATGTTCAGATAAAAGGTAAATGCTCTTACTGTCCAATTTTGCTGTTTTAAATTGCTACCTTTTCACCTTTGGCCGCAGATTTCCTGAAGCGGGCTCTCTGTGGCTGAGATGCAGGGTATTTTCTTAGTGATGACTTTTTTTGATCTGGCTCTGGACTGTGGTGCCTGATTAAAGGCAAGTCTGCTAAGATCCTGGCATATGACAGTGATCTGCTGTGCTCTCTGTTCCACAGGCAACTTAGCACTGGTCTGCGCTTGGCCTTTAGGAGGACAGTAAAGAGAACTGTGTGTGGGTACTATTCTTAAATATGTCACATACCCTTGATGTCTTGCAGTTGGGTCTAGACTAAAGGGGAAGAGAGCACTTTGACTGTTACTCTACTAGCCATTTTATTATTTGCATCTTGCTGTATCTCACTTTTAAAGGAATAATTTGCAGCCCACTAACCCCTGTGAGATGAAGAGAGTTCTTTCCAGTATCCTAAAATGCAGTTAGTATGGGGATTACTACAGAAGAACATGGAGACCTTCGGTCTTTCATATTTATTACCATTACGTTGGGACTGTGGAGGCAAAGGAGCAGCCTGAGGTAGCAAGTAACCATTGAGAGTAGAAAAAAAAGGGCCAAAAATGGTCTAAACTGCAGCAACAGTATTCCTGAATCCGCAAGAAATCATCTGATCCTCAGTTGATATAAAATATGCTTACAAGTACCGGGTCTTTTGAAATCGGTGTCTTTGTTTCAGAATTAAGCCATGCAGCCCCAAGTGGTATGAATTTACTGGGATATTGCTACAGAAAGGTCTCTGGAGACACAAGGCATTAACCTCACCTGTTTGGCTCAAGAGCTGTGAACTAGATCCCACATTATGGGAGTGTACTTTGCAGGAAAGGGGGAAATTCTGGGAGAAAGCTTTTGCACACTTATTCTGATTTATCCTGAAAACCCCATAAATTAGGTACCACTATTAATGGTGTGTGTTTATACTGGTCAGTGTTAGGAGTGAGAGGCAAGGCTCAAATTTTCCTGCACTTCTTTCAAGGTGTGCCTGTAGTAAACTCTTGCTGGATACCTTCCTGTATCAAAAGTCTCAGTATCTCTGTCACTTGTACTTGTCTAGCTAAGGTGAGGACTGAAAAAAATGTTGCCTGAGGCTTTAAGGGTGATTTGGGCACAGAACCCTCAAGTTCATTGGTAGATGGAATGCCAGGAAATTGACTTCTATGGTTTTGAATGATTGCTGCTTATTCTCTTGTCTTTCCTATCTCTCCTCTACCCAGAATCTTCCCTTCAACTTGCTCTAGCTGATTATATGGAATTAGAATTTATTGAAATGACTGCATCAGGCAGTGGTGAAATCTCCCCCCCCACTTTTTTCTGGAAGCTAAGAAGCTGCTTTTGACATCCAAGTGTGTTGCCGAGTTGCTTTATGTCCTAGTTAGAACAGCTAGGACCAGTTCATCACTGTATGAGTGTAACCCAAAACTGTGTATTCTGTAGCCTTCCATGCCATTTCCCAGAAACTGTTGTCAATAGATCATTTACACCCTCTGCCCAGAGCAGCCTGACTCCTCAGGCTATAAACTGGGTGTTAAGAGACCTGAGAGACAAGAGGATGCCCCCTGTCCTCACACCCATTGTGGAACTCCCTGCCCTGAGGGAAGTACTGGGCATTCCTGCCTGAACTGGAGAATATATGATCTTGGAGTCTTGGAACTTTTTTAACCACTCGTGGGATCCAGAGGAAGGCTGCAGACCACCACTCTCAACCAAACTGCAGCCACCACTTTTCAACCAGACTGCAACCACCACTCTTGACCAGACTGCACCATCACTCTCACCAACAGGTTTTCCCCTCTCCCTTTACTTTGGACTCAGGGGGCCCAAAGAACACCACTCTGTTCATGCCCCAGGGTGCTGGGTTATACATTTGGGTTTTGTGGGTTAAAACCAATTGTTTGTATAATCGTACTTATTGTATTATTTTATTAAATTGTTATTCTGACTTATAATCTCTCTTTTTGAGTTGGGTTCATTTCTCCTGCCGATTTGCCTTTAAACCAGCACACTTTAAAAACTGCTTCCGTACTGGGTCATGGGAAAGGTTTTCAGAGCAGTATTTTACCCTGATGCATCTATAATCTAGCAGCAGCCATCAGCAGCATTACTTCTGCAGCTTTTTCAATAAAGTAGTAAATCTTACCGTGATTTTTCCTGAGCTCTGCACACCAGTTCTGTGTATTAAATTGCGCAGAGAACACAGCATAAGGGAGTGGTTGTGTACTTATCAGTTACCATGGAAGTAATTAAGGGCACACCTAGCCTAGTGGGCCCATGAGCACTCAGATCTGGGTATACAGTCCATGTGACACATCAGAGTGAGAGTGGGGCAGGTGTTCCAGCCCTTGTCTCACTCCTTCCATTGCATCATAGCACCTGGATGTGGTGTTCCAAGGGAGCCCGCACACCCCTGCTTTGCTTGCCAGCCTCTGGAAATCTGGGAAGAGCTGCAGTGACAAGAGCACCTGAGTATTTCTGGCAAGTTTTGGACATTTGTTTACTTAAGTGGATGTTTTCTCTTCTTCAGTCATACCAAAAAGATCTGTCTGCCCATCTCATGCAATTTGCCAACCTTGTCCCTGTCTTGTCTGGCAGAAGGTGAGGGTCATTTTTTCCACCCCTGTGGCTGTACTTGGAAAACACTAGCTATGATGGGAGACATCAGTACCCTGGCCAGCTGTAGCTGGCTCCTCACAGCCTCCTCAATCCCAGTTTTCCTCGCTTTTCCTTACTTTTCTTTCATTTCCTTACTCTTGTTCCTGTTCTCACAGGAGTATGCCTTTCTCTTTTCAGAAGGCAGTAAAAAGCATCTCTCTGACATAAAGCTTTTTCCTAGGTCATGTCAAGTTCTGTCTTCAAAGAGTAGAGATACTTGAGCTTCTCAAAGAAAAAGGATGCCAAGACCTTTTAACTCTGGCAGTGAAAAGTGCTTTTCTTAGGCTTCATTTTCAGAAACATATGCACTGTTTTAGTGGAGATACCCAAAATTACATTTAGCACGAGGCTGCATTTTTTAACAGTTGAAAATTATTTCTAAGGGGGAAAGTGCACAACAGCTGTAGCGGGCAGCACCACTGCCAGCTTCACCTCCTCCTTCACATCAGGAAATGCCAATTTGACTTTGATTGTCTTCAGAGTCCTTTTTCACAACATGTTGGTAAATATGTAGTCTTGCAAAGATTTGCTATGATGCTGCAAGTTTTACAAGGCTCCCAGTAGAGTCAGTTGTCTGAGGAGGAGGCGATGCATGAGCAGTGAACTGCTGCCTGCTTTGCTGGTTTGTAAGAGTTAGTTGAGGAGTGAGAGCCCCACTTTGGAGTTTGAATTGTTTGTGAGTCCCTTGATGGTAGGACTGCATGTGCATTTGTATATCTCCTAATCATCCTTCCTCCAAGACTGGTTCTATATATGTAAATCAAAAAATAAAAGACACCTCACAAATTACAGGAGCCTGTATCACCATGGTCTTACCATTTTATAGAAGGGTCAGACGGGGATGCTGATATCTGGAGAAGGATTGGTGGTACGACAGAAAGTTCACAGCTGTTGAAGCTGATTTTTGAATTTTTAATGGATAAACTTGAAGAGCAGTTCCACCAGCCTTATATTTTTCAAGGTCTGTCTATCATGTACTTTTTCCGAGGTAGTAGAATGAAGACATGATCCCCAGGGAGTTAATAATAATTCTTTCATGCTGGGAAAAAAAAGTGAAAGGAAAAATGAGCTACATAAGATTTGCCTGTGACATTTAAAGTCCAAATGGTAGTTTGTCTGAGTAATTTATCTTTGGGTATTTGCAGGAGGGAGAGTAGGAGAATATGAATAAAGGCATCTTAGTTACGTTTGAGCTTTCTGATAGATAAAGAGAATTTTTGGTGGCTCCGTCTGGCTGGAAGGTCTATCTGTGTGATCTCTTCTCTGGCAGATGGAAGATAACACTAGGAGGAGTACTTTAATTATCAAAGCATGAGAATTACTCCAGTGCAGTATCACCCTGAGACACCGCTTTCTTTCAGAGTGACAGGTGATGTTTCTGGGATGTTAGAGAGAGCTGATTTCCCCCTGCGGCACTGAACTTGTGTACACCAGATTTTCTCTGGCAGTATTAAACTTGTCCACATTGTGTATCTGTTGCTGGTGAGGAAAGAAACAAAAATACAAAGTATCCTTACAGAGAACATAGCAAGTGTAAAGGGACTGAAGGAAGAGGATATGTTTATCGATTTGATTAATATTTCCTTCACAATCTGCTTAGATTCTTTGAGTTCCTACGAACTACTTTTTGAAACATGTAAAAGATGATTAGACTGACGTAAATTGAAAACTCTCTGCATGGAGAGATTCTTTCTCAAAGTGCGTAGCAATTTTCATTTCCCGCTGTTGTTGGCTTTTTGCTTGCACAGGTGTTTGAGCAACCTCACCTTTCCATCAAGACTTCTCTTTGCAGTGTGCAGGGTTCCATGTGAACCTACCAACAGTCCTGCATCCAGACCTTCCTTTAATTTCTAGGAATAACATTCAGCATGTTCTTGTGAGCATCAGGAGTTAACTAATGGAGGCACCTTCTGTGAATTGCCTACAACTTTGGCAGTTTTCTGGTGAAAAGGCTAGAAGTAATGTTCCATGAGGAGTGGCTGAGGACTTTGGGCTTGTCTAGTTTGGAGAAAAAGATGGTGAGGGGTAACCTCTCTACAGCTTCCTGAGCAGGGGAAGTGGAGAAGGAGTTGCTGATATCTTCTACTTGGTATTCAGTGATAGTATATGTGGGAAATGGTTCAAAGCTGTGTCAAGGGAGGATCAGACTGGACAATGGGAAGCATTTCTTTATGAAGAGGGTGATCAAACACTGGAACAGGCTTCCTAGAGACGTGGTTGATGCCCCAAGCCCCATCAGTGTCTGAGACACTTGGACAATGCCCTAAACTTTTGGTCAGCCCTGAACTGGTCAGGCATTTGGACTAGATGACTGTTGTAGGTCCCTTTCAACTGAAATACTTGGTTCTTTCTGATTATTTTACAGTTTGGATGCTGGCTGTACAGTGGAATGTGCTAATGATACACAGCAGACCATGAGATTGACAAAAGTCATGTCTGTGAGACCATATTTGCTTCAGTCACCATTCCCTTTGCTGTGGAGGAGGTTAGGAGAAAGCCATTTGAGGTAGCCCTTTCATACATGTAGACTATATATTTCCCAACTTATCCGTGCTTATCAAGGCACATCAGGGTAGACAGTTTGTGTCACACCTCCATCCAAATTCATAAATGTGTATAGAGATCTTCTTGTTGATAGAAAATACTCAGGTAGGTTCTTTCACTGTCCATCCATATGGATCACTGTATATGAACTGGCCCCTTTTACCACATAACTATTGTAGCCTCATCTGTGACATTAACTTACGTTTGTACAAGCAGTCTGTGCTTTATTCCTTTGAAACCTGGGGCAGATTAGGAACAGTCACCTTTTGGGCAGGGTTTCTGAAGTGATGTGAAGAGCTACTTTCTGTGGAGCCTCCCTGTATAATTCACAGGTACATCTTGCTATCCACCCAGTTACTACCTGTATTACTACTACTTGCTCAATCCTGTTTTTCAACATGAAGTTCTTAATCATAGCTCATGTCATATCTTCAGGAAGTGCCATTGCAGTAATCCCACTGCTGGTCTTTTGCTGTCTTTCAGTGCTCACCAGCACCAAGCAATAACAGAGGGTACACGGTAAACAGCTAAGGTTCCAAATGTCAAACCTCAGGATCCTGTTACAAAGAAGTTAAGACAATAGATGGGTTACTCTACAAGCTTTAATTGAGATGAAAATGTTTATTGCTTCTTAAATATTTTCTCTGTTTTATTTTAATATTTATAAAACTTTTCCTGAGTTAAGTAACTTCAGTAAATTTACTTTTCTATTAATACCCTAACATGGCTGTGTGGAACTGGCATGTGATTAATAAATTTAATGGAGTTTCAGTCTTGAATGTGATTCCTTTGGTATGCTCTCTGATTTTTTTCTCTTTGCTATTCACATTGGCTGCCCGAGACAGTCCGTAATTTTTTTTTGGCGTAACATTCATTTTTATTTCATAGTTGATAGCATTATTATTTTATCAAATAACATGATAAATTGGTACAGCAAGACTGCAGCAGCAGTCAAAGCACTGATGCTTTCTAAAGGTGCACTTTACCTCTGCTCTATTATTGCTGCCCATTTCATTATTTGCAAGTTGATTACAGCTGCGTTTCTCAGGGGCTATGAAATATTCAGCAGCCCAGACTAGCCTGGGGAGAATTGCAGTATTTGCAGCCAAACACCTGCCCTCAAAGGCAGAAAAGAACCAAAAAGTTCCCGTGTTTAAAAGTTCTTGTGTTTAAAAGTTTAAAAATTCCTTATTTTCTTTAGCTTCCCACAACACTGGCTATAGGACATGCTAATTAGAAATTGCAAACTTGACTTATGCATGTCATTACATGGGAGGAAGAATAAATATACAACTACTGCATTTCTGCTGTACTTGCCTGGCCACAGTAAAGAAGGAAAAAAAGTGTTGGTATAATTGGTTGCCTGTGTGTCAGTGTGAGACAGCTGACATTTGGGGTGGAGTTGGGAAAAAAACCACTCTGTTAATGGCAAAAATGAACACTACCAGTTATGTTTTCACACTGTTTGTCTCTGGAGGGCTACCCAGCAATGATTGACTGAATGTGCAATATTTTACCAAGTAGGAAACAGATAAGATTTTTATAAACAGGAAATTCCATCATTAAAGTAAAGAAACAATTGCTTTGACCTTGACACTGAGCGAGTAAGGCTAGCATTGTGATAATTGAGAATGTAGCTAAGCAACAGTTCTCCAGGAGCATACACTGCTTTATTTTTAGTGGAGTTTGCCAGTAAGGGGAGGAGACACATGGATATGAATGAGCAAAACAACTGGTTAATGTTTACCTAAAAAAAAAATAAAAATATTTCTTTGTGAAAAAAGTTTGAGTTGTAATATGTGCTTATCCCGATTTTAATTTGGGCTTACATCAAAAGAAAGTAATTGAATCAGTATATCCTTCTGTGGTCTAAATAGTCAGGTAGCCTGACAGTCTCTCTGATTTCTTAAGTTGCTTTAGAAACTGAAAATTAATGGGGTAGAAGAAAGAGCATATTCCTTCAGAAATAATCTATTTTATATCTATTTCTGCTTACTTTAGTGGTAATTATGTTTCCTAATCTTACAGGTTAGTACTTTAAACCCTAATTTATGTATTGCTCTAACTTTGGTTTAAACCAGTCTTGCAATACCGCAGTGAGCTACTTCCCTACAAAGTTAACTGTGTACGACCCTTTAAATCTGAAATAAACATCCAAGGAACAGAAGGTACTTTCTTCTACCTAAGTCAATTTACAAACCAAACTAGTTAATTTTTCATGTAGGAAATGGAAAAAAAAAAGCCGTCCGATAAGTTAGTAATTTTTATTATGTAGCCATTGCAGGACAAATTGCCACCACATGGTCACTGTTATCCTGTAAATAAAAGTATGTGTTGCAAGGCTGGTGCTGAGGGAAAATTTGCACCCTCTTTCCCTCTCTCTGTTCCTGGTACATCTCTCATCACTGACCTGGATGCTCCCTCTTTAGACAGTAAACCAATATGATTACTAGGTAACAATGAGTTTCTACTCATCAAACCCAAGCAGTTACAGAAATCTCTCTGAAGATACTGTCAAATGGAGGAGTATAAACAACCCTAACTTTACATATAATAGCTTTTAGTTCTTGTTTGGTCTATGAAATCTGTATTATTGGCAACATTGCATAGGTGAGACAATAAAAATATCCTAATTCTCAGCCTAACTTCTTTATTGGGTCTTTGAAAGCCAGAAGATAGTTTACAGACAAAAATAATAAAAAGGAGTTTAAAGACTGTATTAGCTCCTCCTGGGTATTTTAAATATGCAAAGAACACCTTTTCCTAAAGTATTTTTCTCTCGATATGATTTTAAATTTGATGAACCAGAGAATAATGTATATTGTCATATTCTTATCATGTGGCATAGCTGAATTCAAAACTGTGATTTTTAAATTTATTTTTTTTTTGCCCAGAAGGAAGGTTTGTCAATACTGTATCTCATTTGAACATCAAGCCCTACAGAGACTCCAAGATAATTGTTTATGCAACTGCTTTCTGTTTCCTGTGCTGGTCAGCTTGGCTTTAGTTCGGTTTTCTGAAGACCCCTGTAATTTATGGAAGTGCCAGTGCTAAGCAATTAAACTGGGTAGCAGCAATGTTACAAATAGATTTTACAGAAGCTGTTGTTTACAACATTGTGATCCATGATGAGCTGTGTGCCAGTGTGCATGAATAAAATAAAGATGTCACACATTTTGAAAATGCAGTTGTTGTTTTTGTGTCTTAAAAAAGCAGCACTACCAGTCCCAGCTGAATGGTAAAATCAGCTGAATATGGGTTTGTA
This sequence comes from Manacus candei, assembly GCF_025592945.1. NCBI lineage: Eukaryota > Metazoa > Chordata > Aves > Passeriformes > Pipridae > Manacus > Manacus candei. Next base: position 29,729,058 of record NW_026138056.1, on the reverse strand, counting down.
TATGGTCATTCAGAAAGTCTTTCCTTACCCCTCAGCATCCCAGTCTTCTAGCTGGTTGTCTTCTGAAACTGTGTGAGAGGCATCATGTGTTCTGCAGCGCTGGCACAGGCTTTCCTGCTGCAGGTGATGGCCAGATTTGACCAGTGTATATATTGTGGTCAAGCAAAGCGATGACCACCTCATTGGAAATTACCATTTTAGCTCACTGTGCCAGGTTCATAAAAGCTGTTTCTGCTGTTGCAATTGTGATAGATGCCACAGATCTATACATCAATTTGCTCATTTCAAAGCCTGTTTTAAAGCACAGCTAATGAGGTCATATGGGTATGCACAGAAACGAAACAAAATAGACTGCTGGGGGTTTGTATTTCATGTTCAAGTTACAAAAAGCTATTCCACTGCACTGGATGCAGAAAAGAATATTGTGGTTAGGAAGTTAGCATGGGCATGCAGTCTGCAGAGCATAGCTGGTACTTTTGCTTGGAGACTAACAAGATCCAGCCTTCAGGATGTAGACTGGTGTTGCTCATATTCATTTACTGGAGGTCTGATGAGATTTGAGCAACACCAAATTTATATTGGGTTGCCACTTAAATAATTAACAATTCCCAAAACTTGGAAGATGGAGAATTTTCAAACACTGCAGTTATCTTTTATTCCAAGTGTCCCAGCCCTTGCAGGGTGGCTGTTACTAACACGTCATGATGTGGTACCAGACCAGACCTGACCTGGTTTTATGTAACACACACAATTTGTGCCTGAGTTGAGAAATATTGGTAAGATTTCAAGTCCTTTTCTTAGCATTGAAACTTTATGGGGAATCAGTGCTTTGCTTCTGCATACTAAGCAGGTGGTCTTTATTATGGCATATTGGTAATACTTACAAACAAAGCATTTTCAGGGTAACCCCACTGTGCTAGCTGACCTGGTGCATGTTCATATCTTTTCCTAAAGGAAATTTGGTTTACTCAGACAAGCTTAATTTTTTAACCTCAGACAGGTTTAACTTTTCCTTTGCAAAATGGAGAGCACGTCTCTGGTAATGTACTTGGTTACCACAACCTGTCTGATCAGGTGCCTCCTGAGCTACAGCGTCTGGTTTTATAAGTTTCTATGGATTTACTCTGAGTCCTTCTCTCAGTCTCTTTTTATTGCCTGTATGTAGTACAGAGATGCTTCAGTCACAGATTTTGAGCTCATGAGAAAGGCATAAATACAACAAACATATGGTTCATAGAACCATTGCTTCTTGGGAGTACTTGTCTTTAAAATGAACATAGAATTCCATGGGCTTGACCAGACACCTTAGAGATAAAATTAATGTAAAATCAATTTAATACCACTCATGCTTTTGGTCTCTTATCTTGTGGAAGCCAAATGACAGTGATAGTTGTCTTTAAATCTGTTGAAGATGAAGCATTTTAGTTCTGAACTCTCATTCTCTCTGAAAGAGACTCAAATCTGGAAATGAAACATTTCTGAAAGGTGAGGGTTTTCCCTCTCTCTTTTCTGTTGCAGTAAAAATGTGTTGATGACTGTGATGCATGTCTGAAGGACCTGGATAACCTGAACTTATGCATAGGAAATCAGAACTTGTGAACAGACATTATCATGCCATGTAATCCTCCATCAGCATTAGGCAGCAATACAGTGCCTTCTTAGCACAACTGTATGAGCATTATCCTTGCATTTCAAAAAAGCTGAGAATCTTAGACCTGAAAAAAAAGGTGATTTTATTGGGGTTCTAGAGTCTTTCAGAACTTTTGGAAATCTAGATGTACTTCTCTTGAGTGAGGCTGGAAGGTGAGGACAGGATCCTTTCAACCAGCTGGTTGGTGGTGAAATAGTATCAAACTTTAGCCTGGCAGATTTTGGACTGTGTAGAAAACAAGCAACCCTTCCATGGATCACTTGACCCATGAGGGTTTAGAAAGTGGCCAAAAGAAGTACCTTGAGATGGAGATGGGGAAGGCAAGTGTGACTGATGATAAAGGAGGTTGCTGAATTGAGGACTCCAGTCAGGTTGTCAGCGGGGAACTGGCACTGCACACACAGATGTGTTTGGGTGTTTCACTGAGGGGTTCCTCCCTGAGATTAGTAAGGCTCTCAACATTACAGTCAAGAGGTTACAGCCAGTCAGTTTGAGGAAGCATAATTACTCATTTAAATAGCATAGAAGGGATAAGAAAGTGCGAGTCGAGTGGTCATTGCTCAAGTGTCTAAGGTCAAGTGGTCCTGTCCTCTGAGGGCTGGCAGAAGTACGTGTTGTGCAGTTTTGTTAGAAGCAGTGGAATGGTGTCTAACACAGATTCACTGTTGTAGGTGTGGTTAGGGCTGAAGAGCAGTGTCGTGTAGGGTCTTTATATAATAAAGAAATGGAGTCTGCTCCCCGATGCGATGGTAATCAAAGAGACTTTATTTAAACCCGGCACTCTTTTTATCCCTTAAAACCATGTGACCTTGTGACCAGTGGGGTTATCTTATTCTGGGCGCATGGCCCCTGAGCTTCCCTGCCCTGGGTGCTTCCCCTGCACACGCCTCCCTACAGAGCAGGGTCAGGGTCTCTCGGGTAGGTCTCTGTAGCAGAACAGCTGAAGTGTTTGACGGTCCCTCCCCTGCAACTTATGTCTCATGAGAACATGCAGGACTGGTTTGTTTCACATGTGTGGTGGCTGTGGCTCGGCATCACCCTGGTCTGCCCATGTTCCCAGTGTCTCTGCTCTGGCTTGTCTGGCTTGCTGTTGGCATGGCAGAGGCAACAAGGCCTGTGGCTGAAGGAAAATGCGTGAGCCGGGTGCCAGTCAGAGAAGGCTTGCTGGCATCGGAGCACTCATGAAGATGGAGGGAGTGCTGTCAGGGACCTGGCTGTGCCCCTTGACAGGAAGGCAGCAAGAGGGGATGAAGGGGCACTTCTCTCAGAGTGACTTCGGTGCACAGGACACATGGTTTGGTGTGTACAATTTGCAGCTTGCCTGTGTTGGAAGTTACTCAGGAGTAGCTGTTCTGCTTTCAGTTTCCATCCTGGCTGTTTTCCGCTGAACACTGAAGGCCTGGGGTTTGTAAATATTCAACATAAATAGAAATCCATACAAGTTTCAGCCTGAGCCTTTTCCTTTTTGCCTGTGTGGGTATTGGGGGATGGGTTGGCTTTTTTGTTTATTAATGGGCTTGCTGGAATTTTTTTTTTCTTTTTTTCTTAAAAGTCCCCTCTCCTTATCTTTATCATTTCACTTTCTTTGAGTTGGTAAAAGCGTTTTCTATTGGTTTTGATGCTAATGGGCTCCATCACGTTGGCTAGTGTGAGCCTCAAGACATGTCATATCTCCGCCACCATCAGTAGAAGCTTCTGCACGTCTGCAGGTTTCCTTCCCTGAGATGTCAGGTTTTCCCTCTGCTTTCTTTAGATTGCCCTTCCAGATGGCCAGCTCTCCTGCAGGAGTAAGCACCCCCAGGCAAGGGCACTCAGCTGCAGCCTCTCAATCTGAGAGGGTCATAAATACATGAAGTTTGTGCTTTTCATTATACTGAACATAGCAGGAGGAGCCGCCTTGTCAGCACGCTCCCATGGGGAGGATCTGCACTAAAAGGTCTGCAGAACAGCAGGGGGGTGAAAAAAAACCCTTTGAGAGCAATGTTGCTGGGCTGGATGTTGGTGACTTGGAACCAGGGATCTCAGAGGTCATCCGTGGGTCTGACTGCAGCATGGTAGCTTGCCTTTCCCTCTTCATTTTCATCCCCTCTTGCTGATTGCCTGGGTGTGCTGCTGAGCCTGGGGTACGTGTGGCTTTCAGGGTTGCAGCACTGGCAGCTTGCCCCCTGTCCCAAAATAACCTGTCCATCTCCTCACAGTTTTCCAGCGTGAGGTCTATGTTTTCAAGGAACATGGTGGTAATGTGACATTTTTGAGGAGGAGAGTATCAGTGAGACTTCAGCCCCGCTGCCCATCCGAGAACAGGGAAGGGAAGTGATGTGCTGTCAGCAAGGGCCAAGTGCTGCTGCCTGGCACAGCCTGAGCTTTCCTGGTGATGAAGGACACATGGAAGGAAGGAGGTGTAGGAGACAAGCTTGTGCAAATAAGGTGTGGTAGAGCAAGTGAGCAGCGATTACTATGATGCTGCTTGCTATATGGTACGTTTAACATAACCAGCCCTTCTCGGACATAATGCAAAGGAATTTAAGAGCTGCCTCGTGACAGGAGTTAGGCTTGTTTATTTAGACCAATCCTGTAGAAGTGGAGCGGTTCAAACATTCCTGCGATGGGTTTGCATCTGTGGGTGGTGAGTGTCTGAACCCAGAAACCAGGAACTGCACCAACTGCAAAAATAAGCTTATGTTGCAGGAAAGACTAGGATGATTATAGAGCTGCATGAATGATTAATTTACCCTGCTTTTGTTTCAGTTGTGATACCAGGCCCTCTGCAAAAAAAAAAAAAAAAAAGGCAATTTTGGAAGATGTTCTTAAAATAAAAAATGTCAGTTCTAATAACAGCTTTACTATGCAGATGTGCACCAGCACTACTCCAAGAGGAATACAGTAAAAAATCACTTACTACCATTTTTCTGTAACATGAATATTTGGAATCTGTAGAGAAATAATCACCAAATACTTTGCAATCAGAATTATTCATATTTTAGGAGTACAATATTATTAATCTTCGAATAGGATACACAGTGACATAGTGGTAGTGCTTTTTCAATAACCCTCTTTTAAGCTCAGTGTAGAAAGAATTTGTTTTGTTATTAAAATTACTCCACATATTTGAGACGAGATTTCAGCAGAACAACTGCCTAATACGTGCTAGACACATATTGATTTTTTTGTCTTAGCCCAACGTTTCCCCTGGGCATCGTATCATTTATTCATAAAGCAGAAATGATGTCTGACAGGCAGTTAGAGGGGTGTAGAGCTGTGGTCCAGAAACAATGTAAAAAGCTTTGCAAGGACCCCAAGAAATCAGTGTGCTGATGCTAAAGAATAGCCTTTTAATTCTGAGCACACATTCTTGCAATCACTCAGTGTGGAACAGGAAATTTAAATAACAAATAGTTACTATTAAAACTGCTGGCCTAAATTTTCATTCATCTTTATTCCAATTCCCCGACCCAAGGTGGAAGTAGGTATTAAAGGCAGCTAGCCCCTCAGCCATAACACCAGCTTGCTGCTCCAGCCCTGATTTGCACATTTGTGTGTAGATTTCTGTTGGAAGTAAGATATTTCTATCAATAAAGATTTAGAACCCAAACGTTGTTCAGAGAGCCAAGATATTCCCAAAATGTGCATGATTCATCACCACTTACTCTAATTGAGTGTTAGACTGATGTCTGTACAGCAGATTAAAATAATAAATAGCTGGTATTTTTAGAATATGAATTGAAATATTTTGATAAGCTAGTCATTGTGATAGACCCGTTTGAAAAAAAATCAGGCAGAACGTTTTTGCCTGAAATTTGTTCTGGTTTTGTTCATTCGACATTAGATCACAGCATACTATCAAGCAGTATTTTCTGGTGGAAGATATATTTTATTTCCAATAAAGTTTTTTCTACTGAAAAAGATAAACTCACAGGTAATCTTTGGAAAATTTTAGTCTGCCCTTATACTTTTCTCAGCAAGATAAATGATTATTGAAGTATTATATCTGAAATGAGATGGACATTTGAACATCTGGTCTGATCAGGCCACTATGGAATTTGTTTCTTGTATTTTAAAACACAGATAATGCAGTCAAGAAATAGCATACTATCATGTAATTAAATATTTCATCTTAATGTATAAGGATAAGGGAACTGAACTAAATTTGTTCTGGCATTTCTTGACTTTCTAGGACTTGACTTTGAACCTGAATGTTCTTTGATATATATATATAGGGGTGGGAATTTCAAAGTTTGCTTTGTATAGTTTGAGTGGGGAGGGGAAATGTAAGAAATTAATTCATTTCTACTCTATAGACATGAAAATTAATGTCTTTCTCTTGGTTAATAAGAAGGTTGTGTTATTTACAGTGAAACCAAGGCACACATTAACCTCATGAAGCTAAATTCACATGTATTCCTTAAATTGGATTGCAGAGCACCTTATAGTTGTTTTCCCCAGGGAAGGCTTTGACTTCTTCAATCATGAAACATCACAATAAATGCAATTTTAAATCACTCAAACAGGACAGCATAATCTGTGTCTATCCAGAATAAGCAGGAGTGCCTGAAACATGCAGACATTTGAATTTTTTTTCCCCAGGAAATGGTAGGGCTTTGAAAAGAAGAGCAAACTGTGATACCTCACTGGTATCTTCTAGGAAATCAAATTTATGAACTTTCACGTTTAGTGTTCTGACATATGATGGCATTGGGAAAGCGTAGCAGTGTGTTTCATATGCCTGTCTTTCATGGATTTGAAAATCCAATTTCATTTTGAAGAAAGTGTAGCAAAAATGACATTTTTCTGGGCTATTATACATGTTGTAGTGGACACATTTTTTATAGTTGCCTGAGAGATGATCATGTTCTGATGAGAACATGAAGTCATAAAAATAGTTAATTTCAAAAAAAAATGCATTTGTATTTGTTCTTGCCAATATTTTTGAATGCTGCCATTAACTTGCAAGAATTACCATGTATTTACTAGTAGGTTTCAAATAACAAATTTACTGCATAGCATTACAGATGACTAAATGTTATGTAGTGACTTTAAATGTCACTTTTCCAAACTATTAAACTACAACTGTAATAATAATTCTTTTAATCTATTTAGATAGCTGGTAGCCATTCAGTTAATGATGTTTGTTCATCAAAAACTCAGCTGCATCTCTCTGCCTCTCTAAACTCTGTCTTCTTAATTTAGTTGCATCATTACCGTTGTCAGGAACATCACTCTGCTTTTGACAGCAGAAGAGTACCCACCCCCAGATAAAGCATTAAAACATGAATACACTCATTTTCCGCTTCGCCAGCCCGGAGTGCTCTTCAGGACACTCAGATGGAGGATGTGTGGACCAGAGCTGGTCACCCAAGGCTCAGTTCTAGTCAGTGGAGAAAGTGGCTACTTTTAGGACATGGTTTATTTAACATATTTTGCAGGCTTATTTTATTGTATGGTGAGTTGCATCTTACAAAAAACTTAAAAGATGCTGTAGCGAAGAGAGTGTAAGTATCCAGTTGTGAGGTGGAATTCGGTTTCAGGCTGACACGTGCATGTTGAGTTCCTTTCTGAGCAGCTGGGTCTTCATGTGAGCACAGCATCTCTCTTTGAGCCAGTGGGGACGTCATCCCTGTAGCTGGTGGAGCCTGGAAGGCACTGCCAGTCTCCCTGAGCCAGGTGCTGCTTGGTGGAATCGCTCACAACAGATGAAAGAGTGGGCTGGATGGGGCACAGTATTCATGTTATCAGGGGACTCGGTGGGTTTTTCCAGCCTGTAGTGATTTGTGACAGTAGCAAGATACCTATCAAGCCGGTATGTTACCGACTGGCTTTCCACTGGGTGTTGATTCTTACTAATTTTTAGGACATAGTGAAGAGCACTAAGCAGAATAAAGATAGGCCATATTTTTAACAGGCATTTTTTTGTTAAAGTTTGTGTGAATACAGTACAGCACATCACAAAGAGATTTCTTAATTTTGTGATGTTATTGTGTTCCTAAAATTAATTTCTTCTGATGCTTTGCTGGAACCTTTGATGAAAAGTTGTTGAATTGGAAACCACTGTTAAAAAGGTCTTGTATGGGAAGTTGATGTCTATTGCCTTTTTCTATTTTTTACCTTTTTGTTGCCTAGACAATAATTTACCTAATGCCAACATATCTTTGGTAAAACACCTAGCCTTACCAAACAAACAGATATTTTCAGAGGTTTAGTAAGAGGATGGCAAGTACTAGTCCATCTTACGGGTCAGTTGGATAATACGCTGCATTGCTGTTGAGACTCTCATCTGCTGACAGGCAAATGTGTTTTAAGTTTGCTCCTGAGCTCAAATGGACCCCCCCTTAGGTGCTGCTCTTTTAACTTGGTAAATGGGTGAACTAAGGAGATGACAGAAAAAATACTACCTTAAATATTTTCTAAAAGAATTAAATAGCTATATTTAATCAATTTAATCAAGCTTTTATAAATCAATTTATAAAAGACCAAAATAGCTATGGAACACAGAGGTTCCCAACTGTTGCATACAGATATTTTAGGAGTCACTAGAAGATAGTAACTCACTATAACAACCAACATAGTTAACGGTGCCCTGGTCTTAAAAAATAAACTGTGGAAGTTGTTGAGTAAGGTGTGCCTCTTCCTCCAGAGATCTCTGACTGAGAGGTGTTTGGGAACCAGCCCTAGAAGTGCCTGTGGCCATAAACCGGTACCCCCCTCAGTCCCCTGCCAAGCATGATCCACGTATAGCTTGTGTACCTTTTACCTTGTTCAAACCTGCTGTTAAAAGAAATCTGTTTTCTTGTGAGCATTTCTGTAATGTTTGCGTATCTGTCTTAAAATAATGGTAGTAAGAAGCAGTCTGATTTCATATCCAAAGCCCTGCTGGCCCATCCGTCCATACAGCCCTCCAGTTCACCTGCAATATCAACTTTGTCACTGCCCTGCTGTGTATTCAAAACAGCATCTGTGGGCTTTATTCATTGCTACGTTGAAGTTAAGGATGAGCTGTGGGCCGACATCAACACACTTAACCTCATTTTCTCCTTTTAAATCCCTTCTTAAAATCTCCTCTGCCATAATCCCTGAAAAAAAAAAAAAAGTAGGTTAGTCATGTGTTACAGCCACTTCCTCTTGTGTTGACTGATGCTGTCTCTTTGTTTCCTCCTACTTCCTTGTCAACCATCCATATCCACTTTTGGACATTTTTTTTTCATATTTAAATATGGCTTTCTGGGCAAGAATCATCTTTTTTATTCTCACTGAGCCCAACCTCCAGTATGCTTCTGCCCTGGCCTGGGACTGCTAGATGAGTTTCCCAGCACAGGAAGGATACCAACCTGTTGTGATGAGTCTAGAGGAAGGCCACCAAATTGATTAGAGGGATGAAGTACCTCTCTTATGAGGAAAGGCTGAGAGCACTGGAATTGTTCAGCCTGGAAAAGAGAAGGCTTCAGGGTGACCTAAATGTGGCCAGGAAAGGTGGAGATGGGGTTTTTACAAGGGCATGTAGTGACAGGACACAGGGGAATGGCTTCAAACTGAAAGAGAGTAGGTTTAGATTAGATATTAGAAAAATATACTTTTCTGTGAGGGCGGTGAGGCACTGGAACAGGTTCCCAGAGAATTTATGGATGCCCCATGCCCAGCGGGATGGGGCTCTGAGCAAGCTAGTCTAGTGAAAGGTGTCCCTACCCATGACAGGGAGGCTGGAACTCGGTGATCTTTAAGGTCCCTTCCAACCCAGGCTATTCTGTCATTCTGTGATTCTGTGTTACCATAATGCAATAAAGAGAAAATAACTGTGATGGCTCATTGCTTCACAACTGTCATAGGATTTTTTACACCACCATTTGAGGAAAACGAATGTTGTTATCATATGGCAAGAGTGAAAAATGATGGCCTGTGTCCTTAATAAGGAATGTTCTTAAAATATTTCTAATAATTTTGAAATGTATGAGCTGAAATACAGGTATCTTTTTTCTTAAGAAAAGAAGGGTTTGTGACATTCTTTAGTATTTCATATCAGATCTCCCAGAGCTTCCATTTGCAGGTATATGTTCAGCACTGCTGCAGGTCGGGAGTTTGGGAAATGGGAAGTTTGAGTATGAATGGGACGTTTCCTCAGTGTTTTTCTAAGCATCTGTAGGAGCTCTTTGCCAGAACCTATGTTACCAGTTTAATCATAACACTTTCTTAGGTCTTCTGCTGTAGTGACTTTATGCCTTCCAGATCATGAGCGAAAGGCAGCACAATCCTATGGGCTGGCAATATTCAGAAAATCAGTAATATAGGAGCCTTCACCTACACCTCCATTCATACACACCCCCTGCAAGGCCATCAGCTTTCTTTCACGTGAGGGCATGGTGTGTGCCTGGACTGTCACGACACACTGAAGCAGTACCACAGGTGTCAGGAACTGTGCTTTCAGGGCAGTGTGGTTTTTGACACATTCAGGCATGTGTGTGTGGCATAGCTGTGGGCTCCATGCACTGCCACAGCATTTGGCTGAGGCAGGGTGGCTGCTTCTGTTGGGAGAGCATCAGCCTGGATAGATTTAAGTGGTTTTGCGCTGGAATCACATGCAACATGTATGGAGGATTTTTACACGAGTACTATTGAAATATAAATATACTTATACATGAATTTTTTTACATAAAATACCTTACAGCTGCTACTCATCAGTAGTTTTCTAAAAAATTAAGTTAAATTTCAGCATCTTTTTTAAATTCAATAAGGGCTATGGTAATTGAAATAGCACATTTAGTCATCAAATATTTATTTAGGGACAATAACCTTCCTGTAGATTGTATACCTCATAAAAGCTCTCCAGTATGCTCTTAAAAGCGTTTGCTTCCTTTTATTGAAATGTAGGGCCTACACACAGTACATGCCAATGTAGGGTAGGATAAAGTTTTAGCTACCATTTGGGATATGAATATTGTAATTGCCATTGAATCTATTTTTTAATGTCTCTCTGGGCATTGTACTCTTATTAGACAGGGTTTGGTGGTATTCCCTTCCTAAAATCATGCTAAATCTCAGTGTGTGCGGTTTTTTTATGTGTATATGAACATAACGACTTTAAATGCCACTGTCTATGACACTCTTGAAACAAGTATACCCAGGAGAAACTAATGTTCTTTTCCAGAGGTATAAAACTGTAGTGGATTGGTTAGAAATGCGAGGACATATGAACATGGCTAAGGCTATGGATGAGCTGCTAAAGTACAAGACTACTGCTAAAGTATAAGATGCAGTTTTCACTAGGCCCATGAGAAAGTCTGAGATAGCAGGGCGGTGAGAAAGCAGCAGCGTCCTTGGGTATCCTAAATTGAGCTGAGAAACAGGAGCTGGGCATTACCAAAACAAAGGCACTTAACGAGCCACCTGTGTAAACAGTGGGAAGCAGTTAAGATGATATCACCACCTAACCGAGTACCAATAATGAGCCTGATTTCTGTAATATTCATGAACCTATTATAGAGTGTATATTAAGCTACTGTCAATCTACAATAAACGAAGTTCCTGGATTCTCACATTGAGGTGTCTAGAGCTTTCCGTCGCGACGTTATTCTGGCGCCCGTGGACAGGGACCAAGTGGGGGTCCCTAGGAGGTCAAGTCGGATCTCCTGGGTTGGAGTCAAGTCGGACTCCCGAGAGCCAAGTCGGGTTCTCGCAGCCGTGGTCGGACGTAGGAGTTTCGGTCGGTCTTGCCGTGCAGCACAAGAAGGCGAAAGGGCTGGACGAAAAAGAGCTCAACTTGCCGCCGCCGGACGCCTCCCTTTCGGGGATTTCGGACGGCGAAAGAGTTAAGTTCCGTGCTTCCAGGGCCCGGCGCCCGGGACGACTCCTGAAGAAGGAGGCCCGCCGACAAAGCCGCAAAGTCTCGTGGTAAGGGCTGCACAAAGCGTGGTAACACGTTTTTTAGGTAATAGAGGGACAGGCGGCACTATCATTGCTCCAATGCTTTCTGGGAAAGCGGGGAGTTAAGACGAACTGGCTTTGCGGCAGATGCTGCTTTCATGTAAGGGCCAGGGATATGAAGCGAACACTGTAACTGCCTTTACTATCTCTACTTGGAAAGAACTTAGTGATAAACTCTTTACTGCTGCCTGTAAGGGAGAAAAAGTTGCTGCTTCCCTCCTTACAATTTGGCGATTGTTATCTGGAACAGTCAAAGGCATTAAAGCACAGTCTGAGGACATTAGGATGCTACTGGATACCATCATACGGAGAAATCGTGTAAAAAGGGAGTCGAGCGGAGTTGAAGGGAGCCGGAACGGGACCAGAGATCACGGAACGGGGCCGGAAACAACGGAGCGGCCCCGCCAACATGAACGCGGTGCTGGCGTCTCGGCAGTGCATATCCAGGACGATCGGAGACGACGGCTGCAGCGTGAAAGTACTGCTGATGGACCAGAGATGAACTTTACGAACACTATGACTGAGTTCCACCTTAAGACACTTCCAGCTTTTCATCTGAACTGTGCAGCGGGACTGCGCTGCACATTTGTGGCTGTGTTCATGGCGCTGGGTGCTTGCGCCGGGCAGCAGGGCAGTAGCGGTGGTCGCGCCGCCTGCGTGTCCCCGGCTCGGAGCGGTGCGCCCGCGCGCGTGCACGCCGGCGGCCCCGGGCGCGGCGGGCGGCGGGGGGGCTCTGTGTCCCCCGCACTGCTGACAGCCATGGTCCCGGGGGTGTGCGTTCCCCTTCCCTTCTTTGCAGCGAGTGGTTTTTCCCTGGTGCTGCTCCTCTTCCTAGAGTTAATGACGGTAGCAAAAACATTGGGGGGTGCAGTCGGAGGAGGGGGAAAGCTGTTTCTCTTTTTCCCCGTTACACCAATCACCCCTTCTCTGAAACGTGCCTGTTTGCAGCTGTTCTCTCCCTCTCCTATGTTTTTGTCTTTTCTTAAGCAGACCCTGTGATTAAGTTCCTTCTGCTGATCTCTCTGGGTGAGCCCAGCCCCTCCTTCCCCTCCTTCGTCCTTCGGCAATGAGGAGCGTGGGGGGAGGCAAAGACGGTAAAACACGGAAAAAAGGGAAAAGAGAAAAAACAACTTAAAATTAACAATATCCCAACTTATAAATCAAATAAGATTGCATTGTTTTTACAGCAATAGGTGTTAAGCATGCAGTGTGCTCATGGCATTCTCAAATGTTTTCTTCAAAAACAGAAAGGGAGACTGACGAAAAATCCTTTGAAGTAAGATTAGAAATAACGCGACATCCGTGCTTAGCTTTTGCATATTGCAGAAGGTTGTTAAGAATTTCCTATAGTTTGCCATTTTGCTTCTCTTACATGAAATTTGGCTGTTTCCCCCAGGGGCAGGGTGCAGGTAGAAGATTTGGAGACGGAACGATGAGACAGAAGGGGATATAGTCTTCCCCCTGCAAAAGTAGCTTTATTGCCTTTATGATAAAATATCATTGCTCTATAAGAAGCGTTGAAGATTTCCAAGATAATATTCTGTTCTTTCTTACTGTATTTGTCTTTTACATGGAGAGTTATGCAGGATTTGCAGATTGCTGATGGCGGCTATGCCATAAATTTCCTTTGGATTATGAAACTGACAAGAAGTGCACAGCCAATGACCACTTGAAAATGTGTGTGTGATTGAGGAGTGTGTCTGAGGTGGCCACCTGAATGCTGTGTGAAAGAAAAAAGCTACATGAATGTGTGAATGTGTAAACTTAAAAATACTTTCTGCCGGTGTCAAGATTTTAGAGATGTGTAACGTGATTCTGTTGAACCATAGTGATTCCTTATTCTGAATGGGCTCTAAGTTATACAATGGATATTGACAGTTATTGTAATCTTAGTAATAGCTCGTGTTGCCTTTTCTTGTATTACTAGACGTCTAAATACTACGACAAAGAAAGCATTGTTGGCCCATAATAAAAACGGGGGAAATTGTAGTGGATTGGTTAGAAATGCGAGGACATATGAACATGGCTAAGGCTATGGATGAGCTGCTAAAGTACAAGACTACTGCTAAAGTATAAGATGCAGTTTTCACTAGGCCCATGAGAAAGTCTGAGATAGCAGGGCGGTGAGAAAGCAGCAGCGTCCTTGGGTATCCTAAATTGAGCTGAGAAACAGGAGCTGGGCATTACCAAAACAAAGGCACTTAACGAGCCACCTGTGTAAACAGTGGGAAGCAGTTAAGATGATATCACCACCTAACCGAGTACCAATAATGAGCCTGATTTCTGTAATATTCATGAACCTATTATAGAGTGTATATTAAGCTACTGTCAATCTACAATAAACGAAGTTCCTGGATTCTCACATTGAGGTGTCTAGAGCTTTCCGTCGCGACGTTATAAAACCTATGTGATGTCTTTAGATGTGCCATGGTATTCTCAATAAATCAGGTACTGTTGGAAGGTCAGGTACTTGTGTCTTTGGCATGGCGAGTATCTCCACTGTGCATGATAGACAAGAGGAATGCATCCATGGTGAGTTGACTCATTTGATGATGATGATGAATTGAGGTTGATGGCATATGCTGCCAGAAAAGATAGTGAATAGGAGAACTGCATAAGCATTTTTTTCATGTCTTCTGTATTTATGGGATGCTTGTCAGTATGTGCACACATAATGCATTTCTAATTGGGTCTTGAACAAACAGAGAGAGGGCTACACTACAATACTTTCTACTGGTGTGAAAGAGGTTGTTGGGTACAAAGTTAAAATATACAAAGCTTAGTCTCTAAAAATAGGTGAAATAATACGTTTCTTGCTTATCGAGGAAGTCGTATAATGCATCAGGGAATGGAAATAAATTAAAACCACAAAATCAGAAGTATTAGGTCAAGCTTTTCCAAACTGAATTAAAATATATTTGAAAGGAAGATCTCTGAGATGCAACAACTTTCATTTATTTTTGTTTCGCCAGAGAGTCGGAACTGGACATCCATGTTCAGGGTTCAAGAGGAGTTCAGTACCTGTGGGACTCCAGCTGCAGGGGCTTGCTTCCCTGCAGACACTGTCAGCAAAGCTTCTCATCATGATAGCACTTTCTGTAGTGCAGACACTGGGCTACTCTGCCATGCTCAGAGCATTTGTTCAGTTTAAGCAACCATCGAGTCACAGCAGCTTGGGTCAGTAGTGACTTGACCCCTCAATTATGTTCACTACTGTGACTAAAGCCTGCTGTATTCTCTTCAAGCTGTTTTATACATGGCGTAACTGGCACTTGGGAATTTAGATTGACTGCTGTTAATCAGTTTAACCAGTTAAATATCCACATAATACTTACCTAGTTCTTCTAAATAAAGTATTGAGCACTGTCTCTGCCTTGACACCACCAGGAATGGATGTGGGCTTGGGCTTTCAGCCTTACCTCTGCATGTTCCTATGTCTGCGTATTCAGAGACTGTATCTTGTCTGAAGCCATCAAAACCTTTTAACTTTTTGGCCATCCATTGAACAAAGAAACCTTCAGATATCCCATTGAATATAAACTTTCTTCAGAGCTAACAATGGACTGTTTTCAGAGCTACTGAAGCTGCAGTCTTCAACTTGCTTTGAGGTAAGTGAAAAAGAAAACAGGAAGAATCAGTCCTATCAGTATACCGTCACTATGTTTCTATTTACAGGCCTTGTAGGCACACCTTTGCAAATAATTGCCTTAAAGCTTTTAATGTTCTTGCACTGCAAGAAGCTGAGCAACATTTTCAGTGCTTATTCACAGCATACACTCTTGGCATGTATTCCTGCAGTTCACATCAGGCAAAAATCCCTCTTGAATTCCGTGGGCTTTTTGCCCTGCACAGTCTCTCATTCCAACTGAATTAGCAGTAACATACTTAACTATAAATTATTTTTTGCTCTGGGCACATTCTCTAATAATTACCCTCCTCTAGTAAATACTTCACTGTATTAGTGAGATACAAGAGCTTTTAATGCTTTAGACTGAGAAACTTTTTTATTTCAGGACTGGTTCTGTTCAAAGAGGTTTGTTTTTATGATAAGAATGATCACTTTTAAAAACAAACCTGAGGGTACAATTAGGATGTTGCCTTATGAAATTACTACCTTATAATATGTGAAATTTGAAGCTTTTCCCCACTGAACACCTGTTTTAGAGATTGAGGTGGCCAGATCTAGGAGGGCTGGGTTCATTTTTTTTATATGCTTTTATTTTCCAGGTATGCATTAGTATTGAGAAGAGGCTAATTCATGCTAGACTACGTTTTCAGTATGGATTTAATTCCACCTAGACTCAGGGTAGTGAAACGTGCTGCATGGCAGCTGGCACAACAGCATTTTTAATCAAATAATAGATTCCAGCTGGTGGGGAGTCAACTGAGTTCTGAAGCAGACATGACTTAATGCAGATCTACCTTATTTCTTCAATAAAATGCATTACCTTTGCATATGAAACAAATGTAAGTGGAGGAGGGAAAGTGAAACAAAGCAAGTTTGTAGGTTTCCAGAAACAAAACTAATCATTATAATCTCATAAGGTGAGTTAAACAAGGGATAATATGGTGGTTTGTGATTGGAGTAATAAATTAACTTGAACTCTTCTCAAATACCATTAAATGATTTCTAGTTTGCAGATGTGCTTGTGATTCTAAGGGTCATTTTCTAGGCTTTGTCCTTGAGTATTGCATTCTGTGCTCTTTAGCTAATCTACTGCTGTCATCAGGAGTCATCCTCATGTTAGTGGTCAGTCAGTCTCTGCACCCTACTTACCTGGCTAGGCTACAGTGCAGTGGTGTGAACAATTAACCCCAACATCAGACTGGGGGTCTTTGTGGTGTCACTGAACTGAATATTGTGTCAGACAGACCTTTTACGTAAGGTTTTTTTTCTCTGCTCTCCCTAAAAGTGTAAAGATTTCGATAGGATTCAGATAATGAGGATCTTATCGATACGTAGAGCTGAAACGGTGTAATTGTACTGTAAAGCCAAATGTAATGGTACTGGAAAGGTCATTGCATGTTGGAAAATGTCAACAGATGATGCATTTTTAATAATTTTTCTTGTTAGCTTCTATCCCTCTATCTAAGTTCAGTGCTTAGCCAGGACAACCAACTCATTCTTCACTTGATGCTTACTGGGGCTTAGTTCATACTGTTGAGAGAAATGGCAAATGTCACAAAAACCCTATACATTGGCTAAGGCTTTTTCTTGTAGTGTTTTCCGTGTCTGAAAGCTGTCAGTGATGTATGCTGGCTAATTTTCTTTCAGTTATTTCACTGTTGGATGTTCTTCAGAGAACTGAGGTGAATTTCAGCATCACCCTACCAGAATCAGCAGAGTCTCAGTGGGAGCAGTTATCCCACTGTCCTGTCCACAGCTGAGAAGCGTGAACCTTTGAGGAGCTGATAACTCCCATCCCATTAGCTGGAGAGATTTGATATTTCGCACAGTCCAGCCTGAAAGTAAATAGAGTATGAAAAAGCATGTCTGATGTGAGGAGACCCTTTCTGAGCTGAGTGATCCCTGTTCCCTCTGAGTCTCCATGAGGTCACTTGTTTCAGTCGGGAGCTGCTGCATGATAGCAAGATCAAAGCCTGTGGAAGCAATCAGACCCTCTCATGGCATTTGCTGAAAGTGTGCTACAAGGTAATTTTTCTCCTTAAAAAAAAAATAAAGTAAAACAGTTATTTTTATTTTATTTGTGTGGTCAGAACTTCATCCTCAGTAAAAGTCCTATGGAAGAAGAATACTATGGAATGTTTTTATGTAGACAGCTGCAATTAACATAAATCTATTAATCCAGGCTAGCAAGAGAGTATTGATTGCAGTGCTTTTGCACTTCCTTCTGACAAGATGGAAAAGTAATGAGAGAAAAGCAAAGCCAAATTGATCTCATAATTTCAGGAGTTGTCTTGAAAATAAAAATAAATATTCACATAGTTTCATTTTATTGCCTGTATTATTTCCATGATGTTTCTGTAGTTACTGTCTGTTTCTGACAGCATTACAGTATATTTTAGAGACCTTTTATGTTAGTTTGGTTTTGTCATGTCTGTTGCCTAATTCTTCATGTTGCTTATTGATGCCATAAAAAACCCCAAAACCATAAAAATGTTTTTGAATGTGGAAAATGCACAGGAAAATAAAAAAAGTAATCTGAGATATGGCAGATACTAATCAGAGTTTATAGGAGATACTTAAGCTTTTATATTAAATGTTATGAAAAGTTCATACTAAGTTTCTGTTGTGCATTGGTAATTTGGGAGATGCACTGGAAGCCTGGTTGCCTGTGGCTGTGCCTGGTCAAAACACCCAGGTTTTTTGGAGCAAAATGTGAGATTTGAAACTTGCAGGGGGGGATTTTGTTTTGTTTTTTTTGGGGGGGTTGTTTGTTTGGTTGGTTTTTTTATGGTTGTTTGTTTTTGTTTTTGTTTCTTTTTTTAAACAGAAGCAAAACTGGGCCTTTTGGAAACATTAATGAAACAATATAGAGAGAAATTCTTGCCAGAGCAGCCCAGTGTATTTTGGCCAGGCACTTTCCTGCAGCACCAAGAGCCTAGCCTCAGGTTTTGTCTGACACATCCTGGGCAAATGCAATTTAATACAGACAGTCAGTAGCTTTTGACCAGGAACATGTATCTGCTCTCCCTATTCATCTGGAAATCTTAACCCACATCTGGGAAATATTTCTAACATCAGCTTTCTCAAGAAGTGACATATTAGTGCAAAACACTCCAGTCACCAGTTACAAACTGTATTTGATAATTTAGAGCCAACTTGGGTAATTTCAACTAACCTGAGTGAGAAGTGGATGACTTTCACATTTTCAGAATGACCCTATGAGTTAACAGGCTTTACATTTTCTAAGGTGTGTGCTGATGCACATCAAACAGCTGAGGTTGTGATGACCAAGTTAAAGGTACGGCTTTGTCCTCAGCCTTATTGACTGGAATGGCAGTAGACTGGTTTTCATTTGGATGTGTGGAGTTTCATGTGCCACGTGCAAAGATTTGAGCAACATATGTTGGTTTTAATGAAGTTAAGTCAGATTTGTAGGATTCATTTCAATGAAAACTGATAAACAAAGGGTAACAGATTACATATGGACAACATAGTTTAAGAAAGCAGCTATTTCAGACCTAATTGGTCTATTTATGAAATAATCTAATAATATTTAATGATTTGTCTGATTCTTACAAACAATTTCTTGTGCTTGTAGATGCTAATTGCATGAGGAGATCTCTGTACTTTGTGTGGGCAGAGTTATATTTGTGTTGCAGTGTTTGTTGTATTCATGCCAAAAAACCCCAACCATAAAACCTCATTAAGTTCTGATCCTTCAAATGTGCATGCGCTTAACTTGACTGCTCAAATAATGTTGCTTTGGCAGTGTTGATTTCAATACTTTGATCATGAAATGTCTAATGTAAGGTGGTGGTGGTGGGAAATCAGTACAGCAGTAGTGTTGATCTGTATAAACAGTCATTAATGAGTACACATTGCACCCTTCCCTGGAGGCAGAAAACCATGTTTCTGCTGAGTTGATGAGTAAAATTAATATTTGCTCACCGAACATACTGTCTTGAGAACCAGTTTGCTGCTGCTGTCTTATCCCAAACTCAGACTTCAGAGTGACTGTTTTTGTACTTTGTTGTACACAGATTTCTCTGGTTGTTCAGGCTTTTACTCCTGTTTGCTGTATGTTAGCTGCAACACTTTTGGCTCAGTTCCCTGAGCTAGACTTGGGATAGCACAAAGACATTTATAAAGGTAAACAAGAGTATTGTTTGAGTGTCTTTACAAACAGCAGAAGATAATTTGTTTGCCCAGTGGAAGAGGAATGTTTACTATCTAGCAAGGAAGGAAAAATACTTTCCCTTCAAGCTTTTTAGAGTAGAAAAAAATGACTGCAGCTTAAAGCTGACTGGAGCCCGTGAACCTCTAATGTTAGATACCAGCCAATCCTCAGCTGAGGTTTTGGGATACAAAAGAAGAGCCCTGGGATCTAACAGGGGAAGGGCTAAGGTAAGATTAAGAGAGAAATATGGGAATAAAAATGAAAATCTATATAAAACGCATGAAGGGTGGGGAAAGGAGATCAACAGGGAGATGACAAGGGTGGACTTCTCTGATTGTTGCTCTGAAGGGTGTCTGGCAAACACTGCACCTGACAGCATTTCATGTGCATTTCTGCCTGGCCAAGATCTCATTTTAATTATAACTAGGTGTTTGAATTTCTTCTGCACTGTTCTTGTGTGAAGTTCTTCCTGCATTGGTTTTCATGTTTATTTTCTCAAAGGAGAAAAAAATTTGCAGACTCCCCAAATATTCTAAGAAGAAAAGCGAGCCGTTTATTTAAGCTGGCTTTCAATATTCAGAAAGTTGCCTCCACAAGAAAATGCTAATGTTTGGCTTTGGGCTTTCCTGGGAACGCAAATAAACTGCTGTTTATTTTTTGTCTTTGGAGATTTTGTAGGTGTTTTTATTTCTTCCTTGTTCTTTTAAGCCTTTCTTTCTACTTATCCAGCATCTCACATAACTTTGATATTTATCTTTGCAATAGAATAATTTACATGGAGATATGCAGGGGTTTGAGAATGTTTTCTTTACCGGTAGACAGAATAGGAAGTTAAAAATCATCTGTTTTCCATTCAGTATCTATTTTGCAGTGCACTTAGAAAGAGACATATGCTGCTGCATGTGTGATGAGGCTAATTCTGTCTTTGCCTTAGTGGAGTTGTTCACACTGAGCTTGCATTCTGATGAATTAAATGAGAAATTAAGAGTTCAGGTTCATGGTGGGCTCTCAGGAGTCTGCTTTGTCAGAGCTCTGTGAAACTCACACGCCCTCCAGCCCCCACCAACCTTCTGCTGCCACTGTGCTCTGTTTCTTGCGGGTCATCCATGGGAAGCTAGAGGTGATTGAAGACTTCAGAAGGCTCCAGAACTGCTTTGGCCTTGCTGTGAAATTAATATTGAGTCTTGGTAAAGTGACAAAATCTTGTATAGGCCAGACCATGCCAGTCTCCCCATCATGGCTGGGCTTCGTGAATGAAGATGTGGGGAGGGCTCTACCCACGTTTGTTACAAGTCGCTGGTGGCTAAAAAGGTCAATATGAGATAGACACGTCCGGTTGCAAAAGGCACAGCAGAAAGACTCCTTAGGTGGTATATTCTGCAAGGCACGATTCTTTCTGCGTTGTCTTTTCTCCTCGAGAGTGATCCTGCGTGCTTTCTCAAAGGCATCAGCAGCGTTATAGATGGTGTGTCTCCAGACCTCCCTATTGGAGGCCAGAGTAGACCAGTTGTGGTGATCAATATGGCCAAGGCTGAGATGTTGTTTCAGGGAGTCCTTGTATCTTCTCTTCGGGGCTCCTCTCATGTGGCAGCCGGTGGCAAGTTCACCGTAAAGCAAGATCTTAGGGAGGCGGCGGTCCTTCATCCTGGAGACGTGCCCTGCCCAGCGCAGCTGTGTTCTCAGCTACACAGCCAGTCTCCCCAGAGTTTTGTTTTCTGAGGCTCCTGGAGGCACTCTAATTAACCTTGTGCATCAAAGACTTGTGGAAATAGAGGAGCTGTAAAGGTGAATTTTTGAGTGAGCAAGTTTATCCTTCATTCCACAGCATTTGGAGATTATCAAAGTCAGAGATATTGCTGAGGGTGGCTGTGGCCAACCACATGGTCAGTTGACCATCCGCATCTGAGCCTCGGTGAATGGCACTGAAGGATTTCTTTTTAATGAGCATGTTAAACATGGGACAAATTCCATTTTATTACAGTCATTTAAAGTCATTTCTGATACAGATGATTTGTTGGCAAATGAGGTGTTAGGTCTACCAATAATCTGGGGCTTATCCAAGTTTCCATTCCTCTAAATACAACTGATCTAAGTAATGGTTCAGCTGTGCACAGTGCTCTTCAGTGCTTTAATGCAGATGAGCTGTTCTGACTGTAATGATGAGTGCAATAGCTAAAACTCCTATACAGTAATAACAAAATGTGCCTGCCATCATCTCCTTAAAAATCTCTGAAATCCCAGTGTGGTTGGCTGTTACTTTCATCCACTGCAAGAGGAAATGGCTTAAAACAGACACATATCTCAAAGTTTCCCATGGGCATTTTTAATGGAGAATATAGTCTTAGCATTGAATATCTGAAAATATCACAAAAATTTATTTCAAAAAATAATGAAAAATAAGCAAAAAATCCAAGTTGGTGTCAAAGAAAAGAAACTAAGTCTTGAATAAAACCTGCTATAATGAAGCCTATCATATTTTACACAGTAATCACAGTGTATAAAATATTTTGACAAAATTTTCCGGATCAGGTAGTTCACCATGCACTGGTATGTTAACAAGATGCTCGTCCCAGCTTTACTAAAGTAAGGATAATAAAATTCTAGTAGAAACTAAATGTGTTGTGCATGTACAGGAGAAATGTCTATCATAAGATTACATTGCAGTTAGGTTCATGATGACCTGTCTTTTCTTTTTGCTTTGATTTTCCCCTGGCTTGTAGTTACTGAAGTCCCCAGGGATTACAGGGACAGAATGCCTAAAAGTGCTCTTTAATGCTTGACGGCATGGCTCTGACAGTGTTAGACACACATTTTAAGCACAGTAACAATTGCAGGATAATGCTGTACACAGTGTAGAGGGTTTACAGAAGAGGCAAATAGGGATTTTGCAGCTTATGATGGAGAGTCTTTGATATAGCAGTTTCAAAAATTAGATTAGGGTGTATATCATTTAAAACTCTTTTTCAGTTGTGCTGTAAATTTAATGGCAAGATTTGTTTGAAATGAGCTCTTGTGGTCTGCAAGGAAGAAAATCAATCGGGGTTCACCTTATCATTTTTCTCTATCCTTGGTAGGGATGCAATTAAATTCAGTCTGAAAGGTCGCAGTGTGGGTTATACATTAACCTCACGCTAACCCTGTGTATGATACTGCCATTGAGAATGAGTTAATAAGGCTATCAGTTGGAGCTGCACATTTGTTCTCTTTTTTTCAAACATATCTGTGTTCACACACACTTCTAATTAGGTCTTTTTTGCATAATATTAGCAGATATCCAGAATATTTGCAGGGCTGTTAATTAGGTTGTAGGCTAGTGTACACTGAAATGTATGGTGGAGTTCCACAGTTGGTGGCCCACTTTAACTCGTGCTGAAGTTCATGTTAATGCAGGGATATATGTCAGTGAGACAAGGCTTTGTTTTATTTCCAGACTATGATGATGTTTAAAACAGCAGCTGCAGAAAGTGGGTTTAATTTCAAAGTGCAGTAGAGTTTCTGAATGCCATTTGCATTATACACATTTGCTCCAGATGACAGAAATTAAATTTCTTATTGAGAATTGGGCAAGTACTTTGGTGGTGAAGAGACTCTTGACCTTTTTAACCTATTAAATTAAGTTATGGGGAGGTATTTGATTTTAGGTTTGATTTGTGAGGCCTTTTTAAAAGGAACCATGTTTTCCATATTAGCTATTAAAGAAAACCAGTGCAGTGCAACATTAAGAACAGCAATGCAGTTTCAGAGACAAGGTAGAGAAACATAATAATACAGCACTTCTTTTCCAGAGACTAGCAACGAGAGGTCAACAAATTTTACTTCTAAAAACATTTCTGCTCCTCCCTGGAAAGCCATTTATTGTTACATGAGATTGCAGGATTTCTAATGAATGTATTGAACAATGGGGCACAAGAATGAGAAATATAAAATGTATACTTTAGATTATGAGATAGTGCCAGGGGAAGTGAATTTTGGAAAGTAACAACCTGTCAGGCCAGCCTCTAAAGTATGTAATATTTTAGAACAAATGTTGAACAAGTTAATAAACTCAGGGAAGCAAATGGAAAATGGGATAAAATGAAAAATTTTTAATAAATATTTTTGTGCCAAGGGTAGCTGTTTCCTCTTATTCAGTTCTGTTGCTGAATAGAAGCAATAGGTGTGGTCCATCTCAATTTTGATAAAGAATTTGAATGTGGTGCCCACATGGAGGTTTCTCAGTATGGTAAGAAAAAAAAGAAATTTATAGAAGCAATTTTAAATAGGTAGAGAATTGAATAAAGAGGAGATGTCAATATTTGTCTTGAAATGTGAGTGTTGGGCCAAAGGAAGCCTGCTAATTAAATTCCTCAGAGGAGATGAAACATGTTCAGTATTTTCCTATCATTGTCATAAATAAGCAGTAGAATGCTTATGAATTTGACAGGCGACAGAATTCTTATGAATTTAAAGGTGACTCAAAGGTAAGAGTCCCTGACACTTCAGAAGAGGATCATAGCATCATACGAAAAGAGTTACGTTTTCTTCTGGATTGGTATGATACATATGGCATGAAATGTAATCGTGCAAAGTACAAGGCCATGCTTTTTCCTATGGGCAAAGCAAGGCCAGGCAAAAAAATACAGTTTCTGATTATCTCTGAGGTTTGTGAACAGCCTTTTGCAGGTGTAGCAGAGGTAAAAATAAAGGGCAGCTCTAGGATGGAGCATCATGAGGTTCATGGAAGGTACTCAGGAGTTCCCTTGCAGTCCTGTGCTCCTGTATTTATCTGAAGTGTTTCTCATGAGGAATTGGATGTGCATGTGCCTCTCTATGTGTGGATGTTTTAATTAAATTGCTAGCTGCTTCCATGTATTTGAAGCATTTCCTGGTGGTGTATGTGTCTATGTGCTGCAAGCTGTGGGAAGGATGATGTGTTCTTATGCACACAGCTGCAGCACAGCAGGAAAGGGGAAGACTTAAGAGGCAGCAAACTCTGCAACTCCTGAAGGGATGGTTGTCAGTCACATCCGCTTATCCCAGGTCCTTCGCTGCTGGGGGAATGTGCTGAATTTCTGCTCCTCTTGGGATGATCAGCAATCACTGCTCATGAGCACAACCTAAATACTGACCTGCCTGCAGAGAAATAGGAAAACTCCCTTTCTGCAGCACATAGGTTTTACTCTTGGAAGACTACTTGTGCTGTGAACGAAACTTCACAGAATCACGGGAGGGTTGAGGTGGGAACAGACCTCTGGAAGTCATCTGGTCCAACCTCCCTTGTTCAGGCAGAGCCACCTACAGCTGGTTCACCAGACTTTTGAATATCTTCAGGGAGGGAGCCTCTACTGCTTGTGGAAGTTTCTCTGTAGAACTGTGTTGAAATCATACAGACAGACATTAGATGGGAAGATTCCAATTGCAGGAATGTTTCTGGTTGGAATGAGGTTTAGGTAGCTGAAGTGCAGGAGACAAGAGATAGATGAGTCCTGATGGTGAGGTAAATGCCATGTCCAACATTTTCATTGTTCCCAAAGGAAGGCTGGAGTTCTTAAATAGATTGTTTGGTCAAGTTGACTTTCCATGGCAGGCACACTATGAGTAAATACCAGCTCTGCTGTGCCAGCTTCTGTCAGCTCATGCTGCCAAGGGCCGGCATATACAGGTACCCTTAGGTACTGTCTTTGTGCCATAAGCCCTCTGAGAAAAGCATGGCTTCTCTGCTGCTTCAATACTGCCATTGGGAGAGGACCTTGGATGCATGAAGGAGGGAGCTTGAGCATGAGAGGAGGATGTCGTGGGTGGTTTGCTGAGCCCCAGGGTCAGCCCACAGCCATACAGGCAGGCAAAGAGTAGGAGATCAGCTCTAGGGCCATGCTTGTGGTGCTTGGGTTGGGTCAGAGCAGGTGCTGCTTCTTCTCTGCTCTTGTTGCTGCTCATCTTCTCTCCTTGCACATGGTCCTTCGAGGTTTGTAGGGCTCTGTGGATTTCAGGAGAAAGCATATGTCCTGATTTCTGTTCTCCCTAATCGTGAAAAAGCAAAACTCAAGGTTTCACAGGAAATCCAGACAGTAGTTACATATGTGTGTATTAGTACATATGTGTGCTAATGCTCATATTGCTTAACAGTCGCCGAAGGAAAGAGTAGAGGTGACAGTTTATTCTACTTAGAGCACATGAAACTTGCTTTTTGCATTAGTTATGACAGTGGTTATCAGTAGTGGGTTGTATCCTGAAGCATGTGCTTTTTTTTCTTCTTCATATTATTCTCACCCAGTTTCCATGCTTACATTGTTTACCCTTGACATAAATGATTATTTCTTCCAAATATATTAAACACATTAATCAAATTTTCATGCCTGAAGTAGATTTAATACGCATTTTTAGGAAAGTATTGGACAGATTTCACTGTTGTTATTCCAAGAATTTTTCTTGCTGATTTACTGTGCTTTGAGAATAAGATTGTCTTTTGTGTCAGACGTGCAGCGTGGCAAGCCAACAAATGTGAGAATCGAGATTGACTTGATGCTACAGACAGGAATGTGTGATTTTCTTTCTGTCATCTAGTTCTGTTTAATACCAACGGAAATGGCACATCTCCCACTTCCCTGTGAGTAAAGCTTCTGCATTTCTGCAGTGAGTCCAAAAAAGTTTGATTAGGGCTCTCCTCAAGAGGACAGAGGAAGCTGTGGCACTGTCCACCAAATCCACCACTTCTCTGAGAAAAAGCTGCTTTACAGTACAAATGACTGAAAGGGTATAATTTTATTTTTCATGGCAAAAAGACATATGAATATGCTCAGGAACCATACACTTCACTGTATAATTTTCTACTTGATTATGCCTTAAAATTGTAGAGCAGTTGTATTATTTTTTATATAGCAGTATCATCAGGGTTCAAGAGTACGTCTTAACCAGCATCAAACTTTAACCTGAACAGTGAGGTTCACGAGTTTATTCACTTAATATCTCTTGATATTCACAGATAATCACTGCCAGCCTTATCATTGCCTCTTCTTGAGGAAAGCAGAGAAAAATACGAACTAGTTTGTTCAAACATGAGAAATGAAGTGATGAAGGTCCTCATAAACTCATTACACAAAATGAAGAAAACTGGCCCTAAAGTTCACATTCTAATTTTTGCTGCAGTTTCAATGTAGTGTGGGAACTATTCTGTTCCAGGCAATAAGGGAATACTTGCTCTTACAGTCAGAAGCCTTATTATTTTTGTATTATTACTATTAGCATCATAATTCTGCCAAATGAAAATGTGTATCCAGACATTACGTGGTCTTCTGCTTTTCACAGTTCATTTTTTTCTGTCTGTCAATGAGTTCAAGTTCTTTCACTATAATTTGGAACTTCTGAACAATGTCGACAAACAAATGTCCATTCCCACACTGTTAAACAAGAAATTTGTGGCTATTCTTACCCTTGGGGTGGGCAAGGACCTAAGAAGATTGTATTATAGAAGATTGATTTCTGCTCTTCATCTAAAAAGGAAATCTGTTTCTAATCTGGTTTGGGATGAGAATTCATACTGACTATCTGCATGAAAATTTTACTCACAGTAATTCAATTTAAAAAAAAAATCTGGCTCAAAATCTGCTTTCCCCCCACCCCAGAATAAAGTTTCCTAGTTTGGCGTCTCAGGGAAGAGCATCTGCTTCCAAGATGTCTTTGGAAGTTCTGAGTTATTAGTCCTTCCCTTGCTGCCTCATATAGCCAGTAAGGAGTCTCCAGCTGTTATGGGCAAGCTCCATAGTGTAGACATTGTCTAGTTTCATCTGACTTCATCAGAGATATAACCACGCTTCACTCCTTAATATGAATGTCTTTTTTCATCTTTTTCCCTAAAAAAATAAATTTGACATTGTGATTTTCATTCATTATTCACAGTTTTGACAGAATCTTTCTACTAAAAAGGATCATGCCTCACATTTCAGCGTATTAAAAAGAAAATTACGACGGAGTCAGACAGAAGGCTAGTAATACTTAGAAAGTCCAGTCTGCGCTTACATTTTTCATTATGATTGACAGCTTGTTTAGAAATTCTCTGTATGTAAGTTCCAGCCCAGATTTTCAGTAGTTTCAATGAATATTTATTGGGATTTTCAAATACTTAGTTAGGCTGTATTCTATCCCAACATGAACGTTTTTCTACTGGTGATTCAAATAGTTATCCTTTATTCACATAAATACTTCAACAAATATTTAACATTCACATTACATTAAATAATGTACCTACATTCATGTATTATATTGACATTAATTTCAATATAAATGTAAAAGGTTGATTTCTTGTGCTTTGATATTCTCACTGCAGCACTGTATTAGGTTAAGGATGCTACTGGGTATCAGAGGGGACCACTGTTCCCAAAACTCTTTGACCTGGTTCACTGCAAGAAAGCAGTTAAAAGCCAACATGGAGATGAAAATATCTTTCACAGCTGTGACAGCACAACATATGTTACTGCTTTGTGTGAAAATGAGCAGAGACAATTTAAACTCTGCATTTGGCCGATTAGTCTTATGGTGTCTTTTCTTTGACAATAAAGACGCCGTTGGCAAAACTTATCCAGAAAGGACAGAGTGTGTATTCCTGCAGAGACTGCCTAGAGGTTTGGGATGGTTCTGGCATACAGATATTTGTAGCAGATGTTTCCAATTAACTGTAATAATTTTGAAAAATAAATTAACTTTCTTCGGGATCTCCTCGATGAATATTGATGTGGCAGCAGTGTCCTCAGCCTGGAAGTACTCACAGTAGCAGTGCTTGGGGTGGAGAGGATAAAAAACTTAAAGGTGATGATTTGCCACAAACAGTGAAGATCCAGACCATTGTACAGGGCAGAATGAGGAGAGAACTTTTGTCTCAGTTTCTCTGTATGTCCTGGGCAGTCAGCCCCCAGCACCTGCCGAGGAGCATGGCCTGGCTCCTGAGGCAGTGCCAGAGTACAGTGGCAGTGCCATTGCCTGTCCACAAGGGACATTAATTTCTGCAAGCCTGCGTGGATGGTTAAGTCTCTAGGTGACCTTAGTGCCAAAATTAATGAATGTGTTCCTTGGTTGCTGGTGCTTCTGAGGAGCACAATGTCAGTGGAGACGTGAGCTCCTCAGGGATCCTGGAGCTCTCCATGTGGAGCTGCTTGGTTTGCTCAGAAACATTTCAATGGCATATGGAGAGTTGAACTTGGTGTGGCTGTGCTATGGGACACTAGGGAGAGCATGGATGTTTCTGGTAGATTTTTTCAGGGCTTCAGGACTCTTATTGTGTGCTGCCCACAATCTCTACTATGAAAAAAAAAATAAAGAAGGTCAAAGAGTCTTTTTCAACTTGCACAGAATTTTATATGGCTTTATTTTAGCATAGTTATGTTTCTTGTCAAGTCCATAATGCTTTATTTGCTTCATTATAGGTGTATTTCTTTTAATACCTGTAGCTGCTTAAGTAGTTTTAATTTGAACTTTATGATTTAAATATTTTATTTTTTGAATGTACCTGTATTTTTTGCCAGTTCTATTTGTTACCCTCTTCATAGCTTTGTTGCAAGACACATTTAGCTGATTTCACCTAGTTCTTTTTACACTCCTAAACTCTTATATTTGTAATTTTTCAGCTCATATTGTAGATTCCTCTTCTTGACAGTGATTGCAACCATCGCTAGTATCATTTCTTTGTTTTTATTTTTGCTCCTTTCGAAAGTTAAAGCCACGAATGAGGTTATTTGAAATAGGCATGCTCTGTTAGAAAATTCCCAATACAGGCTCCACAAGACAACAGGAAAGCTGTGGCCTTGTGGAGCTCCTGAGTGTTTACCAGACAGAAGCTGGATCTCACTGGAGAAAGGGAACTGCTGCAAGGTTATCTTGAGGTTTCTGAACTTCTATTTCAATGGAAAGATATTAAATCTTGTTTCAAAGCACTTTTTTCTAAACCATGTCTGGAAAACTACAGCTCCAGCCTAGCGAATCTCAGGTGGCCATCCAGAATATTCACTAAGTATATTCATCTCACTGCTTGTCATTTTAGCACAGATACATCTAACCTGCTTATCCTGAGTTGCCTTCATCTTACCAGAGGCTTGAAGATCCATCTTTTCCCTCTCTAGCTGCCAGACCCTCTTGCAGTGCTCCATGGAATATGAGCCTGCAAGAG
The DNA here is from genome assembly GCF_025592945.1 of Manacus candei. Classification (NCBI taxonomy): domain Eukaryota; kingdom Metazoa; phylum Chordata; class Aves; order Passeriformes; family Pipridae; genus Manacus; species Manacus candei. Next base: position 29,699,558 of record NW_026138056.1, on the reverse strand, counting down.
ATGTTTCCAGACTGATAATGGAGAAACGATGGGCTGGTCCAATGGCCAAAATCAAGTATCCTAAACAACAAAGATCATGCTTATATATTTTCCACATTCAGTTCTCTGAAGCCTCCTCATCTGTAGCGTTTTCAGGGTGTCCTGCTTGTGATGTCACAGAGTCAAGGTCCCAGTTTGGAGTGGTGACCAACTGAGCCATCGGGACCAAAACTTCCTGGCTGGTGTTGCTGCCCCAACGATATGGCTGTTAGCTGTAAAAGCCACTGGGAATTAATCTTCCCTTTCATTCCCATTTATCACTCCTGCCCTTTTATGCAATGAGAGTTTTAGTGTGGTTGCAATGCAGACTCATTCTGTGGGGTCCTGCCTGCTGCTGTCCTTTGACATGAGCCGTCAGTTACTCCACGCTGCTTCTTTTGGCTTCTAGAAACTCAGCTTCGCAAACTGTAAAGGGTCTGTGTGATATTTCTTTAGAGACAGCCCAACTGACTGTGTATAATCTTAAGCCACGTCGTTTTCTGGTACTTTACTTCGCATTATCTGCCTGCAGTGGATAATTGTGTGTTTAAGAGAGCAAAAGTTTGACATTACCAAATAGTTCCTCGCAAGGCTTTTTTAAAATAATTGTTTGCAAAGCTCATTGTCACCATTTGGGATTGTCTCCAGGTTACTGCAGAGTCAGGAAAACCGAGAAGATAAGGTCTCTGCAGTGATATGAAACCTTCGTGTTGCACGTGTGCGGTTTGTTTTCACACATTCATCTGCCTGTCAGACACTATTAGTGAGAACATAAAATTATATGGAGGGGTAGGGCTGTAGCTTTTGTCTTTTTTTATGCTAAGGCAAATTGAGGATAGCAAGATGATGCCAAGTCAAAATAATCATATCTGTAACTCTTTTAGGGCTAGCACTAAAATAAGAATGAGATGTGACAAGGGTCTTAAGCAAATGGAAATTATAATGCTGAAAACACAAATGTGAAAGACGAATGATTCCTGTTAACTTCTGTCTGTATTGAAAAACACTATGTCAAGAACAGGGTTTAAATTTTTTTGGCTGCCCACTTGCATGGGACAGAATGTAGTTAAAACAATTAATGTAAAAGCTTATTCCTAAGCAGGTGTATGTCTGGAGAAATAAAGGACTGACACAGCACCGCAGGCTCATGGTGGGTGGAGTGGTGGTGCTCCTGCATGCTGGATCAGGTTCTAGTCTTTTCCACCTGCAGAAAGCAAAAGTGTTTCTAATGATTTCAACAGAGCAATATTGCACAAAGATTTTTATATGAAAAAAATCGGATTGAAAGTGGCAAGCATGATGGGAATAAAGTCTTTCAGATTATTTGCTTTGATTTCCCCCTTTGTTTTAACCACTTCCTGGCCAGCGTGCAGCAAGAACAAAGCCATGGTCATCTTAAATGATTTTCTAGGCATTTTAAGAGATGCTCTTGCAGCATAGATGAAGCATTAATGTAGCATCGCTTCAGTGTGCCTGGGGGATTTATGTTGTGTTGATTCAGTGATGAATCAAGTAGGCAATATCCAATGCTGTAAGTGGTACTGCTAACACTGTCGGAGAGGGGCTGGAACAGCTGGCAGGGAAAGGACAGGGATGCAGCTGCAGCAAAGGGGTGGCTGAAGAACAGGTCACAGGTAAGAGCAGTCCGTGAACTGGTCTTGTCTTTGTATCTGTGAACAGTGATTTTGCACATAGATTATACTGGGTGGTAAATATGTACTTTGCCTGGAGGCATGACTTCAGGTGCTTCTCCTTTTATGCCTTCCCCTCTGTTAAATATTTTTATAAAAACCTCAAATAGCACCGTGAGTGTTTTAAATTTCTTTTTATAAAGGAGCTATTAGCAATTATCATTGTATCAGTAAGGAGCAACATAAAAGCCAAAGCATTTGATGCCTCCTGTGCTTACTTGACAACATTAAATTCATGCAAAGAATAGCCTCCTATTTAATAAGCAAATATCTAAATTACCTCCAAACTTATTCACATTTTTACATGAAGCTGCTCTTGTGTTTTATGAACTTATGACCAAGCAAAATAACTTTTGTTTTATCAGGATTTGGAATTAATTGAAAGACTGAACTTAAAAAAACAAACAAAAAAAGCTACGTGATGAAGAGGGGCAAGGAGATTTCTCTGTGTGTACAAGGCCTGTAATTTTTAAAAGTGTATCTGCCAGCCCAGTTATATCTCTGTGCTCACAGGGTTTCTTGGAGAAGATCTGTGTATGACTGGTATTTGACATTCTTAATGTCTGTGTCTTAGTTTTGAAGGGGCTACACATATGAAATAACCCACCCGAATCTGAATTTACTTCCTCTATGTTCTATAAAATTAGGAAAGTAAAAAAAATGAAGAGACCTGCATTAACTGGGATTTTTGGTGTCTTAATACAGAGAGGACGCTGACAGCCACCCTAAAAATCAGATTTTAAAAGTGATGGGAAAAGGGAATGAATATTTTGTTTTTCCCTTCCTCAGATAGTAAAAGGAAAGGTGGGGAGGGTACAATTACCATTTATTGAACATTATTCCTGAAACACTTCAGAGAAGGTGAGGCTTTCCTAAACATATTGCATGATGAATTTGTTTCCTCTGCCCCACTGATTTCAAATGAAGTGCTTGTCCTGCTTGCAGTGTGTAAGGCACACTTACCTTTTCCCTGGCTGTAATGTGAGCGGCGCTTTGCTGCCTGGATTCCCACGGCAGCAGCAAGGGATCTTGTCTGCAGTTAAGATGCTCTTCATCGTGGGCCTGTCACTGGTATCTCAGAGGCAGCAGTCAGGGTCCTGGTGGGGAAGCTCACAGCTGGCTGCAGCTGCTCCAATGTGGAGCGAGGAATGTACATGAAAAAGGAGAAAAACTGTAATGTAATCCATTGACAACTGTTAGGAAGGCAACAAGCTAGGGTAGATGTATTCTAGTAGAACAAAAGCTATTTATACAAAGCCACCTTCTGTGGTGCAATAACCGATGGCTATAAAACAGGGTGAGCCCTGGAGGTCAAGGGCCATGCTGGATGGAGGGCAGCAGAGGTGGAGAATGCCAGGCTTTCTCCCTGCTCTGACACAGCACAGAGCACCCCAGGAACACTTCCCATCTGTGGGAGAGGTGCTGGAAGGACTGCTGCCCGATGGCTGCCCAGCCACTGCTTTCTCCACAGTCAAGGGAAGAAAGCTCTGGGAAAGCCAGACTCTTGGTAGGGGGGGGGTGTGTATGCTTTGGACAGGGGGAAGCACATGGGGGCTTCTTTTCTTGTCCGTCTCCCCTCAGGCTAGCGTAAAATGTTCTTCTCACATCCCTGTCTGTCCATCTGGCTGCTTTGGTGTGGGAGAAAACACATACTGAAACCCATACAATTCCCATGGATTTAATGCAAATTCCAAAGCAGAATTTCAGGATTTGGTTAAGTGTGGGTTTTTTTCTAAAAGGCTAATGTAATCCTCTGCAGTTTGCGGTGATATCTTATGGCAAAGCTTGCTTGATTAAGCAAATCCTATTTCTGATCTGTTTTAGGATTTTATGCTAGCATCTCTCCTAGTTCAGTGAGTTGGCATAGGCAATACTGCTTCATGTCTTCTCCACTGTATTTTGTCCAGCATGGAGTCTGGAGGTGGGGAATAGGCTTCTAACACTCTGGCCATCTCAGCTACTTATTTAAATGAAAGAGGTTGCTTTCAAAGACTGAAAAAAAAAATCTTGTCATCCACAAGTCACTGCAGGATTCCCTAAAGATCGTGTTCTCACTGGCAGTGATTAAAAAGGTTGTTTTCCAAAGAGAGATACACAAATGTTCTGGGAAGTCCTTGTTGAGGCACTGCTCAGAGTGGTGATGGTCTGGGTTCTCTGTCCATCAGTCCACTCTGCCTGCCACTTCCCATGCGTGGGAAGAAGGTGGTAAGTGATGGCACACAAACAGCAGGTACTTTCAAAACTCATCCACTGCAATGGAGGCATTGTGGTAGGGGAAGGCTCGTGGGTGGTGGTCTTCCTCCACCTTGGATTTGGCATTGCCTGCTTTGTTGAGCCACGGTCCTGTAGAGCCTTGATGTTACCGAGTAAAGTCTCCTGTGCAGATACTGTCTTTCATATACCAAAGTAGAGGCATTCCAAAGGCTGAGCCTTTGCTTGCTAGCTGTAATTGATTCTTGATGCTCAAGATAGTTTTCGTTATGTTGTTATTAGTTATTTTAAAAAAAAACAAACCAACTTCTGTCACAGACTTGTGTGAGCCTTTACGAGCAGACACTTCCAGAGATTTAGGAGAGCCCTGCTGGGCAGACACCTCTGGCCTGCTGGGCCACTTCACCCCCAGAAGTGTTTGTTGAAAGTGTTTGTTTGAAGTCAGGGCAGAGTCCAGTTTCTCAGCACCCTTGCGCAACCATGGCTTTATCAGAGACTTGAAAGATTTGCTCTTTTTAGTTCCTTTTTAATTACTCTCTAAATTCTTTCAGTCTGGCCTTGTGAACCAAACTTGAGTGAGACTTTCAGGTATGTGCCAATCTATCCGTGGCAAGTATGTCCAAGGGAGAACAAAGTATCAAAGGACAGTATAATATTAGATAAAAAAACAGGTCTGATCTCTCATGGGTAGTGTGGAGTCCAGGCAGAAATCATAAAATCCCACAACAGTGGCAGAAAGAAGGTGGAAACCCTGTCTCTTACTCTTGTTCACCTTCTTCAGGAGCTGTATGAATCTAGGGGGCCAGCAGCTTCTTTTGGCTGTTTCTGTTTTCTTTTATACCAGTAACAACTTTGGGCAATGTTGCTAGGTTTCAGTCCAGTGCCAAGTGAAGTAGATGCAGAGGCAACCAGTTCCCTGCTCTTTCTTGTGGGATCTTAGGAGGACCACACAAACAACCTTGGTTGCCTTAAGAAATGTTTGACATAATTAACGAACTTTATGTTTTCAAGGGAATTGAAGTTGTTCGTCTTGTTTTTCCTGCTTTTTAAACAGGTTTTCATTGTGAAAGATACAGTGATAATCAAAGAGACCAAGAACTGTTAGCTGACAGTCTACATCCCATCCTGTTTTTCCTGAAACTAAACTTTGAGTATTAAAGACCATCTCAATCACTGTGGTTAAACAAAAGTTTCTAAGAGTGGTTTCTTTTTCTTTTTTCTTTAATATTCCTTGGTTTATGAATAAACAAATGCTACACCTTTAGCACTGATTCAATACTTAAATGAGCTTCCACAGTTTGTACAGAGCAGTGGCTGTGGTAAGAGGACTTGTATAGTTTGTGCAGATGCTTGTGCAGAGAAATCTACATCCTAATAATTACTTTTCATATAATGCAATTTCTTGAACACAAACAGTTTTGTCTGGTATGCTTTTGCTGAGTAGGATGCCACCACTCATCTGGCAAAGCCAGAATAATTCAAACACGTCTGACAGGATCAGGACTTGGAAATGCAAGTCAGCTGTTGGAAGCAGGATGCAGAGCAGTCGTGTATGGTGATGAAGTAGTGACACTGCTTCTCTCTATTGCAGCTTGTCAACAAATGACAGGAGCATGTCATTCTTTGTCTCTTATATTTATAATCTCAAACTTAAATCCTCAAATTGTAAATAGATTTGTATCTTCTCTTGGCTGTTTTGCCAATTAGCATGGTGTCACTTCATTTCCAGAACCTCTGCCCACTAGTATTGTATAGTCTGGCCAATTATTTTAAGCATACTTTAATCAGATTTGTTGGGATTTAAAAAAAAAAAATATTCCCTTGTGCACTGAAGTTTAGCAATTTGATTTAGATAATCAGATCTCGTCCATATATCCAAATAACTCAGAAGAGTTTCTCATGGTTAGCTATGACAATATAGGATAATGGATTTTTGAAATTTTTTAACCAAATATGAAAACATTTGAATGTTTTGAGTCCGAATGATCTTTGACCTGAAATTTAATTAAAGAGTGGAAAACAGGAAAAGTGAGTGGAATCAGGAGAGGATTAAACAAAAAAGGAAATCCCTGTTCATTCAAGATTTTACTCCTGCTAAATGGTGTAAAAAGTTCTTGTCATATAATAGTTGGGCCTTACACATGGGATAAATTTGAAAATTAGAAAGAGTGGAAAACGAAAACTTAGTAATTTGATTTCTTTCTTCATTCTTAATAAAAATGAGCAAGCTGCAGGAAAGAATAAAAAGTCGAAGGAAGCACATTTGTAGCCATCCATCTCCTAATGAGCAGCATTAGAAAACCATATGCAAGTATTTAATCTTGACTGTAACGGATTGAATACATTTGGTGTTGTCTGGACGAAACAAGCCCAAATCTATCAAATACTTGGGTGAAAAAACAGTTGAAAATTCTGGTTACTGCAAATGGAAACCAAAGAGCCATGCTCAAATGCTTGATAAATACTGGAAGCAGATGAGGAGAAAGTTTCAGTTCCATTATTAGTGCTACTCAGATAGGTGAGAAATAAATTTGCAAATTATATCAGTTATTCTTAAATACTTTGCTGAATCATAGTTACTATAATGTTGCAAACCAACTTTCATTAAAAAAAAAAGATTTAAGAAAATTATTTGCATTCCTGTAGTACAGAATATTGACTTAGATTGTATTGGTACACTTCAAATCTTTGTAAGGCTTTGACTTGACTGCTCTAAGAGGGGGCTTTGGGCACATGCTAGGTATGTTAAATTAAAAATCCACATGGCCTAAGTTAGTCAAGAGTTCAAGAGCTTTTAGCAGAGAACAGACCGTAGACCCAACTGGTCTGTGTCCAAGTGAAATACTTAAGATCAAGAGCTCAAAATGACATATAGCCCCTCTTAGCAGTGGAGACAGTCCAGCACGTGTGTGTCTTCAGCATGCGTAGGACATGTGCAAGTACCTGGGAAGTACACTGACAAGCTCCCAGCCACAGCAAAATGTGATGCTTGATTGTTATTTTGTGTTTAGCCTCCTGTAGATGGAGAGAACCTGGTACAATCCAGCACTGGGCTCAGGCAGATAGAAGGACCTGATGAGGAGCACGTACCAGTGCCGTGTAGCGCTACAAATAAAACTGTCACTGGCAGTAATGCTCTTAGAAACTTAATGCAAGAAGGAATAGCAGTGACAAGTTTGACTGGAAAAACTGTAGTTAAGGGGAGTTTAGAATAAGCGGTGTTATCAAATTGTTTTTCATCAACAGCTAATCGAAATTTAACTGAGTTCAGACTTCATTATCACCTGATGCAGGCTGAACGCATCTATCCGTGACTAGTTGGAGATTTGATGTAACACTTATTTAGAGAAGTAATTTACAAGTGTAAGTCTTATCCATATGGCCAGAGATGTTCATAATTTCCTTAAAGATGTTTGCTTTGTATTTGTAAAGAGTGAATTTACTATCAGGGTATTAGAGTGGCAGTGACTAAGTCTTAGCATATTTCATTGGAGAAAGAATCTCTTGGTCTTGTGTTTTCTAAAACTGAATGTTTCATCCCTCTCTGTTAGTTGTAGATGTAAAGTGGGAATCTGAACATGTGTGTTTTAAAAGCCTGTAAGCAAACCAGATTTTTCAGAATAGCATCATACTGAGAAATCTAATAGTTCTTCTACACTTCCAGAGACACAAACAGCACCTTACTGTCCCCACCAGAGCGTGTGTGCTGTGCTCCTTCCTCTCGTGTGATTTTACAGAAAAGATCTTCCCTGAAACTTTCATTCTGTGGTTCCTTAATCCATCCATCCCTGCACTGACCGACAGAACTCTTCTGCCACCTAAACTGCCCTGAATAATATCCTTGTGGTTTTATACTCTTTGAGAGCTAAAGATGTGTGAGACAGAGGTGAGGGATGTCTCAGATGCATGGTGTACCTTCAAAGATACTGGAAGTTAATGGAATTACTGTGAAATTACACCAGTGAAAGTGAGGTTATCTTCTGTACTTCTGAAATAATTGTGAGAATAGTCTGAAAGTATCCATTTTTCATTTGGCACTGACAAATAATGGCTGGATCTTTATATGCCACAGATGTGTGAAAAAAGACAATAACACCTTTTAAAAAATTATAATCAGGTAGTATCAGAGAGAAGGATCTCCAAGAAAAAAAAAGTCATTAAACTATGTCATATAAACCACAAATATGTGAAAGAATCTCTGTACTGAATTTCAGTTTTCACACTTGAGTTTGTGTATGCTAAGTACAACATGAGCCCTTAAGTAAAATCTAGGAGTACAAATTTTTAGAGATGAAGTGAGATGGCACAGGCAGGCTGTAGCACTCTCCTCCCCTCCAAACACAAGATTTCCTTAAGAAATAACCATAGTTAATGTTCTCAACTACCTCCAAGCCAAAATACACCATGTATTAGAGACCCTACTGATGTTGTCTTGTGGTTTCCAAACATTGTACAGTAAAAGGTGAAAGTGATTCAAGAAGAGTAATGCCGAGGTCGACTGATTCATGTGGACTGGAAACTTAGAAGCTGAAAAGGGAGGAGGAACAAAGCTGGCCTGTAGGACATTGCTCTTGATTATACTTGACCTGTTTTAGTTGAAGTAATGCTGTGTGCCTCTAGCAACAAGCATTTCCTAATGTATTTTACCATTACTAGTTATTGAATGGTGTGTGTAGGCTGGCCCCCACACAGTTCTCATTTAGGGCATCCTTTTGACTCTAAATAACTGCCTCAGCAGTGGTTTTTAAAGGATAGTGGTATATGGAGTTTTGAGATTATTTATGTACTTCTGCAAAAAGAGATCCATCAGCTGGGATACTGACCCTGGAATATGTTTTAGATGTTTACAATGTTCTGCCAAAGAACATCTGATTTTGTTTATTGCCACTGAGTGGTGGGGCTCTGTTGATATAAAGCAATCCTGATCCTGCTTAAGTCCATTTGACAAGATGCTTAAGACAAATAACTTGATCTTATTAATAGATAAAAGGAAACAGTATCCTTAAGAACTGTTACTAAAGCATAAAATTAGAAGAGGTGGTTGCTCATTTAGAGCTCTCCTTTATCAGTGTAATTTTGAGTACAAGATGGAAAGTTTTACTGGTCTGTTACTATCCAGACACTGGATAGTAGTGCTCACTTATCCTGAAAATTATGTTGGAGTTTGGCCTTAGTGAAATGCTTTGAAACAAAATATTTTAAAAAATGTTTATAAATTCCTTCTGGAAATCTCCCTCTTACTTTGCTGTCACACGGTACACATTCATATGTGTTAATTTGGAAGTGGCATATCTGTGATTGTTCATTACTCAGGATAATCCTTGCCAAGTCCCCAAAACTTTAGGGGCAAAAAAGAGTCCTGAGAGCTGGGGGAGAAGTGATGGCTGCCTGGCCCTGATGATCATCTCAAGCCTGATCCAGTAGGACTGGCTAAAAGGGTGAGATAGGGCCCCTGGAGGATTGCCAGCAAGTCACCAATTAATACTAATTGCATGGGAAATTACTGTAAGGCTGCGTTGGTTCATCAGGGACCAGGAATCAGTTCATAGCTGTGCTGCACCCAAGGGCTGTGTGTCTCTTGGTATTTGCTTCAAGAAGAAAGCATATTGTTGCTTGCTGCTCCATTCAGTTGCAATCTTTTAAGATCAGAACTATAATTAATGTGGAGGAATGTGAAACAGCTAATCTATCGTGGAGCTTGGCTTGGGAATATATGAGTTAAACTGTAATACTCTAATAGGGTTCAGCAGGGATCATCACTGTCTCCTCTTCAGCCAGACCAGATTGCTTCTCATTTTCTGATAGGAAAGAAAACAAAGCTGAAGTTGCACAAAATATATGCACATGATAGTCCTTTCAAAACAAGAAAACTGTGGACATCTGATTTTAAAAGAACTTTCAGCTTTGCCTCGCTGATTTCCAAGGAAAGCTTTACAGAAAACTGAGATTTAATCTGAGATGCTTCTGTCATCTCCTCTTCCTAGTGACAGCTGTAAACATCTGCTGAGGATGTCATTCATTGTCTCCTCCTATAGTTGCTCGTTAAATTCATGAAGCACCGTGCCTCCTTGAAAATTAAGCTGGTAATACTGTGGGTCGGGAGTGAACAGCCAGCGTGCTCAGAGGCTGTCGAGTGTGGTTACCGAGAGGTCGAGAGCAGCTGCTGCTTCTGTGCTCTGTCCCGGGCATCACGGCCGGGCAGGGAGAGGCGCTTTCCCGGCAGTTCGGTGAGGTGTAGGTGGCGGCAGGTGGGGTGGGCAGGGCAGGGCGCGCTGCTGTGTCAGCGGGCGGCGATCTCGCCTCTTCGTCCTGCTCTCGAAAAGGCAGACAAGGCTGCCAAGTCCTAAATTGCATTTCATGTAACTCCTCCCCAATTTCGGCTGCTTGCTCATGCAGCCACCTACAGATTTGAAACAAAAATGTGCGAAGCGAGGCAGGGAGCCCTCTCGGCAGTGCAGATTCCATCTCCCCTCTCGGCGCCGGGGTGCCCGTCGTGCACTGACACCGTCTCACTCCTGAAGAGAATGAAGCCTTGGCTAATCACAAATACATAAGCATTTTTCTCCCATCCGTTCTCATCACCCTGTACTCCAAGAAGAAAAAGAAGGGGGAAAAAAAAGCGCGGGTCTGTGGATGAGCGTGTCTTTGTGGCAGTGCTCACTCGGCGGGCTGACAGAGGCGGCATTGTTCGCAAGCTGTGCCCGGCTTGGCAGCCGGAGAAGGTGGATCTGCGCCGCGCATACGGAATCGGTGAGCGGTCGGGGACAGGGGTCGAGAAACTCTTGCGAGCTGCCTTAGCCACCGCAGGGAGTTCCAGAGGACCACTGATAGCTTCTCCTGGTGTCTTCTGCACAGCGCGAACTAGGATGAGGAGTCCTTGTTAATCACAGGTAATGTTTTTATCTTTAGAGGAGCGTGGTAGTGATTGCTGCTATTCGGTTATTAATTAAAATAAGGGTGATACCATAGAGAGAAAAGTTGTGAAGTCTGCTGTACTTCCTAGGAGAATAAAGCTTCATGATGGCATTGTGCTGCAGCTGAGGGTTGTTAAAGTTTGTCTGTTTCCCTTTATGTGGGCTTAGTTTGCATTACCAGTAATGAGAAAAACTGTATGTGTTCCCATCAGAGGCCAAAAAGGCTATTTAGTCTCCTTCTCCATCTTTCTTACTTTTTAAGCCAGAAGTTACTATGTATATGCAATATTAAATTAATTTTGCTAATAGAAATACATCCACGTATAGCTATGAGGCAGCATAAATACTTCTTCCTATTACCAGAGACAACTCCTCACCTCTCAAGGCACTCCCTGGGGTACCGAGCATCCTATACAGTGGTAAAAATTTAACGTTTGCTCTACACAGCTCAGCAGAAAGAAAAACCATTGTTGCATTTGTTTTTTTGGCCACTTTGCAATAACTATCATTACACAGACCGTGCCAAACAGATTTTACATTGTTGTGCAGGTATTTCTCCTGTGTTCTCACTACTTCAATCCTATTTTTAGTAGTTTTAAATTACTGTTATTATTTTAATTTTAAAGTAAACGTATATTTTGTCTGAGTGTTTCTCCTGGTCTCTTTGCTTCTCTTACTGCTGTCTGTCCCTTGTAATTGTTAAGTCTGTTTTTTGAGAGTGTCTACTGCTATTTGGGGATGATAACGAACTTAGTCTTAAAAGTGCAAGCCTAGTGGCTGTTGTTCATTTGTGTGCCCAGGTTGACATGCTTTTGGGGTGAATGGGCTCAGCTGAGGTGGAGATTCCCCGACACAGCTCCAGATCTGGAGCTCTTAATTTCATGGTGTTTGAAAGATATTGGGGGATCTTTTTGTTGATTTTTTTTTTCTAAGGAAGGGTTAAAAAGAAGAGAGTATTAATTTGTGTACTGAAGAATGCTGTTCTGTCAGTGCAGCACCGTTTGTTGCATGTAATTTGGGAGAACATAGCTTGTACCTCCTGTTTGCCCAATGGCACGTAGCAGCCCCAGAGGACACACACCACTTTTGTGCTCCTGTTCAGTTTTAATCTTTAGGGAGCAACTGTTTCAAAGAATAAACACATTGCCTTGTAGGAAAAACTCCAGAAAACATCCTGCTAGTGACAGCGGCAGCCGCTGCCCATCATGCTGGATGTCCCTCTGCCAAAAACGGCGGGGCTTTGTGAGCTGGCCAGCCAAAGGCTGGGAGTTGCAAGCTGTGTATCCCCAAGGGTGGCTGCTATCTGCTGGCTCAAAATGCAGTATCTAGATTTATCCTGACCCCTGGCCTGGGGATTTGTGGCATCTCCTTTCTGCAGGAGTGTCTGCCCCACTAATCCCTATGCACCCTCCGTGCTGCTTGGCAGTGGGGCTGTGTCAGGCACCAGGCAGGCAGGTAATGAGCCTGTTCACTCTCTTTGTGGCTTTTCCCACACACCCCTCCTTGCTGAAGGAGAGAGTAACTGGGGGCTCCAGCACTGGGGAGCCAAATCCTCGCTCCTCACCCCCCCTTGGTTGGGCAGCAGGCCTGGATGATGCTGGATTCTGCATCCTGCCATTTTAACATTTTAACAATGCCCTTTGCATCAAGGAGACAGGTTCTAGACAACACCTGCTACAGTAAAGAAGGACATTTTAAAGTAATAATAAACATGTATAGACCTGCCTAAGAGTTTTTTAACCTATCAAAGGAGAGATATTTATGGTCATTACCTCCATGAGAGAGAGAAGTGAGACCCTTTATTCGACTCTGTGTCTTTCATTGATTTTCTTGTGTTTGTCAGGGGCAAGTCAGTGTGGAAATCCCAAATTGCTTGTCTGCACAAGCAAAAAAATGAAGCCAGAATAATTAAAAGGATTGCAATTTCCAAAATTTTTTCAGTGGATGCTTTACTAGAGGCACTCATATCAGGAAATAAAAATATATGTGGATAAATGTGTTTTAGACTAAGTCAAAATTGGTTATTTATTATTGTGAATACACTGCCTTATACTGATGTAGAGCCTGTTACTTTCATTTTATTGTTGTGTTTTAACCGACAAACGAAGTTTCATTTACTGTTAGTTTAAAAAAGTGGAGTAAATACATCTCCCACACGTAACGTAATCTTGCACAAAGTTCACTTGCTGGATGCTGCGTGCCTCATTTATACAGCAACTTTTAGAACCCGTTTCCTCCGGAGTATATGACACTAAGTGGGCAGGTTCAATTTCAAATAAATAGCTTTTGCTTCCAAAGTTAACTTTGGTCTATTCTATATGTTTCTGTAAACAAAGAGATGCAGCAGAGTTTGTGAGGGATGTAAGCACAGGCAGGTTTTTTGTGTTAATGTCTTAACCAGAGCTTCTTCGTTTTTTTCAGCCCAGAAGCTTTTGCTTCCTCAATGGGAGAGCCTATATGAAGACCTGCGTGGATGATGTTATAAGGTAAGGAATACAACCACTGAGAGCTGGGGTTTTTTAAGTTCTTAATTTTGCACTGCTACAGAGTTTCTGTGTGAGAAGTTGCTTCACTCTGCATCTGATTTCTTCTCAGGAGGACTTGCATATGGTTGTGCTTTGTTGTTTGGTAGTAACGCATACATGAGCAAAATTAACTGTTTACCATGTAGATGATGATATGTCTTAAATTATGTTGAATTTCACTGTTGTGTGAAGTTTTGTATGCATACTCTTTCTCTCCTGCAAGCCTCAAACAAGTCTCTTTGGGGAGAGGCTCATGCTGTGTATCTGGTGTACCTCTTCGTGCAGCATCGCTCACAGTGTTTTATTCAACTTTGTAGTGTTACATTAAGATCAGAGTGTCCAGTGGGTTTTCTGATTCCCACAAACACTGTCATTTTGTAGCCTTCCGCTGCCAGCTTTAGTGTCACCTTTCCTTCTCCCCTTCTCTGTTCTCCATCTGGGCAGCAGCTCCCATCATCTTTGCTTCCCTGCAGACACAGTGTGCTCGAGGCTTTTATCTGCAGGCAGACTGATGATCAGCAGACAGCACCGTTCTTACCTCCTCTCCCAGGGCCTATGTCTGTCCTGTTTTGCTATACCTCAGGCACTGAGTGAGCAAATAAATTGTCAATAAATAAAGAATCTATTTGAAATATGATGACTGGAAAATGTGGAACTCTTCTTATTTGGGGTCCTAAAAGACAGGCTTTCATGCCAGTGCTGGGCACATCACACAGCCTGCATGGATATTACAGAGTCCAACAGTGTTAGTATAGTATAGCTGTGCTGCATATTTCCTTAATCTGCTTGTTTAGAAACACCCAGAATATTCATCTTAATCATCTCTTTCCGCTGCATAGTAGGTACAGGAGGAAATACCAGAGAGAGCCCTGTCATTGGGAAAATGCATCATTTGAATGTGCAATGTAAATATTTTAACTAACCAAATGTAAACACTGCTTTGCCTTTAGGATGGGAAAAGACTGTCACAGTCAGAAACAAGCTGACATAAGAGTGACCCTGTATAGATGAGATACAAAATTGTGTTCACACATTTTGGTAATCAAAACAGAGCCCTTAATGAATTGCCTAGTGTGAAAGGAATTACAAACACAAATGTGCCTGACACAAGGCATTCAGAAGTCGTTGCTATATTAATGTTAAAAGGAAGGACTTTACAGGATTCATGAGGATCCGAGGTCCATGGGAGGGATGATTTGAGATGAGAGAGAGAGGATGATGAGAGATGTGATATGGTGAGAGCTAGACAAAGGCTGAAGATTCTATAGAGGGGAACCTAAGCAGTAAGTATGCTCCAGCTATCCATGCTACTCCATGCCACTGACTATGACACTTTATTGATGATCTGGATGAGGGGATCAAGTCTACCCTTAGTAAATTAGTTTGACATGAGGAAGAATTTCTTCACAGAAAGACATTGGAATGGACTGCCCAGAGAGATGATGGAGTCACCACCCCTGGAGGTGTTTAAGGAAAGACTGGACTTGGCACTTAGTGCCATGTCCTAGTTGACATGGTGGTGTTCAGTTGGACTCAGTGATCTCAGTGGTCCTTTCCGACCTAATTGATTCTGTGATTCTGTGTTCATCATGCCAGGAGAGTTAATTCAGAAGTTTCCAAGGGTTAGAAGATGGTAGAGGCAACAAAGATACTAGAATAGAGCAAGAAGCACCTTACTCACAGACATGCTGTGGGTTTTTCAGTTGGTGAATTCAAAGAAAAGCAGAGTTCTTAGGGAGCTCACAGCTCATAAGCTCTGCCTATGCTGGCTTCAGAAGCGCTTGAAAACTTATGTCCAAGTGGTATTTGATAGAAACCAGACATGCAGTTTAACTTTTGGTGCTGAATATGGTCCTGAAAAACAGTGCTATAACATAGGATCCAGAATCCTCCAGATTCCACTTGACTTCATCATACAGTAAGTGGTCTTTGGCCATTCATCAGATTGCTAAGCAGAAGAAACATCTGGAGATCATTTCATTTGCTATATGTTCTAGCCCATGGATTATTAATATCAAAAGAGGAAGAAACGACACAGAGGATTTGTCTGGACTCCATGGATTGTGAGAAACTAGTTAGATCTTATTCCTGCAGGCACAGGTATATGTAAATGCCCAAGCGGGTAAGCTTTCATTACTGCAATAGCTGGGGGACTTTTTTAAAGTTGATTTTTGCTTGTATTACCAACAATGGGTAATATATTAACATCTGCCTCACATTTGCTATTTCTTTGTTCTAACAGCTGGAAATTTACATTTACACATTGGCCTCAGAGCTAAAAGTGTCATTCCCTAAGTTAAAAACCCATAATGATTTTTGTTGTTCTCCTTGATAGGAAAGGAGAACTGAAAACATAGGGAAAAGACAAATGGGAAGGGTAGCCCCCAGATGATAAATGCTTTCCTTTGGAGCACAGATTAATCATAGAGAGTGTAGCCTTAAGAGTGTCATTGTCTGCCATTACTACAGCAGTTTAACTATAGCCAAATCTAATAAGGGTAAAAACTATCTAAAGAAAGTAGAGGAAACCAAATACTTATGTCATCAGGAATGAGAAAATACAGTGGCATTTTTTTTCAGTACAGAGGAAATTAAGAACCTTTCTTGTGCAGATGAGAAGTATTTTGCATAGATGAGAATAACTTTGACATTATCACAGGATCAAACTTCTGTTGCTAGAAAATCTAATCATTTTATGCAATAACTTTGTGTAACTGTTCTCTCAAATACAGATAATCCAAATCTGCTTTACCTCCCAGACAGATGTATCAGTTTTCATGGGAAAGCATGAATACAGTCAGAAGTGAGAACTTAATTTTTTTGCTTTATGAGCAGGAAGCTCATATACTTTATATACTTTTGCTAAAGTGCTGTATTGTGGCTTTTTTTTTTTAAGGATCTAAAATTAGATCCTGTGTTTTAGCACAGGGAAAAAGGTAGGAACAGATTACTCTGAAATTCATAGCATCGTTTTTCTAAAATAAAGTCACATTATTTGAAAGCTGATGAGAGATAGGAAATTTAAGAAGGGAAGTGCAGTTGAAAAATTTTTGAAAGGAGAGTGTAAACTTCAGGGTGGAAGGGAATTAGATAAAGGAATCTGTGAGAATGGAAATAATCATGTGAAGGGGAACAGACTGCGCTGGTGATATCTTTTGGCCTAGGTTTTGAAAAGAATTCAGAATATGATCTGCAATCTCTGTCTTTGGGAGGAGGAATAGAAGTTCTTCCATTTTATGGTAAAGTGGAGTAAGCATGTCACTACCCCACCTGTTAAAATATTTTGAAATCTACTTCAAAGCGATTATTTATTGCAGTGTTATAGACTGTTGTGAACAGAAAAACTAGAGAAATTGGAATCAATCCCAAAAAGTGGGGTGAAAGCATAATTTATGCTTCCCTGAGAGGGGAATGGGACTGCTAGTCCAGTTTGGCTCATTCTAGATCAGTTCTCTGAGAGACTGCTTTCTAGAAAGACTCTTTGGATATATCTGTAAGTCAGCAAATCTCAAGGTTCAAATCTGCAAGGGGAACTTGGAAGCGTCCATCAAAGCCAGGGGTAAATAGGATGCATATTTTGAGGCTGAAAGTGCCATCTGAGTGTGGCTTTACAAAGCAGAGGACCATGGAATCCCAAGCATCTCTGGCATATAATTGAGAACAGACTTATGTAAGGCAGTGTTTCTGCAGAAGGTGGATGGGCTACCTGAGCTGCTCCTGTGCCTGCAGCTGCTTCAGAAGCCACTTTTTCATCATGATCTCTGCCTGATTAGTCATTTTCTATGTAACAGTCTTCACATTCATATCTATATAACTGATTCCAGATGAACAGCAATAACTTTCAGTGTTAGATAAATCTGTCTGTGAGATGAATTTATGGTTGTGCTGTTGTGGACTGTCAGTAGCCTTAGACAACCTGCTGTCATCAGACTGTCTTGGTTTCTTATTTTTGCTCTTGTGGCACAGCCAATTCCATTTCAGTGTATGTGCATTAAGGAGAGTATGCTCTAATAATATTTTATATTTACACAGCACCTCTCATCCCAGAGTACTTTATAAATCATGTATATTCAACACCACTGACCTTTTGCAGTCCCTTGAGAGCAGGAGAACAACCATTTTACAAAAGCAATAAAACCATAGGAATTTTTTCTCTGTAATTCTAGGGGGAACTCATTAATTACAGAATGAATTTTATGTTCCCTAAACTACAGCTTCAGTTTGTAAAGACCTTTATTGAAAATTTCTTCAAGATAAGATGCATGATCCTACATTTTGTGTACACCATGAGCAAAGAGCTAATCCATCCTTCCAGGACTGGACCCCTGGAAATATTTCATTCTTGTATCTAAATGAGCATAAAAGTGTCACTACATCTATACCTTGGCTGTCATTTTATCAGTAAATTGTCACCTCTTCCTGCAGTATCTGCCCAAAATGCTATAGTCTGCATTCCCCCTCAGCTGCCTTGGCTCCTCCCATCACAGGGCGAGAGATACAGCAAAATAAATACATTAGAAAACCTACTTACTTGCTTTTGATGAATTCAAATGTAACTGATCCTCTGAGGTATCAAGCTGAAGAAATTCAGCATGTCTGTGCATTGGACCATGCAGCGGAGAGATGAGCAAGACCAAAGGAACAAGGAGGAGGAGGAGGAAGATGGCAATAAATTCATCGTCCTGGCATTCAGTGCCCCTTCCTGTAAACATCAAGAGGATGATCTGAAGCCTCAGTGTATGTCCCTGCAGCACTGGAGCTATGAGGAATGGCAGTGGTCGGTGAGGGAGTGTGTGGGGTCCTTTGTCTGCCTGGGGCATCCTTGTGGTGCACAGAGGCTCAGCTAATGTGCAGGACTATCTCAGTGGGGTCAGATTCCCTCTGCTTTGAGTAAAAACTCCAGAGGAGCTGCTTTGTTAATTTTAAATAAGAAAATAGATATGCAGACTTTTCTAGTACAGTCTTTGCCAGACCAGCCATTCGGGGGGTTCATTTGGGGCCTTATTTAGTCTGTTATTTTAAACAGAAGGACAGCAACATTTCTATTTTAGTTGTACAGTTAAGCAAATGGATTACAAAACCACAGTTAACTGTGAATGCCATGGATGGTAACTCAGTTAATAGTAGATTAAAAGAATCTTTAGGTTTCCAGTGTATTGTTTTGCCATTTATCTCTCTTTGTAGCTTGTCTGGGTTTAATGTAGTTTATTCCATTTAGGAGCATTACTGAGACAAACCCCATTAAAGCAGGCATTATAGTCCTTGTTTTGATTAGCACTCAAGGCCACTAGATAATGATGCTTAAAAAAAAAAATCTTGTATTTCTCTCATGATCATTAGCACTGTGATCATCACCAACCTTCCTACAACTGTGTAAGTCTTATTTTTTTTCTTTCTAAATCTCAGAGCCAATTGTGAATGTCTTTAATATAGTCTGTGACATTTGAACTGTAATATTTATCTCAAAAATAGCGGTTCTTGCTCTTTCAGTGCTCATACTTGCAAGAAATTGGATCTTTTTATGTAAGACTTGCAGTGTCAAAAACTATCATTATTAGCTAATATTTTTCAAAGGTATTTTATTGGGGTGATTTTTTAAAATTTTATTTTGTGGTGAGGCTTTCTAGACCTTCAGGTATGTACATGTTCTTCTCAAACAACACCCTGACCAGAGAAGGACATTTGTACCACTCTACCAATATAAGACCGTTTCAGTCCCGGACTGATACGGGCAATTAAAATAATTTCCACACATCATGTTTAAACCACTGACATGTAATTCTAGGACAAAGCCTCTCAGCACCTCTTTCCAACGTTTGTCTGCACTCAGAGGATGAGCAGCTGCTATTACATGCTAATGCCTTTTGAGGGTGAATGGCCATTTTAGGACGTTATTAACTCTGTGCAAATGAGTGCATTTTCTATCCTAGAATACAGAGTTGCTGTCACATGCTCTTCCTTTTACAGGTTTTAGTTTTGTTAACCAAAAAGAAAAATAAGAAATATTATGAGTTTGGCTTGGCATCTTGAAGGATGGGGAATTATACACTTGGGCTGTGGGGACTAGACTCCTCACCTTACACATATGTGAAGTTGCAGGCCTCTAAGGACAGAAGGCTGGCCAGGGCAATTAACATTTCTAATAACACAGCTGATTTATTTTATCATTATTGCTGCATTTTACCTACTGTAGGTGTACACTGGTGTACCTGAAAAGAAGCATGCATTCTAGTGTTTGTCTTTTATTCTTACAGACCAAAGTCACACTATGTTTTCACTAACTTGGCAGGTCCAGGTGTGAGCGACCAGCAGATTCCTAAGGTCCTTTGAGCTGTTCATCACATCCTCAGAGCAGGCTGAATGATTGTTTACATGAACATATTCCTATATTGGGATTAAAAATGTTGCTTTTTTTCTCCCCCTCTTTCTCCTGAAAAGGAAAAAATGCACAAAAAAAAAAAAATAAAAAGGTATAGCATACAGAACTTTAGCATAGACTTGCTTTGGCTTGTGACTGGCTTGTTACTGCTGACTATGTTTCTTGCTGTGGCCATGATCCCCTGTCCCCAGCATATAGGAGACTCCTGCGAGATGAGTGGCCAGGAGTGCCAAATGTAAAAAAACCTGATTTTTGTTAGACTGTTTCTTGATTCTTTGAAGCGTCTGAGTACAGAAGCCCTTTTTGCCCTTATCATATTGCAGCCCAAGCCACCTAATATGTACTCCTCTAGTTTGGGCATTTTTAAATGGATTTTGCTCACTAAGGCAGTTCTGTTCTATTCCTACTATTTGTTTTGTCTAGCCTTGCTCAGAGTAGATAATTAATGCAGTAGTTAAAATACCATCATCTTAATGCTCTTTACCAGGGCTCGAAACCTGCTTGTCTCAGAAGCAGTTAAACATGAACCAGGCTGAAGAATGAGCTTCAGAGTGGAATAACCCTGGATTTATTATTCAACCAGTCACCACACTAACTTTATTTTTCCTGTTGTTATTTTTACCTAAATAGTTGCTGCAGTTGAATTAAAAGGCATCTCCCAATTTCTAAAAAAGAGGAGAGAACCAGATCTCTGGAAGATATTATCTTAAAAACATCCATTTTAAAAATATGTAAATCCTCACTTGTGAATTCCTGATAAATGCAGAATAAATTCCCACGGTTCATGATTTCTTATTATTTATTTAATTTATATGCCATTTTAACTGTGAATGAGGCTTTAAAAAACCACAGGGACGCAATCTTTGCCTTATAAAGATTGTAGCTGAAATTAGACACAACATATAACCAATTCAATAGAAAAAGCAGGATTACACCAAATAGAAATGGGTCGTGTTGTGTATCTTGTGTACATTGTAAGGTTGTGATAATACAGTTGTTTGGAAAAGACCTGCTTGTCATCTAGAATGTGGTGATTAGTAATGAAGCTGTGGAATAAAGCCATTGTTTGCTAGTTTAAACCAGAAAACTTGAGACTCTAATGACTAATCATTGCTTTCCTACAGGCAATTTCATTAAAGAGCTGGATTTAATGGAGGATATATTCTGTGGTGTATTTGGCTTTCTAGATGCTGTGATCTCTAAGGATCTTAAGTCCATTTTTAAACCCATCTTGTGGACTGAAGATACTTGCATGGTTTATTACACAGGGAAGGTAGAGCCTCTTGGAGACTCTAATGGGACACAACACTTTCTTTATCCTTAATTTTGGGCACACAGTGGATAATAAGGTTTCTCTCAATTTTAAGTAAATGAGTGTTTTACTCCATACATATTGAGCTGTTTCTCTACTATTTAGTTACAAGTATCAGTGTAATATTTTGTTTCTGAGAATAAGTCATAATTGTGCAGTACATCATTGTTTGAGTGTTCCTTTGCAGAAGAGGCTACCATCCTCATGTAGATACTGCGTGTACTTGTATCAAATCCTTAGGCTTTATTTTGACATTTGAATATCTAGACCTTTTGCTTAACAGGACTTTAGTTAATGAACTGAGGTTTGTCCTCTATTTCCAGCTCTGCTACCTTAGATCTCACCTCATCCCCTCTCTAGAAGACCTAAAATGGTGGTAGTGGGAGCAGTGTGGACTGGGCAAGGGGCATAAGGCTGAAAATATCTCCCCCTTTTCATCCCCTGCAGCAGGTGAGGGTTGGGGTTTTATTTCCCAGCAATTTACTCAGATACAAAAGGGGCTTAGTGTACCTGCTCGTCTACCCCACAGGATTCTGGTGTGGCTAATTAGTCAATATTTGTACAGCTCTCTGAAAACGCTTTAAAGTGCCAATTATGAATTATAATTATCTTGTGAAGATGATTGGGAGTCCACGTTTGCATGTCGATTCAGGCCATGGGAGCAAGCCTTTGAAATAATGGCTCTTATTTAAATTACTTATTCCTTATCTCACGTTGTGTGTTTTTCTAAGGATGATGAGAAACATTAGTTTACCCTCAGGAAAGACCAGGTCTGACTGTTTTTAATAATGAGTTATGTACTTAGTCACAGTAGGTAAATTTACAAACCAAGCAGGACACACTCAGAGATCGATTCTGTCTGTTCAGCAGATGGTTTTACACAAAATGTTCAGCAGGATGAGCCTGCTGAGACTTTAAAACAAATACCGCTAAGTAACATTGCCGTAAGCCCGATAATATGGTGGCAATGCCTGTTTTAAACTCTGCAGAGGTCCTACTTTATTTATATCTCATCTATTTACTGAAGTGTAATAGATTTACTCTTGGAAGAGACTTGATCTCAGCAGATTTACTCTGAATACTGACAATTAAGTTGCAACTTACTTTCACAAAATAGTAACTAATGCTCAGAACTAACTACAGGACACTTAGCTGTTTTTTTAATAGCAGCACACCAGTGTTAAAGACAAAGCAAGAATAGCCTATGAAAGAAGTCAACATGGCTTAGAATTTTGAAATTCCTGAAAACTTTCTGTTGCAGCAGGAATACTTTTGTATTTTAAGGTCTCTGTGTTCTCTTGTAGCTTTATAAATGTTGCTGTTTCTTTAACTGGATAGTAAGAGGCTTTATTATTTATTCTACTTTTACATGAACTAGTTGGGCAAGTGGTTGCCTGTAGTGTAGGTTTAATATTTTAGTCTGTATATCTGTACGTTAATGTTGCCTTAAATAAAATTAAACCTAGAGTTGCACGTAATATTATAGAGAGAGCAAGGTTTGCCTCCAGTTACTATACAAGAGCAATTGGGAACAGAATTGGGTCAGAAGTTCCCTGCATGCTATCTCTTTGCAGTAACATAAAATTTTAACGGGAAAAAATTACACAGAAAAACCCACTTTGTTTAAAAATGTTCATGAAGGGAGGAGAACTTTTTTTTCTGAATAGAGGTCTCTTCATGGTTGCTTGCTAATTTTATGCTTACATATGTGTTCTGAGGCTGCACAGGGACATTTAATACAGTGTTGTTAGGAGCCCACACATTGGTGCTCCAGCAGAGGGGTCTTAAATATTCATATGATGACTAGATTTGTGTTGTTTTATTTGCGTTTTTAGTTCTCTGCCCAGAGTCCTAAGCATCATCAGATAATTAAACATTATAGAGTCTGTGATAGTGAATGTTTTTGAAAATCTGGACATTAATTTTTTGTCCTGCCAGCTGGAAGGAGTGTGGTGCTCTGGCATTGTTCTGTTTGGAGAAAAGTGTTTTTCTGATATTAGACTAAAACTTTCATCTCTGCATAAATCCTTACAGCTTTCTGAGAAGAATTTAGTACTAGGAGCAATCAGCCTTGTATAGGAAATTATTTTAAAGGAAGATGTTTATACCTGTATAACTGTTAAGCATGACATTAATGGTGTGAGATTCAAGTGCAGATGAAAACTCCTAAATTTAGGCAAGTACCTGCAAGGCATCTTCAGGCCCCATTTTAGACAGTGGCAATCAGAGCCCCCTTCAGCTGCTCATGCAGAAGCAGCTGGTGCCATTTGTGATGCCCTGGTACATTCTTCATAGTCTCCAACAGCTATTGGAGAAGCATAAGAGTTTTCTGTAGGTCCTGTGCCATGTTGCTAACCGCATCCAGATTCAGGTTTCATCTGCAGAAAAGGGAGGGCATTGAATGTTGTTTGAAATGCTATAGGCTGTGCCCCTTGGCCTCCAGCTGCCACTCTAGAAGGGCATAAATCTCCTGCAGCTCATCTCTGTGGACATATCTGCATAAACATCCAAATATCTTGGATGGCCTTGGGCAACTCAGGTGGTTCTAGCAGCTAGTGTTTAGACAATAAATGGCATCCTCCTGTGTTGGTCAGCTGCATCCCTTATGAGGCTCCATTGCCTGGTAGCCCCTGGGAACACAGGAGGCTCAGACATATCACTCACACATAGACACAGTTGGGCATCTCACATATCTCATGATGGGTGGCTGACTCCCACCCATCATGTCACAAATGTGACATTTCACTGAGCCTGCAGTGCTGCCTGGGACTTTGTTGATAGAAAATGAAATAAATATAGAAGAGCTGAGAGGAAGAAAGGAGAGAAAATGGTAGTTGCTGCCCATGTGACTGCTGCACTGTGCTCTGTAACTCAGCTGGTGAGACATGCTGTGGATTTGATCTATCCCAATCCTCCTGCCTTATCTGTATAGCCACAGAATGGCAACGTGGGCAATCAAGCCAAGTCAGAAAGCTGCAGAAGGGGAAGTCAGTGGCCCTGAGGCTTGATCACTGAGCAGCACCACCACAGTGGAATAAATTTTGTGTCCTGAAATGGCTCAAATGACTGTCCTTCTGAGACAGCAGTAGTTTACCCTATGGTAACTAGCTTGTTTTCTTCATCCCTTTGGGCTGACCTTTGAATTTCCCAACATCATTTTACCTTTTCCTTTCCTTCACTTCACCTGCATTTGCCAGCAGTGTTGTCTTTGCCTATTAGCAGTTGTGTACCAGCTGCTATACTTTTTCTTTTTTTGGCAGTTTCCGTGCAGACTGTGCTTGCTTTTTTTTGCCCCAAACCTTTTTGATGCACGTCAGCATTTTATCTGTTTGCGTGCACTAGGGAATGATAGGAACCATGATCTATTTGGGTCAGTGCATGTCTGAGTGTAACCATTCCAAATGAGGGATTTTCTAAGAATAAATTTTCTGTCACCAATCTAGTTCTCATTTTTACCCACATAATATGTGTTAGCACCCTTCTGCTATTTTTTTACTTGTGAAACTGGGGTAGAGTGATGAGTCTTTCTGTTGTGTTTGCTTTCTTCCAGCCAAACTAAGTCTTGCAGTTTTCCCGTTAGTTGAATAACTCATGGAAATACATAGCAAGGCAAGTAGTTTAGCAGCTGCCCCAAACTAAGGTCTACAGTCATGTGTTTCAAGTCAGATGAAAATTCAAAAAGGACTCTCTAAAAGGAGAGTTTTTCTGAAAGTAGTGCACCAATTTGGTATTGAATCTAAGTAAATGCAGAGCCGGATGACCTCTGCTCTTCAGGCAGTTTGCCAGCTGTTCATCGTAGTCGAGAAAATCTTTCAACAAAAGGAAAAATTAATTTACTACCGCTGCCATCAAATCAACTTGTGTTTCAGCTTTCAATAACTAATGGTCACCCTCTGGATTTATGAATAGTTTCTTTGAAAACTGCTTCCTTCTGCAGAATCAGATTGCTTTGCAATAAAGCTGTCTCCCTAAGTGATGAAAAAGAATAAAAAAGGTTTGCTCAACATATAGTGTTATCCTTTAAAATGAGCCATGTTCAGAAGGTGTTACAACAGGCCTGAACATGGCAAATTTCTGAAAGAATAAAGCAGATGAAATCCAGACTGCTTGGTGAAGGAAAATCAGACTTGAACAGGGTGTTGTAACAGTGATGTAATGGGAAATTGTAAAAGACAAGTGGCTGTTGAAATTACTGGGGGAAGGGTGGATAGTCTATTATAGCTCTATATGTTCTTGAGCTGACTTCTCGTTATCATGTATATGTTTGTGTCTTGTGTCTTAAGGTTATTTATCATATTTTAGGTAAGCACTTCTATTGTTTGATTCCTATAGTTTCATTCTCTTTCTGAGACAGCGTTTTCATATCTGCTCTTTGTATTTCTGACATGCCCTGTCTTTTCTCACCATTTGGGCACCCTGGTACTAATGGGCCATAACCAAAGTAATCAATAGATGTTGTTATCAGTACTGGAAGTTTTATAAGGAGTTTGTGTGAGTATGTTTGATTATTACAGAAAAATCAGTCAAGGGAGAAGTGCTCAACCAAAAGTGTTGCCCACTGTGAGAAATACTCAGCTAATGGCCAGAGTGGCAGTGCTCTGTGGTAGAAGCACCAAGCCTCAAGATGGGTGCAGAACTGAGGGCAGCTTGTGGAGCCGTGGCACTGAGGCAACACTGGCGTGGTCTCTGGAAAGGAGGAGGAGGAGGCAGTCACAGAAGAAAGAACGAGGTTCTGAGAGTTGCAGAGGGTGGATGAAGGTTCCAGGAGGAGGCAAGATGACAAGAAGTGAAGGCTTCCTGGCCATGCAAGAGTGGAGGCAGGAGCTGTTTTGTGGTGAGCGTGCACGTGGATGTGGGTGCAGGCCTCTGGTGTGTGTGCAGGTGCATGCTTTGGTCACATCTACATATCTAAAGACTCCTCTTATCCACTTGGTGAATGAGATGTGCTTACTGCTCATCAGTCATGCAAAGGTTTTGAGCTTGCTCTCTGCTCTTCCCTCATACATCACCAGTGCAAGACTGTTGTTCTTACCTGGTCTGTCTTGACTATCTCTCCTGTCCCTGGAGAGCAGCTATGCTGTATCTTTACAGGTTTTCATCAAATTCCAGTCTTACTCTTCTCTTTCAGTATCTTACCAAGACCATGTTCTGTGGAGAAAAAGTAATGATTTGGGTCAACATAAAAAAGAAACCTGGAAGAAGCAAAGCCAGGCTGGTTATTGATTGCACGAACTGATGTGATGCTCTGCTTTTCCTGCCTACCAGCCATTGCTTCTCTGTCATCATGCTTTGGCAGCTTGTAAGACAAAGTAGTAGCAAAACTTTTTTTGCAGGAGGCATGATGTATTTTTCTCTCTGCAGTGCTACCCATATTGTAGAGCTTCCTGCTAAAATAATGCTAACGATAGTAACACGGGAAAACACAGAGGCAGGGGAAGTCTTGCAGCATTAGTGATGCTTAAACTGCAGAAAAACTGATGCCAGCAGGCAGCAAAAAGAACAGACTGGAGGAAGGAGAAAAAAAGGATTTTCTTTTAGTCATTTGTTATTCAACCAATTTGAGTTTACAAGCTATAGGCCAAATTCTGTCTTGTGATTCTTGCTTAAATGCAAGAGGAGTGTATTTTTACTAGAGATTATGATTTATTCATGTTAAGGAAATATTCTGTTTGTACGAAGTTCAGACTACAAAGTGGAAGTTAGTAGATGACATTCAGACTGGAGATTTCCCTTGAAACAATGTGAGAAAGTATTTATTTTGTGAAGTCCGTTTCCCTTCGCAGATAGTTTCCTACCATTAAATATCCAAGAGTCAGGAGAAAAAAGCCCAATACTGTGACAGGCTGGGTATGTAAATGCAATATTCATACATAGCTTTACGGAGGGTTTCTTTTCCACAGTGTATGAACCAAACATCTCAATTAAATCGAGAAGGGGAAGACCTGGTTTTCATTAGCTGTGAAGACTTTCAGAATTACATTAGTTGCAGTTGATTAGATCTTGTAATTGTATTTGCTGTGTGTCATGATGAGGGAGTGAGGGGTTTGGGTGTGTTGGAGGGGGGGTACCCAGCTTGTAGATCGCTCCTGCAGGACTCATGATTAGTTTCTGCTGCCTTGGTCTATTAGGATCAAGCCCAGAGACATGTATTTCCCTCCCCACAGCAGGAGAGAAGATAGATAAAATGCACCACATGTCAGGACGTTGGTATGCAGTGGCAGGAAACAGTTGGGTTTATTTTGCCTCCCTACCCCATGTTGCTACAGGTGCCAAGCAGGGCATTGCCTGCACCTCAGTGGGGAGGTGAAGCTGCAGGATATGCTGGACTGTCAAAAGCAAGTGGTGTTTTCATTTACCACAGCTCTACTTCCAATTGAAAGGACAGAATTACACCATTATGCTAGTCCGGAGAGAAATTGCAATTAAATTGTGCAACAACATGAGGCTGTGTCAGTGCTGCTCCCCCTGTCCAAAGGCTTAGTTAGCCACATTGTCTGTTCTGATGTGTCAGCCAAGGAGGTCAACTCCAAGGAATGCATCTGAGGACCTTTCCCAGTGGGTCATCACACATAAACCTCTCCTGCTTTTGACCATGATTTATAGATATCTCCTCTTTTGTTTCTGGGTGTCTGAAAGTTCACTAGTCTGTAAGAGACTAGGTAAGACCTTCACAGCTACCTTTGAAGGTACACCTCACTCTACAGGCAGAGAATTTAGTCTTCACTGACCATGTAAGAGCATACAGGCAGCCAGTTTAGATTATTTTTAGATGACTGAAAGTATCTTCAAGGAACACATGCCTATGTTTTCAGCTCGAAGGAGAAAAGGTAGATCATGTAGATGCAGCACTGAGTGGGGACACCAGGTATCTGGAATAAGTTCAAAGAGCTCTTCAAAAACCCCCAAATTCTTCTTTATCTTGGACATTTTTTCATGAAAAGGAAGTGTTCTACACAGGAATTTTGTCATATACTGCCTTGGTCTTATCTCAGTAACAAGTAAACTCTTCAAGACAGGAACCATCTCCAGAAATGAAGAAGGCTCTGCATGTATGCACTAACATTCCTAATGATATACAAATGCTAAAAAGTTAAAAATCACTTTATTGAATCAATTAAAGTGAAATGAGAAATTTGGACTTGAAATAGCTCTTCACCATTACAAAGCACGTTGTAAGGTGAACACTGTTTTCTTAAAATTGGTCTGTCACTAAGTTAAATGACTGCTGACTCTCTTGCTGTGAGATATTGCACAGCTCAATTCTAACTTATTCCTTTTGCTTTAAGATTATTTAATCTTAAATATAACAGGCCCTTCTAACATAATTTGTGCTCTACCTCCAAGGACCATCAGTGAGTTTCCCTGGAACACTCCTATCTCTCAGACATTTGTATCTATTGATTATATCCTAGCATTGGCACTCAGTAATCTAGGCGGCTTAGATTTAAAACTCTTTTGGTTATATTTTTCAAAATTGGGATGATTTTGGTGTGCTTCAGTTTGGGGGGGATCTCACTCAAGGCACATTAAAAGGCTGTAGTGTCCTGACAGTTGGATACAAGACATTTTTTAAATTTCTCATTTTAGGTAGAGTTAATCTCACTATAAATAGTAACATTCGAGCAGTCTAAAAGTTCAGTATCAGTAGAATTCATTTAGCCTTCTCCTGTGATGAGAACAGAAGTGAGATCTCTCAGGTGGGACCCTGTAGATAGCATCTGGGTGAACAGAAGCCTGTTTTTAGAGATGTAGATGTACAGAAGAGGAATCCCATTTTAAGTAGGAGTCTCTTTTTTCTTTTAAAAAAAAGCAACATTTCACTGGGGACAATCAGAGCATTTTGTTTTGCTGCTGCATATTTTGCAATCTTTTGCAATTTTACAAGTCGGAGTCCTTTGGAAATTGGAAGTAGCCTCTGGAAAAGTACTGCCCATTTGTTGTGTTTCACGGGCCTGATTCAAACACCAATTTGAGAACAAGTATGATTGCCATGGATTTTAGAGGTCTTTTATGTCAGATGACTGAGGCAAATCTCTATGTGTGCCCACTTCCCAGGCTAGGGGGAACTTACCTGTTTCCATTATTACTACCTGATTTTGCAAAAGGGTTGCTTGAAATGTGGTTGCACTGCAAAGACTGAAAGGGACTTGGCACGGTAGAATTACATAAACAGCAAGTACAGTTACAAACAGGCCATGTTTAATATGAAAGAGCATCTAGTTCCAGGAAAAGCAAAGCTATCAGGAGTAGTTGTGTCAGAGCTGGAAAACACTTCACAAAGACAGCTTTCATTTCTATATGCTCTAAAGTATGCAGAAATTGTGGTCTAATTACCCCACTGCAGCCAGAAAGCAATATGGGAGATTGTGGGGGTGTGGGAAAGAACATAATAATGCTACAATTAAGCTGTAATCTTTGGCATGGTCACTCAGCAGATAAAGCTTTTCTGCTGTCGCATTTGAAACAGTCATTATTTGGCTGCTAAAGCCTGGGGAAAATATGTGGTGGTGTTCCTAGGGGCTGTTGCACAGAGGCTTCATTATCGTTTTCTTCCTCAGCAGCTGGCCACGCTGAGCTGATGCTCTGCTTTTGAGAGCTGTGGCCTCAGCACTCTGCTTCTCCCTGCTTGTGCTTCTGGAGGTTTGTACTGCTGGTACTGGAATGGCAGTAACGTTACTAGCCACTGTGGAATGAATTTGTGAGCTTTAAGTTATTAGTTTAAAAACCTGTTTGCTCAAGGCCTGATTTATAGTGGAAGCTACTTCTGTCAGAGATTTTTGAGCATATGGTTTGTATGCAGAAAGACCTTGTGAATGTGGGAAATAATTGTGCTAGCTACGTGACAAGTGAGGTGCATAATTATGCATGTGTATTAACCCCAGGATGCATACTATATCTCACGGAGACATAATCACATTCACATGCAATTATGCTCACCCTCCTTTGAAAATCTAGTTTTACAGCCTGCTAGAAAACCTTGCTAGTGACATCTCTTACCTTCTGAAATTCTCCACCATTTTAATAGAAACTTTTCCATTGCCTTGACGTGAGATCTTGAATTCACACGCTTAATAGTTCGTACAACTTTCCTGATTCTTTCCACTTTCCCAGATTTCTTTCTGTGGAGGAGAGGTTGCCTGTACTGCAGGCTCCTGTGGACTTGCTGAAATTCTACTGGGAACAGAAAGGAAAGAGTAGAAGGAGAGGTCAGGTCAACTTTGAATATGTTAACCTTGAGGTGACGTGGTCTGACAAGGCATGAATGAGTTGCTTGCAGTATGAATGCAGACTGTGACGCAGATCAGCATTTGCTACTGCAAAAAGCCTTTTTTAGTTTTTCTGCAATGCCACGGATAGATGGTTTCAGACAGACTTTGTTTCCCTTTAGGAGATGTTAAAGCTTAGAAGGGGTTAAAAGTGACCGGTGGCTTGGGACTCTTCAGTTTTGTCTTAGATCTATTTTTGCATTATAGAGCGCACGCATCCTTTGATAAGCCAGCTATGATTTCCGTAAAAGTAGATACACTGGGGAATTAGATCAGAACCTCATTATTCTGCTGCTGCACAAAGCAGAAACATGAACTATTTTGAAAGCTTATGGCGTGCACGGTCTCTGCAAGGCTTGTCTGACAGCCTGCAAGAGCAGCTCAGTCCATGTCAGTAATTCCTTCCAGCATCAGGCTTTCAGGACCAGGCCTTAATTATGTGCACATTTGGTCTTCACTGCTTGGAATAAGACATGTCTATCTTGAACTGTTCTCATTAAGTGGATGCTGTCAAGCCAAGCAGCTCAAGACATAACTGCACCAGAACAGTTTTAACCTGTTGTAAGAAAGGATCTGTCCTGATTTAGTGCATAGGAACCTCCAAAGTGAAACGCAGTAGGTACTGCATGAGAAAGGTGATCTTGGTTTTAAGGTTTGTGTAGTTCAGTATTGGATCTACATTTAAACAGCTAAAAGCCAAAAGAAGGCATCACAGATGCAGAAACAGTAAATCGACTGATTACAAATTGGTCTTACAACTCTTTTACAGTGCATTTGAAGAAACTTCACAATCTTGATGCTAGGGCACTGTGGTGTTAGGAGAGGTTTTGCCAGGCAGGACCTCAATCCACACAGTAATCCTGTTGCCTGCTGGGCCCAGAAACATTTAATTGCAATTGCTTTTGTTCACTTAACACCAACATAAAACAAGGATAACTGTTTGTATATTCAGGTTGTTTCACAGTGTCATCTGTTTCAATGTGGCAGCACCTGAAAATTATCTGATATTTCTCTTTTTGATAAAATTTCAACATCTTTGTACTTACTTTATTAGGTTCTCATGCATGCTTATTGTTATTTTGATATCTTTGTGTAGTCTTTGTCACCTATAACAGAGGTGGTTGCCCCAGGCAGCAAACAGAACTGGGAACTGGGAGAGAGAGAGAAACCAAAGTGTGTAGAAAGCTGGACATGTCCTGTGGTAAAGAAGTACTGAGAGAAGGAGTTCTAGCACAGGGGGATCAAGGTCCAAAGGTCCCATTGTTATCAGATGCTCAATCTGAGACAGGAAGGATCTGGTTTTACCAAGTTAGAACAGCCTGAAGCATAATTTTGGCTGCAGTCAAAAGGTTCTTTCTCAAAACTAATCCCAGGCACCACTGAGGAGTTAATTATGGTCAGAGACCAGTCCTGGAAGATAATTTGGATACAACCACCATTCTATGGAGAATAAGAAAGTTTAGAGTGTGGGCTTGGGCTGTACAAGACAATTATCTTTAACATGTTTCATTTACTGCTATGGATCCAACCTTAATGTTCAAAGCACAACTCCCACCAGCTTCTGCAGACGGGCTCCAAACAAGGACTTGCAGTAGGAGATACCTATAAAAAGTTTGGCCCAAGTATTTTGCTCACACAAGAACAAATGCAGCCCTGATGATGTCACAAAATTTGGGTGTAACACCGTATTAGGTTATGCTGTCAGGAGTCCACCAGCTGTGGCAAGTTACAGAACGGAGGCACACAGGAGCTGCCTCCAGCTGCTCTGCTGTTAAGGCTTGCTTAGGCCTCATAGTGGAAAGGTCAGAAAACACATTCAATTTAAAATCAAGAGGTTTAAATAAGGTTTTTTTGGGTAAAGGAAGGGTGCTTTAAGTTCATTTTAACCCAGTTCGGCATAGTGCTACACTTAAGGTCATGCCAAGAGCACAAATGGGATTTCCCTGCCAGTGGCATGGTATTTCCATGCATGCAGAGAACAATCCTGACATGAAAATAGTGCTGGATTGAGTAAAGTGCATCTGCCATGTCCTCCCCCTTCTCTAAATCAAGTCTGTAGTTTGGTGTGAACTCTGGTTGGTACAGGAGTTGTGGATTGCCTGTCTTTGGGCTTTTTCTTTAGGGTGGCCTGAGGGTGTCACATACAAGGGAGGTGCTCGGTCTTTGCGCACTTGGAGATAACACTGTGCCCACTGGTGCCTGAGATGGGTCTAAAGTTGCCGAGGGAGCTTTTTGGAGAAGGTCTCCTGTAGGATACTGGCTTCATAGAGAAAGTCTGTTTTCAGGATTTAGAGGAACAGAAGATAAAAAGCTCTGTGTCCTCCACATGCGCAGGACAATTTCTTTTGCTGTCTCTTTGTTGTAGCTCAGGTTTCCAGTTCTGGTTTTATGGTTGAATGACAGCATTTGCAGCTGGATGTAGACAAGAGGACATTAGTTTCATACTTCTGAGTCCCTGTTTCAGTTTATAGGTCTACATATCTTGTACTTCCCTATTTTCTGGTTTAACGCAGCTCTCTGGGGGCTTGCTACTGGAGTAATAAAAATCTCATTTAAAAATTCTGACCTTCTTCCCCACTCTCCATGCTCCTTGCTAGGTCTGTGCTCTTGAGGTGGGGGGGGGATCTTCTGACTTGGGTGACCTCACTAACCTGTTTTGCACTGGGCATAGGAGGGGTGGGAAGGAGAAGAAGAGCAGTAGGAGACTGAGCAGCTGAGAAAGGAGCCCTTGACAGGCGAGCATGTGAATCTCCTGGGCAATGCCCCCGTTAGCCGAATACAGCCTGACAGCCCAGGACAAGGAGTCGCAGTCCCAAAGCCCTCCATGAATCTCTCCTGTCCTGTTGTGTTTGGCTTCTCGCATTTAAAGTCGCTCAGCTGTCAGAACAATTTTTCTCTTGCCTATGCTCCATCTATAATTCATTATGAAACCCAGAGAGGTGAAGCTGTTGGTTTTTCCCACTCTTCCTCCTCTGGAAGCCGTGGGCTGAGTGTGGTTTGCAGCAGGACATGAATGAAACTGCTCTAAAACCCATAAGCCAAGGGGAAGGTGGTGGGAAAGGGACACGCTGCCATCTCCTGCTGGGCCACCAGGCCACAGCGTCTGGCTCTCACAAGCACAGCCTGTATGTGCATCACCATAAGCTCAGGCAGGTCTTTGCTCAGAAAATCCAGGCCAGATCCTGGACCTGAAGTTCATTGGGTCTTTCAGATCCCAGGCTTCAAAGGTGTTCAGGTCTCAGTCCAAGCTTTTGCAGCAGCTTCCCCACTAGTTAAAATTTACACTCCATGTGCTCCCCAAAGTAGCAGCCTATGAATCTGCTTCACTCCACATAGAGGTGGGACCAAATTTGTACTTGTCCATCATGCATTCCCCTCATCATCAACTCAGGCTGAACTGCCTCAGCTTTGCTTTATTCCTGCAACAGTTGCAAGCAAAAATAACACATTATTCATCATAAAAGTGTGGGTCATGCAATGAAATATCTGTTGTTCTGAAACCGCAAACATAATTGATCATTTAAGTGCAATTTTGAGGAAATGGCTACAGGTGTTATTTGTCATATGGGTTCCAATAATTGCAAACATTTATGTCTAAAAAGCAGAAAGAATTTCCCACAAGAAGGAGAAATTTTATCCAGTATAGTGGAAGGATTAGTTTTCTGAAGTGATAGTGACTTTGAAACATGAACACAGACTGTTTTCAGTTTGCCATGGATGAAATAACCAGATTTCTTACTCAGATGTTCCAGGCCCATTTCTGTTACCCTTATTTAGAGTTCAGCATCTCCAGGAGCTTGTGTAGAAATATCTGCAGAAAGGGTGTATGGAGATATCTGTGGAAGAAATCTTCATCTTACAAGATCATTACATAGGAAAATCATTAAAAAAAAAAAAAAAACACAAACCAAAACCAGTTCCATTGACCATTATTCTGTCTCAGCAATGTCTTTCTGCAAGGTTGAACTATTTGAATCTGACAGCCTTGCGGTGGTGGAGGTAGGACCTTTTCCAGCCCGACAGATAAAGGGCCCCTTGTGAACTCCATCTGTAGCAACAGCTCTGTAACATCCAGCTCTGAAGCACCCTCCCAAGAGCCACAAATCCCAGCTCCTGAACGGAGAGATTCACCAGGGGGCAGCACAATATCACTTTTCATTGTAAAAGCAGGAGTTAATCATTTCAGCTGTCTGAGAGCTTTTGGAAATTAGCTGCTTGTTGTTCCATCTTTATCATTGCAAGTAAGTTTCTCTTTAAAGCTAGTCTCTGTAGCATCTCCAAAATCCAAGGTATTAGGCAGACATTAATATTTTACAGTCCAGGCATTCACCTAGCAGAACAAGAAGGAGTCCAGACCATTGTGTTTTCAATGTGTCTCTCTGGCAGGTGCCTACCCAGGCTTGGTTGGGGCAGCTGAAGGGTACTGGTCCCGATTCAATTACTTCAGAAACTCTTCTGTGTTAAGGGCACCAGCCTGAGTAAATACTATTTCATCCTCATCTTTTGGGAGGCATTAAACAGAAGGAGTAAGCCCTCTGATGTCACTACATGAGAAGGGTTCACAGAGGGTGAATGCAGACTCATATAATCATAGAATGGCCTGGGTTGGAAATTATCTTAAAGATTGTCTAGTTCCAACCCCCTGCTGTGGGCAGGGACACCTTCCACTAGACCAAGTTGCTCAAAGTCCCATCCAGCTGGGCTTTGAACACTTTCAGGGATGGGGCATTCACAACTTCTCTGGGCAAGCTCTTACAGTGGCTCAACTGCCCTCTCTGTAAAAAAATTCTTCCTAATACCCTCTTTCAGTTTAAAGCCATTGCCCCGTGCCCTGTCACTACATGCCCTTGTAAAAACACTCTGTCTGGCTTTCCTGTAGGTCCCCTTTAGGTACTGAGGAAGGCCAGGGTTTTTTCTTTTATATTGACTTCTGGTTGTCCTGTATACTGCACAGCTTCTAGGTCCTCTAGCACTTACACCAAACTCTTACCTTTCAAGGAGCTAAGAGGGGTCACTGGTCACATCTTGCCTGCTCAGCTTCCTTTATGGAGGGCTTCATCTGTCATCAGTCCATTCCTAGTTATTACTCTATTCTACACATATAACTGGTGTCTCCAGTGGTTGCCTCCCCTGGTTCAAGTGCCACTGTACTTTTCTGTCCTTTTCTGACCTCTTTCTCTCAACTTACAGTCAAAGCAATTCTTGCTCTTTTCCTGTAAATTAACTACATCTTCTGTCTTGGTCGTTCCCTTTGCTATTTTGGCTTCTGCCTGGTGGGATGCCTCATGTCTAGCATCAATCTCACACTTCACTCCTGACATCATACGTAGAACTCCCTTGACTGTCTCTCTCTGATCTCAGTCCTTTTGAAGTTCAGTCTGAACTCCATCTGCTCCTGCTCATCCCAACACTTACTAACTCTGTACTGAAGTCTTCAAAGATGCAGCTTTTCCATGGGGCTGCTCCCCATGTAGCCTTAGCTTTCCTTAGCTCAAATGTTATCTTTATTTAAAGGCCAGGAGCCTTAAGAATATATATTTAGAACAGAAGAATAATTTTTCCCACCATATTAGCTTATGTTACACTGCTTAGTCTTCTGAGAGGAGTATAGTATTGTTCTTCAGAGTAGGTACAAAATTATCAACTTAGTAGAATTATTTAAATATCTTTCAAGGCAGCTCTGTGTCTGCTTTAAAAGGAAATAAATATGTGTTTCTGTTTTAAGAAAATAATTTTTAAATCCCTGTTCTTTTTCTTATATTTTTATTTGCCCAGTATTTTGGGGAGAAAAACAGTTTCTTTTTTCATTTGAATTTGTTTTTATCACTTGGGAAGACTAAGGAAGAAAAGACAACAAAAATGTCTTTGAAAATTCACAAAAAATAAAAGTTGAAAAGAAAAATACTTTCTGTTCAAAGCCCTTAAAAAAGGTTTGGAGTTAAAGGCAGCCAGCACAGTGTGCTTTGTAATGTTTTTTGCCATCTTTTGTTTGTTGCTTCCCATTTCAAGGTATATCCATGCCATTATTATCTAAAAGAAAAAAAATTAAAAAGCTTTATCCACTGTGGATTAATTGGAAAGAGTTGCTGCTTCTTGGAAGGAGTCCAGAAGTCTGATCTTGCATGGTCAAAACCAATGAGCCCATTTTATGCAGGAACAGAAATGTCACTAGTAATAACTACCCAGTCACATAGCTTAGTTGTTAAGTATGTTCTCTGATTCACCAGATTTCCTTTGATCAGAATGGTCTTTTTCTGGAAATCAGTTTTTCTGGTGAGATTTTAATAAAGAAATGGCAATATGTTTTTTGATGCAGGTATACCTAACTGAATTTGCTGTTACAAACTATGCTTCTGCTGCAGAGAAAAAAAAATAGGTACATACATATTTCATATATAAAAATATATCTGTGAAAGTATATGCATTAAAGTAAGTCTTAAAGTCTGGCTGAAAGCCTGTAAATGGACTTTGCATAACCTCTTCCTAAATTATGGAGAAACGGATAACTTCAGAAGTGCAGAATGAAAGACCTCTTTTTAATTTTGCCATGTCAACAATGTATTACATTAAAAATATGTAAAGAATTCTAGAATATATTGTATACCAAAACTTATATCACCTAAATTGTGTTTACCTGGAATGTTTTCTCCAGGGGCTGTTCTGCTGTAGCAAAAGCTGTGTTTATTCAAGTTGTTAAAAACCACCCTGTCTACTTTTCCCTGTTGTTTTCTTAGACTCAGGGGGGGAGAAGCAAAAAAAGAAAGTTCCATATTGTTACTCTCCAGGCATACTATTAAGAAAATACGACTTACCTGCTGCAAGAAAGGTTTTTGTAGTATTCCTTTCAAAGACTTATGTAGATGATTTGCCATTACACTTTAAGCCTCGAATCACGTGCAGGCAGGAGACATTGAGAGGGAAGAAGCTGCCTGCTGCAGCTCTCTTTTTGGCTTTTTAAATTTGCAGAAGTTGTAGTTGGTTTTGAAAGCTCACTTTCCAATTAAATTAGCAAATACCACCACAAAGTAGATTTTTTTTCCCCTCAAAGTGGGTTTATAAACTTCCTCCTGAAAATACAAGTACAGAGATACTGTACCTTTTATTCACATTGAGATTGTAGATAGGTAGCATCCTGTGTTAATATTTAGCAAATTTGTTCTATATTGACATCAGAAATGTAGCTGAAAATCTCTTTGGCCTGGCTGGCTTGTACCTGAAACTGGTTTTTGTAAGATCTGGATTTGAAAATCTCTCCCGCCAGACTTGTAGCTGTCAGGTTCATTATCTTCAAAATTTCTATTAAGCTCTAATGGTGTTTTATTTCCTGCAGAAACAGAAGGTGCATGCAGCACAGATGCCAGCCTTCTCCAAGGAGTAACCTCTTCATCCCCAAGTGACACTAGCTCCTGCTAGTACCATGGGGCCAGAGGGTGGTTTCTTAGGCAGTGGACAGATCCACATCATCCTGTGGGGGAGTTTGGCAGCCATGACAACACTTTTGTTCCTCACCTTCCTCATCTTCCTTTGCTCCAGCTGCAACAGGTAAGGCTCGGGAGCTTAGCACGCAGTAATGGTTCTTATGTCATTTAGTGCAGAGATTGACATAGCTTCACTAATAATTAGTTAGCAGGAAATACTGAGGACTTAGGTACAGAAATAAAAAAAGTACAGTAAAAAATCTGTTTTCAGAGCAAAACTGAATTGGAACAGTTCTGTTCTTTCTAAAATGTTTTTTTTTCTTTTGCTGTGAAAGAAGTACACTGTTTTTGCTTGTTTGGTGGTTTTCTCTAAGATGAAGCCTGGAGCACAGGTGGACACTGACTGTTAGCAGATCACACCAATAAGCTGAAACTGAGAACATTAGGTGGGCTGAACAGGACCAAAAAAGTATAGATAAAAAGGAAAGGAAAGCGAATTTTATGTATTTCAGCTTTGCTTTGGCTATTCCTGAAGTCTAGGGAATTGATCCTGCCACTCAAGCAAAACTGAGGAAGAATCAAATGGTGATACTAATTAATGTCTTATACCTCATCCTTATTTTCTTCTCCATAAGAGAGTTCGATTTCACCAACACAGGCACTTCTACTGACTTTGTTTATTCACATTTCAAGGCCCCTTCATGACATCTAAGCTGTGCCCTGCTGACTGCACAGGGGAGCTGGGCAGCCTGCACTCCATCCATGATGCCCTTCCATCAGGCCAGACTAGCCAGACCCTTCCCTACGAGAAGTGGGACTGCTGTGGTCCATACTGCTGTATGCTTTTACAAGCATAGCTCAATCAGCCAAGCCTATGGGGGAAAAAAAACCCTATCCATGATTCAGTACAGCAGCAAAATCTGTGGTTTGGATGCTTATGCCTATAGGAGCATATGCTTTCACCCTTCAGCATTGAGAGCATTGAGGCAGCTTCAGTGGCAGCTGTGTGGCCACTCAGAAGAAATGCTTTTCTAAGCCGTTCGGTGATATTTCAGTATCTTCCTATTACCACAGTTTCCAGTAATACCTGAGTAAAAAAAGAGTAGAAATATATCTTTTTAATTTATTTAAAAGTCAAAACCTACTTTAAAAATTCTTTAGCCCAGAAACTTTGCATTTAGCTACTATGTTTAATCTTAAAGGCCTTTTCCAACCTAAATGACTCTATGATTCTGTGTTTTGTCTTGTAACACACCAATCCTTGAAAAATCTCTGGAAAGATGAGTCAAACCACTGAGTATGTGTTTGCAATTAGAGATATACACTGCCAGAAACATTCTGGTGATGTTCTATTATAAATTCTTGTGTTGCTAGTCTGGACACTATCTTTTGTTTCAGGTCATTCTGTAGGGGAGGTTGTTTACACATAAATGCAATTATACAAAATTTGTTCCTGGCTTACACTTCAAAAATGGATGAGAATATGCAAAACTGGATAAAATCTGTTCTAAAAGATCAGAGTCAGAAATACTTACAGAGAGGAAATTAAGCATTTAACTTCCGCTGCTCTGCATTGGTGCAGCCTTACTTGCTGTTTTCTGATTTCCCAATTAGGTAGAATTTTAACAGTTGCTAATGTGGGAAGTACTTTAGAAGAAGACTGCAGACTTTAGAAGAAGCATATGTTTCATATTGTCAGTATTTTCTCACCTTTTTACTTGCCTTTTCATCTAGGGGAAGTACTAATGTTACTTTAAGCTTATTATTAGAGTATTTCTGAATAAGAGCTGTATTTCCA